>NC_061142.1:0-2400000 GCF_905220365.1 Vanessa cardui | reverse complement strand
TACCGACATTTTGTGGTTTAGCTGTGATAGTCCAGTGGTTAGAACACGTGCACCTTAAGCAATTATTGCGCATTCAAACCCGGGCAACCACCACTAAATATTCATTAACTTAAATTGTTTTTATAATTCATCTCGTGATCGGCGGCGACAAACAAAACAAAAAACATCGTAAGGAAACCTGCATGTGTCTAATTTCATAAAAATTCTGTCACATCAGTATTCCACGAAAGTTCCAAACCTTCTCCTCAAAGGGAAAGAAGGCCTTAGCCCAGCAGTGGTTGTTGTTGTTGTTGTTTGTCGTTATTGAAAGCCCTTTAAGCCCTACGTCAGAGAACTGTACTCACTGCATCATAGTAATTAGCGTAAGGTGCTGTTGAGTTTCCAAATGGTATCAATAATAATTGACCAAAAGAGTGAAATGATAAATATAAATCAATTTTATCTCCAATAGATCTTATATATTGTGACAGGGTTAATGTTTCTGGTTCCGAAAATGGTCCAGGTCCGGCATAAGTATCAGTTGCAGGATTAACACTGGCACCAGACACTGAAATAGAAAAGAAACAGTTTATTAAATACTAGCTTCTGCCCGCAACTTCGTCCGCGTAGATTTCGGATTTGTGACAGGATTGCGTATCCTAAAAGCTTTTTTACACCTTGTGTCCGAAAATCCCACATAACCCTATTTTTTCCAAAATAAAATTTAGCCTACGTTATTCGTCGATAATATAGTTTTCAAATATTGAGAGATTTTTTTTAAATCAGTCCAGTAGTTTTTGAGCCTATTCACACCAAACAAAGAAACAAAATTTTCCTTTTAATAATATTATTATAGATTACCAATTTAAAGTTAAGAAGAAAAAACAAAATTATAGATGAATCTTAATTTGATAGAAGCTTGACTATTGTTATACTTTGGATATTTTCTCAACGGATCAGATCTGTCGTCGATTCAATAATCATTGAGCTTAAAACTTAATGTTTTACGTTTAAAATTATATACCTCATCATTAGTCTGCTCTGTTTACTTGGGATCGACGCAACATGTCTTCTTCTTCCATACTTCTCTATGTATTCTTTTCTATTAATTTCATAATTATTATCAAAAAAATCAACGAAAACCTACCTAACCAGTTATTGTTCCAATTTCTGTTTAAATCAACTCCAATTGCAGAGCCGGTTGGTCGTCTGTTTTTGCGCCACATACGATTCTAGAATAGGATTATGAAATCAAATCAAATAATACTTTAGTCGAGCTTACTTTTACAAGCACTTTTAAATCGTCATTTAACAAATATTTAAGGTGAAGCTGTCACCGGTTTGGAAAGTAATTGCTGCCGAGAAGACCCGGCTACTGAGTTTCCTAGTAGTGACTCTTTTTGAACATTTAAAGATAAAGTCATGTTACTTAATTAAAATTATATATGTAAGTAATATATCCTGTCTGAAAGTCAACAAGCATGAGCTCCAAGATCTTGTATTGAATAATATGTTTTCTTTACTAATTTATTATTTACAAATAGCGGCAAAGTTAAATATGTCTGTGGAATTTTATTATATAAGTGGATACCTTGCCTTGCTTGATGCATAAAGTGCAACAACAATTGTTTTTACCTCATCATGCGTAAAGACGTAACCATCAGGGTTGGTTACTGGAAATATGTACCAGTCATAGTCGCGAGCAGCAGCTCTTGTTATTGGATCATTGCTACTTAAAAGTTCATTTATAATATAGCACGCAGTTGCTGGGGAAATCCATTCTCTTGAATGTATGCCAGCTTCAATGAAAATTGCTCTTCTGCCTGATCCATGGGATATTTTAATACCCTTGATGTTCCTGCCTTCATATGATCTACCTCCAATTATTATACCAGTGACACTTGGATACGCTGTTAATAAGTCAGAGAACCATAATTCTATGCTCTCGAGATTATGATACATGTTCCATGACATACTTGCTCTATTATTACGTGTATAGGTTCCAACTGTTTCCTTATCAATAGCTCTGTTGAAAAATGTAAATTAATTTTGCTGATTTTGTGTTCCACTATGATCAAGAGATATTTTCTTAATATATTAAATATTACTTACTCTTGGATGTTTTGCATTGTGACTTCATATTTCATTTTGTATCCTTGAAGAATTTCTTCTAAATCGGCTTTGTTTTCAGGACTGGACATCACTGATACGAAATCCAATAAAGGTGTAGGTTCGCTCCAGAAGTCGAATCTCGGATCAGTATTTTGAATGTCTTGTAGTAGCTTGTAATGTTGATCATTTTCAGGAGATATTTTATACAGCGTGTAGTTATCAAAACGTAACTTTTCACACGAAACAAATGGTACAAGTAAAATTAAAAACAAAAACTTATTTAAGAATATCATCATGGATATTCTAGTTGATGTATGTATCATAAATGTTCGACTTTACAATGATTATAAAACATACAGAATTAAAATACTATAATATCATTTGAGCAATATTAATTATGTCGACTCGATACTGTATATCAGATAACAGTAAGTTTTATATTTAAACGTTTATGAATGTCGAATCATTATCATTATCATTATCTGCCAATAAATTAGATAAAAACCGTGTTTGGATTCCTAAAATGAAACGTTTACACTATATTGACAAGCGTAATATAGTAGATACTTAAAAATTCTTATTACAATTAAAATTTAAATTGATAATGCCAAAATTGAAGAACATTTTGGTCAGTTCTTACTTATAATATAAATGTAAAAGTAATTCTGTCTGCCTGCTGCGCTTTCATGACTGAATAGATTTTGATAACTTTTTGTAAGCTTATGGCCTCACAGAGGATACGCTATTTTTTATAACTACAATTGCTTTGTATAAATTTAAAGCGGGTACGGCCATGGATTTAGCTAGTGTTTTGTAAGTCGTTATTAATCAGTTTTCTATTTTAGTTCATATTTGTTATGTATTGATATGTCTTAATATTGTTATAACTACTAACAATATACTTGATTGTCAGACAAATATTTTTTTATAAGTCGTAACTTTTAACACAGACACGTAAATTAAATAATCCACAATAATAATCAAATTTTAATTTATGACATTTAAGTAATAAAACATATATCCATGTAATAAGTTTATTAGCAGTATAGATAACACATACATTTCGAAAAAACAAGTTAAAAATAATAAATCGTTAGCTGTGGAAGATTGACAAAAACTCGCTTTGTCATCGGTAAAAGTACATCAGATTAATTACTTCATTATACCATTATCCCCAACCTTTACTAAGTCAATCGATTTGCTTTAAAATCCATCACAAATGATTCCAAATTACTAGAGTACATTAAGAAACCTCGCCTCCCTAATGATCGCCAAAACAGAGTCAAAAGTTTCCTCACAAGATGGCAGCACTTGGTTCACTGGTAATACGTAACCCGAATTACCGGTATCCCTGAGTTGGTAGGTGAAAACCAAGAGAGGATTATAGCGATGCTTGACCCAGTCAGCAATAGAACCCGTAGAACCGTCTGTAAAAGAAATTCAATCTCAAATCCTAAAAGTGAGGATAGATGTATATATGTTTGTTACTCTTTCACAAAAAAACTACTGAACGGATTTGGATAAAATTTTACAGTAATATAGGTTATACAACAGAATAACACATAGAATACAATTTATAATGATTTTATGCAATTTGGTCATAAAATAACGTTACATATAATCCGTGTGAGGCCAGGTCGGGTCCCTAGTGGATCATAAAGATCATGTATATATAATTATATTGATGGAATAAGTTGGTTATTATTGTAAATAGTTATAAAGTAATAAAGAAATATTTTACCATGAACTTCCATCGAATTTCCAACCAAATATTGCGTATTATAACGGCCTGCCAGAGATCCCATAGCTCGTCTTCCGATTAGGACCTGAAGAATAAACACGTAAGGTTATTTTTTTTAAATAAACCTTTTTGGTGTTGCTTTTGATGCTCTTTGACTTAAAATCACCATTCACTCGATCTTATCTCTTTGTTTCGACAAAAAAAAATGAATTGTCTGTGGTTTGCCAGGATTGCAAATGTATTTGCTTGTAGATTAAGTATCTTCTAGCAAACTGTTTTCATATTAACAAAATTATACAGATCCAATCCAGTTCAATTTTAAAATAAAGGTAAAGATTTTTTATGCAGTTTGGTAACTCACCGTTTTATTATAATTATACATATGTGATGTGGTATGAGCAAAAGGTATCAACAGCCTTTGTCCAAACCCTCTAAATGACAATAATCCATATAGTTTAGTATCCATTGATTCGATATATCTTGAAATAGCTCTCGTCTCATATTCTGAAAATGGCCCTAAGCCTATGTAGTTACTGGCAGCTGGTTCGAAACTGCCCCCTCTAACTAAAAAATACATTTCAAGCATTACAATATTACTTTTTACTTACAAAAACTAAAATTATTACAAAGAAATTAAAAGGTATCTATCAGTTACATTTTTTTATATGGTATGTTTTTTTTAATATAGATAGTATCACTATACCTCCCCATTGTGAATTCCAATTCTTTGATAAATCAACACCAACTGAACGTCCTACTGTCGGCCTACGATTCTTAAGCCAAAGTC
Organism: Vanessa cardui; assembly: GCF_905220365.1. Lineage (NCBI taxonomy): Eukaryota > Metazoa > Arthropoda > Insecta > Lepidoptera > Nymphalidae > Vanessa > Vanessa cardui. Next base: position 2,395,381 of record NC_061142.1, on the reverse strand, counting down.
TATCCTGAAAATATTAAAACATTAATAGCTTTATAAATAAAAATATAAGATAATCGATTTGTTCAATTACTTACAAAATTTTGTGTGTATTCATGACCATCAGGGTTTAGGATTGGAAAAATGTGCCATTCAAAGTCTTCTGCAGCCTGCCTTATTTCAGGACTATCGCCTCGCACAAGCTGATCCACTATATATGTGGTAACAGTTGGAGAAAGCCAATCAGCAGCAACTTGACCGCCTTCTATGAAAATAGCGCGTTGACTTGGCTTACGTGATATTTTCACTCCAGTTATGTTTCGACCTAAAAAAATATTGTAAACACATTTTAGCATCTTGTTAAGTCTGATTAGATGCGAACAGTGGTGTAGCTAGGTGACGAAGGGCCCCGGTAAAAAAAAATCGTGCCCTCACCCTCTCTTTCCCATCCCTCTTTAACTAAAAATTACCCTTGAAAATATAAGATACCAAATAATATAACTCCCTCCTCCTTGAACTCCGGGGCCCTGGTGCACTGCACCATCTGGCCCTACGATAGTTACGCTACTGGATGTGAGTAACATCACATACCAAATTTTTTTTTATTGTATATGTTGGCGGACGAGCATATGTGCCACCTGGTGGTAAGTGGTCACCATCACCCATAGACAAGGACGCTGTAAGAAATATTAACTATTCCTTACATCGTCCATGTGCCACTAACCTTGGGAACTAAGATGTTATGTCCCTTGTGCCTGTAGTTACACTGGCTCTCTCACCCTTCAAACCGGAATACAACAATACTGAGTACTGTTATTTGCCGGTAGAATAACTTATGAGTGGGTGGTACCTACCCAGACGGGCCTGCACAAAGCCCTACCACCAAGTAAAATGAATCAAAAAGTTTCAACGTGTACTTTAATTTTACTTTTTGTGATCAAGTGCTAATGTTACCTTCAAATGATTTCCCCGCATGAATGATGGTCACAAGATTTTCATGCGTTCTAGCCAAATGATGGAACCACTCATAAATATCTTCCATTGTTTGAAAATTAGTCCAAAACAACTGATTTCTTGTGTCACGTCTTTTTCTGCTGTATAATTGCTCATCAAATGTTCTAAAAAATACATCACCATTTTAAAACAAATCCTAATATAAATTCACCGATATTGAATAATAATTAAACTTACTGTTGAATATTTTCCAGCATAACCTCATAGTTTAAACTCCTTTTCTTAAGGGAATGTTCAAAAAGAACTTTCTTTTCAGGTGAAGACACAACACTCGCATAGTCATCGACAGATGAAGGTAATTTCCAAAAACGTAAATCATCACTGTCTTGTAAATCGTTTAAAAACTTCAAGTGATCTTCGTTTTGTGGATATATTTTGTACAGCGAATAATTGTCATATCTAACTTTCTCGCAAGTCGAAATTGCACTCAAAACACTAAAAATTAATATTTTCAGTAACATTATAACGATAAAAATTTGTTACCTAATTACACTGAATTGACTAAATTTGATGTTTATTTTATCAGTTTCGTTATCACTATTTTAGATTTACATGTATCTAGGTACGTACAGTGTAATTATATATAATAAGGTCGAAACTGCTGTCCATACAACGGACTGATTATTTTAATCTAATCAGGTAAAAATATTTGAAATAACACATATATGTACTTATTACTTAGATTTGTTTCATTTAGTTTGCTTTTAATTTTTCATCGATTATTTTGTATCTCTTGTTGTTTTACGTCATAAACACAATAACTATGATATGTTGAAAGATGGCGTTCACAAGAATACTCAATAATTTCATAATAACGTATCAAGGCCAATACAGCTGAAATCCAATTTTTATATGAATGTTACAATGCAAAGTGGACATCAGATTAAAATAGCACTTGATTTTTAAGGAATAGTAGAAACATCAGAATTGAATGGTATTACTAAAATTCCTATTGACCTTTTAAGCTTATAACTTGTCATAAGCATGGGTATGGGTACCGATGGTTAAACCGTGTTCTAGAGTGGAGACCGCGTCTCGGCAAACGTAGCGTAGGACATTTTCGGGAACGATGGAGATTTACGCAAGGCGGCTGGCAGGAGCTGGATGCGAGTAGCCGAAGATCGATTACAGTGGCGTGCTATTGGAGAGACCTATGTCCAGCAGTGGACGAAAAAAAGCTGTTGATGATGATGATGATAAAGCATGGGTATGACAATAAACCAAAAGTACAGGATCGATCCAGTGACTTTTTACATTGGTGGCTCGTAAAAGATTGCTCTAAGTAAGTAAGTAAGTAAGTATTCTTTATTGTACACCAAAGAATAAATAAATTATACAGTAATTGCAAAACTTGATCTAAATGTACAATTAGCGGCCTTATCGCTAAGCAGCGATCTTTACTAGGCAACCATGTTACGTAGGACATAGTAATCAGTAAACGTTTCAGGTGTACATATATAAGAGAAAAACATTCTCTCTCCATTGATCATGCAACATCGCTTCCTTGATTTAGAGGGAACCGGAGTATTTATATATGAGATGTGATAATATGCTTCTTTATTGTCGTATTTTAAAGTAAAACTATTAACATAGATATCAAAGTCTAAATTATCTAAGGGACTGAACCTAAAATCGCGTTCCAAATATCTGGTATTCAGTATTAACTACCCAATAATACCTACTAATGGATGGCGATTTCGAATTTCCATTTGAGTGAATTAAAGCCAAAATCATTATTCATAGCTATTAAGAGTTGCATATGGTATTGAAGTATTATCACCTAATGAATTTATTTATATAATAACTTTTGTATCAACATTAACAATCTTTTTTAGTGGTAGGGCTTTATGCAAGCCCGCCTGGGTACCCACTCATCAGATATTCTGCCGCTAAACAACAGTACGCAGTAATGTTGTGTTCCGGTTTGAAGGGTGAGTGAGACAGTGTAACTACAGGCAAAGGGACATAGCACCTTAGTTCCCAAGGTTGGTGGCACATAGACGAAATAAGGAATAATTAATATTTCTTACAGCGTCATTGTCAATGGGTGATGGTGACCACATATCATCAGGTGGCCCATTTGCTCGTCCGCCAACCTATTCCATAAAAAATTCAAATATGGCGTATATGTCTGTACTAGAGATAAGCCAATATCTGTTTTTCAAACATTAGAGAATTTCTCTAATTTTTCACTCAAATCAAATTATAAGAAGAATTATTAAATCATTAAATCATTTTTTGATAAACGTTCAATACTAATTAGTCACATCTGAAAGATCATAATTACTGAATCTGAGGCACATTTATTTCAAGTGATATCATAAGTAATAATATTTAACTATTATTTATGCCAAGAGTACATTTAATTAATATAGATTAATTCTTAAACATTTACTTAATATTGCAGATCAGTTTGTAAATTAACAATCAATAATAATAAATTTCTTTACCGTTAACTACTCTATACTAAAATATGTACTCAGAGAAAATACAAGTCAGTAAACATGATTAATCCCTATGCAAGTTTTTCCTGATAATGACAACAATTATCATTAAATAGTGAGTGCTTAAATAATGATCCATTTCCTTAATTTCAATATTTGGTTACCACCATATTTTAATGATGACTAAGCTGCTGCTAATCAAAGGTATCAGATATATATTGATTATTAACAGCCAGACTGGCACATGTATCATTTTACCATCAGGTAAGGGGTAACAACCTCTGACGAAGGTAATTGGTACTTTAATAAATATGAATTCCTTTTCATGAAATTTGCCATCAAATTTGAGAACTATGATATTAGGTCCCTGGACTTGGTAATAATTCGCTGCTTATAAACGAAAGGGCCACATATCAAAATTTCTAAAAACTACTTTTATGCCGAAAATTTAACTATAATGAACCTTATTTTCATAAATCACAAAGACACTTATCGATTTTGCACTCTAAATCACTAAAATACACAAACGCCTCTTTGGCATTTTAACGTTTCGGTAGCTAACTTCAGAGCGATACGGCCATCTTGCTAGTTGCAACCTGACAGTCGGCGCGGTCGTACGTGTTTTTTGAGCCAGTCAGCCACATCTCAAAAAGTCGTCAATTATCAGGCAAAATTTTATAGACAATAGGGCCACATTTTGAAATGCGTCGGGTTGGCATATAAAATAAAAGTAAGTAAAATACAATTTATTTAGCAACAGTGCCACATTCCGAAAAGCGTCTATTTCGCAATAGAATCAATTTGTAAACACATAACTTTCTTTTAAACTTAAAAGCAGTTTTTGTGAAACGTCTATTTCGCGGTATTAAATATAATAGTTTGTGAAGACCTTTTGAAACGAAAAGTACTAACTATTGTTTTGGTTTTTTTTTAGGTTAGTAAATAATTTATTTTAAAAGATGACTTATAACTGCTTAACTGCTTTGCGATTGAATAAATTATTTTAGCTTTTAATGCAATTAATGTGGGTTTAAAGGCCATTAATAATATTGGTACCTATAAGTGATTTTTAATAATACTTACTGGGATTATTTGTAATGAACTTGTGAAGTTAAACTAGTTTTATTTTGTTATTTTACAGGATGCATAAGACCAGAGGATATAGACTTGTGAAAATGGTAAATGATTCCATCTCTTTACAGAAGAATAAACCATTACCCCTTAGTCCACATAAAAACGATGATTTACCAATTGGTCCACAGCTGCAGCAAGATTCTCCTTCTCCTGATTCTCCTTCGTCTATCAACCCACATGATAGTTCTTTCGATACAAATTCTATACCAGACAGTCAATATGGCCAAAATTTAAGTATTTTGGACTCCGATGAAGAACATTTGATTACTTTTAACGATAAACCAAACATTTTGATTGAACATAGTGATGATAGTTCCAGCGAAAGCAAGAATTCAGATTGCACAACAAGTCTGTTTTCTTCTGATGACAGTGTCAAAGATCCAAATTTCAATATAAGCTTATCATCTAGTTCCGAATCAGATTCGGAAGAAGATCACGAGGAAAATACAGCACTAATAAGGCAAGATATTTCACCAAAACCCGGAACTTCTAGAGATTTTAATAAAACTACGAAAACCGTCCAACTTCCACAAAATCAATCAGCCAGCAATATTAACCAATCACACCAAATTGACGACATACTACAAAGCTGTATAGGTAACATTGAGAGCGTCAATACCCAGCCAAAACCACTTAAAAGTGAAGAGCAATCACATAGTGTGAGTAACCATCAAGACATCGATAGTCATGAACTGCAGCCAGTCAGCCTTAGCACTCTGATACAGCCTCGCAGTCTTGATATGCAGCCAAATAGCGTAGATAGCCTGCCAGTAAGCGTCGATGGACAATCTCCTTGTACGGATACACATCTAGCTATTAAGTCTCGTAAAAGAAAAGCAAACCCAGAGATATGGAAGAAGAATAAGGCCAAATTTTTAAGAAATACTGGTAAAGCATACACGTCTTTGTCAAAGTCGAAGAAGCTCATGGACAGTAAAAAAGTTGGGCCTCCTTGTTCAAACAAATGTAAGCTTAATTGTTCTTCTAAATTCTCACAGGAAGATCGAGAGGTAATATTTGATGAGTACTGGAAGACTGCTGATATACATATTCAGAGACAGTTCGTCCATGACCACATGACTAAAATTGAACCCAAATATCGTTATACTCGTGTTGGCAGTACTCGTAAAAATTTCAATCATGGATATTACTTGCCTCTAAATAAGACCCGTATCCGAGTATGCAAAATTTTCTTCATGCATACTCTTGCAATTTCAGACAAAGCAATCAGAACTGTTCTAAAGAAACATTCGAGTCTCACAGGAACTCAAATACCAGATAAAAGAGGGAGACATGAAAGCCATAACAAGACTGAATCTAATTTAATCGATGGTGTAAAAGCTCACATACAATCTATACCACGAATCGAGAGCCATTATTGCCGTGCTCAAACGAAACGTGAATATATCGAAGGTGGGACCAACATAGCTACATTGCACAGAGATTACGTAGAAAAATGTAAATCTGAAGGAGTGCAACACGTAAACTACCAAATCTATTACAATATCTTTATGAAGGACTTCAATATTTCTTTTTGGCAACCTAAGAAGGACCAATGTGAACATTGTACTGCTTACGCCAATGCTGAAGATAAAGTTCCAGTACAACAAAAGCAAGACCAACATTTAAAAGAAAAATGTCTCGTTAGAGCGGAAAAAGAGAAGGATAAGGAAAATGTTAGTGACAATTTTGTAGTCGCTGTCTATGATTTACAAGCTGTGATGCCTTGTCCGCGGGGTGAAGTGTCAAGCTTTTATTATATTTCAAAGTTAAATGTATTAAATTTCACGATTACTGAGCTTGGTACAAAGGACACAACTTGCTTTGTTTGGCACGAGGGAGAAGGAGCTCGAGGGGTGAATGAGATAGGTTCATGTGTGTATATGTACCTAAAATCTCTAAACGATAAAGCAACCGTTAACTTCGACGTAGTTTTCTACAGTGATAATTGCTGTGGTCAGCAAAAAAATAAATTTATGCTGGCTATGTACCAACATGCCCTTAGCGAGCTTCCAAAACTGCAAAGTATAACACACAAATTCTTGATTAAAGGTCACACCCAAAACGAGGGTGACTCTGTTCACTCCGTTATTGGAAGAAACATTTCAAAAGCATTAAAATCTTCGCCAATTTATGTACCCGATCAATATATTACATTGATCAAAACTGCAAAAAAGACGGGAAAACCATACACTGTTAAAGAACTGACACATGATAGTTTTTACGACTTGAAACCACTGGCTGTTGGTAACTTCATCACAGCAGAAAATGGAGAAAAGTTAAAATGGTCCGATGTAAAGGTTCTAAAAATTGATAAAGCTAACAAAAACATGTTTTTCTTTAAGACTTCATACGAAGAAGAAGAGTTCAAGTCAGTTTGTACTTTGAAGAAACGGCAACCTAAAGCCACGGTTGCAACTAACACACTGAAAAAGTTATATACACAGAAGTTGAAAGTTTCTGAACAAAAAAAGCAAGGTATTCTAAAGCTTATTGAAAAACACGTAATACCGAAATTTTATGAAAACTTTTATATTAGTCTTTGAATATTATAGTAAGGTTTAATAGAAAGTTAGTTTAAAATCTTATGAGACTGACATTTGATATGTTCCTATATACAGATAAGTACATACTTTTTGTGATAATTTGTGATTGATTAGTTAGAAGTAACCAATGCTCAAACGTCTGTAAGCAGTGAGACTGATCTTTAATTGAGTTCCTATTTACAGTTAAGTACTTACTGTGATGATAAATTTGTAATTTGTTAAGTAAAGGAGTAAGTAATATAATAATGATCAGAAGTCTATAAGACTATAATAAAAGTTAAACGTTGAACAATGTTATAGAATAGTAACAAAATATTTCTCACGTAAAAAAATAATATAATTTCTTTGATTTTATTCCTAACATACTTACTAATTTTGAGTTATCTTATTAAGTTTTTAGAAACATTTACTTAATTTTGAAGTCTGCGTTGTTTGTTACCAAATACATTTAAGTTACTTTTTTAAATAAATGCGTATTTTCTTTCATTATTTGTGTCTTTTTATTGAAAAAGATCATTAGTGTAATCACAATAATTTATATGCCAAAGGGACGTATATGTCGTTAGCTTGCTTCCGATGATAGTTATCAAAATAATGCATTAGGACCTAGGTAAAGGCTTAAAAGACGCTTTCAAACATGTAATTTACATAAAAATGGACGAACGTGTGAAAAGATATTTCAAAAGGAAAACTGAAAAATTTTAAAACAGCCCTCCTGTAACATTCTAACATTTTGATTTGTGGCCCTTTCGTTTTGAAGCAGCGAATTACTCACACTGATATTCTCACCTAACCTAAGCTAATCGGATGATAATAATGACGTCATGTGCTTCTTTTTATAGCAGATGATGAGTAAGTAGTACCCAGTCTGGGTGCAGTTAATTTATAAATATTTTACTTAAAGATTTTTCCAGCAACAATCCCAGTAAAAGCAATTATCTGTCCACTTTTTCAAACGATACAATGCGTTTTGTTTCGGGCTTCACTAATTGTGATTAATGGATGTTGGGTAGTCGCGACGTCATCGTTTGTCTTGAGTCCCAATGCGGACAGTTTACTTTTCACTTTTGGCTTCAGTCTAGACATGCGCACGACGTGCCTGCGACTTAATAGTCTTATGAAGTGACGAGACCATAACCACGACACCTAACTACACTTTCGTTGAAACTTTATCAATACTTTAGCAGAAAATATGCTATTCTCTTCAAAACGCACACAGTACAAGGAAATAGTTAAAACTAAATGATACGAAGTATTTACTTTACTAGATCACAAAAATCAATATAGAACGAGCAATTCATTTAAAATCTAACAATTTAGTAAATTGTTGAAATTGTCTTAAGAAATATGATTTGGGTGAAAATGTTGGTAGCATTGGGCATATTTGGATTTTTTTCTATATAGACGTAGCTATAACTGTATAACTAATGTGGTTTCTAAATGGTCTCAAGTATTGAACATTAAAGAGGATTAAGAAACAGTAAATTAGAAACCAACTAAATTTAACATCATTAACTATTAACCTCATACGTAAAAATGTCATCCTAAACGATGTCGCCAGTGTACGCATTCTGTTATGGCAATTAGAATAAATTTACCGCGAAAACCGCACAATTATTGCCAACCACAGGATTCGACGGCTAAAATTAAACCAATGCGATTTGAACACGAAACAAATGAAGTGAAGCGATTTTGGACAAATTTAGAAGTGAGTGCTGTGGTTTCAGCGCATGTTTCGACTAATAACTTTTTAATTATGCGTATAAATCTTGGTTTAGAGTTTTTATAATGTTTGTAGAGAAATGAAATATTTTATTATTAATTAAACTTAAGTAATCTTTTGAGATGAGCGTATAAGTGAATGCTTCGAGTTGACTTATTAAAATTTAATGTATTGCTAAACCACACTGGGTGATGAACAAAGTTTTCAGCTATTCTCGTTATGAAAAAATGATTTTTACAACCTCGCTAGGTCATTAAAGATTGTTAAATTGTGGATAGATCTGCAAAAAATCTGGTAAGAGTTTATACCTGCTAGATTTGTACTCTCGGTCCACGATGGTAAATAAAAATTGTGAAGTGGTGCAGTGCTATAATCGTTTAAATAAATAATTACATCCATATTTGAAAAATAGTTAAACATTTAAAAAACTCTTAAATTCTTTACTTCTAAAACAATTTTCTAAATCGCTTTCGATACTAACATATATATGCAATACGTAATCGCAAATTTCCCCAATCCTGCTGGGAGCTCTGCACCTAAAATCCCATCTTCAATTCCTCAGTAATCTTATAAAGAAGGAATCAACACATTGGAACCATTTCAGGTGCAAGAATTATATATCGTGTCTGTACTTTCATTTATTAAAATATAGTTTTAATTTTAGATTAATTGAAGTCTAGTGCAATATAGACAAACATTTTTGGTAGTATGGAATAGTCCATGTTACAAAGGTTGTTTAAAGACGGGGCACAGTTCATCTCAATATTTATAGAAGAAGTAAAGTACTTGAATTAATCAAATTGATCTCGCCATCTTTTGTTGACCTTTACTGAAAAGCTCTTCGATATAGGGAGGTTATTAGGAAATTTTGCAACGTCAGATCGTTACTTTATTGGTAATGGCTTATTCTAAGGTGCTTAAGTAAACTGCTTTTTTAACGAGCAAAGTTACGAGATACGCTTTCTGAAACGAAATCTACATAAAATTGAATAAGTAAGGCATTAATGACAATCATTTTCTTGACTTAAGTAAAACTTGGATGCATTTACTTAGTAAATATTCATTGGTATATTTATATACAATACTAGCTAAACCTACGATATTACCCGCACAAAATACGTATGAAAAACGTATAAAAAATTGGAGTGTTATTTGGCAAAACTAAAATAACAGCTTTTTCCTAAATATATCGGCTAATCTTTGGAACGGCTGGACCGATTTTGACGAGACTTTTAATGGCAGATATCGGATATAATAGGAATTAACACAGACTAGGTACATTTTTTTTTGGTTATTTAGAACGTGCTCTTATCGGGTACAACTAGCTTATCAATAAAAGAGTAAATTAATGAGGTAGCCTTATCTCATCGAAATTTAAGCTTAGCAGACAGAGTCAATTTCGCATTATTATTAGTATTAGTTTATAATATGTGTTACAACCTAACAGTTTATATTTCACCATTTAATCAGACTAATAAAATGTATGTAGCTTAGTTAGGTATCATTTGGTCTTTGATGATAAATCTCTAACTAAATTCTTTGTTGACACAAGGCGTGTTTAATGTATCCCTTTAAATCAATCGTACTCCGTACAAATGTCTTAGAAGATACCAAAGGGTATTTAGTCGATTTTAGTCACAATAAAACTGTCTACCTTTTATAAACAAAAGCTCGAGTGTAAATTACTCACCCCAGTCCGTCCGTGCCACAATAACTCGGTTGACTTCATCTTCGAATAATTCTCTTTGTTCTTTGCAGATGGCTGTTGCTGTTTTTTGTATGGTACAAGATTTCCTACAAAAATATTCAAAACTACACGCGTATTTATTTGAAATAAAAAAGAGCTGAGAACAATTGAACGGGAAACGTGAATCTTAACTGGGGATTTCGAAATCAAATCCAAATAAGTGCTACGAGTTTATTTATGCTTAATACATTTTTAGAGGAGTGGATAGTTGGAGAAAAATGAATGATCATGTGCATACACAATTCGCATTGGAGCTGTATGTAAAAATATAGATAAAGACTGTCTCCTGCATGTATATAATTTACCACCTCAGAGTAACTCGTGACCACTGCCCATAGATGTAAGGCTGTAAGAAAGTTAAACTATTTCCCACATTTAAGGGTAACAACTAAACCGCTTACAAAATGGGTATGCTTTAATTTTTATAATATTCATAGAGACAAATTTGTCAGACTAACATTGTTTTTTAATAATTAATGTTTATATCATTGAACTGATGGGTGGATAAAGGAGGTATGTAACATTTACTAAAAAAATAATTTTAGGACATAATCGAAGGCAATCACTACATACTATAAAACAAAGACCACCAACCGCATCTGTCTGTCTGTATGTTCGCGATAAACTCCAAAAATACTGAACAGATTTTCATGCGGTTTTCACAAATAAATAAATGGATACATAACGAAGGTTTAGGTACATGATTTATTAATATTTTTAGATAAATAAGTTGAAATAGAACGTCAATTGTTAACATGTCAGATAAAAGCAGCAAATATAAATCTTAATGCCGAAATAAGTCGTACCACAGAACTACAGATAGCTTGAACATAAACCCGCTAGCTAAAAGTCTTTTCACTTCCACCAGACAACTCGCGCCGTACATCACAGCGTGTCGTTAAGGGCAGGAGGTGGTCCAATAAATCAGGGTACGTCGTCTACGCCGCTCGCACGCTCACTAATACGTGTATTGTAATGAATGAGATCATGTGCAATGGACCCTTTTAAGTAAAGTACAGCATCGCTGAAATCAACTTTAAATATTCTAATTTTATTTATGGTTATCGAATGAGCTACAATGACATATTCTACGGCATAAGCTGCTGCTACAATAATTATAATTGTTGGTGTTTTATAATGTTTCAATCGGCATAATTCCAAGTTATACAATCAATTACCCTTAATTTTTAAGATAATACTGTAATATAAATAAAATTTTAACAAAAAGAAAAACCGACTTCAAACAAAACACTATTTTAAAACAAATGAATATGCACGAAAAAGTAATAAAAATAATTGCGTATTCAACATATTTTTTAGAGTCTTCCTAAGTTAAATGAAATGAAAAATATTAGACTACTTAAAAGTCGATTAACGATTATATCATGTAGTTATAGTTATTGGTATATTTGGAGCCGGTGTCAGCCACGGTGCCCTTGCCCCAACAATCAAAAGAAAGAAGCGATACGAGCCCCTTGATTGATCCAGTATATTATTGTGTAAAAGGTAATTTGTAAAAAACATATTTGTCAAAGTATTCTCGTATTGTTTTTGATAGATATACTGTAGGGTTTTATTGGCTGACACCGACTCCAAATATAACAATAATTATAACTACATGATATAATCGTTAATCGACTTTTAAGTAGTCTAATATTTTTCATTTCATTTAACTTAGGAAGACTCTAAAAAATATGTTGAATACGCAATTATTTTTATTACTTTTTCGTGCATATTCATTTGTTTTAAAATAGTGTTTTGTTTGAAGTCGGTTTTTCTTTTTGTTAAAATTTTATTTATTTTTTGATTTTAAGTGAAGCTGATGTTGACTAACTAATTTTTTTTAATATGGATAGATTAAACGTTCCGTTTATATGAGTCAGAAACTACTTCGAGGACAATTTCAAAGGAAAATTGCGAATAAAGCAAAAATAGACTTTCGAAAATGCGGATTTAATACGTCACGCGGCGTAAACTACAAGGATCCCTCGAAAGAGCTGTAATCGAACTCAGCAAAAAAACTTTGAAAAAGACCAACTATATTTCGTACATCATATGACATCACATCACATACACAAAATTTGATTAAAGATAGTAAGAAATTCTGCCCCATATCGCACTCTAACTGCGAGCCGTATAGGAGTTCCATCACTACATAGTATAAAACAAAGTCGCTTTCTCTGTCCCTATATCTTTAAATCTACGCAACGGATTTTGATGCGGTTTTTTTTAAAAGATAGTGTGATTCAAGGGAAAGGTTTGGGTATATAAAACATGAACAATATAGTAAAGAAACACTGATAATTTTAGAAGTTTGCGATGTGATGTCGTATATAAACAAATTCTCTAGTATATTTAGTATCAGTATTGCACCCGTGCGAAGCCGGGGTGGGTAGCTAGTTGATTATAATATTCGACTATGATAATTACATAAACATAACCACATTACGGAAGGTGACTCAAATATCCAAATAACCTATAAATAAAAGATTCGACCGAGTATCGCTAACGTGCTCCTCAGAATTGTTCCGTTCCCTTCCGTTCCGTCACTTTGTCATGGATCCTGTGCTCAGAACCTTACCAAACTTTCACCAAATTACCCTTGAAGTATATATTTTATAATAAAAAAAGAATTATCAAAAATGGTTAACGTGATTTTCAGTTATTCACCTATTTGTTGCGCATATACATAATGCAAATTTAAGACTTATGTCGTTTTCACATGGATACCATCATCGGAAAAAAAAATAAAAAAAATGGGACCCCACGGGAAGCATTACCTTTCAAACAAAAAAAAAATTATCAAAATCGGTCCACCCAGTGAAAAGTTATGAGGTAACAAACATAAAAAAAAAAAAAAAAAAAAAAAAAAAAAAAAAAAAAAAAAAAAAAATACAGACGAATTGATAACCTCCTCCTTTTGGAAGTCGGTTGAAAACGCCCAACCTCCAATCTATTTTTTTTCACTCTCCGTTCGAAATCAACCGCCTTTTGTTTTTCTCGTACCAGGCAGTACCAGCTCGCCACACCACGACACGAGAGGAAGTGTCGGGAGTCCCACTACACGATGTCGATAACCGAATCAATAATCATACTAATAAATGATATATCAATTAAGAAAAAACGTATTTAAAAATGTAAACCGTACTAAATATTATTATTTCAATTAAAATTATATTTTAAAAAAATCATGACATTTGTTTATAGGAATAGTTCTATAAAAATGCATTTAAGTCAAGTAAAAAACAAAACAATACCGTGCAATGCCAAAACTGACTTCAATTAAATTAATCTCAACCCTGCCTTAGAATGATATATAATTGTAAAAATAGTAAAAACGTTTTGCGGATACCACAAAACGTAGTCCACTCCCAGTAATGACATCATCTGCTTTCGCCTTCAGATCTCAAAAGCGAAGTAATCCATCAAAATGGTGCATTAATCAGACAATTGCAGTTCGAACTGACGTTGTTTTAGGCACGTTCTGGCAAAAGGCCAAAACCGATTCCAAGTCCGATATTTCGTTTACAGGTTTAATTGATTTATTGGTTCGTAGATGCGAATTGTTCTTTTTTATGCGACATTTAATACATTTTTTTTATTAGTTGTGTTTTTATATTTATTTTTGGTTGCATTGAACTACTACGTCTATAATATTACTTTGTCAATATTTATTGTTAATAATTTCATGATTTTGTAAAGACAAAAACTCCTGTGACAACTTACTGACTGACTGTGTTTAATGAATTGTATATCAGGAGTTAGGCATAAAAATTAACCTATGACCTTCTATGAAGTAACTTGCTGAATACCAAATAATCCAGTTTGGTTCAGTGGTTTGGCCGTGACAGAGCAACAGATAGATGTATATATGTATGTCTTTACATGGTAAGCATCGATTAGCAAACAATATTTGAACGAAAATACATATTAGTTCTACGAGATATACTAAACTATAATAAGAACTAAATGAATACGTTAACATTACTTTCCATTACCATTATAAGTGAAAATTAGAACCGAATTAAATGACTTATTTGACAAAGTTATGGTATATATTTTATAGTAATATAATTCGAAAACTTCTGTCCTCGTTCTCTTCTAGAAAAGCCGAGAGTTTCAAAGTCCCAAGATGTAATAAAAATTTTTTTTCTTAACATTTGTTTTTCAAAGTAAATACATTTTTAAGTGTAGTCTGGAACTTGTAGGTAGTTTAATATAAATCAATTTAAAAACCACACGTTAAATATTCTTTCCAAATCCTATGATTATAATTAAAAGTCGATTAAAATATAATCTTTAACGAGCATAACTTTATTCAAAATAAAACTTCAAAATCAAAATTCGTGTTCATCGTTAATAAGGAAAAATGAAATCAAACTTTTCAACTTAATAAGTCTCCTTTATTTGTTGCGAAATTATTAATTGGCTCTGGAATCCCATTAAATAAGTTCCAAAATTTCTGACGCAATAAATTGTTTATAATGAAAAAATACTTCTATTTTGAAGAATTTCCTTTTTTGAAATTCCTCTCAAATTATCATTTGAATTTCGAATTTCAAAAAGAAAAGTATAGCAATCAAAGTTATTTGAGTAAAAGTTTTGCCTAAAATATTATTAATAACTATTTCTTTCCTTTTGACGTTTTACAGATGTGATATTAGTTAATAATAATATACTTTATTGTACACCACAGTAACACAGTAATTTAACAATAAAAATGAAATATATACAAAATAAAAGTAGATGCACAATAAGGCGGTCATATCGCTAGGTAGCGATTTCTACCAGACAACCTTATGGTCTTAGAAACACAAGTTAGTTGTGTGCAATTTTTAAAAAAATAAATAATATCAGCAATAGTAGCAATTGTGACGAAACAAATAAATTAAGTAAGTAAATTATAGATATATTATTAAAAATTTGATGAAATTTTTAATCTTAGACGTCTCACGCCTTGTAATCACAAGAGTACGACACAACTTGCACGAAGCATCGATAAATTCAATAAAATCGATTAGCGCCGATTTATAAGCCAATAGAAATAGCACCCTATCGCGCCATTCGACGCTATTCGTCGCTATAGACTCTCGCGTCAGTTCAACCCGAAAAAGCAAGTGCATGTAAATTGACGTGTCAAACTGACGAATATATTAAGTCATATGATATTAAAAGTTATTACGTTTGCGTAAAGATCATATACATAAGAAATAAGTATTGATAATTTGGGATAGCGTATTTAATTCGGATGTGATCGGTTTAGATTAAGTTGTATCGTACTATAACTTACAATTATGAATATAATAATTGGATACTATCTTAAGTAAAAAGATATATTTCGATTAAAATAAAATTAAACCTTTCAAAGATGACAAACATCTCTATTAATAAAAAAATAACATTCTATTTACAAAAGCGTTCCAAAATCAAATTGAAATAAACTTTGTTTTATCTGTTACGTAACTTGAACAAACAAGCTTCGAATTAAGATCATCTAATGCACTTAAAGAATAAAATTGCTTAAAGGCCACTAAGAAGCTACCGGGGAAGTGTCCCCGTGCACCAATTAATTAATCCCAAGTTGGAATGACGCCAGGAGTTACCCGCAAGTTGAGCGAAAATGCCATTTTAGATGCAACTTCGTACAAAAACAAAATCGTTTATACATATATATTAAGATAGGAAATATTTATTGTTTTCTAAAATAGAGGAATGAACTATTGCTATAGACGAAACAAATTACTGGTAAACAAAAAGGAGGTTTTATTACTAATAAAACGATATATTCAGACAAATATATAAATAAAACACTGAATACTTGAATTATTATGTTATTAGTTGTCGCTCGCGGCTTCGCTCACCTATATATTAGGTTGGTCGTTAGGTGATTGGCATATAAAAGTCTTCGTACTTACTTTTTTGGATTTCAATAATTAAATTTCGTTAAATTCGGATCAGTGATTTTGAAAAATCCGATCGTGAAGAAATGAAAGCTTTCTTAAAAAGAGCGGAATATTAACTTTTTGATTAAGTAGTACCTAATAAATGTTGATCTCATACGAAAATGTTGTTGTTTTTTACGTTTCCTTGGTAAATGAATAATAAACTCATATTGCAGTTAAATCATGTGAGTTTTAGTAAATATTAAGAACCCATATCGGTTTATTAAATAACCGTATAATAGACATCACATCATAATTTATGATCTGACTAAATCACCTCAGTACTATAACTCTAGTATAACCTGAATATTTAATTTACAAATATACGATGTATTTAGTGTACAATGACATTTCATGGTTTTAGGACATGACACATAAGTATCGTCAGAACTTCAAACACGTAGTAGAAGTAATAAGTTAAAGTGAATAATAGGAAACTTAATTAAAACCTTGCTGAAAAATTCCTGCAAGGAATAATGGCAACCATAAAGTTTGATTTAAAGTTGAAAGAAAACGGTCTTATTAACCAAATCCAAGAATGAGAAAATTGATACATTAGAAATATTCAATTAGTCCTTTTCTAAAATTGAATCGAATTTAATTATTTAATCTCTCAGAAGCAGATACGTCAAATTGAAACACTTGTAACTTTGAACAGTGTAACTGCGGTTGAGGACAGTTCAGACACTTGTAATGTAATACGATACAATCTCAGTAGTATCATCAAACATTGTTGGGATAACTGAATCAATGTACATAAACACAAATGTTTAACGCATCCAATGTCCTTAATAATATTGGAATGCGATACATGAGAGAAAAATGCCGATCAATACGATACGATACGATACGATACTTGCACATTGTAATTTAAATTGTTCTGGTGATAAATTAGTATTATTGCTGTCGTTTTCAAGTGACCAAATTTCATAGGTTGGTAGTTTTTCGTGTAAAAAAAAGTGAAGTAACAGCCTGTAAATTTCCCACTGCTGGGCTAAGGCCTCCTATCCCATTAAGGAGAGGGTTTGGAACATATTCCACCACGCTGTTCCAATGCGAGTGGTGGAATGAACATGTGGCAGAATTTTGATGTGATGATAAATGTTTTTCGTGTAGGATTACAATAGCTTTTGATGATGATTATATGAGGACAAAGCTATTAACACGTTCAAATTCTATTTAATAAATTTTACGAAAGTGATAATTATATTTAAATGATACCTATTGAAAACAGAATGCTCTGATGTACCTACTTAATACGGGGTCATTTTGACCACGTGCCGCACTGAAGAAATAAAATTCGATCACATCACATTATATCACATCAAGTTTTAGTTTTTTTTTAATGTTACGGGGTCTGTTAAGCCCCGTAAATGAATTATAATAATTTTCATACGAGGTCTTAAACGCCTGTAATGCAGCAATGTAAAAAATGAAAAAACTGATTCCACTGCCAACGTGTTCAAAAAAAATTACGATTACCTTCAAATTTATGTCTGTTACATTACACACGAATGCTTTCATATCGCCCTTTATATTGTAAATTTCGTTTTATATAAGGTCCGTAAAATCTATCTCCCCTGTGTTCCACGCTTCAATTCTTCCTTAGGTCTTTAGGTGTTCATGCGAAGAGGTGATCGCTAATATTTACAAAGTGTGACGATACAAATAAGATCACGTATTACACCGTAACATTTTAAATACCCTTAGATTATAATCTACCTCGTAAGATTGTAGCGTCATAGAAGGTGAAACATAACTTATTGTTTACGATTTAAGGCATTTTATTTAGGTGGATTATAATCTATTGAAGTGAATTTTAGTTGAATTATAAAAACCTAGACGAAAGGTTATAACTAAAAAGGTTACAACTATCATGTAATCGGAATAATCTACATTTTATAGTAGATGTATATGTGGATCGGTAAATAAAAATATACTGGTCTGGAGTCAGGGATTTGTCAGTATTTCATCTCCCATGTTTAATAAATCACTTAAAGCATATTCGGTTGTTGTCTGATTCTTAAGAAAACCATAAATTACTTGTATTCAATTTGATTTGAAGTTTCTCAGAAATTTGTTTGATGAATATACCTGTGTGCGTGTGTATTTGTGTGTATAGTTAGTGAACTTTTCGTATAATGAATCACTTCTAGCGCTAGGCACGTAATTGTAATCCAATTATTACGTAGCATTGCAGCAAAATTCTTGTTATAATTATTCATTGTTCATAAACTAGAAATTGGGTTAAATGAGAAATTAAACATCATTGTACGCGTTTTGAGTGGAACAAAGAATAGTGTAGTGGATCAGAAGTGGCACTCGTCTGTTGGCAAGAATATTGCTGTATCTGTAGATTTTCTGCTTAATCTCGAGCGTTCTCGAGTGACTTTTTCAAACTTAACGGGCTCAGCGTTTGTTTTCATTTGCATTAGTGTGGAAACTAAAACTGACTTCGGCAACATTTTATTTGTAGTGGGAAAACAGATTGCCAGTGACCAGTACACGATCCATGTTCATCCAAGATTCCATGAGGAGAGAGTTTGAGAATTGAGTTCGAAATTACTGAGCAATCAACCTCACATTGGTAGTGTAAGAAATGAAGATATGTTATATGACATAGCGCTGAATCCAAAAATTCATCCATCACAATGGCTTAGTTAACCTAGTAAGTGAGTAAGTAGAATATCAGCTGAGGGTTAAAGTTTAAATAAGAATATATAGAAGTCATTATAATATTATGACCAAAAGAATAATCATTTGGTTGAAAAAAACATAACGTCCAATTTAATAGCTATAATTATCTACCATATTATAAGTGAACGCTCTAATCCGTAATTAAATTGACTACACGATAATATAACCTTTATGACTACACCACAAAACGTAAAATCGATTGGCAATTACGTAAATTAGACTCAGAGTAGACGCGTTCAGGTTAACCTTCCGACGTAAATTGATCCGGCAGTTACTATGCATTTGCTATCTGACTAAACATTTTTGTTAGTGGTCGGGGCTGGAGAGGGGTCATTGTAAATTTGTTGGTTACCTCAAAATAAATGGCGCCGGGTCACGTGATTAGGCGATTTGTCGTAACGCCTAAACGATTATTCCTATCATTAGTCATGTTACCACCCTTGATAACGTCATTACTTTGTTCATTGTGGAATTTATGAACGATTTGAGCAATTATGGGTTTACATGTAGGTAATAACCATGTAAATTGGAACGTGCCCATACAAAATAAAAGTTAAAATCTGAATAATGAATAAAAATCATAAAGTCAATACAGTGCTATTCAATATAGAAGTATCAGGTAAGCTTATTTTATGTTAAAGCAAAATCTACATACAGAAAGAAACGCCTCTGATATATTTTGAAGTATCGGCAAATAAATTTAGGGAATTACAAATCTTTACATAGTATAAAACAAAGTCGCTTTTTCTGTCCCTATGTCCCTTTGTACGCTTAGATCTTTAAAACTACGCAACGCATTTTGATGCGGTTTTTTTACTAGATAAAGTGATTCGAGAGGAATGTTTTTGTAAATAAAACATAGTCAATATAGTTAAGAAACTCTGATAATTTTTAAAGTTTCTAATGTGATGTCGTAAATTTATAATTTTTTACGCTTACATTGTAAACGCTGGCTGAACCCTACTAGATAGATCAAAATAATTAAATTCAGTATTGGACACCACTTAAATGGCTACAAAAAAGTCCGCGATGGTATATGTTTATCTCTTAAAGATAACTTACAATAAAGCTTATTTTCAAAGCGATTTTAAGCAATATAGCATTAATCCTTATCCAATTACCTTAAATAAATTGTGCATTCAATATAGATCAATACGGCCCTATACAGGATGTAATTTAAATGAATATTTTCGAAGATTTTACAGTTTTAAAACGCAGGGACATAGCGGTTTGTATTTCCTAATGAGTGAAAACTGTGTACATTGTACCTATTTGTTATCACTACATAGTAAAATAAAAAAATTACCAAAAAAACAACCGACTTCAAACAAAACAGTATTCAGTATTGTTGTGTTCCGGTTTGAAGGGTGAGTGAGCCAGTGTAACTACAGGCACAAGGGACATAACAACTTAGTTCCCAAGGTTGATGGCACATTGACGATGTAAGGAGTAGTTAATATTTCTTACAGCGTCATTGTCTATGGGTGATGGTGACCACTTTCCATCAGGTGGCCCATCTGCTCGTCCACCAACCTATACAAAAAAAATGCACTGGGTGGTGATGGTTTACATGACAAGCGCATTGCATTAAGGGTCAACTTTGTGCAAGCCTATTTCAGAAAGTACCATCATTCATCAGTTATTCTACCACCAAACGTAAACGGTAAGTAACATACTGCATCTATGGGCATAGCATCTTAGTTTCTAAGGTTAGTTGTAAGGATCGTGTACAGCAATAATGTATATGGACAGTGGCAACTACTTACCATTTGGTGGCCCAATTGCTAACCTATCTATTCCAAACAAGAATAATTATAATTGCGGTGAATTTCGCTTACTTTTTGGCTATTCACGTTCGCGCCGTGAAGTGAGTTTCGAGTTTGATACATAATAAATTAATATGACTTTGTCACGCTTGCATACAATTCATTTATCATAATTGATTCAAATCTTTTATTATCAATCTCGTGCAGGTCTATGATAGACCTATCCACAATTATAGACTGTTGAAATTTTTTTTTAGTCGTTATATATATCAGCAAAATTCAGATAATCGAGATTTTTCGATATTAAATTCATGAAATTAAATGACATGAATATCAACGTGTTAACATGAAGTTAAAGTGCGTTCAGAAAGTGTGTTCCAAATAATAATATCTATATAACCCGCAGGTACACGTTAGTAAATTTATCTTTGTTTAGATTTGTATCGAAGCGAAGCCGAGGTTTCATCTTCTTCTTCTTTGTCCAAAATCCTCTTCCCAGTTCAGCTGGGGTCGGGTCTCCTTGTACGTCTGCGCCAGAGAGCTCTGTTCTGACTCGTCGGTGTACTCAGATTCTCTTTCTGGGCCTCTTTTTGCATGTTTGACCACCAGGTTGCGGGCGGTCGCCCTCTTCTCCGTGGTCGGTCCGGGATATTTAAGGCTTTCTTGATGGGATGGTCATCGTCACGTCTCAGGATATGGCCGTACCAGCGCAGTCGACATTCTTTCAGTTTTTCGACAATCGGTGTTATCTTGAACGATCCCCTGACATACTCATTCCTTACTTTGTCCAGCCGGGTTATTCCTCCCGCCCATCTAAGCATTTTCATCTCGTTTGTATGCAGTTGTTGTTCGTGTGTCTTTTTGATGGTCCAACACTCTGCCCCATAAGTCATGGATGGGCGTACTACTGTTTTGTACACTTTTCCCTTTACACGAATAGGCATTCTACGGTCACAGAGAACACCCGAAAGCGATTTCCATTTTATCCAGGCGGTTTTGATGCGGTGGTCCACGTCTTTATCGATATTTGCATCAGTAGTAAGCACAGACCCAAGATACTTGAAGTTGTCTACTTTGGGTAGTGCGCGGTTGTCTATGTAAATATTACATCCCGTCTCTTCTGTCCCTCCATAGTCACATTCCAAATATTCGGTCTTACTTCGACTAATGCGTAGCCCATGGTTTTCGATTTGTGTCACCCACCGGTTAAGTGTTTCCTGTAGGCTTTGTGCATTTTTCGCTACTAGGACTATGTCGTCTGCGTAAAGTATACACTCTGGTACTGGCTTTTGGATGTCTCGCGTGATGTAGTCCATGCACAGGTTGAATAACAATGGGCTTAAGGCAGATCCCTGGTGTACTCCTACGCTTACGTGGAAGGGCTCGCCAAGTCCCGCTGGGCTTTTGACGCGCGTCATGGTGTTTGTGTACATATCTTGCGCTAGTGTCACATAGTACTCCGGGATGTTTTGAGCTCTCATAGCCTGCCAAACTAGATTTCTGGGTACCCTATCAAAAGCCTTTTCTAGGTCGATGAACAGGAGATACAGATTTTCTTTGTTTGAACGGTGTTTCTCCATCACAACTCTAATTAACTGAATGGCATCGATGGTAGATTTGCCAGATGTGAAGCCATATTGGTTCTCAGTTATACGAGTACAGTCATTAATGCGTGCAGCGATGATCCTTTCAAACAGTTTTAGTGTGTGTGACGTGAGTTTTATGCCCCTGTAGTTTCCGCAATTCGCAATGTCCCCTTTTTGTTTATATATTGGTGATAGAATGCTGTTACGCCAGGATTCAGGGATCTTGCCATCTTTAATAATAGCGTTAAAAAGCTTTGTGAGCCAGGGTGTGGCAGATTCCTTCAGCTTCTTCCAGAGATCTGCTGGGATCTGGTCGGGACCAGTGGTCTTATGGTGTTTCATTTTTGATATAGCCTTGCTCACCTCCTCCTCTACTATACATTTTATAGGCCCTTCAACAGGCGGCATATGGGGCATTTTTTTACTCGAAAACTCCTCGTTCATTAGTTGATCGTAGTATTCCTTCCATCTTATGTTGATATCCTTGTTCATTGTTAGTAAAATACCCTGGGCATTTTTGATGAATTTGTTACATTTAATATCAAGTGTAGATCTATAGCGTTGTCGGGCTATTTTGTAGATTGAGTTCTCATCCTCGGCGTTTTCCAATCTGTCATAAAAATCTTCTCTAGATTTTGCCATGGATTGTGCTACTGCAGATTTAGCTATCTTTTTAAGATTCTTATACAGTAGGTGATCTTCTTCCATACCCGATTTCTGCCATGCTTTAAATGCCTCTCTCTTTGACTTTATTATGTGTTGAGCAGTTTCATTCCACCAGGACGTTTCTTTACCTATGCGCCGTGCTCCACGTGAAATACCCAGGATCTCTTTTGCCCCTTCCAAACATAGTCTTTCGAAATCAGACCACATCTGGTTAGCTGATTTGTCGCTCTCAATGTCTTCTTTCATATAGGCGTGGGCCCATTCTAGGAGCGGAGAACCTTTGATGGAGTGCAGTTCTTTCCACTTAATACTGTCTGCTCTGCTGATGTGTGTTGTTATAGGTTTGGGTAGTTTCATGACTGAGACGAGAAGCCTATGTTGTGAGGAAAGCCCATTGCCGGGAATCACTTTACAGTCTTTATAAAGTTTAAAGATGTTGTTGCTGGCGAGAATATAATCTATTTGTGTGTTATATTCTGAACATTTGTAGGTGATAAGGTGTTCCGGTTTTTTTTGGAAATATGTATTAATTATTTTTAGGGAGTGCCTGGATGCAAAATTAAGAATGCTTATTCCTTGTTTATTTCTAGTGCCAAATCCATAGCCTCCATGGGTCGACACCCATGGAGGTCATTCTTTTCTCCTACATGTCCATTCAGGTCTCCTCCTATGTGGGCATGTTCTGTTAAAGGAATATTTTGCATAATTTCGTCAAAGTCTTCCCAGAAATCGTGCTTTTCTTGTTCAGAACATCCAGTTTGTGGTGCATACGCTGAGATTAAATTCAAAGGCGGTTGGCCGTCCATTGCTAGTTTTATGCTTATGAGTCTGTCATTCTTCCTAACCACGTCGATTACTCTCGTTTTCAGGTTTTCATCCAATACGATTCCTACTCCGTTTCTTTTGGTATCAACACCATGGTATACAAGCTGGTAGCCATTTCCGATATCCCTGGATTTTGACCCTTTCCATTTAGTTTCTTGGACGCAGCAGGCGTTTATTTGTCTTGTTTTTAAAATTTGGTTTCATCTATTATAATATAATTATTTAATTAGTATATTAGAATCCATGTGCCTAATTTGTATTTATAACTCATCTTGTACTCTGCGGTGAAGAAAAATATGATGAGGATGTAGGTGGTGGATAAGAGTTTGCCATGTGTATCCACTGAACTGGATCAGCCTGGTGGAGAACGCTTCAAAAACCTTATCCTCTATATGGAAAAAGTTTCTGCCCAGCAACGAAAAATTAACAGGCTGTTAATTTTACACTCTTAGCTTAAAATATAAGTAATTGGGAAATCAAATTGATAATGTTAATAATCAAAGATATAAACTTCAATCAAAACGAACTATAATAAACAACAAAATGTTCCAAACAACAACAAAACCATCAAGAATACTTGTCACCACTCCTTTCCCTTTTAACTTATCGACAACACCCAACTTCTGCTCAGGATTGAGTAGGGTGAGCAGACCGTCCATAGTTTCCATACAAGTTGGCAAAATTTCATTTGTTGGTAGAGCAAAGCCATGTTTGCCATCATCGCGTAATTCAAATGTCACGACATACCTGAAATGTTTTTGTTTTTAGTGGCAAATGGGTCAGTTAATCTGAATTTACACTTGATGGTAAAGCTTAGCGTAATCTTGGGCTATGGGCTGACGTGAAATACCGTCTTGCTTTAGTGTGCACCGAGATTTTTGATGCAAATTTGGCTTAACCAAATAATTGACCGCGGAATTAAATGAGGCTTGAAAAATCAACGCCAAGTATTCCGATGCTAGCTGTGGTAGCAATGTGAATGTCCTCTAATGATAATGAAAAATGTATGTAACTTACGGAACTTTAAAAGATTTCTTCACCCAACACCCGCTCACGCCTGAAGTTATATAGCCTGAAATTTATACTTGCGTTTACCAATAAGTATATACTCTGAATATTCTTGGTAAACCAGGACAAATTTGGTCAATTAACACTACTAGCCAAAAGTAAAACATATCAAATATGCTAGGATAGGGCTTTGTGCAATCCCATCTAGGTTCGTTAGAACCAAACGCTCATTATAAATTTTGTTACCAAACTATAGAATATATTGTTAATTGTTGTGTTACAGTTAGAAAGGTCAGTAAGCCAGTATAACAGGACAAAGGGATAACGTCTTAGTTGCCAAGGTCGAAGGTTTATTGGTGATATTAATTATTTATATTTCTTTCAGTACCAATATGGCAGTGATGATTGCCTATTTGTCTTCTATCTAGTGTGCATCTTAGATCTATTAATAAATAAAATCCTTACCAACTGTGTCATAGGCTGTGCCAACGGAATAATGCGTTCCGTATCTTTTTGATACAGCATTAGCAGCGGAGAGTCCCATACTTCTCTGGGAAATAGATGGATTTTTTTTTGAATTACTGTAAAGTATTCAGTAAAAATTCGATGCTTAAAGTATGAATGTGACTATGGGACACTAGGTGGACATAATAATTCGTTAAGATCTCATTTTGAGAAGCTACAGATTCTTGAGGTAATTAATGAAATTGTAAAAGTAAAAGATTTATTTTAGAAATTTATTAATTTAAAAAAAGTAGAAGTAGTCTGGTCGTATAAGCGTCAATGCTAAAAAAACTCTATTCGATATAAATAAGAAAAGTTCAGGTGCAAGACTAACAACGTACTTCCCTAAGGACGGTTGTGTAAGCCCTACTAACTTTCAATCTTCGGGCTATTACTGGTAGCTTCCCGATGGATTTGTTTTTATTAGTATTCGAATTCAAAACCTCAAGATCGCACTAGTAAATTGATAGGTGATGAAATGCGTGGAACTAATACTCGGTTACTTCCAAGTAGGATATATTAATTGTATTTAACTAGCATGACTTTGTATTTTTAAAAGTTGAAAAAAGTAACTACTGAGTTTTTCCGGTTCTTCTCGGTAGAATTTGCATTCCGAACCAGTGGTAGTTTCACTTGATAAAGTGTTTTAAATGACTATTCAAAAGTGCTTGTAAAAGCCTATTCGAATAAAGTACATTTTGATTTGATTTGATTTGACTAGCCACGAGAATCCTATACGAACATTGCAGTCGAGGTAATATTACAAGTGTATGCATTGTAATTGCATCTGAATTTGTCAGTATTCATGGTAGTTTCTGTTTCATTACTCGTTGTTGCTCTAATAAATGGGATACATTTATAGGAATAATATATTTGTGTTCTTACTGACATGTCATGTAAATTTGAAATGTCATTATGAATGGAAGGAACTGTTGATGTTCCATTTTGCTAAAATTAAATTACATTTTTGATGGATAGATTTGCACGTAATTGTGTGGATTTGCATACACACACATTTATATTATTTATCTATACATATAATAAAATATGAGTGTCTGTTTGTAACATTAAAATAGCCCTTTTTTACTAAATGCATATGTATGTATACACGGTACATAATTATGCATGTATTTGTTCCAACTAACCTCTGGAAAGGTTGGAATTAATATAATAAAGAGTAACTTAGGCTCAATATTTTTTTTTTTTTTGTAAAATTCAAACGCATACAAGGTCGTGGGTACTGCTAGTTTGTAAATATACATGTATACTACCTCTTTGCTTTTAAAATTAAGCACTTATATATCGTGAGTTTTTGGATACAGTTCAAATTTAGAACATTACTGTTTTTTTTTTTTTTTAATTAATCTATAGTTTAATCTAATACTTACAACATCGTCGAAATTTTCATGATGTTTCATTGAGAAAGCGTAAGGTATGATCATGTACTGACCATACGAATGAAACGCAAAGTAATATTGGAGATTTTTACTGTTTCCTCTCACGAAATTGCCCATGGCGACACTCTCAGCTTCAGAGAATGCTGAAGGTCCACAGTATATTTCACTATTCTTGTTGTGGCTCACGCCTACAGCTGTTAACCAGAAACATTAACTTAGGTAAATACCTACCAATATTTTAACAGTTATGAGGCTTTGCACCCAAGGATTGATTGTTAACTGGTGGTAACTGTCGTTGATCACCAGTTGGTACTGATGATCAACGAATGAGATGGTTCAGATTAAAATGTATTAATAATAAAGTTACCGATACAGAAGGAGCACATACTAATTGATTCGTTAATTGGTTAAATAAGGTTTATATTTCCTACAGAGTTAAAGTTTATCGGAAAGAAATGGCTAATCACCACTGTTATATTATGTACCCAATATGCATCTCTATGATTAATTATTATTAAAGTTTATTATTTTTTATGATAAAGGTGTGGTATTGATCAACAGTCTACAGTGAGTGGTACTGTCAGAAATATTGACCAATCCTTTCATCGCCAATGTGCCACCTACGTAAGATGACTTCTGTCCCCAAAAATACCCTTTCCCAACCACCTAACCTGAACATAATAATCCTAAGTTTTGCTAATGAATTATTGGTACCCAGATGGGCTAAAGTCCTACAACCAAGCAAAGTAGAATGTTGTAAAGTTTCATTTATTAGGTGCACGTCACACTTTTGTGAATCCCTGACATCTTGCATTATTATCGCTTGAACGGTTGACTTGATAACGTAACAAAAACAAGAACAACAAATTAATTACTCTTGATAGATTCTTCACTTCGGATCTAATGGCTTTACTTTTGTCCGTCGCTATAAACATGGTTCACAATAGTACTTTTGTATGGAATAGTTTGGCGGACGAGCAAGGGCCCACCTGATGGTAGGTGGTCACCAGCACCCAATGACAATGACGCTGTAAGTTATATAATATAATATTAACTATTCCTTACATCTTCAATGCGCCACTAACCTTGGGAACTAAGATGCTATGTCCCTTGTGCCTGTAGTTACACTGGCCCACTCATCCTTCAAACCGGATCACAACATAACTGAGTACTGTTATTTGGCGGTAGAATAACTGATGGGTGGTACCCAGACGGGCTTGAACAAAGCCGTAGGGCTTTGTTCAAGAAAAAAACCACCAAGAAAATGGTTCTCAATAGTGCTTGTGTCGAATTACTTGGATATTCTGAGAATGTTTCCTAAACTATTATGTCCTTTGTAAATATAACAGTTCGGTGGTTGTCTTAATTTTATCGAAACACTTTCAGTTTCCGATTCCCTGAAGGCTTTTGTGCGTGGGCATCATTATCTTTCAGACGAAACTGAATCGACATCAATTAGATCAATAGTTCATAATCAATAATAAGTAATGCCAAGTTTATTTAAGGAGATACAATAGATACCCATGGGATCCGATCGGACCATGACGTGGATGAAAGTCATTAATTGGATTGATTAAGTTATTAGAACTTTCTCCTGTTTTATATCTTTACCTGGTAATACGTATAATGTGACCTTTTTTTAAGTATTATTCTAGGTATATATTTCTAAAAATAATCCATAATTATTTCCTACTTAAATAGAACAGTCTGTGCTCTGGTCTAAGGGTACCTCCCACTAATCAGATATTCTACCGCCAACCAAAAATAATAAGTATTGTTGTGTTCCAGTTTGAAGATTGGGTGAGCCAGTGTAACTACAGGCATAAGGGATGTCATATCCCTTGTGCCTGTAGTCTTGTACCTGCAATCTTAGTTCCCAAGATTGGTGCCATCGACGCGGCATAGGTTAATATGTCTTACAGCACCATTGTCAATAGGCGGATGATCGCTTACCATCAGGTTGCCTATTTGGTCATCCGCCATAAAATAATAAAAAAAATGTGAGTAAAAAGAAGAAGAAATACGATCACACTTAGCTTGATGGCTTATCAGATTAAGAAATATATATCAAGTAGTTTTTATAAGAGTAGCTTACTAGTAGTTATGTGTAAGATACGAGTAGTTGTATTCCCAATAAATGTATGCAGAAACTTACTTCCAAACGCGATACCAAAGTTTCTATTAATGTCCACATCATTTGCGTTCTTTCGATGCATCCGATCCTGTAAAAGGAAACCTCATGTATTGCTAAAAATAAAATTAAAATATAATTTTTATTTTACAAGTCTTAATCCATTTGGTATTAATTTTTTTATTGCATTCCAGCGATACGGGGCGTTTAAGACCTCGTTTAAAGGCATAATATCAGTACGGGGCTTATTAGACCCCGTCACGTTTAAGAAACTAAAACTCGATGTGTTGATATTGAATTTTATTTCTACAGTGCGGTACGTTGTCAGTGACCACTTATTAAAGCACATACATTATAGCATTCGATTTTCAATATACATCATGAAAATATATTTATCACTTGCCTGCAATATATTAAATAGATGTTACGGCCTCCAACAGAGAAATATATGTCTTTCTCCGCAAGGGAGAAACATACGAGGCGCATTGTACTGGTTAAGGACGTTAAGCAAACACACCATTTTTTGGTTGAAAAGTAAATTAAATCAAAATTGGTATTATATAACTTTCACAGGACAGTAGAACTATGGGATATTTGCATGCTTATGAGATATTGGTGAATATTTTTTTTTGATTGTTCATGTAATATTCGCTATCCTTGAGGCGAAAATCTATATCTACTTAATTTAGTCCATTTGGATATTTTATTGAAGCAATATTAATTTCGACACTATTTTTCTTGGACTAACTAGTTTGTTTCTGTACTAATGATATTAGACCCAATGATTAAGCGGCTGATTTCAGCAGGCCTTTAATTAAATCCCCTCGATCTTTTAGGGAATTTATCGTTCTACGAATTCATTAACACGGGAGTAAATACTAGTGGTACATTATATTAATTCAAATACATATACACAAGGTACATATGAGGAGGATTCTAGGAAGTCGAATTAAAATTATTGCAAATTGATGATATATCACTACCTCATAGCAAATATATATAAAGCTTGCTTAAATATTAATGTTGCTATAAATGTTGACGTCACGTGTTTATTTCGGGGTGTGCTTTCCAAAATTTTAAATGAATAACTTTTTTATAAGCCTAACTAACTAGTTCTATAATATTATGTATTTTTATATTTAAAAAATATATAGTATATCAATTCCAATAATAATCTTTGTCTGTGATTTTTGTCAGAGAGATTTTAGTATTAATATTATTAAAAAAAGTAATATTCCTATGGCGTTAGAATTTTTTCTTAATACACGAAATCTTTTTTACTGATACAACCTAAAATTTCAGTAATTTTTCCACTAAACAGCATTTTCATCAAAAGCAGTCGATGAAAGTCACCAACAAAACTGACACAGGCTATCGAACCATGTTAGTTTTCAAGGCTAAAAACGTATTAATTGTGTTTGTGCTTCTTAATTTTGTGCGATCGTAATTTATCAGCACATGGTCCATTTCTTAGTCTGCATTTTATGCTTTTTCTATAACAATAACCTCAACAAGATCTTTATTAGCGGGTACCTTAAGATGTGTATACTCATATCCGTCAGGGTTTAGCACCGGTACAAAGAACCATTCGTATGTTTCAGCTATTTTTATCAAAGCTGTATCATTGGATTCTTTAGCTGTTACGATCTGATGCAGAAAATACGTGACAAAGGCTATCGAAATCCACTCTCGAGCATGGATACCACCTTCTACGATAACTTTCGGTCTGAAATTGAATAAGAAGTTAAAAAATAAAGTATATAGATAGATAACTTATATAACTGCTGCCTATGATAACTCGTGAGATCGTCGTTTTTGCAGAAATACTGATAGATTTTTTATCCAAAATCAGATTTTAGCCTTTCTTAATTTTCAGGCTTATGACCCTGCTAGTTAAAAGAGTCGGTCATTTTCGTATTGTTAAGATAGCCTGATTAATTGAGCTGATTTATCACTAAAACTAAGCCTTAAAAAATAGAATACCGAAGATTATACATGAAATAAAAAAAGTATAACTTATCAGAATTAACGGATGCAAAACTGGTATCTTATTTACGGAAAAACTAAAATATTTCTAGTCAAGAGTTTTAATTATCGATGGACATTTTTAGGTTTGATTAAACATTCAAGTTGAACTCTAAGCTTTAACTCGAAACGGGCCGCATCCTAGAGTACTCCCCATATAAATAGCATTTGAAAGAAGACATACAGAGAAAAATAAAAAATAATGATTTGCAAGGACGTAAAAAATTATGAAATTAACAGACAGACGCTTCAATTTGATTTATTTCTTTAGATAATTTGAAGCAAATACGTTACTTGTTCTTCTTTTTATTCAGTGCAACCCGAGCTGCTAGAATATCTCGTTTCTCTATCGTTTTTCCTATATTTATCAATTGCATTGATTTTGGATACATTTTATTTAGGTCCTGCAGCCAATTATAAATGTCATCCAGTCGGAAATAGCTGGACCAGTCGAAGGATTCCATGTTACGTCTTATATACGTTTTAACAGTTTGCTGATCGAACGCGCTGAAACATAAATAGTTAATTTCTTTATTTATACCAATGCGGCATAGAAATAATTACAATTCCGATTTCAGTGGCGATTCTATTGGTAGTTTTACAATGAATTCAATACTTACTGTAGCTTTATGGTTTTAAGTTATTTTATGAGCATGCTTGAATATGGAGTATTTTGATTTAGATTTTATCAAATTACTATGATATGATACAAAAGCAGTTTTCAATGGGTAATAATGTATGTCGTCTGTTGTTTAACTTTTATCCCAATCACAAACAGAGGATTCGCTGACTCTTAAGGAAGAGTTTTGCAGTTTATCCTACCACGCTTTAGAGATATTAGTCGGTTACACAATTAATGAAGAAATTATATGCAGTCTTCCTTACGATGTTTTTCCTTGACCGAGATTATTTAAAAACACAAGTACCTAGTCCTATTCGAAGTGGTGCTCGGATTTAATAAATTGATATGTTATTCAGTTCAGAACAACATTTGCATTTCGACGCCAAAAAATCATTTTGGGTGCAAGGTAATCGTTAAATTAAATTAAGTGAATTAATATGACTAATTTAAATAAAACTAGTTATAACGGATTTGAATCGCGTATATTCACGGGTAGACCAGTCTACCCGTGACCACGAACGCTGTAAAGTGCTCGAAACGTCGGGATGCCAAAAATAATTAATATACGCGATTCAAATCCGTTATAACTAGTTTTATTTAAATGTGTAATAATCGCGAAAATTTAAGACAACACTAATATGAGTAATATTTTAATTCCTCAGATTTTTTAATTAATTCACAAAATCTGCTTAATCATCTGTACTAAAACAAATACAACTCATTAGCCTTTTGTAAGAACTCACTTCATTAGAGAAATTTAAAAACCGACTTTTTAGAATCTATCAGTGTTTTCACTCTGTTCGTCCTAAAACTTTGGCACCAATTTAAATATGCTGCAATTTTATGTCAAAAAAATGGGTAAAACAACTATCGCTATATTTGATATAAAACAATTTTATTATTTTTATATTTTATAAATATTCTATGTTGATTCGGATAAAGTTTACCTGTATACTGTACAAATATCTATTTGGTCTGTAAAAATATATATATTCTTAAAAAAATCCAGTGCATTGCTAACCGCAGAATAATAAAAGGTTGAACGAAAACCTTTGAAAACTTCAAAAGTATTAGCTTTTTTATTTTTATCATCTCACATTATCGCTTAATTCGAAATCTACTAATTTTAATTTCTTTGCAGTTTTAAAACAAATTAAAATCATTATTCAATTTGCCTCTTAAATGCAACTAGAGAGAATTTATATTAACTAGAAGCTACTATGGGTTTTATAATCGGATTCCATCAAGAACCAGAATTTGAACAACTATATACCTCTTTCTTTCTATTTACCTCTGGATATCTTCTATGAGAGTTGTCAGATAAATTCCTTTGATAGCAGCTTCTTTGACGAATTGTTTCTTCTTATCTGGGGGTATTATGAACTCGACAGGTCTATACACGAGACCTGGAAGTCTCCAATAGTTAACGCCGTCAATTTTACTTATATTATTGAAGAATTCCAAATCGTTTTCCGTCACTGGTATTCCTCTGAATAATGTATGGTTGTTGTATTTCTTTGAAGTACAAAAGCTGATGCATGTTATCAAAATGGATATTATTAATAATTTCATCGTCAGTCTATAATGACAATATGATTTTATATTAATATTTTAAACCGTCGAGATTTCACATCTTGTATAAAGTAATTGTCAAAATGACGTTTCCTTGAAATAAATATTTAATCGATGGATAAAAACTTTGTACGAAAACCAAATGTATTAAAATTCGATGACTAATTTTCTATCGATGACTCATTTTCTCTTAGGGTTTATTAAATTAGTAATCCCGCCCGCCTGGGTAGGTACCACCCACTCATAAGATATTCTACCGCTAAACAACAGCACGCAGTATTGTTGTGTTCCAGTTTGAAGGGTGAGTGAGCCAGTGTAACTACAGGCACAGGACATAGCCTTTGTTCCCAAGGTTGGTGGGGCATTGACGATGTAAGGGATAGTTAATATTTCTTACAGCGTCATTGTCTATGGGTGATGGTGACCATTTACTATTCCATAAAAAAAAAACTTTTATTTTGATCTATCTCGTATAGCTCAACCAGCGTGTACAATATAGGTGTTTAAAGATAAGTCCTAATTTACGACATAACATTGAAAACCTATAAATTAATCAGATACTATATTGTGCATGTATTAAACATATAACCTATCTCTTGAATCAATCTATTGACAAAAACCGTATCAAAATCCGTTGTGTACTTTTAAAGATCTAAGCATACATAGGAACAGACAATATTAAGAAAATTTGTTTTACACTATGTAATGATAATATTAAAGGTATGAACACACTTGTTAAAAGTGAAGGCGATAAAATGTGTATTGAATATAAAGCTGTTTTCATACTAATGTAGTTACTAGAACACTTTCTGTTGTAATTTTAAGAATTTCTGTGATGTTATTTTATATATCATACTGAATTTGAGAAAGGAATAAATTTTAAAAACCGTAATATATATAATCTGTCCATAGTATTAAACAAAGGTCATTCCCGCCATCTGTACATCACATCACATCACATCATCAGCCCATTTTTGTCCACTGCTGGACATAGGCCTCTCCAAGTACACGCCACTGTAGTCTTTCTCCGGCTAGTCGCGTCCAGCTCCTGCCTACCGCCTTGCGTAAATCGTCACTCCACCGTGCCTGAGGACGTCCTACACTACGTTTGCCGAGACGCGGTCTCTAATCTAGAACACGTTTTTCCCCAACGGTTGTCGGATCTACGACAAATATGACCAGCCCAGTGCCACTTCAGCTTACTAATCCGGTGGGCTATGTCGATGCCTTTGGTTCTTTGACGGATCACATCATAAACTAATAATATTACTTTTTTATATTCGTTCTTTAATATAACAGTTACATATTGGACATTATTGTATTATGCGTGAAGCCAGAATGGGTAAAAAAAAGTAAAGTAACAGTTGGTGGAATGCACATATGGCAGAACTTCGATGAAAGTAGACACACGCAGGTTTCCTCATGATTTTTTCCTTCACCGCCGAGCACGAGATGAATCATAAACACAAATTAAGCACATATATATAGTGGTGCTTGCCTGGGTTTGAACCCGAATCCATCTCGGCAGAATGGGTAGTTAGTATAAAACACACTTTGATAAAATCAATTAGCAATTTTATATTCTGGCATATTAATAATCTCTGATCAAGAATAGGCAATTCTAAAATTGATTTTTAAATAAGTATCACAAAATCATTTAGGAAAGATGAAAAAAAAAAAGAAAAATAAAAATCAAATATTTAATAAAGTATATAAAATAAAAACATCAAAACAAATAATGGAACAGGTAGCAAACAATAAGCTGAACTGAAAATTTCCCTTCCAACATATCTGTGGCGGACTGTCATTAACTCCACCAATCCTATGAGCATTTCCCTGCAAGTCGGCTGAATCTTCTCCTGTGGTAGCGCGTAACCATACGAGCCATTGTCACGAAGGTAGAACGCTAGAGAGTATCTGAGAAGTTAAATATAAATATAAAAGATGGTGATACGAGGTGATACGGCTTTGTTTTGGGCAATGTACTCGAATATATGGTTCTACCACAGGATCCCAGAAAGCGTTCAAAATACCTCTGCTGCCAAATTAAAAAAAAAATGTTAAGGAACGCTTGTGTGCAAATGTGTTTAGTGGGTTTATGATCGATAGCCTTTGATAAAGAAATAAATAAGGCCTAGCCCATATTTTATGAATATGCTTTGAAACTGACTACTACTATTTATCTTAGTGGTAGAACTTTAAACTAGCTGACCTGTGTCATCATCAGCAATTAGCAATTCTTAATAATGTTCCGATTTGAGTAAGTGTAAATATGTATATGTGCAAGAGCTAGTTCTAGTACGTCTTCTGGTATCACGAAAAAATGATAACTTCAAAAATTGCCTTTTAATAAATGACTCTTTGGCGTAAATTTTATTTTCCCTTGTAATACTGCTTCGCTGGATATTATCAATATTGTGAATTCAGATACAAACTCGCTATCAGAACGTAAGACGAGAAGGTAATTGAGTTTTTTATCTATATCGATATCACAGTTATATTACAGAGGCTGTTCCGAGCTCTTGCCAATAAATATTTAACAAGTATTTCATAAGCATCAAATATCTTACAAACTAAACTAACATTTGGTTTGATGTTTCGATCTTTACGAGAACTAATC
The DNA here is from genome assembly GCF_905220365.1 of Vanessa cardui. NCBI lineage: Eukaryota > Metazoa > Arthropoda > Insecta > Lepidoptera > Nymphalidae > Vanessa > Vanessa cardui. The sequence continues at coordinate 2,359,436 of NC_061142.1, read as the reverse complement.
TTCAGAATGCATTTACTATTGATAGATTTTTTTTAATTCACTAAATCAAAAAATTGAAAGCCGAGTTGGCCTATACGTGCATCTTAACCGATGATTGCAGGATCCAACCCAGGCAAGCACCACTGAATTTTCATGTGCTTAATTTGTTTTTAAAATTCCTCTCGTGCTCGGCGAAGAAGGAAAACATCGTTAGAAAACCTGGATGTGTCTAATTTCAACGAAATTCTGCAATAAGTGTATCCTCTAATCCTCATGAAGCAATATGATGGAAAATGCTCCTTAAAGGGAGAAGAGGCCTTAGCCCAGCATTGGATAAAAAAATATAAATAATACAATATTCATACTCGTCGAATATTTTCTTTTCAATAATTATAATTATATTCATCGATAATCAAATTAATAAAATAGTTTCGAATAGTTACATGCATATAAATAAAACTAATATTGGAAATAAAAACGATACAAACTTCAGTACATCCAAATTGCAAGGCAGACGTGTATTGTTATATGAATATCGAGTTACGTGAGTTAAAACTTGAGAGGATCGCAATTTGTGCTGTAGACTGAGTTTTGAACGGGAAATACTTTACTTCAGACGGCGAATCTATACATCGAACCATCAGTAATAACTTTATAACCATAAAATATACGCATATGCCAAAAACACAGACCTCGAGACAATTACGTAATCTTAATCTATACATATAATAAACTCAAACTCAAATTGCCTTATTCAATACAGAAGTATTACACTTTCTTATTGATTGTCAACTGAAAAAGTACCATCGGTTCGGAAAAGAAATTACCCTGACCTGAGAAGAACCGGCGCAAGGAATACAACGGGTTTTAAATATAATAAAATTGGAGTGTCTTTTTGTCATACCAAAATGGCCTGTTTTACTCGATGCATATGTATATTTAGACGGTACATATATCAACATAACATTTTTTACACTTTTTTTCGGTCTGTCTGTCATTTGGAAAATTTGACTTTACTAACCTTCACTAAGCTATAGCATACTATTTATATTATAGCTATAGCATACTATTTATAATACTATTTTACGTGTGTAGAAGAAAATAAATACTGCTTATAAAGTAATAAGAATTCATAAGTAGATGGTAATGCTTGTCGAAATAATACAGTACATGAGAGTAAGATTGAGAACTTTGAACTTGAATTCGAAATATCATCGAAGCTAAATTATCGTGACTAAATATTTTTTTCGATTTATTTACTAACCTACAAGATTCTACAATCTGTGTGACGATTTTGTGGAGTAAGTCATGTATTGATTTAATTATTCTTTCTTTTAAATAAATAAAAAACTCACTTGACTTTATAAGTTTTCTTCACCCACGATATGCTGTCTCCAGATATCCTGCATCCTATAAGAAATATTAGCATCTCATTAGAATTTTCTATACGAACTCATAAGCTATTCACTACGTACACACTTACCGTACGTGTCGTAAATAGTTCCGACTCCGTATTTGACGCCATTCAATTTATACATTTTCAATATAGCTTGTTTCCCATAATTTTCCTGTAAACGGGATTTGAAATTCAAAACTCGCATGAATATTCCATTCGTGCGCGTCTACGGTTTGCATAAGCATCTCAATTGTGATACAATTCGATTTATTTCCTTAACTCGGACTCTTTGTTCGTAACGGAAATTAATAATTCCTTTTTTAAATATTTTATACACCTTGACACAATTAGGAATAAATTGATGATTCAAAATTTACTAATATTCAACAAAGAGGCGTGGGTACTTCAAAGATATAAAGATAAGACCTTCTTCCTCAAAACGTCGATTTTAAGGTTTGGAAAAAAAAATCCATGAGATGCAAACTGTGATAATACATATATCCATCATTAGCTATCTATAATATGGATTACGATTTATCAATTATTATTAATGATATTAAAATTTCCTATTCAATAGTTGGCACTAATGGAATTAAAAGTGATTAGAATTCTTTAAGTGCCCTGCTAAACCTTCATCAAATAATCCAGTTGTTCGTCTACGACTTTACTTAACTTAAATAACGTCTTATTAATTTTATTTAAGGTTCAAATTAATTAAAAAAATCAGAATAAATACAATCATTCTTATATTAGTTGCAAACCTTTTTGACCAAAAATATGACTCAATACAGGCTTTTAGTAATGTGACTAAATATACCCATGTCTATTTATAGTCAAAAGAAATTTGGTCTGGAAGAGAGTTATAAAACGTACAACGCAGAGATTCGTTTATATTTCCATCTATAATATTGTTTTCATATCAACAACAACGACAGGCACTAAATTATTATTGTATCTACAAGTATCATACGTCCCCTATTTGCTTAATGGCTTTGAAAGGCTTAAGGGAAGCCGAATAGGAAAGATGCATTACTACGATATGCATGGCTACGTCAACTATCATGAATAACATCCGTAAATTATGGCCTGCGGAATTTAACCGCAAGGCTAAATTACGGATGAGACGTGGGCGGGAGCGGATAGCATTATTTCGTTATGATGTTCAATAAAATTATATTAACTGTCTATTTTATAAATCGTATTGAAAACGTCACATATTGGTCAGAAGATTTTTTATTTGTTCCTATTAGTCGCTCGTTTTAGGGTGTTGGTTGTCATGTGTTTGGCAAAAAGTAGTATATGTTATTACTTGGAGTTCAAGTTTGCTTCATACCAAACTTCATCAAATTCGGTTCAGCGGTATTGTGAAAGAGCGACAGACAGACAGAGCTGCTTTCACATTTATAATTTTAATATAGATAATCAAATATTCATTTGGAATATCATTTTGTTCTTGGTCATTATTTATTTTAAAGCTAAATCAAGCATATAGTATATGACCTTTTTACTGAATTCTTAAGAGTTTCATTATTTTATTAAATTTCTCACATGACGTATATAATCGCGTTAGTATCCGCTACCTCTTATGCGCACATGTAGCGTTCAAGACAAACATTGCTTGAAATAAATCTTTTGTATGAACCAACAGCCTATTTATGTCTAGTGACTTTCCTATCTAATATTTGCTTAGCATGACCTACTAAGCTACTCTGTATTCAAATTACAGACAAAAAAATGTTTACGAAATATTTTCATGAAATATTTTTTTCATTATTCCTCAAAGCGGCACTTTCACAATGTTGGGATAGAATAAGCGCGTTTCATCACTTGTATTAATATAATCTGTTATTAGCTTAAGTGATTTTGTTTCTCTGTGTTTTTGATACACTGTGTCGTCATAAAGGCAAGTGTTATGGGATTAAATAAATAAAAAAATTAACAATAAATAAAAATTTTAACAAAAAGAAAAACCGACTTCAAACAAAACACTATTTTAAAACAAATGAATATGCACGAAAAAGTAATAAAAATAATTGCGTATTCAACATATTTTTTCGAGTCTTCCTAAGTTAAATGAAATGAAAAATATTAGACTACTTAAAAGTCGATTAACGATAATATCATGTAGTTATAGTTATTGATATATTTGGAGCCGGTGTCAGCCACGGTGCCCTTGCCCCAACAATCAAAAGAAAGAAGCGATACGAGCCCCTTGATTGATCCAGTATATTATTGTGTAAAAGGTAATTTGTAAAATGATTTTACATATTTGTTTTAACAAATATGTTTTTTTACAAATTATCTAAATACTTACCTAAATAATTTAGTATTCTCGTATTGTTTTTTGATAGATATTCTGTAGGGTTTTATTGGCTGACACCGACTCCAAATATAACAATAATTATAACTACATGATATTATCGTTAATCGACTTTTAAGTAGTCTAATATTTTTCATTTCATTTAACTTAGGAAGACTCGAAAAAATATGTTGAATACGCAATTATTTTTATTACTTTTTCGTGCATATTCATTTGTTTTAAAATAGTGTTTTGTTTGAAGTCGGTTTTTCTTTTTGTTAAAATTTTTATTTATTTTTTGATTTTAAGTGAAGCTGATGTTGACTAACTATTTTTTTTTAATATGAATAGATTAAGCGTTCCGTTTATATGAGTCAGAAACTACTTCGAGGACAATTTCAAAGGAAACTTGCGAATAAAGCAAAAATAGACTTTCGAAAATGCGGATTTAATACGTCACGCGGCGTAAACTACAAGGATCCCTCGAAAGAGCTGTAATCGAACTCAGTAAAAAAACTTTGAAAAAGACCAACTATATTTCGCACATCATATGACATCACAACACATACACAAAATTTGATTAAAGATAGTAAGAAATTCTGCCCCATATCGCACCCTAACTGCGAGCCGTATAGGAGTTCCATTACTACATAGTATAAAACAAAGTCGCTTTCTCTGTCCCTATATCTTTAAATCTACGCAACGGATTTTGATGCGGTTTTTTTTAAAATATAGTGTGATTCAAGGGGAAGGTTTGTGTATATAATACATGAACAATATAGTAAAAAAACACTGATAATTTTAGAAGTTTGTGATGTGATGTCGTAAATAAACAAATTCTGTAGTATATTTAGTATCAGTATTGCACCCGTGCGAAGCCAGGGTGGGTAGCTAGTTGATTAAAATATTCGACTATGATAATTACATAAACATAACCACATTACGGAAGGTGACTCAAATATCCAAATAACCTATAAATAAAAGATTCGACTGAGTATCGCTAACGTGCTCCTCAGAATTGTTCCGTTCCCTTCCGTTCCGTTACTTTGTCATGGATCCTGTGCTCAGAACCTTACCAAACTTTTACCAAATTACCCTTGAAGTATATATTTTATAATAAAAAAATAATTATCAAAATTCATTAACGTAATTTTCAGTTATTCACCTATTTGTCGCGCATATACATAATGCAAATTTAAGACTTATGTCGTTTTCATATGGATACCATCATCGGAAAAATATAAAAAAAAAATGGGACCCCACGGGAAGCACTACCTTTCAAACAAAAAAAAAATTATCAAAATCGGTCCACCCAGTAAAAAGTTATGAGGTAACAAACATAAAAAAAAAAAAAAAAAAAAAAAAAAAAAAAAAAAAAAAATACAGACGAATTGATAACCTCCTCCTTTTGGAAGTCGGTTGAAAAGAAAAACCTACTTCAAACATAATATTTTAAAATAAATTAATATGCACTAAAAAGTAATAAAAATAATTGCGTATTTAAAATATTTTTTAAGTCCTAAGTAAAATGAAATGAAAAATATTATACTGCTTAAAAGTCGATTAACTATTATATAACGTAGATATAGTTATTCTTATATTTGGAGCCAGTTAATAGGACCACATAGGAAGCACTAGCTTTCAAACATACAAAAAAATATCGAAATCGGTTTCAAAAGTTATGAGGTAACAAATATAAAAAAACAGATGAATTGATAACCTCCTTCTTTTAAAGTTTCTATAATTTTATCAGTAAAAATGTCAATAATTACAGCTTACCATTTCCGAGAAATTTTCTATATGTTTAACTCTATCCGAGTATGGTATAATTATTTTCTGTCCGTACGAATGGAAAGCAAAATAATAGTTCAGATTTCCTTTATTATTGTCTACAAAGTAAGACAGAGCTCGGCTTTCTGGTTCAGAAAAAGGTTCCGGTCCACAATAATATTCATTGTTAGGATTGTTACTTCCTCCGTGATCTGTGAGAGAGAACAATCTCAATCAGTTCTTAGCTACAGACAATCAAAGTATTGTTTAAAATACTACAATATTTAAAGACTGTTCGAAATCTTACTGCAAAAACTGTAGTCAAAATTTCTGTTTAAATCAACGCCAAACGTCCCGTTGCCGAGATCTCTTCTATTTTTACGCCATAGACGATCCTTTAAATAATCATTTGGTTATACAAGTGTGTAAAATATTATTTCGAGGCTAAAACTAGAACTAAAGAGGTATAATTGTAATTATTAAAGTAAATATACATATGTCAAATCAAATCAATATGATTAAAGTAAGCTTCGCAAAAAGAGGTTCTTGAATCGTTGATATTTAAATACTACTACCGTTACGGAGAGCAGCCTCCAGCGAGAAGAAACGGCAGGAAACTCGAATAGTTGTTCTTTTCACAAAAACAAATTTACATTGCATTCATAATAAATTGTTATGGAGTCCGAGCCTAAATCTAGGCATTTTTTATGGTCCATCTTCCATACAACCTCAACCTTGAGGTTGTATGGAAGAGATAGCTTTAACATCTAATATTTAATTTGTTTTATTTTCTTTAACTGTTTTATCATTGAGTCTGATCAAATCCATTATTATCATTTTTGAATTTCAAAAAACCACGATGTATTCATAAACATTTTAAACATCTCCCATTACTAAAGCTTGAATTGGCTAATTTATTGTACTATTATTATAGATTAATTCAATACTCACAACTGTCATGCTATAATTATAACCGTCAGGATTAGCGACGGGTATCAGGAACCAATGATACTTCCTTGCCACTTGTTTCAAACGCGAGTTCAATGATTTATCAGCATTGATAAGTTTGTACGCGAGGTAAGTGACGAACTCAGTTGTGATCCATTCGTTACCATGTATTGCGCCTTCAACTATAACCTTTGATTTCGCTTTTGGATTTCTGATTTCAATGGCTAATATCTCTCTACCTTCAGCAGATTTTCCAACTGTTTTCAAAGCTATCCTATCGTAATATTTTGAAGTTATATCAGTCATCCATTGGTATACTCCCTCTAAATTGTGATAAGCATCCCATGCAAATGTGTCTATCTGCATACGTGTGTAGCCACGGATTTTTTGATGATCAAAAAACCTAGAAACCATTTAAATAAGGACTTAATACAAAATTATGTAGACATAGTTGTATGTACTGATCACGTGAAGGATTTGATCAAAATTGAGGATTGTTACTCCTCTTTACCAATTGTTTTATTCTTTTTAGTTAATTTACATTTGTATTTGTAAGTTCTGTAAAAATCCACAAGGAATTCTTTAGACAAATGCAAAGAAGATTTGACAAGAAATTAGGTTGCTATAATGTTTTATTAATATTTAGATTTATCTATACTAATTAACATAATCTTAGAATAAATGCGAAAGGAAATCTGACTGTCTTTCTTTCTGTCTCGCTCTCACAAAGCTCCTGGACCGATTTACTATATACTTTTAATATTGTCAAATAATTTTTTTTCTTATTGTGTTAAAATATTTGAGTGCATTTTATGTTTTATCAATCGATGGAAACTTCGCTGGATAATTTTATATCTAAACTGTATTATGTAATTAGATTATATTTTATATCTGTTTGTTTCCCAAATATTAAATAAATAAATTTTCTACGCGAGCAAAAGCAGCGAGTAATAGCTAGTTTATTATATCTTTTCAATCTCGATATTTATTATAAGTTATAAATAATCAATAATTGTGCTACTTACTTTTGTATATCACTAGTCAATATAACTCCATTCATTCGGAAATGCCTCAACCTTTCTTTGAACATATCCAAGTCAGTCGGGGCGACCAGTATTTGTACATCACTGTACATTTTAAACGGCCTCGTCCAAAAAATCACGTTTAAATACTTCTGTTGCTCAAGATTCTTTAGAAAAACCAACTGATACCTCTCAATTGGAACGACATTGTATAGAGTGTAGTTCCTATAAGAAATGCTTTTGCAAAATTTGAAATTTGTTAAAAATATTAAAACCAACGTAAAAATGTTTACTTTCATTGTATAAAAAATATTTTCTGTTCTTCTAGACGTCTACATTTGACATTTCTAACTGACGTCGCCCTTGGCATTGAAATAGAACTGTTTTCGTTTTATTTACTAAAATATTACATTCCTTGAAAAGAGCTTATACATCATTTACAGTAAATCGTTTGAAACGCTTTCAGTTTTCATTTCATTTGACCTATGATAAACTAAATATTAAATTAAAAACGCTGAACAACTTGGAACATGTGACATAAATGAAAAGGTATCAGAACACTTCTTTTGAAAATGTTATTTTTAATGGCGAACTTATTTAAATCTCAAACAAACAGTTTAAAACTTGCGTAATATTATATACGTTGTGTTTTTAATATTGTTTCATTTTATAAGTGTAAATATGCTAATAAAATCAAAAAACATTAAAAATAATTTAAGCGTATTTCAAACAATTGATTTACTTCAAAACTTATTTTTCGTCTTTCTTACTCATACGTTGGACAGTCCGCAGTTTGAAACTAGTTATGCTATTGACTGCCACGTTTATCAAGTAGTTATAATTCATTGAATTGAGCCTAAGCCACAAAGCCCGACTTAAGGCAGTAAAACTGTTTGTAGTTTTCTGTATACTCAAAGTAAAAGTCAAAAAACTCTATTCAATATACCGATAGCCAAAAATATACCACCGGTTTGGAAATTAACACCTCAAACCTGAGAAGAATCGGTAAAAGAAAATCAGGGGTATTTTTATTTTAAGAAGTTTTGATATTGATACATAAATGTCTAGAAGTCATCGTTGTATTTACGCTCGTATCTTGGACAGAGAGTGAAGGTTCTGCGCTTGAACTAATTTTTTCAAGGCATCGGATTCTATTTCATCGGATTATAATAGTGTGGGAATAAAGAGAGCCATGTGCACTCTCTATTCTCTGTTAGTTCACTCACATATCTGATGAGATTAGCCATCATATCCCAAGTAAGTCAGAACGTCGCCATCATCTTTTGTCGTTTGTCATATCATCAGGAAACATAACGAAGACGTAAATAAATAATGTGTTGTAATCGTTAATTTCAGAAACTTAATAGGGTTTTTTAATTAAAACTTAAAAATGGTTGAACAAATTCAAACCGGTGCCGACGGCCAACTTCTCGCATTATTCACAAAAACTTATTACTTTAGACAGTAAACTTTCTTCCGTTACTTTCATCGAACTAAACTTTTAATGAGCCGGAATTTGTAACTGTGTGTCAACAGTTCAACGTTCAGTTTAGTCGTTTTTATTTAATATTTAGTTTAAATGAGTTATGTTCGTTTGTTGTTTAAATCCTCATTCAATTAATTCGAGCTGCTAGATTAACTAAACAAATAAATATATTAACTATCGTATTGCAAGAAATTATTATTTGGAACACACATTCTGAACGCACCCGTAAACAAACATGGCTGCCCGTTGTACTGTCATATCATTCTTCTTTATGGGTCGAATTATCTCGATTATACGAATTTTGCGGATATATCTAATCAACTAAAACAATATTACATTTAAAAAAAATTATAGTTGTAGATAAGTTTCAATCACGCCCTACGTTGGGCGCACGCAATTCATCATCGTCATCCTCCTGCTCTTATCCCAATTTTATTTGGGGTCGGCGCAGCATGTCCTCTGCTTCCATACTTGCTTACCTGCAGGCAATTATGAAAATGACATAACTAAAAAGCAATGATTTTCTGCTGTCAATATCGGTCAGGCATCATCATTATCATGATGATGATGATGATGATGATCATCAGTATAGTCATCATAGCAGTTTTGTCTTCGCCAATTAAATGTTTCTTACAAAACACATTGTTAATTTGGATTAATGGACGTTATGGGTTTTTTGGTTATATATTTGCATGCTAAGCTTCCCGGTGTTGCAAATGTCCATGGGCTAATCATTTCTTAACAGAAGAGCCTGTTTATCATTGAATAGATGAAAGAAAAAACATAAATTCATCGATTAATTACACCCAAGGTGTGTAAACGTCATTGCCACCGTATTCTTTAATCCGAAATCCTTAATTATTTGAATCCTCCAATACTCTTAAAACACATCGGATATATAAATAAAATACAATTTTAAAATTATCAACGAAGGGGAAAGATCCGACATCTTGAATTCTCTTAGATGAGCTTCAATAAACGTCGTAAGAGTTTCTGAAGGTTCTCAAAGTTTGCTTGTAACCTTTCATAACGTGATACTCCAACTTTAAACATACTAGCTTATGAAACTACTACATCTAAAACTGATGATTGAAAATTTTCAAAGTTCAGCAAAGTTTTCTATGAAACACATGAAGTAAACTGTTTCCTAGTTACGCTTAATATTTGAAACGAAACATATTATAATTGTTTAACGCCTGACTGGCCGTTGCTTATATTAAGGTTTATTTGGTAGTTGAAGAGTACAAGCCCGTTTGGGTAAGTATAACATATTTATCAGATACCCTGCCGCCAGACAGAAAAACTTAGTATCGTTGTATAGGTTTGAAGGTTGATTGGGCCAGTATGGGCCATACACATATTTTCTAGCACATTAGTATACACCAAATCACATTAAAGCCGCGTCATAAAATATGCTCCAAACCTTCTTCGCAAAGGGAGAGGAGACCTTAGCCCAGAAGTGATAAATATGCAGGAAGCTAAAGTATAAATCTTACTTGTACACCTATAGTCAGCACGCCAACTACACAGGTTGGTTCACAATAAACAATAATGAGTATTAGATGAGTGTCAGCTTTTAATTTAACTCAACACAGTAAAACAACTTAAGAAACGTCCTTTTACGATCCTATTTAAATATAGAGTATTTTGATTTACTGTTTTTTGGCAATAGGATAGAATGGGTGGAAACTTCCCTGCCGGTGCATGATGGGCTTGCACGAAAATATATCAACAAGCTAAACTTATAATTGGAAAATAATAAAATAACGTCTGCTGAAATTTCATGTCCATTGAGCGTTCAAGGTTGAAGAAAAGATATTCGTTAAAATAATTTTGCAATGAGTAAAGACTGTATAATTACTTCATAAATATTTTGCATCTCATTAATAGCCTTTGAATCAAACCAATTTTGTAATCAGCTTTACGTACGTCGAACAAGTTTATCTTGTCAAAAACTAGTATGTGTGATAGTAAAACCCGGAATTGGGTTTGATAGGTTACAAATTATTTTTTATATAAGATAAATACTCGTAAATATAATGCAATAACTTGCATCTCCCAATATATTTGTGTTTTGTTCATCCCAAGAAATAATTCGGCTAGCGTACTTTCCATTGGAATTCTTGTCTTGAGATTTTCGTCCAAAATCAAGCAAATTGCTACGAAGCAGTCTCAAATTAATTTCCAGTACTGGAGATACTTTATAAATTAATCGAAAGACACCTTCATTGTGCTCCCGGTGATTCTATCATAATAAAGTTTATCCTGGAATCCATTTATCTGATAATATCGCCGGCTTTGTCTGAGAATCTTCTATCTCGTATGAGAAGGAAGCGATGGTCTTTTAATGTCTTTAAATTGCCTGTTAAACAGCCAAAGTTTTTGATTATTTAAGCAGCTGTCATTTGACAATGGGATGAGATTACGCTGAATAAAGAACCTCACTTCCGCTAATAGGAAAACTTTGTGCTCGTCATCAGGCCGAGGTCATTTTATTTTTAGGGTTCAGTTATTATATAAACATGCTCAGATGAAAATTTGGATAGAATTTTAAAGTGGATCAACAAACACGAATGCGAAATCGTCAACAACTAGTTGCCTGCGGATTCACTCGAGTTTTAAAGGTGGTCTGTTGTTAGGCATAAAAAGCCTTTATTAGATTTCAGACTTTCTTCATATCATATTTCATCCAATTATGTTCAGTGTTTAGTTGTGAAATACAGACAGACAAACAGAGCTACTTTCCCATTTATAATATTTGTCTAGATATTCCTAGCGTTCGATTTGGTTTTTGTTCCTGTTTGTGCGTGAATACTTATTAATTTGTTACACATCAATTAATATATTTTTCAATGTGACATGTTTTCTATTGTGTTTTGTATATTCTCCTCCCTTTAATTTCTCTCGCGTGACGAAATAAAAATGCCATAAAAAAAATGGAATCACTTAAATGGTCTAGAAAATTAACTATTATTAATTATTTTAAAGCGATGATAAAGCATATTAATCGTCCAACATTATTCAAGTAGGGTGTGTTGTAATCAACTAAAACAAGGCATTCCCTGGCCTATACGAGATCTGATGAATTATACTAATGTGTCATGTCAGACCAGCCCCTGAACTATACATATCATAACATCTGTTTAGTGACTGGTGTCTTCCCTACTCGTCTTTATTTTTATTTTTTTTAAGGTATAGGTTGGCGGAGGATCTATGGTAAGTGGTCCCATCACCCATAGACAATGACGCTGTACGAAATATTAACTATTCCTTACATCGTCAATGTGCCACCAACCTTGGAAATTAAGATGTTATGTCCCTTGTGCCTGTAGTTACACTGGTTCTATAATCATATATTCTGAGTCGAGATGACCCAGTGGTTAGAACGCGTGCATCTTAACCGATGATTACGGGTTCAAACCCAGGCAAGCACCGCTGATTCATATGCTTAATTTTTCTTTATAATTCATCTCGTGCTCAGCGGTGAAGGAAAACATCGTGAGGAAACCTGCATGTGACAAATTTCATAGAAATTCTGCCACATGTGTATTCCACCAACCCCAATGCGGGTTGGAATATGTTCCAAACTTTCTCCTAAAAGGGAGAGGATGCCTTTAGCCCAGCAATTTGCAGGAATTTACAGGCTGTTGTTGTTGTTTGTTTGTTGTTTAATCATAAAATTATAATTGGTCATGTTATATGAATGGGTTTATTAATTTTTTTATAACATTTAATATGAATATTTTTTTACGAAAAATAATTTTCTTTGAGATAATAATATTTTATTGGATTTATATATTTATATTAACATGAACAAAAAACTATGAAAAAAATAAATGACACCGTTTTTCGCTAAATAAGAGAGAAAAAAAAACGTTAAAAAATATCAATTCCTTATTTAAAAAATTCACGCCAATTAAAATCACTTTCAAACTTCGTTGCCGTAGTTTTTTACATCAACTTTTATTGGTGTCAATATTATTACTGTAGTATAGTACGACGCAACTTAGATGTAGCATCGGCAAATTTAATAAGACCGATTACTGCCGATTTATACAACTAATAGAAATAGCTCCCTATCGCGCCATTCGACGCTCTCCGTCGCTATAGATTCTCGCTTCAGTTCAACCCAATAAAGAAAGTGCATGTAAATCGACGTGTCAAATTGACGAATATATTAGGTCATACGATATAGGACAAGTTATTACGTTGTGTAAAGATCATATTCACATAAGAAATAAATATTGATGATTTGGGATAGCGTACTTAATTCGGATGTGATCGGTTTTACGAATTTTGCCGATACTACATCTGAATTGTGTCGTACTATACTCCAGGTCGAAAAGGATATTGACCTTTAAGAATATTCGCTTTGTCATATTAATATAATATTACTTAACGTTACTATGACATGCCTTTGCCTTTTTACTGTCTCTTAAACATTTTCGTTAATAATTTGTAATTAAAGAACCTGTAAGTAAAAAGAACAATTTAATATATTCGACGACCTCCGTATCGTATGATCGTACGCCGATTAAATAAAGACTAATGAATGTAACATTTTTAGTGTATAACTATAATATTATAAATGTGAAACTAAAGCTACCTGTTATTTTTACAAAACAATTGTGTTGAATCTTTTGAAGCAAGCTTGAAGCAAAGAAAAGCTTAGGCTACTTATTTATACCTAACACTTTGCTAATTAATTAGTCAAAAAAAAACAGGGCTATTTTCAGCAATGTACTATCATTTTTGTACTTCTAATAAGGTTCTTTTTTATATGAACATAATGACAATACAAATTCGTACTGTTCATAAAATACTAGTAAGTCGGCTTCGCACGTGTGCAAAGCTGATACTAAATATACTATGAAATATGTTTATTTACGACATCACATTAGAAACTTCTAAAATTCAATTAGTGTTTCTTTACTTTATTGTCTATAAAGTAAAGTAAAACGTAACAGCCTGTAAATGGTCCTACTGCTGGGATAAGGCCTCCTCTTCCATTAAGGAGAGGGTTTGGAACATATTCCACCATACTGTTCCAATGCGGGTTGGTGGAATGCACATGTGGCAGAATTTCGATGAAATTAGACACATGCAGGTTTCCTCACGATGTTTTCCTTCATCGCCGAGCATGAGATGAATTATAAACACAAATTAAGCACATATATATATATAGTATTGTGTGCCTGGGTTTGAGCCCGCAGTCATCGGTTAGGATGCACGCGTTCTAGCCACTGGGCCACCTCAGCTCCATTGTCTATGTATTAAGTATATTCAAAAACCTTCCTCTCAAATTACTCTATTTAAAAAAAATCGCATCAAAAGCCGTTGCGTACTTTTAAATATCTAAGCAAACATAGGGTGCATACAACGATAAGCGACTTTGTATACTATGTAATGATTTATATTATATTACGATGACAGCTTATCAAAATAATATATTACATTCTTGTATGTAATATGTGTCAATACATATCGTAAGAATTTAGAAAAAATAACATTGTTTTATCCGTTATCAGAATGCAAATTTAAACAGCTTAATTTTATAATACATATATACAAAAATATTGTATTATGATAACAGTCTTTAACTAGGTTTTGATAACAGCAATGACTTTGGTATTATTTTAAATCGAGACATAAAATATACTAGATTAATATGATAAGAATCTTGTAATGTCACGTCAGCTGTTATCATTGTAATCGAAAGAGTAAATTACTAATAGGCATTAAGTTCCTATGTACTTGAAAAGTAAATAGGATCTGAATTCCTTTAAAATCGATAAAGATTTGAAGCTATAATAAGATTAACAATCTATAAGTTTCCCACTGCTGGGCTAAGGCCTCTTCTCCCTATGAGGAGGAGGTTTTGATATACCACCATGCTGTTCCAATGCGGGTTGGTTGATACATATGTGGCTGAATTTGGTCACATGCAGGTTACCTCGTGATGTTTTCCATCGCCGCCGAGTACGTGATGAATTATATATAAACACAAATTAAGCACATTAAAGATTCAGTGTTGCTTCTCTGGGCTTGAACCCGGAATTATCGGTAAATATGCACGTGTTCTTTGCGCCATTTCGGCCCATTGCAACTCTAAATGTGTGCTCAAAACAAAAAGATTTAAAAAAAAATAAAAAACAAGTTGAAATGAAGTTGCTTTCGCTATGTATAATGTATTCATTAGTTATAGATTGATTGTCATAAAAGTTGTATTATTAATTGCTAGATAATTAAAACAATAACAAATAATACTGTATACGAAAGAAAGAGATAGATATTAAGAGAGAGAAAGGGGCGTCATATGATTTTAACACTTTATTGAAAGCCGCGTAAAAGATATTTGTTCCAAAATTATATTTATATGGCGGAGTACCAAAAAGTTTAATTAGGATTTTTTTTTATCGTGATTTTTTAAACGTGATATTTGATGGAATATCGTAAAGAGAGATAATACGAACGTGAACGACTAGACTTGTATTTCGAATATCACCATTTTTTTTATGGAATAGGATTGCGGACGAGCATATTGGCCACCTGATGAAGTTGTCACCATCACCCATAGACAATTACGCTGTAAGAAATATTAACTATTCCTTACATCGTCAATGCGCCACCAACCTTGGGAACTAAGATGCTATGTCCCTTGTGCCTGTAGTTACACTGGCTCACTCACCCTTCAAACTGGAACACAACAATACTGCGTACTGTTGTTTAGCGGTAGAATATCTTATGAGTGGGTGGTATCTACCCAGGCGGGCTTGGCACAAAGCCCTACCACGAAGTAATAGTAGACAAGTATAATGTCTGACTGGCTAAATTTTGTGTAAAATAACATACAAAGCATGCATTGACACGACAAAGTTTTAAATAATAATAATAATCGCGAAGATAATTAATTATAAAACAAAAAGATACTCGAGGTTATATCTTAGATGGCTGTTTATAAATCGTTGACAGAGTTCCTAAAGTTCCTTTAAAGTGGCAATTAATTTCGTTTCGGGACGCTACATAAATTACGCGAAGTCGAAAAGACAAGACGGTATTATTGAGGGTACACTTTGTTTATGGACAGTTATTAATTTATCATCACTTAAGCTTACAACGAAATCATGACTGTTATTTTTACAAGAATCTATTTAACTTGAAATGTTTGTTAGTTTTTTAGGTCAAATTTAAGTTAGATAGTCATCACGTCTTTGTTCCCAAGGCCTGTGGCGCATTGGCGAAGGAATGGTTTATGTTTCTTACAGCGCCGTTGTCTATGGGCGGGGGTGACCACTTACCATCAGGTGGCCCATATGCTCGTCCGCTATCCAATAGCATAATAAATAAATAAAGTACATTTACGCAAAGCATTTTTATAGTGACTATGTTGCTACCTAGGATTGAATCCAAGTGAGTAAAATGTGTACAACGGTTTCCATGGGTACGCTTCACCAGACCACGCCACGGCGGAGACGATATATGAAAAGTTCATTCGTTTGTTACCTTTGCTGCCTGTGTTTCCTTTGCCCTGTGTATGCTTCGATCTTTAAAATTACTCAATGGATTTTGAATCGTTTTTTTTGGCTGTTTGTGTAATGTTCACATATTATATAATTTATTTAATTAAATTTGTATTAAATATGTCAGTTTAAAAAGTAAGTAAGTTTTTTTTTTTCATTGGTTTTTAGTAGTTAATTTTGTGAGAATTTTAAAGAGCGACCTTTAGTACGAATTCGTTCATGTTCGACTACGAATTTCCACCAGCGTCCTTTCTGAACATTTTATTTCGATTGATTTTAAATAATTTTCTTCTTTTTATACTTTTTTAAAAAGCTAAGAAAACGGTCATATTTTAAAATAATCTGCAGGCATTTTTGAGGAAAAAAAATCTAAAAATAATTGAAAAGAAATCATTTTACGTCTGGCATTTTTAAATTTGGACCGATAATTATTGTTTAAATATTGACAAATATCCAGTGTTTAATCATTTTTATAAAACAAAAGAAAAAAAATAGATTTTAATTGATACTTTTTTTAAAATAAATTTTTGAAGTTGCATTTTGACAAATTTTAAAAAAAGCTAAAAAACATGATAATTCAAAAATGGGTCACTTTTGGATTATGCATATAGGGGTTAAAATTATTGCAAATAGTCACCCATATCACCTCCTAATGGATATACGTCGAGTTACCAATAACCCTGTATATATCCATATACAATATACGTCCAATAATAATTATCTTATTATTACAGATCTGTGTAAACTACAGTTTGTATGTTTGCGATAATGCGACAATTGTTAAATACATCGGGAAAAGGCAGAAAAAAAACCTTATACCCACCCGTGCGAAGTCGGGAGCCGCTAGTAAATGAATAAAATAAAATCACATAAAACAACAATCAATCGAACCAAACAAACACATTACTTTATTTACAAGTTTTACTCAGTACGAGTGAATGTGAAAACGATTCGCTGATATAAAAAGTAAACTTCATAACTCCGAGGTTAATAACGAACAGTAAAATCAGGGTACGCGTTTTTTTTAATTATGCAATTGTTTACTTTTTAATTGGCAATACGTATTTTTCTGCTTAAAATACATTTTTCGCTGATACCATCGACTTCAATCACATTTTCACGTGCGTGGATTATGGAAAACGGGTGAATTTAAATATCCATTATGTCGCGTGAAATTTGCATTTTATTAATGATAATGTAAATAATTTTACTGCGTTTTTTTTAGAACACTAGTAGTCAACCGCGGCTTTGCACGCGTTTTAGGGAGTTCAAGATTGCTTCATACCAAATTTTATCAAATTCGGTTCAGTGGTTTGGTTGTGAAAAAGCGACGGGTAGACAGAGTTACTTTCACATATATGTATATTATTAATTAAACTAGATTATGCAGGTTGTCCTGTGAAGTACCCAGTCAACAAATATTTTGCCACCAAACTATAATATTTAGAATTGTTGTGTTTATTATTCATTATTATTGAATTATTATTATTTTATTGTATAGGTTGGCGGACGAGCATATGGGCCACCTGATGGAAAGTAGTCACCATCACCCATAGACAATGACGCTGTACGATATATTACCTTACATCGTCAATGTGCCACCAACCTTGGGATTTAATTTATTTATCTTTTTTTTAATTTTTAGTAAAGATATAATTAGGTTAGTATAGTCTTATCTTAAGGTCAATGTTGTTTACACCTGTAATGATTTATTCACCTAGATTTAATACCCTGTATCTACTGCTAAGTGAATGTGTTAGTGATAAGTCGATGGTGTAACTATTTATTTTTTATTTATTTATAAATAAATAAAAATAAACTAAGATGTTATGTCCCTTGTGCCTGTAGTTACACTGGCTCACTCACCCTTCAAACCGGAACACAACAATACTGAGTACTGTTATTTGGCGGTAGAATAACTGATGAGTGGGTGGTACCTACCCAGACGGGCTTACACGAAGCCCTACCACCAAGAAATTTATTGAATAATTCAAAATAAATAAAATGCACTTAATTTCCAAATCGCAAATAATGTATTTAAATATTTTTTTTAATGCACTAAAGTTATCTCTAATAATCATTTAATTTAATTTTACCATCGGTATTACTGTATAAGAATTGTTATTTCCGTTCAATCAAGTTGCGATATTGTAGTACTAATTTGACATTATTAAAACTAGTTATAAATGCGGAAACGCAGGCGTTGCCTTTCGGTAAGCCTGGACAAAGCCTTTGTAGTACAGTCCCGCTTCGAAGTTCTGCCAGTGTGTTCCGCAGACTCGGTGCTAGCAAGACGTGCTGCAAAGGACTTTTCAATAATGACATTATTTCGTGTCAAAGGAATTCTGAATTCATAAAGAATTAAATTGTTTTTAAAGTTTATATACATAAGTTAGCATATTCTTTTTACCTACGCAGTGGCGAATTTACCAATAGGCTAAGTAGACTGGAGCCTAGGGCGGCAGATTTAAAGGGGCGGCAAATTTAGCCAAAATTTGTTATTATCTTACAGAAATTAAAATAAAAAAAACACTTGTAATTATATGTGTACACATTACGTCCGTAATCCGTAAACTCGTCACTAAATAGCGGGTTGGAAAAATAATCTAGTAACTGACGGAAATATCACCTAGTTTATAATTATACTGATAAAGGGAAAAAACCGATGTAATGAGGACGATAGAACACAAATCATACATGTTGCAAAAAAACATAGGGCCGGCAAAAATTGTATAGCTTACTAGCCTACTAGCGGCAGATTTGTAAATCCGCCACTGTGCTTACGATACTTGGGTGGCAGCCTATATGTCAAATAAATATGAAAAATTGCTAACCAACCCTTGTAACTGACACCGACTCCAAAATATAACAACAATGGTAACTACATTATATAATCGTAAATTGACTTTTAAGTAGTCTAATATTTTTCATTTCGTATTAATTAGAAGAACTCTAAAAAATATTTTCAATACTCAATTATTTTTATTACTTTTTAATGCACAGTAATTTGTTTTGAAATAGTGTATTGCTTGAAGTCGGTTTTTTTTCTTTAAATTTTTGTTCGTAATAAATAAATAAATATGAGACCACATCACATACATTACTCTGATCGCAATGTAAGAAGCTAAAGCCCTTGTGTTATGGAAAATCAGAAGTAACGACGGTACCACAAACACCCAGACCCAAGACAACATAGAAAACTAATGATAATCTACAACAACTCAGCCGGGAATCGAACCCAGGACCTCGGAGTGGCGTACCCATGAAAACCGGTGTAAACACCACTCGACCACGGAGTTTTAATATATTTTTAGCATATGATTTATGATATCACAATATTAAGTATACCCATGATAGCGATTATATCCAAAAAATAATAAATAAAATTTATAATTTGCTACATTTTAGTATAACGAAATTTTCATTTTTTAATTAATTATTTAAAATTCGTAAAAACAATCGTAAGCCTGTGAATAAAAAAAAAAAAAAAACAAATAATGTAATAAACGCACACGAACACTCACGCAAGCGACGTTTACGTACGCACACAAACACAAAAACACACTTAATACACAGAAATCGAAGAATCGATATCTGTTCTCAAAACACGTTTACAGATACAAATTACCATCAAAATTTAAAATTGGAATTTGAATTCTGAAACTATATTCGAATTTTAAATCATTGAATGTATTAAAATCAAATTCTCGCGCTTCCTTATTCGAGCATGCTCTATTTATTCATTGTCTATGCTAAGTCTTTACATTTCTGGAACTTCAGGGAAACTTTTCGCTATGTATGAAGTGTGCTTCCAAGAGTTCGGCAGCAGTTCTTTTGTACAAGTTGCGTCTGTTTCGTGTTCTGTTTGTGACTTCAGTTCATCATTTTGCTTATAATATCGCTGTATGAAGATTGCGCTGAATTCGAAAGGAGTTTTTATATGGATTCTTTTTATTGCAGATTTAATTAACTGATAGATGACGTTTGTTTTTTTTTGTTTATTTGGTCTCTCTGTTTTACTGAAAATGTACACTGAGAGTAAGAAAAGGTTCGTCACCTTAAGATCTATATTCGTGTGCTCGGTATGAGCGATAATCTGCTTTACCGATCGAGAATGTCATATTACGTCGCAGTGATTTGATGTTTAGATTCAAAAGGCACTAAGAGTTTAAGACTTGATAAAGGAATGAATTTGGAAACTGTCGAAGGTTTTCTTACTCTGACTGTACAATGTACATTGGAAAGCTTTCATAGCAGATATAGCCTGGTGGTTAGGATGAATATATCTTGTTCTATGATTGCGTGTTCCAGAAAAACCACTGAATTTTCAAAATATTCCTTTTCCGTAAAATACGTATGTTTACGGCAAATTGACTACTTGATGGCAATTGGTAACTCTCCCATAGATATCGGTCTGCTAAGAAATAAATGTGCAAAGTTTGTGTTTAATTCATTTTGTGTACGAAATTCATTGTGAGGAACTTGCATGTGTCGTAATAAATGCAACATGTGTATCCATCAAGTCCCACTGAAGCAGCATGATTGGATATACCTAACCACTACAAAACTTCTCCTCTCCTATTTACAGACTGTTGCTTCACTTTTGAATTTTTTTTATTCATTATTATCTGATAAAATCTTGATTCTAATTTATTTATTTTTAAACAGATTTTGTATACATGTGTGTGTGTATCCAAGAATGTGGTCACTTAATAACCTAACCTAATAAATCACAATCATCATACCAAATTATAATAAGCTTAAACAAAAATTATAACTCGTTTATAATATAATATTATTAATGAGAGGTAAAGCTATAAGCTAGGATAATTACTGGCCTCAATAAAAGCAAATCCGCGAAGAAAAGTTCATCGGGAAGGGGAAATTGTTCAAAAACGCAATTATGGACAACGTATAATGTCCTTTCTTTTCATAAGCCAACAACAAAATATTATGTATCGTTATTATAAACATTCAATTTTAAACTTTATCGCAACATGGATAAGATTCATTTTCAATAGACAACAATTGGCATATTTCTCTTTTTGAAATTGTCACGGTGTAATGACAGTAATAAATCATACGGATCGTTAGGCACGTTCCCCCATCGGTGTTGGATTCGATTCCCGGTAGAAATGGCATCATCTGTCAATAGCCGAGTGACTTGACATGACTTGCTAATGGAGTCGCGTTGTCCGATTGTTGTGAGACAATCGGGGTGTTTAAAAATATTCGTTAATGTTCGGACGATTCATTTTCATTACTGTATCATAATCTTTGACGTTTTCATCATCAACTTCGCGAATCCTTTTGTCAATTATCAAAAGGCTCTTAGGGTAGCCGGAGTTTAAAAGTCAATTACGTGAGGCAATTTATATGTATATGTTACATTTTATTTTCGAGCAGGTTTTATAAATCTCAATGAATGGTCACAGTCTGTCTGGTGGTGTAGAAAATGCAGATTCAGCTCTGAACTCTTGTTCCCGCTACTACTAACACAACTTCATCTAGATTTAGTACTGAAATAATTAATATTTTAATATTGACCTTTTTCATATTTAAAAAAAAATAAAAAATTTCGACGCCACAATGAACTCGCAGTTTTGATTTATCAAAGTCAGCGACAAAAAAAGTATTTGGAAAAGTAACTCAGAAGAATTAAATATATATACATCTATTAGAAAACAGTATAAATAAAGAGTAAATGATGCAGTAAAATAACCTGTATTAATATTACATTACTTTTACGCTTTCAAATCCCAAAAATACTGAACCGTCCTTAAATTTGATATATAGCAAACCCCAAACTAGAGCGTGGTTTGGTTTTTTAACGGCACCAACTATAGTTAATTTATAAAAGAAGTTGCTGAATTGTATCCAACAAAAACTCATTCAGAGTTATTTACGCTCTTACGTTTCAGATAACTTTTTTGATCCAGCGGTGACCTCATAAGTCTGGAGATCCCGGATTCGAATTCCGTGTCAATGAAATGTTTTGAATTTATTATTATCTAATAGGCATGTAGACTTTCCAATTGGCCAGTGACAATTGGCATCACAAACGCCAAAGCATTGCATAGCCAAACGATGTCATTGGGCAGCAGTGACCACTCCCTATAAGGTTTTCCATCTATGCTATTATTTCTTATACAACACACGAGTTCAGTATCATTATCACATTACAATACTTACTAGATATAAACATGATTAACAAACTATTATTAGTGTACGAGCTGAGAAGGCCCAGTGGTTTGAACGCGTGTATCTTGACCCATCATTTTTGGCTCAAACCCAAGCAAGCACCACTATATATATGTGCTTAATTTGTGTTTATAATTCATCTCGTGCTCGGCGGTGGTGGGATACATCGTGAGGAAACCTGCATGTGTCTATTTTCATAGAAATTCTGAAATTCGCATTTGACCAGCGTTGTGAAATATGTTCCAAACCCTCTCCTTAATGAGGGAGGAGGCCTTAACCCAACAGTGGGAAATTTACAGGCTGTTAATTTTCTTTATTTTTTTATTAATTTATTAAACCCCTTAAATCAAAACTAACGTAAAACAAATCTATATATTCTAATGAATCGCTGAACGCTATAAAATCGTTAACTATTAAAACATTCAGTAACCGACGCTAATTATAAATGTCAACAACGCGGTTACCAGTTGATTCTGAATGATCGTTTATAACGCATTTTGTTTCCGTTTCAAATTAAAAATGACGATAAAAATGTACGAGCTATTTGTGGTTTATTTATATAATATTAATATAGACTTAAAAGCTTTTTGAATCAACGTTCAAAAAGACATACCAAATGTCATATTTTATCACGATGTTTTATACGACACGACATGTGACCAAAACACAGTTAATTTTTCATTACTTGAGACATCTCTTCGGTTTCATGTAATGGGGAGCTTCTTTCTGTATGAATTATAAATACACATGTTCATATATTGGCCTTGTATGTACCCGCAAAACTTACATAAATTAAATTGGATTAATTTGAATTAATAGTTATAGCAGTTAAAGTTTTGATAAAAATATTTCCCTAAAAATGGTATTATTTATAAATCAACAAGACCTTTTGTTAATATAAATCCCACTAAAGCATCGAATACATCCCTTTACTTTTTTAATTAAAACACTTAGTAATAGTAAAATTCATTTCTTATCATCTACAACGGTTATGTCAGTAGTATTTTAGTATTTTAAATGTTGTTTTGCACAAATTTATTAATGTCAGATAAATAGACATTGCAACAACAACAGCCTGTAAATTCCCACTGCTGGGCTAAACCTCCTCTCCCTTTAAGGAGAAGGTTTTTGGAAAATATTCCACCAAGCTGTTTCAATGCGGGTTGGTGGAATACACATGTGGCTGAATTTCTATGAAAGTTGTCACATGGTTTCCTCACGATGTTTTCCTTCACCGCCGAGCACGAGATGAATTATAAAGACAAATTAAGCACATGAATCGGTGCTTGCCTGGGTTTGAACCCTAATCAACGGTTAAGATGCTCGCGATCTAACCACTGGGCCATCTCGTCTCAAGACATTGCAACATAACATTTAATATAAAAAACGTGATGTCGTATCGTTATCGTGTCGTACCCCCTAATTGTCTTTCGAACGTCATCTCGAATGTCATCATCAAGCGACAGCTGACGAAACGGGACGTCGCTTCCCCATCAATTATCTGCACGTTTGTTGGTTATGTTTCTCTGACGGCTAGTGTTACGGGGATGGTCTTCCGGCTTCGGAATAGGTGAGGACTACTGAGCGATAATGCCACACAGCTGTTTACAAGTTCCGATTTATACTCGGTTTCTATCGACTGTTCTTTATTCCAATGGATTTGTACTGAAATTGAGTAATACTAGCGACCCGCCCGACTACGCACGGGTACTACAGAATTTGTTTATTTACGACATCACATTAAAAACTTCTAAAATTATCATTGATTCTTTACTATATTCCATGTATTGTATACAAAAACCTTCCTCTTGAATTACTTTATCTATTAAAAAAAACGCATCAAAATCATAAAATAATAATAATTAACCTAATTTTAAAGAATGAAAGCATATATAGGGACAGACAGCGGTAAGCAAGTTTGTTTTATACTATGTAATGATAGCGAATGTACGTTTAATCTTTCGATCTTATAGTCTTACTCTACATCCTTTACCAGAGCTTATGTTAGCTATAATTGTAATGTTTGTATCATACATGACATATATCATATAATTAATTAATTATTATTTTATAAAAAGCCAATCAAATGGCTGGAAACAATTTCCAAAGGCTCGAACCATTTGATACCGAAGATAGTTCGAAATTAATAGAGCAAGTGGTTTTCAAACTATTCGTAAACCCAGCAAAGATACTACAAGTTTCCAATTTAATTGTCACCGCAGTAGAAGTTTCGGATAGTTGCCGATTAGTTATTTGTTTGCAAATTGTCCGAATCAGCCGAAATCTGAACGCGGTTTGTGGTAACGGATTAGTTATGTTAATTGAAAATGTATTAATTATTTATTAAATCAATTTAAATACATTGATTCAATCTCTACCATACGGATTTAAGTATATTTCAGAAAAGTTTCTAGTTTAAAAATCTATATATATAATAAAATTGGAGTGTCTGTTTGTAATATTAAAATAGCCAATTTTTACTTGATGCATATGTAGGTATCCAAAATAATATTTTTTACAATTTTTGCCTGTCTTTCTTTCTGTTTGTTCCGGCTAATCTCTGGATCGGCTGGACCAATTTTTACGGGACTTTCAATGGCAGATAACTGATATAATAAGGAGTAACTTAGGTTTTTTTTTTTGTTAAATTCAAAAGCGTACAAGGTCGGGTACAGTTTGTTAAAAATGTAATCGATCAAAACTTTCAACTAATTTAGAATTACTATTTCATGGCAAATGCTTTGTTCAGCATGTTAGACTTTGCATAAAGTTTCAATATTTAACATCGAAGCAGTATGCCTTCAGGTTTAGGTAATGTGCGTCATTTTCCATTTTTAATTTCGTATTTTTTTTTTTGCTATTATTAAAACTACATCGGTTGTTCTAACCAGTTATATTCTGAGTAGAAAAGCTATTTTATTATATTTAAAAACAAATATTAAAATACTGCATTGAATGATAAATTATACATAATATGTATTTATCATATTTGACTCTGTTGGAGGTCTGTGATCAAATGGAGCACATTCTACATTGTCAGTAGGTTTCATTGACATTATTTTCAGCCATGGCGGATGACTACGGCGATTGTGGTACCATGTGTTTCTCTTTGCAGCATCAAAGATTTTTAAGAAAGAAACAGCATATATATATCACATTGCTGAGCTATGTATCTTCTCTCATTGAGGAGTAGGTGTCTAAACCCTATACTATATACTATATTAAAATAGCGGCCAATCCCGATTTCGCCCGGGTGGACATAAGCTTTAGTTTTAGCTTTTAGCTACTTGAACTTATTTACTTAATGATCTCTCTGTCTATTAGTGAAAACTGCATGAAAATCCGTTCAGTAGTTTAGGAGTTAATCGCGAACATACAGACATACAGACGCGGCCGGAAAACTCTGTTTTATAGTAGTTGTAGTGACTAGTGATAGTGAGATAGTAATTCAGGTGACAATCTGATATAAGCAGAGAAAGTTATGGAAGTCTGCTTCTGTGAATTGCTCACCACAATGACTTTGGCTTTTGAAACCAAGATTTCGGTAAAAGCAACTTTGATAATGTAAATAATTTTTACGCTAATTATGAAATGGAAAATCTTTTCGTAAATTTGTACCTTATTTTCGAGTCATAATTATTAAAAGCTACTATACTAGAGGCAATACAACACAAACGTATAGTACGGCACAACTTAGATGTCGCATCGGCAAAATAAAACCGATCACATCCGAATTAAGAACGCTATCCCAATTCCCAAATCAATATTTATTTCTCATATGAATATGATCTTTACACAAACGTAATAACTTGTAATATCATATGACCTAATATATTCGTCATTTTGACACGTCGATTTACATGCACTTTCTTTCTCGGGTTGAACTGACGCGAGAATCTATAGCGGTTTTGCCGATGCTACGTCTAAGTAGTGTCGTACTATACCTTATTTCATAATTATAACAAGCATAACATAACAAACGTAACGCTTTCACAAAATTTCGGAATCACAATTTAAATTACATTTCGTTTATCAAATCTGAAACCAAAATGTTTTAATGCAATTTCGTATTCAAATATAATTAAATTAAACAATTATGTGTATATGCGAGTACTATGTTTATTATAGTCATTTTGTTGGTTGTACTTCAAATCAAATCCACAGCCTGTCAATTTCCCACTAAGGCTAAGGCCTCCCCTCCCTTTGAGGAGAAGGTTTGGAACATGTTTCCCAAGCCCTTTTTTTTCTCGCTGTAAAAACGCTTTAGGCGCTTCCCCCAAGTGATGGAAAGTGGGGGGGTGTGGGACTCCCCGATTTCCTGGACGCCGAGTGCGCCCAGGTCCACCGGGTTTACCAACTAAAAACCAGCGGTACCCTCTCTGTCTTTTGGCGGGCGCCACGGGATCGCTTACGCATGCTACCGTTACGATGTTTCCCAATCCCTATGCCCAAGTTTGTAAAACTTTATAATTATTATTTTTTTATTTACTTAATAAATAATTAAAATTGGAAACATTACATAGACGCTATAACTACTAATGAGGCATTCGGATATTTTAATTATGTTATTTATTACCTTATCATTATCATAAACATTTTTATTTGAAGTAGTTAGACAGACTGCCAAATAGACAACTGTAAAATATGGCACTGTAAAATATATTAGTTAATTTCCTTGAGAACTAAGATGTTTTACCATATTTTCTGTTACACTGGCTCTCACCTTTTAAATAACACACAACTGTTGGAACAGAATAATACTCTATGTATATATGCTGTAAAGTACAAGCTGTCTATAAAGTTAAAAAAATATTTATATGTAAATTCACATATATATTTATAAATAAAATAAAATAAAATTGGAATGTCTGTTTGTAATATTAAAATACCTCTTTTAACTCAATGCATTTGTATTAATACACGGTACAAAGGCCAAAATAATCTTTATTTTACAATTTTTGTCTGTCTGTCTATTTGTTCCGGCTAATCTCTGGAACGGCTGGACCGATTTTGACGGAACTGTCACTGGCAGATAACTAATACAATAAATAATAATAAATAAATATGAGACAACATTACATACATTAATCTGATCTCATTGCAAGTAGCTAAAGCACTCGTGTTATGGAAAATAAGAAGTAACGACGGTATCACAAACTCCCAGACCCAAGACAACATAGAAAACTACAGATAATCTACATCGACTCCTCCATGAAAACCAGTGTAAACACCACTCGACCACTGAGGTCGTCAAAATAATGACTAATTTAGGCTGCGATCATTTTTTTTTTTTTTTTGTTAAATTCAAACGCGTACAAGGTCGCAGGCTCAGCTTGTTTCAAATGAGTTTGTCGACAAGATGTTCTCATAAATTAGGGTATCATTAATGTCTACAAGCAGCGGATACGAAAACCACTAACAAAGTCGCTAATATAACGAGCTATCGAGGTAATTAAGTTAGAATTTCGTTAACAAAAAAAAAAAAATACTTTGAAAACGGGAAGTCACAAAGTTTCACGTAATTATTGAGAACGTTTAGTGGTCCCGGAGCGATCGAGGAATTTGACAAAAAAAAATTTTTAATCTCTGTCAGTTTAGGGGGAAGAAATTAGGTGCCGTGTACGGTCGACAAAAAAAAGCGATTTCTGATTTTTTTTATGCTATCTTTTTTACAGACGATAAAAAGGAATTAAAACTTGTTGATATCCAGACAGGATACTAAATACATATATAATTGTATTTGGTATGACTATATTTTTAAATGTTGAATAAGTGTAACTACTGTGTGGTAAATAATAGTATTTACCACACGGTAGTAGCTTCACTTAATGTACCTGTTAAATGACGATTTAAAAGTGCTTGTAAAAGCTTATCATTATTATTAATGAATTTGTAAATTAGACTTGCAAGGGTGTTATTATATTACGTTAAAAATTTTAAATAATTAATTTATTGTTTTATGTAACAGACAATTTTTTTAATTACATATAAAAAATAAATAGTATTACGAAATCCAATTTAAAAAAAAATGGATGCATTATCAGTCGCGTGAGCGCATCGATGGACGTCGGACGTGTATGTGTGTGTTGTCGATTGCTTGCGAGTGCGATGCAATTTATTTTTGATACAAGATGAAGTTAAAATGTAATACGTGCAACATTGTTATATCCGAGCTGCTAGCTTATATACAGAATAAGCTATCTATTGCTGATGAAGAAAGCCTAGTAAAAATCTGTGCATCGACGTACTCAATAAATCAGATTGAAGAAGCAAATAGCTTATTGGTGGAATCCCTGCCTAATGAATTCCGTAAAACTGGAAGGAAAGGTAAGGGAAAGGAAAATCGCATATTATATGACATCATCAGTATTTTCAAAAGCACTGATCCTGATGTCTTACCAGTTTTTGTGGCTAAAGATCTTGACAAGTTGCCTCCAATAACCTTCGACCATCTGGACGTATCGAAGCTTCTTAAGGATTTAGCTGTCGTACAAGCCGAAATAAAAGAAATTAAATCATCATACGTTACGTTAGATCAATTACAATCCATAACAAAAGAATGTCATAAACGTGAAATGACTGCTCCGCCTTTATCTGCAATGAAAGTGAACATGAGAAGAGGAGCATATCGTGATAGTGGACCCATCGGTTTGTCGCACCTAGATAATACGTTTATTTCAAATAATGAAAATCAGTCGAATTGTGCGTCATCACCACAATTTTTTCGGAATCGAGAAGAGGGTAGTGAGGTACCAAGTGACAATATGAATCGCTTAACGGTCGGCGACAGCGACATCCTCGGTCAAGGTCGTACCGTAGTGCGAGACGAAGGCGCAGGGGGCGAGGCAACAACGCGCCCGTTTACCGTTCCGTGCGATCAGGTGATTGCGGCGATGAATGAACAAACAAAGAGTGCATTATCTTTTGCGGAGGTAATAAAAAGAGACAACGAGTGGAAAACAGTACAGCGTCGTAAACCTAAGTACAAATATACATATCGCTATTTAGGCACGACAGGCATATCCAATGATAAGGATTGTAATTTTAAGGCAGCGGAACGAAGTGTACCCATATTTATAACAAAAATACACAAAGACACGACAAAGAAGGACATTGAGGACTATATACGTAATAAAACGAAAGAAATTATTGAATTAGAAAAGATCTCTTTTAAAAGGGAAAAGGGTTACAATGCTTATAAATTCTTTGTTTCCGAACATAAACTGGGTACATTCTTGGATGATAAACTATGGCCACAAGGAGTTATTTTTAGGCGATTCATAAATTTTAAAAATAAAAATAATCCGCATATTGCATCTGATAAGATCGAAAATTACCCCATCAATACTGTAAATGAATAACATTAAAATAGCTAGTTTTAACTGCAAAGGTGTAAAAAGATCGTTAGCCGATATAAATCAGCTATGTGAGATATCGGATATTATAGCCTTGCAAGAAACCTGGTTACTACCGCACGATATACCATTCCTGAGTAACATTAATGAAGAATATAGTTGTACTGGTACCTCTGCGGTAGACACAGCTGTGGGTGTGCTACGTGGCAGACCGTATGGAGGTGTCGCGCTGCTTTGGAAGAAAAGTGTCTTTCCAAGTGTATTCGTAGTGCAATGTGATAACCCTCGATTGTGTGCAATAAAAATAGTGATTGACCACAGGGCAGTGCTGGTATTCAGTGTTTATATGCCTACTGAAAATGTTCAAAATCTCCCAGAATTTACGGATATACTCAGTTCGGTAAGTGCTATTATTAATAATGAAAATGTCGAGTACGTTTATATACTCGGGGACTTTAACGCGCATCCTAACGAACAGTTTTATATTGAACTAAAATGTTTTTGTGACGAGTTAAAGTGGACCTGTGTTGATACACAGTTTTTGGGTCTCAATTCGGGCACATACACTTTTGTCAGTGAAGCCCACGGAACAAACCGTTGGCTGGATCATTGTGTAGTCACCAAGTCCGCCCTATCATCTATTGTAAACATTTATATAATGTATGATGTGTTTTGGTCTGACCATTTTCCTTTAATAATCGAATGTAATTTAGAGTTAATTCCACCAAAAATAAATTATAACGATAAATCTGTTCGTAATACAGTACTATGGGGAAATAAAAACCCAGAACAAATACAACTGTATACAATGTTATGTCATGAGCGATTAAGTAATTTAGAACTGCCAGATGACAGTTTTTGTGGTAATTACATATGTAAAAATACGAATCACAAAATCTTAATTGATAACCTGTATAGTGATGTCATTAATATACTGTCGATGGCGGCAAGTGAATCGTGCAGTGTAAAGGGAGCTGTTGAAAGGCGGCCTGTAGTTGGGTGGAACAGGTATGTACGCGATGCTCATAGGGAGGCCAGATCTGCTTTTTTGATGTGGAGCTGGTATGGTAAGCCTGTAGAAGGTCACGTGTATAATAAAATGAAAGAAACCCGAAGTATCTTTAAGTCAAGGTTAAAGTGGTGCCAAAATCATAGTGAGCAAATAAAAATGGACATCCTTGCTTCACATCACTCAAAGCATGACTTCAATAATTTTTGGAAGGCCACAAACAAAATAAATAATGGTCGGCCTGGCCTTCCAGTGAGCGTCGATGGTATTAGTGAACACAGTCTTATAGCCGATCTGTTTAGGGATCATTTTACAGTAACATCGCCATTGGGGCCATCACAACAGGGTCATTTTTCGTCGACACGTTGTCCAGGGACAGAAGTTCGTTTTACACCCGATGATGTTTACAAGATAATTAACTCTATGTCGCGCGGAAAATCTCCTGGGCACGACGGGTTGAGTATTGAACATCTAAAACATGCAGGGCCTCATCTTTCGAGAGTTTTAGCGACTTTATACAATCTTTGTATCAAACATGCATATTTACCCGAGGCACTTATGAAGACCGTGGTGGTACCAATCGTGAAAAACAAAACCGGTAACATTAGTGATAAATCCAACTACAGGCCGATTTCTCTCGCTACTGTTGCAGCTAAAGTGCTTGATGGTTTGCTTGATACACAACTCGACAAATACTTAAATCTGCATGATAATCAGTTTGGTTTCAGGCCTGGCTTATCCACAGAATCAGCTATATTGTGTTTGAAGCAAACTGTCAGGTACTACACAGAGAGATACACACCAGTTTTTGCATGTTTCTTAGATCTATCTAAGGCTTTTGATCTGGTAAATTATGATATTTTATGGAAAAAGTTACAACACACGGGGATACCTCTTGAAATCAGTAATTTATTTAAATTTTGGTATCTTAACCAGGTCAATGTAGTACGATGGTCTGAAAGCCTCTCGAAACCATATAGGCTAGAGTGTGGCGTAAGGCAGGGGGGGCTTACATCACCTAAGCTCTTCAACCTCTACATAAACGCTCTGATTGAGGAGCTCAGTAGCACACATGTCGGATGTTATATCGACGGCATATGTTTTAATAATATCAGTTATGCAGATGACATGGTGCTGCTGAGTGCGTCTGTCTCTGGTCTTAATAAATTGCTTAAGATCTGTGAAAATTATGCTAGTTTGAATGGCTTGACATATAATGTAAAGAAAAGCGAATTCATGGTGTTTCCGGCCAGTAATAAGCCACTGTCTTATGCAGTTCCTCCTGTTAAGCTATATGGGACTCCATTGAAAAGGGTGGAGCAGTTTAAGTACCTCGGACATGTGGTTTGTTCTGACCTGACAGATAATGCAGACATGGAAAGGGAGCGCAGGGCGTTGTCTGTTAGAGCTAATATGCTTGTACGCAGGTTTGCTCGTTGTTCCATAGATGTTAAAGTCACTCTTTTCAGAGCTTACTGTACCTCATTTTACACGAGCAACCTGTGGGTCGACTACACGCAAAAACAGTTCAATGCCCTACGGGTACAATATAATAATGCGTTTAGGTTGCTGATGGGTCTACCGCGATACTGCAGTGCATCCGGTATGTTTGCCGAAGCACGAGTAGATTGTTTTTACACTACGTTAAGAAAACGGTGTACATCCTTGTTGCGTAGGATTCGTGCTAGTCCCAGCAGCACCCTGAAAACATTTAGTGACAGGTGCGATTGCCGGTATTTGAATCATTGTGGAATGGTTCATGTGCTGGCAAATCGTTCCTGTCTTAAATAAATAAATAGAGTAAGTATTTAAATAAATTTTAACTATTGTATATTTTTTTATTATTGTTACTAACGTAGTTTTAAAATAAATATTTTGTATACTAATATCTTTTCATAAGTAGATAATATGTAATTGTATAAATGTAAATGTTATGATCCTTGGATGGTCGAAATAAAATATTATTATTATTATTATTATTATTATTATGCATATAAACGTTTTTGAAGCTTCGGAGATTTCAATCCGCTCTCTCCTACACCGTATTGCAACCGTAACTGTCATGTTGACAGTTTGAAATGTGTATGGGCGGCTGTGACGTATGAGGGCACATCAAAATAAAGGGGATCGTTCACTCAACGCGCTGTCGTTGTGTGATAAATTATGTTCGATAAACACCTTTAAGTAATACATAATGAAGGCGTTTTCTGTTTTTTTTATTTTTTATGAACAAAACAAAAGTTTAAAAAAGTGTTTTTTTAATTCTGCTATGAATTAAAGAAAATAAAAAGACGTTACGACTTTTTAGAAATGAATTGTTGAAATAAATTGAAATCCAGTCCATATTTAGTCTATATATTATCAAGCAGGAGTATATTTTATCTTAATTAGGAATTTTAAAATCATAATTATAATAATAACACTTTAAGATAAAATGAAGTGTTAACTATAGGTATTTGGAAGATTTATTTATATTCATAATGACGCATATGTGTATCACACGCCCATTTTTATTCGGCTCAATTTTTATAACGAGTTGCCACGAGCGAAAAGACCTTCTAGTGTCAAACGCAAGCATCATTCTGTATGAGCTGTAAGAAATGCTATACATCACCAATACACCAATCAATTTGCCAAATAAGAAGTTATGCCTCTTGTGTCTGTTACTGGCTACTTATTAATTTTCAGGCATGATAATGATAATAATATTATACATACATAATTATACTTAGTTTTATATTTTATGTATTGGAAAAGAATAACTAATAAATTTCTTGACAGTTCTTTCCGGTAGATTACATCCCGAAACAGTGATATTTTTACGTTTAATACTTTTAATTTTTTGATCAAGACATTTGCAATGCAACTATGCCACTGTTTTGTGGCAGAATATGTAAACTTCACTTTCACTTGGTGGTAAGGCTTTGTGCTAGCCCGTTTGGGTAGGTACCACCCGCTCATCAGATATTCTACCGCCAAACAACAGTACGCAGTATTGTTGTGTTCCGGTTTGAAGGGTGAGTGAGCGAGCGTTACTACAGATCTTAGTTCCCAAGGTTGGTGGCACATTGAAAATGTAAAGAATAGTTAATATTTCTTACAGCGTCATTGTCTATGGGTGATAGTGACCACTCACCATCAGGTGGCCCATATGCTCGTCCGCCAACCTATATCATAAAAAAAGCGAGTGGTACCTACCCAGACTTGAACATAGTCCTAGTATAAAATTGTATGTAATGTATTTTAATTTATGATGTGGAGCGGTAAAGAGTTACAAAATTATGTTGCCATCTTTGACACTAATTAATACAAATAAGCATCCGTTTGAACAAAAATAGCCCGAACTGTTTGTGTATAAAATTTTAAAGCTTCAATAAACGACTTTGCCACTAGTTTACGACTTTTATAATAGTTTTTAACTTAAACTAGCGAGACTTAAAATAGACGCAATAACCAATGTAAGAGACCTAAACGTCTTCAATAAATAAATCATGTAACGGACCATTTTATACTGGTTTACCAGTATACCGAAGATCTACAGTACCGTAATAAATATTTATAATGACGGCTCATAATAAATTGGCGATCCGGTGAATTGGTTTAAAGAAAATATTTAGTTGGGGATCATTAACGACTTTCTGATGATGGATGGCTGTGAAGATGGTTTTAATGTACAGAAAGAGTTCTCTACTAACCGTGAAATTTTAAAAGTTTCTCGTTCTTTGATTTAGGTTGGATGTAAAATGTGTTTTGAATTGGGATAGTTTATAATAATGTTTTTGTCATAGAGACATCGAAGAGGGGTATTTTTAATTTACTACAGAAAGCAAATGGTCCCTCTAATGATAGTTTAATATGAGAGTGTTCTGTTTGGTCCAGTGGTTAAACAACGTGAATCGGAAGTGACACGTGACAAGCAACAATGAATCTTAATGCCTTTGTTATTTACATTAGAGAGCCAGGATAGTGAACGCTGATTGGAGGTTCAAACCCAGGGTAAGTACCCAGTTTTTATGTGCTTAATTTGATTTTAGAATTCATCTGATGCTCGACGGCGAAACCTCCATGTGTCTATTTTTTATGTCTCATGTGTTTTATGTATTATAGGGGGCAAACAAGGCAGGGCAGGAGGCTCTCCTGATGGAAAGTCTACCACCGTCCTAGGACATCTGCAACACCAGAAGGCTTACAGGTGCGTTGCCCGCCTTTAATCCAACAACACACATTAGAGCAGTGTGGTAGAATGATCTCCAAAACTACTCAAAAGAAGAGGAGATTAATTTGATACTTTAATAATAATCGTTAAGAAAAGTATTCTTAGTATACTATATCTATATCTCCGTACTTAGGATAAAAATAAGCCACACTTTCTTTTTTAAATTAAACAGGCAGGTTTTTCACGAAACTGAAAATTAGGTGGTGCCTGCCTGGATTTGAACCCGCAATCATCGGTCTTTGCAACCCGCATCGACATTTGCAATACAAAGCTTGTATCAAGTAGTTATAAAGAGATCGACAAGTTAACCAAATCAAGTTAGACTGACAACATTAGAATACAAATGCGTTCACGTACTATTGATTTAACCCATCAAGCCCCGTTCAATAACTGGTTAATTTTACGCAAGATTACAAAAGAAAACAATAAAAGGAGGATCATTACGGAGTATTATCATATAAATTGAAAAAGATTTACACAGTGAAAACCATGGAGATGTCTCTTAAAACCTTTTTTTTTAATGAAAATCTCAGTAGATTTAGAATTCGATCCAGTGATCGCCTTGGGGATAATGTTCATGGTTATACCTCTTCTCTCTCTCTCGCTCTTTCCTTCTTCATACGTTTATTATTATTATCCTAGCCCCGGCTTCGCGTGACTGCCATGCTGATATTGAATGTACTACAGAAGATCTTTATATATAACGCTTAAAATATTGCTTAAAATATAGCTTTTTTGTTATAAAACAATAGAAAACGCTATGTCCCTGCATTTTAATACTGTAACATTTACTCATTAATCTTTTAAATACACGTTTTGTACGGGTTTTAAATGTATACAATACTGTAGTACATTATTTTTGATTTATCTCATATTCAACTAGTGATTGAAATGTAAGCTCAAAAAGTAAAATATAAATTAAAAAGAGCAATTAAAACCAAACATTTAAATAATATAATTGAAAGATTATATAAAATGATTAAAAAAAAGACACAATAAACAAGAATAACGCGACTGCGACTCCCATCCAATCCCTGTTCTGACGAAACCAAATAGGTGTGCACTATGATTTGTGACCGCTCTCTGACGTCTGATTTCAGTCACGCGTCACCTTGTCAGGGGTACCGTTATTTATTACACTCATATCATCCGGGACGTTATGGGGCTGTTATTTTTGTAC
Organism: Vanessa cardui; assembly: GCF_905220365.1. Lineage (NCBI taxonomy): Eukaryota > Metazoa > Arthropoda > Insecta > Lepidoptera > Nymphalidae > Vanessa > Vanessa cardui. The sequence continues at coordinate 2,323,055 of NC_061142.1, read as the reverse complement.
AAACATCGCGAGATGAAATTAAATGTGTCATAAGTCGACTTACTTGTTTTCACGCTAGAGATGCTTAGACACCTCGGGTGAAATAAGATTTTATAATATTATAATAGGTTAATGTTTGTAGACTCTAATGACACTCTTTATTTTATATTTATATTATGATATAGGCTTTCTGAAAACCAATAATCCACCTGTTTCGCCTATAGACAAGGCGATGTAAGATGTATTAACAATTCCTGACATCACCAATGCACCACAAGCCTTGGGAACTAAGATGTTATATCTCTTATTCCTGTAGTTACACTGGCTCACTCACTCTTCAAATCACAATACAACAATACCTAGTATTGCTGCTTAGCGGACAATTATCAGATGACTGGGTAGTACCTACCCAGACGGCATTTGTTTTTTTTTCTTTAAATTGAAGATTATATACAATTCGATGTAATTATAAAAAGATATAAATAGATTATCCTTCCCACTGGAATACAACAATGTTGAGTACTACTGTTTGGTGGTAAAATGTCTGATGAGTGGGTGGTACCCAGACGAGCTTGCACAGAGCTATAAAATACGTACTCCTTATTGGGTTACTATGGCGTACTGGTTTCCACTTGGTTTTATGTGCTTCAGTATTTATCAACCGACTTCCAAAAGGAGGAGGTTATCAATTCGTCTGTATTTTTTTTTTTTTTTTTTTTTTATGTTTGTTACCTCATAACTTTTCACTGGGTGGACCGATTTTGATAATTTTTTTTTGTTTGAAAGGTAGTGCTTCCCGTGGGGTCCCATTTTTTTTTTACTTTTTTCCGATGATGGTATCCATGTGAAAACGACATAAGTCTTAAATTTGCATTATGTATATGCGCGACAAATTGGTGAATAACTGAAAATCACGTTAACCAATTTTGATAATTCTTTTTTTATTATAAAATATATACTTCAAGGGTAATTTGGTGAAAGTATGGTAAGGTTCTGAGCACAGGATCCATGACAAAGTAACGGAACGGAAGGGAACGGAACAATTCTGAGGAGCACGTTAGCGATACTCGGTCGAATCTTTTATCTATAGGTTATTTGGATATTTGAGTCACCTTCCGTAATGTGGTTATGTTAATGTAATTATCATAGTCGAATATTATAATCAACTAGCTACCCACCCCGGCTTCGCACGGGTGCAATACTGATACTAAATATACTACAGAATTTGTTTATATACGACATCACATCGCAAACTTCTAAAATTATCAGTGTTTCTTTACTATATTGTTCATGTATTATATACACAAACATTCCCCTTGAATCACACTATCTTTTAAAAAAACCGCATCAAAATCCGTTGCGTAGATTTAAAGATATAGGGACAGAGAAAGCGACTTTGTTTTATACTATGTAGTGATGGAACTCCTATACGGCTCGCAGTTAGGGTGCGATATGGGGCAGAATTTCTTACTATCTTTAATCAAATTTTGTGTATGTGATGTGATGTCATATGATGTACGAAATATAGTTGGTCTTTTTCAAAGATTTTTTGCTGAGTTCGATTACAGCTCTTTCGCGGGATCCTTGTAGTTTACGCCGCGTGACGTATTAAATCCGCATTTTCGAAAGTCTATTTTTGCTTTATTCGCAAGTTTCCTTTGAAATTGTCCTCGAAGTAGTTTCTGACTCATATAAACGGAACGCTTAATCTATCCATATAAAAAAAAATTAGTTAGTCAACATCAGCTTCACTTAAAATCAAAAAATAAATAAAATTTTAACAAAAAGAAAAACCGACTTCAAACAAAACACTATTTTAAAACAAATGAATATGCACGAAAAAGTAATAAAAATAATTGCGTATTCAACATATTTTTTAAAGTCTTCCTAAGTTAAATGAAATGAAAAATATTAGACTACTTAAAAGTCGATTAACGATTATATCATGTAGTTATAATTATTGTTATATTTGGAGTCGGTGTCAGCCAATAAAACCCTACAGTATATCTATCAAAAAACAATACGAGAATACTTTAACAAATATGTTTTTTACAAATTACCTTTTACTCAATAATATACTGAATCAATCAAGGGGCTCGTATCGCTTCTTTCTTTTGATTGTTGGGGCAAGGGCACCGTGGCTGACACCGGCTTCAAATATACCAATAACTATAACTACATGATATAATCGTTAATCGACTTTTAAGTAGTCTAATATTTTTCATTTCATTTAACTTAGGAAGACTCTAAAAATATGTTGAATACGCAATTATTTTTATTACTTTTTCGTGCATATTCATTTGTTTTAAAATAGTGTTTTGTTTGAAGTCGGTTTTTCTTTTTGTTAAAATTTTATAATTCACCTCGTGCTTGTCTAATCATGTCTAATCATTAAGCTTAACAGTTTATTCGTAACTGATATCTAAATCAGAATTACATCTAGACAGATACGAATGGTAGTCCTTATCATTATCATCATTGCATAGTATAAAACAAAGCTTGCCTACCGCTGTCTGTCCCTATGCATAGATCTTTAAAATTACACAGCGGATTTTGATGCGGTTTTTTTAATCAATAGAGCGATTCAAAAGGAACATGCACAATATAGTAGGGAAATCTTCTAACTTAATGTCGTAAATAAACAATTTCTGTAGTATATTTAGTATCAGCATTGCAATCGTGTGTAGCCGGGACGGGTGGCTAGTATTTTATATCTATAGAGTATTTGATAATCAAATTGCATTGTAATTTAATAGTCATACGTTTATCTTCAACATTATTAACGATCAAAACAAAATAGTTGCTAAAAATACTCGATTTCGGTATTCTCCAACAAATTTCGAATTCCCGTGAGGGCTGTTAGACGATTTTTAGTTCTAAATCACTTTAGTTAATTACGAAAACATCCTTTTCTCGGAAATACTTGCTGTCGTCTCCTGATTTATTATTTTTAGGTTCGGCGATGTATTTAAATGTAAGTAAACGAAAATGGTTATTAAAATAACTTACATTAAGAGTTGAAATAGGAAATTTCGTATCAGTACATCAGGGTTATTTAAGATCTTCTATAATTATTTATTGTTGACGTAGATTGATATTGTCTTGTACTATTGTTCTTTTAAATGCTAAACTATAGTATATTTGGTGTAGTGGCTTGCTTATTAAGATATTGATGCTGAGGTTCTCGCATCGAATCCTGGGTAGATGCAGTAAGAGTTAGACTGAGTCAAGTACTTGGTGGTAGGACTGTGTATCCTTCTGCTTAGATAACCAATCATCAAATATTCGGCCAAATAGCACGACGTAGTATGGTTGTGTTGTTCGGTTTGAAGGGTGAAAGATAAGTTTCCATGGTTGGTGCATGGGGAATTTAAACAATGGTAAATATGTGTAATAATATCTATCGACAGTCAGAACCGATTACCATCAGATGATCCTTTTATCCGACCACCAACTTGTATCATAAAAAAGACAATGATCAAAAGCAACCCAGAGTTAGCTTAAGTAGTAATAAGCTATCCATACAAAGGGCAATTGGCAATGAGAATGCATATTTATTTCTGTCAACATTCACAGACCACTTAATAAGTATAGTGCAATAATTAAAAATAAAATAAGCATTTAAATCAAAATATTTTCTATATTAAGATATATAATAGGTAACTGTCAGAACACAAAGAATCGTCGATGGCATAAGTGAATTGAAATATAGATTAATAGGAAAATCAGTTAAGACAACAAATCATTTAACAATGATTACAAATGCCGCACTTATCATTATTGAAATCAGAGAAGCGTAGATTGTAGCACCGCCAGAATAGTATCTCAGTTCTCTAGTAGTTCTGTCCATCTCGACAAGGCACGCCATGATCTCCTCATTGTTTGGTATGATCTGTTCTGGCGGTAATAAGAAACCGTACTCGCCAACATCACGAAGTTCAAATAGATATACAATTGGAATGTCCCCAACTCCCTTCACCCAGTCAAAGCTGGACCCTGATACAGAATCTGAAAAATATGAAAATCATTTTAAGGAGGATTATATATTATACTAGCTGTGCCCGCGACTAAGAGCGCATTTGAATTGAATTTTTGTGTATAATTCTAAATTAAAAGTAGCTAGTAGTAAGTTTCTCCTTATTACATCAGTCAGTGAAATTCTCGTCAAAATCGGTTAACCCATTCCAGAGATAAGCCGGAACAAATAGGTAAATAGACAAAAATTGTAAAAAGTGTTATTTAGATATGTCTACCGTGTAAACATACACATGCATTAAGTAAAAACGCTTATTTTATTATTACAAACTTACACTCCAATTTTATAATGTTTATAGACTACTAATCTTATGTTGAAGTTTGAATGATTGGTTTTGTTCATTGCATTGGTTTTGCAAATGGATCTTCTAATGTCTATATAAGTGGTCATTACTTCCCATAATATTTTTAACAATTTTTACATAACCAATGTACCGTTAACTGAGATGTTACGTCTCTTGTGCTTGTAGTAGTTACCTTAGCTGACTGAGCTTTCAAACCGGAGTACAACAATACAAAGTGTTGCTGTACGCAGTAGAAAATATAATGAGTGGATTACACCTACCCAAACAGGCTTGCACAAAGTACTAAACCAAGTAGTCAATCATAATTTTTTGTTACTTAACCACGCTAAAACGCCTAACCTACTGAACATCTAATACCACGACTCCAAACCCATGTGCGAGGCCGCGTTTGAAAGAAAGTTTTAGTTAAATTGTTATTTTTTGTAATAAATGTCTCATTTGTGAACAAATGTATGATCCAATATTGAGCAGAAAGTTTGTAGGCCATTCCACCACGCTGCAGTAAGGATTGATGGAAAAATTTATGCTTCCTCATTATATTTTCCTTCACCGCCAAATTCATAATAAATTGTAAACTAATTAATTTTTACATGTTTACCTTCAAAATGTGTGAACTTATCTATTAATTAAATATAGTGTCGATTAAGTATCAAAATGGCTCACATAAAATATCAGCTGAAGTTCCAACTTGGTAGTTAGTCCCATGTGTCTGAGTCAGTTTCTCCGCTCCACGAATCGCTATCTCATACTGTTAACAGGGAAAAAAATATTGGTCGTTTCAAGTCAATTGATAACCTCCTTGGTCAAGTATATGACTCGAGTACACCGATCATGGGTATGTAGAAAATGGTGGTGTAAAAAAGTTCATTAGTTTTCTATGTTGTCTTGGGTCTAGGTGTTTGTGGTGCCGTCGTTACTTCTGATGTTCCAAAACACAAGTGCTTTAGCTACTTACATTGGGATCAGAGTGATGTATGTGATGTTGTCTAATATTTAATTTCCCCTGAACTGGTGGTAAATAAGGCCGACTTTAAAAGAATCGTGATTATCTAAACGATAAATCTCAACAGTTATGTTCGCGGTTACTTTGATATCCTTTGCAAGTATTTCCCTTTAAGCTTCGAATCAAAGTGAGTGGTTTTTATATATTTTTAATTATTTTGTTTCAACAAAGTTAGCTTGTTTTAAAGATTTTTTTTAAAATCGTTGGATCATTGTTCAAAGTGTTATTAACGTTATGATCATCTGTTTTATTTGTACTTGGAAATTAAATTGTTTTAATATTCTTCATATAAAGTAAAAAGTAAAGTAACAGCCTGTAAATTTCCCACTGCTGGGCTCATCATTTGGCAGAATTTCAATGAAATTAACACATGCAGGTTTCCTCGCGATGTTTTCCTTCACCGCCGAGCATGAGATGAATTATAAATACAAATTAAGCACAGGAATATAATGGTGCTTGCCTGGGGTTGAACCCGAAATGATCGGTTAAGATGCCTGTGTTCGTGTAATCATATATTATACAATAATTATTACTATTAATCATTCTATTTCGTTCATACTTGTGCTAATAATCTTTTTGATACAGAGTGCTACGTGAATGTTACGAAACTCATCAACAAGTTAATATCAAGAAAATAAAAGTATTATTATTGAGTCATTATTTGTGATTGAGTTATGAGTAATAGTAAAATGAATCAACACAACTATGACAAATCAGCTGATTCACAAGTTAATTACTCTGATTATGTTATAGGTTAAGAACAGTCAAAGTAATAACTTTGACTGTTCATGATAAATGTAGCAACAATAATTGACTTAAAAAATATATTAATATCTCTATCTAAGATATCTAAAAAAAAATGAATAAATAAATATAAATATTGGAAAACATCACATACATAACTCTGATTCCAAAGTAAGTAGCTAGAGCACTTGTGTTATGGAAAATCGGAAGTAACGACGGTACCACAAACACTCCGATCCAAGGCAACGTAGAAAAACTAATGAAATTTTTCTACATCGACTCGACTGGGAATCGGACCCGGGGTCTCAGAGTGGCGTACCCATGGAATCCGGTGCACACTACTCGACCACGGAGGTCGTCAAAAAATGTTCGTAAAGATGTTCCTTCAATGAACTGTTGCACATGTCGAGTGTTTTATCTCATATTGCCACAAATATTTTAGATACATCGATGTATATCATTGTAAAGGAATTTGTTATCGACAATACATTTGATTGTGTACTGTTTTATTTAGTAATTATCAAATAATTGAACTTATCTAAGCACGTGAATAGATAACCTATACGTATACATTATTATTATTATTTCAATGTTTGTTTTAAATATACTTTTGGCTTTGTGCAAGCCCGCCTGGGTAGGTACCACCCACTCATCAGGTATTCTACAGCCAAACAAGAGTACGCAGTATTGTTGTGTTCCGGTTTGAAGGATGAGTAAGCCAGTGTAACTACAGGCACAAGGGACGTATCATCTTAGTTCCCAAGGTTGGTGAGACATTGACGATGTAATGAATAGTTAATATTTCTTACTGCGTCATTGTCTATGGGTGATGGTGACCACTTTCCATCAGGTGACCCATATGCTTGTCCGCCAACCTATAACATAAAAAAAATAATACCGAAACGATGACTTTTTATGTAGGTACATTGAGAGTACATTTCAGTATTCTAATATAATGTGTCCTCATCATCAAACTCTGTTCAAAACACCTATACTAATTTTATCTGTATGTTCATGCATTGTTTTGATGAAATTAAGTGCAAATCAAGTGCCTCAAGGACGCAGGTACGCTACTTTTTTACACGTCAATAAGACAAAGTTTTAGGTTAGAGGTTGTATTCAAGTTTTTGATTTTCATTACAAAGTGGGTTCCGATATCGTGGCAGCTAGTCCTTCAAAAGTGTTAAAAGTGTTTGTTAAATAGTTTAGAAATGTATACATTTATATTAAAATCTTACCAAATCCGCATAATTGGAGACTTGAAGAACATCCATGCCAGACAAGTGGCTAAATGGTATAAGAGTCATCTGAGAGTATGAGTGAAAAGCGAAATAGTATAAAACGTTTCCGGTTCTCTTCAAGCTTAACAAGTAGTTCGATATGGCCTGGGTTTCAGGCTCAGATGCGGGAGATGGACCAGCGTAGGTTTGCGTGCATGGGTCAGAAGAAGCACCAACAGCTGTAGAAAATGATTCAAATTAAACCAAGTTACTAGAAATTAATTAAGTTTTCGCTTTTGTTTTAGTTAATACTAGCTGTGCTCGCTACCTTATATGCGTTTCAAATTAACAAAAAAAAAAATTGTAGCCTAAGTTACTTCTTATTATGTCAGTATCTGCCAGTGAAAGTCCTGACAAAATCGGCCCAGCCGTTTCAGAGATTAGCCGGAACAAACAAACAGATAGACCGATAGACAATTGTAAAAAATTTTATTTTGGTATATATACCGTGTACATATATATGTATATATACATTGAGTAAAAAAGGGCTATTTTAATATTACAAACAGACACTCCAATTTTATTATATGTATAGATTGAAATAAAAATACATACGTTTGTAGTTTACGTAGAGAGTTATTTAGATATACATATGTAAGTCACGATATTATTCTTTACAGAGTAATAAATTATATAGTAAATTATTACGATGCTTAATATTTAATGATCTTTGTGATACGATTGTGAGGTTTTTTTTTTTGTAGAAAAATTGATATATAATACTTTATTATTGAAATTGAAAACTTACTCATCCACAAATAGTCGAAATTTCTGTTAAGATCTATACCATTACTTAGATCGTTATTTCCGGGACAATTAGTGCTATAATTAAGATTACGATTCTTTCTCCACATACGGTCCTGAAAATTATCGATGTATTTAATAAACATGTAGATTATTTCTGCTTATAATAAGTCAGCAAAATGGTCCACTGTTATTTGTCCTCCTCATTTTAGGGACCGAAAGAAGCTTAGCGTTTCAAACTGTTCCAATACAGGTAGTATTATTTATTTATAATAAAAACAACCTTACATTTAAAAAAGTATACACGTAGCCGTCAGGATTAACGACAGGGAATATATGCCATACAAAAGTTTCCGCCATAAATCTGGTGTCAGGATCATTACTGGTTAGAAATTCTTTTATAATCCATGTGACAGTTGCTGGGGAAATCCATTCCCTGGAGTGAATGCCACCTTCAATCATTCCTGTTAAAGGATTATTTCCCCTGTCACCAGGCTTAAGGTCAATAATCACGCCTTTAATTTCACGGCCTTCATTAGATCTCCCAATTGTTACTGTCTTAACATTATCTGGATACATTGTTTGTAATTCGTCAAGCCATGCGTGGATTCTTTGTAAATCGTGATATTCATTCCAATTAAAAGAACCAAGGCTGCTGCTTCGATCTGTCTTGGCAGATTTCATTTGAGCGTGTATCAATCTAGGAAAAAAAGTATTTACTTTCTTAGAAAGTCAGTAAGGTGCCAAATACACCAACTAATCTAACTACATATTGAAGAAAATCGGGTCCAGTAAGTAAATCTCAATTACCCAACAAATATATTACATAACAAAATTAAATATAAATTTAAATAAAAAAAATAAAAACAGAGAAAGGACTTATTACGTATAAAGCATTTAAAGAGAGAATAGTTCCAAATTTTTTTCCAAAATTTTATCTGAAATGCGTCTATTCGAAATATCTTTAGAAGTCTTTCGGAATATCTTCGCGGAATAGGAGTTAGACCGGATATATTGACCGATTAGAATTCGGGGTAACAATTACTTATAGCATAATTATTTCGGAGAAACGAATACGAGGAAGTACAATTAGTAGTGATTCAGGAAAATATTACAGCTACCGTCCATTTTATTAGATTTCTGATAAATTTGATTGTTCGTAAAACATAAAGTCATTAATGCAAATACTCGATCCCAGTAAGTTATAAAAAAGTAACTATAAGTATTTAAAATACCATATCTCAATTTTGGAAATTTTATTGAATTTTCATTTCGTTAATATTGCTACATACTAATTTTACTATTATTGAAATCACTTACTCTTGCACATTTACATTTTAATTTTGTTTATTTTATAGTACTTTAATTTCCCTTAAGATTACTAAATAGAAATTTTACTATTATTAAAGTCACTTACTCTTGCACATTAGATATTTTTACAACAGGATCCATTCCAACACTTTTGATATATTTAACAAATTGATTGTCTTTATTAGGTGGTACCATTATCCTAACATCTTTGTTAACAACAATAACATCAGTCCATAAATCGTACTCTTCTTTTCCCAGATCGTTCAAAATTTGCACTTGTTCATCCGTTGTCGGTACGATTTTGTATACTTTATAGTTCTCATAACTTTTATAAGCTCCACTGACTGCAACTATTAATACGGCAAATATCACTAATTCTAAATACAAAATTTTCATTTTGATCTTTTGAATTTAAACGAAATTTTAACTCAAAAAACTTATGTGTCCATTTAAACCTAATCATGAAATGAAAAGATCTATTGATAAATGTTGTATTTCGTCGAAGAGTTACTAAATGGAGAGATTACCGATTTATCTAAATAGTACAATAAAAACGTTTAAATTTTTTTGATAAAACTAAGTATCTATTGATTGTAGTTAAATATTGTCATTGATTATAATGTATTATAGAAGAACATTTTTTAGCATATTTTGTAGACGATAGATCTGTAGTACAGTATCTGTATATATACTAAGAAATCCATATATTTTTATACATTTAGTTTTTGTTTTACCTTCGTCAAAAATAATATAAAGAAAGAAAGAAGTGGTAAGAAATTTTATTTTTGTTTATTTTTATATTTTAAGACGGTCATTAGCTAGCTTCACGCTTTCCTGAAATATATTTTAGAATTAACTGTTATCAACGCATATTTGAGTTGATACAGTCTGCTGTTAAATTAGCGTCACAAACGAATCTGTTAGTAGTTATGTATGACTTATCTACTGCATTATTAAATTTACTACAAGACAGTAAAGCAAAACCTCGAGAAATTGAAACATTCGTTATTTTCAACCGACTTCCAAAAGGAGGAGGTTATCAATTCGTCTGTATTTTTTTTTTTTTTTTTTTTTTTTTTTTTTTTATGTTTGTTACCTCATAACTTTTCACTGGGTGGACCGATTTTGATAATTTTTTTTTTGTTTGAAAGGTAGTGCTTCCCGTGGGGTCCCATTTTTTTTATTTTTTTTTCCGATGATGGTATCCATGTGAAAACGACATAAGTCTTAAATTTGCATTATGTATATGCGCGACAAATAGGTGAATAACTGAAAATCACGTTAACTAATTTTGATAATTCTTTTTTTATTATAAAATATATACTTCAAGGGTAATTTGGTGAAAGTTTGGTAAGGTTCTGAGCACAGGATCCATGACAAAGTAACGGAACGGAAGGGAACGGAACAATTCTGAGGAGCACGTTAGCGATACTCGGTCGAATCTTTTATTTATAGGTTATTTGGATATTTGAGTCACCTTCCGTAATGTGGTTATGTTTATGTAATTATCATAGTCGAATATTATAATCAACTAGCTACGCACCCCGGCTTCGCACGGGTGCAATACTGATACTAAATATACTACTGAATTGTTTTATATACGACATCACATCGCAAACTTCTAAAATTATCAGTGTTTCTTTACTATATTGATCATGTTTTATATACACAAACCTTCCCCTTGAATCACACTATCTTTTAAAAAAAACCGCATCAAAATCCGTTGCGTAGATTTAAAGATATAGGGACAGAGAAAGCGACTTTGTTTTATACTATGTAGTGATGGAACTCCTATACGGCTCGCAGTTAGGGTGCGATATGGGGCAGAATTTCTTACTATCTTTAATCAAATTTTGTGTATGTGATGTGATGTCATATGATGTACGAAATATAGTTGGTCTTTTTCAAAAGTTTTTTTTGCTGAGTTCGATTACAGCTCTTTCGAGGGATCCTTGTAGTTTACGCCGCGCGACGTATTAAATCCGCATTTTCGAAAGTCTATTTTTGCTTTATTCGCAAGTTTCCTTTGAAATTGTCCTCGAAGTAGTTTCTGACTCATATAAACGGAACGTTTAATCTATCCATATTAAAAAAAAATAGTTAGTCAACATCAGCTTCACTTAAAATCAAAAAATAAATAAAATTTTAACAAAAAGAAAAACCGACTTCAAACAAAACACTATTTTAAAACAAATGAATATGCACGAAAAAGTAATAAAAATAATTGCGTATTCAACATATTTTTTAGAGTCTTCCTAAGTTAAATGAAATGAAAAATATTAGACTACTTAAAAGTCGATTAACGATTATATCATGTAGTTATAATTATTGTTATATTTGGAGTCGGTGTCAGCCAATAAAACCCTACAGTATATCTATCAAAAAACAATACGAGAATACTTTGACAAATATGTTTTTTACAAATTACCTTTTACACAATAATATACTGGATCAATCAAGGGGCTCGTATCGCTTCTTTCTTTTGATTGTTGGGGCAAGGGCACCGTGGCTGACACCGGCTCCAAATATACCAATAACTATAACTACATGATATAATCGTTAATCGACTTTTAGGTAGTCTAATATTTTTCATTTCATTTAACTTAGGAAGACTCTAAAAAATATGTTGAATACGCAATTATTTTTATTACTTTTTCGTGCATATTCATTTGTTTTAAAATAGTGTTTTGTTTGAAGTCGGTTTTTCTTTTTGTTAAAATTTTATTTATCAATGTATTTATATTTTGAATTTACTGTAATTTTTTTTTAATGTATTAACAATTATTTCATTATCATTATGATCATTACATTATAAGATTTTTTATTTTGAAATCATTTAAAATAATCAAAAGCTTTACACAATATTTCGACATAATATTGGCATATAGGTAGTGAAAATAAAAAGAATTTTGAAACAATTAATTTTATTTACAATTTTACAAATTTTATGTGGAAACAAAACAACATAAGTCAATAAAGTATAAACTTTATTGACTTATACATATTTTACTTTATTGACTTATATATATTATAGTATAAGTCAATAAAGTATAAACTTTATTGACTTATACTATTTTGGAACAGTTATATTCTAGACGAACATATATTCGTTCCTAGAATATAACTGTTCCTCTAATAATACCCTATTTGTCTCGCCACTTTGTCCATCTCAACCAACGCATCCATTACTTCTTTATTATTTGGAATAATTTGTTCTGGTGGCAAAAGAAAACCATATTCTCCTAAATCACGTAGTTCAAAGAGAAATACTAAAGGCACTCTAGCAGCTCCTTTGACCCAATCAAAACCGGAACCAGTAACTTCATCTAAAAACAAATGAAAACCAAAGTTTTTATTAACATAAGAATCAATAAAATGCTTAAATATATACAAATATGAACTAAAACTAGTTACTGAATAAATATTGATTGCATGGAATGGTGGCAGGAATGCTAGCAGGATTTCCCCGTTGAATCGCAATTCCGATCCTCTGGGCAAAGAACGAACCAGCTTTCCTGTCACCAGTGGAGGCAATGAGGCGAGGTGTTATACTTTTGATGAAGCTTTTTGCGCCACTACTCCAAGGGCCAAGCATTTGGACATCAATTTTTTGAACTCTAGTTTAGTATTGTTATTTTCCAAATTTTCTAAATTTGTAAAAGTGACGTCTAAAGAAATTTTGAGCCCGAGTAAGCTCTCATATTACCAGTGTGGCAGTCACAGTTCTACAACAACAAATCAGATTTGGAATTCCTATCTTCAACATTGGTTAACTTACATAATATGTCCGCGGATGTACCAACGCTGTATGTTGTATTGTATCTTTCTTTTAGTTTCTCTGCGCCTTTAACCGCTATTTCAAACTAAAAAAAGAACAAATGAAATGAATTTTACTCAATGGTACGTACATGTATGCTTTATTGTGTTATCCTTGTAATTGTATGAAATTATTTTAACAGTCCCGATCCTTAAAATAATATTACAATAATATAGCTTCTTAATCAGCGTTAATAATAGCTTCGTTTATTCCATTAAAAATAATTGCAACCAACAAATTTAGTAAAATTTAATCATTTTAATCTGTGGACCACCATCTCAGGATAAAAGACTCCTCCAAAGAATTTCATTTTTTTCAGTTTTTGACAAAATAATTTTATCAAAATGATATTCACCTATTGTAATTGATTATTTTTTTTAATCTTAGCAATAATAACAATAAAGACGTTTCGCTTATTGATTAGTAGAAATATCAAAATAATTTTACCAAATCACCATAGTTGTCAGCTTCCAAGACATCAGCTCCTTTAACATGGCTATACGGAATTAAGATCATGTGGGAATAGGAGTGGAATCCAATATAATAGACCAGGTTGCCTTCCCGTTGCAAGCCCAGGATGTAATTAGCAATAGCTATAGATTCTGGTTCAGAAAAAGCAACTGGTCCAGCGAAAGTTTGAGCACATGGGTTCTGGGATGCTCCAGTAGCTAAAAGGTATGTAATATTAATCAATTAAAGATATATAGGAGGTGTTTATATTTAAAATAAATCGGTACTATAAAGAACGTGTCGTTTTTTTGTAAATGAAAAGAGAAATATTTAAATAAATATTAAATACAAGATTCGTATAATTGCATGTGAATATGTCAGAAAATATTTGTGATCAGGTTACATAGTATTTTCTTTATTGGCATATATACATACAAACATATACGTAACTTTCATACTACTAGGTATATAGTATATGATAGCACCTATGCAGAATGTCAAAATAATCACACAGATAATAAAATTATGAAATTATCATATTTAGGGCATATAAATTGTGTTCTTGATAAAAATATTATCATCCGTACGAATATAAAACTTGTAAACATAATTTATTAAGCTGATACTAGTTACTGCCAGTTTTTGGTTGTGAAATTGATATGAAAAACAAAAATTTTATTCACGGAACAATTATTGAAATTATAAGTAAACGCGTGCTTAGAATATAGTCTACTAAATTGTGTGCCAAAGATTGTATATTACGGACAAATTAATTTATTACAATTTTACATTTTATAGTGAACTATTTGTTACCCGCGGCTACGCGGTAGTCTATATTCTTCCTTGGAGTTTAGGTTTGCTTCACAACAGATCAAAAATCAAAATCGGTTCATCGGTTTGGTACATAAAGACTGACAGACAGACAGACAGTGTTACTTTCACATTTATAACATTAGATAAAAAACATACTCATCCAAAGATAACCAAAATTTCTGTTCAAATCGACCCCATTGCTCATATCGTCATCAAGATTCCATTGGGCACAGGACGTGAAGTTTGCGGTATTCCGGTTCTTCCTCCACATCCGATTCTACAAACAGTATCATCATTATAATTTATATAACCTGTATTTCAACTTACCACTATAAAAAAACTTACATCAGTAAAACTGTATTTATATCCATCAGGATTGGTCACAGGAACGATATGCCAAACAACATTCTCAGCTAGCTCTCTCACTTTTCTGTCATTGCTGTTCAAGAATTCGTTGATAAGCCAAGTTAGCGTTGCGGGAGATATCCACTCTCTAGCATGCAAACCTCCTTCGTAGAAACCTATAACTGGCTTTTCTTTTTTCTTATAATCAATTTTTACACCCTTAATCACTCTTCCTTCCACGCTTCTTCCTAGATCTATTATGGTAACAACATCAGGATGTTCTTCAGCGATTTCGTCCATCCAATCGTAAATTTCCTCTAAGGTTTGGTAGTAATCCCAATTGTATTGTTGCGAATTCCGTACTAATGGTCTTTTTAGCTGAGCATCTATAAAACTGAAATAATCATTGTTTAATGTTAATTGAATATTTTCCAAAACCTTCTCCTCCAAGGAAGAGGAGGCCTTAGCCCAGCAGTGGGAAATTTACAAACCGTAGTTATTGTTAAGATGTTGTGAGTCGAGATGGCCCAGTGGTTAGAAAGTGTGCATTTTACCGGTGATTGCAGGTTCAAACCCAGGCAAGCACCGCTAATTCATTAGCTTAATTTGTCTTTACAATTCGTCTCGTGCTCAGTGGTGAAGGAAAACGTCGTGAGGAAACCTGCATATGTCTAATTTCGTAGCAATTCTGCCACATGTGCATTCCACCAACCCGCATTGGAACAGCGTGCTGGAATATGTTCCAAACCTCTGTTCTCCTCTTTTCTCCTCAAAGGGAGAGGAGGCCTTTATCCCAGCAGTGGGAATTTATAGGCTGTTGTTGTTGTTGTTGTATTTAATTCAATAAATTAATAAAAACATTTAGTTTTACTAACCTTTGAACATTTTGTATAACTAATTTTGCATTTAAACCAATACTCTCTGCGTAGTTCTTGAAATCACTCGCTTCATCTGGTTTCACCATAATTTTCACATCACTATCAACTTTGATCTTATCACTCCAGAAGATGTATTTGTTTTCTTTATGTATACTTTTTATAATGTCTACATCTTCTTCTGTTTTTGGAATTATATTGAATACTTTGTAATCCTTATAACTGATATATTCTGCATTAACATATACAGCTAATATTAAAACCAGTAATAATTTACTTTTAAACTTCATATTGCCAATATTAACTGACGATATATTTTATTCATTTGTACTAAACTAATTTAATGATATCCATACTTATCACATTTTGTCAACGTTCCGTAATTAAAGTGATAACAAACCCTATTAACAGTTAAGACCTTTTATCAATTTAATATATCTTCAATATTATCGTAAACAATTCAATACGTAATTTTAAAACCACATTATGAATTAGAAGGATTATTATTTATTTGATTTCTATAGAAGATGAGAGATGAATAAAATAACCTTAAACTATAGTAAATTATGAGTTGGAGTATATAATAGTAAATAAAAAAGTAGTCAAAGAGCTGAGATGGCCCAGTGCTTAGAACGCGTGCATCTTAACCGATGATCTCGGGTTCAATTCTGTTCTGCGCGTTAACCGCTAAAAAACCTCCTTTGATCCTTTGGCTTTGCGTAGAGATGTTGGATCACTCTGCATCTTGTACCGAATTTTTCACGAGGAATGTTTGATACGACATGGGAACCTTCAAGAAAAGAGCGTACTCCTTTCTTAAAGGCCGGGAACACACCTGAAAGCCCCCTGGTGTTGCAGATGTCCATTGGCGGTGGTAGTCACTATCCATCAGGCGAGCCTCCTGTTCGTTTGCCACCTAGCCATAAAAAAAAATGAAATGTACTAGCATGATCAATAGAAAAGTTTTGACAGCAAGCAATTCAACTAAAACAATGGAATTTGAAATTTACATCTTATTATACAACTATCACATAAATAATTAGTTTTTATAAGTCAAAAATTATAATTCATAATTTAAATTTCTGATATTCGCGACCTTATAACCTCTTATGTTCACCTTACCTGATTATTTTAATTCACTAATCTTCATTTATAAATCATCCTATTCTAATCCTAGAAGAAAAACCTATGAGTTAAGGAAGGGGTAAAATATATTCTTTAATACATGTATAACCAAGCCGCTGTAGACGAGCGTGATAGAATAAGCTCCTTAACAGAAGATTGGGCTTTTATCCAACGTGGAAAATATATTGAGTATTACTTTACCCTATCGAAACTTACAGAATTTTATTATGCAATTTTAATTCAATACTTTAATGCGGTAAAAACATAATGTAATAGTCTACTTTGTAGATACTATGTATATAATGTATAATATATAAATGTACAAAAGAAAAAATAAAAATTTTAACATACAATAAAATATTTATTAAATAATGTAAATTTTCATATTATCTATAGATATGAAAGACACATATAAAAAAGTTCTGTAGAATTCACTTAATTAATTAAAGCTACTAGGACCCCAATTAAAATGATACTGAACGAACAAATTATAGACTGTGACCCCGAATAATAACCCATATATCTAGCGGTCTTGTCCATTACCAGCAATGCATCCATAATTTCAACACTGTTTGGTATAATCTGTTCAGGAGGTAACAGGAAGCCATACTGGCCTAAGTCTCTCAGTTCGATAAGATAAGATATAGGTATTCTCGCGGCGTACTTCGCCCAGTCAAAACTAGTGCCGCTCATGGGATCTGAAAAGAATTTATCTTACTATATCTTCATTCGAGTGACATCGAAAGATTCAACGACTTCAACTAAAAGATTACATTCAGGAATAAGAGGTTAATTTAATGATAATCATTAACAATTTAATACTTGGAACTTGGTTAGATGATATTCAATACTTTGGAGACTAAACGTAAAAAATAATAACAATGTATTCCTGTGGTCGAAATATAACACATGATATATTATATATTTCTAGAGGGTTTTGTGCAATCTGATCTGGGCAGGTAGCACCAACTTATCAGATATTTCACGAATAGTATCAGCCTGTAAATTTCCCACTGCTGGGATAAGGCCTCCTCTTCCATTAAGGAGAGGGTTTGGAACATATTCCACCACGCTGTTCCAATGCGGTTTGGTGGAATGCACATGTGGCAGAATTTCAATGAAATTAGACACACGCAGGTTTCCTCACGATGTTTTTCTTCACCGCCGAGCACGAGATGAATTTATTATAAACACAAATTAAGCACATACATATATATAGTGGTGCTTGCTTGCGTTTGAACCCGCAACCATCGGACCAATGGGTCATCTCAGCTCTCTATTAGATAGATATCCCACAGCTGAAGAGTAATACTTAATATTGTTGTACGGTTTGAAGGATGACTACAGGTATAAGGGTTATAAAATCAAAGTTGTCAAGGAGAGTATATTGTCATAATGTGAAATAAAAAAACTTACACAAAATATCAGCCGCTACTCCAACTCTATACCTCGTTGCATGACTGTTTTCAATTTTTGCGGCGCCTCTTGCAGCTATCTCATACTACAATAAAAAAACAAATTACACTAGTTTACGTTTTTTTCCCATTACTTCATTCTTGCTCCCATTTCGCGTGGTCAAAATGTATACAGTTACTATTTTCATACAGTTAAGCTCTTAATGTTAAATGCTTATGAAAATAAATGTTTTTAATTTTACTATTCCATTATTCAATCGATAACATTAATACGTTTTTAAAAAAATTAAATAAAAGCACTTAATTTGGCAATTTTCAAATATAATATTTTTTATGAATGCGTACAGCTGGCATTCATTGAAACATAAAAATATTCGATAGCGAAATGAAATCACTTAATTTCTATAATTAATTCATAACTATGTTCAGCTCGGTGATTTTAAAAATGGACTAAAATTTATATTAACAAACCATATCAGCATAATTTTCTGCCAACAAAACGTCGGTTCCATTGACATCACTGTAGGATATACAAATGAGCTGAGTGTAGGAATGGAAGTCAATGAAGTAGATGAAACGCCCTTCCCTATTCAGACCCAGGATATAATTCGATATAGCTCTCGTTTCCGGTTCAGAAAACGCAGCGGGACCGGCATATACTTGGGTACATGGATTATCAGATGTACCCAAAGCTAAAACAAACATGACAGTCTTTAAAGTTCTATAACTATAACTTAAGATATCTTCTTAAAAAATAGATTAAATGTAATCGAAATTAACATTTTTAAACTTAATTATAATTGGAATCTAATTTTACATCAGTTATGGAACAATTCCATACATCTGTAGGGTAATCTCACAAATTAGGTATTAAATTACAGAATTCCTTAGCTGAGGCTACAAATTGTTTGCAGATCATATTATATTCCTCATTAATAAATAGCAACCATACATAGCTGGAACTGGTTAGTTATTAATTTTATCCAAAATTTAAATTATAAGTATCAAAACTACTTACTCATCCAAGCATAGTCAAAATTTCTATTCAAATCGACTCCATTACTTAAATCGTTCGAAACACCCGAGGCGAGGCAAGAAGTGAAACTTTGTGTGCTTCTGTTCTTTCTCCACATTCTGTTCTAAGATATAAACATATAACATATGATCATAATATACACACCGCATACATGTCGGCAAAATGAAAGAAAAAAATATTTTTGGCAATTTAGGTATGGTAATTTACGTACGAAGACTGGCAAATGTATCAGTGGATGGTCATTCTGTGCGCGGTCAAGTGATAAACATAAACCACAAAATGACCATAATATACAACCACATATATATTGACAAAACACAATAAAATATATTTTTTTTTAATTTATATACGAAGACTGTCAAATGTATCATCGGAAGGTAAGTAGTAAAAGTAGTAAAGTAGCAGCCTGTAAATTTCCCACTGTTGGGATGAGGCCTCCTTTTCCATTAAAGGGAGGGTTTGGAAAATATTCCACCACGCTGTTCCAATGCGGGTTGGTGGAATGCACATGTGGCAGAATTTCAACAAAATTAGACACATGCAGGTTTACTTACGATGTTTTTCTTCACCGCCGAGCACGAAATGAATTATAAACACAAATTAAGCACATAGTATGTATATATAGTGGTGCTTGCCTGGGTTTGAAACCAAAATCATCGGTTAAGATGCACGTGTTCAAACCACTGGGCCATCTCCGTTCTAAGGTAGTAGGTAAGTTCTCACTTTATTCGTATCTTGCATTTAATATGGTTATGTCATCATCATTTCAGAAAATATAAAAGACCTAGATGAATATAGAGATGGCTTAAAATATATGCCATCTATTCGACACAAAATGCCCGAAAAGAAGTTATATCATAATTACCGTTGTAAAAGTATAGACATATCCGTCAGGATTGACCACTGGGAACAAATGCCATTGGAAATTCTCAGCCAGAGCTCTTACTTCACGATCAGTGCTCGTCAAAAACTCTTTGATAATCCAAGTTATAGTCGCAGTTGTTATCCATTCTCTGGCATGAAGTGTTCCTTGTAACATGCCAATTAAATTATTTCTCCCTGGTCTATAATTGATGATGATCCCCTTTATTTGTCTATTTTCGAATGATTGGCCCATGGTAACCGATGTGACAATAGTTGGATAGTTTTTTTCCACTTCATCGAGCCAATTATTAATTTCTTCAAGACTGTAATATTGGTTCCAGTTCATTGAAAGAAATAAATGACTGTCCTGTGCACTCCGCTGTGCCGGCTTTAATTGATCGTCGATCGCTCTGAAATATGAAAGGTTGTGCGAATAAGAATATTTTTTCCATGTTTAAAAGCAATTATCTGTTTGTAATAAAAAAAATATCTATCTAATAAAAAAATATGGAAATTTGATTAAAAGGAGAAAAGGGCACTGAACTGTTTCGTCTTTGCCTATTTATCTATACTAACATTGTATAGGTGAATGTAAGTACGTCTGTCTGTCTGTTTGATCACTGAAACGAATTTGAAGAGATAATTTTGAATGCATATCAGCTGACGACTAACTCCAGAAACTCGAACGGAACCACGGACGACAACTAGTAAAATATATATGTAATGTTTGTTTCTTTTGATTAAGCATGATGTCATTAAAAAATACAAGTTTAAATAAATGTACACATACCTCTGTAAATCTTTTATCGTCTCTTCAATGACCATACCAGATTTTCCGAGCATCGATTTAAATAAAACTTTATTTTCTTTCGCCACCATAATTCTCATTTCGTAATTCAAATACAACGGATCTTCCCAAAATTCACCCACTCCCTTCTTTTGCACATCTTTCAAAAGTATCAGATGATTTTCTCTCGTAGGAGTTACTTTGTAAAGGCTATATCCTTCGTAGCTTACCTTTTCAGCGTTTGCAGCTATTATGAATAATGTTAAAACAATTATTTTTAGTTCCATTTTACAGGATTTTCAAGGAACGTTTTCATTTGTATCAAACGATTGTTATTATAACAATGAAAATTATCAATTTTTAAATTAATCATTAGTTTATCTTATCTGAATATATCCTGATATTTATATCAAGTTAATCTTTGCAAGATAAATATGGGTTATAAGATTTAAATAGTTATAAATCATTGCATCCTTTTAAGTTAAAATTCTAAATTAGATTCCACCACGTTATTTAAATATGCGTTTAAAACCTTCTCATAATTTTAGTTTTTTTTTTTATAAATAACATTTAACCAACAATAAACAACATTTTTACCATCACTAATGTATTTGTAATTAAAAATGTTATCTTATCTTGAATATGAGTATATCTAATCGTCGCTGAACGGCTTTAACAAATGCTGTCTAATCTTTACCAGCTCTTTTCACATTTTATATTGATTCATTGGTATATTTTTTAGTATTATTTTATTTTTATGGTATTAAGTATTGCCTACATTGCATAATGCACAATTTCAGAACTATTCTCTTCTCTCCGTACTTAAATTTGTAAATAATTGATTGTTCTACACTATAAATGTAAAATATTTTTGAATAATTTTTGATAGGAAGACATCCGACATGGCTTATTTTTCAACCGACTTCAAAGAAGAGGACACTGACTCCAAATATAGCGATAATTATAAATGTAGTTATAGTTATTGTTATATTTGGAGTCCGTGCCAGCCAAGAAAAACAGTATATCTATCAATGAACAATACGAGAATACTTTAAGACATTATTTTTTACAAATTACCTTTTATACGATAATATACTGTCAATCGAGGGACTCGTATCGCTTCTTACCTTTGATTGTTGAGGCTTGTGCCGGTGGCTGACACCGGCTCCAAATATAACCATAACTACATTATATAATCGTAAATTGAATTTTAAGTAGTCTTATTTTATACATTTCTTTTAAATTAGGAGGACTCTTAAAATATTTTGAACATGCAATAATTTTTATTACTTTTTAGTGCACATTAATTTGATTTAAAATAGTGTTATGTAATGTTTGAAGTCGGTTTTTCTTTTTGTAATTTTTTTTTATTTATTATTAATAATATACGTAATCTTAAAATACAAATGAATGAATGTGACATCTAAGAGTAAGGTCACAGACATCGCCTTTATTCAATATGGCTTAAGGTTGGTTATTGATTGTCAAAAATCTAATTCATATATATGTATATTCTTTTGTTTGGGCAAAGTTAATTCATAATCAATGATTTAATGAATGTGATAACGCGATTCTTTCACCACTAATGAAAAAAATAATTAATCAAAGACAATAAAAAATCTCACAAAAATTAACTTATCATTAATCTTTGATATAATTCGTTATTAAATTGTCCTTTTTATGCTAATTTTTATAACTTTTCGCTCAAATTACCCTATTTTATTTCGGCTTTATTACAGACTTCATTACAGGTCTATCAGAAGCGAATCATTTGCTCGAAATATTTCACAGAACAGACAAGACTAGAATTGGCTTAAAAAATAACTGTCCTTAAAAAATCTGCCAGTATTTGGGTTGCTTGAGTACAAACAGAAACTTGACCCAGTGAAACTATTTAGTTCTGTATCATGCTTATGTGTGACAGTGTGTTTCTTACTAGCATACCCAAAATATTAATGTATAATTATCATTTGATATTTATAATGTTTAAAGATAACGCATATTTTTGTACAATAAATATATGTTACGCTAATCTTTCCACGTGCCTCGTAGTTCCTATTCAATCGTTTACTAAATAATGGGAACAATAATATAAAATATTGCCCTGACTTTTTCCAAAATAGCTTATTTCTTAGATCAATATTCTATACTACTCAATATCATCTGTTCGCTTATTCTCATCTTGTGCTTCGAGGTAGCATGACCCAGTACCGAGTTCCATTTAGCGCAGTTCCTGTGAAAAAAGGGGCTAAAAAAAGAATGCCACCCCAGCATTGAAATTTTGCACAATCCAACCAAAGAAACCATGTAACCAAGTATGGAAGGAGAAGACACATAAAATTGGGATAAGGGCAGAAGGATGATGATGATAATGTCGTAAGACACAATTATTATATAAAAAAAATATATGTAACATATTTCTAAATAAGTTTGGAAAAAGGCAAAGCATTTCGATAATGCTAAGATTTATTTTCATGTCCTAATTTTGCCGCCCCTGAGAATTTTACCCTGAGCACTATCCCCGAGTGTCTGTGGTGTACATCCAACCCAGTCAAGACATACCTATATGTTGTTACTCACTCAATACTGAGACAATTAACTAAAGTCAAATTAGTCAGAAACTTTTTTTTCTGGCATCATTATATGCAAAAATATACCAGTTCTATCAACCTTCTTGTTCTGTGACGTATTTTACAATCGCTTGAATACGGACATTATCGTTAAAGGTAATTGCATTTTAAGCTCTATATACTTATAATAAGAGTTGCAAATTAATTATCAATATGCATGCATGATATGCCACTAATTAACTGGGTCGATGAAATGTTGTAAAGTTATTCCTAACAATTTCATACTCAAATTGTCAAGTGGCTTACATAATATATCATTGCTATAGTTGTCGAGTGTCATTGTACGATATACTTTAATCTCAATTGTTATTGGTCGATGACAGATGATGACGTAATAAGCGACCAATCAGCAGTCATTATTTAGTTTAGAGAAGTTTGCTTTATTTCATAAAATATTGGAGTTGGTTTCATTTATAAATTAACTTGTTTGTCCTCAAAATTAAGTCAGACTCAAAAACTATTGAGTTTAAAAAATTGGAATACAAATCAATAAGTTGATAATTCTTGAAAAGGCAAGAAGCAAGGAAGAATATTTGGAAATTTTTCTTTTGGCGGATTTGGGAGAAGAGATGGCCTAGTGGTTAGAAGACGTGCAACTTAACTGATAATTGCAGGTTCAAATCCACGCAACCACCTCTGAATATTCATGTGCTTAATTTGTGTTTATAATTCATCTCGTGCTCGGCGAAGAAATCATCGTGAGGAAATCTGCATGTGTCTAATTTCATAGAAATTTGCAGCTCCAGCCACACGCCAGCTCACATTGGAACAGCGTGTTGGAATATGTTCAAAAACCTTCTCCTCAAATGGAGAGGAGACCTTAGCCCAGCGGTGGGAAATTTGGCCGACAAGCTCCGCACAGTGTTAGATGGGGTGGCCAGCGTCGTTCACCCCGTAAGAAAGGTGGACATTAAGGTGACGGGGCTAGATGACTCCGTCACCAAAGATAAGATAATCGCCGCAGTCGCTCGCGAGGGAAATTGTCCCACTGAAGTGGTTAGATGTGGAGAGATTACACGTGGGCCCGGTTACATGGGTATGGTCCGCGTGACATGTCCAGTAGCTGCGGCGAAGAAGCTGTCTGACGCCGGACGTCTCTTGGTTGGATGGAGCTCGGCTAGGGTATACGTGCTGGAGCAGCGCCCTCTGCGCTGCTACAAGTGCATGGGTCTTGGCCATACGAGGATACTATGCCCATTCAGTGCGGATCGAGGGAGCCTTTGCTTTCGGTGCGGCGTTAATGGCCACAAATCGGCTGAATGCACCGGGAAGCTGCGCTGCGCGGTGTGCGCAGACGCCGGCAAGCCCTCCGGGCACGTGATGGGGTCTAAGGAATGTAACCCCCCCATCACGAAAGGTAAGGTGGTCCTCACTACCCAGACCAACAACAACGTCGGACAGCGCCAGGCCGAGGAGGAAGCTGCAATGTCAACATGAGCGCAGACTTCAGCTTCCTTCAGACGAATCTCAACCACTGCGCCGGGGCTCAGGATCTACTGCTGCAGTCCATGGCGGAGTGGGGGATCGACCTGGCTGTGGCCTGCGAGCCCTATTACGTTCCTCCCTTAACTCACTGGGTAGGGGACGTGGACGACACCGTGGCAGTCCTCACGAGGAGCGGAACGGGCCCCCCCCTCTCACTCATCGAGAGGGGCTCGGGCTACGCAGTGGTGGGGTGGGGGGAGTACGTCGTCGTAGGGACGTACTTCTCCCCTAACCGCAGCCTGGCTGAGTTCGAGACCTATCTCGGCTTAGTCAGAGCTGCGGTGGCCAGGCAGTCGCCGAAACCGATATTGGTTCTCGGCGACTTAAACGCGAAGTCGCGTGCTTGGGGCAACCCCGCCACGAATCCGCGAGGGAGGGCCGTTCAAGTGTGGGCCCTACTCTCCGACCTGTCCCTTCTCAACAGGGGGCAGGTTCATACCTGCGTGCGCCAGCAGGGGGGTTCCGTGGTGGACGTTTCGTTCGCCTCCCCTGTCGTAGCACGCAGAGTGGTCGACTGGAGAGTGGAGGAGGAGGTGGAGACTCTATCGGATCACCGTTATATCCGATTTGAGATCTCCACCTCGCGCAGGCCGGCGGAACCCCAGAGGGTGTCGACCACGCTGCCGAGGTGGTCACTCGGTCAAGTCGACCGAGATATGGTCAAGGAGGCCGCCATTGTGCAGCGGTGGGGTTCCGCAGGGAGGAGGGAGGGTGACAGCTCAGACGAGCTGGCGGGCCGCATGCGCAGTTCGCTAAAGGAAATCTGCGATGCGGCCATGCCTCGGACCAGGCGCAGGTTACCGCGCCGGCATGTCTATTGGTGGTCGCCTGAAATCGCTGTCCTTAGGGCGACTTCCTGCCAGGCGCGTAGGGCTTACGTCCTTTGTCGAAGGCGCAACGGCCTCGACACGGATCTGGAGGGTCAGATGCTGGACGCATATCGCCAGCTGAAAAAAGATCTGCAGCTGGCGATAAGGAAGGCTAAGGAGAAGGCCTGGGAGGAGCTTCTGGAGGGTCTCAACCGAGACCCGTGGGGGCGCCCGTACCGCGGTGTGCGTGGGAAGTTCCGCACCCAAGGTGCCCCCGTCACCGAGACGCTGCCGCCGGAACTCCTCCTGCGCCTGGTTGGAGAACTCTTCCCCCATCCAGGCGAGCATGTCCCTCCGCAGATGGCCTCTCGCTCCGTGATTGAAACAGCAGTGGCTCCACCACTGATCACGGAGCGGGAGATGGAGATGGCCCTCGGCCGCTTGTGGGCCAAGAAGACAGCGCCGGGTCCGGACGGGGTTCCAGGGCCTGTTCTGTGCAGCGCCCTGGAATACCTAGACACAAGGCTTCGGGAGCTGTTCGACGAATGTCTGCGCAGCGGACAGTTTCCGAAGCCTTGGAAGGAAGGAAGATTGGGGCATACAGGCCAATTGTGCTGCTGAACGAGACGGGAAAACTCTTCGAGAAGATCCTCGCAGCCCGTCTCGTTCAACACCTCGAGAAAGTCGGTCCGGGTCTTTCAGAGGCTCAGTACGGGATCAGGGCAGGCCGGTCGACGGTCGATGCCCTGGACGCCCTGAAGACTCGGACGACGGAGGCGGTGGCCCGGGGACAAGTCGTCCTGGCAGTGTCGCTCGATGTGGCGAACGCCTTCAACAGTCTTCCCTTTGAGACAATACGGGAGGCACTCCGATATCATGGGGTGCCTTCCTATTTCAGGAGGCTGCTGGAGGCGTACCTCCAAGACAGGGTAATCCTCTGGGCGGGGGTCGATGGGAGGCTCGTCCGGTATCGGGTGGGCTGTGGCGTTCCACAGGGGTCGATTCTCGGCCCAATTCTGTGGAACGTCGGTTTCGACTGGCTCCTGCAGGCTCCCGTCCTTCCCGGGATGGGGGTGTTGTGTTACGCTGACGACACCCTCGTCACGGCGATTGGGCGGGACTTCCAGGAGGCGCCTCGCCTCGCCGAAGTCGGAACGGCTCTCACCGTGGACCGCATGGGAATGCTGGGCTTGAGGGTCTCCATATCCAAAACGGAGGCCCTCCTCTTCCACGGTCCACGGAAAGGACCCCCACGAGGGGCGAGTATCACCGTCCAGGGGACGGTGATCAAGGTGCAGGCCCAGATGAAGTATCTGGGCCTGATTCTGGACGGGCGATGGAGCTTCGGGCAGCATTTTGTCCATCTCGGCCCGAGGCTCATCAACGCCGCTGCCGCTCTCGGTCGCCTCCTTCCGAATGTGGGGGGGCCGGGATCCCTATGTCGGCGTCTATATTCCGGCGTAGTGAGGTCGATGGCGCTGTACGGTGCCCCGATCTGGATAGACGCCCTCACCGCTAAAAATCGGGCCCTACTGCGAAAGCCGCAGAGGGTCATAGCGGTGAGAGGCATCAGAGGGTACCGTACGGTGTCGTGGACTGCGGTGACACTTCTCGCGGGCGATCCGCCCTGGGAGCTCCAGGCGGAGGTGCTCGCGGAAGTGTACCGGTTTCGGGTCGAGGTGAGGAACCGCGGCGACCGTCCAGGGTCAACGGAGATCGGGCGGATCAGGACTCTAGCCCAGCAAGCCCTGATCGTCCGATGGCAGGAGGATCTGGGGTCACCCACAGCAGGCCTGGCGACAGTGGAGGCGATCCGTCCCCACTTGAGTCGCTGGGCTAAAAGGAAGCACGGCACACTGTCGTACAGAATGACGCAGGTACTTACCGGGCACGGATGCTTCGGTAAGTACCTGCACGCGATAGCGCGGCGGGAGGAAACACACTCCTGCCACGAGTGTGGTGCGCCAGTGGACACGGCGTACCACACCCTGTACGAGTGTGCTGCGTGGGGACCCCAGAGGCATATCCTTGCGGCGACTATGGGTGGAGACCTCTCGCTACCGAGCGTTATCAACGCCATGCTCAGTAGCGAGATGTGCTGGTCGGAGATGCGCTCCTTCTGCGAAAGTGTCATGTCGCAGAAGGAAGCCGCGGAGCGGGAGCGGGAAAATAATGCCGCCGCCGACTCGCTCCGCAGAAGACGACCGGGGAGGAGGAAAAGGCGCTACGCGCACCTTCTCCCCCCGCCTCATTAGGCGCCGCAGGGACCAGGGGGGGTCCCAGTACCCCGGGAATTCCCCTTAGGAGTTGGAGGCCCGCATAGGCGGGCCGACCGTCAGGGCGTCACGGTAGCATGCGTAAGCGATCCCGTGGCGTCCGCCGAAAGACGGAGAGGGTACCGCTGGTTTTTTAGTGGGTAAACCCGGCGTACTTGGGCGCACTAGGCGTCCAGAGCTCCGGGGAGTCCCACACACCCCCCCACTTTCCATCACGTGGGGGAAGCGCGTTTCCGGTTTCGTAAAGCGTTTCTCCAGCGAGAAAAAAAAAAAAAAAAAAGCGGTGGGAAATTTACAGACTTTTTTTGGGAAAGGGAAATGTTATAAAGTCTCTCCGTTTTCGTGCTAATGGCACATGGCCGTCGAAAGGTTTTTAGTGAGTACAATCTCACATAAACCGATTCCCCCCCCCCAGGACTAGGATATCTATATAGATTTACCCAGCGTCAAAAAAAAATGTTACGAAGAACAATACGATTTTTAAAAGGTAATCCAAACTAGTTAAAATATAACAACGCAACAGAAAATCCTTTAAAATTAAATCGTCTCTTTATAATCAGAATTAAAGTAAAGTCGTATTTAATACTGAAACTGCAAATGGTATAGCTGCAAAAATCTTTTCATGAAGTTGCTTAAAATCTAGCTAAACATTTTAATACTCGCAAATAACAATAATTTCGTACATAAATGTTTAGAGTTAATAACACGCTGATCCTTAAGAGTTTTCAGTTGTATTCATGGAAATTGAATGCGTTCTTTATAATAAGAATATTTCTTTACTCTTACTAATATTAACAGATTTATATAATTATCTTTACATATATTAAAATAGGAGTGTCTGTTTTTTATATTAAAATAGCGCTTTTTTACTCAATGCATACGTATGTAAACACGGTACATATACCAAAATAATAATTATTTTTAAAAAATTTTCTTTTTGTTCCTGCTAATCTCTGGCATGGCTGGATCGATTTTGAAGGGATTTTCACTGGCAGATAGCTTATATAATAAGGAGTAACTTTAGCTTTTATTTTAGAATTATATATAATAAAATAATAAATGAACGCCGCAATGTCCAATACGATCCAGTAACGCGTAGTCATCTCGCTTGCCACGACTCCTCCGGGTGCCTGCCACCAACGACTTATTGTTTTCATGGAATAGGTTGGCGGACGAGCGTATATGCCACCTGATGGTAAGTGGTCACCATCACCCATAGAAGATGACGCTGTAAGAAATATTAACTAGTCCTTACATCGTCAATGTGACACCAACCTTGGGAAATAAGATGCTATGTCCCTTGTGCCTGTAGTTACACTGGCTTAGTCACCCTTCAAACTGGAACACAACAATACTGCGTACTGTTGTTAAGCGGTAGAATATCTGATGAGTGAGTGGTAACTACCTCGGCGGTCTTGCACAAAGCCCTACCACCAAGTATATATTACAAAAGCTGCCGAATGCAGAATTAAAATGTTATTGTAAGATTTGCGAATTGAACAATAACTTTTTAGATAAATACATAATAATTCAGTTGAACGTATAAAAAAAAATTAACAAAATTAAAAACCGACTTCAAACAAAACACTATTTCAAAAGAAATTAATATGCACTAAAAAGTAAAAAATCTTCGTATTCAAAATATTTTTTGAGTTCTCCTAAGTAAAGTGAAATTAAAAATATTAGACTACTTAAAATCGCCTTAACAATCAAAAGAAAGAAGCTATACGAGTCCCTTGATTGACACAGTATATTATCGTATAATAGGTAATTGATTAAAAACGTATTTCTCAATATATTCTCGTATTACTTTTTTCTAGATATATTGTAGGGTTTTCTTGGCTGACACCGACTCCAAATGCAATGCATGCAAAGGTAACAAACATAAAAAATACAGACGAATCTATAAACTCCTCCTTTTTGAAGTCGGTTCAAAGTTCACATATGACCATTGCAGGCATTTCAAGACAAGCAAGATCTTCAGTAACGAATCACACAAAGCACTTCACTTCACTTTTGTCATTAAGAGCCCAAATCCACAACGTCCTAAGTGATCAATTATAAAATGTTGATAGAAACATTAAACACGTAAATTACGTTAATTTAATCAAAACGGTTTACGTCAACATATTTATTTGTTACTGAAATATATGGTGTTAAATTTGTATATTAATTTTACATGCCAGCTCATTAATTTTATCGGTAACCACTCCACGGTTTTAGTATTATATAAATCAAATATTTTAATAATAAAGGATTTATGCACTTTAGCTCCATAGATTTATTGAACGCCAAAATTGTTAGTGTGATTTAATTAAATATATTTTGTAATTTAAATAACAATGTCGGTTTGATTAAAAATACGGTGAATTGGTTTACTTAATTCGTTAATTCATAAGTTGTTTGAAGTTTCAGTTTATAATTGAATAACATATGACTCATATGGTTAAAATGTGCAGTTTTTTCAAAAAAATATGGAGAATGGTCACATATGTGTGTTTGTTTCTTAGATTTTGATGCGAATTTTTACTGATAGAAAGATTAGTAAAGGAGTTATAATGCAATAGCATATTATATATTTGGTTGCCGGACGAGTATACGGGCCACCTGATGGTAAGTGGTCACCATCACCCATAAACAATGACGCTGTAAGAAATATTAACTATTCCTTACATCGTCATTGTACCATAAACCTTGGGAACTAAGATGTTATGTCCCTTGTGCCTGTAGTTACACTGGCTCACTCAACCTTCTTCTAATGTACTGTAAACTGATAATTAAAGTAATATTTAACTATTAATCTGTATGTTCATGAGGTTTTCACTAATAGACGGTGGGATTCATAAGAAAGGTTTAAACATATAATTAATTAAGGTTTAAAAACAATTGTTAAACATGTCTGACATTTTTAACGTTGCCGTTTCGTAAATTCAAATCGTTTGCAAAAAATACATTCTTAAAAACAAACATATTATTCGATACAAGATTTTATAGATGATAAAATCTCCGAACCGGTGGTAGCTTCACTGAATTGTAAAATGACGATTCAAAATTGCTGCAAATTGTTAAAGCCTACTTGAATAAATTTTATTTTAATTTTGATTTTTTATTTTGAAAAACAACATATAATTAGAAATAAAAATAGAAATCTTACGTCCATCCATACGCAGCTTCCCGAGCCGCTAGTATTTTTATAACCAGCAAATGCTTTGTTAGCAAATTTTATAAACAAAAAAAACACAGAAAGTTATTAATAATAAAAATATTCACAATCGAGAAACGATAGTAAACACACAGGTGTGATGAAGCCCTTAAGAAGAACCGCAGCTACATTTTACGACGTCGTCTGAAGTCATTACCGCCTCTTCAGCTAAGATGGCGGGAAATTCAAAGAGGAAAAAACGAATCATTTGTGTAATAAATAGGTTTAGCGAGTTAAATTAAGGATGGTATTCTGTAAAAATACCCAGTTAGCGAAATGATGATTGCCTCGCATCTGATGTTTACGTATTTGTAAGACCACAATGCTTATGAATAAAGATGATAATAAAAATTGAGCTGAGATGGCCCAGTGGTAAAAACGCATACTTTAACCAATGATTGCGGGTTCAATCCCAGGCAAGTATCACTGAATTTACATGCGACTAATTTGTGTTTATAATTCGTCTTGAGCGCGGTGAAAGAAAACATCCTGATGAAACCTAATTTCAATGAAATTCGGCCACATGTGAATCCAGCTAACCGCATTGGAGAAACGTCGTGGAATATGCTCCTTAACTTTCTCTTCAGAGCGAGAAGAGGCCCAAGGCCAGCTGTGGGATTTACTTATTATTATACGAGTATAAAAAGAGATCGTTCCAAGATTTTTTATTAAAACAAAAATATAGTTGTAAAATTAAACAAATTCAACAAACGAAAGCACATACAAGCTTGTATGTGCTCTCGTGGTACAAACACTTTAAACGTACCATCAAAGGAAACTAATTCAATAAGAATTATAAATAAAAGAAAATTTTTGACGCTTACGTCTTTTTAATTTCAAAATATCGATTTTATTTAAGCATATATTTAAACATAGGTACATATGATTGTAAATAATTTCGACACACAATCCATCACATACATTACAACATACAAGATGACAGTTGACATTTAGACGGCGAATCAAGTCTGAAATTACAATATTATATTTTATTAACCTAAAAAGCTTTGTAAAAATGACCTATAAAATATGGCTGTATAATCCGACATTAATAGCCCATTACCCGTGTAAGTACACCTTGTATGCCTTTTATACGGAACCACGCAGATTAAAAAGAGATTATTGAGCTAAAACTAATAAATATACCTTTACGACAGTGTAGAATGCGTTTAATATTGCCCTTTCACAATACCACGATATCGCCATTTTGATTTTCTCTTAGTGATGTACATAGCATTGGAATGTATTTGGCATATCGATATAATGAATTTTTAATAGAGTACTTTATACTTTATATAGTAACAGCCTTCAAATATATTTAGCAAAGGACTAATTCGGTGACTGTTATACAAAAAAAGAGGAGATTTTCATCGTTATTTTGAATTGATAGTGTAGGAGGTATTTAAAAATATATTCCGAAAATAATTTACATATTTTTAATGGAGACTATATACGCTTATATTCTTAAGCAATCAAGAAATTAATTCCTCTCAATACCCAAAAGATTAACTTGAAATTTATTTGTTTACCATAGTCTATATTGGGCGAAAATAAAAATAATGTGAATTGCAATATTCTCTATATTATATTTATCTCAATAAAGCGGATAAAAGATTATATTAGATAGATTTATAGAATAACATAGATAGATAATTTAAATATTTTTGTTTAACGTGTGCTCAAATTGGGACAACGTCCTGTAATTATATGTATACAGTTTTGCATTATAAATACATAGATAAATTTCCGTATTTGATATCAAACAGCAATATCACTAGAACCTTTTAAAAAAGCAATATTTGTTGCACTCCTTTTCATATGAAATACCTTCAACTCACCTTGAAATATATCTAAATATGACCAATGCACAGGGGCACATCCCTATGGAGCGATAAGGAGGCAGACGGTGAAACAAAAACGCTATCGACGTGAATTTCAACAATATCCGAACGGCGTAAATCACGCACGTCGGCTATATTGTTTATTCCCAGTATAGTCGATAGCTCGTTTCCCTTTTTTAATGATGCTATCGACAACCGCGATATTGTGTTACGTACAACACTATTGTAATTTTTCATACATTTTTTTCATAGTTTTAGACGTACATTTTAATGATCTCTTTTATGAAAATGAATGACTTAAGAATTAATTAATGTTAGCTAGCTAGTTTTCTCCATCGATTACAAGGCTTTAACTTATCATTTCTGTGGAGACTGGTGCCAAAGGAAGGTGAATCATCTCCCTCAACCATCGATGTAAATAGTAATAGGTAATAACTGTAATTTAAAAACTTAAGAATATTGATTAACAAGGCTTTGATATATTATCTGTGATATTCGAGTTATTAAACATAGTGTAATTCATTTATAATTCATAATTCATTTATTTATTTGTAAGAATGTAAAATATATTATATTGTTCATAAAAATTCAATAAGTAATACTCCAGACATAGATCACATATGAAATTTGTAGGTTCGATTCGTCACGCCTCGAATTATTTTCTTTAATTAAATAACGAAAGAACTAAAGTACCAATATTTGGAACTTTTATTTTTAACCAAAATTTTAAGAAACAATTTTAATTCATCTTAATTTAATTTACTTTTGCATTGGTCTTAAAAGTTCGGTATAAGCGTTAGGAGATTGTCAACATTGCATTAGATTTTAACCCTTATTTGCATTATATTATAAAGACTATGGCGTCCCATAACCCAAATTCTGAAGAGGCAATTAAAAACAGACGGTTTCCTTTGTCTGCTAACTATTAATGAAAATTAATAATACAAAAGCATCGTAATAAAAAACATAAAATTCAATATTCATTTAACAAATAACCACAGAATTACTGGTGTTAAAGCCACTTCATAACGATGTGTTATTTTTAAATTACAAACACAACGCACTCAGTGGCTAGGGTGACAATCATTACAGTATAAAACAAAGTCTTTTACAGCTGTCTGTCCCTATGTATGCTTAGATCTTTAAAATTACGCAACGGATTTTGATGCTGTTGTTTTCAATTGATAGAGTGATTCGAGAGGAAGGTTTTTGTATATAATACATGGACAATATAGTAAAGGATCACTGACTATTTTAGAAGTTTTAAATGTGATGTCGTAAATAAACAAATTCTATAGTATATCAGTATTGCACACGTGAGAAGCCAGTGCAAGTCGCTAGTGGTTTTATATTTTTTCGAAAGAAGTTTACGTAGCTTAAAGTAAAGTAAACCAGCATAAATTGTCTAGTAAGGAAGCAGCGTTATATTCTACAATGTATTACTGTTTTATATAAAAATACTTGAGCATATTGGAAAAATATATTGGAAAACATCACATACATAACTCTGATCCCAATATAAGTAGCTAAAGCACTTATGTTGTGGAAAATCAGAAGTCACGACGGTACCACAAACACCCAGACCCAAGACAACATAGAAAACTAATGAATTTTTTCTACATCGAATCGGCTGAGCATCGAACCCGGGACCTCACAGTGGCGTACCCATGAAAATTGATACACACTACTCGACCACGGAAGTCAAATTATACAACAAGTCAATACGTATATTTTGTTATTGATTATCACGCGGAATTTTTAATAACTGTTTTATTTCTTTTCATTTAATTATTCTTATACTTTATTAATTATTCCATTGGTTTACATTTCACCTTGCATTTGTCAGAGTACGCAATTTTATTTTAGAGATGCGTGGGAGGGTTCTGTAGAAGCTTAACCCAAAGTTTTTGGGGTTGCAACCCTTGTCAATACATAACTGTAACTAGTGACCTCTAAAATAAAATACACACATTTCTAAAATAGAGCTGAGATGGTCCAGGGGCTAGAACGCGTGCATCTTAACCAATGATTACGGGTTGAAACCCAGACAAGGACCAATATATGTATGTGCTTAATTTGTGTTTATAATTCATCTCGTGCTCGGCGGTTACTTTACTATGTCTAAAATAAAATGGTGTCGTCTGAGACATTCAAGTTCGGGGTTCTTAAAATTATAACATTTCAATGGATTAAATTAATTTTATTGAGGCTGTCACTCAATGCTTAATATATAACCGATTATCTCACGATTCGTTACTCTTTTGTCATAAAAAATGACCAGAATTTATCTACATATATTTATACGCTTTGAATACGAACTTTTCAAGATTAAATTCAATGAAACTGAAATGAACTTCTTCATGAGTTGTGCTGAACACAAAAAAAAATACATTTACCAAAACCAGATAACAAGAAATATTAATAATTTGACAAATACAGAGTCACATTGTTTAAGAGATTCTCCCAATGATTATAATAATTATGCAATTCATGTTTAAAATTATCCGAATTATTCCTTACTGAAAAAATGGTCACCCTATCAGTATCGCTCGTTAACAATGTGTTGAAATAATTTGATTACTTAAAAACACTGCGGAAAAATTATTATCCTCTCGTTCTGAGTAAATACTGGTTTTTTAATGTGAACAAAAAGTACACTACCAACATGCATGGTTGTTCGTTTTAATGATTCATTTGTCTGTTTAAACTTGTAGATTCGCTGGGCTTTATACCACTACTGGGCAAACTGTTTACGGAAAATCCAGAATTTCCAGCAAGTTTTCTGCAACTTTGGAGCCGAGATGACCCAGTGGTTAGAACGCGTGCATCCTAACCGATGATCGCGGGTTCAAACCTATTTACCACTGAA
The DNA here is from genome assembly GCF_905220365.1 of Vanessa cardui. Classification (NCBI taxonomy): domain Eukaryota; kingdom Metazoa; phylum Arthropoda; class Insecta; order Lepidoptera; family Nymphalidae; genus Vanessa; species Vanessa cardui. Next base: position 2,287,015 of record NC_061142.1, on the reverse strand, counting down.
TATTCATGTGCTTAATTTGTGTTTATATCATCGTGTGCTCGTTGAAGGAAAACGTCCTAAGGAGACATGTGTCTAATTTCATAGAAATTCATAGAACAGCGTGGTGGAATATGTTTCAAACCTTTTCCTCAAAGGGAGAGGAGGTCTTAGCCCAGCAGTGAGAATTTGACAGGCTGTTGTCGTTGTTCAATTCGGATAGGTATTTAAAAACGGATTGAAATCTTAAAATTTCTCCAAAAATAAATGAACAAAATTATTGTATAAAATTCGTATTCATGTATGCACTACTCATCACATAAGTCATATGTACACACATATAAAACGTTAAACTCTTAAATGATTTACAAAACAAACTAATTACTAACAATTACGTCCACTGAAAAAATTCACGCTCGATTGGTTTAAAATGATTTCCGAACGTTCACTAACAAAGCCGGCCAATAAGTCAAAGAAATGAAATTCAATTATGATTTCCAATACGTTCGTTTTAACTGAACCTCTTGCTGGACAGGCGGTGTATCAAATTTCCTTTTCAGTCACAATAACTGTCTCCCTGTTAGACGTTGTCACGTAAACCTGTATTTCTCTCCAGTATTTTATTCGATTTATAATATTAAATAGGATTTTTCTTGGGGTTTATTAAACATCTCAGTCTAAATAGACTTATATGTATATAGAGGTTTTTGATTTGAGAACACTTTATATAGGCAATTTATATCTGATGGCAAGTTGTTACCACCGCCAAGAACGGCTGACAGTCTAAGCCGAAATTTTAAATATTGGAATCAAATGAATAAGTAGACATATATAGAGGTGTTTGATTTGAGAACACTTTTTTTAGGCAATCATGCCTGATGGTAAGAGGTCACCGTCCAAGAATCATTGGCCCTGTAAATACATTAACAATTTTTTGTATCGTGGAAGCGTCACCCACCTTGAGAACTAAGATATTATGTCCCTTGTGGTTATAGTTACACTGACTCAAACATCTGCAAACCGGAATACAACAATAAATATTATTATTATAAATATTGTTTAAGAGCCGACATGGCCCAGTGGTTAGAACGCGTGCGTCTTAATCGATAATTGCGGGTTCAAACCCGGGCAAGTACCACTGAATATTCATTTGCTTAATTTGCCTTGATAATGCATATCTTTACGCAGTTTCATAGAAATTCTGCCACATGTGTATTCCACCAACACGCATTGGAACAGCGTGGTGAAATATGTTCCAAACCTTCTCCTCAAAGGGAGAGAGGCCAGCAGTGGGAAATGTACAGGTTGTTGTTGTTATTTGTTTGAAATATTGTTGGGTATTAGAACCCCCGTCTGGGTAGGTATCCCACTCATCAGATGATGAGTGGGTAGGTACCCAGGCGGGCATCAAGCCCTACCTCTAATAAAGTAGCTGTCTACATGAGACTAATCATATCTGTAATGTTTAATTTCGAATTGCTTTAATTAAAATAGCTAGAACTTATGTTGTTGATTATCCGGCTGTCACAAAAACCAGCGTCGAGGTTTATGAAACTATAACCTGACCAAATTATGAAGTTACGTGACTACTACGTGAACTTTAATTTTGGGTTCATTTTTAATTTACAATTGTTTAATTTTGTTCTTTTTACATTATTTGAAAGGAGATTCTTTTTTATTGTTATATTTGTGGACACAGATATCTTGTCCGTAGGTTGTTGACCTTTTTTGTTTTAAATTTTGAGTTTGTCTGAATGTTTTTAGTACCAGCCAGCATCAAAGTTAAATGATAAAGGTATTTTGTCTATGATTTTTATTTACAATATAAATATCTGTAAATATAAGTCTGCATATATTTCATTTTTCATTCACATTTCATTTTCCTTTGCTGGTATGGATGGTATACATCCAGCCTGTTCATTATAGGATCATAAGTGAATGTAACAATTAAAGTTATAGCTTAATAGTGGTACTTTATGTATCTGTATGTATTCTCATCTCACCTTGTGAATTAGTTTGATGAATAATTTAGTCAATATACACAAAAAGAAAAACTGACTTCAAACAAAACACTATTTTAAAACAAATGAATATGCACTAAAAAGTAATAAAAATAATTGCGTACTTATTCAACATATTTTTTAGAGTCTTCCTAAGTAAAATGAAATGAAAAATACTAGATTACTTGAAAGTCGATTTACGATTATATAACGTAGTTATAGTTATTATTATATTTGACATTGAAAATTCTCCTTTCTAAGTCGTTTGAAAATTACATCAACACCAAAAACATCTGTTAGAAAGAAAGAATAAAGAAAGAAATGTTTATTGGGACAAGAAAAAATTATACAAAGTATAAAACATTAAAAAATAAAAGGGTATAACATAAATAAAAATCCATTAACTAATTATAAATTATCATAACTACTAACTAACTTAACATAACTTGTTAGAAGATTATATTATTTCTCAAAGCACAGATTCATGGAATTCTCATAAACACATACGAATATTTTTCATATTATATCAAAACACATCCGTTAGATTTCGCCTAGAAACAGATACATATCAGCGAATCTATTGCCCGCTGCAAATTCTAAACTTGCACGTTCGCGCGTAGACTATTTATGAGGCTACACTTCTTTCTATTTTTATTGTTTTCGTTTGTTGCTGCAAGAACCTACAACACTTAAAATTAGAAAAATGAGACCGAGTTTCAAACAAAACTTTATCAAACCACTCGTTTATTCTGGTTTATCTATGTTTGTGTGATATACGTATTGGCTGGTATAAATATGAGCCACCCAGTGGTCATATATACAGACAAATAAACAAATACATATATAATTATGTTTAGCTAACACGACTTTGTATTTTTAAATGTTGAAAATCTACTTTCCGAACCGGTGGCAGCTTCGTTTAATTTAGTTGGTAAATGACGATTCAAAAGTGCTTGTGCCTACTTGAATAAATTATATTTTGATTCGATTTGGTAGTTAGCTGCGTTGCATGCATGTACAAATTTTATTCATAATTCGTCTCGTGATCGGTGAAGGAAAGCATGGTGAGGTAGCCTACCACAGTATCTGTATTCACTAACTATGTGACCCGCTTGGCGGAATTAAATAAGTCTTGGCCCAGCAGATGGACGTTTAAAGGCATTCCTACAATCATGCCTTCTCGTTCTAATTATTATTGTAAAAGCAAAAGGGGCTCGTTCTTCGTAGAAAAGTTGCCAGGGGAAAAATAGGTCATAGAGTAACCTCATACCTGCCCCCGATACAAGCAAAGCCCTGTATGAAAGTAAAGTAAAAAACAATTAAAAAGTAATAATAAAATTACTTAGAAGGAAACAACAGTTTTATTTTTGCCAATTTTTTCATCATCATAATATACCTAGTAATACATTTAATTATATACACATATAAAAAAATCTGCATAAATAAAGTCTATCATAAGTTAAATCTCATGTGACCCATATCATACAAATAGGATTCTAAATTCAAAATGCAAGTGTAGCGGAAATGAATCCGCAGCGTCTGTGATACGGATCTGATGAAGCCTCGTCCGACTTCCGGTCGGTTCGCGCCTTTATGGCTTCCAATTTCAAATCCGTGGCATACGAGCGGTCTTCGCGCTGACGCCATTTTAAAAATGTCCATTTTACTTGAATGGTCTTTTAAATTTATGTGAAATTTGTTTCGAGAACTAAATTTATTAGAAAATGTATAATTATGTACATTTTTAACTTTGCTGTTTTATAAATTCAAATCATTTGTAAGAAATACATTGATATAGAAAGATTTGTTTGCATTGATAAAAAAAAGGATAATTATTCAATACAAGATTATACAGACGATAAAAAAGCGTGAATTTAATACTTGCGGACTTTTTGGTAGGATATACAACATATACAACTAAAAATAATAATACAAATATACAATTATATATATAATTGTATTTAACTAACATGATTTTTTAAAATGTTGAATAAAAATAACTACTGCTAGTTCTTCTCAGTAGAATCTATTTTCCGAACCGGTAGTAGCTTCACTTAATATATTTATTAAATAACGATTAAAAAATGCCTACTGACAGACAGGCACAGCCTAAACCACTGGACCTAGAGGCCTGAAATTTTGACACAATTTTGTTGCAAAAAAAGTAGGGACGGCAAAAATTGAATAGCCTACTAGCCTACTAGCGGCAGATTTGTAAATCTGCCACTGCTTATAAGTAACTAGTTATTCTACATATGTAACAACAACAAACAAACAACAACAGCCTGTAAATTCCCACTGCAGGGCTAAAGGCCTCCTCTCCCTTTGAGGAGAAAGTTTGGAACATATTCCACCACGCTGTTCCAATGCCGGTTGGTGGAATACACATGTGGCAGAATTTTTATGAAATTTGTCACATGCAGGTTTCCTCACGATGTTTTCCTTTAACGCTGAGCACGAGATGAATTATAAAGACAAATTAAGCACATGAATCAGCGGTGCTTGCCTGGGTTTGAACCCGCAATCATCGGTTAAGATGCACGTTTTCTAACCACTGGGCCATCTCGACTATGTATATAAACAGTATAGGTAAAGTCGTTAGTTTAGTTCTAATACTCACGTAGGTATGAATTATATTTATTTACACATTCCCGTTACAAAGAGTTGCAACATTACTACACATTCGTGAAAAGAATTCATTTAATCTTTTCCCTCAATAAATAGCATTTCCAATTATCAGAAACACGGTTCATATTTATTTATTGCTATTATTTAGCGTTCAATAAAGTCGGTACTGTTTCAGTATGAGTTGCTGTGGTTGGTAATATCCGTTAATCTAGTATTCCATCACATTGCTATTTATTGCTATACTATATGAGGCTGCAGATTCCAGATCGTAACAGCCTGTAAATTTCCCACTGCTGGGCTGAGACCTCCTCCCACTTTAAGAAGTTCTTGGAACTTACTCCACAACGCGGCTTCAATGCAGATTGGTGGATACAAATTTTGAAGAATTTCGTTGAAATTAGACATATGCAGATTTTCTCACGATGTGATCCTTCACACCAAAATGACTACTACAAGAGGTCGTTGGTCTCCTACCTAAATAATTATACCGTAGATCTTCACATTAAGCGCTTTATCTTTTTATTAGTATAATAAATATGAAACAAAATCACATACATTACTCTGATCCCAATGTAATTAGCTAAAGCACTTATGTTATGGAAAATCAAGACAACATAGAAAACTAATAAATAATCTACTTCGACACGGCCGGGAATCGAACCCGGGACCTTGGAGTGGCGTACCCATGAGAATCGGTGTACACACCACTCGACCAAGGAGGTCGTCTACCACGTATTATAAGTATTTGAATATACTATCATTATTTGTAAGAACTGACTTATGTATTTTTTTATATTTCTTTTAATTTAAATATTACTTTTAAATCTGTTTGTATACACAACAAAGACATTAAAAAATAATCAATTCAAATCCTATATTTCAAATGGAACACTTACAACAACAACAAAAAAAAATGAATTCAAATCAAATTCTATATTTAAAAATACTTATAAAAAAGAACGAAATTAAATTTAAAAAACGAATACATTTTTCGACGGTTAAGACGAGCCTTAGATACCCCCGAGTGAATGATACGAACGACTGTCTATCTGTCAGTCTTCTAATTTAACTCGACAATTGCATTTCTAATTCGATATGACGTGATGGTATCTGCGCGTGCGCCGGCCGTGTTAGATCACTGTGGGCATCGATCAAATAGTTCCATGGTATATGGCCATGAAATGACCGGAATTTAGTTAATTATTATAATTTTATTTGTAAGTGATATTTATTTTAAGATAACATAAATAATTGTTTCACATTTAACAATCAAACTAAAAAAATTAAAAGATTATTAAAACAAATTCAACAAAACAATTTAATGTAAATTCTTTAGCTTTATAATTCTTATAAAAAAATATGATTATATTTTTTTCTTATAAAAAGTTCTGTCAAAGTTTTTTTCTCATTATATAATTATATCATATAATTATCCAATTATACATAGTTTATTATTATATTATAATTTTTATTTGATTATACATAATTTACTACAATATTAATACTTTATAAAACAAATTTTATTGTCCTTAAAGTATAATGCAGTATAGAAAATAATATTTTAATAAAAATCAAAATAAACTTTATTCAAGTAGGCTTTTACAAGCACTTTTGAATCGTAATTTTACAATTAAGTGAAGCTACCACCGGTTCGGAAAGTAGATTCTACCGAGAAGAACCGGCAAGAAACACAGTAGTTACTTTTATTCAACATTTAAAAAATACAAAGTCAAGTTAGTTAAATAGAATTATTTAAATTAAGATATTCATCAAAATCGAAATAAACGCTAATTTTGTGGCTCCATACAATGAAGTGTTATTTAAAGCATTAATCTCTCAATCTCAGATAGCGTCTTGATTCACAGTTTCATGACTACCAGCGTTATAATGCTTTTTGTTATAAGTTTATTATACAAAAAATTTAAATGGATATTTTTCTTTTTTTTAATTTATTCAAACAAAGCCAGCAATTCTTGCCTATAGACACAGAGGGAGGAAAAAGCTATTTCATATATCGCTAAATAATCGAGCTTCATAACATAGTGTCTAATATTAGATTTTCCTTCTGCTTTTAAACTTTGACTGTCTTTTTAACTTACTCTCGATATCGCAACACAACAACAGCCTGTAAATTTCCCATAACTGGGCAATGCCTTCCTCTTCCTTTGAGGAGACAGTTTGGAACATATTTCACTACGCTGTTCTAATGCTGGTTGGTGGAATACACATGTGGCAGAATTTCTATGAAATTTGTCACATGCAGGTTTCCTCACGATGTTTTCCTTCACCGCCAAGTTCGAGATGAATTATAAACACAAATTAAAGCACATGAAAATTCAGTTGTACTTGCCTGGGTTTAAACCCACAATCATCGGTTAATATGTACGCGTTCTAACCACTGGGCCATCTCTATATAACCTTATTGATGAATAGTGATTTGTTATATTTGTAATATTGTTATACGTCGAAAAATATAGCGTATAAAACTTATAGACGTGTCGAAATCCTGAACCCAGCCTACTGGAAAATTTAGTCTAGAACGGATTCAGTGTTCGCGTTAGAAATAAAAAGTTTTAGATTGGCACTTCGTTTCGTCCTGATAAATCTGCTCTGGAACATACAAACTGATATTGTTAGTGAAAAATGATTCTTATAAATGATTGGTACTCGAACTATTGCTTACACTATCGTGGCTAGGTATCCACGTCCAGTCCAATCCATAGCAACAACAGCCTGTAAATTCCCACTGCTGGGCTAAAGGCCTCCTCTCCCTTTGAGGAGAAGGTTTGGAACATATTCCACCACGCTGTTACAATGCGGGTTTGTGGAATACATATGTGGCAGAATTTCTATGAAATTTGTCACATGTAGGTTTCCTCACGATGTTTTTCCGAGCACGAGATGAATTATAAAGTCAAATTAAGCACATGCCAGCCTACTGGAAAATTTAGTCTAGAACGGATTCAGTGTTCGCGTTAGAAATAAAGATATTAGATTGGCACTTCGTTTCGTCCTGATGCCAAATTTAATGTGGCAACATTTTAAGAAAATATCCCCCTTGGGCAAAGACAATTCCGGATATATACCACCTCATTTGCAAGAACCTGATAAAATTAATGATTTTTTTATGACATTGCCAGGCAATGAAAAAACAAATGCAAAGACATTAGATAAATTTACAACCAATCGAGTCTCAAACACCGAATTTTCCATAAAATAATGCTCGCAAGAACAAGTACTTAATATAATTAACAAAATCTCTTCAAATGCAATAGGTCACGATGACATTTCAATAACTATGATAAAATTAACACTACCTGTAACACTTGAGATCATTATCTATATTATTAATCAGTCTATCAAAACTCACACGTTCCCAGATTCATGGAAAATAGCGAAAGTAATACCTTTACCGAAGATCACATCAGTGGAAGATTATAAAGACTTAAGACCCATTAGTATTCTCCCAGCTATGGCAAAAATAATAGAAAAGATAGTCTGTATACAATTAACCAGCTATTTAGAAACACATAATATACTCCCAGAATATCAATCTAGATTTAGAAAGGCGTATGGAACTGCCACTGCGTTAACAGCAGTAACAGATGATATTTTATCGGCTTCAGACAATGGCAATGGAAGTATACTCGTTTTACTAGATTTTTCAAGAGCTTTCGATTGTATAAATATAGAACTTATGCTAGCAAAACTATACTACTACGGAATATCTCATAATGCCTGTAAATGGTTTAAGTCTTTCTTAAAGGATAGAAAACAGTATGTTTTTATAAATGGAGAACAAAGAGAACCGCTGATTTCGCACATTAAATATAATACGCGTGGAACACCCCAGGGATCAAGTTTAAGCCCAATCCTTTTTATTATATATACAGCAGATTTAAGTAGCGAGATAAAATACTGTAAGATGCATCAATATGCCGATGATACGCAGGTTTATTTACATTTTGATCCAAAAAATACATCAAATTCAGTAAATTCCATAAATAATGATTTGGAACATATATCTAAATGGTCTGAAGAAAACAATTTGGTTCTTAATGCGAATAAATCAAACTATATTATACTGGGCACCAAATATCAAATGGAATGTATTAAGGAACATAATCCACAGATTAAAATAGGCAATGAATTGCTAGAACAAGTTAAAGTTGCAAAAAATCTTGGTCTCTACGTCGACGAAAATCTCAGGTTTATAGAACATCTTAATCTGAAAATAAAAAATGCTTTTTATAAATTAAAAGTACTATATGGTTTGAGATCTTTCATGTCTGAGAAAGTAAGAATTACCCTAGTCGAGTCACTTATTTTATCTATTTTTAATTACTGTGACACAGTGTATGGTCCCAGATTATTGAAAAAGACAGAAAAAGCTGTACAGCGAGTTCACAATGCTTGCATTAGGTTTTGTTTTGACATTCCAAAGAGATCCCATGTAACTCCCTTTATTAATTCTCACAATATGTTAAACATGAAATCACGTAGGAAGCTACATCTAGCAGTTTCTATACATAAACTTGTGCGTAACAAAAGGCCACATTACCTATACAAAAAGCTCGACTGGCTGGAAGATAGGAAAGAAAGAAGTGTCCGAGAAACTGTGAAGCTTAAATTATCAATTCCTAAACATAACACTGCAGGTTTTAAAGGTGCTTTCAAATACGCTGCAGCAAAAATTTGGAATGACCTCCCACCACCTCTACGTGAATGTCACCTGTCACTTATAACTTTAAAAAAATATCTCAAAGAATTTTACTTTCATCTACAAGTCGATGCAGCTACGTATAAAAATAAAAATACCTAAAATCCTAAATAGCTTAGATATTTATTTATTTAATTTTTTAATTTACTTTTATATATCAATATATTTTTTTTTTTTGTAGGCATACCTTTTAAACATAGTGTTGTGGTTGTTATGATACGGAGATGTGAGCGTAAATTAATTTTTAGTCGTTTTATTTATTTATTATATATTAATGTAGAATAGATGTTTTCTTTTTAACTTTATTTTTAGTCGTGGTGCTTTAATATGTCAATGGTTTCTTTTTAATTTTTTTTTTTTTTGTTATACATAAACTTGTTACGGAACGGTGCGGCGCTATAAGTTAAATATAAGTAATTTAGAAGGAGCAAGCTGAAAATCAGCGCTGTGCGTAGCACAGCACATAGCTGAGCTAGCATCCAATTGCGATACTGTCGCCAAGTAAAAAGCACTATGTAAGAAAAAAAAAATAGGTTGTAATATTAGCAATTAAGTAGAATGTATAGTTTTTTTTTTTTTTTTTTCTTAAGATATATTTTGTAATGTGCGATTTTATCTGAAGCAATAAATGTTTTTATTATTATTATTTCTGTATATATGTTTTTCTCAGCATGAGAGCTGGTATTTTTGTAGATCATTTACGGGCATAGCCAAGTAAATGATCTTATTTATGCATTTAATTAGGTAATACGTTCGATGTAGGTTCATCCTGAAGAAAACGACGGACAATACGGCATGTATTTAGAATGGCAGCTTATTGCATGGTGATATATGTATTTTCTGGGAGTTGTAGTAATTTAATACTATGGTGTAGATGGTTAGGAATTACTCCAGTACTGGAGAGTACCAGTGGAACGATGTAAACTTTGTCCAAATTCCATATTCTAAGAATCTCTTCTTTAAGTTCCGAATATTTATGTATTTTATCTGCAATTGTTTGATTAATATTATGGGTATTTGGAACGGCTATGTCTATTAAATATGCAGTTTTATTCGCTTTATCAACTACGGTGATGTCTGGTCTATTGCAATAAATCGTTTTGTCTGTTAGTATAGCTCGGTCAAAGTACATCCTAAAACGGGGACTCTCCAGAACGGCTTTGGGTGTGTACTGGTAGTATGGTTCTACTTTTGGCGGTAACAGTTTATATTTAATAGCAAGTTTTTGATGTATAAAATATGCGATTTGGTTATGTCGGTGGGTGTAGTCGTTTTGTGTTAAAAGTGGACATGCATTTATTATGTGCTGAATGGTTTCTGGGTTTTTGTGACATTTTCTACATCGGTCGTCTAGTGCGCTGGGATCTTTAATTATATGTTTCCTGTAATTTTTAGTGTTGATGACTTGGTCTTGTATTGAAATCAAGAATCCTTCTGTTTCTGGGAATAAGTAACCTAATTTTAGCCATTTGTTTGAAGCTGGTGAATCAATGTGTTGTTGTTCTAAGTCTTTAATGTGTCTGCCATGAAGCTGTTTTTGTCGCCATGTATCTAGTTTTTCCTTTTCGGTGATATTCTTTAACTTATAAGTAACGTGCTTTTCTTTTAAATTTAGTGGTGTCATTTTATCGTCTATGTCTACCACGGCTCTGTGTATTGGACTCTCAGTTTTGCTATAGAAAAAAATTCTCAGGTTATTTATTTGGCTTTCCCACAATATTTTTAGATCAATTAGTCCTCTTCCCCCTTTCTCTCTTTTAATGGTCATTCTTTCAATGGCAGATTTTGGGTGGAGGTATTTGTGTTTAGTTAATGAAGTTCTTGTTTTAGTTTGTAAGTGAGATATATCTGTATTGGTCCATTTAATTATAGCAAATGAGTATGTCAGTATAGGAACGGCGTAAGTATTGAGAGCTTTAAACAAATTTCTAGAATTAAGTTTCTTTCTACATATGATATTGACTCTTCTTAGATATTCTGATGTAAGTTCTTTTTTAATTTGTGTGTGATTTATGTATTTGTTTTGTTGTATGCCTAGATACTTATATGTGTGGTTTATGTCCATTGCTGTAATATTTATTTCATTATTTATGTTATAATCTCCTTTCAATATCTTTCCATTGTGAATGTGTAAAGTTTTGCATTTATCAAGTCCAAACGTCATGTGGATATCTTTACTGAAGTTCGCTGTTATTGTTATTGTTAGGAGGTCTTTCATATCATTATCTGATTTACCATATAACTTGATGTCATCCATATACATAAGATGCGTTATTGCTGTACTGTTAGATAGCTTGTATCCGTTTTTAGATTGGTTAAGTAAATGCGAAAGTGGGTTAAGTGCAAGGCAGAACCATAGGGGACTGAGAGAATCACCCTGAAAAATGCCGTTACAAATATGAATTTCATCTGTGATTATTTTGGAAGTCCCGTTGGAAAGGGATAAAGTTGTTTTCCATTTGGTCATGGCATCTTCCAGGAATGTTATTATTGTCGGGTTTACTTTATAGATTTGAAGAACTCTAATTAACCAAGAATGTGGTACACTGTCAAAAGCTTTTTTGTAGTCGATGTATGTTACATGTAAATTTTTACTGTGTTTTTGTGCTTGTTTTAGAATTGTAGAATCAATAATTAACTGTTCCTTACATCCCCTATGACTCTGCCTACAACCTTTTTGCTCTTCTGCTAATATGTTATTGGATTCTATATGCGATTTAATTTTATTGGATATGCAGGACGTAATTAGTTTGTATAAGGTTGGCAAACAAGTAATTGGTCTATACTGAGATGGGTTTGATGTATCTTCGCTTTTTGGTAGCATATGGGTTATACCTTTTGTTACAAAGTCTGGTAATTGAGCTTCTCCTTTAATCAGTTCTGTACATTTTTTAGCAAGTATCTCGTGTAGAAAAGTAAGTTTTTTAAACCAAAAGTTTTGTACACCATCTAACCCCGCAGCCTTCCAGTTTTTCATTTTTCGCGTTACTGTTTCAATATCTTCTCTTGTTAAATCTAAAAATTCCATTTCTTCAATACCTTTCCATTTTCTTTCCTCTTCCTTTATCCACTTTGCTTCTTCGTTATGACACTCACTTTTTTCCCATAATTCGGCCCAGTAGTTTTTGAGGTCATCTGTATCCGGTATTTCTGAATTTTTAAGGTTATTATTTTTGCTACCACTATGTTCTAATTGCCTGTAAAAACCTTTTTCATTAGTAATAAATAGTTTGTTGTCTTGTTTCCGCTTTAGAGCCTTTAAGTAACGAGCTAGTCTATGTGATTTTAGCGCTAATTTTTGTTTAAATGTGTCTAAAACATCTTGTGGTGTAATATTATTCCCTTCGTGAGATGAATGTACTTTATTCTTACTTAAAATTAAAGTTACTTCGCGTATGATTTTTTTCGATCTATTGTTTCTAACATATTGGCTTAATCTTCCTATGTCCACTCTTAGAGCTGCTATGTCTTTTTCTAACCTAATTTGCCATGGTTGTTTTTCAGGTGTGACATGTTGTCTGTCATTATTTATTCGTACTTTGTATCCTATTTGCTTACTTATGACCATTGCTGTGCAGTAGATTAGAGTGTGAACTTCTGAAATAGTTGTATCATCTTTTACAAATTTGTGTAAGATATTTTTGTTAAATATATTGACTAGTCTGTATAGTTCTTTGTTTTCTTTTATCCTTGGTAATTTTGGTCTAATTTCTGGAATTATATCTGTGTACATTTCTAGTGTCTCTCGAAGTTTCTCCAAAAGTTCTTTTTCTAAACTACCATCCATCATCTCATTTCTTAGATCTATATCATCTATTTGGAGCGTATCTTGTGTCTGTGTTCGTTGATTTACTAAAGGTGTTATATGAGTTTGTGTGTTAGGTGTTTGTATGTAGCTGTTACTTTGCGTAGTTTCTGAGTGTACCATAGTTTGAGAGGTTGAATCACTACAATTTTGAACATCTGGGTTTTGAATTTGGGTATTTACATGTGTATTTAATTCTTGTGCAACTTCTTCTTTAATCACTTCGCGCTTATCCTTGCTGACATAGTTGTTAGTAAAAATGAGACGTCTCTGATCAGCAATTCTTTGTTCCGATATATGTGCTAAGTGTGGAAAAGTGTCAATAAAAGCCTGGTGAAGTGGTTGCCTATATGCGGTTATGTTTGATTCTAGTTGAGTTATTTTGTAGTATGCTCTTATTATTGCCTCATTGTGTTCTTTCGTCCACTTCATACGTGCCTGTTGTGTGGGTGTTTTTAAATTTCTGTTTGTGTTATTTGATGTAGAGATGTTCAATGTTGAATACTGAGATTGAGTATTTGTGGATGATATACTTTGCAATTCCGTTTTGACTTGATTGTAAATTTGGTCTATTGTAGATTGGGGTAATAACTTTTTTTGAATTATAGCTCTCCGCTGATCACCAAGTCGTTGTCGAGTTACGTCGTTCATATCAGGATACATTTTACTAAAGTTTTCGTACAATGGTGTAAGATATGCTTTTGTGTCAGTTTCCAATTTAGTAATCTCTAGATATTTGCGCAGGATAAATTTATTAATATCGGGACTCCATTTCCTACGCTTTTTAAGGCCATTAGTGGTGGGTGCAGGTTTATTGACAGAAAGCGTCGGTTGCACAACATCCTCTAAAGGCATGCTACTAGATGATGATGACATGGGAGAAAATCTGAATGATGAGTTATTTGAAGTTATTGTTACGGTTGGGCTATTGCATGGAGACGGTGAAAAACACTCTCCTAGTTCGGCTGTAGCATTTTCGGGTTCATCCCCAGCGAGGGTCCGCCTGTTCAACTCCTCACTGCTGACGGTTCGCAGGCTGAAACATCCAGCGTCAGCTCCAGATGTGCCCCGGCGATCGCCCCCGGGCAGCGGCATTATACGTGATCGTTTACTTCTTAGCTCCATATCGATGGGTTTGCCATTGCCCTGTTAGTCACCCGCATAGTTACTTCATTGCGGGTGTCCGCCCCCCACGTGACTCAGGTGTTCGAGTCTGGACGAAAGGTTGGACTTTGGGGGGCTTATTATTATTATTATTATAAATCTGCTCTGGAATGTTCAAACTGATATTGTTAGTGAAAAATGATTCTTATTAATGATTGGTACTCGAACTATTGCTTACACTATCGTGGATACCTTGAATCCAGTCTTAATTGGAGAAGTAGCTTTTTTACTGACCGACATATTATATCTTACCAGCACACGTGTTCCCCTCGTCTTATAACCCGGGTATCTTCAAACGAGATGTCATGAGGCATCTTGTGAGCAACAACAACAACAACAACAACAGCCTGTAAATTCCCACTTCTGGGCTAAAGGCCTCCTCTCCCTTTGAGGAGAAGGTTTGGAACATATTCCACCACGCTGTTCCAATGCGGGTTGGTGGAATACACATGTGGCAGAATTTCTATGAAATTTGTCACATGCAGGTTTCCTCACTATGTTTTCCTTCACCGCTGAGCACGAGATGAATTATAAAGTTAAATTAAGCACATTAATCAGAGGTGCTTGCTTGGGCTCGAACCCGCAATCATCGGTTAAGATGCATGCGTTCTAACCACTGGGCCATCTCGACTCTTGTGAGCCGGAATGGCAAATGGTAACCACCATTTGCTGCATTTTTTTATCACCGTTGAATTTACCTCCTCTTTTATTTCATGGTCAGTGAAGATTGGGCTAACACAAACTTTAAAAAAATATATATTATATAAAATGGCCACATGGTGTTTCAAGATGTTCATCCTATATCGCCAATGCGCAGTCAACCCTGACAGGTAAGATGACTGACTACCTCGTCAAACCCGAACACAACAATTCTAAGTTTTGATGATTGGTGGTAAAATGGGTAGTCAATGAACAGACGGGTTGCGCAACATCTTACCACCAAGTTAAGAATCAAAAACGAATTAAAACAAAATTAAAATATACTTTATTTAGGTAAGCTTTTGCGAGCACTTTTGAATCGTCATTTAACAACTACCGGTTCGAAAAGTAGATTCTACCGAGAAGATCCTCAAGAAACTTATTAGTTTGTTTAATCATCTTCGTTAAATATATATGTATGTAGATTCTGCCTGGAAATCAAAAAGTATTAACGCTACGCTTTTTTTATCATCTGTATAATTTTGTATTGATTTGAATTTATGAAAAAGCAAAATTTAAAAATTCTGTGGAATTTTATTATAGAAACGGATACCTTGCCCCAATTACTGATATAATAATTATAATTTCTCTTATATTAACTAACAAGTTTTGTTGCGCAATATAGATATTATAATTTAGCAAAAAAGACTTTTCCAAAATTTCTATCTTGGTTCTTACGCCGTTGTATTCCAACTGATAAAAACATTAACTATTTTACAGCGCTATTTATAAATGGGCTTAAATCCGGGCAAGTACTACTAAATTTTTCACGTTCTCATTTTGGGGTGTACATATGAGACGAATACGTAGTCGCTGAAAAACATTTTGAGGAAAATTGTGTCGGACGAAATTTCCTGTATAATTTGTATAAACCGCTAATCCAAAGTGGAGCGGCTAACCCGGAGGTGTGTATATCACGTTGATAGCAGAAACTACGGCCGGTAGTTTGGCTTTATTAAGAGATACAATATTATGCTTATAAATTATTAATATGAAAACAAAATTCGTTTATGGATTTTTTTACACGTGTTATTACATTGTAAACTGGCTGTAATCTTCTCGTAAGGAAAATGCATCATCCCCCCCGCCCCCTCCAGACTGTACTCCTCTTTCTCTTTCTATTATATACGGTTATATATAAAACTATTTACACGAATTTGCTATTTTTGATTTAATTCACACGGGAACTTAAAAAAAATTTACTTCGTCGTTTTATTGTTTTAAAATGTTGTTAATTAATTTTCTGTTCTATATATAAGCCCCAAGAGGTACTTAGAGGGCATCGTCTGAAGTGGCATAGCATACCACCTTGGGTGATAATTGCGATCCAATGACTACGCTGGAGGAAAGTGTCTTCATATTGTCCCAGGAACTAAACCGTCTGGCACCCAAGTAAGTGTGGACTGGAAATCGTGACACATATCATGAGAACCAATGATCTTACATAGAATGATAATAGCTGGAATTGTATAGATGCCAGAAGAAGAAGAGAGTAAAAGAGACAAACAGTCCCATCGAAATGACGTTTTTCAAGAAAACAGTACCAAATCATAGCACCTCGTATGTCATGTTACCACGACTTACGGTGATACGCTATTTTGATACTTGTGTGCTTTAAATATTCATAATGATTATTGTCAAAATCGCATATCACTATCCGATGTTTTACAATAATTGTTAACTGCGATGATTTTCGAGTTTCACAGTTAAGATTATAATTTTTTATTAAATTTTCATAACTTTAAATGCAAAACAAATTTTTTGAAGTCATTCTTTATAAATTTTCCTTTTATTCGAGAATTTTACGAAGGCTTCGACATGTGTGCATGAGTATCGTCGGCTGTCAGCTCACGTAGCATCGTAAACCACAGACGCAGGCGATGGAACTAGTGATGTTCATGATAAATATCGATAAAACTCTATATCAATTAAAGTCTGTGGAGGTGTATAAATAACAGTATTCGCTTTTGTTTTAATTTAATCAATCTCTTAAGAAGCTAACAGACAAAAGCCTATTAAATTGATATTAAAAAAATAAAATGTTTTGTACATTTACTGGGTGGTACCACCCACTCGTCATCAACTCTACCATCAATCAGCACGAAAACGCGAGAGAACTAGTATAACTGCAGGCATGTTCCTTCATTTAACACAGCTTCCCAGGTTGGAGTGGCATTGGCGGTCTATGGAATATCTTTAAATCGCTAATGTCTGTCTATAGGTGATGGTGACCAATGTGGTGACCAACATGCCCGTCTATTAAAAAAAAAAGAATTGTCTAACTACCAATTGCACAATTTATTACCTCTTACTGTATTATTTTGATTGAATTATAAAAATAATTCATTACATTATATAATTATGTGTGCAGTGTACACTCACACACTTAAACATACTACTCACACATAAATGTTTAAATATAATATCATTGAAAATATGTCAGCCAATATTTTAATCAATTAAAGAACTATTATTTAGATATTTCATTTATTTACTTAAGGAAAATTACATAAATCCCTTAACACTACATAACAAAAGCTTTCAAGCGCTTTAAGCGACGTCAAGTTCAAATGACGTTGTAACCTCTCATCTTATTTCCCTCGAGTTAACACGCTGTTTATGACGTTGTAAAACATATAATGTAATATATAACCATGATATGAGACTAGCTTTAGTACTGTAGGTTTACGTTTAACCGAATTAGAGGTCCTTCTGATATTTATTTATTAATTTGACCTCTTTTCTTCTCAAGCGTCGATTAAGTCGTTCATCACATAGTATGAAATTATCATTGACAAAACCAGTGATTTTTTTATTAAGATATATTTAATTAATTTGGGGTATTGCTTTTTTAGTATATATATTAAATCATACATACTAATATTCCTATTAAGTTTACCCCTTTGTGTTAGGAGTGGGGATGAGAACAGCCCAAGGGGTCCAGTTCGATCTTGCAACTTTTTATATCGCCAGGCGTTCCGTAAATCGTTGTGCTTAAATAATATTTATATAATTAATAATCTATGCAACTGATTCAGAAGAGTTCGAGTTTCTTGTCGGTTATTTTAGGTTTAATTTTAAAATCGAATTCGAATAGGTTCTAGATTTAAATTTAATTTAAGAGATAAATGACGTTGACGATTCAAAGTCTATTTGAATGAATAATGTTTTATATTTTTATGTTCTGTTTTAACCTATTTTGACCACAGCAGCTGTTCAAGATAAGCCAGTCTTGATGACTACTATTTATATATATTATTGCATTCGTTTATTATGTGCTTTCAAAAGTACATTATTAATTAAATACGAATGACTCTGATACCACTGGAATGAGCTTGAAATCGGCACCTATTATTTGAAAACTTATCAAAAAAAATTTGTAAACCTTTTGATCAAATAGGATTTCAAATTGCCTTTATTTAAAACTTCAAACTTCAAACAATTACTATTAGCTGGATGAGATACTTGAACATATACAGAACACACATTGAGTATTATTTACTCCTTGAAATAGTAATGTTTTCAGCATTGAAGGTAACGAGCGTCGTCTTGCGTAGCCATTAACCTGTTTAGTGCCGTAAGGTTGACAACCCGTAAGGAATTAAACTACTGCTGTTTTAAAACTAATAGGTAAGTGTAGTTCTAGACCGTTGCTGTATATATGACATCCACTCAATAACTTGAAATTTGTATAATAAGCAAACATAAATATAGTTGAAGCTCTTATAAAAAAAAAACATTATAATATAGAGATAAAAAATCATTGACTTCATATTTATTTATTTCTAGGCACAGTATGAAAGTTGCTGGGCTGCTCCAGAACCAGCTCCTTCCATTTGACTGTATCCAACGAATTATCGACGATCAAGCCCTTTCTGATCAGCTTGATCCCTAAGCTTTGCGTAGAGATGTTGGATCACTCTGGATCACTACCGATTCTCTCACGGAGAATATTCCTAGGAATTGTTCGGATTAATCCCGGCTGCTGAATTTCACTCTCGGTCATCTCGTCAAAATTCGAAATTCCACCCCCACCAACTTGATGTCCGAAAAACCACTACAGCGCGATTTTTAAGACTTTTTCTATCTCGCACAATCACTCTGTGGAACCAGCTTTCACTGGCGGTTTTTCTGAATCATACGATTTGGGAAACTTCAAAAAAAGAGCGATATCCTTTCTTAAAGGCCGGCAACGCACCTGCAGGTGTTGCAGCAGCGAAGGAAAACATCGTGAGGAAACCTGCATGTGTCTAATTTCATCGAAATTCTGTCACATGTGCATTCCACCAACCCGCATTGAAACAGCGTGGTGGAATATGTTCCAAACCCTTCCCAAAATGGAAGAGGATCCCTTAGCCCTGCAGTGGGTAATTTACAGACGGTTACTTTACTTTACATTACTTATATATATAAACATTATATACACATGTTATTTTCGTTTTCTTTTTTACTTATATAACGAGGAGTTAGGCATCAACTCGTTATCAGACATGATTTAATTCGAAATAGAAGTCTAGCCGTTCCCACACATATTTCAACAACTTTGACTTTTCGGCTATCATGTGTTCTTCTACGTCATACTGACTTATTTTATTTTTATGGTATAGTTTGGCGGACGAGCATATGGGCCACCTGATGGTAAGTGGTCACCATCGCCCATAGACAATGACGCTGTAAGAAATATTAACTATTAAGATGTTATGTCCCTTGTGCCTGTAGTTACACTGGCTCACTCACCCTTCAGACCGGAACACAACAATACTGAATACTGTTATTTGGCGATAGAATAACTGATGAGTGGGTGGTACCTACCCAGACGGGTTTGCACAAAGCCCTACCACCAAGTAAAGCCAGCATGTACGATAAACAATAAATAAATCATTATTTACTTTTTGATGCTTCGATTGCGATATATCAACCACAGGCTTTAGGAATTTCTGGTACATGGTTCATGGGTCTCAGAAGTTAATTACAAAGATGGCATTTTTTGTATTTTATGCAGTAATTATCACAGTTGCGTGAACCAACGGTCCCGTTTTGAAGGTCCGTAAAACAAAATAATCTTTTTGTATATCATAGGTGGCAAACGAGCAGGAGGCTCACCTGATGGAAAGTGACTACCAACGCCCATGGACATCTGCAACACCAGGGGGCTTGCAGGTGCGTCGCCGGCCTTCAAGAAAGGAGTACGCTCTTTTCTCTCCCATGTCGTATCGGTTCGGAAAAACCGCCAGCGAAAGCTGGTTCCACAGAGTGGTTGTGAAAGGCAGAAAATGTCTGAGAAATCGCGCTGTTGTGGATTTTCGGACATCAAGGTGGTGCGGGTGAAACTTCGATTTTTATCGAATCTGAATTAATAATTATTCATAATCTACGACATACATATTAAGCCTATACGATTTTGTTTACAAACAATTGCATTATTTTTTTCGATATCAACAGAAACATCTCAACTGGCCTGCACTGTTTACACTCACGACGCGCGGCCACATATGTTCGGAATAAATTGTCAACAAAATATATTTAATAATAAACAAATTGTTCAAAGCGCGGTAGATATTAATTTGTAACTATAACATTTTTAGCATACTGCAAATGTACAAAATATTAGAACGAAACTCAACAGGACTTTTTACGCCATATCCTAATTTTTTTGTTTTATGGAATAAATTGGCGGACGAACATATGGGCCACCTGTGTAAATGGTCACCATCACCCATAGGCAATTATGCTGTAAGAAATATGAACTATTCCTTACATCGTCAATGCGCCACCTACCTTGGGAACTAAGATGCTATGTCCCTTGTGCCTGTAGTTACACTGGCTCACTCACCCTTCAAACCGGAATACAACTATACTACGTACTGTTGTTTAGCGGTAGAATATCTGATAAGTGGGTTGTACATACCCAGGCGGGCTTGCACAAAGCCCTACCACCAAGTAAATGAAATTTTAATATCTTAAAAAAAAATATGAGTACTGGTTTAGATCACTTCAAGCTAGAACAATTCCATTTATAAAATTAACTTGTACCCATAATTATTTGTAATTGTACTCGCAATTTACAATTTATTACATCAGTTTTCATGTGTATTTTTTTTTGTGGTTCGTCAACCAAAGACGATGAAAGTCGTATTGATTTTGATTATGGTGGTTTATCTCAAAGAAGACCAGCCAAGAGAGTACACATGCTATGGTGTGCTGGTCTCTCTTACTTCCCAACTTCTTAGTCCAAAGGGATGCGTTCACAACAAATGACTATGTGCATTTACGTACGGGATTGCAGACTCTTCCAACTACAGAACCCTAGACTGTAACAACGGAGCAATATATGAGAGAAAGTCAATAATTCTTTATCGATCTGATCTAGGCCTTGAACATACTATACTAACGAGGTGATCCATAGCAAATAAATGTATATTTACGAGTGAGGTCGAACAAATCATAGGTATTCATGAGGTCAATTTTATGATGCCATTTGTAAAAGGAGTCTGATGGTATATTAATACGTATACGACAGATGTCTTGTTGTCCCTTTCGCAACTAATAATTAATTTGATAGATTAGAAAGTGACAAACATGGTTTAATTTGTTGACCAATAATTTTCTTCCAGTTGTCCAGTAATCCTATTTAGCTCGCAGATGCTATTTGTAAAATGAGTGTGATGGTAAAATAATTTGTTGTAGTGTAACATTTCGAATCCAATCGATTCTACGGATTGGTATATTATTTAAACCCTCGAGAAAAACAGAAACTGTTACGAAGTAAGTATGTATATATATAAAACAAAAAGGGTTGATCTGTCAGTTGTTACGTCAATATAAAAGTATCTATGAGAAACGGGCACAGACCGACGACAGTCTTGAAACTTAAAACAAACAGAACGTATGCAAGAGATGTCTTGTTGTCTCTTTCGCACCTAATTATTAATTTGATAGATTAGACAGTGACAGACATAGTTCAATTTGTTGGATAATAATTTTTCTACCAGTTGTCCAGTAATCTTATGTAGCTCGCAGATTTATTTAGATCTTTATGATAAAGGAACTTGTAATATTCAATTTGATATGAGTAGGCAAAGTAGTCCTTGAGTTTCTGGAGCAAATAGGAAGAACTATCGAATTTTCATAAGTGTTTCATTTTTCCTAGTCATCCTGTATTCTCTCCATACGAGAAGACCAGCAAAACGCTCGTCTGCTGTTCACGAAAAGCGCCCATGTCTCAGTAAGTGTAGGATAAAAAATTCATAATGCGAAATATGGAAAAATCCTGTTGGGGTGTTTTGAAACGAATGTAAAATTCAAAGGTTTAAGTTATTTATACGCTTCTGGGATTCGCAGGAAATTTGATTTTATAAATATCACTTTTGACTTAGACATGGTTCCAAGAGCGACTCAATGTTAACTGTGATGTAACCAAAGTATCTTCATGTGTTTCGTATATGATTATTTTTCGTGTTCTCATCAGTAATGTTCCAACGACATTTCTAAAATAAAACAACACTAATTTTGAATTTATAGTGAACACGGGATACAACTGCTTCTATATAACAATATTCTCAACATAAAAAGTAGGTTATTTAAAAATATAATAGTGATCCGCTCCATATGTCATACATAACCTAGCAGTCGGGAATAATGTAGCATCCTATCAGTGAAAAAAATTTACTTTGGTCAGTTTCAGAGACAAACCCTTACATCTCCGGAACTGAAACAAGATGTAAGGGTACACACACACAAACAAATTTTATCTTTTTATAATATAGATAAAAAGATAAAAACATATTCAAGTAAATATAAAATAAGATACTGTAAATAAAATCTAAGCTCACTATTTCGTAACTGTGTTTACATTTGTAAAATCAAAATGAAGTCGTGAGTTGGAAACCTATTTTGGTCATATATTGAATTTACGCCGATACCGCAGCCTTGCGAATTTATCGCCAACCCAAATTGAACTCTAAACTAAAGTAAGAAATCTCATTTTTCAATAAACAGAATATCAGCCAAGACTTGAATTAGGTAGGGAGAAAATCTGTGTTTTAGTATTTCGAATATCCGAAATGAACCCTTTTGCTCGGGCAAGAAATTTACTGTTTGAAATTTTCTCTGCGTTGACAAATTGGAGGATGCTTGTCTCAAGCAAATGTGCATTTTCAAATTAATGGAATAAATTAAATTGAAACGCTGTAAAGCCGAATTTTCAATCAATAGTTTTTTATGTCAATAAATTTCAATCCATACCTACAGACATTTTGAAAGGTGATATTTTAAGACTTGTTTAATCCTTTAAACAATCAGACGAAGAGAAAATTATGACTACATACACAAAGAAATATTCGTCATACTTTTAGTGTACTGTGGTGCAAGGTATTGATGCTTTAGGCGATAATATATATGATGTAGTCTATTTCTGTCGAAGAAAAATATAAATAGTGATAAATAATCCCAAGATTCACGTATGTCATGAAATGTCATAGCCCAACTATATTGTTTCGATAACAGTTTAATGCCACCATGGAGTATTGAAGCTACCGCGATAACGTACATTTGATGTCAAATTTTGTTTATTTGGCTTTTGTTCTCCTGTTGTCGGAATAGATCTGTTCACGAAAGTAAGCTCACCCGTCTATGTTAAATTCTTAAGTAAGATACCATAACAAATTACACAAAATATATTGATCAAATCGTTGCTGTTTATCAATTATAATCTATACCTACTAATATTATAAATGCGAAAGTATCTAGAGTCGAAATGGCCCAGTGGTTAGAACGCGTGCATCTTAACCGATGATTGCGGGTTCAAACCCAGGCAAGCACCGCTGTTTCATGTGCTTAAGTTGTCTTTATAATTCATCTCGTGCTCAGCGATGAAGGAATACATCGTGAGGAAACCTGCATGTGACAAATTTCATAGAAATTCGGCCACATGTGCTTGTGGTGGAATATGTTCCAAACCTTCTCCTCAAAGGGAGAGGATGCCTTTAGCCCACCAGTGGGAATTTACAGGCTGTTGTTGTTGTTATTGTTGAAAGTATCTCTACCGACCTTATTGTCTGTTGTTTTTTCAAGACAAAACTTTATTTAAATAAATCCACCCCAATGATCATTGAAAAGGAAATCGTCAAGTGGATTTCCATTAACTTAACCCAGATTCAGACGAATTCGAACCTCCAATCACCGTAATAAGGTGCACCTATTAACCACAGAGCTATCTTGGCTATGTAATACACGAGTAGATATTTCTTTGAAACGTATTGGGTTGGAGAATAAAAGAAAATGGAGCGAGCCAGCGAAGCGGATGCACTATCGTATGGTGCATTCTTTGCTCAGTGCTTATTGCAGTAATGAACTTATATTATAAGGTACTTTCTATTGAATTTTATACAAACAACTGTGTTTATAATGAAACGATTTAGTTATAACGTATAGATATAATTATCGCCCGCAGCTTCCCTTACGTTTTAACGGTTGATCACATATGTCTTTTCTGGGATTACAAGCTTCCTTCATATTAAATTTTATCAAATTCGGTTCAGCGGTAGTTAAGAGGTAACAGAGAAAGTAACTTTCGCGACATCGGAGACAACGGAGGCGGAAGAGATCTTAGCTGTTCTTCGATCTACAGTAGTTTATAAGTTGATAATGTAAGAATAGTAACTATTCTAAATATATGTAAGCCTAATATCTGATTCGAGATGGCCCAGTGGTTAGAGCGCGTGCATCTTAACCGATGATTGCAGGTTCAAACCCAGGCAAGCACCGCCGATTCATGTGCTTAATTTGTCTTTATAATTCATCTCGTACTCGGCGATGAAGGAATACATCGTGAGGAAACCTGCATGGACAAATTTCATAGAAATTCTTCCACATGTGTATTCCACCCACCCGCATTGGAACAGCGTGGTGGAATATATTCCAAACCTTCTGCTCTAAGGGAGAGGAGCCCAGCAGTGGAAATTTACAGGCTGTTGTTTTTAATAACTGTAATAAAAAAACGAGAAATAATAGTGTACAATAGGCACGGAGTAATTTTGAGGCTGTAGATGTAGACTATTTAATAAAAAAAAAATTACGCTTATATTAGCATAGATACAGATAACATTACCAAGGGCTTAGTTTTAAAAGCATCATAATATTTACAATGTAACACTAATAATAATAAAAAATTAAACAAGATTTTAATTTCAGTAAATTTTACTTTTTACCTTTAAAGTTTGCCTCGTTTTATATTTTACCGTCACTTACCTTGACTTAAATGAAACTATAAAAACTTAACTCATCGAGTTTATTACTGATTTTTATGATCGTAAAAATGTATACAATGTTTCTGTTGCAATAAGTTATGAAAATATGAATCACCACATAAACCGATATCATTATGATTACAGGTATAATATTGATAATGGTTTCAAACCCAGGCAAGCACCACTATATACATATATGTGCTTAATTTGTGTTTATAATTCATCTCGAGCTCGGCGGTATAGGAATACATCCTTAAACTTCATGTGCCTAATTTATACATTGGAACAACGTGGTGAAATATGCTCCATGCTTTCCATTCGAAGCAAGAGGAGGCCTTATCCCAGCAGTGGGAAATTAACAGGCTGTTAATGTATGTAGACCAAATTGGTCCTAGGAACTAAAATCTTTTGTCCCTTGTACCTAGTTATACCAGTCCACGCTTCATTAAGCAACTATACAAAATTATGATGATTATGCTGATTATTTAATGAACACTAATGAAATTCCTTTTCTCTGCAAAACCAAAGAAATCTGACACGAAAGATGAGAGACTAGGCAATTGACTAAAGCCCTTAAACACATTCTAAGAAACGGCAGTTTACCAAAATTTCTAAACACAAAATTTTTAGGAACTGCTTGGAGTTTCAAAGTTATGGTATTGGAATTTAATGATAGAACAACACAATAACATCTAACCTGATCTGACCCTGGGTTTGAATCTAGAACTAGTCGTATAAGCTGGCCAAACGTCCATTGAGGTTCTATTTCAACCACTCAATCAACACCTATATCAAAAGAACACGGTAGCCCTCTATCTTACCTGTGGAACTAAGCTATAATCTGTGGCAACAAATCACGCCTCCACAATTTATTATCTATATAAATCGTGTATTTATTATCTCTAACCAACAATTGCGCTAACGTCTCTATACCCGTAATTATATGTTGTCTATTAATAAAATTTTGACATGTTAATTTAAGATACCGTGGGCGTCACCTTCCCGTCTATGATTTGATTAAAATCTATCTGATTCTATGAATTGTTTTCTGTTTAAGATTTAAGAAAATTAATGACTTTATTTCTTTATAATTTGCATATAAAATCTCGTTTTATAGATTTATTTTCTAAGCTCATCTGGGTAGGTACCACCCACTCTTTAGATCTCCTACTATCATACCAATACTTAGTATTGTTGTGTTCCGGTTTGAAGGGTGAGTGACACTGTGTAAAGGAACAAGGGACATAAAATCTTAATTAAGATTAGTAACTCATTGCTGCGATTTGAAGAATGTTCAATATTTTTCCAACGCTAATATCTTTGAGCATTGCTGACCAATCAGATTAATTTACCCATTCGATAAATAATTAAAAAAAAAAAAAAGATTTAAGCTTTACCTAAATCTCTTGGTCATACCCTAATATTACAAGTTCTGTGCAACGTATATTTCTAGCTTCAATTTGTATTGCTACCTCTGTTATAAGCGCATTTAAACAATTAAAATTTTCAACTATACCAATAAACTATAAAACATTTTCTTTATGTAATGCATACTTATGCGTGACGTGACAAAAAGATCTTACATGGAATTTAAAAAAAAAGTCAGTATATTACATAATGCTTGAATATTTTCAGAAATCATTTACATTTTTATAATTGATACAAGTCGGTTATAATATGAGTTCAATACCTTACCATAAAGTAACATTTACAGCGTTGCATCATAAATCTCTTACAGTCCATAAAGTTTTTAATGTTATCAAAATATGTCCAATTGATTTAAATGTCAGATTGATTTTTAATCTGTGTATTTATGCCCCTGTCACGTGATCACTTGTTTCAGTGACGCGTTATTAATTATTTGTTACGATTTACGATAACGATTTTAAATATGTATGTGGTGCTATTTTAACCAATATATTTGACGGGCAAAATTTATAATTCATATTGAAAATCAGAAATCAAAACATAATTCTTTCTAAATTTTTAACTAACATTTTTAACGTTGCCGTTTCGTAAATTCAAATCGTTTGTAAAGAATACATTAGTAGAAAAAGCATATTATTCGATACAAGATTTTATAGATGATAAAAAGCGTTGAGTTAATACCTGTTGACTTCCAAGACGTATTAATTTAAAAAATTGTAGGTATTTAACTAACATGACTTTGTATTTTTTAAATATTAAAAAAGAGTAACTACTGAGTTTCTTGCCGGTTCTTCTCGGTAGAATCTACTTTCCGAACCGGTGGTAGCTTCACTTAATTGTAAAATGACGATTCAAAAGTTCTTGTAAAAGCCTACTTGAATAAAGTTTATTTTGATTTTATTTAAAAGCGAGCGAGCATTAATGTTTTTTTTCAAAGTTTATTGATATTCAGATATCGCTAGTTGCGAACTGTAATACTAGAAGATCCAATAAGTAACTCCGGGACTCGTTAGTCTTTTCCAAGAATGAAATTTAACTTGATGTAACGAAAGGTTTACAAAAAATATGTATATTTTTTTTTAAATTAAATTAAAATCTAAAAAGATTTCGGTTAAATTTAGTTCGGTTTAAATATTAGTATAATTTGATCAGTCCTTATGTATAAACTCAATAAATAATGATTAATCAATAAACAGAAAAAGATAAACTAATATTTACTGTAAGTTAATATATTTTAAAGAGTATTATTTAATTGTACTGTTTTTATATTCATATACTATTTAACTTTGCTATCTTTGATAAAGAATCGGGTACCTTAAGGTTACCTGCAACCTATTGTGAATCTTTCTTGAATATTGTGTGTTTATTGGTGTACAATAAAAAGTATTTTAGTTTAAAGACATTCGCATAAAGATCAGCTTATTCTGTAGTTATTAATTCTGTGGAACATAAGAGATGCAGAATTTTAAATTAAAACGGCTTTTTATTTGTATAACTCTAGATATAATACAACAGAATTCGAATTATTTACTTTTATCCTGTATTATTTTACTTCCAACTTTCCGATTAACAGTTTGTAGTCTTTCAAAACGTCATATTATCACGAAACCATAATCAATATCATTGACTAATATTGACCAATAACAACTCCTCCATTCAATGTTAAAGTTTATTTTGATTTGCTCAATTTGTAGTCGGAATTGATGAAGAGATCGTGATTGGTTCTCAGTTGTATACAATATAAAATAAATGCAATGATCTGTACGTCATTACTGTCTAAAAATGTGGTTCTCAAACCGCGGTGTGAGGGACACTGGCACAGTAAGTCCACTCAACAACAAATATATATATATATTATTTTTAAAAAGGGACCGTTTAAAAAGCGTATTAGATAGGGTTGTTTACTAGGAATAGAATGGAGCAATCTCGAACAATCGCAGTCTGTTACTGTATGTAAGCTATATCTTACAATTTAATTTTAAACCAGTTACAACCAAGCAGTTTACTTGAATCTTTACAACGCATTTCATTGCTATTGACAATACAATCATATATGCAAAAACATTATTCGTTTTAGTACGTGAATTAAATAATTGTTTGCTTATTACTTATTTTTACCTCTTATTTACAATGGAAATTCAATTTAATGATGTTTTTTTAAATTCATATTTCAAATAAAAATATTCCTTGTCATTAAATGTTTGAGAACCACTGCTTTAAAAAACGAGTGAGTGAAACGATCTGAAGATCAACTTTCATTCACATTCGTTTTATCAATAAATAATAGCTTTTTAGAGAATCGTCTTATCATTAACCAAAGTTCCACAGAAGTCATCAACTGGCAATCTGTTCATTTTATTGGGCTATTTTGTTCGTTACTTGATTTATGTTATACTGTTTATGTTTATACGGAACACGGAATAGGCGGCGACTGGATAGTGCATTAAAGGGGAATGCGCTAAGATTTACGTAAACGTTTTTAGCTTAGCGACCACAAAAGAGTTAGTAGTTAAAAGGCATCAAAAGAATAACAGTATACCATTATAGACAGTCTGATCCAGCCTCAACGGGATAAAAGATAAATAAACAACATTGACATTGATGTCATTGATCGAAAGGCTAAGACCTCTTCCTTTGAGGAGATGGTATGGAACATATTTCACCACGCTGTTCCAATGCTTGGAATACACATGTGGCAGAATTTCAATGATAGACACATGCAGGTTTCCTCACGATGTTTTCTTTCACCACAAAGCACGAGATGTATTACAAACAAAATAAGCATATGAATATTCAGTGGTGCTTGAGTGGGCTTGAACCCGCAATCGTCGGTTAAGATACACGCGTTCTAACCACGGGGCCATCTCATCAGTATTATGGAGTTTTGGAAAATTGATTTTGGAACGTTGAGGAAGCTGTTAGATGTAAAATTAAAGTGGATGTAAGTCGTAAATAGAATTGCGTTGTTTTATAAAGAATGACGTATTAATCAAGAGCTGTTAAATGTGCAAAACATAGCCAAGTTATTAGCAAATCGGATTGAATACTTAAATCTGAAGTTTATCTTTGATTGGAATGCTACAGGTACAATATAAAAACCGTCGCACTAGATTTCTTGTAACGTAATACAGGCTACGTAATTAGTAGACTATATATGTATAGAACAAGTATTTATATGTTATATAAAATTTCAAGGTTGGTAGCGCTTTGGTGATTAAGGAATGGTAGTCATTTTGGGCTATGTCTATGAGCAGTAGTGCTTTATTACAATCAGGTTTCAATTTGCTCGCTCAACTTCCTATGGTATAAAAAATAGTAACTAGAATACTAAACTAAACCCCACATTTAACCTATAAACTGGTAGTTTTTAATATATTTTTTTTAATTCCTTCCAAGACTTGTTATTTTGACTGGTTTTATACGACGTACATTATACCTTAATCTTATAAGCACAAAACATAAAAAAAACACGACACGAATTATAAAACCTACAATGTAATTTCTATTCATATTCACAAGCAACCAGCTTAGGTTTATCATAGATAAAAAAATACCGAAGATGTAATAGAATAACCCTATATACAAACAAACAAAATTCAACTTTGACGATCTCCGTGATCAAATAGTGTGTACAACGGTTTTCATGAGTACGTCACTCCGACTTTCTACACCGACTCGGCCGAGAATCAAACACAAGATTGTTTGATTCCCGGCCGAGTCCGTGTAGAAAAAGTTTAATAGTTTTCTATGTTGTCTTCGTGGATCTTCCATAGCTCAAGTGCTTTAGCTACTTACATTGGGATCAGAGTAATATGTGATGTTGTCTAATATATAAAAAAAAATTGTCGTCTAAAATCAAAAACCGGTTTCACGATAAAAATAAAGACGCTAATTACTAAAGTGAATTATCGACACTAACTCGAGATTCGAATACGATAGCGTGAGACAACGACGTTTATCAGGCCATTAAATTAAAAACCTTTCGAAAGTTTAATATTTAATTTATTTGATCTACCGCCATCTTTCTTTCGATGCTCAAAATAGTTTAGAAGATTTTTTTTTGTCTATTAGAGAAAATTCGAGTGCAAAATTTCATAAGTTAAATTAAAGCATAGTTGGTGAAAAGTAAAAGAAAATTAAGGGAAGTCTACCTTCCTTTCGGCAAATGGGCCACCTGATGTTAAATGGTCACCACCACTGGACATTCGTTTCTGTTGGAAATATTAAACTATCCCTAAATCGCCAATGCGCCACCAATCTTGGGTACTGAGATGTTATGTCCCTTGTACCTGTACTCTGGCTCACTCACCTTTCAAACTAGAATACAATAATACCAATAAAGAGAATTGTTCATATTTAGAATAACCCCAGTGGCTATGCTGGTATCACATTAGTCTCCTGATGACACAAAAAACAATATAACAAAATACCCATCACATACAGAAAGCACCGTCTAAATCTTTTTACAAATAAACCTTTAAATTACATTAAACAGGCAACCGAACTTAATCGCTTCCTATTTATTGCCTTTGTCCCTTCGTGGTCAATTAAGCCATCATTCTCATATTTTCACATTAAGCTCGACACGCCGAGTAAAGCCACGGGATAATCATATATTCTGACCTATAGCTGATACAAAATTATCACGCGCCTTTATAAACAATTCGGCACAGGCGATGAGAGGTAGCGTTTTTAGGAAGTATTATGAAATATCTGTTACTCGATGTTTAGATTAAAAAATCTCTTAAAACGACTCTACAAACACTCAATAATGAAAATTACAAGAATTCAAAATTATAATATCTCTCTTTCTCTCTCACTCACTCTCTCCCTCTCTCTCTCCTGTTTATTTATTGTTTCGATTTGATGGAGGCAGACTCCTGCCTTCCTCGTCTTTTGTTTCCACTTCGCTCTATTTGACGTATAGTTTTCAGAAACAATGCAGCAAAAAAGATCTTTTCTGGCCACATCAAAATTATATATAAGAATAAAAAAAATCAAAATTATAATATTTTTTTATTATATTCTTTCTTTATAAAACTTAGATGTAGTCTATTGTTATAATGAATTTAATTCGTGGAGCAATACGTGTAAATAGAATAGATTCAATCTGATAACGAATTACAATCAAATAGTTAACTGTGCCATGGTGTTTTACTCGCGTTAAATTTGTACTGATGGACATATACGCATATTAAATAATCGTTGTCACAAAGTTAACGATTACGTAATGAATAATTTTATATTTATTTTTTTAATTGAAGGATAGTGATTAAAATTCGACATATGGTGCTGGGTGGTAGAGTTTTAGGCTATTCCATTCAAAATATAATCTGTTTTTAAAAAACAGATTCATTATTTAAAATTGGAATATATAAAAACGCGCTAAGTTTATAAATTGTATGCACATAAATCAAGGTGACTATAATTTCGTTAATTTATTTTGGGCGTAATACTACTAAAGATTTGTTTCAAATAATTCTTAATTTACATAAAGTTTTCGAGACTTAAATTATTAACGATCGATGATAATACCGTGTCAGCTTTCATTAATTAAACAAATATTATTTTAACTTACCAGAAGAATGGGTTTCGTAACTTTATAATCAAGAATATTTTGTTTATTTTTATAAAGTGATTACTTGGTGGTAGGGTTTTATGAGCTGAGATGGCCCAGTACTTAGACACGTGCATCTTAACCGATGATTCCGGGTTCAAACCCAGGCAAGAACCACTATATATATGTGCTTAATTTGTGTTTATAATTCATCTCGTGCTCGGCGGTGAAGGAAAACATCGTGAGGAAACCTGCATGTGTCAATTTTCATTGAAATTCTGCCACATGTGCATTCCACCAACCCGCATTGGAACAGCGTGGTGGAGTATGTTCCAAAACCTGTCTTTAATGGGAGAGGAGGCCTTAGCCCAGCAGTGGGTACAGGCTGTTACTTTTTACTTTTTTTAGGGCTTTGTACAAGTCTATCTGGGTAACTATAATACGACACAATTTAAATGTATCGTCGAATTTTGCCGATGTGTCATATATTTATTCTACCGCCAAGCAACAATATACTGTGTTGTTGTGTTCAAGGGTAAGTCAGTAGTATTATTTGTATTTATTTCAAAGACAATTTCATGCAACACACCCTTAACATATAACATTAATATAACACATTAATATAAGTATAGACACACATACAACGCTATAGTATATAAATCCATTGTAGTTGTTTTCGTGATACAACATAAAATCCAGTTTTCTATGTCTTAATTAATGCCTTCACACGCAACACTTTTGCGGCGTTTAATAAAGAAAAATTCTGTATTGCAGTTAATTAAAATAGGTCTTTGATGTGTGGTCTAAGTGTTAGACATTTAATTATTTGTTGAAAAAATATAACATAATAAATAAATATTTGACAACATCACATACGTTACTCTGATTCCAATATAAGCAGCTAAATCACTGGTTTTATAGAAAATCAAATGTAACGACGGTACCACAAACAACCAGACCCAAGACAACATAGAAAACTAAATAACTTTTTTTACATCGACTCGGCCGGGAATTGGACTTCAGAGTGGTATATCTATGAAAACCGATGTACACACTACTCGACCATGGCGGTAGTCAAATAATATTACAGTAGGGTTCCGTACTTCTAAAGGAAAAAGGAACCCTTATTTGACTGTGCATTAAGACCCATTTTCTCAGGAACCCGTAAAGGTATAACATTGAAACTACTGCCAAATACTAATTGCGGTCACTTTGTGGATTAATTAAACCTCTAAGTTCATGTCATACGAATATATAGTACATTTCTCATATATTGGCATATGAAATTAAAATCCATAGAGCTCTTCCCATTGGCCAAAAACTATAAATTTTCACAAGCCATATCTCGTTGTATATATACAGGAAAAATCCCAAAACCAAATTGAATGTTCAATGTAATTAAAAATAATTGTACATCAGTCAGACTGTTTGTCATTTTTTTTAATGGTAAGGAAGACCTGGCCGCTTGCTTGCCTTGTTAATAATTTGAATTGAAATTTAAATAATCGAGTATCATTGATTTAAATATAAGTAAATC
Organism: Vanessa cardui; assembly: GCF_905220365.1. Classification (NCBI taxonomy): domain Eukaryota; kingdom Metazoa; phylum Arthropoda; class Insecta; order Lepidoptera; family Nymphalidae; genus Vanessa; species Vanessa cardui. The sequence goes on along the minus strand of NC_061142.1, from coordinate 2,253,254 downwards.
GAACAGATTCTCATAGTCTCATGACTATGAGAACTACTTCATCATAGATATGACTTTCAAGTGTTAATTGTTTGTTGATGTTTGTGTTAGTCCATTTCGTTCATTCTTATGTAAATATATAAAATTTAATGAAATTAAGTTGTGAATAGTACAATTGAGTTTCATATTTTATTACATACTTATATATTTTTTAGAATACTAACAGCTATTTTGTATTTACCCTATTATTAACTCTTAATATTTGTGTGATTCTAGGTTAAGGATTAACAAGGAAACTACTACTACTATTCTTGGCTTTAAAATTCAATTGAGTTTATCATCTCCGTACCGATCGAAATTTTAAGGCCGGCATATATTCCAACACCTGCAATCCCCCTGGTGTTGCAGATGTCTATGGGCGGTGGTAGTCACTTTCCATCAGGTAAGCCTCATGCAACTTGGCCACTTATGTCATAAAAAAAATATATCTCTACATATTGGACCGTGTCCTTAGCTGAGCAACAATGCGGAACAGGCCGCTCTATGTACTTTATTGAATTTCTGGAAAATTCCTAACACATGCCGCCGCCGGTGCGACTTTTAATTCGTTGAACGTACCAACAGTTTCAACTTGAAATTTTATGTCAATTTGAACTTTCTTCACTGCCAGTACGAGACCCTAATTTTTTAAATCAACAATGCAGAATGCTCTATTTTAATTTTTAATAAGGAACATTTTTTCAATTGATAAAGATGGGGGTTTTGGACACCTGATAATAGTATAATTATCATAAAATAATCGAATAAGCATACTATTAATAGCTTGTCAATTTTCCACTGCTGGGACTTTTACTTGATGGTATGGTAGGGCTTTGTGCAAGCAGGTCTGGGTCATCCCACTCATGACATATTTTAACAACACACAGAAATACTTTTTTGTATTCCAGTTTAATGTGTTAGTCAATTATATCAAGCACATAATGGATGTTTTAGTTCCGTAGGCTGTTGGCAAGTTGACCATGTAAGCGATGATTAATATTTCTTAGAGCGCCAAGTTTCTGGGCAGTGGTGACGTACCGGAGGAGATGGTCCATTCGTTGCATTATACCTTATCATTAATTTATAATAGGCTAATACTTAAACTTTTACATATCAAATTAGAAAAAACCTAAATATGCTTCATACTTTATATTTATATCATGAGTACATAGCATAAAACAACGTCGCTCACCGTTTTCTGTCCCTATGTAGGCTTAGCTTAAAATTACGAAGCTAATTTTGATGCGGTTCTTTTCACTGGACCGAGTGATTCGAAAAGAAGTTTTTTGTATATAATACATGGATAATATAGTAAAGAAACACTGATAATTTAGAAAATTAGAAGTTGCAAATAAACAAAATCTGCAGCATATTTAGTATCAGTATAGCACCTGTGGGAAGCTGGGACAATAATGTATATAGTTATTTTAGTATAGTACAGTACAGTAACAGCCTGTAAATTTCCCACTGCTTGTCTAAGGCCTCCTCTACTAAGGAGATTACACTATTTTAATATATTTAATTATTAAATTTTACCGCTCGTTTATACCGCGTGAAAGCGCATATCGTAATAGCGATAGCAATAGCAATAGCAATAGCAAATCGTAATAGTTAATCGTGTCCCAACTAAAATACGGATAATGCAGTCTAGGAACTTTTATTGAACCTAAATAAATACCTAATCCCCGGCTGGCATTAAATTATTGTGGCCGTATCGTAAACCCGCAACGTTCTATGCTACAATATTTATTTTTATTAAGTCATTGTACACACTCGCTGGTAAAACGTTGCGTTTCTCCTTTTATTTCTGTCAATTTATTTTTTAAATTCAACTCTTTTTTGTGACAAATAAATGTTCCATTTTAAAAAATTGGTTGATACTTTCATTCATTATAACGATATCGTTCTGTATTTCTATCAAATATCTATCGCGTTTCATGTACTTTTTTTGGTAGAATCTACTTTCCGAATCGGTGGTACTTTACGTTTAATACAATTCTGTAAAATGAGGATTAATAAGACCTCGAAAAAGCCGTTTTGAATAAATTATATTTCCAGAAACAAATTTTAGCATGACTGTATTTATAAGTGTGTCATAAACGCAGCGTTTTTAATCGAGTGCGTTGCGTTTATTTTTTCGCATCCTTCGTCTGTGGTCGTAACAGGAACTAATTGCTTTCGGAAACGCTTTATGTGATCGTATATCACCTGAAATATGATTTATCCGAACCAATTCCTCCGTTTTTGTGAAATAAAAGCTATAACAGTGTGTCGTAATTATTATTGAAATATTTTGATTGCTTTTCATACAATTCTTTACCATATATACGCGATTAATTACCCATTTAGTGTAGTTTATGGTGTTATTTCGCTTGATATATTTGCATGTAGTTGTATTCCTTCGATAAAATGTCCACTGGTAAACGAGAGAGTTCAGCTGTAATCAGATTTACCAGCTAAACCAGATCTTCACCTGCATATGCGTCACGGTAGCATGCGTAAGCGATCCCGTGTCGCCCGCCGAAAGACGGAGAGGATAACGCTGGTTTTTTTACTGGGTAAACCCGGTGGACCTGGGTGCACTCGGCGTCCAGGGAACCATGTTCCATCACGTGGGGGAAGAGCGTAACGTTCCATCGAGAAAAAAAAGGTCTTACCTGTATAGCCATTAAACCAGACCAGATTAAACGTGGACGACTATTCTTTTTTCACTGTTGATTGACTCTTTTTGATTTTGGCTAATTTAAAAATGGATGATGACTCTTCAATTTGTCTTAAATTTAAGGAGGGTTTATTACTTGACAAAGGTGAAGGTAGAAAGATATATTGCGTCCACTCCAGACAGGCAAGCAAGGTGTTAACCAATATTGTAAAAACTTGGTTATTGGGTACGAAGCTAAGTACTAATAACAATTGTTGAGGAGAGAGGGTGCTACTTCTCACCCCCAGATCTCTGAGCCATAGCACAGGAGAACCTGCGGACTCTAATGGACGGTTGAACTATTTGAACCATCTCAAGAGCGATCATTAGAATCAATTGGCAAGATCCCACGAAACCCAATTCATCTTATGATCTTCCAAAATTGTCACGATACCAAAAAACAAATATACATAAATTTGTCGACACATTTCCATGAACAGCAATACGTGAACCTATAAAACTAATTTGCATTTGCCTGGATGACCTCAAAACTCATCTTCCTTTATGGTTCGATCCATTGAGAAACCTCAGCCATAATGAGTGCATAGAAGCTAAACCAAGTACATTGTACGTTATATAAACAACATTGGTTAATCCAAGCCGTCATCGAGTGAAGCACACGCCGTGAAACTATCTGGAACTCGGCCAGTTCTATTATCTACTATAGTTTTAGTACTCTACGGTGTAAACGGGCTCGGTTATGCGAATATGCATTAAGTTTCATAATTTCGTACAGAGTTATGGTTATTTTTGTAAATAGTAATGAGAATTTGTTTTCAACATTATTTGAGCCTGTTAAAAAAATCTAATTAGGATCTCTGTGTATATTTTAAGATGCATGCATCTGATCGGTCATATCTACCGAAGCTTGAAGCCAAAAACGAGCCGAGATGGCCCGTGGTTAGAACGTATGCATTGTAACCGATGATTGCGGTTCCAAACCCAAGCAAGCACCACTTAATACTGATGTGCTTAATTTGTGTTTGTAATTCATCTCGTGCTTGGCGGTCAAGGAAAACTAACTGCATGTGTCTAATCTCAGAGAAATTCTGCCACACGTGTATTCCACCAAACCGCATTGGAACAGCGTGGTGGAATATGTTCCGAAAACCTTCTCCTCAAAAGGAGAGAAGGCCTTAGCAGCAGTGGGAAATTTACAGGCTGGTGTTGACTTGAATTTACCGTTATGTAATTGTACCATTAAAAACTGTAAAAGCTCTTTTAGGGTCGAATCAGGTCAATAGAAGCATTGTCTTTTATTAGTATACCAACCTTACCAGGTTGCTGGTCAAATAACTGTACTAATTACAAAATATTTTTACTATGTTGTTCAAGTATAACTGGTGACGTCATCGTAGGTATGACAAAATAACACGCTTGGATATTAATAATATCATTTAATGAAAATATGTATATTATGTATTTATACTACATATAAGTAAAATGACTTAAAGTTAATGTACCCTTCCCATTTATGTCAGTATTATGATCCTCTACCCAAAGGTTGCCTGGAAGAGATCGCTGCTTAGCGATAAGCCCGCCTGTTGCAACTCATGCAACTTTTGTGTAACAAAAATGTTATTTTTAGTTTTAAGATTGGGTGCAATAAAGAATAAATAATTAAATAAATATGCGGTATCTAGCTTACTCTAAATCTGTGGCAAAACCAACGCACTGGCTTCTTGGCTTTGGTAACGTTAACAACTTAGAATAAATCGTTCTCTGTATGCCTGTCTTTTAGCTAACACGAGGCACTTAATAATCGTTTTAAATTTTGTTTGTAAAGTACACTCAATTCCATTTTGTGCAAGCCCCTCTAGATACCGCCCATATGTTTACTTTATTTTATTTTTGCTGAGGAAACAAAAATGTTTTTGTTGATATTGAAATATGAACTAATTCGTACAAAAACCAATCAAATTGTGTGAAATATTTAATTATTTAATAGAACTATTTTAAAACTATAACGTATGTTTCTTACCCTTAAATTAACTCTGACTCAATATCTTCGAACGGGAAGTCTGAAATACAGGTGCCTTAGATTATAAATAAGCTAGCTTGCACACGTGTACAGTAAAAAAAAACATTTTTATTTATATACTTGATTGAAAACATGTAAAGAACAAATGTCATAAGACACAAAGAAAAATATAATGGCGCCAAGAACAGTCGTATCGCTTCAAGCGATCTCTCAAATGAATCAATTCGCAATCTCCGAGATTGACTCAACAAGGAAAAATCTTGCGTTTTTGTATCAAAAATTTGAGTAAATATTTATTTCGTTTTGACTGTATTTGTTTATATATTTACCGACAAATGCATGTAGCGTAATACATTAAAAATGGCCTTTTAGGCGCGAAGTTTGAGTTCTTTGGACTATTACTGAGTCATACAAATTTGTTATTATAAAGTCTGACAGTAACTTTTAATAACTCGTATGTAAAAAAATATTAACATAATTATTGTTACTAATGGTTCAGAATTAAATATAATTCATTGAAGTGATGCATATGGAAATAAGATTCCTAACTTTACTGACAAGTTAAAATGGAAACTAAATAGTATGTGTGAATATATCTATGTTTTTGTATTTGCGTGCATTTAAAGGAAATTACTGGTTATTTTCTCATTTTTTCGTTTTTGATGCAATATTAATATTAGCCTAAACGCTAGATCATTATAGTGGTGTTATTTTACTGTGCTTAACTTTTAAATAAAAATTTGTAATCCAATACATTTCAAAATCTAAAAAACTCCGACACAATCGTGTAAAATCCCTAACAACGGATTTTGAGGCTCGTATAGTAGTAGTTTATGCGTTTAAACTCTTAGAATGCGAGTCCAGTAAAAATATACTCCAATCCCAATGAACAAAAGAAAATATTTGCTCCAAATGTTCTTTAGAGCAAACAAAAGCTCTTGAAACGTTTTGCTAGCCGGAACAGTCTCAATTTCCCCAGCTTCCTCGAGCGAGTGGTGTTTCATGTTGTGATCGCTATCCGTCTTACTGTCTCGACCAGTTTGTAAATGCTGACGTTTTTAATTGACTTCGGAAACCAACGTTACGCTCATACTCTTTCAGTAAAAGTTTTTAGGAAATATACGATGCTTTTGTTGATTACACTGAGACTACTTTTTTTACAGCATAGGCAAACTAATGAGCTGATGATGCTCACAACCCATAGATATTGGTGTTGTAAGAAATATTGATCATTGATTACAAATCCAAAGTACTATCACTCTTGGGGCGTAATATGTCATGCCCCTTATGCCTGTGGTTACAATGGTTCACTCTCCTTTTAAACCAAATTTACCTACCCAGACCAAAAAGCCGAACCAACTAAATTCCCCAAAATAGATAGAAATACAAAATTTAGTATAAATTAGTATTACTAGATTATCAATAACATGACAACCAATTAATGCCCGTAAGTATTCCAAAACTCGTGCTAAATTAAATTGACTTAGACCTTAATATTGAAAAATCATTATCGACTTTGCTAAAATTTTTCTCATTAATATTAACTTTTCAAATTGTTTTTTAACTCAACAAACTTCGATACACGTGTACGAAGATATTCCTGAAGTTTCGCAAGAAAATCTTGTGTAAGTATCTCTTGAATAAATACTTAATATACTAACATTATGAATAAAGTTCGAATTAATATGAATTCAAAGGGCATAATATTATATTTGAGATAAAAACATCATGAGCTTTATAACGAGCTACTTAGACTGTATTGAAATATGTATATCTAATGTTTTTTTTTTCGTAAAATACTTAAAAGAGAAATAGCTATGAGAATTTGATTGCTTATAACGTATAGACTTTGTATTAACTCAATAAGAAAAAATGGAAATTCTGACATTATAAAGGACGAAATTTACAAGAACAAAAAAACATTGTGAGTTTAAACCGAGGTACGTATCACTGACATTTCAGGTCCTTAATGGTGGTTTATAACAATCGATCTCATTCTCGGGGTAGATGGAAAAATCCTGAAGAAACCTGCATATTTTACTTGGTGTTAGGGCTTTCTGCAAGCTGGGTAGGTACCGCCCACTCATCAGTTATTCTACAGCCAAAAAACAGTACTCAATATTGTTGTGTTTCAGTTTGAAGGGTGATCGAGCCAGTGTAACTACAGACACAAGGGACATAACATCTTAGTTCCTAAGGTTGGTGGCACATTGACGATGTAAGGAATAGTTAATATTTCTTACAGCTTCATTGTCTATCGGTGATAGTGACCACTTACCATCAGGTGGCCTAAACGCTCGTTCTCCAACCTATATATACTATAAAAAGAAAAAAAATCGAATGACAATACCACCTTTATATCTACTAACCAGAGGGAGGAAGCGTCTAACAGCTGAAATACTAACATGCTTTTCTCTTCCCAATATTCTTGGATAAAAGTAACAATTTGATATATTTTTTCATCCTGCTAAACTGAGAAAAATATACCAATCGTTAATGTGTGAAACCACTAAACTATTTTCGTATAATATTTTTATGACTAACTCCTTTTTTATGGCATTGTTATGGTAGGTTACTTGTCAGTGCTTAGACTTTGGCACGGTATTTTTTTTTTGTCTTACACTAATACTTAACAATCGCTGCTTGGCGGTAGAACATGGTTAAACGTGTTATCAATGTACTTTAAATTGTTGATGTATTAACAAATTATGTATACTTCACACGCTATCTTAAACTTGTATTTGCTTTTAACTTTGTGTTCACTTTCCTTGCTTTACTATAATGTTCCGCACGTTCTATGTTTTTTTTTTCTAATCGAAGCTGTTATATCAAACCTACATGAGAAGAGTAAACTACAGCTGCGTGTGGGAGACTAGACTTATTATTATTATATTATTTTTAGGGCATATGTATATTAAAATGAGTGACTTCTAAATCATCACATACATTCTTCTGAACCCAATGTAAGTAGCTAAAGCACTTGTGTTGTGGAGCATAAGAAGTAACGACAGTACCACAAAACACCCAGACCCAATACAACAAAGAAAACTAATGGACTATTTTCTACATTAACCCTATTTGTTTATGCGGAACCCACTCATCGCTACGAACAATACATTAAACTGAAGACCGAAAAGATTTTCACAAAATGAATAAAATCAGATGGTGTAACCGCAGGGAAATGCCTATAAATAATTTAAAAAAAGAAATTTTAAATTAATTAATAAATCCAGAACATTTTTCCTCAACTGTAATTAGCAATGAAGATGATTTCGCCACGAGATATATTGTAGAAATATTCATTTTCATAAAAGAAAAAAAAAAAAACAATTTAATTTTATATTTTCTCAAAGAATTCCTACCCCTCTCAGAGGCCTTATCCTTGATCTACGGCCTAGACAAGAGGAATATCTCAAGAATATCCTTTTAAGACGTGAAATTATTCAAACTCTTACAAATGAGCTAATTCTTGGGGAAAAAATAAATAAACGAGGGCAGTTGTGGGCACGAAGAATGAAAAGATATATCAAGGGATGGTTCTGAGAAGAAATTAACATTTTTTTTAAGTATAAAAATAATCATTAATCTTATTAAATATTTCTACATATCATCTAATATAAAATATTTACATGATGGACATACAAAAAACCAGTCTAGGTTTTTTGGCCTAGCATTCGTTTACGTTACAATTGGATCAATGGCTTACGAACACACAGACATACAAATATTTTTCTTGCTTTTGGTACAACAAGTTTATTTTTTGTTTGTGTGATATAAAATGTCCGCCCTTATCATTATCAGGCAATATCATAATTACTCTTTGATTCATTAACCATATTTTTTATTTATAAGCAATATAAATGTCTGTCGTAGTAGTACAAGTCGTTTAAAAACCTACTAAAAAATATTTATACCTATTTCAGCAAACATGTCATGACATTCGACGCATTAACAAAACCTTATTTATTTCAATACTCGATACAGCCTCATAATAATAAACCAAACAGGGCTTATATTCTATTTCGGTAAATTATACGTAAAAATGTAAAATAAAGGTATTACCTATTAACTTGGTATTTTCCTTAATACAACCATGACACAATTTTGAATTAACCTCGAGGTTAAAATTGGATTTTCAGTAAGAAATACCTATTTCCGTTCCATAAAATAAATATTAACTAAACAACGCCCTTGTAACAAATGTTAAATTATTCCTTGAATATTGAAATGAATTGTAATCTTAGGCGAAGATTACGGGTTCAAATCCGAATCATTACTGAATTTGGATGTGCTTGATTTGTGTAAGTAATTAATCGTGCTGAGATGGCCCAGTGGGTAGAACGCGCGCATTATAACCGATGATTGCGAGTTCAAACCCAGGCAAGCACCACTATACATATGTACTTAATTTGTGTTTATAATTCATCTCGTGCTCGGCGGTGAAAGAAAACTGCATGTGTCAAATTTCATCGAAATTCTGCCACATGTGCATTGTACTAACTCGCATTGGAACAGCGTGGTGGAATATGTTCCAAACCCTCATCTAAATGGAAGAAGCAGCCTTCTCCCAGCATTATGAAATTTACAGGCTGTTACTTTACTTTACTTTTATAGTGCCATTATTTATTGGCAGCGGTGATCACCAACTCATAGATGATTCAAACCCACTTCCAAGTCGATAAATATGACATGAAAAAATTGGGTAGGTCCAGTAGGTAGAACAGATAAAATGAAGCTTCCGGGCTAAAATCAAGATAACTGAGCGTTTTTTAAAATGTGTTAACGTATGTTGCTTTTCCGTTTCGGCAGTTCATGTACGTCAAACCTGAATCACACTATAAATATTTTCTGATACTTGCTATATATATACGAGTGTTATCAATTTATTTTAGTTAATTGTTGTATCCTCAATAAGTGTTGTTACTACAAAATGATTGATGGTTTTGACATATCCGTAAAATTCTGTGTAGTATCTTATAGTTAGCATTACTACGGTGCCAATTCACGAGCAAAATCCCTGATCGAATTAAATATTTCCTCCCATAAACATTTGCTATCCCTGTTTCACGTATGGTGTTAAAAAGGACGACAAATTCTTGACAAATATGTTAAGTTTAAGACACTTTATCAAATAATCAGCACCAATATCGGATTTCATAAAAATAATGTCGAGTATTCCGTTCGCATCGTGTATTTTTCACAAAATATAACAGGGGTCGAAATACCTCTCTTGGGGTGCTAAATCGAAATGACTTCACATTCACACCCCTGCTTCGATTTGCAGCAAAATGTGTACCCAAATAAATTGTCCTGGTCACATATATTTACTGCTGTTACGTGCGAAAAATATAATAAGAAAGAACCAACTGCATCGTTTCTATAAAAAAAATAATTCTAAATAACATAAGGTCACAAATTAAAAATGTACAGCCTGTGTTTATTTCACTGCTGTTCCTTACTGAGGAGAAGTTTTGGAGAATGAAGGAGGACACAAGGTAAGCACATGAAAATGTAAATACTTACCTAAATTGAAACTTAATACCTTAAATTGTGCTTACCTTACTCTGATTTTCAACCCGCAGTAATCGGTTAGTTAAGTGGGCTATTCAAAACAATTACACGCGTAAAAAATTTTTCATTATAAAATTTAAATTATTTAGTAAACATTGAGAATTTACACATATCTATCTTCTTGCTGCATCTGAAAATATTCCAATGAAAAAATGTCCAATAACTTTTTATAGGCCTGAATTGGAGTTTGAACCCAGTACCTCTGAAGAGCTGAGATGGCCCAGTGGTCAGAACGCATGCATCTTAACGGATGATTGCGGGTTCAAACCCAGGCAAGCACCACTATATATATGTGCTTTATTTGTGTTTATAATTCATCTCGGGCTCGGCGGTGAAGAAAAACATCGTTAGGAATGTGCATTCACACATGTGCATTCCACCAATCCGCATTGGAACAGCGCAGTGGAATATGTTCCAAGCCCTCTTCTTAATGGAAGAGGAAGCCTCATCCCAGCAGTGGGAAATTTACACGCTGTTACTTTACTTTACTACCTCTGAATATGCCATCTTATATCTGGACACAAAATTGACGAGACAGTTAATCTAATGTAGGTACAAACAAAACAGCAACAAAAGACAACTTTCACAGACTAAATTTATACAAGTGAATTATATTTAGTTTGAAATTATTAAACAATTATTTCGAAACTAAATTTCGTAGTGCACACACTATACCTGAATCAGTAGACTTGAAAACGTGTCAAAGTGAACCTTCAGGAGATTTGTTCACAGAGAGATTATATGGGAAATGGACACGAAATTCATGTTAAAATTTTAATGTACGCTACAAAATTGCGGAATTGAAATTTGAATTAGTCGTGAATTATTACGTGCTATTTTAACACGATTTTATTAGCTCGACCCATATAGAACGGGATCTTTCAACGTGATTTTCACCACAACACGTCAATGGAATTGAAAATTGACATACGGCCTGTTCCATCACATATTCATTCATCAACCTGCATTAATGCTGTTTGTTGTAATACACTGCAAATCTCCAAAATGGAAAAGAGATATTTTTCCTTATTTTCAAATTTTTCATTATCATTATTATACATAGTATAAACATTTTAACAAAAAGAAAAACCGACTTCAAACAAAACACTATTTTAAAACACATGAATATACATTAAAAAGTAATAAAATTATTGCGTATTCAACGTATTTTTTAGAGTCCTCCTAAGTAAAATGAAATGAAAAATATTAGACTACTTAAAAGTCGATTTACGATTATATAAGGTAGTTATAGTTATTGCTATATTTGGAGCCGGTGTCAGCCACGGTGCCCTTGCCCCAACAATCAAAAGAAAGAAGAGATATGAGCCCCTTGATTAATCAAGTATATGTATAAAAGGTAATTTTTAAAAAACATATTTGTTAAAGTATTCTCGTATTGTTTTTTGATAGATATACTGTAGGGTTTTCTTGGGTGATCACTGACACCGACTCCAAATATAGCAATAATTATAACTACATTTCGGTTTTTCTTTTTGTTAAAATTTTTATTTTTATTTTTTGATTTTAAGTGAAGCTGATGTTGACTAACTAATTTTTCTTAGTATGGATAGATGAAGCGTTCCATTTATATGATTCAGAAACTACTTCGAGGACAATTTCAAAGGAAACTTGCGAATAAAGCAAAAATATACTTTCGAAAATGCGGCTTTAATACGTCATGCGGCATAAACTACAAGGATTCCTCGAAAGAGCTGTAATCGACCTCAACAAAAAAACTTTGAAAAAGAGCTAATATATTTCGTACATCATATGACATCACATTACATACACAAAATTTGATTAAAGATAGTAAGAAATTCTGCCCCATATCGCACCCTAACTTTGAGCCGTATAGGAGTTCCATCACTACATAGTATAAACCAAGTCGCTTTCTCTGTCCCTATATCTTTAAATCTACGCAACCGATTTTGATGCGATATTTTTTAATAGATAGTGTGATTCCAGGAGAAGGTTTGTATAAATAATACATGAACAATATAGTAAAGAAACACTGATAATTTTAGAAGTTTGCAGTGTGATGTAAATAAACAAATTCTGTAGTATATTTAGTATCAGTATTGCACCCGTGCGAAGCCGGGGTGGGTAGCTAGTTGATTATAATATTCGACTATGATAATTACATAAACATAACAACATTACGAAAGGTGACTTAAATATCCAAATAACCTATAAATAAAAGTTTCGACCGAGTATCGCTAACGTGCTCCTCAGAATTGTTCCGTTCCCTTCCGTTCCGTTGCTTTGTCATGGATCCATGCTTAGAACCTTACCAAACTTTCACCAAACTACCCTTGAAGTATATATTATATAATAAAAAAGAATCATCAAAATTGGTTAACGTGATTTTCAGTTATTCACCTATTTGTCGCCCATATACATAATGCAAATTTAAGACTTATGTCGTTTTCATACGGATACCGTCATCGGAAAAAAATAAAATTAAAATGGGACCCCACGGGAAGAACTACCTTTCAAACAAAAAAAAATGATGGTCCACCCAGTGAAAAGTTATGAGGTAACCAAATAAAAAAAAAAAATACAGACGAATTGATAACCTCCTCCTTTTTGAAGTCGGTTGATAAATCAAAGTCGCTTACCGTTGTGTATCCTTATGTATGCTTAGATTTTTAAAATTATGCAATGCATTTTGATGCGGATTTTTTTAATCGATAGAGTAATTCAAGAGGAAGATTTTTGTATATTCACGGACAATATAGTAAAGAAACACTGATAATTTTGGAAGTTTCTAATGTGAAATAAATAAACGAAATCTGCAGTATATTTAGTATCAGTATTGCACCCGTGCGAAGCCAGGGCGAGTCGCAAGATTTTAATATTATTATTTTATAAGAACTGAAATTTTGACTTCAAAACTGAAAATGCTATATTGATAATATGAAACTATTAAAAGACATATTTTATAAAGAATTCAATGTAATATATCAATAAATCTTGAACAGAACTAGCATTAAACATAAAATATACATTCAAATTGTCGTCGAATCGTCCAAATGTTCCTAGGATTACCTCAACATGTGTTTTTTATCACTACTTGCCAATATGGAGGGCTATTTCGTTGTTTTATTGCGCATTCCCATACCATTTCGTGGTAAAATCTACATTTATACTGGGACAGAAATTATTATGCTCCTGTGTGACAAATTTATCTATTCTGAAATCTCTTAACTTGACAAAACAAATTTTTTTATGGCACTGGTTGGCGGACGAGCATATGTGCCACCTGATGGTAAGTGGTCACCAACCCCATAGACAATGACGCTGTAAGAAATATTAACTATTCCTTACATGTGCCACCAACCCTGGGAATTAAGATGTTATGCCCCTTGTGCCTGTAGTTACACTGGCTCACTCACCCTTCAAACCGGAACACAACAATAATGAGTACTGTTATTTGGTGGTCGAATAACTGATGAGTGGGTGGTACCTACCCAGACGGCCTTGCACAAAGCCTTACCATCAAGTAGAACTATACTATGAAACTACATCTTACTGAATATGACATTTATATATTTATTACGCTCTATTCATCAAGAGCTGAGGAGCCCAGTGGACAAAGCACGTTGATCTAAAACCGAGATTTAATCATGTGCTCAATTTGGGTTTACAACTCACTCGTATGTTTAAGGAAACCTCTTAAGAAAACTTGGTTATTCAAATGCACCAATTAATGACTTGGATGAAAATTTTGTTGACATTTAATGTATTTTGAAAAGTATATCACAGCATTTACAACTACTTACAGTGTCTGTATTTGTGTGTGTTTTAAATTTAAATTTTTTTTAATGAAGAATATTTTAAATTGAGAAACAAATGTCTTTGACTGTTTTCCAATTTTTTTTTAAATGATTAATTGGCCTATCACGCACAGTTCAAATCAGTGTACTAAACTGATTATTTAGACGACCTCCGTGGTCGAGTGGTTTTTCAACCGTTTTTCATGGTTACGCCGAGATCCTGGGTTCGATTCCCGGCTGAGTCGATGTAGATTATCATTGGTTTTCTATGTTGTCGTGGGTCTGGGTGTTTGTGGCACCGTCGATACTTATGATTTTCCTTAACACGAGTGCTTTGGCTGCTTACATTGGGATCAATGTATGTCATGTTGTCTCATATTTATTTATTATTATTAATTTTATGCACAAGACTTCTTATGTTATGTAGACAGGCACAAAATATTTTTCATCTCCTTAGTGGGGTTTAAAAGTTTGTATGGTAGTTTGTCATTCCTGATATAAGAAAGTGAAATAAACCTTAAATAATACTCATTTGTATGTAGAAAATATACTAATCGATGGCAGAAGTAAAACTTAGTAACCTTAATTTTGAATTGAAACGTTGCACAAAAATTTCACTCACATCGCCTCCAAAGATGTTTCAATATAAAAATATACACAATAAATTGACACCAAGATACGTTAAACATAGCGTTTCGTTTCGCAACAGAAATAGAACGAAGTACATCCAGACATTTTACTTAAATAACTTAAGATTTCGCCGTTTACCCGAAAACAATACACTCTAAGAATATGTCAAGCGTGGAGTAGAATACTTTTAAAACAAAACCCCTGAAATAACAATATAATAGACTAAACTGAAATACCGACTTGAATCACAGCGCGTCCGGAAATCTTTACGAAGCCGCGCTAGTGGAATAAAGGCTAAAACTCCGTTTACACCACATCGTAAAGGGATTTGCATCCTGTATTCTTTTTTTTGAGCTGAGATATCCCCGTTAGTATAACGCGTGCACTTTAACCAGTGATTCGGGTTCAAACTCAGGCAAGCACACCTGAATTTTCATGACCTTAATTTATATTTTTGGTTCATATCGTGCACGGCGGCGATGGAAAAAATCGTGAGGAATCTTGCTAAATTTGTATTCACCAACCCGCATTGAAACATCGCGGTGGAATGTCCTCCAAACCTTCTTCTCAAAGGCCAGCTGCTGCATTCTTTTTTTTTAAAGTAATTAAAATCCAATTAAAAAAAAGTGACAAGTAGGCGGCTTACAATCATTTTTGTGTTAACACTTCTCAAACCGGTCGTGTTATTAGTGACAATATTAAAAATATCGTCAGTGATCTATTTTTATAATTAATTAATCGATTGGACAGGTACGAGTGTTACAGCACCTGTTAAATCAACGTCCAAAGATGATTAATGTGTTTAATGTTGTTACTAGACATATAAATGTACTATGACCCGACTTCGCATGAATCCTATTATGTACAGTCAGAGTAAGAAAACCCTCGTCAGTTTTTAAATACATTTCTTTTGTCAAATCATAAACTCTTAGTACCTTTTTAAACTAAAGCACTAAACTGATACCTGCGTATAAAATTGAACTTACATAGTATGATAACTTGGTTCAAAATAGTGTAACATCTTTGGACTACGACTAGTTTTATATCAACATGGAAACTTTTGTAATGGTGTACTTAGTCATTACAAATTCAAATAAGATATGATATCTTCAACTGAATTGTCAAAATATGTCTGTCAATGTCATACTTTCTCAATCGGTAAAGTAGATACTCATACTGAGGACACGAAAATAGATCTTAAGGTGACGAATCTTTTCTTACCCTGACTGTACAAAACATGTAACTGTATGTGACATCAGCACAATTGGAGACTCACAGTTGTGTTGTCAACCTACGAAAAATAATTAAGCTCTCTTCTTAAAGGTATCCAAGTCTGCCAAAAAGCCTTGAACCGGAAATGAATTGATTGTAATGGCTTTCCGTACATCGAGGCTGTGTGGAGGGAATCCTGACGAATCGGAATCAACAACAAAAACAACAACCTGTAAATTTTCCAATGCTGGGCTAAAGCCTCCTTTCCCTTAAGGAGAAGGTTTGGAACATATTCCACAACGCTGTTCCAATGCGTGTTGGTGGAATACACATGTGGCAGAATTTCTATGCAATTAGTCACATGCAGGTTTCCTCACGATGTTTTCCTTCACCATCGAGCACTTGATGAATTATAAACACAAATTAAGCACACGAATATCCAGAATCTAAATCACTTCACTTAAAAAATTCGCGATACAAATTGCAGAATGGGTAAGTAATTTTTGAGTGAATTGTATTCAGACAAACAGACACGTCAATCTTGATTATAAAAAAGAATTCTACGTTCTTCAATCAAAGTGCCTTGATTCTCGTTACCAGATTTCAATACGATATTCTGTAAAAGCACTTCAAATGGATGTACTAGAAAACATTTTCTGAACATTGCTTTGAATAGCTCGAAACGGTCGGGTTGTAGGTCGTCAAATGGATACGGATTAGGTATCTCCTTTATGCAATTACTATGTACGATGTTGGTTTCGTTTTGTTTGAATAATGGACTACTATAATAAATAACTTAAGCTAGTTGATATAGTGTTGTATCAGGATTTGATATATCAATGCAATTAAATGTCTTTAGTCTAAAGGCTAAATATATAGCTGCAAATTTCGAGACTGGGTTCAAATCCTATCGGTCCAACAACAACAACAGCCTGTAAATTCCCACTGCTGAGCTAAAGGCCTCCTCTCCCTTTGAGGAGAAGGTTTGGAACATATTTGAGAGTCGAGATGGCCCAGTGGTTAGAACGCGTGCATCTTAACTGATGATTGCGGGTTCAAACCCAGGCAAGCATCGCTGTTTTATGTGCTTAATTTGTCTTTATAATTCATCTCGTGCTCAGCGGTGAAGGAAAACATCGTGAAGAAACCTGCATGTGACAAATTTCATAGAAATTCTGCCAAATTTGCATTCCACCAACCCGCATTGGAACAGCGTGGTGGAATAAGTTCCAAACCTTCTCCTCAAACGGAGAAGAGGTCTTTAGCCCAGCAGTGGGAATTTACAGGCTGTTGTTGTGGTTGTTGTTGTTGTTGATGTCAATCCCATACATTTTGTTCTTTTCTAACTTCGATATCGTTTTTTAAATGTTACTTTGTCTAAGCCCCCTGACCTCTTTTCAGTTTTTGGATTGCCATCCCAGCGTATTATGGAAGTAAGCATATAGAGAATCTGTGTTTGCGCACACACTTGCACAAGCGGGTGTGCAAGCCTGTCCTGCGTAATTGACTATTTTCACTGGAAATCTGCCACTGTGGGCGGAATTTGAACGATATTATTAGTATATAGTTGATATGCCATACGATAGACGCATATATTTAGTCACCGTGTCACGCAGGATAGATAAGACACGAAAGTGATTGATCGTTAATATTGACATTATGGACAGATAGAACCTTATCACAAAAATACTGTATCATACAGATACACATATACATATATGTATGTATTGATAAAATGACAAGAAAATAATATATTAGTATTCGCCCCCGGCTTTAGAAGGTTTCCACCAACCCGCATTGGAACAGCGTGGTGGAATATGTTCTAAACATTCTACTCAAAGGGAGAGGAGGCCTTTAGCCCAGCAGTGGGAATTTACAGGCTGTTATTGTTTGTATTGTTTAGAAGGTAGGTTTTTATATGTTAAAAAATTAGAAAAAAAAATTAGCCTATGTACTTCCTTGTTCCTTGGAGTTTAAGTTTGCTTTATACATATATTGTTTGGAAGTTAGACAGCGATAGACAAACAGACAGACAGAGTTACTTTAACATTTATATTATTGGTATAT
Source organism: Vanessa cardui (assembly GCF_905220365.1). NCBI lineage: Eukaryota > Metazoa > Arthropoda > Insecta > Lepidoptera > Nymphalidae > Vanessa > Vanessa cardui. The sequence continues at coordinate 2,235,298 of NC_061142.1, read as the reverse complement.
ATTGTATCGCATAGCAGCAATACAGTACTAAACTGTTGTGTAATAATCAAAGTAAATTAAATTGAATGACAGTTTCAGTATAACGATTAGAAAGTTATTCCCAGCAATTCCAACTAAATAACTTTTAATCTAGACCACAAGTTAAAATAGTATTTTATTTATTAAAACACTTGCCAACCACACACACAGGTCTTAATACAAATTTAAATGGAAATAAACACAAACATAAAAATTGTTGTTTTTTTCGCCTAGGGAACTTATTTCCTAAGGAAATTTACGCCTTTTCTCTTGTATATTATACATATAAAAATTCGTCTTGAATCACTCTATTTATTGATTTAATTTATTTTCGTTTAACGTGTTTGGATATTCAAAGATCAAAGGGTACAGACGTTGCAAAGGAGCTTTATTTTATACTATATAGAGGAAAAATGATAACAAAAGTACAGTACATACAGTAAAATTGTGTTCTACAAAGTGGTCTCCACATTTTTTCTCAAGTAACTCCACATTAACTCGTTCTAAGGTTGGTCGACATCGGCGATGTAGGCAATGGTGAAAACTTTGTACAGCGTCAATATCTGGTGACCACTTACAATCAAGTAGCCCATATGACAGTCCACCGACAAACACTATAAAAATATACACATATGTCATTATAGTTACCAAGATAGATACAAAAATATTTCCCGATAAAACAAAAGAAAAGCAGGTCGCGACCTCAGCAATTTGTTCTTTATTAAAATCTAAGTATTGTTCTTTAAATAAGTGTATCTGTAAATATTTCAAACTTTTAAAATTATATTGTGAGGCAATGTCATCTAGCAGATTGCTTCGAATCTCTACAAGTGCCCGCACATAGCTGCGAGCTGTTCTGACGCCGAAAATGGAAAAAGTTCTGATTGCGGGATTTTTTTGTCACTCACTGACTAAAGATGGATGCAGACCAGCGACTGAAAATACATATTAATTTTAGAAATTTAAAAGTATATATATCTTTTTATCTGTTTGCTCTCTCACAACCAAGCCGTTGAACCGAATTTTATGAAATTTGCTATGAAACAAACTTGAACTCCAAGAATGGACATAGACTATTTCTTTTGCCTAACACATAACAACCAACACTTAAGCGTTCGTAAGCCTGCGTTTAGCCCGCGTGCGACTACTAGTATTCAAATAAGTACTTCAATTGCGTAATATATTAAATTACAAAACAATATTTCGCTAGGTAGAACATCCGTTGAATGAATTCCATATGTTTCGGTTTGCAGGTTATTTTGTGTAACAAAAGGCATAAAGGTCGTACAGTGGTAGGGATTTGTACAAGCCCGTCTGGGTAGGTATCACCCACTCATCAGTTATTCTACCGGCAAATACCAGTCACTCAGTATTGTTATGTTCCGGTTTGTAGGGTGAGTGAGCCAGTGTAACTACAGGCACATGGGACATAATACCTTAGTTTCCAAGGTTGGTGGCACATTGACAATGTAAGGAATAGTTAATATTTCTTACAGCTTCATTGTCTATGGGTGATGGTGACCACTCACCATCAGGTGGCCCATATGCCCGTCCGCCAACCTATACCATAAAAAAATTAGGTTGATACTCAACCTTCCGGTGTTAAAATATTTATTAATTAAAAAATGCAAAATTTAAAACCTCCTTTGCTAATTGAAATGAGAGTATTTTGTTCGTGTGATTAACATACGGTCAAAAAAATGATACGACATCCACAATTTTCGAATCGTAATATCTCAGAAACGGTGGCACGTAGGAAAAAATATGTTGATACATTTTTTGCAGACAATTTTGATGTCATGAAAAGATTATTTTCCATACACAAGATTAGTGGGAACCTGAACATTTTATTTACAATTATATATTTAACAATTCAACCCATTATCAGCTTGTTGTTTTGTGTATCACCAAAAGTCTAGATTGACGGGACTTTAAGAATGAAATATTTATTAAAGAATTCATAACCAGAGTCAACTATTAAATTACAGGAACAAAGGGTATTTATAATGTATGAATTGGGTAATATTTCTTCGCAAATGTGCCCAACTTTGCCCAATAGCTGCCTTTCAACCTACAATATAAAAACAAAACCTAAGTAAAAAAAAACATCGTGAGGAAACCTGCATGTGTCTAATTTCATCGAAATTTTGCCACATGTGCATTCCACCGACCCGCAATGGAACAGCGTGGTGGAATATGTTCCAAACCCTCTCCTTAATGACTAAGTAAAAAACTAAGTAAAAAACTAAGTATCTCAATTTTATTTGTCTTAGCGTTTGTAGTTACCCTTAGATATTCATTATCAAATACATCTCCAGGTCTTTGTGGTGTAAATAAATCAAAATTTTGTTTAGAAGTTTATCAAAGTTTTTTGTTTCTGAATAAAACGATTTTGTATGTCACAAACACTTTTAATTTAATTATTGATTTAGCTCTTCATATATATTTGTAACGTTCATATTTATTGAGTAATTAGTATATATTTATGCCAGTATAGTTAGAAATTATGGACATTTGACTTGAGTGGAAGGCCTGGAACTTGTTCCAACATGCTTGCATGCAACAGGGTATCTGTCTGGGTGTTACAGAAGATTTTTATCAAACTCTTAGGCTTCATCACCATATATTCAATTTTCGAATTTTTGGCAGGCAATATATTCATAGATATTAGTACTGTAGAAAATATTAGTTTCAGTTTAAAATGAAATCAAAACAAAACTTTTAATAGGTTTCCAAAATTCTTAAAAATCTGTTTAAGAAACGCGAAGCATCGCCGTCGACTGGCTTCATATTAAGACCAATATATCTTTTAAAAACAATCTGTTTTAAGTCCAGCAAGGCTCAGTTATGTTTGTCCTTAGACACCCCAAAAATAAACGTTTTTAAAAAAAATCATTGCATTCTTGATAAAATTAAAAAAAAACAATTAAGTATCCAGTCATATCTTACATAAAAAAAAAAACAATTCAATTCAAACAGTATTCCTTCGAAGCCGTTCCACTAATTACTCTAATGGGCTGTATGCACATTAATTATGGAGGGAAGATGAAATTTCTGCCATTAATTCATCATAACCCCCTTACTATGCAAATTAAAATTTATGGCGAAAAGATTTTTCGTTTGCGGAAATAAATTACGAGCAAGTGCTCCGTTCGTAAATTGCATTCGACTAAATCACTTGTTTCATTAAAATTTCAATGGTACTTGAATATTAATATCTAAAGATATTTGCATTTATTGATAATATTTTAGCTAACTTCCAGAGAACATTTAGAATTGATTCATAGTCAAAGTTACACATTTGATTTTGATTATTAACATTAAGTTCTTAAATGTATACAAATATGAATTAAAAATAATTATTGTATCAATATTTGAATCGCACTTCTGATTCTCTGTGCAATAAACGAACCAGCTCTTCTGTCAAATAAGATTATCATTCCTCGTGCTGTCGACAGGAGTTCAGGGGTTTTAGGGACTCCTAAGCTTTGGACGAACAGGAACTGCCCAGCAACTGTCTCTGGTCGTTTGTTATTTGCCCACCCATTGGATTAAGAGAGCGAGCAAGTAGATTGAGGACCTGTGTTGTGCCTTATAATATGTCTCGTGTAAACAAGTTAGTCATTATTTTACTTTTCATGTAAATAACGACGAATTAGTAGTAGTAGTAGCTTATAAGAGCAAAATTTCATCTGAAACAGGCCTACGAAGTTTTCCCTTACAAGAAACGATGTATGTATAAAGTGCATATTTTAGCATCAATTGCGTGAAAACTATTAAGTCCATTGGTTATAGGCCCTTCCGTGTTTTGGATTCCGTGGAAAATATTACAAAAGTCAGTAGCGCTGATCAGGATTTGACCCAACATCGGTAATACAAGAATTCAATCGTGGCTCAAATCTAAATACATTTATGTGAAGAATATATACACAAAGTTATAATAGACCAAATATTAATAATTCATGATTTAAAAAAGAATGGTTATGATGAGACAACTTTGCATTAATTTAAACAACAAAAATATTTCGATGTATATTTGCACAATTTCATTTCTCAGATAAAAACGCAAACGTTTTTAATATTAACGTAGACTCTAGACAACTCTTCAATTTCCGATTTCATGACGTAGCATCGTTGCCGTCGTTCGAACAAGATTAAAAAAATACAATTTTGAGACAATATTATGATCAATGAACTAATATAAATGAACCATTTATTTTATATAAAGTCCAGGGTGCAGAACATGTTACTCTTAGCTGAAATATAGTAAATTTTTTGAGAAGGTTTGAAGATAATCCCAATATGCTGCTCAATACAAGATACACATGTGGCAGAATTTCATTGAAATTAAAAACATGGGATGTTTCCTCACGATACTTTTCTTCACAAACAAAATCAGTGGTACTTGCTTGGGTTGGAACCCGCAATCATCATTTACGATGCACCAACTAAGGCTTAAAATTTTAAAGAACACAAATTGAAATTAACTTTATATGGGTTTATAATTCAATTCTATTAATAAATAAAAAAAATTAACAAAAGGAAAAACTGATTTCAAACAAAACGCTGTTTTAGAACAAATAAATATGCACTAAGAAGTATAAAATAATTGCGCATTCAACATATTTTTTAGAGTCCTCCTAAGTAAAATGAAATTATCAATATTAGACTACTTAAAAGTAGATTGACGATTATATAACGTAGTTATATTTATTGTTATATTTGGAGCCGGTGTCATAAATGGTGAAGTAATACGATCACATTGACAAAATATCGTGAAACCTTGAAACCTCTGGTGGAAATTAGAAAATTAAAAAATATATAAGAGGCGATGGACTCTTAAGCGATTTTTTTATACATTCATTTCAATCCATTAGAAAACATCGAATGAGACACAGGAACATTAAGAGACTTTACTTTTGAGAGACATAAAACTAAAAAAAGAAACTTAAATAATACCTAAGCCATACAGAAATAGTTTTTCGATATAAACATAACGAACATTTTAGATCTTGACGACGAATCGTCTGATTCATCAAAATTGAAGAAAATATTACTTATTCCTACAATGCCCCCTAAACAGGGGGACAAAGTGTCATCAACAGATCCCTCTTGGGACACCTTTTCTATCCCCAAAGCTCGCGTTAAAGGGTATAAGGGACGTAATATCAAAATATTTAAAAGCAAAGTTAAATAAATAATATTTTGTAGAAGATTTTTCAACTGCCAAATTTCAAAGTTACTTTTGCTTATAAACTAGTATATGTATTGTTTATATATGTGCGTTAGTTGTATAGAAGTGTAGAAGTTGTATAGAGTTTCCTGCATTTGAGATGAGGGGTGCGTATTAACGCACACATACACACACTTGTACACTAGTACAGGTTTTATAGGAGTGCATATATATTAGTAACAGCCTGTAGTTTACCCACTGCTGGGTTAAGGCCTCCTTGCTCTTTAAGGAGAAGGTTGGGAGCATATCCGACCACGCAGTTCCAATTTGGGTTTGTGAATTCGCATGTGGCACAATTTGGTCGAAATTAGACACACGTAGATTTTCCTTCACCGACGAGTTGAAATGAATTAATATAGGGTCAAATTTCATCCAAATCCATTCAATGATATAACAGTCTAGAATCAAAGCGAAAACTTTAAATTATAACACAAATAATCTAGATATACTCAATAAAACTCAAAGGAATCTCAATATTTACAACCAATTACAGCTAATACTAAAACAGATTACAAAAACAAATACAAATACTCTAGTTAAAGAAGCTATAAGCATGCAATGGTTGTAAAACAAATTTTAATCGCCGATTTTATATCTGTCCGGAAATTCAAATTGAATATCGCAAATTAGATCAGATCTGAACATCGAAATTGCTCGAAAAGCACTAAAACTTTTACGAGCTAATTTTGTCACAAGGCCTGATACGATCTACTTAATATCCATTATCCCTGTTTCCCTTTCAATAACCCTTAAAGACATACCCTTTATTCTAAACAATATTAATAGACAAGCTCCAAGTTGTAAAACAGGGTTGAACTTCTAACAATATTCTCAAGTTGAAACTACGTCGTGAACAAGACATCAAATATAACACCTACATCCTTTATAAGTTTAACCAAATCCCGATGTCACACCGTCATCGTCACGTCAAATCTGGATAATTGACAAATCAAATTTCATTTACATTTTTTCGAGTAGACTTTAGCCGAAGATCGATCACAGTGGCGTGCTATTGGAGAGGCCTATGTACAGCAGTGGACAAAAAAAGGCTGTTGATGATGGTGATGATGATGATGGGACTTTACACAAAGACGGTGTAAATTCAATGGTTTATGGACTGCCTATCAATATGTGAAGTTGGAATTTCGATCCTGATCCCTTAGGCTAAAATAAAATAATATATAATATATAAAATAATTGGAGGAGTTAATAGGAATAGTAGTAATTGTTTACAATGGCTATTGCTTCTACTTTTTTTAAAAAAAAATATAATTACAGGATTGTATTGAATGTGAACCAACCATCGGTTCTAGATATACTTTCATTGAAGTCATTAGTTACTAAACCACCAATTATATTCATTACGATGTTACATATCTATAGTTAATCTATATATATCCAGCTTAAAAATCAACACATATTAACTGCACAAATTTGATACAAATATATACCTCATTTATTTAATTAGTTAATTTACCCATTTCATAAAACTCTCAAGGGTATTCTGGCGTGGTCCAGATATATTTGACCGAGAACCTACCTTACCTTTGAATCAAACTTTAGAGAAAACTTATTCCAGAAGGATTCCTTATTAGAAGCGTATTCCATCAATCCGCATTGGTATAGACTGGAGTGGATAAACTCCATAACCTGCACTCAAAGTCTCCTTTGAGTCCAGCCATGCCAATTTTACAATCTGTTTATATAATATTTGGTTGCTTTAGCGATTGTCTTTTTGGTGCTCGCAACAGAATCCCTTTCACATACCGTGGCGCTTGAGAAAGACCTGGCCGAAATCAGTCGGTCAATCAGTACGTCATCATTATTCTTTTTAAGGCTCAATCATCACAGTTTCATATAATTTATAATTGGACTTAGTCAAACAAACTTCCATACAATTTTGATACGTCTTTAACAAGTCTTTGATGATTTGTAAAAATCTGAACCATAAAAAGAAAGCCTGAATACGATCAGATCGACCCTCCAAATTTCAACATGAACAGACTAAATTTCCCACTGCTGGCTAAGGAACTCCCTGTGAGAAGGTTTAAAACCATATTCCACCACGTTGTTTCAATGCGGTTTGATTTTGCAGTTTGATCACGTGTGGCGGATTTCTATGAAATTAGACACATGCAGGTTTCCTCATGATGTTTTCCTTCACCGGTTCCTTTTTTTCCAAATTTGAACACAAACAAAAAACTAACTAGATAGTTACACTCCGGTGTAATGAAGTTCCCGGCGTTGACGCGTCACTGTCCCTTTTCATTAGGCCAGTTCGGATTACAGGGGTGTATGAATAAAACATTGAGGGTTAAGACCAATTATTAACGACTTGTATACAGAAACACAAGATGCATCTTCATGATTTGTGTTTAACACTCGAAAACTCCTTTGACATAATTAATGTTTCCATCTACTAATACAATTTTATACTTTAATTGGGATTTTAAAACCAATGCAAAGTTTGTTTGATGGTATCCATACAACCTGCTCAAAACCCTACCACAAAATTAAAAAATATATTATTAGCAGTTATCTATACTTACATATGTATAATAAAATTGTAGTGTGCCTGTGTACACATACCAAAATAATATTTTTTACAATTTTTGTCTGTCTTTCAGTTTGTTCCGGCTAATCTCTGGAACAGCGGGCTCGATTTTGACAGGGCATTCACCGGCAAATAACTGATGTAATTCGGATCAACTTAAGCTACTTTTATTATAGAATTATATGTAAAATTTCAGTGCAATACAAACGCGAACAGAGTCACGGACACAGCGAGTATATTACGCCCCTTCACAAAACAACACTGTAGTACATAATTCGTTAGTAATGTATGTATAATTTAAACAACAAAGGCCTCAGAGCCAAACTAAATTACAAATTCATTAACCATATATTACTCACCATAGCGAGGAAATTAGATGACCAAGTTTAGATGTAGACTCAATGATTTATTAAGTTTGAACAAAGCAATGCTCTAAGACGAAGTTTCGTTATGTTAAGACAATTATTATATTATACAATGAACTTCTAAATCTGTTCGTATTATAATGTAATATTATAAGAAATTATTATGTGTCAAGAAAAAGTTTAGTCTATCAAAATAAAGATCAGATATATGAATTTTGATAAATTTATACGAATATACCGTTCGCGTCAGGATTTATTTTTTTGTTTATTTACTTTTTAGGAGAAAGAGTCGTTTCGTCATCTACGAAATAATCATCATTAGACAAAACAAATCCCTGCGTTTTAATCCATTCATTTAAATTATGTGCTGTAAAGTACCATATTGATCTATTTTAAATACACAATGTATTTAAGGTACTTAATTCGATAAAGATTAATGCTGTATTGCTTAAAATCGCATAAAAGGTAAAACACAAAAAAATGGTTATTTTGAGTTATAAGAGATAGAGAATAAGAGATTATTTTGATCCATCTCGTAGGGTTCAGTTCATCATTTTCAATGATAGCGAAAAAATTCATTTATTTACGGCATCACATTTGAAACTTCTAAAATGATCAGTGTTACTTTACTATATTGTCCATATTACAATTATCCTCGAATTATTATGTCTATTAAAACACCGCATTAAAATCCATTGCGTAATTTTAAAGTTACATAGGTTACTAGGGTATACACTAGGGACATGACATCTTAGTTCCCGAGGTTGGTGGCACATTGACGATGTAAGGAATTGTTATATTTCTTACCGCGTCATTGTATATGGGTGATAGTGACCACTTACAATTAGGTGGCCCATATCCTCGCCCGCCAAACTATATCATAAAAAAAGCTATGAGTACATGTATCTTTATTCATAACAAAAATGATATAGACGATACTCCTCATTACTCTGGTTCAACAAATTCAGATCAATTATCTTAAACTTTCCTTATATTGTTTACTGGTTTCAGCGTTTTAGTTATAATTGACTCTGTCTACAATATTTCATGGCGGGCTGTTTCGGGCCCACTAATTTGTCAGAACAAGTCAAAACAGGCGGAAAATTTAATTTTGTTAATCGTCTGAATTTGTTTTGTTGATTCAAAGAGTCATTTACGATTAAATCTGTTTAGATAGGGTTATTAATTTCTCCATTTGAGAGATCGTCTTGTTTATAAAACGTTTTTATTTTGTCGTCCTTTTAAGGATTTGTTACTTAAGTTGTCCTTAAAAGCAGAATTATCATTTTTATCAAAAATAATTATGAAAATTTTTACGTACTTTATATCTTTTATTGCGTGTCAAAATCAAAAATCAAAATAAACTTTATTCAAGTAGTCTTTTACAAGCACTTTTGAATCGTCATTTACAATTAAGCTGCCGAAACTTTGCTGTCGAAACACTTGGCCCTTGGAGTAGTGGTGCAAAAAGCTCCATCAACACTATAACACCTCGCCTCATTGCCTCCACTGGTGACAGGAGGGCTGGTTCGTTTTTGCCCAGAGGATCGGAATAGAGAATGTTCACTAATTTTGCTTATTATTACTCTATATTGTCTGTCAAAAACAAAAAATAATAGTGAAAGAGTTAATTCGATACGTCAATTAGTTTTCGAGTTATAAGTAAAACAAGTTGTAACGCACGACGCGGGCTGCCGGTGACGATGTGACGTCATTGTACAACACGCTCAGTCGGGCTCACTCGGTCCGTCCGCGATTGCACGCCCGCGCCATCGAAATTATATAACTAAATATTTTTAAAAATGTCCAAACCAAATACTAGGAAATCATGTGTTGTGCCTAAATGTAAAAATGCAACTACCTATTCGCCGGAAAAGTAGTTTTTTATACTTCCAAAAGATGTTAAAAAAAATTGATAAAAGCTATGAAGCGATTAGCGTATTCATGGTAGGTATATCTCGTCGCAGAGTTCGATACCATCGAAAATGTATTTCTCATCTATATCGTGCACTACCTGAGGAGAGGCATAAGAAAGGACGACCTACGGTCGACAAAGTAGACGAGGCGATGGAGGCAATTTATTCCTTTCTGAAAGAATACTTCTACTAATATCAATTTTCTATTGGCGAGTTAATGATCCAAAAAATGGAGATTTCGTTCCTGTCATCAGAACGGTTGAAAATCATTTGCAAGAGAAGTATGAAGACGATATTCTCATAATAGAAAATTAAGGGTGAAATTGCATGGTGTGCTTTCGAAATACCGGTTTCAAAATACTGTTTGCGAAATGGTACGAAGAACAAAAAAGGATAATCACGAAGAAAGATTAAGAATTATTCGCGAAGGTGCTGCGATAATCCATGAAAAAGACGAAAAACGTGTGACAAAAATGACCACGTATAATTATTATTTTTTGTAATTATTACGAATTTGTAGATCGGAACACACTCTATAAGTTTTATTACAGTAATTTTTCGATACCTTTCACGAGAAAAAAGGAAACTTTACCGTTACGTAAATTCAAATCGTTTATATAAAATACAGATTATTCAATACAAGATTTTGTAGATGATGAAAATACTTGAAATTAATACCTGTTGACTTCCAGGCAGGATACATTACATACATAATTGTATGTAACTAATATGATTGTATTTTTTAAATGTTGAAAAAGAGTAACTACTGAGTGTCTTGCCGGTTATTCTAGGTAGAATCTACTTTCCGAATCGGTAGTAGCTTCAATTAATTGTTAAATGACTATTCAAAAGTGCTTGTAAAAGCCCACTTGAATAGAGTTTATTTTGATTTTAATAGCGAAAAATTATTTTTTCTCCCAAAATTCGTGTTTTTTTTATCGAAATCTCGATAACGATGATCGTTACATGAAAAATGTTTAGGACCTTAATTGTAGATCGTACAAAAAGCAATAAAAGTATTCCATAAAAAATTTCATATCTCGATAGAGAACCGAGTTGTGATGAAAAGTGATACTAAGCGGTACGCTTCTCGCGCGGCGCGTTGTGAAATGACGTCACAGCACTCGCGCGGCTGTAAGCGGGACTTGATATTTTTCGAAACTTTGAATGCCTATAAAATCAAAACTACTAGGTATTTTTGACTAAAACAAAAACTAGTGTATTTGTATACATACAGGCTTTACTGAGAAAAAAATTCAAGTGATTTGGCATAACTAGTAACATTCTCCATTGCGATTCAACGGGGAAATGCTGCTAGCATTCTTGCTACCATTCCACGCGGTCAAGATTTATACAGTAACTACTTTTAGTTCATATTTGTTTATTCATAAGCATTTAATTTTATTAATTCTTATGTTAATAAAGTATTCATTTTAATAACAACTTTATTTGAAATCAAAACGTTTGGACTTTATTCTTAGTAGCTATAATAGTATAATCATATCTCTCGGAAGAAATAATTTTCATGCTAAAACCGCTGAACTGATTAAGATAAAATTTAGATTTTGGTATGGGGATAGCTTGAGTCCTGGTAGACATAGAAAGGGGGGTGACGTTTTGTATGCTATATGTAGTTTTATAAATTTCAGCTAGTATGCAATATGTATCCATTACAAACTATGAAACCTTATTTATGATATTATAATTATAATATTAATGAGGTGAGATGGCCCAGTGGTTACAACGCGTGCATCTTAATCGAAATGAAAAAACACGATTAAGGCTAGGCTAGCATCACTATATATATGTGCTTAATTTGTATCTATAATTCATATCGTGCTCGCTGATGAAGAAAAACACCGTGAGGAAACCTGCATGTGCCTAATTTCATCGAAATTTTGCCACATGTGCATTCCGCCAACCCGCTTTGAAACAGCGTGGTGCAATATCTTCCAAACCCTCTCCTTCACGGAAGAGGAGGCCTTAGCTCAGCAGTGGGTATTTACAGGCTGTTACTTTACTTTTTTTTACGTTTGTTATATTGTTATAAATCTATATTGAATTAATATTAATTACAATTTCATGATATAAAATTATGTTTCCCTATAGTGTAAGAGACACCTAATCGCAAGAAAGGCCAGAACGAAATTCTTTATTTACGACGAAGCGACTTACAACTGGCTTCTGATTTATCGTCTGAAGCAATGTTAGTGAAAACACGAAATATAAATCATAGCGCAGATGGCGAAAACGTTTCTTTGAATGTTTTGTTGATATATATTTTTTACCGTCTTATATGTGTAAAAGTTAATCTTAGAATCATTATGTATGTGATGTATATTTGGTAGAATATAATATATGAATATGACTGATCCGTTAGTCTGGTCGCTAGTTATTTACGTCGTGGTCATGGGTTCAAATCCCAGAATGGATGAAAAAATCTCTTTTTATAAGAAATAAACCATTAACGAACAATAATAATTAAACCGGGCAAGTGTAATTCGAACTTGTATACTGAAGGTCCCATTTCACTAGATAGACAAATAAACATCAACATATTTACCGTTTTCCGATTTATTCATGTACTTGTGATATTTTTACAAATATTCTTTTGACAAATTTCTGAATTTTCAATTGATTCTGGATCAAAGAGAAGTTCCCTATTGGTTATGATTCTCTTTGTGATTGTATAGGTAATGCGACATATGTAAATGGTTTTGTCAATTACATACGTCTGTTTAATTATGACAGCTCCAAGGGAACGCAAACCTCAGTATATGGTGTTAATTCCAACTTAAGTATCTGAGACGAGTCTTGCGAAAAAAGGCCTTGAATGACTTACAAACAACGAAGTGTCCTTAAAAATATTCCTTTTTTCCTTTAGAGGAATGGAATCCTGTATCCTTAAAAAAAGAAGAACCCTCCAGGGGCTTGCTGGGGACTTTATGCAAACCCGAGTCTGGCATAAAGTTGGTAGGACTTTATGGCTAAGGCAAAGCCCTACTACAAAGAAAAGCAGTTCTACCACCAAAACAAAGCGCCACCACTAAGTCTAAGCCTTACCACCAAGACAAAGCTATTCCACAGACCTGTCATAAAAACAAAAAAATTGTATGCTTTTACCGTTACTATTGGGAGCTCAAAAGTGCCTGAAAGGAAAAATCCTTCCTGATGACATCAGCATATTAAACATACGGCGCCATCTTCGCCACCGACCCAAATACTGTAAACGTCATCGAACCGAACGCGCTTGTCGAATGCCGAGTACACCCGATTAGCGTCACCGATATGATCGTAATGGGACCATATACTTTATTACTCATAAAGTGTAAAAAGTGCAACTAAGAAATTTCTCACATCAAATACATGTGACAATTTATCTAAGATTCCTAATCATTGGACTATTACTATTTTTGGGAAAACAAATATAATCTAAGACCTCGATTATTTTATATCAAACATAACTGTATCATACAAAAGGGGTGTGGGGAGGCTGTGATGCTTGAAACTTAACTAATGCTACTCAAATTTTAATGAGGTCGCTGACACTTAAAGTGTGGGGGAGGTAATGAAGACTGAAATAAGAGAAGTCGTTATTCTATGTCAATATAACCTTCATAGTTATTTTACTTCATACGTAGCAGAACAGATTTTGTCTAAATAAACTGTTCCAAATTATAACATATTCAATCGATCAGCGCCATTTATTGGTACTCTTTTCTCAACCTGCATTTTATTCTAGCATTTAGCTTGTAAAGTTAAGGTTGTAAGGCACATATCCTGGCGGCATGGATTCAAGCTCCTAGTTGGACAACAAAAACAGTAACTCCTATACTTTGACAAGGGTGTAAAGCCGTTGTTCTTGTGTACTTTTTCCGGTCGTTTTGGAAATACCATCCCATTGGATTATAAAAGACTTTATTGCTTATAGAAACATGGCTGCATGATAATTTCTCCTTCGCCGATATCTAGTCTTTATTGAAAATGAATTGATCGTCGTTCGTACTAGTTGGTTAGTATACTCGACACAGCTACACATAGCTGTGATTAATTTATAATATAAAATTGGATCAATTAATTTGTTGCAAAGCACACAACTCGAGAACAGCTGAACCGATTTCGTTACTTTATTTTTTAGAATTTACTTGAAATACGATGACGTTTTAATATTAATTAAATAAATTAAAAAGTCTAAACATAACACTTTTCTATAATCGCATACAAACAATTCGTAATAATTATTAAAAGTCAAGCGTTAGTGGAGAGGTTCCAGAGGCAAAATAGTACCAGCGACATTAGTTTCGTATAATAACGGCCTGTAAATTCTCACTGCTGGGCTAAAGGCCTCCTCTTCCTTTTGAGGAGAAGGTTTAGAACATATTCCACCACGCTGTTCCAATGCGGGTTGGTGGAATAAACTTGTGGCAGAATTTCTATGAAATTTGTCACATGCAGGTTTCCTCACGATGTTTTCCTTCACCGCTGTGCACGAGATGAATTATAAAGACAAATTAAGCACATGAATCAGCTGTGCTTGCCTGGGTTTGAACCCGCAATCATCGGTTAAGATGCACGCGTTCTAACCACTAGGCCATCTCTACTCACTTTCGACGACTAGTTTCGTATAAATAGATCAATATGGTCCTTTACAACATGTAATTTAAATGATTATTTTCGAAGACATTACAGATTTAAAATACAGGAACATATCGGTTTGTATTGTCCAACATTCTGTAGTATATTAATATCAGTACACTTACAATTCTATAAACAGATTTGACATCGAAATCCACCACCAAAATTTATTTAGTTTTAAGAAGTCATTACTATACGCTGTAAGTGAGTAACATTACTATGTTGTTACTATACTTTTATTTTTAAATTTTATTTTTAGCAGCTTATAATTATTTATTTTGTATATGTTTCCTGTATTGTATTTGTATGGCCTTAAACCTATGTTTGTTCCAGCTTAAGTTTTTAATATTATTTAAGTGTGTATTACTTTTTATTTAATTCAACAATGCTGTAAATGCCTGTAGTGGTGTATCACACTGCACTGGTCCGTGTACTTTTATTACATAAGTGTTTTTCTGAATATGCCGATGGTGTTTCAAATAAATAAAGAAATAAATCATTGCGTCCTTGTGAAGCCGGAGCGGGTCGCTAGTATTTACTATAAATGTTTTTGGTATATCGTTACTGCGTTGGTTTATTGTTATGGAAATATTTCTGTAACATCTAATGACTTGGAACAATCGATCGTTTCGAACGGCAGATTCATTGAATGCAATCAGCCATGCGCTCACTAAATCGGCTTCTTTCATATGATAATACAGGTTACCGTTTTTTTTTATTCGTGTAAAAGGAAATCTTTTACTTTTAATATAACTTACATATTCAGTATTGTTGTGTTCCGGTTTTGAGGGTGAGTGAGTCAGTCTAACTACAGGCACAAGGGACATAATATCTTAGTTCTCAAGGTTGGTGGCACATTGACGATGTAAGGAATCGTTAATATGCTCGTCGGCCGACCTATACCATAAAAAAAATTGCATTCAAATAGTTGATATCAAATTTTATAAATGACGTCATCGTGTTGGTTAAAAGATTACAATCAATGATTTTGACTTCAAACCCAGGCATTACATTTCTCTCCTTCTTCTAAGACTCCTCCCCAAAAGATCGAAGGACATAGGCCAGTGGAATTTCACTCTTGCGCTACGGTCACGTTTTAGAGGTTGGTCATCAGGTTTCGTTACAATGAAGCCGTGAAACAATTACAAAGAAGAAGATGGGTATACTGGTGGACCAGAGTGGATAAGACCAAAATGAACCTAAATAAAACCTGTCATTCCTGAAAAAAAATAAAAAATAAAGGCGTACTTTCGCGGGAGACAGACCATTTTATAAAATTAGTGTTAACTTCATAAATTCCAAAAATAATGAGACTTATGATATAAAAATTCACTAACTCATTTTGACATATTAAATATCCTTTCAAAAGCACATCCTCGTGGAAGACAAAGGAAAGTGTCATCACGTATAAACTTAAACGGGATATCGTAAAATTATTACTTTAAGGCCACCTGCCGGCTTTCCGTATAAGCAGCGAAATATGGCGGTTTACGTCCATGAGATTATGTGCCATAACGCCGAATTATGGCTGTTTAATGCGAAAAAATCTAATGTATAGGGAATACATTACATGATAATTTTTATTGGTTGTTATATTAATTTCAAAGGCAATTAATGTTAGTCTATACACAATCACTTACTAAATTATCCTCCTCTTTTCGCTTGTGGTGGTGAAAAAGTTGGTGAAATTGGAAAAAGGTGATCGAGTTAAGTGGAAGCCCATCTGAATAGGTATGCTGCAATTATTATTACTGTTGTTTTTCTATTTAATAATCATAATAATAATAAACATTAATTGAGAAAAATTACACTACTTTCACACAACATAAAAAACGAAACATAACAAAATATCACTTATCCTAAAATACATCAAACAAGAAAAAAAAAATAATAACTAAAAATGAAACTACAACAGAACAAGTTTTGAGAGTAATAAAATAATATTTAAAATAATATTAAACAATAAACAGTGTGCAGCAGTGTAATTTAGCCAAAAGGAGATCTAGAGATATTTGGAGGTTGAGTCAGCCAGTGTAAGTACAGGTTCCAGGAATATAATGTCTTACCTTCTTAGTTTAGCATTGGCGATATAAGGAATAACAGTTAAAATATCTTATGACGCTATTGCCTATGTACAGTGGTGACCATCTTAATAAAAGGTAGCTCGTTTTGTCGTCCACCAAATCGAGAAGAAAAAAATAATCATGAGAATTTCCATCACCACCGAGCACGGAATAAATTTCAAATACAAGTTATGAAGTTTATGAGAATTAATTTCCCCACCCGGATTAGCCCACAATCTTAACTTAAGAGATTTACATAGAGCATAATCTCGACTCAGTAATAGTTGGGTAACCCGTAAATATCTCACGACCGCGTAAATCTATTTAAATCTTATAACTATATTTACGGTGCATTGAAAGACTAGAAATGTCTAAGATTTTAATAAGAAATCTTACTCTCTTCAAATCATCTTAGAAAGGCACAAAAACTGGGCCGAGTCGTTAATCTATAAACTAAAGGGTAAGCCTGTTCGTGGTCCTTATGAGACCTGCGCAAATCTTCGCCAATGTTAGCATAACTCATAATTGTATTAGCCAATGAATGTTAAGCAACTACAAAACTGACCAAGCGTATCAACCATGCCCTCTAATCAAGGCTCTCGTATTTGTCGCTCAAATTTATTAGGATCAATCAATTATTCACATTTAGTTAGAGACTAATGTAAGCAAATCAAACAGTGGGCTGTACAGCAAATCCAAAATTCATGAGTAGTATCGGGCCCATCGCTTGATTCGCCGATTCGAATATAACGAAGTGTGTTTATTCTTGTTATGGTCATTAAATTGGATACCATTGAAAATGAATCCGCTGCCTCACGAGGTGACCAATGAGTTTAGAGACTAGCTTATATTACTGTAATGGAACTGAGGATCGTGAGAAAAAGAGGAGTTTGATTCTTGGGTCAGGGTAGAGACATTCAAGTTATTTTTTGTTCCGTGAATATATTCTTAGTCTCAGCTAGAGTTAGGATTTCGGCTAGGTTATATTTTAGAGGCATGGAATTCATATAAACTTACGCCTTCAGCAGTGTCCGATTGCCATCTCATCGAATGTCAACCAGTGTTTACACATGTTTGTGTGTTATAATATTTCCTGTAAAGTAAAATAATTAGTATTTGTTATTAAGCATATTATAAGCATTTATTTAAACATCCGTAATAAGAATGCGGATCTACCGTTTAGATTCTAGGCCAGTATTCAGATAAACATATGCCAGTTAAACTAGTAAATAGAATATTCATAGGAAGTGGGCAATGGAGGTTCTACGATTTAATTTTAACAATAATATATTGACCACGTATTTGTGTGCACGTAATGTTTATATGTGTGTGTGTCATTAGTCAAAATATGGTCATTATTTTAATGTGAGAAGTTCATGAAATTAAAATAAACGAGGTCAGCTCGTTTTTAATAAACGTAGAACGAGGAACTCGTTAGAAACGTATTTGCGACTAAAAATTAAAAAAAAAAGTTATTCTAAATTCAAAATAAGGTTTTCGAGTACGAGTGCTCCGAGTTTAAACAATTACATTTAATTATGTTACTTCCTAGACGTCTTATGGCTGTGGAAAGACAGAATTTCCTTACTTTAAGCGAATTAATTTGTTCTTCCCTTACGTACTTGACAAAGGAAAATCACGAGCTATTTTGAACAAATTAATTTTATTATTTATGAACATAAATTATGGTGTTATTAGACTTCAGCACATTGAAGAGGGTATATTCATGCCGCAACACAGACGCATTTCGCCATGTTTGTATAACATTTGTCAACAAAGAAGGTCGCATATGGAAACATACTTCAACATGATTGTGTTATCAAGTACTTTCAAGCATGTGGATATATTCATGGGCTTTTGGGCGAAGACGAAGAAGATATCGCCTTGTTATCCTAGGACTGTTGATACGTTTGTTTTTCAACCGACTTCCAAAAGGAGGAGGTTATCAATTCGTCTGTATTTTTTTTTTTTTTTTATGTTTGTTACCTCATAACTTTTCACTGGGTGGACCGATTTTGATAATTTTTTTTTTGTTTGAAAGGTAGTGCTTCCCGTGGGGTCCCATTTTTTTTTTATTTTATTTCCGATGATGGGATCCATATGAAAACGACATAAGTCTTAAATTTGCATTATGTATATGCGCGACAAATAGGTGAATAACTGAAAATCACGTTAACCAATTTTGATAATTCTTTTTTTATTATAAAATATATACTTCAAGGGTAATTTGGTAAAACTTTGGTAAGGTTCTGAGCACAGGATCCATGACAAAGTAACGGAACGGAAGGGAACGGAACAATTCTGAGGAGCACGTTAGCGATACTCCGTCGAATCTTTTATTTATAGGTTATTTGGATATTTGAGTCACCTTCCGTAATGTGGTTATGTTTATGTAATTATCATAGTCGAATATTATAATCAACTAGCTACCCACCCCGACTTCTCACGGGTGCAAAACTGATACTAAATATACTACAGAATTTTTTTTTTTTATGACATCACATCGCAAACTTCAAAAATTATCAGTGTTTCTTTACTATATTGTTCATGTATTATATACACAAACCTTCCCCTTGAATCACACTATATTTTAAAAAAAACCGCATCAAAATCCGTTGCGTAGATTTAAAGATATAGGGACAGAGAAAGCGACTTTGTTTTATACTATGTAGTGATGGAACTCCTATACGGCTCGCAGTTAGGGTGCGATATGGGGCAGAATTTCTTACTATCTTTAATCAAATTTTGTGTATGTGATGTGATGTCATATGATGTACGAAATATAGTTGGTCTTTTTCAAAGTTTTTTTGCTGAGTTCGTTTACAGCTCTTTCGAGGGATCGTTGTAGTTTACGCCGCGTGACGTATTAAATCCGCATTTTCGAAAGTCTATTTTTGCTTTATTCGCAAGTTTCCTTTGAAATTGTCCTCGAAGTAGTTTCTGACTCATATAAACGGAACGCTTAATCTATCCATATTAAAAAAAATTAGTTAGTCAACATCAGCTTCACTTAAAATCAAAAAATAAATAAAAATTTTAACAAAAAGAAAAACCGACTTCAAACAAAACACTATTTTAAAACAAATGAATATGCACGAAAAAGTAATAAAATAATTGCGTATTCAACATATTTTTTACTCTTCCTATGTTAAATGAAATGAAAAATATTAGACTACTTAAAAGTCGATTAACGATTATATCATGTAGTTATAATTATTGTTATATTTGGAGTCGGTGTCAGCCAATAAAACCCTACAGTATATCTATCAAAAAACAATACGAGAATACTTTAACAAATATGTTTTTTTACAGATTACCTTTTACTCAATAATATACTGGATAAATCAAGGGGCTCGTATCGCTTCTTTCTTTTGATTGTTGGGGCAAGGGCACCGTGGCTGACACCGGCTCCAAATATACCAATAACTATAACTACATGATATAATCGTTAATCGACTTTTAAGTAGTCTAATATTTTTCATTTCATTTAACTTAGGAAGACTAAAAAATATGTTGAATACGCAATTATTTTTATTACTTTTTCGTGCATATTCATTTGTTTTAAAATAGTGTTTTGTTTGAAGTCGGTTTTTCTTTTTGTTAAAATTTTTATCGGTTTTTCTTAAAGAGTTAACCAGTTTCCGAAATGGCTTAACTGCGATCTAGATTGAGGAATGGCGTTTCTCTCAATTGAGGTGTATTAAGCATGTATTTGAAGGCGATACAGCCCAGTTTCCCTACGATTATCTGAGGGTTGTATGAATTATAATGTTTTATTATTGCACTAGATTCGAGCCCCGCACGGTAATGAGAATAAACAAACTATTATTCATTAATTACATTAAAATATCACCCACCAAACAGGAACACAACGGAAGTGTGTCCAAAAAATTACAACACTTAAAATAAATATTATACACTCACTTGATAGCGAGTTTAAGATCACAAGTTTTTTTGACGTTCCCACGCTTCGACAAAGAATTGCATGATATATTTCGAAAACTTTTATTTTATATTCTTTAAATATGATCTTACATATTTACTATTAGGGCTGTCTAATATAAACAATGTCATAAGGCATTGGGTCTTATAAAATGACTTATCAATAATTAGGTCTTTAATAATGTTTACTGGTTATATATTCGTAGATTTTTGTTATTTTTATTTTAGAATAATCTCGAATAAGTTAGTACGATAATAAAATCCCTTGACATCGTTACATTTGTTTGCTTTTCATCATTAACCTATCATTTACCTGTAGATACAATACTTCATTTTATTTGAATTGACGAACTACGTGGTCGAGTAGTGTGTATACTGGTTTTCATGCGAACGTCACTCCGAGATCCCGGGTTCGTTTCCCAGCCCAGTCGTATAGAAAAGGTTCATTACTTATACTTTGTCTTGGGTCTAGTTTATGGTATCGTCGTTACTTCTGATTTTTCATAACACAAGTGCTTTAGCTACTTTCATTGGGATACGAATGTTTGTTATGTTGTCCAATAAATAAAAAAAAAACCAACAAAATAAAAAGTTCAAAATTTCACCGCATTTCCGTACACGATCAAAACGACCGTATAAAGAATTAGTGAAACAAACGGAAACGGGCCGTAATTAATAGGCCACGTAATTTGTACCGTGAAATTAATTTGAGGTTCAACGGTGCTATTACACATTTCGCGAACTTCACAAATGAATTATAGAATTACTGAATTTCATTCATTATAAACTAATCTATGTGAAAGTTTCAGGAAATATTCACCAACAACAACATCCTGTAAATATACTATTGCTGGCTTCCTCTCCATTTGAGGAGAAAGTTTTGGAACATATTCCACCACGCTGTTCAGTCGGGTTGGTGGAATACACGTGTTGCAGAATTTCTATGAAATTAGACTCAAGTAGGTTTCCTCACTATGTTTTCCTTCACCACCGAGATCGAAATGAGGTGCTTGCTTGGGTTTGAACCCGCAGTCATCGGTTAAGATGCACGCGTTCCAACCACTGGGCCATCTCGACTCCTCGGAAATATTTTAAATTTTTTTTTTTATAATTTTGGTAAGCGGATGGGCAAAGAGATATCATTGCAAATAGTATTTTTAATAATTAAAATAAAATCAAAATACTCTTAGCTAGTAAACACATTCATTTATCAAGAAAGATGCACAAGAGGCAGCTTTATTACTAAAACAACTATCTCTTCAAGACAACCTTAAGGTAGAGATAATCATTATGAGCAAAGTATATAACTAATTTTGCTTAATATTAGTATTCTAATTTTTCACATACAATGGAGTCGAGAGAATAAGATTAAAGAATATATGACACCATAGTTTGACGCATACGATTCAATTTCCTACCGATGCGCACCAAAGGATCACATCAAAAACTGTCCTTATCTCTTAACATTTAAAATTTTGATAATAACCTTAAAATGGTGCATAATTTAACTCCATGTATGCACGATCAGCTGCGGTTACCGGGTCTTTACTTCCATACGGAACACGACTGACATCTGTCCAAGTGGTTAAAACAAATTAATTATACCAACCAATAACTATACGTCACTCGTGTAATAGTTTCACACGAATTATTAATACATATTTGATTTTTGTGACATGTATCATACATGGCTTCGAAACTACTAAGTGTTGATTTGATTACGTTTGAGTTAGGTATCGTAGATCTATCATCCATAATGGAAACATATATTTCGGAAGACATTCTGATTTGAAGGAAAGTGAGCCAGTGTAAAAACAGGCACAAGAGGCATAGCATCTTGGTTCCCAAGGTTGGCAGCACAAGGCGCTGTAAGGAATGATAAATATTTCTTTCAAGACTATTGTCTGTGGTGGTGATTACTTACCATCACGTGGACCTATTCCTCGTTCGGAACGAGGAATAGGTCCACGTGAGTCGTTCGCTATATCATAAATAAATAATATTGAACATGCTTTATTATTGCATACATTAAAACTAAGAGACATTACAGGCATAAAGACCACATATACCATCTCAGAACTCAACCTTATTTTCAGCTTTAATTTCAGTATGTAATCTTGCAATGCCAGCATATTTGGATAAAATTGCCCAACAAAAAAAAAGAAATAACTTCCTTATGATACTAAAATTAAAATTATATCATAAAATAGCTGAACCGCCTTTATATAACACCTAATAAGCCTTACTTTCACCCCCATTTTACCTCTGGAGGGGTAACAACGCCTATGTACCTATGTATGTGTCCAACATTTTGCCAAAATCGGTTTAAACGTGAAGTTACATCAGAGTTACATTCGCCTTATAACATAAGCAAAGATAAGTAAAGTAAAGTAACATCCTGTAAATTTCCCACTGCTGGGCTAAGGCTTCTTCTTCCATTAAGGGGAGGGTTTGGAACATATTCCACCGCGCTGTTCAAATGCGGGTTGGTAAAATGCACATGTGGCAGAATTTCTATGAAATTAGACACATGCAGATTTTCATCACCGAGCACGCGATGAAGTATAAACACAAATTAAGCACATGAATCAGCGGTGCTTGCCTGGGTTTGAACCCGAAATCATCGGTTAAGGTGCACGCGTTCTAACCACTGGGCTATCTCAGCTGCGAAGATAAGAAGTAAACTAAAACCTTTTTATTTACGCAGCGTTCTGAATATTGAAATGTCCTGCAAGACATAGTGCTCCTTTGTTAAGATGTGAGTTTAGATCTTATTCCACTAAGCTGCTCCTGTGGGATTTGGTAAATACATACGACCGTCGTCCGTCACGTGCATATTTCTCACGAGATCTTATTTACCGCCGAGTATTCGATAAATTATATTTTTCGGAAAGAATTTCTTCAACGCGAAATTGTGATGAAAGGTAAACGCGTGATCTTCTCTCTCTTTTTATCATAAACAGCTGTTTTTCACCACAGGATGTTTTTAATTTTTCTCATCTCATCTCTCATTCTCAACGCTGTTGATTTAGTCTTTTATTTGGTGCATAACATGCATATAGAGGAAGTAGTTCGATTTAACTTGGTGCCGCTCGACACCTCTCTTTTCTTTTGTATTTATAATCTATACATATAATAAAATTTGAGTGTCTGTTTGTAATATTAAAATAACCTCTTCGTACTAAATAATGTACAAAGACACGGTACATATACCATAATAACATTTTTTACTATTTTTATCGGTCTGTCTGTTTGTTCCGACTGATCTCTGGAACGGCTGGACTTTAACACTCACTGGCAAATAGATGGTGCAATAACCATCATTATTTGAGATATAAATATAAAATAATAATAAGACCCTCCGCAATGCCCAAATACTGACCACTAACGCGCACAGCTCTCGCGCATACCACCTCTCCGCTGTCACGGACGTCTCCTACCACAAAAGCTGCTTAATACAAATATTTTTTTCTATTATATTCAAACGTGCATGAATTCGTGGTCACAGCTAGTACAGTAGCTATAAAATATAAAAACTGATGGACACCCAAATTTACCAACACCCAACTCAGAATTTTCAGTAAAGAATTTCGCCTTTTTCTCATCTCGTAAAAGTATTCCATCTGTGAATATAATTAAATTAACAAATCTCGAACATATTATACATACAACCTAAGAAATACTCAGCTATTTATAGAATTCCTTTACAATGGAATCAAAGGGATAGGAAAAAAAGACATAAAAGTAGGAAATTCACAGTTTATTCACAAAGAGTAACACGGCGCAGATTCTTTGCCTTTAGTTAGAGGGTAGTGTTCCTTTGTAAAGGTTTGCTGGTGAAAACATAGAGTTAAATATAAACAGAAGTGGCACCCTACCATAAAATTATGGAATATACCGAGCCAGAATTGGGTGTCAAATAGATATAACATTTTTTACTTATATAAATCGCAAAATCTTTAAACCATTGCGCTATGGACGTTTATATTTCAAAATAAAAATTGAGCACTAAAAAGAACGACACAATCTTGACTTTGATTCTTTTACTTTAACTGTTTTAAATACTAAATGTTTTTTTACAGATTTGGTAGGCAACCTGACAAATGGGCCACCGAGTTGACAGTAATCACCACTGCTTATAGAAAATGGCGCTAGAGGTAATATTAACCATTCTTTACCAATGAACCACAAAACTTGGGAACTAAGATATCATATTCCTTGTATCTAGTTACACTGGATTACTACTACTACAACTTACAAATCAATTTGCCTCGGTTGTCATATCTGATTTGGGATCTATCAGACGAACTTATCCAAAGGCCCATCAAGCATTTAGGACCTTTAAAAATAAATTTATTAAATTTTCATTCCATCAATTTAAATTAGCTATCGCTTCTATATCATTCTGAACTCTATGGTTAAAAGTATCGCCTTTTTATTTCCCCTGATTTGCCTTCGCTTTCCTAGTTTTTTGTCGTTCCAGCCCACTACGGGTTCCGATATTAACATCGGTCTTTGTTGTTGTGTTATCAGCATACAACAACAAAGAACGGTGTTGACATCGCATGCTAGTAAAATAAAATATGCATTGTGTAAGAACCCGTTACGTTTTTTTCAAATTTATTTTAGTACTTTTGTTGTAATAAAAACTATATACAAAATCGTTATGGAGATAGACTATAATTTATTCATCTGAAACAGGCTTAACACCTTATGTTTTTTCAACCGACTGCAAAAATGAGGTGGTTACTAGCCGAGAAAACCCTATAGTATATCTATCAAAAAACAATACGAGAATACTTTTTAAACGTACATATTTTTTACATATTACTTTTTACACGATAATGTACTGGGTCAATCAAGGGGTTTGTATCGCTTCTTTCTTTTGATTGTTGAGGCGCGTGTCCATGGCTGACACCGGCTCCAAAAATAACAATAACTACATTATATAATCGTAAATCGACTTTTAAGTAGTCTAATATTTTTTATTTCATTTTACCTAAGAGGACTCTAAAAAATATGTAAAATATGCAATTATTTTTATTACTTTTTAGTGCATTTTTATTTGTTTTAAAATAGTGTTTTGTTTGAAGCCGGTTTTTCTTTTTGTAAAAATTTTTTTTTATTTAATTTTAACGATTTGGATATCGTCATGTATCTACTACTTACGTCTAAGCTAACGTCAATTTTAAGCCTCTTTAAATTCTTAAACTATAATTATTATATGACATGCCCCAAAATATTCCGTGATCGAATATATGTTTAGGAGCCACATTTTTTACTTATATATTGGACAACATCACATACATTACTCTGATCCCAGTGTAAATAGCTAAAGTGTGTTATGGAAAATCAGAATTAACGATGGTACCAACACTAAGACCCATGACAACATAAAAAACTAATGCATATTATATATGGACTCGGCCGGAAATCGAACCCGGGACCTCGGAGTGGCGTAGTTAAAAACTAATGAATTTTCTATATGGATTCCAGGACCTCGGTCCGTACCCATGAAAACCGGAGTACACTCTACTCGACCACGGAGGTCGTCATGTTAATTTGTAATAAAATTAGTAAAAGCAATACAAAAACCTTTATCATGAAAAAAGTACATTACAAGGTTTTACATCATAATCGGTGAAGCTCTGGAAGTCTATTAATCTTAAACACGTCAAATCGTTTTAATTGATGTTTAAAGTACCAGAAGGTACTTACAGTAATTTGTATTCTGTAATTCGGTTACTGAGTGAGCCTGAAATGGCATACCACTTACAGACATTCCATCTCAGTTAGTTTCTATGGCTGATCATGAATAGTTTCCCTCGATCGTTTTCCCAATAACCAGTCACTACACCTGTAATATATTTGTGCATCTCAATAAAAAAAAATATATTACAAAAATTTATATTAATATTAGGAGCTGAGATGGCCCAGTGGTTAGAACGCATGCATCTTAACCGAAGATTGCAGATTCAAACCCAGGCAAGCACCACTATATATGTGCTTAATTTCATTTGATAATTCATCTCGTGCTCGATGAAGGAAAACATCGTGAGGAAACCTGCATGTGTCTAATTTCATAGAAATTCTGTCACATGTGCATTCCACCAACCCGCATTGGAATAGCGTGGTGGAATATGTTCCAAACCCTCTCCTAAATGGAAGAGGAAGCCTTATGTCAGCAGTGGGAAATGTACAGGCTGTTACTTTACTTATATTAATTTTATAAATGTGAAAGTAGGTCTGTCTGTTTGTCGCTCTTTCACGACCAAACTGTTGAACTGAATTTGATGAAATTTACTATGAAGCAAACTTAAACTCCAATCAAAGGAAATAGGCTACTTTTTTGCCTGACACATGACAACCAACACCCTAAGATGAGAAAAGCCACGGGCGACTACTAGGGACTTATAATTATATTGTGAATAACCTAACGGTTGTACAAAATCTTTATTATTTTATTTAATGTGCTCCTAATGATCATCTTATTATGTTTTGTTGCTAGTTCAACACCCTGAGGCAAGAAATTAAAAAATGTAATGTCTGTAGTTAAAAAGATTTTCGCGCAAATGCATTTTTAAAGCTCATATCGCCACCATCAACCACTACTTAGACAAAAATATCCAGCTAAGCTGCGGTGTCATGAAAAATTTTAGGGCGATTTCCACAAGTCACATGCAGTGCTGCTGATTGCAATTAAACCACGCAGCAAACTGACTCTTAACTATATAGAAATAGAGATTATTTTCGCAGTATTATTTGCAATCGGATTCTGTTTTAATTTCGCTCATCCTTTAAAATATCCGTGAGAATTATCAGGTGGGTATCCCAGTGGTCTTCTTAGTTCACCTTTTTTCACTTTGAAGATTTTTTTATAGGGGATGTAAGTTTCACAAGGGGTTCGTGGCGTTTTTTTGCCTCTTAAAGGAGCGAAGCGTTCTTTTAGCTCCACGCTCCTTAAAGGAGTTAAATAAGAAAAAAATATATTTCCTGAAAAGTTTTACGAAAACACGTAAACGCAAAAGTAAGGTCGGAGAAAGATGGAACTCCGTGTTAGAGGATTCTAACATTAAGTAATTTAAAACATTTATTGTTATTATTTTTGTCAGAAATATTCATAGACTTAGTAATATTAGTTTATAGATTTCGCATTTAAGTGAAATTTTAATCAAATTAATTGGTAACGATACTTAAAATTCCAGGGCTGTTTTGTCTGTATTTTATCATTGACCTTCTTCGCTATGGGCTTCGCCTGGGTGCAATACTGATTATAAATATACAGAACTTGTTTATTTACGACATAACATTAGAAACTTCTAAAATTATCAGTGTCTCTTTACTGTATTGTCTATGTATTATATACAAAAACCTTCCTCTCAAATCACTCTACCTATCAAAAAACCGCATCAAAATCTGTTGCGTAATCTTAAAGATTTAAGCATACATACAGCCAGCGGAAAGCGACTTTGTTTTGTAGTATGTAATGATAATGATGACTAATTAATAATTGAAAAAATATTTATTAATGTAATTGTTTGATTTTAGTATCCGTGATTTATTATAATAGCAATCTTTTTATATTATAGAGTGATATTAAAAATGAGACTTATACATAGTAACCATATTATAATAATAATCTCTAACAGTAACGATTAATCTAAATCCTTGTGAGATAAAAGTTAATTATTATTGCGAAGATAAATTAAATTTAATATAACATCCACGCATTAGACAGTGGCAACGTTAGCCTTTGTGAAAACTTCAACACCGCGAAAGTTTCGCGTGTGACATGTTCTGAAACAGGGTTAACTTCTATTCTCATAAATAAATTTAATAAATTTATATAGTGTATACTAATCACAAGATAACAATAAATAAACAACATTTGAAATATAATTAAGCGATATGATTGGTCAAGTTCAAGGTCTGACCCTAACTAAATATTCGTGTATTATATCTAATTACTTTTTTGTTCCATTTGCTGTCAAAATGCATGGCCCTTGGAGTAGTGGTGCAAAAAGCTTCATCAAAAGTATAACACCTCGCCTCATTGCCTCAACTGGTCACTGGAGGGCTGGTTCGTTTTTTGCCCAGAGGATCGGAATTGTGATTCAACGGCGAAATGCTGCTAGCATTCTTGCCACCATTCCACGCGGTCAAGATTTATACAGTAACTAGTTTTAGTTCATATTTGTATATATATTTAAGCATTTAATGTTGTTAATTCTTATGTTAATAAACTTTTATCAACAGAGCTTTAATAATATATGATATTCATTATGAATGTGGTAATATAGCGTTTCAAACGTCGACGACTTACTTGGCGGTATGGCTTTTAGCAAGCCCGCCTGGGTAGGTACCACCCACTCATCAGATATACTACCGCTAAACAACAGTACGCAGTATTGTTGTGTTCCGGCTTGAAGGGTGAGTGATCCAGTGTAACTACAGGCACAAGGGACTAACATCTTAGGTCCCAAGGTTGGTGGCGTATTGACGATGTAAGAAATAGTTTATATTTCTTACGTTAAAGTGGATGGTATTAAAGAACTCAGTAAAGTTTTCTCGTGTAACTCTTAACGGAAGGTTTCATCATCACACGAGTCTTATATATTAAATTGACAACAACATATTATTACTTTATACGATTTAATATTGGTACAAATTTATAAATGGATTATTCTATAAGTTAAAAATATTTTTCAATTCGATTTCGCGATTTTCCGAAAACGTCAAACTACTTTCCAGCGGCAGCTTTCTCTTCATTTTCCTGTTCCAATTCGAGTAGCCTCTGCAAAACTCTTTGACGCCTTCTTTCCATGGGAGTTTTCAGCCACCACGACTCAGCTGCCGAATCCTAGGAATATAACGTATTAGATGTATCCGATTAAACTCACTAAGTTTTTACAAAGCCACATAATAATGATTTATGGAGTAGTAATTAGTAGGGTTAGGTAATTAGTAATGTTATCTGATAATTTATTGGATTAAAATAACAACAACAACAGCCTGTAAGTTTCCCACTGCTGGGATAAGGCCTCCTCTTCCATTAAAGGGTTTGGAACATATTCCACCACGCTGTTCCAATGCGGGTTGGTAGAATGCGCATTTTCGATGAAATTAGACACATGCAGGTTTGATCATGATGTTTTCCTTCACCGCCGAGCACGAGATGAATTGTAAACATAAAATAAGCACATATATATAGTGGTGCTTGCCTGGGTTTGAACCCGCAATCATCGGTTAAGATGCACGCGTTCTAACCACTGGGCGATCTCAGCTCTCTTAGTAAATGAATTGCTGTCGACCAAATTTCTTTTAATTTTTTATCATTTCCGTCATATCAGACATATCAAAATATACGTATATAAATGTATATTAATAAACGCATATAAAGCTACGGTGATTACTAGCAAAATAAAAAATATTTTTGTGTTATTTTAAGGGTCTTACCTGTTCCGCATATACAGGTTCCAGGGTACTCAGCTGAACTGCCACCTCTTGGGCGGTGAGAGCTCGCACACGTAACTGCAGCCGCCTCTTAGTTGTAAGAACAGAATCCAAAGCTGCTAATAAAGTTCCTAATAAGAAAAGAAAATAATGTACATTTTGATTGATCATTAAGGCGCATATCGACAATTATTCTATAGTCGTTCATCGTAACGGTTACAAAAAAGCGAGTTAGCTGTTGTTTTGAGCTCCCTTATCCCTAAATGTGTAACTACATTACGTAACAATGTTATGTACAACTATCGTTAATATTTACGCGTTCTACTTGGTGGTAGGGCTTTGTGCAAGCCCGTCTGGGTAGGTATCACCCATTCATCAGATATTCTGCAGGCACATGACATCTTAGATCCCAAGGCTGGTAGTGCATTGGCTAATATGGTTAATATTTCTAACAGCGCCATTGTCTATAGGCGGTGGTGACCACTTAACATCAGGTGGCTCATATGCCCATTCACCAATCTATATCATAAACAAAAGACTTGTGATGAGCGCGTAAAATCCTAGTTAGGTAGGACTAGCCGTACTTGTATAATATTATGTAAATTCTTTAACAGTTATATAAGAAGATAAGTATATTGTTACAGAATTACCAATGGTGTAAGAATCAGACACTCGTGATAAGCAAGACAGTTCCAGTTTCGAAGATAGAGCACCAGCCTTATGAAGTTTCGTCTGCCACATCAAAGATATACTGCCATAATCAGCTCTCGGAATTTGTATGACTTTTGAATAGCATTGGAATAAAAGTTTTTGTTCAGCTTCCCAAGGAGTTCGACACGTGCCTACAAATAGAACGCGATCTTCTGGACAAATACCTGTAAAATTGTAAAAACGTCTTCGAACATATCTTTTATGAGTCTATATACAGAGATAAGTGATTGATATAAAATTTTCAAACATTGATAAAAATAAACTGTAGCTCATCCTTTTTTCAACAACAAACAACAACAAAAACAACAGCTTGTAAGTTTTCTACTGCTGGACTAAGGCCTCCTCTCCCTTTGAGCAGAAGGTTTGGATGATATTCCACCACGCTGTTCCAGTCAAAGTCAAAGTCAAAGTCAAAAACCGTTATTCAAAATAGAAGTGTTTACACTTTCTTATTGATTGTCGAAAATCTACCATCGGTTCGGAATATAATACCTCAGACCTGAGAAGTACCTCAATTTATAATTTACAACAATAAACAACTTCTTGTTATTTGAAACAGCCTGGAGGCGATCATCTCATTCCCAAGGTGTGCAGTCAACTAGAAAGTCATTAGTGCTGAATTATCCTTTAGCACACAA
Source organism: Vanessa cardui (assembly GCF_905220365.1). NCBI lineage: Eukaryota > Metazoa > Arthropoda > Insecta > Lepidoptera > Nymphalidae > Vanessa > Vanessa cardui. The sequence goes on along the minus strand of NC_061142.1, from coordinate 2,203,770 downwards.
ACGCTCTTTAACGATTCTTTTGAATTTTATAATTGAATATTGTTGAACGTTATTTGGGATCCCGTTGTAAAAACGTATACATTGCCCCAAAAAAGAGTTACTATCCCTGTGTAATCGGGTACTAGGCATAACAAGTTTATTCTTGTTCCTAGTATTAATGGAATGTACGTCACAATTTTTGGGAAAATCATTTATATTTTTGCGTACATACATAACATTATCAAAAACAAATTGAGAAGCGACAGTCATTATTTTAATTTCTTTAAATTCATCTTAACGAATCTTTTGGGCCCATGTTATAAATTGCACGAATAGCCCTCTTCTGCAGTACAAAAATAGTATTATTGTCAGCTGCATTACCCCAGAGTAGGATGCCATACGACATAATACTGTGGAAATAGCTAAACACACTTGACACATTTTACATTGGGAGTAGTGAATTTAATACATTTTGTCTTTTTACTATTTAACATTAAATTATTGACACTAAACCAATGTACTATTTCTGAGAGAGCATTGTTCACATCGTCATACATTAAAAGACGTCTTTTTATTTTAAAAATTAAAGAAGTATCGTCAGCAAACAATACTATGTCAAGTTTATTACCTAAGAGATGTGGTATACCACCAGTGGAATACAAATTGTGGCAGAATTTTGTATGAAATTAGATACATGCGGGTTTCCTCACGATGTTTTTCTGCACCACCTAGTACGAGATGAATTATAAACAGAAATGAAGCACATGAAAATTTAGTAGTACTGGGTTTAAACCCGCAATCACCGGTTAAGATGCACGCGTTCTAACCACTGGGCCATCTCGGCTCTACCTGTTTCAAATTATACTCTAAATATTCCTGCGATTACCTTTTATTATCTTAACTAAGTCCTTTTTTAGTCTTTTAGGATCTGTCTTATCAGTCTTCGGGATCTTTTTAATAAAAGGTTTTTCGGCATCATCCATCCAAATTACAGATGGTTGGAGGAGTCTTGATACTTTCATGACGAGATGTATAAGCATGATTAGTCCTGTCTTTCCAGGATATTTTCCTACTATGTTTGCAGGAGTTAAATCAAAGAGCATAGCGCCTACTTCACTGCATATTGCGTGAACCAACATTTTTTTACCACTTCCCGAAGGTCCTGAAAATATAATGAATACTGATATAATAAAGTTACGTAAAAGAATGTTTTTAAAATAGTCATCTTTTTATTTGACTAGTCTATCAATAATTATTCCCTTATGTATTTAAGCATTATCATATAATAAGTAAATTTATGATATTGTTGGTGTTCCATTATTGTCGTGGATGTCAAATCTAAATAGATTGTGATAGATTTATTGATATTGAATACTGATAAAAGTTTTGATTGATATCAAATATTTGTAACAATTTTCAATATGATTCTCTATTCATAACACTATAGATTAAACAAAAACAATTGACCTGTGATTAGTACCGATCGAACAATCGGAGCGCTTGCTCTGACAGTTTCAGATCCCAAAGGGAGTATACAGTATTCTTTCACGAGCTGTCTTATATCTCCCAAGCAAGGCAAAGGTTCTCGACCTTGGCCTCGCCACTCAGATGCTGCATAACTTTTCTCTCCAATGAAGTCGTCTATTTTGACAAAAGGATACGGGCGGATGATACCATTGGTCACTAATTCCTCAAACAATGATTCAGTAGTTCTATCCGGTGTTAAATCTTTTTCCTTCTTTTTTTTACTCTTTTTACCTCCTCTTCGCACCTAAACACAGACATTTATACTATTATTATTTAACTATTATCAGATGTAAATTTATTAAATTAGTTAAAAATTTAATTTACCTTCTTTTGCGGTTTTTTAGCCTTTTTACCTTTATGAGCTCTATCCCTATCAAAAGCCGCTTGTAGAAGTTCTAGCTCACTTCTCATCATTTCGTCTACAATATTACGTATTTCTTGCTCTATTTTTAACATTTTGTCTCTTTCTATCATATCCTTGTCATATTCTTCGTGCTGTATGACGTCATCATCTCTGTACTTCCATATGTCTTCATATCTGAAATATATTATCAGATGTTTTAATTTATTTTGAATTCGTCATCTATATTAGCAATACCTAAAATATGGTAACTAACTCTTCATTTGAATTGACCATGTCTTGAAGAAAGGCTGACGATGTGCATTTAAAATTCTTCAAATCATCTGCTTCGTCTTTATTTTTATTCTCTTCCGTCTTGTTATTCTTTTTATCTTTACTTTCTTTACTTTTTTTGGAATCTTTTGAAGATACAGGAGATGATTTACTGAGATCACTATCAATTCCTGTACCTGTATAACATTATTCAAACATTTTAGTCAGAATAAAATTAGGAATTATTAAGCATAATGTATGTATAATAATAATATAGTTTTTATAAAAATAAGAAAGACAACATGCCTTGTCGACTGAACATGGCTCTGCTACCTCCACCTTCCTCCGAAGGAAATTCTGGTAATTTACCAGTTCTTTCATAGTACTCTGATATCCATCGTCGTAATTCATCGGCTATGCGCTCATTAATCTTCACACCATGTTGAGCCCGAAGTTGTTCTTCAATTTTCACTAAAGCATCTTGAAACTTAATTTCCCGTTCCTTCTGAAGATTGCGTCGAATCTGTTTAACCTTTAAGAAATACATTTAATTGTCAAAGTATTTTCAACCACACAGAAAACTTAATTAATTTTGACGACCTCCGTGATCGAGTATTGGGTACACCGGTTTTCATGGGTACGCCACTCTGAGGTCCCAAGTTCGATTCCTGATTGAGTCAGTGTAGCTAAAAAGTTCATTAGTTTTCTCTGTTGTTTTGGGTCTGGGTGTTTGTGGTACCTTCATAATTTCTGATTTTCCATAACACAATTGATTTAGCTGCTTACATTGGGATCAGAGTAACATATGTGATGTTGTTCAATATTTATTTATTATTTATTAATTAATTTAGCATTAAAGTGTGGTTATTATATTTTAGTTTTACGTTACCTCCTCAGATCTTGCCACAGCTTTAGACTCAGAATATGCTGGAAGTGCCATTCCAATCAAAAGTTGTTCTTCTTTTTTTCTCCTACGAGTGTCTCGTCTAGCAATGAATCCTCTCCAAACTCTTTGGATGGCAGTTGCTGCTGATGACGACATTTCACCTTTTTGATCGCGACCTTTCTCTTTTAGAAGACGAATTTCTTTCATAAATTGTCCTCTAGAACAAATTCATACATTAGATTATTTAACATTTGAATATTTTTTTTACTATTTGAAGCTAATGTTAATTATTTTATGAAAATGATCAAGTTGATGGGAGGGCTGAAGGAGGAGGGCAGGCCCATGTACCACCAAACAGTGAAATATGGGTGAGTGAGCTAGTATAAATAAAAGCACAAGGAACATAATTTCTTAGCTTCCTTAAGTGACGATATAAGGAATGGCTAATATTACGTACTACCTATCTATGGGCAGTTGTACCCACTTACCATCACCAAGCCCAGTTGTACGTTAAAAATTCTAGAATATTCCAATGAATTCAAACCTTAAACGGCCCTGCCTCGCTCTTTCGTGACTTTGTATAATGATCACAGCCTGCTGTTCAGTGAGCACCAAGGGTTTGGGTTTTGGGGGCTCATAGCCGAGCTTTCTCAGCGTGTCTGTGATGAAATTGTGACGTCTTTCGACTTCTTCCTCTCTTTCTCTTACAAAATATTGTGGAATACATGGCTCCGCTTCGTGTGGAGTAACGCTTAATTTGACTAATGCCTGAAATGTACGTATTTAATATTATAGAGGACATGAGGTAGAAGAGTGGGGAAAATGTACTAAAAGTAGCACTAGCACCCGGCAAGTTCTCTAGCCTGTTCGGTTTACATCGGCCAACATCTCGGCAACGTTGTTTCCGTTAGGAAATTTGTTAAATAGTTACGTAATTGTTGTTATTGTTTTAGAACTTTTTGTTTAAATAATTTTTGTTTGTTAAATTTAATTGTTTTCAAGTAGATTCGTTTTATAATTTCTTTTTTGAGAATTGTGAAATTTTTTCTTAAAAAAAATGGTTCTTGTTTCTAAGAACATAATGATAATTTTAATGATGTACATATATTTCATTAGCCTTATAGATACGTAGATAGATGTAAACTGAAGAATCCAAAGGTGTGACCTTCAATTTGTTCGAACAGATTTCTCATGTGCTAAATGATCGTAATATATCACCCTTAATGGCAACTGATATATGTTCTACAAAAACAAAATCTTGGCTTAATAACATACTAAGCGCTTAGGAAACTTGACTTTACATTAAATGTTGAAAAAGAGTAACTACTGATTTTCTTGCCGGTTCTACTCGGCAGAATCTACTTTCCGAACCGGTGGTATCTTTAATTAATTGTAAAATACGATTCAAAAGTGCTTGTAAAAGCCTACTTGAATATAGTTTATTTTGATTTTTGATTTTGAAAGTATTTAAAATTATAAATTAAATCATTATATTGTAACAAACATGCTTTGACATATTGAATGAATCCAGTATAAATTAGAAGTAACAAAACACTCTTAATAGACTATAAAAGACAAAAAATCGTGAAGTACTTTCAAGTTTTGACAAAGATTAAAAATACTTTTTACACATTTTCTCACATTTCAGCTACGACATTGTTTTAATATTAAATTTATATATTTTTATACTAGCTAATAAAATGATTGCACTTAAGCAACATACATTTTATTGTTAAAAATATATCCGTTATATATGTAGGCTGAACCGATTTTGACGGGACTTAGGCTACAATCATATTTTTTTTATTAAATTCAAACGCGTACGAGGCCGGGGGCACAGCTAGTATATATATAATAGTAATTTACCTCATCATCATCATAAGTATAATCAGATAAGTGCAGCTCAACGAGTTCATGCTTTATTTCCAAAAGTCTTCCCAAACAAGCTTCAAGCAACCGCTTCACAATCAAGCGCTTTTGTGGCTGCAACAGTTGATCGTACACTGCATCTAGTCTTAATAGCAACACTGTGTACCTAACTCGTAGCTCCGACAACAGCGGCTGGAACGTTGATCTTTCAGCGCTACCCGCTTCATAAACCGCTTCGTCAGCTTGTGTCGCTTCAACGATTAACTCCGACGTATTACAAAGGAGATCGTTATACGTTTTATTAGACATTTTCTTTTCAATAGTACCTTTATCATTTATACAACTATCGATATAATCCCTATTACCATATTTATTAAATATTTTCTCATTAACTGTACCAGCTTATCCGTTATGAAACTAGCAAAGTTATTTCACATCACGTATGTAAATACATATTATTATAAGTATAATCCTAAAGAAAATTGCTTTAAGACTAATTTAAAAATACAATAATCGGAACACAAGTACACTCCGCCTACGATTACACTGTTTATAATCTTCATAAATATGAGCGACTTTATCGAACAAACACCGTCGCTTGGTGATGTCGGTTTGTTACCTGCTCGCCCTACATTTTATTCATACGATTAGTTAGATTAAACATAAAGTAAATTATTTGTCTTTGTGTATTGTTGTAAATCGTGTAATTAATATTTGTAAATTTAAAATGAAGACTAACTTGAAAATTAATAAGATATATTAAGTAATCCTTGTATGTGCCTTCCAATTGTTATGTTAATTTAAACCCTCAACTGATTAAATTAGCTCTTAACAATACAAAATATTATAAAAACAAATTATAGTCGCTTACACTTCATAATTATCATCATTAGATGTCGTAGTACACAAATTAAATCTTTAAAATTACGCAACAGATCTTGATACGTTTTTATTTAATAGATGAATTATTCGACAGGAAGTTTTTTGTATATGACAAATGGGCAATAAAGAGAAGAAATACTGATAATTTAGACATTCTCTACTATATTTAGCATCAGCATTGCACCCGTGTGAAGCTGGGTTGGGTCGCTAGTATTTTTATAAGTAGCAAAAATAATATACAACAACAACAACAGCCTGTAAATTCCCACTGCTGGGGTAAAGGCCTCCTCTCCCTTTGAGGAGAAGGTTTGTTCCAATGCGCGTTGGTGGAATACACATGTGGCAAAATTTCTATGATTTTTGTTTCCTCTTTATCTTTTCGTTTCTTTCGTTTCTTTGCAGGTTTCCTCACGATATTTTCCTTCACCGCCGAGCACGAGATGAATTATAAACACAAATTAAGCACATATATATATAGTGGTGCTTGCCTGGGTTTGATCCCGAAATCATCAAAAATAATACAATTAATGATAATAATAAATTTAAAAAAATGTGTGAAAAGGAAACAACCCTATCACTATCACTTTTACGCTCGGATTAACGTGTTTATTTTTGTATTTTATTGTTATGAAATGTTTGGTCAAATTTTTTTGGACAATGGCGTTAAATATTATCTTATCTAAGCTTTTTAAGCGAATGGTTTCAAATATATTTATTATATTAACATTTTGGATTAGAGATTGTTCATAATATATTATGAAATTTTTAATATTATTGCTCTCTGAGATGATTTTTTACTATAAATTGTGTTTAACTATGTTTTAACTGACTAAGCATAAAACTGAAATAAGAAGTACGACTATGTTTAAAAAAAAAAATTGGACAACATCGCATACTTTACTTTGAACCCAATGTAGGTAGATAAAGCATTTACGTAATGGAAAATCAGATGTATCGACGGTACCACATACACCCAGAACCAAGACAACATATAATAGTAATGATTTTTTTCTACATCGACTCGGCCAAGAATCGTATCCGGGACTTCGGAGTGGCTTACCCATGAAAACCGGTGGATTTCTTTAACCAAATACACAGGAGTTTCTTAAACTAACATTATGGATGAATGGACACTCCGATGAGATATTGATTTTAAGATTGACAAAATGAGCTTTCGATTTAAAAATTATTGAAATAATTCTTCAAGCTAAAATTTTAGTTGAATAAGCTTAAGTGTTTTTGAATCTTCTCTCTACAAAAATTTATTAAGAAAGGAAAAAAAGGATGGCCGGTGTGACCAAAATCTGTCAGAAGGACATAATTATCAAATCTTCGATAGCAGACTATATTTCTTGTATATCGAAATGCAAAATTGAGACATATACTTCTACAACTAACCTCTAACTTAATAAATTTCTATGTATTACATCTAAAGCCGTACGTGAATGCTTGTAAATTATCATACAAAATACGCCCCTATGATATAGGGAATAAATTTTAAAATTAAAAAATAACCTAAACTAAAGTCATAAGACGAAAGTGCTAATATTAGCAATTTATATTATCAACTCGATAATAGTGTAGCAAATTTAAAACAAGTTCGCTCGACTTATCTTAATGCAACGTCTTGTTCATAACTCTGTTAGCGCGTTATACATAAAATTGTCATAATAATTTACAGAATATAAACTCTTATTTATCATAATTATAAAGACTATAGTCCTATGAAAGTTTAGAAGTGTTGCTCGTTGTGTTCGCGGCGCCTCTAAAGTTCAAGAATATAATATCCGCTATTCGAGTAAGCAATATGGAACAGTTAGGACGATGAGTGCAGCATTTTAATTGTAATAACGGTTTTAAATGTATGGATTATAACGCTGTTAAATATATTGTATAAGATGTTTTCGGACCATTTATTTGCACGGCTAATAATGTATAGTTATGTACTTAAAAAGTTGATTGATCATTGAATAACCAAAACTCGAAGAAAAATCTTGATATTTTGGGTCAGAGATTCCTGTTCCTTAATTTTGGCCCAGTGGTTAAAACGCGTCCATCTTAAACAATGATTGCGGGTTCGAACCCAGGCAAGCACCACTATATGTATTTATGTGCTTAACTTGTGTTTATAATTCATCTCATGCTCGGCGATGAAAGAAAACATCGTGAGGAAACCTGCATGTGTCTAATTTTATCGAAATTCTGCCACATGTGCATTCCACCAACCCGCAATGGAACAGCGTGATGGAATATCCAAACCCACTCCTTAATGGAAGAGGAGGCCTTAGCCCAGCAGTGGGAAATTTACAGGCTGTTACTTTATTTTACTTTACTATATATATACCAACTACCAGTTTAAAATGAGGTTTATATTTACCAAGTGCATGTTGAAGAGCTATAACTATGCTTAGCTTAATCAAACTTTCAAGTGGTTTTTGCTTGACGCGTCTATAAAAATTAAGTGAACATGTTTTTTTCAGAAAAATTTAGTTTTTCTTCAAGTGATGGGAACTTTATACGATTCTCGTATGTACCTATGTGACGTTATATCAGGCATAGATACACCCATTTCTGTGTCCCCAAGGACACACTAATCAGCTTCAGCAAAACAGGCTAAATATTACCCAGCTGTAAGTACTTATCTGTAAACAAACAAACTACAGATTTAAGCAAAATACAGAGCGTACCTAATCTTAGTATCCAAAACGAATTATTTAAATATAGTTTTAATGAAATTTGAATGAAAATGTGTAATTATATTTAGAATTAAATATTAGTTCTAAATATTCTTGTTAAAACGTGCAATTTAATTTTTTACCGCATCTACAATTTCTCAACTCTTCAAACGATTAGGCTTTTCATGTATGCATCTGTTATTCACTCGAGTACCGCTTTTCTTCGAAGAAATTACCTCGAATACAATCTCTTAAATGCTGACATTCTAACTGGCTTTATATTTTTAATCTAATATATTATTTCATTATAACTGCGGTCCTTGCCTCTGCCTCGTTGGTATAGTGGTGAAGGATAAGGACTCAAATCCTGGAGTACCGGGTTCAAAGTCCAGGTTGGAAAATTACAATAATATCCCGGACTTTGGAAGTTTCAAATAGATATACCGTTCCTTGATGGATCTGAAGTCTTTATAAAGAAATAATATTTTTTGAATCCAAGCAAACTCGGGTAAAGCGCATTCAAATGTTCAGCTTTATATATTAATATAAATGAATCTCAAGAGCATATAATATACAAACAAGAAGAACATCAAACTACAAAACCTCATTATTAAGACATTAGTCCGAACTGGATTGAACTGGAGAAAACCAATTATATTTTTTTTAATTATTCCCAAGATAGACTAAACTACATTCGAGGCGTCATTGGTTTATATTTCAACATAAATCGTATAGTATTTTATAATAAAGTCATTATGTGAATGAAAGCTAACGACTATAGTCGCCAGGCGCCTACATCGACCATTAGGGCTCGCGATGGATACACAGTATCTAGATAGGACAATATATTTTATATTTCCTTAGTCGTACGGCTCTGTTTAAGCCTGGGTAGGTTTCCACTCATTCAAAATCAAAAATCAAAATCAAAATAAGCACTTTTGAATCGTCATTTTACAATTAAGTGAAGCTACCACCGGTTCGGAAAGTAGATTCTACCGAGGAGAACCGGCAAGAAACTCAGTAGTTACTCTTTTTTAACATTTAAAAAATACAACGTCATATTAATTAAATACAATTATTTCAATTAATGTATCCTGCTTGGAAGTCAACAGGTATTAACTCCACGCTTTTTTATCATCTATAAAATCTTGTATCGAATAATATGCTTTTTTTATATAATGAGAATAATATGTTATTAGATGTTTTGCTATCAAACAGCAGTACTGAGTCTTGTTGTATTCCGGTTTGAAAAGTGAATCTTACTATAAGGACAAGGGTCAAGGAATAGGCGATGTAAAAATTGATAAATATTTGATAGAACGCCATTCTATACTGACCACTTAAAACCAGGTGAACCATTCATTTATCCACTTGCCTATATCATTAAAAAAGTTATATTTTAAAAATGCAATAATTTAAAGATACTTTTATTATTATGCATAATAAATACAAATTTGTATGTTTCTCTATCTATATCATCACTATCAATATATCAGTCGGAATTACTAAATGTACAGTAAATAATATTTATCAATTTATATTATCCAATAAATGTCTTATCTAAAACACAAAGAAAGGCTTATGTACAAGTGTGTGTGTGCAAACAGAAGAACCTTTTATTTTCTCATCGACACCGTCCATTAGGATAGGCGATCAAGCACATCAGCTGTTTGACATTTTGTAACCAAGTTGTACAACCCTGACTTTTTAGTATAAGTGTAGACTTCTAGTGAGTAAATAGTTTTAAAATTAGCTTGGATATTATTTAATATCATTTTTTTCTTATTATTTTTTACTATGACGACCTCCGTGGTCGAGTAGTGTGTGCACCAGTTTTCATGGGCACGCCACTCCGAGGTCCCGGGTTCGATTGCCGGCCGAATCAGTGTAGATTATCATTAATTTTCTATGTTGTCTTGGGTTTGGGTGTTTGTGGTACCGTCGTTACTTCTGATTTTCCATAACACAAGTGCTTTACCTACTAATATTGGGATCAGAGTAATGTATGTGATATTGGCTCATATTTATTTATTTTACCAACAAGTACGTATAAAATAAGTAATAAATAATAATAAAAAAAACATCCAGTAACTTTAATTCCTTGTACTCAATGTCGGATAGGCGCTTCGGCTTTGTTTTTGAACGCCTTAATAGTTCATTGTGCTTTTTGCAACCATGTACACTTAATAGCGTAGTCAATTATAGAACCTTGTTACATTAACCTGATAAGAATTATCTCGTGCTATTTATACTAAATTTGATATTACAAATAATGACATGGTTCTATAACGAAATTATTTTACGCACAAGGGATATGGATTCCATAAATTGTAATACTGATATTTGATCTTGTTTAAGATAATTAATTGTCTTAAGGTAATATATTAATTATGAAAAAAGAATATTTCTATATAGTGCCAAACTCTTTTAAAGCCATTTATTTTGAACTATATTATGCTTTTTATCCGAGCTATTATATTATACTCGAGGGATCGTTAAATATTGTATTCAGCATAGTACGATATTTAGAAGCGTATATTCTTATAATCAATAGTTTTTACACTCAGCTGCGCTCAAAATTTTAATGTGTAGGCTTTAGATAAAAAATAAACTATATACTTTCTTGGGATTGAAGCTTAAAGAAAACCAACAGCCTGTCAATTTTCCACTGCTGGGTTAAGGCCTCCTTTTCCATTAAGGAGAGGGTTTGGAACATATTCCACCACGCTGTTCCAATGCGGGTTGGTGGAATACACATGTGGCAGAATTTCTATGAAATTAGACACATGCAGGTTTCCTCACGATGTTTTCCTTCACCGCTGATGCCTTGAAATTTAAATGCGTTCAAATAAAATCAAATCAAAATAAACTTTATTCAAGTAGGCTTTTACAAGAACTTTTGATTAGTCAGTTCACAACTATTTTAAGTGAAGTAACCAACTGTTCGGAAAGTCGGGAAAAGAAAGTTTTTCACCATATAAAAATACAGTCATGTTAGTTGATTACAATTATGTATGTATGTATGTAATTCGTAATACCGTCGAAATATTTTATGTAGACCAAACTTGGGTGATCAGATTTACCTGTCTGTGTTTTGGTAATAGAAGCAATGCATATAAAACAAAGTATTATTTATAAAACTTTATGAAACAAACCGTTTAAATCTGGCTCAGCTTCTTAAGTTCTAAACATGTTCTAAGTTAAACAATCGTAAAGTTGGACTCAGATTGAAGTTAGGCAACTGTTGAAGATATCGGAAGAACTTGAGGCAAGTAGGAAGTATCCTCAAGTGAGGGACCGCTGGCCTGTCTGATGTTAGGTCTGAAAATCTAATTTAAGACAATCTATACATAACCTAAAATTGATCTGTCGGTAATATTACAATAACCAGTTTTTAATGCATATGTATTTTTTTTTATGGTTTAGTTTGGCGGAAGAGCATATGGGCCTTACATCGTAAATGTGCCACCAACCTTGGGAACTAAGATGTTAAGTCCCTTGTGCCTGTAGTTACACTGGCTCACTCACCCTTCAAACCCGGACACAACAATACTGAGTACTGTTATTTGGTAGAATAACTGATGAGTGGGTGGTACCTACCCAGGCGGGCTTGCACAAAGCCTTACCACCAAGTAAAAGATCCTAATATAGATTAAATAAGTTCTAATAAAATAATTGTATATGCTGCTTTATGCAGATCTGAAGCCTTGATGGTAGCCACTACTCCGGTAGTTAGTTTGATGATGAGGTATCGGTTTCGATTTCAAGGTTATGCGAAAACAATTACTGAGTTTTTCTATAGACTAGCGCTTAAAATCATTCGAGTATATCAAACTTATAATAAAAAGTATTACATAAAATTGAAATAAGTACATATGAAATATTAGTGCTTATATTACTTATAGGATAAAAAAAAAAATAATGATTAGCTTCTCTGAAGATTATTGAGTTATGCTACGTTTGTTTTTAAATGTAATACTTTAAAACGGACTAAACCCGAAAGCTTAGCTTGTATTTCAATCAAACATTAAACAAGTTTCTAAATTAATGATCCATTTGATAATTTTAATCTATAATGTTAGTGAAGCTTTTAAATCATTGACATACATCCATATATCGTTATTATTTAAATCATATTATACTAAACAAAGCCTATCCCATTATAGAGACATTAATTTAACGGATACGTGACCTTCAACTCCGAACTCGTTTTCAATATGGCGGCGCTGCGCGAGATCATGCGCGCGCGCAGACAGGATAATGTCTTCATTTGAGATAATTCCACCGGTTCGAAGTGGCTTACATTCCATCGAGATGGGTGGGATGTACCGACCGCAGAATCATATGAATTATATTCTATTTATAAATTTGAAATTATAGAGTCATAAAGTATATTTCAAAATGATAAGTTGCATACTAGATGTGAAATCATAGTCTTGGTTGTATTATATTTTTATTTTTGCGAATAATTTCAATCACATAACTGCCTCTAAGCTGTAAGATCTGAGATGGCCCAGTGGTTAGAAAGCGTTAATCTTAACCGATGATTGCGGGTTCAAACCCAAGCAAGCACCACTATATATATGTGCTTAATTTGTGTTTATTATTCATCTCGTGCTCGGCGTTGAATGAAAACATCGTGAGGAAACCTGTAATTAGACATGTGTCTAATTTCATCGAAATTCTGCCACATGTGCATTCCATCAACCCTCATTAGAACACCGTGGTGAAATATGTTCCAAACCCTCTCCTTAATGGAAGTGGAAGCCTTATCCCAACAGGCAGTTACTTTCCTTTTTTTTACTTTAATTGGCTGTAATAGGTTAATTTGTTGTATGTTAAGAACTATGGAATACTTGCTAGGATAATAGGGGAGGCAGTTATCTTCTTCCCCCAAAATTCTACACCGAGTCAAAAGTGACATGAACGTGGCTGCGTTATGTCTTCACGATCCCGCAGTCTCACCAATCTGTACCGAAGACATCACAATTGTTCGGATCTGGTTACCTTTTTGAAGTACGGTGTGAAAAATAGTGACTAGAAATCGTTAATATTAACAAAAGATAATAATCTGCACTTGAAATTATTATCATGCTCTGTGAAGGTAAACATCGTGAGGTAACCTACACGTGTCCGATGTAGTTCTGTCATATGACATTACCTGTCTTGGAGTGGTGTGGTGAATGTTCTCTAAGCTTTGGTGACATTTATATACTGTCACCGTAAAATTGCATTAAATTATATTACTTTCTTTATTTTAAACTATAAGTGAATATTATTATTTCAGTGATACTAGAATTTCTAAGAAAATTCTTTTAGAATGTCTTGTAATATTGTAGAACGAGCTCAGTTTTCCCGCGGGAGATAAATTCAATGAAACAAAGGACCACATGTGAGGTGTTGTAAAGGAGCTTGAAATTTATGAATATTATACTTTAACAGCGCCGTAGATTTCTTTGAATTTTATTTAATCGTAAAACTTTAATCATTTTTCGTAAAAATATTCATCCAGTTTTCATTAATCGCACCAATCTTTTTGAATAATCTTTACTAAGTGCTAGTTTATGATACCAATATCATTCTTCTAGAATAACCTATACGCAGCTCTTTGCAAGCCTATTTAGGATGGTACCACCCGCTCTCATAGCAAATAAATATTGGACAACATCACTTACATCATTCTAATCCCAATGTAAGTAGCTTATGTTGTGCAAAATCAAAAGTAACAATGGACAAGACAACATAGAAAACTAATGGACTTTTTCTACGTCAACTCGGCTGGGAATCGAACCCGGGACTTCAGAGCGTACCCATGGAAATAGTTCACACTACACGACCATGGAGGTCATCAAAAAAGGTAAGAGCGTAAAACAAGTGCTGCTGTCTCATCTAGTAATTTTATATTATAACGCTTATTTTATCGGCTAATACTTCAGATAATTACGTAATACTCTTAAATCAATTAAAAATGTTATAAAATTAGTGACTGTTAAAGTATTCTATGGAACCAACCATTTTTAACAATCACACGCCGTTAAAAAGGTTATACAAACTGACTGGACCTTTTTGAAATAGGTTCTTTAATTTGATTCCACCTTTTTGGATTGAAATGTAAGGCCGTTCAATTCTAAATGCCAATTAATTTTTCATTCCCAGCAAGGCGTCGTTTACGTCAAGGCCTCTTAGCGAATTATGAGGTGGTTTTTGCGTTTTTGCGAATGATAATAAACGTAATTTTATTTTAGATTCCATTCAGCGGGACTTAAGTATATAATTATAAAATCGTATTGAGTTTATACATTTCCGTTATAGTTGGTACTGTTCTAGAAAAAAAATAAGAATCATTATAAGTAAGCTTTACAAAGGAGCCGAGATGGCCCAGTGGTTAGAGCGCGCGTATGTTAATCGATGATTTCGGGTTCAAACCCAGGCTAGCACCTCTGATATATATGTGCTTAATTTGTTTATAATTCCCGAGGAAACCTGCATATGTCTTATTTCATCGAAATTAAATCGGAACAGCGTGGTGGAATATGTTTCATATAATCCTCTCCCATTAAGGAATGTGGAAGGGCGCCTTAGCCCAGCAGTGGGTAATTTACAGGCTGTTACTTTTTTTTTACTTTTAGCTATAAAAAATTTCGTATTCCATTGTTTCACTAGCAACGAAAATTCAGTGGTTAAATCATTTTTTGTATGGCATCGTGCCGATGGTCATTCCTCATATCGACAATGTGCAAACCTCGAGAACTAAGATGTTATATCCTTTTTTAGTATTACTGTTTGTCAAAATATAACTGCTTGGTAACTAGCCAGATAGGTTTGCTTAAATCTCTACTATTCAGTGAAACTTAACCGAACCAAGTAGCTTCAAGCCCTTAAAAGCATCAATGTATTTTCCATGGTACTGAATCCTGAGTAAGCCCGAAGCTGTACCATCAGGATTTGTCCAGGTTTCGTTATCATACTCTTACGGGATGTACATTTATTAACATAAGAATTAATAATGTTGTCTTAAATTTTCGCGATTACACATTGGAATAAAACTAGCTATAACAGATTTGAATCGCGTATATTAATAATTTTTAACATCCTTTGTTCTTCAAATAGACAAATGTCACCTTAGTCTACCCGTGACCACGAACGCTTTAAAGTGCTCGAAACGTCGGGATGTTAAAAATAATTAATATACGCGATTCAAATCCGTTATAGCTAGTTTTATTTCAATAAGAATTAATAACATTAAATGCTTAAATATATACACATATGAACTAAAACTAGTTACTGTATAAACCTTGATCGCGTTGAATGGTGGCAAGAATGCTAGCAGCATTTCCCCGTTGAGTCGCAATTCCGATCCTCTGGGCAAAAAAACGAACCAGCCCTCCTGTCACCATTGGAGGCAATGAGGCGAGGTGTTATACTTTTGATACTCTTATTAATTATTTTCTTCCGAATCAGACAGACAATAATTATTTTTACCACGTAAACAGTTCGATAAAACGTTTCACTTTTAGGCTTTCCAGCATTCAATTATGGAACTTTCAGATAAGTTCAAAAAGTTTTATCTAAAGGACTATCGCTGTTCGTGTCCGAAAAATTCAAAGTCTATATTTAATAATGATTAAAGCTCTACAGCGTAATAAAAGCTTAAAAGTGCCTAATAAAATAACTTTACTGCCGTAATGTCTTTCAGCGGTGCCTGTTAGGTATTAACGCAGGCATTACAGTCTGTGGTTACGAACTCAAACTTGGTCTAAAGTTGGTTAAGGCTCTCAACACACCAAAACGTACGCTGATAATCGAGTTATGCTCTACATGGATTTAAGTAAACACGATTTAAATTGCTTGTTATAAAAAATCTCTTCGTATTTATTCTGATGAAAAGAGTTTTTTGTCAGTGTCAGAACAATATTACTATAATACAACATAATATTAATATATTAATTTAAATAATTGTATTTAATTAACATAACTTTGTATTTTTTAAATGTTAAAAAAGAGTAACTACTGAGTTTCTTGTCGGTTCTTCTCGGTAGAATCTACTTTCCGAACCGGTGGTAGCTTCACTTAATTGTAAAATGACGATTCAAAAGTGCTTGTAAAGCCTACTTGAATAAAGTTTATTTTGATTTTGATTTTGATTTTTGAAATTCTAGAACTTTTAGCCAAAGATGTCTAGGAGCATTCACATTTGGTTATGAGTCACAAATACAACCATCATAAATGGATAGATATTATAAAGGTACGTGTAGATTAGAGGTAGCTTCTAGTCAAAGCATATGCCACTTGGGTTTGCTCAACAACAACAAACAACAACAACAGCCTGTAAATTCCCATTGCTGTGCTAAAGGCCTCCTCTCCCTTTGAGGAGAAGGTTTGGAACATATTCCACCACGCTGTTCCAATGCGGGTTGGTGGAATACACATGTGGCAGAATTTTTATGAAATTTGTCACATGCAGGTTTCCTCACGATGTTTTCCTTCACCGCTGAGCACGAGATTAATTATAAAGACAAATTAAGCACATGAATCAGCGGTGCTTGCCTGGGTTTGAACCCGCAATCATCGGTTAAGATGCACGAGTTCTAACCACTGGGCCATCTCGACTCGACTTCGGTTTTGCTCAATATATCCGAATTCACTTCGTTTCGAGGCAATCCTTGTCCAGTATATGCCGGAGGCGAAACGTCACGTGTCAGTTTTTCGTTTACCTCGGCCAGCTTGTCTAGACTAGCTTGGATACACATCCGAGGTATTTTTGTCTCATTACTCTTTTCTCGAGCATAACAAAAAATAGTCTAGGTCTATTTCGCCATAAATGTTTTCAAGAAATTTTAACTGAAAATTTGAATATCATGACCCACCAAAAGCAAACCGTTCTTATTTTTAATAAAATTATGGATCAAAATTAACCAAAAGTCTTAAGCGTTTTTTACGAACCGTTGATAGAATTTTTTATGTTGGTATGCAAGTTCAATGCCAATACCAAAAAAGTATTGTCTCTATATTCAAGTTGTAGTATTTATTCCTTATTTTTATTTGTTTTTTATTTAAATTCATAGTCTTGGATATTAAATAATAATGAATATGTACACAAAACTCTTTTAATTTACCAGCCTCTTCCATTCAGATTATTTCCAATATCATCAACAATCATTGTCTTATTTCAGCAACACACACCTCATCCAATGGTGAAAATCTTGTTAAATCCATTTAGTACTTTTTCACGCTTAAACAAAAAGAAGAGACGAGTGAGTTAGGTAAATTTATTCTACTAATAGGTACATTTTATGCAAGTTAAGTTTTTACAGTTATAATTTCTAATTTATGGTTGTTCGTGTGTTAAGAACCTATATTAAGATACCGAGAACAGTCATTGTTAATTAATTACGCACCAGATAATTTGATTTAGAATTTTAGATTCTTTACGTAATTAATTAATTTACATTATTAACGTGCATGAGTATTTAATTGGTGATGTAACTATGTGCCAATCTGAGTAGGTAACTTCTGAACACTATTGCACTGGCAAACAGCAATACTAAGTGTGGTTTTGTTCCAGATTATAGGGTGAGGTAACTATTCAGACACGAGGGACATAATACCTAAGTCTTCAAGGCTGATAACGCATTAGCAATGTACTAGTTTGTTGATATTACTTACAGCGTCAATGTTTGGTTTGTTGTAAACACTTACCGTGTATCACTTTTACTAGCCTGTATGTTTCTTTTTTTTTAAATTAGAACTTTAAAACGATAGTAAAAAAAGAGTTATTTTTTTAAATCTAATTTTAACTAAGGACTTCTCGACAAGTATAGGCCTCCTCCACCTATCTCCATTTATTCTATCTTGAGCTATTCTCATTCACTCTTTGTTTAAGAATTTCAAAAGTTCGTCTTCCCTTCTTTCAAGTTGGCGACCCATTTTTTTGAGACGAAATATTCTTTTATAATTGTACTATAATTATTACGAATCAGGCCAGGACGCCTGAATAGACCGAAATGAAATTTGGCTAAAGGATAGATCGTATCTGAAATAAAACAAACAAGTATAATAATACATTTTTATCCCTAAAGCCTGCGCTCCACCTCCCACGTGCTGGGAATAGGTAGCAGGCAGTAACAAGTTAATGATAATAACACTTAGCTGGTTACATTGCAAACAATGAGTTCTTGCAGTACACAATCATATATGTAAAATTTTACGCCACAGCTGCGCAGAGCACCAATTTTTTTTATTTGAGATGGTTTGAAGCACAAGTGGCACATTTTCATCTGACACATTAATTTCATTACAATTTCCCAAGCTGCCAAACATAAAATACATGATGAACAAATTTAAGCACTTGAATATTCAGAGATATAAGATTCACATGTTCTAATCTTTGGGACATCTCGGTTCGTTTTATGTTGGTGCTAAGATATGGATATAACGACTATTTCCAAATCAATGATCAAGATTTATAATTTTGAAACGCCCTTTATTCCTAACTAACTTAGTCTGTTTCGTGACGATGGCTAAATTATTAACAATGTCAGTAGTTTTTTAGTTTTCCTGTATCAGGGACTAAATTTCTCGCGGTCTTTGTGTACGTTGAGTATGTTTGCTTTCAAAAGTTCAGATTTCGAGTTCAGAACTTATAAGACAAAGTATTAAGGAAACAAGACCGAGTTTGATCGTTCGAAGGGCTTCACGTCGGGCCATTAATGAAATTCGGTTGATGCTAAACTTTACTGAAATTCTTAATGGCTTTCTCGATCATTCTATGTAGGCTTTTAGAAGACTTTATTGTGATTTAAACATTTGTTGGAATGGTCTGAAAATCTACTCAATACCGGTTGCTGTTATTGTAATTAAATTACAAAGTCGTTGTTGCAAATCTGACCTCCTTATTTTCGTATTACTTGCGTAAGTTTTGTGGAAAGTATTGTTTATACTTGGTGGTAGGGCTTTGTGCAAGCTCATATGTGTACCTACCCGGTACCACCCACTCATCAGTTATTCTACCGCCAAATAATAGTACACAGTATTGTTGTCTTCCGGTTTGAAGTGTGAGTGAGCCAGTGTAACTACAGGCACAAGGGACACATAGCCTCTTTGATTGGTGGCACATTGACGATGTAATAATAGATAGAATAGTTAATATTTCTACATCTTCACTGTCTCTGGGTGATGGTAACCATTTACCATTAGGTAGCCCATATGCTCGTCCGCCAACCTATTCCATAAAAAAATACATTAACGATATAGTAGAGAAACACGGATAAACTTAGTTTCTAAAGTGATGTCATAAGACGTAGGTCTAATGACTGAAAAAGACATTATCAGATTTTATAATAAAACAAATGTTAAAAATAATCTATAGACTTGGCGTTTTTATTTTAAGATCGTTTCATTGTTATACAGTTACTATACAAAGATAAAACGAGTTTATTAATAGCTAATTTATTTTTAAACATGAAAATTCTTTTATCGGAACACGAACATTAAAGCCTTCTTTGAACGCCTACAAAGAACTTCACGGCAATGGTGAGGAATTAAAAACACTTTTTATTTGCTCTTTTCTGATCTTGAGGTGCCATCTTCGGCTCAAAGCGTCTGTTTCAGGCTCTTTACATTGAAAGCTTTCAAAAGAAATGTCTTTTAAATGCACCTTTCAAAGATCAAAGAGTGGATGCATTTATCCTCAACCACGTGCGATTTTCTCGTTAAAATTCTGATATTTTTCGGGAAATATTGAAGAGATATTTTAGATAATTGAAGTTTAGTTTGAACGGATTATACGTCACAGCTTGTTTAATGTTAGCTATTATATTATATTTATCATTTTCCCCAATGCATATGTACATATTTATACACGGTATATATACTAAAATAACATTTTTTACAATTTTTTTCGGTCTGTCTGTCTGTTTGTTCCGGCTAATCTTTTCAACGGCTGGACCGATTTTGACGGGACTTTCACTGGCAGATGACTGATGTAATAGGGAGTAACTTAGGCTACAATATAATTTTTTTTTGTTATATTCAAAGGCGTACAAGGTGGCTTGCACAGCTAGTCCTTAATTTTTAAATTCCTATTAAATTATATAAGGTAAATTGTAAAAATAATAATTAAATGCTAATGTTAATAAAATGTTGTCGTGATAAGAAATTTTACCATCAAGTAAACTCATTTGTTAGTCTGTCTGACCTACGAGATAAAAAAAAGAAAATACTCATAGACCAAACAAAAGTTATCATTGCCCATATAAGTATTATGAAAAGAATTTCTATAATATGTTGAATTATTTGTTGACTCACAATTTTGAAACAGCAAGAGCCTGACAAAGGAAAGCAATAAGATATTCGATAAATCATTCACAAATTGGCTAATTTATTAATTACACAAGAAGATGACAACATTAATGAAAGTTACACTTTACACAAGAATCATTAGTTTCATATGACAATAATTTTACGCCAAGTTAAATAAACGCTTCCGAATTCAGCACTTCTATATTTCATTGGCGGATGTTAACGCCATTGTTTGGCAAAATATGGTATATTGCAATAGTATTTATTACTGGTGTGCCACGATAGAAACAGTTCTAACTAACGGTCTGTCTGCAATGTATACTACTATTATCACGACACTTGATTTATTACGAAGTGTGTTCTGTACTACAACGACTTGGTAAAATTTTATCCGGTTTGGTCTTGGCAAATTTTGTTGAGAAATTCTATAAGAATAAGATATAATGACGATATAAAGAGCTGATTTTAACTGATGGATTCTGGTTCAAACCCAGGCAAGCAATTTGTGTTTACAACTCATCTTATGCTCAGCGGTAAAGGAGAACATCGCAAGGAAACCTGCATGTGTCTAATTTCATCGAAATTCTGCCACATGTGTATTCCACCCACAAGCATTGGAACAGCGTGGTGAAATATGTTCCAAAACTTAACTCCCTTATTGGGAGAGGAAGCCTTAGCCCAGCAGTAGGAAATTCACAGCCTCTTACTGTACTGTTAAGATCTAATGAACGCGTTATGTATTGATAATAACAGTAAGAGCTATGTAACATCATCATACTAATAAACAGAAAGCAACATCTAGACACAGTACGCGACAGAGCGTAGTTTCTTAAGAGTAACTGCTGAGTTTCTTTCCGGTTCTTTCGCAAAGCAAAAATATTGACAACCAGCCATTTATCAACTTCGGTATCTTATTATAATATGTAATCTTTTGACGCCAGTAAGTTGCCATACTTATTTGCCGGATAATATAATTGTACAGTAACAGATAATAAATGTCCCAATATTGTGCTAATACCTCCTCTCCCTTTGACAACAAGGAATAGAGCTTATTCTACATGTGGAAGAATGACGCTAGAACTTGACACATGCAGGTTTCCTCACGATGTTTTCTTTCACCATTGAGCACGATATGATAAACGCTAATTAAGAACATGAATGTTCAGTCGTGCTTGCTTTGCTTTGAATCCGAAAATCATCTATGAATTAAAATAAATTTGAGATGTCTCACTTGTTACAATGTCCACAGATCGTTTTCATGTCCTTGTCAACATTTTATGTGTGCGATTTTTTTTAGGACATAGGTGTCAAACGAGCAGGAGGCTCACCTGATGGAAAGTGACTACAACCGCCCATGGACATCTGCAACACCACGGGGCTTGCAGGTGGTGAAGGAAAGGAGTACGCTCTTTTAACTTCGAATTTTGACGAGTTGTCCGAAGGTGAAATTCAGCAGCCGGGATTAATCTGAACAATTCCTTATAACATTCCCCTTGAAAAATTCGGTAGAAGATTAAAGAAAACATTCCGAAAACCAGCATGAGTCTAGTTTCAATGAAATTCTACGACATCATCGATACTTATATTATAAGCTCCAAACCACCAAGAAAGAGTAGGCCTTAGAACACTGGGACATTTAAAATAAAACTGAACTGTAAAAAAAAAAAATCATAAGATATTCTTATCATCCGATATAATGCCTTCTCACATCAAATATCTTATCAAGTGTACCAATTCTGTATTCAGTGGTAGAATAACAGATGTCGGCTGCGATCCCATTGTTCGACACTAATAAATACAGTATAATGCCTTAACGGGCACAATCGGGAACAATGTAAAATTATTACTGCAACTTTGCATTTACACCTTGGAATGGTAACAGGAATGTTTTAGTTTTAAATCAATAAATTGGAATTGCTAAACGCTATTGTTTACTTTCATTCATAATTTTTGTTTGTAGAATTGTTAAATTAGAGGCGGCGTTTAGTTTCCGTTACGTTATTCAATTGCTTTTAGATATATCCTATTTATAACACTTGGCCAGCTAGGGTTCACCAATTAGTCAGATCAAATATTGTAACGCCAAACAGTAAAACACAGTATTTTTGTTTGTGATTTGAAGAGTAACCCAACTACAGACACGATATACGTAGCATCTTGGCTCCTAAGGTTGGTGATGTATTGGTGTAAAGAATGATTATTATTTCTAATGACCACTCATCATAAAAAAAAAAAACTTTTAAATTAAAGTAAAAGTAAAGTTCAGTAACATCCTGTAAATTTCCCACTGCTGGGATAAGGGCTCCTCTTTCATTAACAAGATGTTTTTCTTCGCCGTCGAGCATGAGATGAATTATAAATACAAATTAAGCACATATTTATAGTGGTGCTTGCCTGGGTTTGAACCTGCAATCATTGTTTAAGATGCACGCTTTCTAACCTTTGGGCCATCTCATCTCATCTTAAATTTAAATTCTATTTAATTGTAATTTATTTTTGACCAAATTTCTTGCATATAAATACTCCTTAATGCCCTGATTGAAAGATGTCAGTCAACTTCTCAAGATGCATTGTATCCTCCGAAATTGATTCTCAAATTATAATTATAGCAATTATATTATATTCTCGAAGATATATAAATAAGATATCTTCGGGAGTTAACAAAGATTGCTGGTATCACTTCACACAAACGTAAATCGATTACCAAACCGCACCACTAATCTTTCACGTTATGAGAAGTAGTAATAAATACAGGTCATGGGTCCAAAATCTTACCTCGCGTTTTATTGACTTAGTTAGTCAAGTCATCACAGACACTCATAAACACACTGATTGTGAGTGTCTGTGATTTCGACTTCGTGAGCGTTTGAATTTAAGTTGTAGTTGTAGTTTATTATTTTTTTATTTATTTATTTCTTTTTATAATAAAACATACACATTAATATATTTTACAAGCCATTAAACCATTTTCTGGTTTGTATTGGCTAAGAAAAGTATTCGCATATACTATTTATTAAAACTAAACAATACAGGCTGTTCCCAAATGTCTCATTTAATTATATATATTTTTTTATTTATATACATACCATATACACATACACATACATACACTTACACACATATACATATATATACACATATTTATACATATATATATATACATATATATACATATATATACATATATATATACATATATATACATACATAGTATATTATAATTTTTGATAAAAATATTTTTTTAGGACATTTTTGATATTTTTTTCTGTAATTTTTTCTCTAATATTTTTTGGTAACTCATTTATAAACATAGGTAGGACATAGTTAAGAGATTTTTTCCCGTATAGATTTTTGGTTCTTGGAAAGGTTAAGTTTTTATTGGTTATAATTCTGGTAGTCATATTATGAATATAAGGATTTTTTAGTTCATTATTAAAATAATTGTTAGAGAGTATAACGAGTTTAATTAGATCATACTGGTAAGACTTTACAATATTTGAAAAGAGAAATTTTGTTTTTTATTTTAATTTGAATTTTTTGGGGTACTATATTTTTTAATATTCTTTGCTGTATTTTAAATATTCGGTCTAGGTAAGTTTTAAATGTACGTCCATAACTACCCAGGCCGTAGGATATGATACTTTCTGCTAGGGTCCTATACATCATGAGTAATATGGGGAAGGGTACCTTATGCTTTATTATGTATAGTTTTGCCATAAAAACACGTAACTGATCGCATACCTTATCAACGTGCTTACTCCAGTTAAAACGATTATCTACAATTAGGCCAAGATATTTTTGTTCTTCAACTAATTTTAGAGGTGGACAATAGCATTTAGTGCCATTATATTGAGTGTGTAAACAGTGATGATCGTGGGCAATGACCCGAGGTATTATATCTGTGATATTATGACTAGAACGGACATGCATTAGGCTAGTTTTTTCTGCATTTAGAATAAGTCCATTATCGTGTGACCACATGCAAATTCTTTCAAAATCTGCCTGAATTTCAGATTCAGCAACGTTTATATGTTTATTAGATGATATAAGGCAAGTATCGTCAGCAAATTGGTAAATTTCACATTTTTGTACTATATGGCTTATATCATTTACATAGGCAAGATAATGCAAGGGGCCTAACACAGATCCTTGAGCCGTTCCCTCACTAACACATACACTCTCACTATACGATGACCCTATGTTGACTTTATAAGACCTATTATTAAGATAATTCTCAAACCATTTAAGTAATGGCCCCCTAACTCCAGTATTATCCAGTTTTTTTATTAAAATATCATGTTGCAAGGTATCGAAACCCTTACTGTAGTCGATAAAAATTATTAATATATGTTCTTTATTATTTAAGCGTCTACATATGTCATCTGTTAATTTAGACAAAAGTTGAGTAGTACTTTTCTTAGGTTGAAAACCGTATTGTTTTGATGATAATATATTATGCTGGCTATAATATTCATGAATATTTTTACTAATATAAGACTCTACAACTTTGTCAATAATTGGAAGCATAGTAATAGGTCTATATTGTCCAGAATCTGAACTCTTGCCACCTTTATGAATTGGTCTGACTAACCCTGTCTTTAGATCGTTAGGATATATACCAGTTTTAATGCTCTGATTTATTAGTTTTGTTATAGCATATGCAATCTTGTGTAATATATATTTGATATCACACGTTCTTATTCTGTCAATACCAGGAGCTTTATTAGTTTGCAAATTATTTATTATTTTATGGATATTACTATGTGTAGCTGATTTAAGAAATATAGATTTATCAATAGATTTTATATAAGAACTTTCTTCACATAAATTTAACTTACAATTTGACTTAATCGATGCAACATTGTTTTTAAATTGAGTTGCGAACATATCTGCAATATTTTTATCAGATCCTACTGTATGGAAAGACTTTAATATAAGATCATCTATACAATTTTTTACTCTACCTGATATGTCATTTAAAATTTCCCAAAGTTTTTTAATATTGTTTTTATTTTTTATAATATCCTCTTTATGATATCTGTTTCTATTTATATTTATTATTTTATTTGTTTTATTGCGCTGTTTTTTATAGTTACATTTTAATATCATATTATTTGGTTCTTTTTTCCATTCTAAAAACAATTCATCTCTTTTTCTACATGCACTAATAACTTGTTTTGAAATCCATTTGTATTTATTACGTTTTGAATTATTTATTTTTTGTATATATTCAGCTTTTTTATATGAATTATTTAACTCATTTTTTATAAAATTATATATTTTAATTGGACATTCCATATTTTCAACACTTTTCCAATTAATATTTTCGATTTGCTCTTTTAAAATTTTATTATTAAACTTTGTATATGATTTAGGAACACTCTGTATATCATTTATAATATTATTACACAATGTTAATGCCACGACGTTGTGGTCAGCTAGTGCAGTACCTAGCGCGGCTGTGTACACTTGTATGGGGGATCGACATCGAATAAACATATGATCTAAACAACTTTTACTCACTTTTTGAAGCTTTGATTCAATTCTGGTATAATCGGTGATCCCACACACAAGCCCACAGCCGTATAACATGTCCATGTACGACCGCTTTATAGAATTTTCAGTTTTTATATCCACATTCATATCACCTAGTAAAATAATATCAGACTTATTTAGTTTTGTTAGAAGCTGTTCCATTTCTCGTATGAAAGAGTATTTGTGTTTGTTTGGAGGTCTGTACACTGTGCACAGAGTTATATTGTAATTGTGTTGTGTTGTCAATTTACCCACGAGGCTTTCACAATGAACTGTGTTTGAAATTATGGGTCGAAATTTATGTTTATTTGCAACGTAAATAACAATGCCTCCACCTTTGCGATTGTTTCTTAACTCTGTGTGCATTGTATAGCCTTTTATGTTGTATAAAGAACTTAGAGAATTTGATATATTCACTTCACTTAAAACAATAACATCGATTGGAGTGGAACAGCCTCCTAACATCTGTTCCAGACTACAGAAATTTCTATGCATTGAACGTATGTTTACATGAATACATATCAATTTATTGCAGACTTCAGGTAACCTAGTTACAAAGTTTTTAAAATCACTACAATCAAATAGCTCAATAAGATAGTCTCGAGATTGAGCCATCTTGTTGGATGTATTAAAATAAAAATATATATTATAGTGTAAACAAGAAATTAGAATAACTTTTAAAGATAAACTACTTTTTTTTAAATATGAAAAGAATACAACAAAAATGTAAACACTTATTTTACATTTTCACACCTAATAGTAAAAATTTTACTTTTATCTGTTTTACGTATCAAAATCTTTCCATCCTTACACCATATATATTTAATGATATCTTTTAGTTCGTGTTTTGCTTTTCCTAAAAGGAATTTGTATTAAGGCGTTAGTGCTTCTCGAACCATTACTTTTTCTTGAGCATGTTTCTTGTCCAGGTTATGTAAAACATCAGCCGTTGATATGTTACTCTGCCTAGAAGAGGATATCCATTTATGCTTCACTGTTTCATTACATAATTCTACTTGTATGGATTGAGGCCGAGTTATTATTATATATAATAATTTAGTAAAAATGAATAAAATGAATAAAACACCACTCGTTTC
Organism: Vanessa cardui; assembly: GCF_905220365.1. NCBI lineage: Eukaryota > Metazoa > Arthropoda > Insecta > Lepidoptera > Nymphalidae > Vanessa > Vanessa cardui. The sequence continues at coordinate 2,176,407 of NC_061142.1, read as the reverse complement.
CAAGACAAAGACAGTTTATTAATTTGTATTTTCCAGTGTTATATATTTTCCTTTGACAAAGGATATCGCGATTTAGAAAATCATACTTTTTGAACAACGACATCTATTGACAAATGTTTAAAATTATACATTCCGCCCACCATGGACAGAATGTCCATTGCCCTCACCCACCTTGATCAACTTTTTATTCGAAAAAATGGACTGTATAAGATATAATCGTATTTTTATTCAAGGTGGTTAAGAACAAAAACTTAAAAATCTTCACCCAAATTATGGTACTAAAACAAAATTTAAATATTTTTTTTATATTAGTTATTATTATTCCCGAGTTACTCCTTATTAATTAACTGACAATGAAAATTCCATCAAAATCGGTTGCGTTGCCAGAACAAACAAACATATAAATAAAATTAAAAAAAAAAAAACATTTTGGTATGTGTACCATGTTATACATTTAGTAAAAAACGATAATTCTAATATCACAAACAGGCAAATTTATTATATGCATAGATGTGTAAAATCTTTAAATTACAAAGTAAACAAAAATGTGCTAAAAAGTATGAAAAAGGATTTTTGCTAAAAGTAATCTCTTGTGTAATACAATTGTTCAGTCAAAATTTTCAATTGCAATTGTGTTAATATTGGATTTCATTGATTACAATTGGATTCATAATTTACTTTAAAATTATTATCCTAGCAATAACATAAAGTGTTATGTTTTGTTGGTCTTTCCAGTGGAAGAGATAATTATCTGGCTATCTCCAAAGATTATCGCGTACGGATAGATTGTATTGTTTCAATGGAAATAATTTAAAAATATCGTTCAACAAAGCTGAGATGACCCAGTGGTTAGAACTCGTGCGCCTTTACCGATGATTGCGGGTTCAAACCCAGGCAAGCACCACTGATTATTCATGTGCTTAATTCGTCTATTCTTATATGAAGAAAACCTGCTTGTGTTCAATTTCATTGAAATTCTGCCACATGTGTATTCCACCAATCTGCATTATAACAGCGTGGTGGATTATGTTCCAAAGCTTTTCATCAAAGGGAAAGGAGACCTTAACCAGCATTGGGAAATTTACACGCTGTTGTTGTTCAACAAAGAGTTCTTGTGTGGTAAGCTCTAAATTGGTCACAAATATATTATTTTTGTATTCATTTAAATTTGTATACCAATTTGAATAGTGTATGAAGGCATTACCTTGATTATGTTCAAAGCAGACGTGTTCCCGAATTTTTCCATTCGAAATTTGAAATATTAGTTTCCGCCAAGTTTTTCAATCTAATTTTTATTTTTAAACCGTAACGTCCGCAATATTTGCGCAGGGAATAACAAAAGTACATTTCGACGTTTTTCAATAGCTTTTAGGGAACCAGCGTGATAAAGTTTTGTATTGGAACAGTTGAAATTCCCATTTCTTTTTCAGCTCGTGGTCGGAAACGGACGTATATGTAATTGTTTTTCCATTTCAGTATAATTGACTTGCGGTGTATCCCAATAAATGCTTTCGAGTTTAATAACGTGGGTTGAGAGAATTCGGTTGCGCTTTTCGCGTGGATTATCTACTTCCAATGTGTAGTTGTTCAATGCATTTGAATGCTTTAAAATTTAAATATTCATCAAAATCAAAATAAACTTTATTCAATTAGGCTTTTACAAGCACTTTTGAATCGTCATTTTACAATTAAGTGAAGCTACCACCGGTTCAGAAAGTAGATTCCACCTAGAAGAACCGGAAAGACAATCAGTAGTTACCCTTTTTCAACATTTAAAAAATACAAGGTCATGTTAGTTAATATAATTATTTAAATTAATATATCCTGCTTGGGAGTTAACAGTTATTACCTCCACGCTTTTTTATCATCTATACAATCTTGTATAGAATAATATGCTTTTTTACCAATGTGTTTTTTACAAACGATTTGAATTTAGGAAACGGCAAAGTTAAAACTGTCTTACTATAATTATAAAAAATAAATAAGTAAATGTTGCACAAAATCACATATATTGCTCTGATCCCAATGTGAGTAGCTAAACCTTGTGTTATGGAAAATCAGAAGTAAGGATGCTACCACCAACACCCAGACCCAATACAACATAGAAAACTAATGAATTTTCTACATCACCCATACCCATGAAAACCGGTGTACCCACTACCATGGAGGTCATCATTATATGAAGATGGCCTTATAATAATACAATATATAAATAATAAATAAGATGTAGATACGATAACTCTTAAGATAATCTCAATAGCTGAAGTAAAATAAAGTTGTTAATAATGCCAATTAACGTTTCGTTGTTAAGACATTTTGAGCATTTCGATGGATATTTGCCAAACATTTTAAGATATTATTATTTTGGCTTTGTTATTTTATTAAATAATTATTAGTAAATGCCAGACGCAGTATTTTTTCTATATATATATAGGTTGGCGGACGAGCATATGGACCACTTGAAGGTCAGTGGACACCATCAGACATAGATAATGATACCGTAAGAAATATTAACTATTCCTTACATCATCAATGCGGCACCAACCCTGGGAACTAAAATGTTATCTCCCTTGTACCTGTAGTTACACTGGCTCACTTACCTTCAAACCGGAACAGTACAAACAAACAATACTAAGTGCTGTTGTTCGGCAGTAGAATAATTTATAAGTGGGTGGCACCTACCCAGACGGGTTTGCACAAAGCCTACCGTCAAGTAAAATCGTGCGTAGTATTAGTATATTGTTGTATATACAAACTTCTCTTGGCTTCAAAACGCTCTTCCAAAAGACGCATCTGAAAGTTTTGTGACATCACTTAATTTAGCTTCAATATTATAACTTATTACAATTTAGATAACTTACATTTATGATTTAATAAAGAAACACAAATAGCTACGCTATAATTTCGAACAAAGTATCTGAAATATCTTAAATCCGAAAGAATTCGAAGGAACTTGTGAGATACCTACGCAAAAATACGTCGAGATCTTTTCAAGGCTTTTATAATTCAATATTGTTATGAAATCTTTTCTCAGAGGTGCGAATGTTATCCGCTTTGACGACAATAAATCAGTTTATCCTTGAGTATTATTAAGCTTACTCCCTGGCTCCACAACACGGAGTTAGAAAAAATTGGATGAGGTATTGAGTAATTATTATAATGTTTTATAGCAGTTTAATGTTATATTGATAACAGTTTTTTTATGGACTTTGTGATTTTTTTAATGAATTCCAGGAAAATGACGTTGATGATGATATTTACTTTTAAATGTTGAAAAAGAGTAACTACTAATTTTCTTGCCGGTTCTTCTCGGTATTGTGTACTTTCCGGACCGGTGGTAGCTTCACTTAATTGTAAAATGACGATCCAAAAGTGCTTGTAAAAGCTTACTTGACGGAAGTTTATTTTGATTTGATTCATATTTTGATTTGATTTCAAACCGTTGCTAAATTAAGTTGTCATATGATTCTTTTGACGATGATTTTTCGGATCAAAGTTAGGATTAAGGTTGTTAAAATTTAAAATAAGAATCAAAGGACTATAAACGTGAATTTCAGAAGGATAAATTAAGAATATGTGATGAAATATAAAGGAGGCATATTACATAGATACCTATTGCTGATATCTTAAAGAAGAACCAATACTCTTCTACAAGAAGCATATTGCTCGTAATTTGTTTTGGAGATATGTATATACCGTTTATTAATAGCGTAAGGAACAAATTATTAGGTTCCATGTTAGCTGGATATTCACTGTACTAGATCAAATTTCATGCAGTCGAAATTGTTTGCAGAAATTTTAAAAAGGTCTTAAGATTGTATAACATAAATGACAAATAAAAAGTAGCATTCTCTTAATTATGAATATATTATACAGTATCTAGGGATATCGATCAATGTTATTCTGAAATTTAATTTCAGAATTTAAGGCACACAGACTATCTAACTAAAACACGTACACGTGCAGTCTTGTTATCCAATCTAATCTCCTCATAAACATGTTAGTATTGCTTTTACAAACTTTCGGAATATTCTAGTCTTTCGAAACTTAAATACCTAAAGCTTTACTAAGTTTTGCAACCAAAGTTACTGTGTAAGTACGACACATGTTTTAGAATTATTGTTCAGTATTTGTTTGATATTAACATGTTTAAAAAAGATACCATGACATTTTTTTTATATTTGTAAACACATAAACACATTTTCTGAAAATATGAAGTGCTTCATTGAAATGAAATAAATAAATACACAATTTAGTTATTTGCTAATTCTGCCAATTGATTCGATATTGAAGTTCGAAATAAGATCATTTCCAAATTTAGATTACTTTGCCAAAAAAACACCATCTAGTATTTATTATGAACTATTCGCTAATGTCAAGTTTCAAATAGGATATGTCACAAAGCCTGTAAAATACAACAACAAACAACAACAGCCTGTAAATTCCCACTGCTGGACTAAAGGCCTCCTCTCCCTTTGAGGAGAAGGTTTGGAACATATTCCACCACGCTGTTCCAATGCGTGTTGGTGGAATAGACATGTGGCAGAATTGCTATGAAATTTGTCACATGCAGGTTTCCTCACGATGTTTTCCTTTACCGCAGAGCACGAGATGAATTATAAAGACAAATTAAGCACATGAAACAGCGGTGCTTGCCTGGGTTTGAACCCGCAATCATCGGTTAAGATGCACGTGTTCTAACCACTGGGCCATCTCGACTCTGAGCTCTCCTGTAAGATAGATAACACAAAATTAAATATCAAATAAATTGACTAATATATCACATAAAATGATAAAAGAAAGGCCTCGCCGCGACGTCAGTCTGTCTATCTGAACACGTTAAACTCGAAAACTGACTTTCATCGTTATTTTATTGAACTATTTTTGAAAAATATATCTACTGTAATAAGATGGTGATTTTTTGAATATTTTGGGGGAAAAATGCCTATATCGTTGGAACTTACCTGTAATGCACCACATAATCAAATAGTATTATGTACGATATATAATGTGACCAAATTTGGCATATCAATTATTTAATGCTCCATGTGATTCCCCTTCGGCAAGTCACGACGATCGGTCCCTCCATTCAACTAAAATCATCTTACAATGAAAGGGAAAATTTTGTAAATTACACCCCATGACACCCCATTACTCTATCGTAGGGGTGAGCGTTATAACAACTTCGGTTGTAAGCGTGTTGACGTAAGTCTTATTGCTTTGAGTTCCGACTTACTAGTAGTAAAAAAAACAGGAGGATTAATTCGTGGTCTGATGATTATTTATATATCATTGTAGATGTTATAAAAAAAATTACTCCAATCTGCTTTTGAAAAGAATATATAAATGATAAACAAACACTACAATACATTGGTGTAAAGAAAAAAAGTCTATTTTCTGTTTTGCTTTCTTCAAATTTGAAGTTTGTTACGGTATGATAAGGTTTTAATCTTATTTAAATTTTAAATATCAATTCGTATGAGACCTGTACCTCATAACACACGTAACGTAACGCCTGCTATAAATATAATAGCAAAAAAACTTTCTTACAAAAATAATATTACTAAGTAAATATAATAAGGCGCTTCTAAATTCAGAATAATATAATACATTTCAGATATTGTAAATGCGGCCTTTGTACTTCCTTACTTTCCTTATACCCCAAATGTATGCTTTACATAGCAATAACTGAATTCGAAGAGGAATCAATATCCCCCTTTTACGATAAATGTTCTACGTATTCGAAACATGTAATGTTTTCATTAGACTTGATGAGGGAACCTATAACTGAGTTACTACATGCGTAGGGCTCTAACCCTTTGAAATATTATACGTGCTGTATTGATTGGAACTCAGGAACAGCCCTTTGGATACGAATCTGAAGATCAAACAAAATCAGAGCTATCATTATATGAAAAGAAGATCTAAGATCTAGGAAGACGAGTACATGTGTGTGCATTTTATTAAACTATTATTTTTATTGGAACTAATTTGTTTTGTTTAAAAAATGAATTCAATGGCATACTCGTACAGAAGTGATATTTATATCAATCAATAGACAATAACAGAATTAGTTCTATTATAAAAATACGCAACAACAAAAATATTTATTTACTGTAGAACACTTACTATATTATGGTAAACTAAGAAAGCACATTACACGAACGTGAAATGTCGATAATATGCACAACGAAACTCGCTATCTTGTGCGCTATCTATATCATTAAAATGATGATGATCCCCTGGCCGATGGCAATAGTGGTTAGCCAGGGAGAATAGCCAAGTACGATAGTGCAAGAAGAAGTGTGCAAATATAGTTGAATTCTCTAGCCTCCATGATCCAATAGAACGGTAATTTTGACACCGGAATGATTTCAGGTACAAAACTATTGGTCTTATGTGCCTCCGAGTCATTAGCTATTTTTAACATTTACACAGTATTTAATATTGTAAAACATATTTACTTTTGTTCTATCATCAATAGTTTCTGCAGCTCAAACTACGAAAGATTTATTTACATTTTAATTTATTCATTACATACATTACACACACAAATGACAATTATTTCCTTTTTAAAATAATAGATGAAATTTAATTTATTTCAAAATTTCCGACAAAAGTTTTATACGCTCAAAACTACAGTTTTTTGCAAAACCAAAGATTGAATTTATTCAAGTATTTTTTGATGTTAGTACTCTTTGGAAAGAAGAATACTGTATATGTATATGACATAAGTATGAATTTTTATAATCGATAGCAGAAATATGGCTGGAATCTTTCTTGTAATAATAATTTTTGATATTTTGAAATGTATTAAATAAACTAAAATTAACAGCATCTAATCATGGATTCTCTTTGCCTGTACCCTTTCTCTCGGGTATCACAATATTGTCCTCCCTCTGAATATTAAATAACTTCCCTATATTTAGTGGCCTCTAAATTATTCAAGGTTCTACATATTGACCAGCTTCGTGCTATATCCTATTATAACCATTTAATTGTGGCCTCCCCTCTCCTTTATCCAACTTTGATTTGCAAATATTGGAAATGTTCCCGCAAGGATCAAGTTCACTTGGTCGATGTATATTACTTAATTGCTGAGTTTGACGTCTTGACAGATTTAAATAATGATTTAATCTTAATTAAAACACAATATGACATGTTAGGTTAAACGATCTCCAGAAATAGAAGAACGAGTTTCACTTACATTATTTATAGAGATATGTTCTTTTGGTTGTTAGAATTAAAAAATTAAATATTTTATTAAACTATAAGTGAATCGACCATCGATTCGTAAGATACATTATATTGAGAAGAACCGGCAAAAAGTTAATAGATACTATATTTCAGCATTTAAACATACAAGATTTGGTTATTCCGTCTACGGCACAAAAGGTGCTCTTAATTGTAAAGTTTTTATTCTCATATGTAATAAATATTGGGGGGCAGTCGAGTGTATGTCTTCAAATCCTATTGTCCAGTTGATTTTATTTGAGGCATCGCTGGATAACAACTTGCCAACCTACCTCAACTATGTTTTAGTTAACTTAACAATTAACTACGAACAATTAACTTAACAATTAAACACGGAATACAATCACGAAAAAAAATTCTTCTTAATTTATAAAATTGGAGTCGAGATGGCCCAGTGGTAAGAACGCGTGCATCTTAACCGATGATTGCGGGTTCAAACCCAGGCAAGCACCGCTGATTCATGTGCTTAATTTGTCTTTATAATTCATCTCGTTCTCAGCGGTGAAGGAAAACATCGTGAGGAAACCTGCATGTGATAAATTTCATAGAAATTCTGCCACATGTGTATTCCACCAACCCGCATTGGAACAGCGTGGTGGAATATGTTCCAAAACCTTCTCCTCAAAGGGAGAGGAGGCCTTTAGCGCAGCAGTGGAAATTTACAGGCTGCTGTTGATGTTGTTATAAAATTTTCGTAAATTAACTTATTTAATAAGTACCGATATTGGGTGCTCTAAAACGAATCAAAACATGAAATGTACTAACTCAATTCAAATACCAGTTATTTACAACAATTGGTTGTAGTTGCATTATCTTGGGCTATCTTGAAAAAATTGGCCGAACCATAAATATGTAAACTATAAAATGTGTGATGATAGTTTGATAGATTAGTACTTGGTGGTCCTTGTGCAAGCCCGCACAAAGACCACCAAGTACTAATCTGGGTAGGTACCACCCACTCATCAGATATTCTACCACTAAACAACAGTACGCAGTATTGTTGGGTTCCGGTTTGAAGGGTGAGTGAACCAGTGTAACTACAGGAACAAGGGACATAGCATCTTAGTTCCCAAGGTTGATGGCGCATGGAGGATGTAAGGAATAGTTAATATTTCTTACAGCGTCATTGTATATGCTCGTCCGCCAACCTATTCCATAAAAAAAAGATTACGCTGTGCAATCATTGTATTAACGACATCAAACACTTTGTTAAAATAGAAATTAATCGCTAAATATTAACTAAAACGGCAAACTGGATAAGCGAACATTTTTAAGTTTCTGTATGCTCAGATTGTTCTTTGATTGATTCTTCATCTCGTGGTCGGATATTTAAAAGGAAAACATTGTCAGAAAATTATTGAAACAGCTAACTAGAATAAAGCCGAAAATTGTCCTTAAGAGATTAACTTTGACGGGATATTTTTTTTATATTTCAAAACAAAATTTTAGAACATTAGATAAGCACGGTCTAAAGCACCCCTGCAAGGGTAAGGCGAGAATAATGTAAAGTAATCGAGTTGTGCTTACGTCGTGTCGTCAATGGGCGCTGATTGAGCTCTGTAACGATGTTACCGTCAGAGACTGATGAACTTTACCGTGTTGTGGGGTCTAAGTGTCCCAGCGGAGCGGGGAGGGTTTGACCAATGAATAAGCATTTCGTACAATTCGGCATTTGTTTTGCATTTCACTGTGTATGTATATATTGTTAAAGGGATAGAAAACAAAAACTGTGCTCATTGCTGCTCTGAAATGTACATTGTGTTTGGAACCGATGATTAAACAGGCAATCATCACCGCATTTTCATGCTTAATTAGTATTTGTAATCAATCTGCCTATTTTTTTTAAATGTGTATCCGCCAACTGTCATTGGAGATGTGTGTGTGTGTATGTTTTTTTTTTACCTGTTAGTCAAATAAACTTTTGAGTGATGTTTAACTGTTTTAATTTGTGAAAAACTCTATAGTATTATAGTATTTTATAAACTTTTGCCGCTAGCTAACTGTAAACTACTGTAACTTAATATATATTTCAATTGATCAATTCCTGCGCTAAATCTATATTTACTATGCATATGTATTGGAATATGGTCGAAAATGTACACATTAAATTTTCTCTGATATGGGAGCACCTTTTCCAGACAAAGTCCAAATTAATAGGAATACTCTTTAAATATTTATACTAATATTATAAATGTGAAAGTAACTCTGTACATCTATCTCTCGCTCCTTCACTGCAACACCATTAAACCGAATTTGATGAAATTTTGCTTTGAAGCAAGTTTGAACTCCAATGAAGGACATAGGCCATTTTATATGCCAAATACAATGTCATGATTGTTTGTCACCAACGCCAACCAACAACTAGTATAGTGTTAGAAAACAAAAAAATACCTAAGGGCATACTGAAAATAACCAGTATGAGCAAGCAAATACCCAAAAGGTCATAACTTGGACCAGTTTAAAAAGCTAGTGGTTTAAACGACACTGTCTGGAAAGTACGACAAAGGTGAATTTGTGGAGCTCAAACTACAGAGGCATAAGTTATTTCATTATAATTCAATGTAACCAGAGCCTTAAGCCATTCAATTATTAAGAACAATTTAATTTAATCAAATTAAATTAAATATTTTTTAATGTTACCACCTGTTAGGTTTTTAAAGTGTAAGTCGTAATATAATAATAGTAATAACAATTACAAAATTTTATGAAAAATAGTTAGTTAAAAGTTATCTGGCTATAGTCAATTCGTTTCCCTTATGGGGGTGGAATTATCTACGAGCGTAATTCAATGGCGAACTAATTACAGAACACTTATATCACACAAAAATGAAATAAATAATAGTATAATCATCTCCGGGACTCAAACTATCCCCATTCAAAATTTCAACAAAATCGATTCAGCGTTTTAAAGATGTAGCAAACAGAATTATTTTGTTTATAATATTAGAATAGATAAAAACTTCTTAAAAAAAATATTTGGACGAGTAAAGTTTACTCAATATAAACTATATAATAGCGATACCACAGGGGACTATATAAAATTTTAACAAAAAGAAAAACCGACTTCAAACAAAACACTATTATAAAACAAATAAAAATGTACTAAAAAGTAATAAAAATAATTGCATATCTATATATATAAAAATGAGTTGCTGTTCGTTAGTCTCGCTAAAACTCCAGAACGGCTGGATCGATTTGGCTAATTTTGGTCTTGAATTATTGGTGGAAGTCCAGGGAAGGTTTAGAAGGTGAGAAAGTATGATAAAAATGCTAGGAATATAATAAAAAAAAACATCTTTGTTTTTCCTTAGAAATAGATTTATTAGAGAATTGCCATTGATTTTCTATGATTGTCGATGTTAGACAATAAAACATTGATGTTTTAAAATCGATTTTGCATTATTTATAACATCGCTAAGTCTATTTTTCGAATCTATTTCTACCAAAATAAGTCGCATTTTTCGATGTCACTTTATAACTCAAGAACGGGCTCACCTATCCAAACTAAATTTTCAGGGTTTGTTTGGGCTATTTAGTAGTTGGTTTATGTGAAGTTTGCTCAAAATCGGTCGAGTGGTTCTTCATTTATCACATTTTTTGTAAGAAATGAATTCAATAAATGGCGGGTCATTTTGTTATTGGAGATTTTTCAGACGAGGAATTGTGCTGTTAAATTAAAAGTAAGTTATTAATTAAAAATGATTACACTCATCCACCAGTTTCAATAGGTAATACGTCTTATTTCAATTTATTATTTAAAAGTGCAGTGTTTGCATTTATTTTCATGTCTAAATTTACAGAATAAAGTTACTGCCTTGAATTTTTATTCGTATCGATTGATGGTTCGTCCACAAGCACAAAATTATATCTCCAGATGTGGTAAACTGTATCATCAGTACATCGTTGATACGTATGCTAAAATAGAAACTGAACGTTTTAATTTTTTTCGTTTCAACCGAGCAAAATTAAGATCCGAAGAATATATTCAATTGCAAGATGCGATAGCGAATGATGGTAATGCAAATGACATCGGGCGATTGACTATATTGCCATCTTCGTTTATTGATTGTCCACGGCATATGAGCGAATATGCACAAGACGCAATTTCTTATGTACGAAAAATGGTTGACGGGATCTATTCATTACAGTTACACGTAATCCGCAGTGGCATGATATTAAAACAATTTATTTGAAGAACAGTCGACAACTGACCGTCATGACATTACAGCACGTGTTTTTCGACAAAAATTGAAAGCACTTATAAAAATAATGTATATTTGGAGAGGTGCGTTGCCATATGTACTACATTGAATGTCAAAAAAGGGGATTTCCGCATGCTCACGTATTAATTTGGCTGGTACATAAAATTACTCCGGATCAAATCGATAACGTTATATCAACAGAAATTTCCGATGAAACTCTTGATCCAGAGTTATTTCACGTTGTCATTAAAAATATGATAAAAGGTCTATGCGGTAAGCTACATATGAGTTCGTTACATCTATTTCTCGATTTTAATAATTTCTTCCAATCGCAAAAAAAATACCGATGTTATCGATTAACATCGATGTTTAGAGCTCCACAAACATCAAGTATCAATGTTCGGTATTGATCATTATCAACGCCATAATCATGCTTTTGTAACATGGGTCAGGTACTTTGTCAAACATTTGATGTTGTCGCCGTTATGCAGAAATCAAATTGAAAGAATAGTTATATCTTTACAAGTACATGTTTAGGAGGGACAAAAATAACCTTAATTTTAACTAACTTCAATTGTTTACTGTCTATCAGATCAATTTTATGTACATATGTTCAAGATGCTGAACTGGAAAGGACGTGGCATCAACATCAATGGCGAATTCATCTCTCACTTGAGATTCGCAGACGACATCGTCATCGTGGCAGACACGCTGCAAGACCTACAAAAAATGCTGAACGAGCTAGCTGATTCTTCTATGCGTATCTGCCTACGGATAAACTTGGATAAAACCAAGATCATGTTCAAATGAACCGTCCTCGAAGTTGTTCAAAGATATGTATGTCTACCTCGGGCAGACTTTGCGATTAGGTAGAAATAACCTTGAGGACGAGGTAAATAGAAGAATTCAGTTGGGTTGGGCAGTGTTTGGGAAGTTACGTCGAATCTTTACATTGTCGATCCCACAGTTTCTTAAGACAAAAGTCTTCAACCATTGCGTCCTACCCGTCATGACATACGAGCCGAAACGCTCACTCACTCACTCACTCACACTCACGACAGGGCTGGTCCACCAGTTTAAAGTCGCTCAGCTGACTATGGAAAGGGTTATGCTCTGCGTTTCTCTGAGGGATCGCATCAGAAATGAGGTGATCCGTCAAAAAATCAAAGTCATCGACATAACCCACCGGAGTAAGCTGAAATGGCAGTGAGCTGGCCATATTTGTCGTAGAACCGATAACCGTTGGGGGGAACGTGTTTTAGAGTAGAGACCGCGTCTCGGCAAACATCGTGTAGGACGTTCTTAGGCACGGAGGAGTGACGATTTATGCAAGGAGGCATGCAGGAGCTGAATGCCTGAACGGGCTGATGATGACGATGATGATGTTATAAGTGTGCGCATGCGCTCAAAGCCAAATATCAAACAAATGACGGCCAATTCCCAAACGCTCAACATAACTCTAATCACACTTTACAATCGAAAGAAGTATTTATATTTGATAAACGAAAGAGTAATTTTATCGTAATTACAGAACAGGTTGAGACGTATCAGTGTTTTCCAAAACACTAAAAAGTTGAAAGTAAATCAACGAAAATACTTTTTAGCAATTACTGACAAACAACACATAGTGCGGCGCGCAGGCATATCGCAACTAATTTACCATTTAGGCCCCACTGATTGGTTGAAACAAGCCCTTTGCCTCCCGCACCTTATTCCGGAGATACAGGCAGTGCGCTCGCTTACCCTCTGCGTTCGGTTACCCCCTACGACTATATACACCATAATAAAACTTGACCACCTATATTTTATCTGTGTTGTATTTAGTGAAATTATATTGATTGGTATTGTAAATGAGTTTCAAATTAAAACTTATGGTATAGCCAGTTTATACTAAATGGTTTTGCAAATTTTATGTCGTAAGGACTTAATCATAGCAACATGGCAATTTATCACGCAACCTCATGATTCCTGTGTCATTGAAAATATAGAAAAATTATTGACAGTGTCGTTTTTAATGTAAGTATCAATTGTTTATTATTACAGTTCATATCACCAGTTTCGCTGCGTGCAATTCACATCACATTTGGGCCAATTTAAGCATTTCGATTATGGCAGTACGAAGTTTGCCGGGTCAGCTAGTTTAACATATTTTTGAGAGTCCTCCTAGGTAAAATGAAATGAAAACTATTAGACTACTTAAAAGTCGATTTACGATTATATAATGTAGTTATAGTTATTGTTATATTTGGAGCCGGTGTCAGCCACGGGTACACGCTTCAACAATCAAAAGAAAGAAGCGATACGAGCCTCTTGATTGACCCAGTATAATATCGTATAAAAGGTAATTTGTAAGAAACATATTTCTTAAAGTATTCTCGTATTGTTTATTGATAGATATAGTGTAGGTTGACTGACACCGACTCCAAATATAGCAATAATTATAACTACATTATATAATCGTAAATCGACTTTTAAGTGGTCTAATAGTTTTCATTTCATTTTACCTAGGAGGATATCGTATAATTCGTATAAATCGTATAATAATATTCGTAAATTTGATTAAAGACAGTAAGAAATTCTGCCCCAAATCGCACCCTAACTGTAAGCCGTTTAGGAGTTCCGTCAATATATAGTATAAAACAAAGTCGCTTTCTCTGTCCCTATATCTGTAAAACTACGCAACGGAGTTTGATGCGGTTTATTTTAATAGATAGTGTGATTCAAGGGGAAGGTTTGTGTATATAATAAATGAACAATATAGTAAAGAAACACTGACAATTTTAGAAGTTTGCAATGTGATGTCGTAAATAAACAAATTCTTTAGTATATTTAGTATCAGTATTGTACCCGTGAGAAGTCGGGGCGGGTCGCTTGTTAATTATAATATTCGATTATGACAATTACATGAACATAACCACGTTCCGGAAGATGATTTAAATATCCAAGTAACCCATAAATAAAAGATTCGACCGAGTATTGCTAACGTGCTCCTCAGAACTGTTCCGTTCCCTCCCGTTCCCTTAATTTGTCATGGATCCTATACTCAGAACCTTACCAAACTTTCACCAAACTACCCTTAAAGTATGTCCTTTATAATTTTAAAAGAATCATCAAAATTGTGCCAACCAATTTTGAGTTATTCACCTATTTATCGCGCACATACACAATGCAAATTTAAGACTTATGTCGTTTTCATACGGATACCATCATCGGAAAAAAATAAAAAAAAAATGGGACCCCACGGGAAGCACTACCTTTCAAACAAAAAAAAAATTATCAAAATCGGTCCACCCAGTAAAAAGTTATGAGGTAACAAACATAAAAAAAAAAAAAAAATACAGACGAATTGATAACCTCCTCCTTTTTGAAGTCGGTTGAAAAACGAGTACAGTTTAATCATAATAAACTAACTATAGAATAGCGATAACACAGGGTGTATAAAATCAGGCGTATAACTCAAACAGTCGTTCTCGTTAAAAACTCATTCAGTACAATATCTTAGCGGCAGGGTATTGGGGTTACAATTAATTCCAGAGCGGTCTGCGGTCGCCTCCAGACACAATGGTGAGTTTGTTCTACTTTGTCTCATTGAATGCATCCACTGTTTTCGATACTGGTAAATCTTTAGCACTGGATTTGCTTAATTTGTGATTATAATAAACTAAGTTAGGTTAGAGGAAAATCTGTCACATGTGTAGGGTCCAAAACTTCTTTACTATAGGATAATTAAAAGTTATATATTCATTAGTTTTGTCTGGGTGTTTGTGGTGCATGTGCGTGGTATTCAGAGTAATATATGTGATGATTTGGTGAATTGGATAAATACTTTGCAATTGGTGTAAAAAATATTTAAAATGTTTTATTTTAAGGTAAATTGATATTCATTTTTATTTGTATATTATCTACGTTACGTACATTTGGTTTAAAATTAATTGTTATAGATACTCCAATCAAAAGATATACTCAATATTTTAATATATTACCAATGAGAAATAATTTGCTGATGAAAGACAAACAGTCCTATTTATATTATGGGGACTTATAAGTATTTTATTTGAAACAAATATCCATATTTTTAAAGAGCAGCATTTCTAGTGAAATAATGATTCATATGATAATATTTTTGTTTGAGAGTGAAACATTTTTCCAAGTTTTCGATTTCGATTGCGAACTTCAGTCGATAAGAGAATCGAAGAACAACAGTAACGAAGAGATTTAGTACACTTCGTGGACAGTTCGTAATAGTTCTAGTTTCTCTTCAAAACTAACAAATGATTGCAATGGATCGAATATTTAACCTTTCTAAATATTCTATGTAATGATTTGCTTTAAGACTACAAATATCATCATTATCATCATTACATAGTATAAAACAATGTCGCTTACAATGTGTGAGGAAAGTTGCATGAGTCTAATTTCATCGAAATTCTGCCTCATCTGTATTCCATCAACCCGCATTGGAACAGCATGGCGGAATATGCACCAAACATTCTCCTTAAAGGGAGTGTAGGCCTACAGGGCACAAAAGGTCATAGTGTACCTAATAAGTGCCTAACTAGCTGGAAGAAACCCAATGCAAGCTATGTATTCGTATAAGATGCGGGTTCAACAGCGAGCATTGTTACAGAGATTCCATTCATTAAATTGGGATATACGTAGTAGTAGTAAATATATATATATATATATTTACTACTATAATATAATTTATTACACGACGTATGTAATGTAAGATCAAATTGAAATAAACCCTTTTATCGGAGACACAAATGTGTAGGTCTAATACAAATGGCGATTCGACCGCTGCGATCAATTATAAAATAGAATTGGTTTCGAAGGTGCTTCCCTGCCTTTAAATCGTATAAATAAACTAGTCTATAACTGTGATTCAGCATAGATAATATCCTTCCAGTTGAATTTCTGTGGAATTAAGAATGACCAATTTTTCGGAAACACTTTGATAAATAGAAGCCAAAAATTATTGAATTATATATATAGTTATAAATATGTCTGGATATATCTATATATATATAGATATTTATATAGTGTCGCACTGATAAATAATTAAAATGAAACGAATCAACATGAAATTTCGTGGAAGATACTCTTGACACTTGCCGATGGTCATATTCCTTGCTTAGTACTTAGTGCTTAACATTTGAGAACAATTTTTTTAGAAATATTTGGCAACTTTGACAGTTTATCTATAATTATGAAACAAGATTCCCAGTATGCTAATGAAGGCAAATTAGTTTTGGACTGCCTTGAATTTGAAAAGACTAAAAACGTCATTTTAGCCATTGATGTTTTTGTCGATAACCTTTTCTTAGGCAAGGCAACCTGCAAGCCTTGTTTTGCTGATGTCCATGGGCGGTGGTAGTCACTTTCCGTCAGGCGATCCTCCTGCTTGTTCGCCACCTACATAAGAGGGGATTTAACAAGTTAGTGACAAACAGTGAAAATCGTAACACAACTAATCTGATAACTAGATATAATTCGAGGTTTTGCTTGGTTTGCTTGCCATTTTATGGCGGATTTACAAATCTGCCGTTAGTAGGCTAGTCAATTTTTGCCGCCCCTACTTTTTTTGCAACATTTATGATTTGTGTTTCTTTTCCCGTTATTAGTATGATTTTAAATTAGGTGATATTTCTCTCAGTCATTAGATTATTTTTCCAACCCGCTATGTAGTGACGAGTATACGACATATAATTATAAGTTTTTTTTTTATTTCTGTAAGATAGTAACAAAATTGGGCTAAATTTTCCGCCCCTAAATCTGCCGCCCTAGGCTCCAGCCTACTTAGCCTATTGGTATTTTTTTTTTCAATCACTCTTGAAACCGTGACACAACAATACTGAGTACTGTTATTTGAATCCGCCACTGCACAAATAACTAATATACAAAACCTCACATAACATAATTATACCGCTATAACCGCACTCCAAGGTCCTGGGTTCGATTCCCGGCTGAGTCGATGTAGATTATCATTACCTTTCTATGTTGTCTTAGTCTGTGTGTTTGTAGTATCGTCGTTACTTTTGATTTTCCATAACACAAGTGCTTTAGCTACTTACATTGGGATCAGAGCATTGTATGTGATGTAGTCTCATATATATATTTTAATAAATGTTATTTCAATTAAAAAAACCTTTCTAAAAATCAAAGCTACTAACTACAAAGTACTAAACATTATTTCAATTAAAATTACATAAGTATAATATATTAAAAAATCATGACATAACCATATCAGCCTATATCCTATGTATAAACGTAAAAGAGACAAACATACAGAGTTAGTATCTTATAATATTTTTACAGATTATCTAGATTTTCCCACCCAGACGAGTCTGAAAGAAGCTTTACTACCGTTAATAAAAACTTAAAATGACTTAAAGAATATGAAAGATGAATATCTTAGTAACGAAATTTTTCTTTTAAAATTTTAAAAGATGTTAATTGAAAGCATAGAGATGTACATTGTACAACAGTTTACAAAGGGCACGTAAAAGATTTATGATAAGACAGTCATTATAATCTAGAAAATAAAAGTTTTCCCGAGAGCTGTCTCTAATTTAATATTCCATGTAATTTCTTATTTTTATTTAACGTTCCAAGAACAAAGTTGATTCATAAAATTTTCATGTATTTTTTTTTCTAATTAATTATTTTCACTGTCTCGTAATGTTTAAATTATTTACATACTATGATTGCGTTTCGTGTGCGTGTTCTGACTTTTTAACTAAGTAAGATATTTGGTTAAAAGTAAATGCTTCTTAAAACAATGGCTGGGAGCTTAAGCCATAATGCCGCTCAATGAGCTTTGATATTTGCACTTGTTGGAATTGATTTCCAGCTAAGTTTTTCGTTGCTGAAGTGTATGAAATATTTCACTTATATATCAATAAGTTCATAGTAGTAAGAAACATGTTCTGTAAACATACACCGAAAATCTACAATAGAGCGATTTTTTAGTCATTTTCTGCCTCGCACAAACCACTTTGTGGAACCAGCTTTCGACGGCGGTTTTTCCGAACCGATACGACATGGGAACCTTCAAAAAAAGAGCGCACACATTTCTTAAAGCCTGGCAATGCACCTACAATTGATGATGGTACCTGTGGTTGCACAAAACTTGTATTGTATTATGTAGTACAGTATTAATGCAAATTCATATTTGTATATATTTAAGGACTTCATAATTCTTATGTAAGTAAAAACTATTTCTATATATATAAAAGAGGATTAACTACTAAATCGATCATTATGAAAATTGGTATATACATGTATTTTTTCATGGAAAAAAAAGATATTTCAGATTCAGATTTCAGATATATATATATTGTTTATAAACAATTTAACAGACTCATTTAAATTATAACGTTAATTTAATACTTAAAAACTTTACATCATATAATGTACGTAACAATTTTTATTCAAGATGTTTTATTCAAGTACAAAAACGAGTTAGACGAGAGAGCTCTTTCTCAAAATGATCAGACATCGTCTCTCGTTAAGAGCCGCGGGAGCGTTCTTAAGCTTTGCACCTGCTAAGTTCAATTTACATTTAATTATACTAACATTTTAATTAACCTCAAATTTGGGTTCAAGTCTCGTCGCGTTAAATTAAGTTCGACGTACGAACGTCTAGAAATATCCGCGGTATGCATTAAGATAGATTTAAAGAGTTGTTTAACTTTAAACGTCTTATTCGTGAATAAATTATTTATAATATGACAACAACAACAACAGCCTGTAAATTCCCACTGCTGGGCTAAAGACCTCCTCTCCCTTTGAGGTGAAGGTTTGGAACATATTCCATCACGCTGTTCCAATGCGGGTTGGCGGAATACACATATGGCAGAATTTCTATGAAATTTGTCACATGCAGGTTTCCTCACGATGTTTTCCTTCACCGCTGAGCACGAGATGAATTATAAAGACAAATTAAGCACATGAATCTACATGGTTAAGATGCACGCGTTCTACCACTTCTACCACTGTGCCATCTCGACTCTTATAATATTAAGGGGGGGGGGGTGTTGTAGATAATTACAATATAATTTTCACAAGCGTCCCGTCGCGGCTTCGCACGAGTGGACCTAAGTTTTATGTTTTTATTTTACATTTATACTTTTTCCACTACGTTTAACAATTGTGGTTCTATTTCAATTTATTTTCACAAAAACATAAATTTTTAATAAATTACATATATAATAAGACTTAAACCTTTCTTATGAATCCTTCTGTCTATTCGTGAAAAGGTCATGAAAATCCGTTCAGTAGTTTAACCAAATATTTATAACCAAATATTGAAACTGTCCATAAATTAAATCAATATGGTCGCAACTTTACTCCTCTCAGCCTTAAGGCTTCGCTTCATCACCTAAATGTGTCTGACCTTAAAGTGTCGCTACTAATATCATCCTGCTTTTTGCATGGCGTCCCGTCATTTCACGAGGAGACTTTGAGATGACGTTAAAGTAATTTTAAGTCTTCTTACCAGTAAAAGCCCCCGTCACTTTGCTGGGATGAATCTTTATTGACGTTCGTTCGAAGTGATTAAAATTCGTATCATAAAACCATTAAATACTGATTTATTATTATGAACCGACTTCAAAAAGGAGGGGTTATCAATTCATCTGTTTTTTTTTTGTTACCTCATAACTATTAACTGGGTGGACCAATTTTGATAATATATTTCGTATAGTATTTCAATAACTACAACTACGTTATAAAATCATAAATCGACTTTTCAGTAGTCTAATATTTTTCATTTCATTTTACTTAGGAGGACTTAAAAAAAATATGCTGAATACGCAATTATTTTTATTACTCTTTAGTGCATAGTTATTTGTTTTAAAATAGTGTTATGTTTGAAGTCGGTTTTTTTTTGGTGAAATTTTTGTTTATAGTCAGTTCAGTATATCAGAGTTTATCACTTATAAACTGTACCCTCTATTTAATAACACGTATGTATATACAAAAGTAATACTCAGTTGGTTACCTATTATATAAAATACAATCATACTTGGAAGTAAAAATGTAGATTTCTAATTTTTTATACTTTTTTAATGATATATGCAGATAGACTATCAAATGGTCTATCTGATGATAAGTGGTCATCACCCATAGCCAGTGTTACTGTTAGAAATTTTAACAAACGATCACCATATAATGAGCACCATATAAAGAAATATTAACATCACTAATACGTCACTGATCTTGGGAACAAAGATGTTTCCTTAACCTTGTAGTTACACTGGCTCACTCAGACTCTTAACTCAAATATAAGTATTTGAACATGTACCATAAACCATTTTTTATAGATAACACACCATATAGCATAACATAACGATCACTTCAGATAAAATTGTCACTTTAATATTAGTATTAAAAAGTTTGTTAATCTTTAAAATAAATAGATAGAAGTATCTTTATTCCAAATAAAGAGTAATAAAGAGTCCTAGTATCTCTACGAACAGTGGCTAGTTGTAAGCAATGGGTTCCTGAAAATTCTTTCAATGTTCCAATAAGGAGCTTAAAGTCTATTATTTAAGGATTTCGTTCTATTTCATTTTAATGGACTGCAGGTGAGTCGGCGTCCTTTTGTGCTGCACTTAGGGCTACCACATGAATCGAAAATCGATTACTTAAAATAAATTACTCTTGAGCTGTTAGGAACACTTTTTGGAAGGACGTGATCGTTTCTAGGCTTTTTCAAATTTACATTTTTTTTACATTAACAGCCTGTAATTTTCTCACTGCTGGCCTAAGGCCTCCTCACCCTTTGGGGCGTATTAGACACTTATTTTTATTAAATATTTTTCATGTAAATTCAACAGAGTCAACCAATAACAAGCAATTTTTAATTTTTTACGAAAAACAATGGCTTATTTTCAAAGCGATTTTAAGCAAAATATCACAAATGCTTATCCAATTGAGTACCTTAAATACATTGCGCATTTAATACAGATCTTTATGTATAATTTTTTTTTTGAATATATTCAAAGATACTATGGATTTAAAACGCAGGGACATAACGGATTGTATTGTCTAATGACTGAAAAACTGAAAGCGTTGTAAGACATTCTGTTGTATAATATATTTAGTATCAGCATTGTACCAGTGTAAAGCCAGGGCCTGTCGTTAGTATATGATAAATGGGATATACCTATCTTTCCATAAAATATATTTGAAAAGGTAGAATAACCTACATTAGCAGCCCTATCCGAAGCTAATAGAAATGAAAGGAAACCACCGACAGGGGAAAATATATTTGCTTTAAAGCACGACTTATTGTATTTTATCATTATTAAGCCCGTTCGTGATTTATCAGACGAACTGTTCATATTCTTATTGGACATTATTACTTGTATGTTGACCTTGTTCTTTTATCTTGGACTACATGTAACTATATAAAAACTTTAAATATAGAAATAAAAAGCTTGCAATCACAGATATCTTTATACAGATATCTGCCAGGAACTCTTGGGATATTCCTTTCTAAAATGTGGTATTTTTACATCACATCACATCATCATATGTGATGTGATGTCTTCCGACTTCGAAAAGGAGGAGGTTAGGAATTAGTACTTTTTAGTGCATATTTATTTGTATTAAAATATTGTTTTGTTTGAAGTCGAACCGACTTCAAACTTCTTTTTGTTAAAATTTTTATTCAATTTACTAGCAACCCGCCCAAGCTTCGTACGGGTGCAATGGTGACACTAAGTATACTACAGCTTCTTTTATTGTTTCTTTACTATATTGTTCATGTATTATATACAAAAACCTTCCTCTCGAATCACTCTATCTATTAAACGAACCGCATCAAAATCCGTTGCGTAATTTGATCTAAGCATACATAGGGATAGACATAGGTAAGCAACTTTAATTTATACTTTGTTATGATACAATATGAGCTGAGATAGCCCAGTGGTTAGAACGCTTTAATCCTAACCGATAATTGCGTTCAAACCCAGGCAAGCACCACTATAAATATATGCTTATTTGCCTTTATAATTTATCTCGTTCTCGGCGGTGAAGGAAAATATCGTGCGGAAACCTGCATGTGTCTAAATTCATCGAAATTTTGCCACATGTGCATTATACCTACACGCATTGGAACAGCGTGGTTGAATATATTCCAAACCCTCTCCTTAATTTATGAGGAGGCCTTAGCCCAGCAGTGGGAAATTTACAGGCTTACTGTTATTGTATGTAATGATAATGATAAGCATTACACTTTCAACTGTCAATTTCAACAACAATAGATTCGATAAGGAATAGGTCTGAGAAGAATCTAAGCTTTTATCTGTAATGCATATAAAATAGACACCTTTTTAACAGGTTTGGTTCCATTAGATCAGTCTTCCATCAGAGTTGTTTAACCGGATTTTACTAAATCTACGTTTCGTGGAAATTGTACCATCAGAACTAAGCGCTTTACAAACAGATAATTCTATTCTAGCTGTTGTGAATATCCAAGTAGGTAGTGTAATTCCCTGCCGATATTCCACACATACATCTCTTTAAAGCTGTAGAGATTGACTCACATCTTGACATAATCATCTATGTTATTGTGAAAAATGAATCAATATTATATTACAAAAATATTTGTTATCTGTATTCAAAATATTTGGACACTGGAGTATTTATAACAAAAAACTATATAGATATGGTTTTATTTTGAAGAGCTCCAACCGTATGCAGTAAATTAAAGTGGATTCTTAATATTGCAATTTATTACATTGTTAAGATTAACCAAAAAAAGTAGAGAGTGGAAAAATGTTACTGGCCGGGTAGACTGATAAAATACTAGACGATAAAATAAAGTAAAACGTGCGGGCAAACTTGCCAGTTTATAATGAAATTAAATTAAAACAAAACCTATCATAAGTTTCGAAAATTAAGATCTCATAAAAAGCGCGTAATTTCGCGTGCTAACCACTAGTTCATTTTAATGTTGCAAGAAAATTTATCTATACATATAATAAAATTGGAGTGTCTGTTTGTAATATTAAAATAGCCCTTTTTTCTCAATGCATATTTATTTATAAACGGTACATATACCAAAATAACATTTTTTACAATTTTTGTCGATCTATCTGTCTCTTTGAACCGGGTAACCTCTGGAACGGCTGGACCGATTTTGACGGGATTTTCACTGGCAGGTAACTGATATAATAGGAAGTAACTTAATATAATAGGGAATAACTGATATAGGGATAACTGAGATAGGGAGTAACTTAGGCTACAATTTTTTTTTTGTTATATTCAAAGACGTACAAGTTCGCGGGCACAGCTAATACTAAATAAAAAGGTTTTACATTTTCGTTTGATATATTTTATTCAGAAGAACAACATCTTTTTAGACCTTTATATTATTCAAGTATTCTAGACATTCTTTTGACGTTGTCTATGAAATTTCGATGTTTGATGTCTTCGATGTTTGTTCCGACAGCCAAACTACTGTAAGGTAGGACGTACACTCGAGACATTTGTCAATCTTCTTTTAAAATACTTTCAAGAGTGATAATGCCTTCCGGACCAATTTCAAGGCCAATTGCAGAATATGTTATACACATACACTAATCCCATATGAGCTGAGATGGCCCAGAGGTTAGAAAGCGTGCATCTTAACCCATGATTGCGGGCTCAAACCCAGACAAGAACCACTATACGTGCTTGATTTATGTTTATAATTCATTACGTGCTCGGCAGTGAAGAAAAACATGCATATGTCTAATTTCATCGAAATTCTGCCACATGTGCATTCCACCAACCCTCGTTGGAACAGGGTGGGGAAATATGTTCCAAACCTTCTCCTTAATGGAAGAGGAGGCCTAATCCCAGCTGTGGGTAATTTACAGGCCGTTACTCTACTTTACTTTTACTAATCCCATATGATGTCGAATCATAGCTTATCACCATATATTGGTTATTACATGAGACCAAATTCTTTAAATTCTGTTTGAGTCTCTCAGGGCGTCTTTTTAATTTTCCAAATTGATTTATTACCCTTTAGATTTAGGCCATTAATTACATAAGACGATGTAGGGGGAGGGGGGAGTCGACCATGTCTTATGTTTCCTTAAACAGGGTGGAGAGGAGTTTCGACAGTTCCTACGTAAAATCGAAAAAAAATGCGCAAAGTTTCAAATAAGACATTAAACGATTATTTGATTTCTGAGATTTACTCGGATGCATACTTTGTTTTTTTTGCTGGAAAAACGCATTACGCGCTTCCCCCCCCCCTCTTCCCGCTGCCGCTCCGCTGCTTCCTTCTACGACATCAAACTTTCACAAAAGGAGCGCATCTCTGACCAGCACATCTCGCTTCCAAGCATGGCGTTGAGAATGCTCGGCAGCGAGAGGTCTCCGCCCATAGTCGCCGCAAGAATTTGCCTCTGAGGCCACCATACAGCACACTCGTACACGGTGCGGTATGCCGGTGTACTCGGATGCATACCTTTAGAACCTTTGAAATTAAAACAAACATTTGAAAAAAAATTATAACTTTGTAAAATAAACATTAAAATAAACCAAACTTGTGTTTATTATTTCCATTAGATGCATACGTAATAAATAATAAATCAGGGGGGAAAGGGCCTTCTTATTTTTCTTATAAGGGGGGAGAAGGTCAAAAACTAGCGAAAATAGTCTGACGTAATTAATGAATGGTCCATAACGCATCATACAAAATTGGATCGTATTACGGTAAGTCTGCAGTATTCTGTTAAATTTATCTCACGTTCAACCATGAGAGAAAAGGATCGGTAAATAATACAGTAATACGAATACGTATAAAGTGATATATCTTGACTGATATGTCAATAGAAGAGGTCAATATTCTGTATCACCGTTTCAATTATATTATATTGGTGATAGTATATTGGTGGTTTTGTCCACGTCTGTATGGAATCTACTCAATTTTACCGAAAAAGATTGATGGTAGGATTAGGTATAACTCACTCACCATATTTTGCCACCAAACAACAATGCTTTGCATTGATGAAAGATGAGTGAGCCAAGCGAGTGACATGAGTGATGAGTTGGCACAAGATACATAAAAACTTAGTTGCAAGGTTCGAGGTGCATTCGTGATATAATTATTATTGGATAACGGTGCCAATGGCCGTAGGCAGTCAGTATATCTGACATAAAAATATAATAATAATATAATAAAAATTGGACAAAACCACATACATTACTCTGATCCCAATATAAGTAGCCAAAGCCTTGTGTTGTGGAAAATCAGAAGTAACGATGGTACCACAAACCCAAGAAAACATAGAAAACTAATGAACTTTTTCTACACCGATTCGGCCGAGAATGGAACCCAGGGCGTAAAAGACTAGCGTACCCATGAAAACCAATACACAATGAATGTGCAAAACCAGAATTTGTCAAAATAGTAATCCAAAGTAATTACATGCATATGCTAATATATTATATCAGATTCCATTTGCGAGGTGTTGCCAGTAGTAGTATAGATTACCTGCAGTTGCAATATTTATGGCTTTACGAACTAAGGCGAATACTTACCGTTAGTTGGGCGTTAGTAACTTAGTCCATAAATTTAAGCGTGATTTGGTCAGCACGGAGTATCAACTTCAAGGATTTCAATTTCGAAGTTCTATTTAGTAAAAATTTACTTTATGTGCCGTAATTTAATGAAAAAATGTAAATACTTACATAAAAATAAAGAATAACACCATTTTTTGCGTCGGGAGCGCTTTTTTAATAACGTTACATAAAGAAACGTTGCACTCCAATTAAACTTTATAATTTACTCGTACCTTAAAATTTAAACAGTCTTTTTCAAAATTAGAATAAATAAATAAATATGAGACAACATCACATACATTACTCTGATCCCAATGTAAGTAGCTAAAGCACTTGTGTTATGGAAAATCAGAAGTAACGAAGGTACCACAAACATCCAGACCCAAGGCAACATAGAAAACTTATGGTAATCTACATCGACTCGGCCGGGAATCGAACCCGGGACCTCAGAGTGGCGTACCCATGAAAACCGGTGTACACACCACTCGACCACGGAGTTCGTCAAATTAAGCGTCGCGTGAAAATGATTTAGATATATTTATTTAATATTTCAGGCCAAGCACGACCTTCAGTTATGAAGCATACGAAAAAGAAGGAGAATTTAATATTTATATTTAGTTTTAACTTTAAAACACTATACCAACTTTAGAAACTAAGTCTTACCCTGTAATTGAAGAACTACAGAATAACAACAATAATTATTGTAACTAAAAGAAGAGAATTGAGGTTCATTAATACCAAAATTACATGCCTGCTTTGGAAGCATCTAAAGGCTTAACGTGACGAAACATGAACGATGCAATCGCAACGGGAATCGCAGTCAAACACTAAACGCACAACATACCAAAACGCGCTACCAAACACTAATAATGTAGCACAGGATTTTAAGTCCTATATCGTAGAAGATTGAGACTTTAGTTGCTTGTACCAATTATAACTGTTACAAGGATGAATTTTGATGAGAGCGTGCCCTGTACGTTTGCCGAAAATTGGCATATAGATGTGGGAATTATGCAAAGCAGTTTTACATTTGTTTTGAAGTTGCTTCCTGTACAACATGCAGCCAAGCTACACGGTAGAGTGAACAGTATTGTTGGGTTTGGTGACCGAACGAAAGGTCGAATTAGGGTTTCCGAGCCCTTCCCAAAATGACAAACTATATTCCGACTTTGTTTGAAACAAGCTTTAAACAATGTTCGATGTGACCTCACTTCCGGTACTTACGCCTTCTGAAGTCATGTGCCTTTCCGTAGTCAGTTTTAATTACTGTACGTCTTTTTGTTTACATTCTTGTGCAATTTATGACCTCCGAGGTTATTCTGAGCCTAGTTAGTGAGTTTTCTTACTTCTTAAAGCGTTGGTATAAATAGATCAATATTTATGAATTCTTCTAAAATATTGGTTCACTTGCTCTTCAAACCTTTACCTAAACATAAGGAGATTAAGAAATAAATAGCATTATACATAGTTATAGAACTTTGTGCAAGAAAAGAAAATACTCTATGAAGAAACAGAGGAAGCGCTCTCTTAATACCAAAACTTTTTACATAGTGACAGAGGATTAGCCAATACCTGGCAATTTTTGGTATGATATAGGTAGACAGATTAACTATTCCCAAATCAGTATTGTAAATACGTCACCAACCTTGGGTACTAGGATGTCCCTTGTGCCTGTAGTAACAGTGGCTCGCTCACCCTTCAAACCAGAACACGACAATATTGGGCACTGGTGTTTAGCACTAAAATATCTGATGAGTGGGTGGTACCTACCCAGAAGGCCTAGTACGAAGCCCTACCACCAAGAAAATAATTTTGTCTTCCATGTAGAAGTAAGAAATTTATTTTTAAATATAATGACAAAAAGTTAATAGGAAAAATATATCGTGCCCCAACTCCTTACCTCATACGTATAACTAGTACTTAGACTTGAGAAGGGCTGGAAGGACCCTTAACCACCCTGATTGATTCTCAAGGTGTACGCAAATCTTTTGAGCAAAATTGGCACTCGTTAGGGGATAACAGCGTAGTGTTATTTTTCCACTCCCTTTGACAGAGGAAATAGGGGTGCGATTATGGTTATTTGCATTCGACACGTTTGAAGTTAAATTCGTGAACGAATTCGCTGGTTTGACACGAACACGCTAATAATAATAATATGGTGTTTTTTCTTAAGAGATGACGAAACTTTTTAACAGTAGCAGTTTTTCATGATCTTTTTATTTTTTGGGTAACGTGAAAGTAATAGAGTACGAATAAAAAATTACAAACAGGGTTTTTTTTTTTTGATTCTACGGTGTTGACTATTGAGAGACTCCTTTGTTTGAATTATCCTGGGTGTAGTATAAGTTTATACTTACAGTAAAAATGCACCGTCATCAATCATGACAAATTTCAGATCCGTAGGATAAATTGAAGTGGCTCTAATCCAGCTTACAAGATATGACCATCACAGATCATTTTTCTGGTTTGATGTAGTGCGTATGTGAGACTCACTAGCTCCAACCGCACTGGATTACTCACTAAAAACTATTGGTACATACTCCGGATTTTTGGGGGTCTTCATGGAATTACTAGAACATATTTTTTGACAGACCTTGACTTTGTCCGTTGTTGTTAGATACACTTTTTCTTCTTTCATTTTTCAATTGTTTCTCTTATTTTTGTACCAGGCAGGATAACATTTTAAGTTTGTCTTTGATAAATATAGCAATCATTATTAGAAATTACATTTAAAAGACCCACACTATCTGTAATATTCTTATTCTTAAAAATACACTACTGTCAATACGAGGCAAGAATGTCAAGAACATAATGAAAATTTAAACTCAAAGAATATTTCAGTGTTTTGCATGTACGAACGTGTTCCTCGGGGATGTAAGTTCCAGACAGTTGTAACAGTTTATTGTCTGGTCTGATCTCACTGGCAATTTGCTTATGAATAAAACATTTTTATTGCGTGTAATGCTATGTTTGTTAGTCTTGTTAATAAATTTTATTGAGAACGTTTTGTGTGCTATTTAGTGAGGAAACGCAATTGCGTAATATAATCTGGAAAAATACTTAAATCAGTCTACATAAAACTAAACCAAAATATGTGTCGTTATCACTGTCGAGATGAAAGGGGAGTGCGAAAAACGGCAGTTAAATAACCCAGATACTTTTCTGTGAAATAGATTCTACACATTTAAATAGATGCTTGTATTAAATGTAAAGTTGTTGGTCTTTAATAAAACTCAGTATTCTCCTTTACGCTATTTTAAAGACAATCTCAGGTTAAACAAGAACCATTAAATTTATATAATATATTCCATCTGAAATTCAATTAACTGTAACTAAGTGCACGCTTCATAATATTTATCTATATTATAATATTTTGTTGAATTATACGTCACACTTGCTATAATTATTATTTGGTATTTTTTTTTTAGTAAATTAAATATACATAGATACTCTATTCCAATCATAACAGGAGAAAAGCAAAATAAACAATTTTTGACGCGATGTCATTTGTCGAGAGCTTGATTAATCTCTGATATTCTCTATGGATTTGTAAAAAAATTGCATTTTGAATGTCGACGAATGTGTCATCGGAAGTTAAGAAGTAAAATTGAAATGGATGGAATTAGTCAATAATGGATATAAGTTTTTGGTGAGTCGTATTAGGTTAATCAAAGTTTTTTTTATCTTTATTCCCACATTAGATAGATATTTATATATGTATATATATCTACCATAAAACACAGCACATTTAACAATCAGTGAGAAATATCGAGACGAAAATATATAATGAAATAAACGAAAACAAGCACAAATAAACTTACTAATGAAGCTTGCTCGCTGTAACTGTAAATGTAACAGTTTCTTGTCGGTTCTAATTGATAAAATCGACATGCTGTACCGGTTCTGAAGCTCCGCACGTGCTACGTTTCTTGCTGGTTTTTATCGCTAACACCGACATTACGATCCAGTACAGCACTAACATTCTATAAGAAATAGTTTCGTGTCTCACTCGTGAAATATTGAAGACAGTGATATCCTACTTTGACACGTATATCTATTCTATTAAGTGTTGTAATTTGTCAATGTCGCATATGACTTTATTATTATAAATGTCTGTGACGTTTGAATTTCCAGTGAATATCTTTACAAAAGTTTCTAATGTCCTGAAAATAAAATGTCAGAATATCGTAATACTTATCACATCTCGAAGTCAAAGCTTACGTTATTAAAAACAATTGCATATTTTTGAAATGACCATTAGACCTACGGAGAAGAACAATACAGAAGGCAAATCGAATAAAGTATCATAGGATCAGCCTATTGATTTTTATTGTCCCTCTTTTGTGTAACTCATATTTTCAACCACTGTTAAAAATAAAATTATTCACAATTGCTTATTGTTGATCTAATCTTTTCTTTTTTAAACTATAAAACAATCTAGACAAGAATAGATTGGATTGTAGTTAATCTGACTAGTTCGAGGATGACAACATTTACCACCACACCGTATAAAGAAATTAGACATATCTATTTAACAATATCATACGAGAATTGTAACGTGTGTTTGTACAGCATGTATAAGGTTTATCTTAAGTTTCAAGAGCGAAAACACGCTCTGTTTTATTAGCTATAATTGAAAAGTTCCAGCTGAATCTTCTAACCAATTACTTAGGTATGAAACATGACGTATAAAGATGAAGACTCGTATGAGACACTTAGAAATTTTAAAAAATATATGACTAATTGAATTAATTTTAATAATAATTTATAAAACAAATTATAAGCCTAAGTTTGTATACAACAACAACAACAGCCTGTAAATTCCCACTGCTGGGCTAAAGGGTGGGAAGCAGCAGTAAGAATTTACAGGCTGTTGTTGTTGTTGTTGGGCCTCCTCTCGATTTGAGGAGAAGGTTTGGAACATATTCCACCACGCTGTTCCAATGCGGCTTGGTGGAATGCACATGTGGCAGAATTTCTATGAAATTTGTCACATGCACGTTTCCTCACGATGTTTTCCTTCACCGCTGAGCACGTGATGAATTATAAAGAAAAATTAAGCACATGAAACAGCGGTGCTTGCCTGGGTTTGAACCCGCAATCATCGGTTATGATGCAGGCGTTCTAACTGGGCCATCTCGACTCTAAGTTTGTATACCTATATCAAAACTTTGTCTTTATAATTGACAACAAATAATAAATGATCCAACAGCGCTGCGCAAATCCAAAGGATCGAGCAGCCACCATGTGAAACCAGCTTTCGCCGGCAGTTTTTCCGAACCGATACCACTTGGGAACCTCCGATTAAAAAGAGTACTTCTTCTATAAAGGCTAGAAACACTCCTGCAAGTCTTCTATCAGATGAACCTCTTGCTCGTTTGCCAGATATACCATAAAAAAGGTCGAATAGAGCTGACAATAAGGGAGATTTAAATTGCTTTATGAGTTTATTGGTATTACCGTCAGGATGACCTTGTATTTGAACATCATGACCTATTACCGTATATACAAGCTGTACCAGAATCTTTGAAAGAAGAAGGCGATAAGGGATTCATGTCCACTAAAATTCCTGCGATGAAGTCCTCGAAAAGAATCGAAGATTCCTTTTATGTTATATATAAAATCTAGTAGTCGCCCTCGGCTTCACTCGTTTGGGTTTTAGCATTCATATTATCTTAGGCAAAAAATAGCCTTTCTTTTCTTGGAGTTCATGTATGCTCCATACCATATTTCTTGATATTCGGTTTAGCGGTTTCGTCGTGAAAGAGCCACAGACAGACAGAGCCACTTTCACATAATATTGATATAATCATATGTTTAAGATCATAAAGTGACGTATACTATGACACGGTGTTTACTTGATTTGACATGTAAGATCTATTCTTAGAATTGCCCTAAGCGACCGTTAAATTCTCCGAATGTGCCACATAGAGATTAACCCATTACGATAGTTGGTTGCAACGCTTTTTAATAAAGCTTGGAAATTGAAAACGTTTTTGGTAATGATATTATGACCCGATTTAGAAGAAATTTGATTTCAAAACAAGACAATATATTTTTTTAATTGATCGCGACTATAAAGCATATTACAAATATTAAATTCACAGTAACAATACTTGTATTTGCAAGTCTGATCTTTCATCTCCACCTTGCAGTCAAATATTCAGATGGAAAACGGTTACACACGACGAAGTTTGGGAAGTGATGTCGTGTAAATTAGGGGGAACAATACAGAATACAAAGTTTGGGAATAGGGTGTAACATTGTAAATATACAGAGAGAATTTGTGTACAATAAACTAAAGAGGTATGGTGGGACGAACTTTATAAAGTTTGATATATCAAAGTTTTGGGATTGGTGTCTTGTGAGAGGCGGATTATTTCGTTGAAATTTCAGAAACTGTGGAAAATTATTTTAATTTTCAAATTATTAAAAAAAAACAGTATAATCGCACTTTGTCAGACAGTAGTCAAAATTTTAAGTGATTTAATAAGTGTTATCATTTTATATACTTTTGTGCTGTTATTATATTATATATATATTACATTATTTTGATTTGCCTACATTCTACCAGCAGCACCAAAATCTAAATTTTTGGTTTGCAATTTAATTGATTTTTATTTAACTCGATGATATTTTCTTTAATTCGAATAATATATTATACTAAAACTATCTGATCTTACATCAGCATATGTTATGTTTAATGTATATTGGATTAGTAGGTTTTTTCAGTTAGACATAACAAACAAAAATTTTTATAAATAAAAAAAAACCGCCTTCAAAAATGAACTAAAAAGAAAAAAATAATCTGTTACATCCATATCCAATTTACGATTTTTTAATCACCTCTCAAAGTCGGTGCCTACATTGCTAATATAGGTACATAATACATACATACAAAAACTAAATCTTTTTTTGTTGTATAGATTACACCATTAGACAAACCTTAGTATCGATACAAATTAAATGATTTCAATATAGGAATTTATTAACTTTGTTGGCACCGACTTCAAAAGGTGATTAAAAAATCGTAAATTGGATATGGATGTAACAGATTATTTTTTTCTTCTTAGTTCATTTTTGAAGGCGGTTTTTTTTTTATTTATAAAAAATTATTTACTGCTTTTCAGTGTTGTTTTGTTATTTATAAATACAATTGGTAGTGTTTGTCACTTACTTCACTTTATTATACTCAGTACATTTCGGCTTTCGACTCTAAACATAACTCAACGCCGTTTCAATACGATGTGGACTGCAACTCAAATTAAGCGTTACCTAAGTTACAATAGCCTAATGTTAACTGTCTCATCGCCAATTAGACAATACCATTTTTCCCGATGCAATGCCGTTAATCATTGAGGAGTTCTCCTGGTAGTCCACCATCAGCTAGACTTCATCAAAGGCATGTTTACTAACATCAATTGCTTGACGACTATCTTAAAGAAATAGAACTAAACCCGTAAAATAGTTACTTACTAATAGGTTCTGATTACCAGTTGTGGTCTTCATCATCAGTTCTACTTCATCAAATGTCACTTTTCGTGAGCATATGACCAAGGCACTTTGAATAAAACCGAAATCACTATAGGTGTGGCTATAAAATTTGAGGAGTTCCCTCGATTTGTCCATGATCCCACCATCAGATCCTGATCTCCTGACAATGGGACCACCTGTAAAACATGCCCTTTCAAACAAAAAAAGAATTGTCAAAATCGGCCCAGCCATCTTCGAGTAATTCGGTAACATACATAAAAAATAAAAAAAAAAAAAAAAAAAAAAGGCCCCGACGAATTGAGAACCTCCTCCTTTTTTTGAAGTCGGTTAAAAAGTTATAAGTTAACTTCTTAGTATGAACTTAAGAAGTCACTCTTCTTTTCTTCTAGTATTCGTAACTCGTTACTCCAACTAAACTTTTCTGTTGTTCGTTTTTTTTTAATTTGGTAGGCGGAAGAGCAGGGTGGTCACCTGATGTTATGTGATCATCACCGCTCATAGAAAATTGCACAGAGAACGTGTTAGAACGTGTGCATCTTAACCGATGATTGCGGGTTCAAACCCAGGCAAGCACCACTCTATATATGTGCTTAATTTGTGTTTGTAAGGTGAAGGAAAACATCGTGAGAAAACCTGCATGTGTCTAATTTCATCGAAATTCTGCGAGATGTGCATTCAACCAACCCGCATTGGAACAGCGTGGTGGAATATGTTCCAAGCCATCTCCTTAATGGGAGAAGATGCCTTATACCAGCAGTGGGAAATTGACAGGCTGTTACTTTACCTTTTTTTTTTACTTACATTATCAATGCACCACCAATTTTGGATCTTAGTTGTTAAATCCCTCGTGCCTTTAATTACACTGCCTACTACTGCCACTAACCCTTCAAACTGGAACACAACAACACAAAGAACTGTTTTTTATCGATAGAATATCTTTTGAGTGGTAAATACCCAGACGGTCTTGCAAAAAGCACGGATCCTGTGAACGTATCTTGTACATGCACATACAACATATAGATTAAGTTATACTTACTACTTTTGTTGTTAATGGAATCTGTATTTCGAACTTGGGGTAACTTTACGTTTAATTAAGTTCATATTTATTAGTTGAAGTTTCGTTCATTCTGTTTAATTAAAGATTTTGACGACCTCCGTGGTCGAGTTGTGTGTACACCAGTTTTCATGGGAACACCACTCCGAGGTCCTGGGTTCGATTCCCGGCCGAGTCAATGTAGAAAATTGACTAGTTTGCTATTTTTCCTTGGGTCTGGGTGTTTGTGGTACCGTCGTTTTTTCTGATTTTCCATAACACAAGCTTTAACTACTTACATTCGGATCAGAGTAATGTATGTGATGTTGTCCAATATTTATTTATTTATTTGTATAGTTTGTAATATATGTGCAAAAGGCTTCTGATATAAATACATAGAAAAGCAATAGGTGGCGCTAGTATCTTTAGATATTTCGACTGCTTTCGATATTCATAAAGAATATACAACTTCAGTGCTTGTTTGTAGATAACGAATGTCATTTGTACAAAAACGTCAATAATATTGATCAAAGAGTTATGAAAACGCGAAAACGAAAACTCACCTAGAATAACAATAGTGTACAATGTTTCATGGGAAATTGAACATAAAGTTATAAGAATAGATACTAAAATCGCGTATTTACGGGGAAGTGTGCTGAATTTACATATTTATTGCCATCCTCGTTTGTATAAGGCTGTTTGCAAATGTACGACAAGACTGTCGGAAGATTGAGTGGGCTGTTGTAGCGCTTTTAGATATATGATCAAATCATATTATGGTGTGATATTGACTAAATACTTCACAACATTTTTTTAAAATCTGGATTACTACTAATATTAGACCCAGGTATATACCTGAACCGTGATGGGTTGCTGGTAAGAACGTGGGTCCTTGTCATTTTTTTTATCTTGCTGGAAAAACGCGTTACGCGCTTCCCCCACTTGGATGGAAGTGTAGAGGTGGGGGGGGGGTACGTGAGACTCCCCGGTGCCCTGGACGCCGAGTGCGCTTCGGTACACCGAAATACCCACTAAAAAACCAGCGGTATCCTCTCCGTCTTTTAGTGAGCGCTACGGGATCGCTTTCGCATGCTACTGTGACGCCCTGACGTTGGTTCCACCTATGCGGGCCTCCAACACATGGGTGTTAAGCCAATATTGTACAAACTTAAACGAGCCTTTTTACTTGCTTAGTATGTTTTTTCTAATTACATTTTTGTTGCTGATGGTTGTGTTTCGTATCCAACTAACTTCTGCTACTGATGCTTCTACAATTGGACTAGCTTAGTGGAATAAACTCTAACTCTTCTCTCAAAAGATAGGAGGCCTGTGCTGCCGTGGTATAGCTAAAATGCCTTTAATTGACATCTGATCGAATTCCTACTTCCAACTTTAGCTCGCATATTTATCATTATCATTCTATCATATCATTTTTGGTATCTTGATTAGTTTTGGAAATAATTTTATGGTCTTATTATCGATGTAACCTACATGCTATATTTTTACCGCTTTTTTTGCTCATAGCTCATAATTAAGTTTAGGTACATAACGGCATCATAAATATACCACGGCAGCGTGTAACGTTACCTATGTAACTTTTATTTTTTGTTTGACATGCACCCCTCAGATATATATAAAGGGGTGTACCTTAAAATTATAGTTTAAATGACCTTGAAAGTAATTTTGTAAGCTAGTGTTTGTTCGTCTTAAGACAGTCTTGACGTACGTTAGAGGCTTTAGTTCTTCAGGTGACACGTTTTATACCCGAGAATAATGCAATTCCCGGCGAATAGACGATTAACAGGGTAATTTGAGATCGAGCCGTTTTTGACGTAATTCTGGAGTTATTATACAAAGCTATTTGTTTTATGATAATTTTATAAATGGATAACAGTTCCGCTATTTCGAGAACGTTCTGAAGTTCGTAACTTAATTATAGTACGGAATTGGCGACATTGGATGTGATGGAATATTTTTCTTGTTTATATATTTATAATGGAAAATTATTATTAATTGGTGGTAGGGCTTTGTGCAAGCCCGTCTGGGTAGGTACCACCCACTCATCAGTTATTCTACCGCCAAATAACAGTAATAAGTATTGTTGTGTTCCGGTTTGACTACAGGCACAAGGGACATAACATCTTAGTTTCCAAGGTTGGTGGCACATTGACGATGTAAGGAATATAATATTTCTTACAGCGTCCTTATCTATGGGTGATGGTGACACACCAACAGGTGGCCCATATGCTAGTTTTGGAATCTGTCTTCTACTTGATATGTCGACGTGAGATGAAGTACGAGATCTAAGCTATACCTAACAGTCCCGCGTGCTAACCATTCAGGGGTAACACCAATAACACCAATTTAGATAATATTTAAGGTAGCTTAATTATTTTATTTATGGGGATTTAATTTCTTTCATTTAAATAAGTATTAGGCCTAATTAATTTAATAGAATCATTATTTACTTCTAATATTTTGTCATGTTTATATGTGACCTTTGTCAGTAGGAAAAAAAACATCAAATCTTTGAACAGCCAGTCGTTAATTTATGTAATATGATATCTTCCTTTTCAGAAACGTAAAAATCAAAGTGAACATTTTTTTTTTCAGGGAATATCCGGAATCAGTCTAATTCTCCAAGCCATTATGTCTACTCCAGACCATCTAACGGTAAGGATTTATGGTAATGTCCCATCTACTAATAAAGAAAGAAGAAAATTGGTTTTTGAATAAAAAACGACGGTTATGGATTCGAATTATTAAAAATTTGAAAATAAGGAAAAGGAGGATTTAGTTTATTTGTAATTTGATTTGTGCTTCAAAAATTATCTTCATAAGAATTAAAAAAAATATATGTTATTGTGATTTATCTAATGATGATATTAAATAAATATTTTTTTTAACAAAACGAAAAACTGACTTCAGGCAAAAAACTATTTTAAAACAAATGAATATTCACTAAAAAGTAATAAAAATAATTGCGTATTCAACATATTTTTAGACTCATCCTGAGTAAAATGAAATTAAAAATATAAGGGTACTTAAAAGTCGATTTACGATTATACAATGTAGTTATAATTATTGCTATATTTGGAGTCGGTGTCAAAAAAAGCGACAGCAAAAAAACAGACGAATTGATAACCTCCTCCTTTTCGAAGTCGGTTAAGAATGTCATTAATGGATTCAGACTAAGTTTATATATTATGCGCCAACGGCAAAATTATTGAGGATCTGATATATCTATAGTGTGTGAAGCAAGTTTGATAAAACTATTTTATTCTATCGCTTATTTTATATACAGCACGGTAAACTATATTAAAAAATAATTCACCTAGACATTACTCGAAATCCTCGCCAATTGTGATCAGCTTTAATGATTGACATTATAGGAAAGGTATTCTTAATTCATTAAAATCAGCTTGAAAGTTTTGAAAAGTATATTATTGTTAACGCCTTTTTAATTCCAACAGCCACGCGCTCTTCGTTTTAAAACATGTAAATTAACTACATAAATTCGTTCAAACGAATTATTACAGATACTCAACCGATTGCAATTGATTGATTTTTTATATAAGTTTGTGTGGCCTACTATATTGAGACAATATATGAGACAACATCACATACATTACTCTGATCCCAATGTAAGTAGCTAACGCACTTGTGTTATGGAAATCAGAAGTAACGACGGTACCACAAACACCCAGACCCAAGACAACATAGAAAACTAATGGTAATCTACATCGACTCGGCCGGGAATCGAACCCGGGACCTCAGAGTGGCGTACCCATGAAAACCGGTGTACATACCACTCGACCATGGAGGTCGTCGTTATTGTTTATATTATTGTTACGCGCATTGTTCTCCAACTCCTGACGCGGTGCATAAAAAAAAGGCCCGAGGCAGTGATCCGCACATCTACAATGTACGGGTGTGATGGCGAATAAATATATATTAAGTAAATTATTATATCGAATACATATATAGTAAATAAAGATAGATGAGTGATAAATAAGTAATAAATCTTATATAATATGGTAGGCCACACGAGTATCAAATTAAAGTACTTGCTGAGAATATGTCGAAAAAAAGTGACTTCATAAAGTTCAATATGGCGATCTTTCAAAAATGGTAAACTAAGTTTTTAAAACTTTCCTAGAACATGAGTATCAAATAAATTGGCGAATGGCGTAGAATACGATTGCGAGTTCGACTTGTTTGCTCCAGTCTGCCTGAAATTTAGATGTACTGTCTTTCGAGTCTTATACAAAAATATTATGGTCGAATTGGTCGATTACAGAACTTCTTGGTGGTAGGACTTTGTGCAAGCCCGCCTGGGTAGGTACCACCCACTCATCAGTTATTCTACCGCCAAATAACAGTACTCAGTACTGTTGTGTTCCGGTCTGAAGGGTGAGTGAGCCAGTGTAACTACAGGCACAAGGGACATAGCATATTATTGTGAAGAGCTCTAGCAATAGTGATATCACGTTATTAAAAGCCAATATGGCTTAGAGGTTAATAACGTTAGAACGCATACATCCATCTTCAACCGAAGATGGCATGTTTTAACCCAGACAAGAACCACATAAGTTCATGTGTTTAATACGTGTTCATAATTCGTTTTGTGATCCTGCATGTGTCTTACTTCAATTGAATTCTACCACATATGCATCCACCAACGCTTAGGCTTTAGCCTAGAAGTTTTTAGGCCGTTAATTTACTTTTTTTTGTCTTGACTTGACTTGTAGATGAAAAAAAGCGTGCAATTAATACATGTTGACTTCCAGGCAGTATACATTACATATACATATAATTGTATTAAAAAAGAGTAACTACTGAGTTTCTTGCCGGTTCTTCTCGGTAGAATCTACTTTCCGGACCGGTGGTAGCTTTTACTTAATTGTTAAATGAGGATTCAAAAGTGCTTGTAAAAACCCACTTGAATAAAGTTTATTTTGATTTGTTTTTTGATTTTTACTATCAAGTTAATTAATGTACTTACTTATTTAGTTAGTCCCGTTCGCCTACGTATTTTATATTAAAAAAAATCAACAATAGAAATTAATTTAATCAATAAACATTTATTTAAATTCAAGAGTCATTTATATCGAGTTTTATAAATATACAATTAACGCTAATTTTCTTTTACAAGCGAAGTCATTGCAAAAGCTAAACCGTGTAAGCTAAATAATTACAATTCAATGTTAAGCCATCAACAGCTTAATGGCTTCCAGATTAGAGCTGTTAATGTATTCCTTTTAAAATATATTAAGCCGTTGCACATAAAGCACTCAAAGAGGAATAAATGCCTTTATATTGTACTAGCGGCAGCACCCGGCATCGCTCGGGTGTAGATAAGATTTTATGCATAATTCTAAAATAAAAGTAGCCTAAGTTACTCCATATTATTGTTATATGTGAAAGTCCCATCAAACTCGGTCCAGCCGTTCCAGAGATTAGCCGGAACAAACAGACATGTCTATCTGTTGAAAAATGTTATTTTGGTATGTACCGTGTATTCATACATAGGCTTAGAATAAAAAAGGGCTATTTTAATATTGCAAGCAGACACCCCAATTCTATATGTATAGAAGATAAGCATAGACGAATAGCGATTGATTGTTTTTTTAAGAGACTATATATTTAAACACAGCGTAATATAGAATATAGTTTAGGTTTCGTCGTTAGTAGTTATGACGTTTTTAATCGAGGAACAAAGCTTGGGACCAATAGAGTATTTTCGGTAGTGAAAAATTAATGATTTAATTTGACAAATATAACAAATATACATGAAATGTCATAAATATAAAATAAATATGGAAATATACTTTAACATTTTATTTTGACTTATAAAATCACATTAGTTTTTTTTTATTTTAAATTAAAATTTAAAGTCGTAATTTTTAGTCTGTATATCCTGTGACCTAAAACGCGAGCCGCCATGCTGTGGCGTCAGATAGGCAAAAACTGTCATTTCAATATCATCTGGCACTTTGATAAACAACGTTTTAATGCCAGTATTTGTACATTACACACCAGCCAACGAGTGTAATTCAAAACACTATATATTTATTAGTTAACGTGCCAGTCTTACTGTTGTTTTGACCAATATGACGTCACCAAAATGACTGATAGTATTTTTGTAAGATTTTTTTTTATTTAATTTAATTATATAGCGAGGAGCGTGTTTATTGTGACGAAAGTATTTTTGTAGCCTATTAAGAAAATCAACACTTTGATATATGGTCTCAATTCTATACCGTTCCAATCTCTATATATCTTTACTAAAATAAGCCTTAGCTTTACGTAACTTTTTATGGTATAGGTTTGCGGACGAGCATATGGGCCACCTGATGGAAAGTGGTCACCTTCACCCATAGACAATGACGCAGTAAGAAATATTAAATATTTCTTACATTGTCAATGTGCCACCAACCTTGGGAACTAAGATGATATGTCCCTTGTGCCTGTAGTTACACTGGCTCACTCACCCTTCTAACCAGAACACAACAATATTAATGAATTTTATGTCACTGTATATTATATATTAATTATGGCACATTAAAAAAAAACAACAGCCATCGGCACACGTTTTCCGAGGATACAATAGCAAATTTCACACTCCAATCGGTTACTGGAATCTTTTCGGTCTGACCGCTGGTTTGAATCCAGGACGTTGGTATAAATAAATAAATATTGAACATCATCACATACATAAATCTGATCCCAATGTAAATACCTGAAGCACATGTGTTATGGAAAATCAGAAGTTGCGACGGTAGCACAAACACGTAGAAAACAAATGAACTTTTTCTACATCGATTCAGCCGGGAATCGAATATGAGACCTCGGAGAGGCGTACTCATGAAAACCGGTGTACAGACTACTCGACCACAGAAGTCGTCGAATCTTTAGCCATATATTAGACCAACTCAGTAAAAAACTTCCCTAATTAAACAACTATATAAATAACTA
Organism: Vanessa cardui; assembly: GCF_905220365.1. Lineage (NCBI taxonomy): Eukaryota > Metazoa > Arthropoda > Insecta > Lepidoptera > Nymphalidae > Vanessa > Vanessa cardui. Next base: position 2,134,878 of record NC_061142.1, on the reverse strand, counting down.
TAACAAACTCTTTCGTTTGTAATACAATCAGTACAACTCACATCCCTCGACAATCGTGGTAATTAACTCACTCACTCCGCTCAAAGAGTTTTATTATACAACCCTTTCCCTAGGGAATCTAGGGCCCCTTTTAGTATTTCGTTAAGTCCTATGGGATGCATGTTTGTTTTACATCGTTTTGTTTTGCTAGTGCGGTCGAAATTTGAAAGCAATTTGCCTTAATTCTCATATAGCTTTTTTGTGTTCCTTTTTTAATATGTGGCTATAAATTAATTCTATATACAGATAATAGTAATACAACAAATGGTAGGAATTTTATGTAATATCTAATAACTTCCTCATTCACGTATTATATTCACGAGTGTAATCATATAATAATAATAACTCGGATTGCGAATTTCGTTCGGTGTTTCATAATGTGTTTGGGCAGTGTCTCCTGATATCGACGCCTTTCACAAAGCCGCTGTATTGTTAGTAGTCATCTTTTTGAAAATTTAAAAAAGACAGTAATGTTAGTTAAATACAATTATATATGTATGTTATATATCCTGCTTGGATATGAACTTAAGTGCTGTCGAAACGTTTGGCCCTTGGAGTAGTGGTGCAAAAAGCTTCATCAAAAGTATAACACCTCGCCTCATTGCCTCCACTGGTGACAAGAGGGCTGGTTCGTTTTTTGCCCAGAGGATCGGAATTGCGATTCAACGGGGAAATGCTGCTAGCATTCTTGCCACCATTCCACACGGTCAAGATTTATACAGTAACTAGTTTTAGTTCGTATTTGTATATATATATTTAAGCATTTAATGTTGTTAATTCTTATGGATATGAACTGATATTAACTACATGCTCTTTTTATCATCTATAAAATCTTGTATCAAATAATATGCCTTTTTTGCCAATGTATTTTTTACAAACGATTTCAATTTACGAAACGGCAAATTTAAAGGGTTTCCCTTTTTTAAAGTCGACGTGGGGGTAAAAAGCAATCATAGGTATATAATATAATTATACATTAAACTTACAGATTTGCGACAGCAGTGACTATAAAATACTAAACGCTTACATACATGGGGTCGCTCAAGGCAATGAAACTTAGCTAATTAAATGTATCAGGAACAATTCGTTTCACGGTTGATTAAGTATTCACCCCCTTGTTTGGACGTCGATAACTTTTTTATTGGTTTCCAAAACTCGATACTGATAAGGTACTGTCAGAGTAAAAAAACCTTCGTCAGTTATCAAATTCATTCATTCAAGTCTTAAACTCTTAGTACCTTTTGAGTCTATACAACATTGCGACGCAATATGTTATTCTCGATAGGTAATGAAGATTATCGCTCATACTGAGCACACGAAAATAGATTTTAAGGCGACGAACATTTTCTTACCTCGACTGTACATAAGGTTTTATTTGTGAGTCAAATCAGATAAACATTCAATAGCAAAAAAGGCTTAAAATAACATTTTAATAATGTGCTTTTTATTTTTAAACTTTTAATCAAGATAGTTCCTGTCTTTTTTTCATATAAAAATATTAACTTCATCACAATAGTAATTGTGCAAGTTAATATTTATGTATATAATTTATAGTTTGTAACAGTGCTTGTAAAAGCCTCCTTGATGAAAGTATATTTTGATTTGGCTTACTGTGGCTAGTATTGAAATAGTTAAGAAGGTAATTTTTTTTTTCCATTTTCACATTAGGAATATTATCGAAAGTAATGTGTATTCGTTTAAATTTCAATCAAATTTACCGTTTAACTTTAAATTCGTCTTAACGTTTGCCGTTCCAAACTAATATCATTAAATATTAATAACAATGGATACCGGAAGCGAGTCTGCCTCGTCTTCGTTAGCTGGAGTTCGTGGTTTCCCGCGGAGACGCCTGCGCTAATTGATTAAAAGCAACCCCGTCTGATAGTGATAAATTATTTATATTTCATTAGGATAAATGTCAGCGTTTTATTGATTGGTATTTCCTTAACTTATAAACCCAAACACGGAACTCTTTGGTTCAAACCAAGATTCCAGAAAAGCTAGGAACAAGGAAATATAAAGTAATTATTAAAGTTATTCATTTCGGGATATTTACCATGTTTTTTTATTTTTGTTCGTTGGAGCTCGATATTTCGACATTATCTACGAATGTCTTGTTCACGAGCATAGTAATCTATATTAATATTATAAATGTGGAAAACTCTGTCCTTCTGTCTGTCTGTCGCTCTTTCACCAACCAAACCTCTAAACCGAATTTGATGAAATTTGCTACGAAGCTAACTTGAACTTTTTTGCCTGACACATGACAACCAACACCCTAAAATGAGCGAAACTAATAGTTAAATATAATTGGCTTTATAATTAGTAAACTTAAAGTAAAACAATTCATACGAATTTGCTTCAATGCATGTTGGATGCACATGCTAGGACATGCTGTTTTTCTCGCAATATTTTTCTTCGAGAAATTAGTTATGATCACAAATTATTATATATAAGTTTTTTGTAAAATTGGATTTGAATTCACAATCGTCGATTAAGATATCCGGGTTCTAACCACTAGGCTATCTCAGGTACTACTAACAATAAAGAAACTACACTATATATAATCGATATGGTCTATTGAAAAAAAAAATACTGCAAAAGCAATCTATTATTCTCAAATTAAACATTCAAATAATTTAAATATATAATATTATATTCGATATAAAAATCGACGAATATGAACACAACGATTTCATTTTCATTTTAATATTATTGTGTTATTTTAATCCTTATTTCGAGTTTTTATTTTATTTTTTAATTAAATTTTAAAGCAAATAATGTATCTGTGAAATTTTGCTATAGAAATAACAATTTTATATATAATATACACGTTAACATAGGATCTATGTATTATGGGTGTGTATTACGTTTTAGTTTAAAAACATTAAATCCTTAAATATGAATTAAAATTAAATTCATATTTATATGACACTATTTTTTAAACAGCACTTGTGCAAAGACAGGATGAGTCACTAGTTTACATAAAAGCCCAAACAGTCCGTATCATATTCTCCTTTGTATAGCAAGCGTTTATTTCATAACAAAAAATGTACAAAAACTACCCATGCAAAAATGCTAAGTGGTTTCATTTAAACAAAATAAATATTGTGTTAATAAACGAATTAAAACGAGTAATTAGAACACAAATGCAAGTTTAATTCGTACGTGTTTCTTAACAAATTACTCTTAAATAATTGCCGTAAGAGTTCCAATTATTTGAATGGTGGGGTAACAAAGTTTCCTTGTCTCGTAATACAATAGGGGTAAGTTGGAAATTATCGCGTGTTCACACAGATGCTGTTTTTAGTTGATTACACTTGGGTTTTAGAGTTTATGACATTCGTTTAACGTAACTTAAACATTTTGTTTGATACAAAATATGTTTGTAACAAACAATTTTAGTGTAAACATTAATATTAAAACGTTCACACTTAAGTGAAGATTCTTAGTTCAGTTTTTCGTCCACATCAAAAATTACATCAGACGTACGTTTACCGTTCAAATCATGATATTTTTTTTAATCAATAATCATTATCAAGAACAGTTTAAATTTGCTACTAACAACACCTTACTATTAGGTATAATTAAATATTATCCTCCAAATTAAAAGTCCATACAGGTATAATGTCGATAGTAATTTATCGATAGACTTTTTTAATCAGCTTTGTAAGTCTGTGCGTTGAAGATGTATGTACGACAAAAGTTTGTGCAAAATCTGTGTCGTGTTGGCCTACCATTAAGAGTCGCCTAGTTATGTTAAAGTCGTAACATTAATATTTTGGGCTCTAGACCTCCCCCCCCCCACACACACACACAAAAACGTTGATCAAATCAAATCAAAATAAACATTATTCAAGTATGCTATTACAAGCACTTTTGAATCGTCATTTAACAATTAAGTGAAGCTATCATACAAGATACACTAATCACCCTTAATATGAAATAAATCAAACTCCAAATAGCTATTGAACTAGAAAATAAGTACAAACACATTATCGTAATGGAGTGCCTCTGGTCGTTATCGAAGTTAAACAAATTACTGTACAATGCCAGTGTCTTGTTAGAAGTTCTGGCACCGTGTCTCTGGAGAGGTTCACCTGCTGGATGGGACGTCGAATGTCTTATTGGCTTGGATTAGACGTCGGACGGCAAATAATGTTTTCGTTGCTAAATACGTGGCTATCCTTTGGGATTTGATAGCACGTTTGCTATGATAATAATAATAGTAATAATATTGGACATCACATACATTACTCTGATCTCAATGTAAGTAGCTAAAGTACTTGTGTTTTGGAAAATCAGAGCTACGGTAACATCAACACCTAGACTTAAGACAGTGTAGAAAATAAATTCACTTTTTCTATATCGACTCGGCCGGGAATCAAACCTGGGACCTCAGAGTGGCGTATGAAAACTGGTGTACACACTACTCGACCACGGAGGTCGTCGAATGCTATGATATGACTTTCGTATTTGTATTGATTATTTGATGTAAAATAATTGTATTAACAAACATGACTTTGTATTTTTTAAATGTTGAAAAAGAGTAACTACTGAATTTCATGCCGGTTCTTCTCGGTAGAATCTACTTTCCGTACCGGTGGTAGCTTCACTTAATTGTTAATTGACGATTCAAAAGTGCTTGTGAAATCCCACTTGAATAAAGTTTATTTTGGTTTTGATTGATGACCAATTAAGAATAATGTATGGCAAATTGTTTCCGTTGTTAGAACTAGATCAAAGATGTACATCCTTTGTGAAGAGTAATGAATTTTTTTAACACATGATTATAATTATGTATGATTTCTAGTGAGATAATAGTAGATCGTGAACTTTTATATCCGCTTTAGAGAATTTAACGTACTATATTTCGATTGTGAAATGTCAAATATCCTTGATAACTGTCTTCGCACTTGATTTACTCCTCCTATATTTGTGACGTAATTACGTAAAAGTATCCTAGTTATTAATAATAAAAACAAATTTGATAAAATGAACAATCATTCAAATAATGCTGCTGAGTGACTGACTGACTCAGTGTTAAGAATAGATGAATCTAAACCGATTGTGGTTTTTAATCTGTTTATATATCATTCAGTTGAGAATTTCTGACATATGTGTGTAAATCTTATAAAAAGAAAATCTATTAAAAGGAAGCTTCCTTTTATCAAGGGGTGCACCCCCCGGTGTACACCAAAATTTGGGACATTAGTTAATGTCCCACATTTTGGTGGATGAAAATACTGGAAGCCAACTGGCTTGGCTTGGCTCACCGTGTTAAGGTACGTTATAAGGTACGCTTATAAAAAATCCATTTAAAGAAACCTTCCTCTCATCAGGGAAGGAACTCTTCGTCAAGATGTGAGACATTAACAGGATTCTACAGACTTCTCGTACATAACTACGAAAAAACTTCGCACAAGCTTTAATATCCAAATTGTCTTACACGATAATAAAAAACTATCTCCAATGTAAATCAGACTCGCTAAAAGTAATTCCCAATTTTTCAGGAAGGGACCGATATAACTCAAACCCGTCCCGTGACTTGGGGTAGTGACAAAAACTATCGGGTATAGAAAGGAATGCGAATAGAACGATAAATCACAGCGTATAGATCCTCGTAGACCATGTTACAGAGTTGGGTCCTATTCATTTGGGCCGCTCTTAAAATATTGTATTTGAAGGCTTTGATATCTTTTGATGTTACACAATGGATTCGATACCCTTTTCCTATGGCGAATAAATCGGTTACTTCCGAATAAAGTATCTTTAACAACTGACAGAGGTAAATCGTGTCGAACAATCTTAATTTGTACAGTTGACGAAATAGTTTTACATTTTATCTATAAATGTAATAAAATTGGAGTGTCTGTTTGTAATATTAAAATAATTTTCAATGCATATAAACATATGTAAACGGTACATATACCAAAGTAATTTTTTTTACAATTTTTGTCTTAGGATTTTAAATTAACATGGTTATTTTTATTATTAAAGTTATTAATTTCGGGATATTTACCATGTACATATCTCCATGCTACTTCACACCACCATCCTTGACACTTAAACGCTGTAGTAACATCATTGACCAATCGCGCATACGACCTTTGTGATAAAGACCATATACAATCTGAGCTAGCACACGTTAAAGAGGTCCTACAGCGGAATGGATATAAAGCGAGAAACACAGCTGCACGGAATAATAAGCTACTGCGACAGTACAGGTTTGAAAGACAACCAGCGTTTATGCCATATGTTAAAAGAGTGACAGATAAGATAGCTAGAACCTTGAGTAGATATGCGGTGAAGACTATCTTCACTCCTTTCAAGAAGATAGGGCAAATATTGCGTTCGCCTAAAGATAGCTTTCCCCTGGAAAAACCCGGAGTTTATAAAATCGACTGTAGTTGTGGTAAATCCTATGTTGGACAGACGAAGCGTACGGTATCTTGTCGCATTAACGAACACATCAAGGCGGTAAAAAACAACGATACCAAGAAATCAGCCATCGCGGAACATCTCCTGGAAGCCGGGTCGAACCATTGGATCGAGTTTCATAATACTCAGATACTCTCGACAGAACGCCACTTCATACCCCGACTGGTACGAGAAGCCATTGAAATAACTAAATTTAGTAATTTCAATAGAGAGGATGGGTTTCAACTGTCGAGAGTATGGAATCCAATAATAAAATTATGCGAACCCCCGCAAAATAAAAATAAAATAAAAAATTCGCGAATTGATACAGTGAGTTTCGTCTGCAAAACACGGGATCGAGTGTCGAGTGTACATAAAATAAATTCAACTAGTGACAATGGTAGGGGTGACAATAGTAGTGGTGACCGGTGTTTACGTAGCAAACGTACAAGAAAGGAGGTAGTTCGATACGGACACCTCTAACATTATCAACATCTACCCGCACACTTCAGTCTCGTGAACAAGACATTCGTAGACAATGTCGAAATATCGAGCTCCACCGAACAAAAATAAAAAACATGGTAAATATCCCGAAATTAATAGCTTTAATAATTTTTGTCTTGCCTGTCCGTCTGTTTGTTCTGGCAAATCTCTGGAACGGCTGGACCAATTTTGACTTACACTGGCAGATAACTGATATAATAGGGAGTAATTTAGGCTACAATAATATTTTTTTTTGTTATATTCAAAGGCGTACAAAGTCGCGGGCACAGCTAATCGGTGATATGATCTTTACGTACCTATATATCGCTTAATAGTATTAGTCTATACTAAGGAATTGGATTGATGTCAAATGAAGGACACACGTTATAAATAAAAAAATTAAAAAACATTACTCTGATCCCAATGAAGTAGCTGAAGCACTTGTGTTATGGAAATCAGAAGTAACGACGGTACCACAAACACCCAGACCCAAGACAACATAGAAAACTAATGGTAATCTACATCGACTAGGCCGTGAATCGAACCCGGAAACTCAGAGTGGCGTACCCATGAAAACCGGTGTACACACCACTCGACCACGGAGGTCGACGAACACACGTTGAGGTTTGGTCTCAGCGCATTAGCATATATATGCCAAATAAATTTCCCAAACGTTTTGTGATGTTTTGTACGGTTACATACGACCTTTTTTGTTAGATCTATGTTAGTCTAATTGACAGTAATCCAAATAAATGATTATTATTATCAAATACGTCCGCTGCTCAAATGATGGAAACGCTCACGATCACGATCACTGATTCTGTACCAATTATCGTGATACGTAGCTGATCATGGCAAGTGCAAGTGCATTGATTATACTGTATTAAGTACACACACTATGTTTGAAAAATAATGACAATGATACAATGACATTGAAAAAGCCAGATATGGCATTCCCCTTCATCCTCCTACCCTTATCCCAGTTTTACTTGGGGTCGGCATAGCATGTCTTCGCCTTCCATACTTCTCTGTCAGACGTCATCTCACAAGTAACATTATTTCTAACTCGTCTTTCACACAATGCATCCATCGTTTCTTTGGTCGTCCTCTACCTCTATATCCTGTATCTATACTGGGAGACCCCTTAAAACTTTAAAATATCCGCCCATTCTAAGGGTCATCCGCGTTATTTGTATGAAATTAGAAACATGCAGGTTTCCTCGTTATATTTTCCTTAAACGCCGAGCACGAGATGAACTATCAACACAAATTAACACGCTTTCTAACCACTGGGCCACCTCGACTAAGTGGTTAGAACGCGTGCATCTTTACCGATGATTGTGGATTAAAACCCAGGCAAGCACCGCTGATTCATGTGCTGTAATTTGTCTTTATAATTCATCTCGTGCTCAGCGATGAAGGAAAACATCGTGAGGAAACCTGCATGTGACAAATTTCATAGAAATTCTGCCACATGTGTATTCTACCAACCCGAATTGGAACAGCGTGGTGGAATAAGTTCCAAATCTTCTCCTCAAAGGGAGAGGAGGCCTTTAGCCCAGCAGTGGGAATTTACAGGTTGTTGTTGTTGTTATGTTTGTTGTTCTAACCACTGAGCCATTTCGGCTCTCGTGACATAAATCCTCTCCTATGATCGACACTTATTGTTATTGGTTAACACGATTCAATTCCAACGTTTTTAATATTTCATTAAGATTTTACACAGCAAATTAACGATACGAATATTAAATAACAATTCGAGAATTGAATTATGGAAGCTCAATTTATAATCAACTATAATTTGTATTTTTGCAATCAGTGCGATACCGATTACTTCCAACGTTTGTATAATAAAATTATGGTTATAAGTGAATCTCAATTCTGAGCAGTTATATTGAAGTTTATTTAACTGTATGTGTATTAAATTTTGTATTTCGAATAAATCAATATTTTATTGCATGGGTAAAGTAACATTTTCTATGATTTCTGATCATTAATGACGATGGTAAGTGGTAACCACTGGAAGAAACTGTAAGGAATATTGAGAATTTCATTACATCAGCTAAAATGTTGTGTCTCTTAACGGTATATATGATGACTGGGATACCTCCCTAAGTGGACAAAAATCAAAACTAAGTAAAACCGTCTTCCAACTTCCAAGATTATAAATTAATGTTATTATATAATATTATACATATAGATTAAGTTAATCATAATAAGTTTTAATTATAAAGTAATAGCCTGCAAATATCTCATAGTTGGGCTAATACCTACTCCTACTGTAGAGTAAGATTTGGAGTTTAAACAACTCATCTTCTACTATACTATACTACTGTCAAAATTTCATCAGTCAATCATCAATTCAATAACAGTGAAAATTAACAATCTTTATCAAGCAATTAATTGGAACTAATCACACCATGCTTCGCCAATGTGGGTTGATGGACATATGTAGCAAATTATCCAACTATTTTTCGCTTAACATAACATGAAAATTTCACATTTCCTAACCCTTACGACATGAAATATAAAGAGTGTATCAGCCTTATTCCTTATTTCATTTCAATACAAATATTTCTTATAATAACAATATTATGAGATGAAGCGAAATTAAGCAATCGCTTTCGTCTTCTTTGTCATCCAATGGGAACTATTTTATAAATCTGAGTGATTCGATTTTGTGCTATTTATATATATTTTTTCTCCTCCGTACCAAATGGATAGTGAGATTATCCACATTCTGTTAAATTTATCGGAAAATTGTATTGGATCAATTCAATTTGGATAAGTAAGCTGGACTTTTACGTTTATGTATATTCGATTTCATGTTTGAAAATAGATAATAATACGATATTAACTTTGGCACATCTTTACTGGCCGGCTTTATATGTGGGGGGGGGGGGCGTCCTAAGTCCTATTTTTATATCACTGGAACCAGTATACAAAAGAACGTGATACTCATTCAAAAATCAAAAATTTAAATGTCAAATATCTTTATTTATATATTAAGTATTACACAGTATTGATTGACATAGTTCCACCTAGACACTCCAGAGACTTCAATTCACACCCCAGACTTGAGAGTAAAGTAAAGTAACAGCCTGTAAATTTCCCACTGCTGGGATAAGGCGTCCTCTTCCATTAAGGAGAGGGTTTGGGACATATTCCACGACGCTGTTCCAATGCCGGTTGGTGAAATTCACATGTGGCAAAATTTCGATGAAATTCGACACATGCAGGTTTCCTCACAACGTTTTCCTTCACAGCGGAGCACGAGATGAATTATAAACACAGATTAAGCACATATATATAATATATATATATATATATATATATATATATATATATATATATATATATATATATATATATATATATATATATATATATATATATATATATATATATTGGATATTTTTTACTATTTTTTTCTTTGTCAGATATTCAAAATCAAAAAATATTTATTTTTGAAACAGCCTGCGATTGTTTTATTCTCGAGGCATTCCACCTAAGAAGTTCATTCTTACCTTTACCTTTAACACACAAACGGTTATTTTGAACCTTACAATATAAGTTTCGAATATTTTCTAGATCATGTTATATAAGCGTATACATTGCCCCACAAAAGAATTACTAACACCCTGTACGGGTAACAGGAGTAAGTTTATTTTCGTTCCTTATATTAACAGCACGTGGTAGTTTCTAAAAAATTAATTTATATACCATGTTGGCTTCATCTGTTATCTGATTACTTCCATTTAATACAAAAAAAAAAAAACTTACTATTTAATTATAATCAATGAAGTACGTATGTAAAATATTTTCGTAATTTATCTAGTATCACAATGACGTGATCGAAAATTTTAGAGGTCAGTCGCCATTTTCAAATACGAATTTGAAATATTACATTCAAAAGCAACCACATCGAATTCAAATCAAATGCTCACCTCAAAAGCCTTAAACAATTCCTCGCGTATTACACCGAAGGATCGTAAAGTAACATTCACACGTTCCGACCAAAACAAATTACAGTTTCTAGAATATTCTCGATGGAGCTGGAAGCCAAGATTCTCATCCAACAAGTTCTGGTTCTTACATGAAAGCGATGAAACGGTAAATTGTTTGCGACGTCGCACCCGATGCTCACCGCGGACGTAAAGATACGGTCACACAATTTACACTTTTATATAATATTTATTTTATTTTATTTTGACGACCTCCGTGGTCGAGTGGTGTGTACACCGGTTTTCATGGGTACGCCACTCCGGGTCCCGGGATTGATTCCCGGCCGAGTCAATGTAGATTATCAATAGTTTTCTATGTTGTCTTGGGTCTGGATGTTTGTGGTACCGTCGTTACTTCTGATGTTCCATAACACAAGTACTTTAGCTACTTAAATTGGGATCGGAGTAATGTAAGTAATGTTGTCTCATATTTATTATTATTATTTATTTTTATCGAGAACCGAAATTCTCTTGTAATTATATAGAATACATGAATCTGAACGAATATTGCGTTTAAGCCCGATTAAACACATAATATTGATGTACATAATTTGTGTTTATAATTTAAAAAAGGAATCGTAAAGAAACAGGAGATTGGTAATAATAATAAAAGTATTCATCAAGTTACATTGGAAGTGGGAGAAAATCTAAACCTTTACCAAGTCTTTACCAAGTTTTACTTTTACATTTATGATAACTTCTTATGGGTAAACGGCTTCGTTACGTAACGCGTTACGTTACGCGACAGTCCATCTGGTTTCCCCTTTCTCTTAAGCACACGGCAGCTATAATAAGGCATTACTGATACTAATAATATACATACACAAAATTATAACATACACATTCATTTGATGTGTAGCTGAAATAATTCAGAAATACTAAGAAAATTGCTATCATGTTTTTTTCACAAAACATATTTATTTACATTTAGACCTTAATTTTTTACAAAACAAAAGAAAGTTCCTGATTAAATCAAAAACAAATCATGGTCACATGGATTGATGAGAAGAATCCTATTAGCATTTCCCCGTTCCAAAAGATTTTCATCAATTTAATTTGATATTTAATAAAAAAGTACGTTTGTTTAGAATGTGCACGAAGCCTTACATAAAAGCTTTAGTGGAAAAATTTAAAGGAAACCAACAAACCATTGAATTAAGGTTAGTTTCAGAAATAAAGCCAGTTTTCAAACTATTGCCCGGAACAATTTACTTTTGTAACGTTTTGATATTGAAGATACAATTCTATACTTTATTTTGATCGAGTTAGAAGTTTTAACTTATTACGTTTAATATTTTTATAGATACAAGATTTATTAGTCATATTTATTTATGAATTATTTTATACAATGGATACGTTTTGTGTTATTTGAGAGTCTATTCTGTTAGTTTTTCATTTTAATTTCCTAGATTGGTGACAAATTAGCGAACAATGGTAAATATTACTTACGATTCTCTACAGGCAGTGGTTACCATTAGATGGCTCATTTGCTCACAGCTATATTATAAAAAAAACACAAAAAAGTGAAATTCACACGGGTTTCCTTAAATCTTTTATTTAGTCGGATGAAACTATTTTGTATGTTTTTTTGTGTTATAGGTGGTAAACGAGAAGGAGGCTCAAGTGATGGAAAGTGATTACCACCATTGGAAATCTGCAACATCTGAGGAGCTTGAAGGTGCGTTGTCAGACTTAAAGGACAGAGTAAATTCTATCCTTGAAGGTTCCCAATTCCTATCGGTTCGGAAAAACCGCCAGCGAAAGCTGGACCCACTGAGTGGTTGTGTGAGACAGAAAATGTCTTAAAAATCGCACTGTTGTGGATTTTTGGACATCTAAGCGAATTGTATATTCGCTTTGGAGTATTTTTAGGATCACTTATCCAACAAATACTCCACTTACAATAATTACCAAATATATATATATTTTAAGTAAAAAGATGCTTTACGAAAACTAACAGATAAATAAAACCATCAGGAAAGGCGAAGACCAGGTCACTTAAATAGTTCATTCGTGGCAAATGCTATGCAAATATCAGGTTCATTCGCAAGTGTAACAGGAACAGCTGGGACTGTGGTATACATTATTTATGGTAGCAATAATCTTGAGTGCCGCGTGAGTGCAGCTAGATCCTCGTGATGTCTATGGGTCCATATTACTAATGTTTTAGAGGATATTCTTTCCATTGCTGTGGCTTTTCAGGAAAAAATATTTACGTTGGTATACTTTTAGATAGAAAGGCTTTTTTAATTTTAAAAACACAGTCATTTTGTCACGACTCGTCACAGCCACTGAGGGTACCATTAAAGATCAGCTAACCCAACACAAAAGCCGAATGGTGCACTTACGGAACACATAACGGTTGCAGACAATACGATATCGATGTGTTTGTGTTTGTACAATGTGCATGTATAAATTTGTGGCTTTTGTTCTGTATAATTATAATATTGTTCTTTTTTATTGTTTTCTTACTTTCACTATTGCATATTTAGTTTGCTTTTGTTGTTAATTTTTGTTATTTTACATTTTTTTATGAAATACGTTGGTGGACGAGCATATGGGCCACCTGATGGTAAGTGGTCGCCATCACCGATAGACAATGACGCTGTAAGAAATATTAACTATTCCATACATCCTCACTGCGCCACCAACCTTAGGAACTAAGATGTCTTTAGCGCCTGTAGTTTCACTGGCTACCTCACCCTTCAAACCGAAACACGACAATACTGAGTATTATTGATTGGACGGGACCCAGACGGGCTTGGGCTTTCACAAAGCCCTACCACCTAGAAATTTGCAATGTATATTCGACTAAATGATTTCTTATTCTTATTATGGCTCAATAGTCTGTAATTGTGAAACTGTTGGGCATAGGACTGTTGGTGTACATAAATGTGAAGTTTATATTACGTCGGCAGGTTTCCTTTTTATTTCGTTTCGTTTTATATTCCTTTACTGCCGATTACAAAATAAGGAAATAACAAACCGAAATATATCAAGTAGACTCTGTAAAATACAACAAGTATTTAAATAAAACTAGTTATAACGGATTTTAATCGCGTATATTAATTATTTTGGACATCCCGACGTTTCGAGCACTTTACAGCGTTCGTGGTCACGGGTAGACAGTCTACCCGTGACCACGAATTAGTTTTATTTAAATGTGTAATAATCGCGAAAATTTAAGACAACATTATACAACAAGTATTTTATAATTGTAATTTTACGTTTACCTGTTTTAAACGTGCAGCTAGGACCGGCTTAGAATGTAGATTATACCAAGAGCAACCAGAAAGAAACTCTGTAGTAACTCTTTTAAATATACAGAGATACGTCAGATTAAAAAACACTTTTAATATATCCTGAAAGTCACTTTGTATAAGCTCCATTTATTTTCAATATCGATATAAACATGTGTTGCCACACCAAAAGAAAATCTTTCTTCATTTCCTCGGGTTCGAACCCAAAATCTTCGATTAAGATTCACGTGGGCACACTGTTCCACCTTAATTCATGCAAAATGCAAGAATACACCAATTACAATAACATTGATATGTTGAGCGGACCAATAGGATAACAGCCACGGGGGAGACATGTCAGATTTGCATAACTCCTCTAAATGTGCAAACGCCCATGACTAATTACACTAAATTAGCCGGACGGCTGTCAGGTGCACTTGGAGTGACAACCTTCAACGCCAACTGACTAATAAAATTATGCTACATGGAATAATGAACATGTATTAATTAAAGAAATATTTAAAAATAAAAGATGATGTTTTTCATTGAACACCTTATTTCCGTTTTTTGGCTATTTTATATTTAACATAATTGATTTAATGTACTAAAAATATTTATAATTTCATGCATAGAGTTGTATATACAGGTTTATTGGTAACTCGACGTATTTCCGTAAGGAGGTAATAGGGGTGACTGCCTTAAGAACAAAATAAATCAGTATCGAACTTGGTCTGCATATAATTTCAAAAACATGCTAAAACGCGATAAAAATGGCTAATTTTTGCACTATGCATATGGGGGTTAAAATTATTGCAAATAGTCACCCCTATTAACTCCTAACAGGAGTACGTCGAGTTACCAATATCCCTGTATATACATTATACACTACACTACTAAGTAAGTTTTCTCAAACTACTAAGAAGATATTGGAAATGAACTACGAAAAATATTTTTAATACTTGCAAAAGAACAACCAAGTACTAGGTCTTGGTCAAATATTTTCTACACATTGAATATTACTTCTCCTAGCTCAACCACTTTACGCAAACAGTTTTGTAGGCAGTTTTACAGAAGAGATTTGGCTTGGGAAACTTTAAGTAAAGAGCCCGCACGTTTCTTAAAAGCCTACTACGTACGAGCCTCTTGGTGTTGCAGATATCCATGGGCGTGTAAAAATTTAGCCACATTCAAAAAACATAATTAATATAACATATTTGGAAACATCAAAAGCAGTTCTGCTCAAATCCAATGTTTGTCTATAGAATCTTTAATATTTATTAAATTAATTAATAGCAAAGTTTCCTATGATAGTAATTAAGGTGGGAGTTGAGCGGGTCTGGAGTTGACAAGTTTAATTTCTCGCGTGGTGATTAGTTGGATACGATTTCACTTGTATCATTCGCTATAATTAATAAACCTGTTATACCCTTTGATAAAACAAAACAACGTAATCAATTCATGCTAATGAACCTGATTAATATTTAAGATTTGTTTGAAGTAAAATGACTTGGAGATAGATTTTTGGACTACGGATGGACTTAGAGACTTAGAACCTAGAAACAGGACTAGTCGATATAAGAAAGTACTTTCTATGATATTTTTTTCATTTATTCTGTATGATATCGTATAGCGTAGAGCGTGGTCCACTTTTCGCTAAACACATCGTATATATTCGAAACTGAATAAATATTCTCTTTTATATATACGAACACTCATATACGCTCACAGAAATACATCGACCTGAAAATCTTGAAACGAGAAATAGTGAATGCTTGCGTTCAATTTAAAAGTTTAAAAAGAACCGATGGAATAAAGAAGGACATCGCTGCATTTTTCTTATGATATAGTTTGGCAGACGAGTAAATGGACCATCTAATGGTAAGTGGCCACCATCACCCATAGACAATGACGCTGTAAGAAATATTACAATTCCTTACATCGTCAATGTGCCACCAACCTTGAGAACTAAGATGTCATGTCTCTTGTGCCTGTAGTTACACTGGCTCACTCACTCTCCAAACCGAAAAAAATAACTGAGGTATGTTAAGACCTGAATACTTACCTACCTTAGTCGACCTCCGTGGTCGAGTAGTGTGTACACCGGTTTTCATGGGTACGCCAGTCCGAGGTGCCAGGTTCGATTCCCGGTCGACACGATGTAGTAAAAGTTCAATAGTTTTCTATGTGTTCTGGGTATTTGTGGCACAGTCGTTACTTCTGATGTAATGTATGTTATGTCCAATATTTATATATATTTACATATTATTTAATGTTCTTGGCTCACGAATATTTATTTTGTAGGTGTGTGTGTATGATATACTAACACACACAAACATCCTCAAAATAACGTTATCATAATATTATCTGTGGTGCCTGATTTTTGATAGAATATTCAAGAATTCTTTAATCTTTACAATTACTTGAGCTGAAAAGTATGATGTTCTTGAATAAAAGACTTCTACCGGTTCGAAACTTCTTTTAGAAATCGTCGCGACTTTTCCGTGAAGTCAGTTTGAAAAACATGTTCCATCGCATTGCAATCGTGAAGCATTACTTTTAACTTGGACGCTGAAATATTAGATTCTGCTAAAGCTATGACGCAACACAAATAACAAGAAGCACATGTATCAAGTAAATTTCGTATAACAAAACGATACAGCACTCAAAAATCAAAATCAATATATACTTTATTCAAGTATTTCAAGCACTTTTGAATCGTCATTTAACAATTAAGTGAAGCTGCCACCGGTTCGGAAAGTAGATTCTACCAAGAAAAACCGGCAAGAAACTCAGTAGTTACTCTTTTTCAACATGTTAGTTAATGCAATTTTTTAAATTAATATATCCTGCCTGGAAGTCAACAGGTCCCGGTGACGCAACAGTGAATATTTCTACTTTGTTAAAAAACATTCCGAAATAAATCTATGTACATACTAATTCTACATATATAATTAATTTATCCTGACTGAAGGCAAACTAAGATACACTCCATAGTCAAAATAACGTTGGCTCGAAAGCTAAGCCTGCATTTTAAGGATCACTTACTATAAGCATGAGCTAAGATAGATTTTTTAAATTGTGAATTTGAACAGGAGAAATATTACAGGGGCTTAACTTTATATGAATTTATCCAGACCAAGACCAGATCAGGTTATTTGGTAAGATTGCTTTGGTACCAAATAAAAGTTCTAGATTTAGAAATTCATTATTGTCATACTATAGCCCCGCCCCAGCTTCGCATAGATACTTAATATGTATCGTTATAAAATAGTAAGTAAATTAACAGCCTGTAAATCACCCATAGCTGAGCTAAGACCTCCTCTCTCATTAAGGAGAGGGTTTCCAACATATTCCACCACGCTGTTCCAATGCGGGTTGGTGGAATGCAACTGTGGCAGAATTTCGATGAAATTAGACACATGCAGCTTTCCTCACGATGTTTTCCTTCACCGCCGAGCACGAGATGAATTATTAACACAAATTAAGCACATATATATAGTGGTGCTTGACTGGGTTTCAACCCGAGATCATCGATTAAGAGGCACGCGTTGTAACCTCTTTAAGAGGCCATCTCGGCTCTTTATGTATCGTTATATTATAACCAAATTACATATAATAATTACAAATTGTAGTCTATGTGTTATTATATACCTATATTACTGTAAAATTTTATCCAAATCCGTTCAGTAGTTATTTGATGAAAGAGTAACACACGTACGTACATCCTCACACACAAACTTTCTCATTTATAATATCCTTATCTCAGTGGGAAATGTACAGGCAGTTACTTTACTTTACTTTACTTTACTTTAATTATTATCTACGTGGTGTACCTAAATCAAGCGGATAACAGCATATATAAAACCCCCAAACTACTTACGTAAATATTATTATCAAATACCCGTTAAATCTTTCTGATTGACAGTTTAAGGTTGCCCCGCTGTTTATCATCAATATTGACAACTTCCAAGCCGATGGTTTATTTATAACGATCCGGTGTTAAACCCACAGCCGCAGATTGAGGTACACTTCATAAACTTCATAAATTATTATTAGGTATTACACTTTAACATTATATACAAGCTGTGCCCGCGACATTGTACGCATCATCAAGAAAAACTTGGTGGTAGGGCTTTGTGCAAGCCCGTCTGGGTAGGTACCACCCACTCATCAGTTATTCTACCGCCAAATAACCGTACTCAGTATTGTTGTGTTTCGGTCTGAAGGGTGCGTGAGCCAGTGTAACTACAGGCACAAGGGACATGACATCTTAGCTCCCAAGGTTGATGGCATATTGACGATGCAAGGAATAGTTAATATTTCTTACAGCGTCAATGTCTATGGGTGATGGTGACCACTTACCATCAGGTGTATATATCCCAAATGCTCGTCCACCAAACTATACAAAAAAAAAATGTTTATATTAAGTCTTAAGTGTGAGACGTACGTGATGGTGGAGTGGTGGCATGCTCGAGGGTTGCACGTGGTACTGGACAGTATTTGGACATATCATTCTAAAATGAAAATAGCCTAAGTTACTCCTTAATTCACCAGCTATCTGACATTGAAAGTCCCATCTAAAACGGTCTAGCCGTTCCTGAGATAAGCCGAAACAGAGAAAAATTGTAAATATTGTTATGTAGTTTATGTACCGTGTATGTACACGTTTGTAAATGTTCCTTTAAGATTTGTATATGATTATTCTTAAGTGATATTGTTTTTAATTTTCGTTTATTTAAAGTTAAGCTTAATTTGAATAATGCTTGTCAATTAATCACAAAAATTATCACGAATCAAACATCAACAATAACAGCCTGTTAATTTCCCATTCTCCATTTGAGGTTTGGAGCACATTCCACCATGCTGCTCCAATACGGATTCACATGTGGCAGAATATCGTTGAAATTAGACACATGTAGGTTTCCTCACGATGTTTTCCTTTACTGCAGAGCACGAGATGAATTATAAACACAAAGTAAGCGCATGAAAATTTAGTGGTGCTTGCCTGGGTTTGAACCTACAACGCGTTCCAAATACTGGGCCATCTCGGCTCAGACTATCACGGATCAAAATAAATTCGAAACAAACGAAACCCCAAATACGTTCTCGTATAATTAAAAACTACTAACTCCTCGCCGAGTACGAGAAAGATAAAATATTCATTCGTTCATAACTCATAAAAAATATATTAAACGTTTTTAACAGACCATAGAATATGCAAACGGTATGCAACCGAACACCTTTGAGATATGTCGGGATGGACGTCGGTGCCATTTCCATTTTGTGAAGAATTTCTTTCTTTGCGTGATGTCATTGATATATTAAGAAACGGATATGGCATTTCAATTTTTTTTAAGCATATAAGCATATGGGCCACCTGATGGTAAGTGGTCACCATCATCCATAGACAATGACGCTGTAAGAAATATTAACTATTCCTTACATCGTCAATGTGCCACCAACCTTGGGAACTAAGATGTTATGTTCCTTGTGCCTGTAGCTACACTGGCTCACACAACAATACTGGGTACTGTTATTTGGCGGTAGAATAACTGATGAGTGGGTGGAAACTACGTAGAGGGGGTTGCACAAAGCCCTACCACCAAGTTTAATTATTTCGACCGTCTTCTATCTATGTACCTTTAAATGGAACCTTAGATTTAAAATAGAAATTCACTTGATGGTAAGGGGTCTAGGTACCTATTCATCAAATATTCCACAATCAAATATTCTACTCAGTATTGTTGTGTTTGTGTTGTTGTGTGAATGACGATTTCTACAGCTATAGTAAAGTAAAAAAGGAAGTAAAAAGCAAACTTTTTTACTTTACTTTTTATAATGAATTTTGTTAAACTAACCTATTACTGAAAAGTGTAAAATTCAGATATTGAGTGATTAATTTTAATTAATTATTAATAACGAAAACTACATTCTGCTGAGAAGGACTCGTTGACCTGGGTCACACGTTAACAGAATAATATATATTATTAAATAGGTGTGTATAGTCATATTTGATTGTAGTTGATGAGAGCGCAGCTCATTTATTGTACAGCTTAGGATAACTAGTGAAGTAGTAGACCAATCAAGGGTCAACAACGTAAGCCAGAGCTACCGACGTGACTAAAAATCCAACTAAAATTAAATAGGCCAACTTGAAACTTAAATCAAAGATTTCGATTTGCAGCCTCACAGTTATCAATGTACATAATTGTGATATTGTCACATATTTTTTTCCATCTCATGTTATTTAAGCCATATCCATTGTTATAACATCGTTGACATTTTAATACACAGTTCTAAAATTCCGCCCGGTTTTCCTGTTTGACGTGAAGAACACTGCGGCCGGATGCCCGCATCTTTTTTCTTATCTCCTACATTATTCCAAACGAAATTTTTCATTTCTCTGCCGTTCAGTTTCAGTAGCGAGCATTGTTTCCGTGGAAAGAAAACTGATAACGTATGTTTTATGAAATGTGAAGTTTTGACTTAACAATTTAAGTTTCAGTTAAAATAATTGGCAATTTTTCTGCTAGGGACTTTTTTATAAATCTGTAACAAGTCGCCATTTATTATGTCTTATATTGACGACCAAGGATCATGTTGCATAACTTATTTAATTAAAAATACTAAAAGGAAATTTAGTTATACGAATTTTAAACAAAATATAGGTATAATCAAGTTCTTGGGATAGCACACAAAGGATAGCACTGAATAGCAAACTTTTATCGTGAAGATTTTTCTTCTGTGTTTAGAAATTCTCAATTCAATAAAATAAATTAGTTATATCTTTTAAATGTCTTTAAAACCTTCAAAAATACCGTGGTATGTCAATATTTGCAGTATGTTTTATGATAGAACGTATATCCAAAGCTATGACAACAGTACTACAAAATTTGGTTAAGCAGGGCATCATAAGCACTGATCTGGATCTTGTGCATCCTCTGTTTTTATAGAAATAAAACAATATAATAAATCAATTATGTAGATTGGTTAATATTTTTTTAACACTAGGCTCCGTTTATTCAAACCTCTTATAAAGCTAAAAAATAATTCAAGACACCAAATAACAAAACTCAAAATGACAAGAACTAAGATAAAATGTCACTGAATAAGAAATATGTCGGCGTCCCCACACATTTTCCGTTTCGTCTGTTATCAAAGACACAAATACAGAAACTTTAACTTCAAACAGACTATCTTGTAAGACGTGTAAACAAAGTGGAACCGACTTATGAGAAGCAGTCGCCAGGGAAATAAGGTGCGAAGTTACGGTATTTGTTGTGACCCCACCTGTGAAATAACGAACATAACAAATAGTTCCAGAGACGTGGAATTCATGTTGGATATTAAAAACTGCTGCTTTTTTAGATAAATAGACACCAATAAAAATATGATATTGAAAAACTAAAAATGATATTCGATTTTTGAATATTCCAACACTTTTTTAAAGGTAGACATTTTTGCCATATATGTTCACTTTGTGAAACAAATTTGACAGATGTTCATCCCCATCGTGAAAAGTAGGATTTTGAGTTCCCTTGATACGCTATTTTGACGCTTGTGTCCTTTAAATAATATTATTATTGTGGTAAATGTTGTATGTCTTATATATCATTTAGTCGTAGGGTTTTGCACAAGCTCGCTTAGGTAGATGATTTCCACAACTTCCCACAATTTGTTTATTTTGCATTTATTTATAATAGTATAATTCATCACTTATAGATGAATTAAAGTAGCTTCGAATTCAATGAAATTTAATTGTTTTCAAAGAATATTCCGAGATTGAATTTTAAGTAATTTTTTTAGTAATTTATTGGACATATGACTTTTGAGAAAATATGAAATTATGCCACGTGTGTATCAACCAACCCGCATATGAGTTAAAAAAATAACTTCAAGCCTTCTCCTCAAAAAAAGAAAACCGAGTAAAAACTTTAATTGAACTCTTAAAATATGATGAGAGAGAAAAAAAAATACAAATATTCCTTTCTTATTACAAAAGTATAAAATAGCCATTGATGTAAATCACTAAAAAGTACATGACCGTGAGATCCTCGTAAACATCTTACAACATAAAATGTTGCTGTAGACTCTCAAGAACTATTTTCTCGAATTCTTGGCAAGGCTCCTGTGAGTCAAGTATTCGACTGACTTAAATGTGTTAACTATTTAAGCTGAAATTCTAAGTGTTACTTTAATTTACTTTAAGACAAAAGCTTATTAGGTATCTTGTTATATACAATTATAAATAGAACTTTTGCCACCAAATTATCGTTCAGTATATTTACGGTTTCATTTGTAACGCGACTTGGGATATTATTGTTGATTCATTTCGTAAAATTGAAAATTACTTTGTCAGAATAAATTATACAAAATATAATTATATCTCACTATTAATACGGTAAAATAAATCTAAAAGTACGTGGGAAACTGGGAACCAGATATTTGGATATCACCTAACCTATTAGAAGCTCATATATACAGGCAAGTTGTAAAAATATTAATACTTAACCATTACTTTTTACCGTAATTGTTTAATTTTGAATGAGGGAAGTCAAATTTACATTCAATTATTAATATGCCATTGATATAGAAAAAGTTCGTCGCGAAATAAAAGGAAAAATGCCTCATTTTGCTCATCTGCAATAGTCCTTCCAAAAATCAAGATTTGAAACGTGCCATTTCCAAGAAGAATGTGCTTGTCTTTAAAAAATGCTTAGTTAGTAGTTAGTATCGTCATTAAAATAAGAACATCTTTTATTAATCAATAATTAACTATCAACACAAATAACTGCATATAAACGGATAAGAGTCGTAGGGTAACTTTTGCAACGAAACTTCTTTCGCTGTATATTATGTGTTAAATAGCCAATATGATGAAATAAAGAAGCAGCGTTTAAGAATATAGATTAAAATAATTAAAAAAACGTGTTTGAATTAAAACAATAACAAAAATTATAGAAATATTCAAAGAGAAAGAGATGAAATAGTCTGGTGAGGCCGTAGACCTATTTTGTTAAGTGACGACTTTGCTAGTTCACTTTCCAAAAATCGTGACAGGTATAACAACTTATGGTAAATGTTCTTCTCATATATTAAAATGTGTAATAATATCATATGTAACTCAACTCTGAAATGCAATCACTATTTCATACTTACAATTAAACAAAAATCATTAACTATATTTCAGATTCCGTACAACGTAATTCGATAATTATTAGGAATCGAAACATAAATGGCTTTTGTCCGAGAATTTAATGGCATTCCATATAATGGGTTACATCAAAATGCGCACATATAATTGAATTTAGTTTGCATAATATCGGTTACCGGATGTTGCCATTAATATGCAAAATTCACGGCAATGCAAGCGAAAATCCGGGATGGTATTATGCAAATTCATCTCAATGTATGGACAAAAAATGACGTTTTATTGGAACGTATGTAGGTACCATTTTGATCGTTACGGCTAATGTTCGGAATCATCTTTACTGAAACTGTAATTTTAACATTACTTTGTTAAATACTTCAATGAATATGTGTAGTAAGTTATATTTTGAAATCGCATAATATCCCCTCTTTTTGGGCATATTGTCTTCGACATATTATTAAATAAATTGGAAGAAAAAATTAAGGAAATAAAAGATCGAAATTAGACTTTTCTATATGCATATTTGATTGGTGTATTTTCAGTTTACAACGCTTACCGACCTACATATTATATGAAGGCTTTTGGAAAGGTTACATGTCCTTACTCTATTATATATTGCTCTCTTCCGGTTTAAAATATCAGTGGGCCCGTGTAATTACAGACACGGAATAAAACATCATATGAAAATTTTAAGCTAACCAACCTAACTTTTTAGTTAGGTTACTATAAAGAAATAGTTCGGAAAAAAATCTAAATAATCCAATGGGTTCAAACTGATGACAGCGGATTCAAACTAAGAAAGCGCCAAGAACTGATGACAGCGGATTCAAACTAAGAAAGCGCCATGAAAATTTTCATGTGCCCCATTGGTGTTTGTAATTAATTTCGTGCTGGACCGCAATAAAAACAATGTAAAGAAACCTTCATGTGTGTTATTACAATGAAATTCTGCCACATGTTTATCCAACGAGTTACATGGAATAAACTCCAAACTTTCTCCTCAAAAAGAGGAAAAGGCCTTTTCTCAGCAATGAAATATTTACAGGCTTTTCAGTTGTTACTACCAGTTTTTATTTTAGTAGAATTCTGAACAATCGCAGTACACACGATTAGTAAAGCTAGACTAAGAGCTAACTGATATTGATATGGATTAATAAGATACTTTATTTTAGTAAGATTATTTATATCCATGCAGCAGCAGCAGAGACTGTATTCCAGATCGATGTTATAAACCAGATCGCATGTTGCACCGTTTGACTATTCTATAGAGAGAAACTTAACTTCTGACATTACATATGTCATGCTCGTCCACCAACCTACCAACCCATTTTCATCATCGTCATCATCATTTCAGCCGAAGGACGTCCACTGCTGGACCTAGGCCTCCACCAAAGATCGCCACAATGACCGGTCTTGTGCAGCCCGCAACCAGCGGCTTCCCGCGACCATCACCAGGTCGTCGGACTACCTTGTGGGGGGCTACCATTCAGCGTCTCCCGGTCCGTGGTCGCCACTCGAGACCTCGTCGGCTCCATCGGCCGTTGGTTCTTCGAGCAATGTACCCCGCCCACTGCCACTTGAGTGTGGCAATTCTTCAACACATTCTAAACAAAATAAACAAAGTCGAGATCAAAAATTAGTTCATACATCATTCCCAAAATAATTGACTATAATTTCAAAACAAATGTATGTTTAATCTCATGTACTTCAATCATAACCAAATGGGTTATAATGCAGGAGGTTATGGTGTCCCATTAACTGTTTTATTAGCTATTGCGCGCACTCGGCGAGATTACACACGTTTTATTATTTATTTTGTTATTTTATAATTTTCTATTACTTTTATGTCGCTTCATATAAAAGTCAATTAATTACTAAATAAGTCATTAAAAGTTACCACTGTCATAAATAAGCATGCATTTGAAGTTTAAAAGTCACACAATCTAAAAAGAATTGTCGTTTAGACTCTTTAAAATGTCATAAAAAATTTACACACCCATTTGCGACTGGAATCATCAAACTTATCTGCCGCTATTAAACTCAAAAGATGTAGATAATAAAATAAAGAAACAATTTAATGAGTTTCAAATATGAATAATGATCTTAGGCGTCTAAAATATTGTCTTGTATTCCAATTAAAAAAAAATTGGGCATCCCAAACAAGCGGTACTTAACATCCAGGCTGTCTGCCATTGTACATATAAACCTCATTCTCGTAAGGTTTTTGGTTGAAAATATCAGCTCATCGCAAAGCTTTAATAAGTAATAAAGAGTAGTCAATTACACACACATACGTTGTGATTAATCATTAAGATTTTTTTTTGGTAAAATCTAGTTAGGAAAACTTCAAAAGGAAATAATACGTTTTGTAAAAGTTTTGGCACTATTAGTCCAAGGTATTTCCCTCGAGACATGCCTGGCGTGTAACGCGGAGTGGTAAATGGTTGTTCGCGAAGGGCGTGAACTCTCACGAGTAATCGACGATGCTGCTCGGGGAGTCTGCGTGGAGTGTCGTGGCCTCCTTCTTTGTGGCGGGTTTGATGTGGAAGCCGCAGGCTCGCGATGGGGCTGATCTTGGTAGAGGTGACAAATGTGACATCAAAAAGTAGGGCTTAAGCATATGGCTGTAGATGAAAGAAGTGTTGTGAGCTACCGCGGATGCGTTATATCAACACAGCCACTCAGATCCGTACTGAAGACATTGATTGCTGTGATTTTATTGGGTAAGAATCTCAGATAATCCGGTTCGCCCCCTCCCATACATACCAGAAGAGGGACACCTCTTGAAGAAGAACAAAAAAGAAATTTCTCTGACTATGAAAATGTCAAAGTACTCCTTTCACAAACAAGACTCAAAATTATTTTAAATAAGAACACTTCCACTTTAGAAACATTTTATGCATTAAGTAACCAAAAATTTAATTTTTGCTAACTTTCGTTTTGCAAGATTTTGTATCCTTACATTTTGTAACTGGTATAATTTGGGTAAAGTGCTTTCTAATTTCAAAACTTGGTCAAATCTTGAATCTATTTTCATTGATGGGATAAGAGGATAAGGTACGGGTGGAAAAGTAATTTTCTTATATTAAATTATTTTGTATACATTTGGTATACTGTTATTAAATGCGCAATTTTACATTAATATTTTGTAAATTTTCAAATCTCTACAAATTTACGGCATAATAAATATTAGTTTTACAGACTTTCGGTATTTATTTATTTATTTATTTATTTAAAATTCTTTATTGACCAACAACATAAGTTGTGACAAAAGGCGGACTTAATGCCTGAAGGCATTCTCTACCAGTCAACCTTTAGGCCAAACAGAAAGTCATGAAGGCGGTAACAATAAATTTTATAATAAATACGATAGTAATAATAATAAAACAAGAACATAGAGGTAATATTGTATATATGCATAAGAATACACATTTATAACTATATATACATACATGATATAAAATAACAGAGTTGTAATAGAAATTATAAAAACACAGCGTAGTGAGAAAAAAAAGAGAAAATTAAGAGAGGTTTTTAATAAGATGATCCTGTAAACGACGCTTGAAGAATGTCTTAGTAGGAGCCTTTCTAATTTCTACCGGAAGTTTATTCCATAATCTGACAGCTTGGACAGAGAAAGCGTTAGTTACGAAACCAGAGAAGTGACAGGGAAAAGAGAGAATGAGAGAATCAATAGAGCGTAGCTGTCGATCGTGATTGTCAGAGAGAAATTTGAATTTATCTTTTAAGTAATCAGGGGAAAGAGGGTCAAAAAGAATAGAAAAAAGAGTACACAGTAGCCGTAAATCCCTGCGTTGGCGGATAGGGAGCCATTTGAGTTCGGCTCGACAGTGGGAAATGTGGTCGAATTTTCGAAGGCAGAAGATGAAACGCAGGGAATTATTTATGAGGCGATCGAGTTTATTTAAAAAAATTTCGTTGAGATCGACATAACACACATCAGCGTAATCGATGATCGGATATATAAGGGCTTGCACTAGCAAAACTTTGGTTTTAATAGGGAGAAAATTTCTAAATCTATTGAGACACCTTAAGGTAGCGGTGACAGAGCGACTAACTTCATTAATGTGCACCTTCCAGCTCAAAGTTGAATCAATGTGCAGTCCGAGATCTTTATGCAGTCCGAGATCTTTAAGGTATTCAGGGTACGTTGGTCTAAACTCGATTGCATTATTTAAAATAAGTTTTCAATATATGTGATCTTAGTCTTTCTGGTCTTTTCGGTATCGCTTATTATGAGAGAAGTGTCAAGGATCAATACATTTTAAGACAAGGGACCGCCTAGGGTTAGGGCTTTAGAAAAATCCACTAGCAAACATAAAAAAATATATAATGTTATTAAAAACGAGTATTTACTATGTTTTTTATTTTTATTTGATGGAGCTCGTTTCGACATTATCTACAAATGTCTTGATCACGAGATAAAATCTTATATACAAAATATACTCATTATAACCTCTTCTTAAAGTCGGTTAATATAATTCCGAATCCAAAAAGCGGACTGACAATGGATCGACTTTTTGCAGTATGTCTGGTATGAAAATAATTATGGCGAGTTGGAAAAGCGCAGATGGCGGTTTTAAACCACAGCTATGATTGATGACGTCTGTTTGAAATGTCTCTCATCAAAAGCCCCAATCATTGCAAAAAAATGGACTTAACATTTGGGTCATTTCTTTTTTATTTGATTGGCTAGGTTTAAATAAAACTAGTTATAACGGATTTGAATCGCGTATATTAATTATTTTTGGCATCCCGACGTTTCGAGCACAGTCCTGCGTCGGGATGCCAAAAATAATTAATATACGCGATTCAAATCCGTTATAACTAGTTTTATTTAAATGTGTAATAATCGCGAAAATTTAAGACAACATAATGGCTAGGTTTAATTTATTGTATCATGTATTAGAATTGTAGTTTTATTTGTTCCGACTACCTCTGCGGTCGAGTGGTGTGTACACCGGTTTTCATGGGTATACCACTCTGAGGTCCCGGGTTCGATTCCCGATCGAGTCGATGTAGAAGGTTTATTAGTTTTCTATGTCGTCTTGGGTCTGGGTGTTTGTGGTACCTTCGTTACTTGTGATTTCCCATAACACAAGTGCTTTAGCTACTTACATTGGGATCAGAGTAATGTATGTGATATTGTCCAATATTTATATTTATATATTATTTGTATTTTCATAGAGATGATTCGTAAATATAAAAATAAAGCCGGTAAACGTCACTTTGTTTCTTCACTTGGCATATTGATTACAGGGATCGTTTCCTTAAAAATGGTTACCAATGAGCTTTCAGTAATTAGTCAACTAGCATTTAATAATTGCTGCCTAGGCAAGTGAATCTGTTTTGAAAGGAGACGGTGGATCCCAACTTAATATGAAAGCCTGCAAGCTTTGACATATCCTGGAGGCTTGGGTCCAGCTGTGGAGTTACAACACACTGGTTAGATAGTCAAATAGATAATATGCATTGTTTATAATTAATCACCAGTAGCAATTGTATAGCTATACAATTCCTATACATAGATTATAAGATAGAGAAAAATAATGCGTTAAATTAAACGAAATAGATTGTAATCTAGCGATGATTGTAATCTTACGTGACTTAGCAATGAAAAATGAGCGTAAGATAAATATTTAATAGATAGGAACCATCGGATAATAAGCTTAACGAAAATAATCTATGTTAATATTATAAATGTGAAAGAAACTCTGTCTGTCTGTCACACTTTCGACCAAACCGCTGAAGCAAATTTGATGAAATTTGGTATGTAGCAAACTTGAAGTAGTCCAAATAAGGACATATGCTACTTCTGTTGCCTGACACACGACAACCAACACCCTAAAACGCGAGCGAAGCCGCGGGCGATTACTAGTCCAAATATATAAGTTTCTTCGTTATCAACAAATATCCCTCCTTACTAACATGTTTCCTTAAATCATTATAATATAATACTTAGTCCCACATCAATGAACAGAATTGTTTTCGGAGAAAATTCGCTGTGAGTCGATTCACTTGCCATGCGTTAAGAGTATTAAACTTTTTGTTCCCTTCAGAGGCACTCAAATTGAGCGTGAATTGCGTAGCGAACGTAAATACTTCGAGTAGATATATAATGGATAGGGCGTTTAAAAAACGATCATATATTTATAATATTATAGGCCTTTTTTGATTATATCGGTATAACTGGCATTTGGACCACCTGATCACGATTAAACATTGACACTGTAAGAAATATTAACAATATTTAATATCATCAAGATGCCACTAATTTTGGGTATGTATGACATCTTATGTCATATTTGTTGCCCTTCCCTTGTTTGCCTGTTCTTATAAAGGCTAACTAACCTTTAAATTGTAACACAACAATACTAATTAATGCCGTTTTGATATAGAATATACGATGAGTGGATGGTATCTACCCAGAGGGGCTTACTAAAATCCCTACCATAAAGTGAATTGCATAATTTATTCAAATGCTCAGTCAATAGTTTGTATTTTTGAGGTCTAATTTTATTATGAGTTACAATGTGCTCATGTGCGCCCTATAGTGAAAAAATAAACTCATAATAGTTGTATCATTATATCCATAATAAAAACCATACTACTTTGAAAAAAGCAATGCTTCGAGACCGTTATCCATTATTTTTTGACACAGGAATGTTTAAAGAAATATACCGTATCCATTATAAATACGTCCATCGAATCCTAGACATCAATAATAAAAAGATTCGCTGTAAATAACTTCCCGAGACCCTAACCTTTAAAGCTGTCTCCCAAAGTAACAGTTACATTATTATTTAGGCGGCTTTTTCTGATATTCGCGTAAATAAATTAAATATTACCTTTTCCCGATAGCTCTTTTGTCAATGTTCAATAGGTTACGGACGAAACGATGAATAATATTTTCACGAGAAACGAAATGAAATTATTGAATCTTTGACCTTATTAAGTTTTAAAAATATAACAAAAATATTGATAAATTTTTCATGGATTCTCAACACAAATATTGGGTAAGGATCTTGGTGAAACAGATTTTTACACGCCCAAATACCCAGTCATCATATGGCAATACATAGTATTATGGGATTCTGATTGGAAAGTTGAGTGAGCCAGTATATACATATGTGTGGGACAGGAAAATTAAGTAGCATTATTTTATATCCAAAGTTAGTCTTTCATGTAGGGTCGATTTATAAAATAACAGAACAATTTCTGTTAGATAATGGTGACCAACATACCATCAAGTGGCTCATTTATCAATCTATCTGCTAATTTAAAAAAAAGTCAAATCGTAAACATATGGTTTACATTTACCATTTCTGATCCAATTATATATCTCGCACTTTAAGATGATCAAATCCAGTATACACGTGCTTGATCATTAAAATGGCGGTAGATGTAAATTTAAAATTTTCCCTTTAATAACAGTTAACTATCTTAAAGTAAAAGTAGTATACATATAAGGTGATGTGTTTTCCAAATTAAGCAATTTGATTCATCTAAAACAGTATTTAATTTTGTTCGTAACAAATAAATTTTACAATTAAAATAAAAAAAATACAATAATAAAAGCTGAGTATTACAAACCCAAAACAGTGAATCGACAATTGCAAAGTTTAATTTTTAGACAACAGAGACCAAATGAACATTAATTAATAAAAAAATACTCATATAACATAAATGTCTTAATATTTTAAAATTAACTGACACTTCACATGTCATTAAAAAATATATAATATCTTTTTTTACTGAGTCAACCTCCTTCGACTCAACTGCACAAAGACAAACAACACAAAGCTTACATCTCCCCCCTTCGAAATAATAAAAATAAATAAATATAAATTTTCTCCCTCTTAAGTTAAATATTTATCTGTGAAAAATAAAACTAAAAATCAGTAAGCATAGGAATAAGCTTTGTGACATAATATAGTCGAGTTGATCTTGTTCCACGACCAGTATTTAGTTTAAAATCTGAATCTGATATTTTTTTTCTATTTTAAATGGACCAATTCTAATTTCATCCAACTTTTTTTTGTTTAATTTGTTCCCATAGTCAACATATACCATATCTCCTTTTTTAAAATCATATTGTAATCTATTTTTGGCAAATAAAGTTTTATTATAGTCGTGCGATTTTATTGACCTTTGGAGTGCTATTTTCCTGTCCTCTTCCAAATTTTTTGTTAATAACTGTTTTTCTTTTAATTCATGTGGTAACAAGTCTGTAGATTCCCCAGATAGCAAATATTTAGGAGAAAATCCTATTACAGAATGGTTTGTTTCATTATATCTGTTTCTACATTCTTCAGCTATTTTTGACAAATTTCTTTTTTCCTTTGATTCATTCATTTTGCATCTTATTTTGTTTACAATAGTCTGATTTAGCCTTTCGTTTAAACCATTTGAGAACGGTGCATCTACCGCAGTAAATATTAATTGAATGTTTCGGTTCTTAAGATAATTTTTGAATTCTATCGAATTAAAAGCTGGATATTGATCAGAAAGTAAGATGTCTATTGTTTCTTCTTTAGGATTTTTTTCTATAAGTCTCGAGCGTGTTGATTCTTAGAACATAAGATATATGCATATCTAGAGTGGTCAACTAGTAGATGTAAATACTTTTTTGTTGATCTTTGCCCACCAAATCCTCCTATTGTGTCCAGTGACATTATTTGAAAAGGTTTATTAGCTGGGCCTAATTGCGATATAAAGCCATATTTTCTATTTAACCTTGTTTTATTTTTTATACAAGTCTCACAGTTTTTGCATATATGTTTAATATTTTCTGATAGATTCGGTGCAGTATCAAATGGTTTTATTTTAGATTCTGTTTGATTTATTCGAGTATGACAAAATTTTTCATGGGTTTTTTTTATTATAATTTTGCTGTAATTTTCACTTAGAAGTATTTTTTTATTACTCTTACCATTTTTTTTATAATAAAGTCCATCTTCTAACACAATATTCTTTTCCTGATCTTTTATTTGCAAATTTTGTGCTTGATCACATTTTATATCATGAATATTAATAATATTAACCGTCCTTAAATTTTCTTCATTATTAGCATCTATGTCCAACACTGGGTTTCTGCTGAGACAATCTGCCTCTGTATTATTTTTTCCTGGGAAATATTTTATTTCACAATTATATTGTGACAGATAGTATGACATATCGCCTAATTCATCATCAGGTCTGTTTCTTATATTTAACTTATCTAAGGGTTTGTGATCTGTATAGACAGTAAAATAGTTTCCAATCAACCAATGTTGCCAAAATTTTATACTCTTTTTTATGGCTAAGCATTCCAAAAATATAGCTTTTTTATTTCTTTGTGATTCATTTATTTTTTTAGAAAAATATGCTACCGGCTTTTCTTCGCCATTTTGTTGAATTTGTTTTAAAACTGCTCCTATTCCTACAGCACAAGCATCTGTATAGATAAATATTGGTGCTTGTGGATTATAAATGGCTAGTATTGGTTTGGAACACAAATAATCTTTAATTTTCTGAAATGCATCCTCACATTGTTGCGTCCACTTAAATATCTGATCTTTTCTCAATAATTTCTGTAAAGGGTCTAGAACGATTGAAACATTTGGAATGTATTTTCCATAAAAATTAATTTTCCCTAAAAATTGTCGTATTTGTTTTCTATTTTGAGGAGCAGGAAAATCTTTAATTGATTTTAAATTGTCTTTTAGAGGTGTAATTGTATTCTTTTGTAATATATGCCCTAAATACTTAACAGAATTACTTGCAAATTTGAATTTTGAAACTTTCAACCTGAAACCCTCTACTTGAATAGTATTCATCAATTTTTTTATGTGTGTGATATGTTCATCAAATGTCTTAGAAAAAACCAGTATGTCATCAATAAAATTCACTGCAAATCCCGACAGGTCATTTTTCCTTAAAATATTTCCCAAAATTCGTTGAAATATGGCTGGTGATGTTTTAAGGCCAAAGGGTAAACAAGTCCACTGGTAATGACCTTCCTGTGTTACAAAACCAGTTTTGTATTTGTCTGTAATTTTTAATGGGATGGACCAAAAAGCTTTTATATCTAGAGTTGTAAAATAATTACAATTTATTGTTTTTGTTATTAAGTCTTCTATGAGGGGAAATCGTTGTGATTGAGGTATGATCAGTTTATTTAAATCCCTAAAGTCTGTGCATAATCTATTTTTTTTTCCTTCGTCCCTTTTAAAAGCTAAGGTCACAGGTGCCGCAAACGGACTGTATGATTCTTCAATAAATCCATGTTTTAAAAGTTGTGAGATTTGACTATTCTAGCTTGTCTTAAACTGAACATCTGTATGGTCTTTTATAACAATATTTTTCAACTTGTAAATCTATACACGCTTCATAGTTTTTTACTTTTCCAGTGTCAAATTTATTTTTTGCAAAGATATCGGTGTAGCTATCCAATAATATGTTTACCTGTTTTCTTTGATGAGTATTTAAGTGTTCTGTATCTATATTAAATTTGTTTGTATCTATGCCTTCATTAAAGTTTACAGCATATTCTTTTTCTTCTATATTTATTCCCATTTTTTCAGTTTGTTCATCTTCAAAATTATTTTTATTTCTTATTTTGAAATTGTCTGTTTTTTGTATTTGGATATTTAAATTCTCATCATGAGTCAACCCAAATGTATGTATTGAATCTAACCCTAGTATTAAATCATACTCAAAATATTCATTTTCAAAGATAAATGCATTTATTTTAATCTTCTTATGCATTACCTCCGCGTCTAACGTAATTAATCCTTTTGTTTTGCCCTCTCCACTTATTGTTTTTATTGTGTTGTAAAAATAATTTGGTTTCGTATTTTTCACCTGAACTAGTTTTGAATTTATTAATGTTATTCGTGAACCAGGGTCATACAGTGCCTTGGTTTCTAATGTATTATTTAACGTCACTGTAATCTCAATAAGAGGAGGAAATTTTAGTTTTTTGGATCTTCATCACTTAGTTCAACTTTTAATATTGAATTAGAATTAAGTTTTTTATCATCTGTTGTTTTTTTTTTTCATAGTTATACCAGCAAACACTCTCTGGATGTAATCTATTCATTTTTCCTTTATTTTCACAAATCCTGCATGATTTTTTTTCAGTTTGTTTTATTTCTGGTTTATTGTATTTATTAACAGTGTTTAAGGCCTTCCTTGTGTCGTTTTTTCTTGTTAAACTTTCTAATCCTCTTATACAGTTAAATAAGTCATTTACTTCTTTAAGGTTTTCCCTGTCAATTCTATCCGTTACAAAGTTCGGTAGACCGGTGGCAATTAAATATATTAAGGTTGGTATATCTATTGATTTGTTTATTTCTAGTATCAGTCTCTCCTTTTTTAGAGCGTATTCTAACATTGATCCTTGTATATATTTAAAGTTCATAGCGTACCTTATTGGTGACCAGCCTTTATCAGCAAAAGTTTCACTCAAACTTTTCTTCCATACAGACCAATCTGAATCTATAGTATGTTTAATAATCATTGAGCTGTACCAATCTACACAACTATCTTCCAATAGCAATCTTAGAATTTCTACTTTTTGTAAGTCTGTATCTATTTGTAATCGTGAACATTCACTTTCAAAAGTATCTTACCATTGTTTAACATTTGTTGTATTTTTTGGAAACTTCTCTATTGAAAATTCTGGTATTAACTTCATCTTATCTTCTGTTTTTTTAACAATATTGGTTCTGTTGCTAAAGACTCATTTCTTTGTTCTAATTTTTCAAGTAAAAACCCATCAAATTGTAAGTTGTCATCATCTAAATATGTTGATTTCATTTCCTTAGTTAATGTTATCCAAACCTGTCTGTTATCGTGCCTTTTTTGCAGAGATTTTTTTATTTTGTCAAATATTTCATGCTTTATTATTTCTTTGTGTAGGTGCACTGGTTGGTACTCTCTAGGCATAACATACGTTTGGTTTTGTGTATCCGCAATTGAAGTTATGGCATAAATACTTATCTTATTATCATCTGGTTTGGCTTTTATTATAAATTCAAATCTTAATTTCTCCATTATGTAGGTACAAAAAAATGTTACATTTTTTTTTACATGCAAATACAATTGTCGATTTATAAGGTGATGGGGTTTTCCAAATTAAGCAATTTGATTCATCTAAAACAGTGTTTAATTTTGTTAGTAACAAATAAATTTTAAAATTAAAATAAAAAAAATACAATAATAAAAGCTGAGTATTACAAACCCAAAACAGTGAATTGACAATTGCAAAGTTTAATTTTTAGACAACAAATGAACATTAATTAATAAAAAAAATACTTTTATAACATAAAAGTCTTAATATTTTAAAATTAACTGACACTTCACATGTCATTAAAAAAAATATAATATCTTTTTTTACTGAGTCAACCTTCTTCGACTCAACTGCACAAAGACAAACAACACAAAGCTTACATACATAAAACAAGAGGTTTTCACAGGGCGCTGACTGACCGAAATACAATTTTTTTTTTGTGTTGAATTGTCGCTTTGCGTCTTATCATGTGATTCCGGCTGAGAATACTTTTATCGCAAACTATCTAAATTTTGTATCATCTAGAAATTGCTTCTAGAACTTTCGAGAAACGAGCACATCTCAGTTGCAAAGGTCAATGTACATTGACGATATGAGGATCTCTAAAAGTACCAATGTCTATGAGCGGTGGTGAGCACCTGGTGACCACGACAAACTGCTCTGATTGCCAACCAGATTTGAGGATAGGAGATTTGTAAACAGGACTTAGATGTAATAAAATGAATTGATTCCAGCAATAAATCCAGAGATATTTTGTTCCAGATAGATGCTCTTCACAGAAAAAACAAAGAGTGATATCTTTAATTAGATAAGCACAAACCATTTATTCCGAGGTGCAATTCTAGAATTTAATTATATCAAGGTCGTAAATTACTCGCAGCTACCGTTGGCTACAATCCTCCGCAAGATGCCGCCATTATCGCGAGTTTTATTTGAATGCAACAGCAATTATACCTAGTTAAATAGTTAGGTCAGTAAATAAGCGGATAATAATGGGATGCCTTGGAATATATATATATTTACTACATTGGCTTAGTACCTAACTAAGAAAGCTACAGTTCTCTGAATAAAGTTATATTCTATGCGGAATAAAATCTCTATTATGTTATGGGCAGCGACAAACAAAACTTATCCGCTACAAAAGTAATTGCTTCTTCAGCACACGTGACCAAATATTGCCAAATCAGACAAATTTTGCAGGCAAAGTCAATAACTTTGCATATATTTAGGAAAACATGAATCAAATTTAAAAACATTACTAGTTTCATGGTCTCAGATGCAGGCAGGATTATCTTCGAACTAAAATGTCCATAAATATGTGATATTCCTCAAGTGTTTATACACTTGGAACTGTCACTTTGACTTTATATCGAATGTCGACTTTACAAGTATTCTGAAGTGAACACCTATTTACTTCAGTGTAAAACATACGTTCGGGCTTTCTGTGATGGAATTCGAATATTCGAGATCAAAGATAATTTATCTTTTGAATGTAGCAATTTTGTTTAAGAATTTCGGGCAATTCCTTTATTAAGGATTCCAAAAAGTATCTTGTGCAGCTGAGATAATTAAATAAGTATATATTTATATGGTAAGACTTAGATCCTTATTTCCTCTTGAGCTTCGAACTGGATCTTACTACAGCACGCTCTCTATATTCTCAATTTTGGCGTAATTTCATCCGAAGAAAGGTTCTTTGTGATGTTTTTCTCCATACTGAGAGTATGATGTATTTATTCATATAAATCAATCTTTTAAAATTCAGTGGTGCTACCCAAATACTCACGTATTCTATCAGAATAGCATTTCGGAATACGATAAGTATATTGAACCAATTATACTGCAGCAAAACAATTACATTTGGGAATGAAAAAGATAAAATGTCGGTTATCGTAACATAGCGGTAACGTTCAAAATAAACTCCTGTATATTTCCGACAAAGTGCTATTTGATTTGACAAATTGCATCCTTTGTTGGCATCAAACTGTCGATAACCCCTCGCTATTTGTCGACCTTTTCCAACTAAACGATTTCATTCTCACCGACTTGATGGAACGCGTTATTATCAGTTTCTAAGATGTTCATAATATATTCACATTTTCGAGAATACGAAATAGTTTTAATAAATTGTAGGTATAAATTTCCAATGTCTTCAGAGTTTTCACGTGTCTATATAGGTTTTTTGATGTCGTTTCCCAGTTTCAGCCAGTTAAACTACAAACACAAGGTATACAGTATTTTAAAGGCCGGCAACGCACC
Source organism: Vanessa cardui (assembly GCF_905220365.1). NCBI lineage: Eukaryota > Metazoa > Arthropoda > Insecta > Lepidoptera > Nymphalidae > Vanessa > Vanessa cardui. The sequence continues at coordinate 2,097,207 of NC_061142.1, read as the reverse complement.
TGCAAGCCCCCTGGTGTTCCATGTCCATGGGCGGCGGTAGTAACTTTCCATCAGGTAAAGCTCCTGCTCGATTGCCACAAAACCTCAGCTTGCGAGATTAACAATTCTTATAGTGCCAATGTCCGAGGGCAGTGGTGACCACCATTAGGATATTTCTCTTTTTGCCTATGGATATAAAAAAAATTAAATTAAAATTTAAAAATTTAATTAAAAAATTTATACAAAAAAGTTGAAGTAGCTTTCCATCGATTTTAAACAAAATGTTTCCATACTGTTTTAAATATTTCGTAATCCATCGTTGATAGGACATTTTGTCTCTTTGTCAAAACTGAAAACTGTAACGGAGCTAGGAAGAGAATTTGTCCAGCAGCGAATTATGATTAGCTAAATATGGCTACAATAGATGAACTATGACGATATATACTATTTGAAGTAATATTAACATGAAATAACTGTTACAAATTTTACGACTACTAAAAACTTTAAATTATTCCATGCGTCATAAAGTGACCATTTAATGATTATGGAGCTCATAGCATTATTTTTGTTTCTTTCTGAGAATGCAAATAAAAATGAACTCTATTTGAAAAGGTCTTTAGATAGGTTTTATCTAAAAAAATGGGTAAAATTCTGGATAATAACAATAGTGATTACTATTGTATTAAATGCATGTCGTGCTCGACGATGAAGGAAAATCATCGTGAGGAAATTCGACACACCGTATGAAAATATGTGACGTGTGTATCCAATGTACTTGGTGGTAGGGCTTTGTGCAAGCCCGTCTGGGTAGGTACCACCCACTCATCAGTTATTCTACCGCCAAACAACAGTACTCAGTATTGTTGTGTTCCGGTCTGAAGGGTGAGTGAGCCAATGTAACTACAGGCACATTGACGATGTAAGGAATAGTTAATAATTCTTACAGCGTTAATGTCTATGGGCGATGGTGACCACTTACCATCAGGTGGCCCATATGCTCGTCCGCCAACCTATACCATAAAAAAAAAAAAATGGTAGAAGGTGGATAAGGGCTATTTTATAGGATATATATATTTTATGTTATTATTGTACCTTTGTTTTTTATTTTACTTTTATTGTACAAATCTACTAATACACATACGTCCTGTAATAGTTTTACAAAGCAGTTGACTACAAGATCATCATGTAGAACCTACAAAGAAGAGACACGAAAACTAAGAGGACACTCTTTTGATTAAAATTAAAATTACTGAAAGTAGAAATTTGTATTTCTTATATTTTTATCAGATATAAACAAGTATATACAAGGTCTAATAAATAAATTTTAATAAAATTAACTGTGTTCAGGGACAATCCAATTTCTTTTTTAAAAACGCATATTTTGCTTTTTGTATTGAATTACTGACTTAATCTTTTAATATTATATATATTAAAAGTCTGCTAGAATTTTCTTAAGTTCATAATCAGCTAACTGCTATACTGCTCAACATTGTATACTTCTGGCAAGGTACGTCAAAGGTGGTAGGGCTTTGCGCAAGCCTGTCTGGGTAGGTACCACCCACTCATCAGTTATTCTACCGCCAAATAACAGTACTCAGTACTGTCGTGTTCCGGTCTGAAGGGTGAGTGAGCCAGTGTAACTACAGGCACAAGGGACATAACATCTTAGTTCCTAAGGTTGGTGGCACATTGACGATGTATGGAATTGTTACTATTACTTACAGCGTCATTGTCTATGGGTGATGGTGACCACTTACCATCAGGTGGCCTGTATGCTCGTCCGCCAGCCTATACAATAAAAAACAAAAAGGTTCCTCTTCTCCGCCATCCACATCCAGTCAGGCCTCTCCAGAAGTAAACGTAATAAAAAATCATTTCTTAAGCCTTATTTTTTATAACCTTAGAAGCTACGAAGTAAACTTTAATATTTAAACAATCTTCAAACACGATGCTACATAGAAAAGCTCCCCAAACAACGGATTAGCTTTACAAGAGCCTCAAAATAAGGCAAGGGGAGATATCAATAATTCTCTTTAAGTCTCTTTTTAATATTATTTAAAAAAACATGGATAATAAAATGATTTTATGGTATTTATTTAAGTAGCAGAAAAATAAATGGTATAGGGTAGTGGAAGATTATATGAACCACCCGATGGTAAGTGGTCACCAGTGCCTATAGACAATGGTACTGTAAGATTATAAGATTATAACTGCATATTAACCATTATTTACATCGCATTTGGGAACTAAGATGTTATATCCCTTGTGTCTGTAAATACACTAGGTTACTCAAAGTAACACATCAATACTGAATACTGTTGTTTGGTGGAGGAATATCTAAATCCAGACAGACCTATAATTTAGAGTAGAGACCATGGTATAAGGAAGGTCTTGAGCATATAGAGAAAGAGGACCAAAGAAACGATGAATGGATTGTATGAAAGACGTTACTTATTTGAAAAAATGTTACTTGTGAGATGACGTCTGACAGAGAAGTATGGAAGGGGAATACGTACTGTGCTGACCCCAGGAAAAAATTGTATAAGGGTAGGAGGATGAAGGGGAATCCCAATATCTGGCTTTTTCAATGTCATTGAATCATTGTTATTATTTTTAAACATATCGCGTTGAGTACTCAATACAGTGTACATTCTTTCCAGTCATTTCGTCTGATATGGCTGGAAATAATGATACTTGTGAGATGACGTCAAACAGAGGAGTATGGAAGAAGACAGACGTGCTTTCCGAGGCACGGGAATGTACACCCCATCAACTTCCAGACTCCGAGCTGTAACTGAGAATATTTCATCTGATAAGTCAATAACATTATTTCGACCAAACCTGAGCACCCAAAATCTCATGATCTGCCTTTTATCTAAGTTGTAACCTTTGACTGAAGACTTCTGTGCAATTAATTATTCTCAGTAGTAAATCGATCACAATGACGTCATCTATCCATATCGATTTTCTAAGATTTAACAACTTATTAATAATGACCGCGTCATTATATGTTACGAGTATTATCGGAAGAGGGGAATAACCTTTTTAATATTAAACTAATAATATTCTAAATAACAAAATAGTAAGTAGCCTATTCTGCAGTCCGCCTACAGATACTATATAAGATATCTGTACTGACGTATTAGCGACACCATTCCTTAAATCATTATTATTATTATCGTTTTTAAGGTTCCCTCACGCAAACTTCCACCGAAAATTGGTTTGAACTAAATCTCGTAAGTAGTTTTTTTATACGTCATAAATCGTAAACCGCACTTTGATTTTCATTCAATCAACTCAAACTTAAAAATTGAATTTAGAAATGTCAGCCTTTGTTACTTGCTACGGAACCCTTCATATGTGATACCGTCTCGGACTTGGCTGCTTTTTTAATTATTATTTATAGAATTCTCTACCTTGGCAATCTGCGTTTATAAAATAAGCCATTCATATGAATGACCTCGATATGAGTATTGTTAGCAGAAGGAATTCCTATGAACCCCTTTCATGTAGAGCCATCATACCTCTCGGTAAGTGTTGAGACACCGTGTCGTTTCAATCTGTAATGTGTTATACTTTCTGTGCTCTTTAGTTTGGATTCCAGTTCATTGTCAAGAGTTGATATTCTTATTATCGTCTGAGAACTGTTATTGTATCTAGTGATCTTTTGATTGATAGTGTTGATCTTTAGGGCATAGAGTTCATATTTGTTTCTCATATTGTAGAGATGTAGTAGTAGTACAATATCTGGTGTGGCTTGTGGCTGGTATGGCAGAAATCTCTACGTTACTATCGCTTGCAATTTTTTTTATATACTAATTTCCTAGATTTTTTTGTGTTGGTCTTTTCTGACCAAAAACAACTTGTAATAATAACGAAAATTTTCTGCAATGTTTAGAAGTATTCTGTGTGTGCAATATGTATATAACACAGAAATATTTCTCTATATAAATTTATATTAATTAATTGATGTATTATATTCAACAACATAAACAAAACTCACACACACAACACACACAATTATATGATCGATAAAAATGAATCATATTATGTATCCTCAATAAATACTTAAATGGAACGCATAATTATGTATTTATATACCACATTGCTTATCAACTTAGAAATTCAAAACGAAAATTTTGTGACTAAGAACTCCACTTTGCTTTGTTAATATAATTTATATTTTTCCTTATCTTGTAATTCCCCTTTTTAACGACAATTTCTAAGAATATATAAAGGAGGTTATATTTCATTTAATATCAGTTGTGTTGAAACAATTGTACCTTGTCATACAAATATTAAAAAAAAAATTCAAAATGAAATTTGTTATTTTTGCGTGTGTGATCACCTTCGCGTTTATCACAGTGTGCGGTCAGTCCATACCAACGAGTAAGTTTTATTGAATTATTGTTTCATTGCGCAGGTGCAGTGGTTAAAAGACATACATCACAGGTTCAAATATGAGCAAAAAAAGCTTGTATTTATGATTTATCTTATGCAAGTGCAAGAACTAAGTGTAAGTCGATTTCTGTCCCAGTGATTATGGGACGAGCTGGATGCAGAAGATCGGTTATTGTCTTATTTTGAAGAGATGCAGCTGTAGATGTGCAAATATTAATGAAAATTCAAATTTTGGTAGTGCAAAAAGTTACTGGCTAGGTAGAAATCAGTGATATGGCCGTTTTTAAAAAAATGTAAAACGTGCGAATATACATTGTCAGTTTACAATTAAATCAAAACAAAACCTATCATAGCTATCATAAGCCTGCGATTGCTTGTGGGTTACGCACTAATATTTTTAAGTAGTATTTTTAATTTCCATTATCCTTTACACAGATTATAAAAACAAATCAGAAAGGATGATAAATTTCACTCATTATATTCAAATTCACTAGTGAATAAAGCACTTAGTCAATAATAATATTTAATTACTAGCTTTACACCCGATGGGACACCCGATGGGACATCTAATCGGATATCATTATAGCGTTTATGTTTTACTTTTTAATAACTGTGCGATTCTGTATGAACTCACTTCGTAAGGCATTTTTTGTAGAAAAAAATATTGTAATAATATCGTTTTCCATGTCGCATTCTCAAATTTGGACCGATAGTTGTTTTAATACTGTCAAATCTCCATTGTTTAATATTTCTTTTTTAATCAGAAGAATTTTTTTTTATTTTATATGACCCTTTTTTAAGTTGCATTGTGGACTTATTTAATAATCTCAAAAACGTAATAATTCAAAAATGGTTAAAATTATTGCAAAAAGTCACCCCTATTACCTCCTAACGGGAATACATCGAATTACTAGCCCTGTAAATAGTCAAAGCCACTTATCACATCCTGATATTACATACTCGCATACTGCGTTGAGTTTCGATTTTCATAAGTAGTCTAAATAAGTTGCCACGATGAAAATTTCAAAAATGACGAACTTCACATACAACTTTTACAAACAGTTATATTATAAAGATGAAAAAATAAGTGTCACGGGGATTGTTCCAAGCTTTCGATTAATGATTTGTGATTTGATTACACAACAACGCGATTTTTATGACATTTTTCATTTTTCCGAACCGATCCGACTTGGGAACCTTCAATAAAAGAGCGTACTCCTTCCTTAACCTACGACACACCTGCAAGTCCCCCTCTGTTGCCAATGTCCATGCACCTTCCATCAGGTGAACCTCCTGCTCGTTTGCATATAACATTAACCAAAAACTGTTGTTTTTTTTCCAGAAAAATGCCCACGGGGCGAGCACTCGGTCCTCTACTGTCCACAAAAGGCTGAACCTTCTTGCGAGAACCCAACGGTCCACGACCTCCAGGGCCCCGCAGCTTGTGGTATACCGGACTGCTTCTGCAACGCCCCCACCGTGAGGGACACCAAAACGAATAAATGTGTCCCGTTGTCAAAGTGCTCATGATTTCATATAAGACCTGTTATTTTATACTATTAATCATAGTAGAAGAGGTTGTGAAAAATAAATGAATGAATGATTCAAATTTTTTTGTCTTCTTTTTAAAATTTATTTATTTTATTATCTAATATTGTTTTACGGAAATTACGTCACTAAACTATAGTAAATTACTTCTCATAGTCATATTCTCATAAGTAGCTTAAATTGTTTCTAGAGTTTACAGACACACAATTATTAAAAAAACTTTTTGATTTAACTTTTTTTTATGGAATTGGTTAGCGGACGAGCGTATGGGCCACCTGATGGTAAGTGGTCACCATCGCCCATAGATAATGACGCTGTAAGATATATTAACTATTCCTTACATCGTCAATGCGCCATCAACCTTGGGAACTAAGATGCTGATGCCTGTAGATACACTGGCTCACTCACCGTTCAAACCAGAACACAACAATACTGCGTACTGTTGTTTAGCGGTAGAATATCTGATGAGTGGGTGGAACCCACCCAGGCGGGCTTGCACAAAGCCCTACCACCAAGTGAATTTTTTTGTGAATGAAATTATGTCTTGATAGCTTTACATATAAACATTTTTCTTAATTTATGTTTAAATAATTATATTAAATATATTTGTAATTATTTATACAATAGAGTAATAAAACATTTTTATACGATTTCAAATATTGCATTTTAACTTTTAGCCCAGTGGTTAGAACGCGTGCATCTTAATAGATGATTATTTTCGGGTTCAGGCAAGCAGCAAATTAAGCACATATATGTAGTGCTTAATTTGTGTTTATAATTCATCTCGTGCTCGGCGGTGAAGGAAAACATCGTGAGGAAACCTGCATGTGTCTAATTTCATCGAAATTCTGCCACATGTGCATTCCAGCAACCCGCATTGGAACAGCGTGGTGGAATATATTCCACAACCTCTCCTTAATGGAAGAGAAGGCTTTATCTCAGCAGTGGGAAATGTACAGGCTGTTACTTTACTTTTCTTTACCTGTTAGTCAGGGAGCGTGGTTCTCTTATGTTTCCGAGTATTAAAGTAATATAAGACTTGAACTCACAATGTTCGAGATTTTTTTATGCATTATATATGTAACATTATTTTTTTGATATAGTTCATAAAATCATTGCGCTTGTTTCTAAATAAAAGAAATAATCAAAGTCTGAACCTGAGCAAGTATAAATTTATTCATATACATTATGTTTACGAATAAAAAGGAACAGCCTCTCTCCTTAGTAAATCAAAAAAAATTTGGCATATAATAGTAATTTTATATAGCGCTCGTCTGTGCTCGAATTAAATGCCAGATTACTAAATTCAAGCAACAGAATTGTCTACGAGGTTTAATTTACAGGCAAACTTTCGCTTGTTACTAAGGGCAGGTACTACCAGTATTCGCCTGATTCTTCTCACTGATGAGATTTTACACATTGTATAAATCGAGGTTACGTACTAATTGCTCAAATATTCTAACTTACTTAAGCGATTCTCAAATTTTAGCTGTTATAATGCAGGCCAATAATTTTAATAGATTTGGGAACGAAACAATCGCCTCCTGGCTACAATATATATTTAATTAATTTGACAAAATAAGACCTGCTGAGTTTCTTTCGCCGGTTCTTCCCAGGTCAGGGCATTCCTTTTTCCGAACAGGTGGTAGTGTTTAATTTGACCATCTATAAAAAAAATGTAATGCTTCGTTGAATAAAGTTAATTGAGTTTGAATAATTAATAAATAAATTAAAAAAAAATTAAACGTAAATTGGCTAAAAATCTGTTAACAAATCGTTTGTTTATATACTATATCTAATAGTAACTAAATTTAAGCAGTTGTTAATGCGTCAACATTCCTCAAAGTCAATAAAACGGTTAAGTATGCATTATTAATGATTGTAATTACCATACCGAATTAAATAAAACGGTACTATTCGACGGTAACAATTCCAGGATTCGGGAGTACAGTTAAGTGTGATCAAACGGAAGTCATTAGCTTGGATTAATTCGGTGGCTGGCATTTTAATTAAACCTTTGAATTTGTTAGCGGATATACGCGCTTTAGACTTATATCTTATTAACTAGCTATGCCCGCGACCTTCTACGCCATTGAATTTAACAAAAAATATATATTATATGTATTATTGTAACCGAACCGGTGGTAGCTTCACTTAATTGTTAATTGACGATTCAAAAGTGCTTGTAAAAGCCCACTTGAATAAAGTTTATTTTGATTAAACTTAGCAGTTTTCTATAATCATATATTCATAATTATCATCGCTTATTCTACCAAAGAAGAATTCAATATTTTTGTGTTTTGTGGTGCGAGTAACTACAGACAAAAGAGACATAACATCTTATTTCCAAGACAACAGATTACGTAAGGGATGGTTAATATATCTAAGACGGTGGTGACCAATACCACCAGTCGGTTCATAACAAAACATAGTTCATAACATAACATAAAATTAACAGCCCATAAATTTCCCGCAGTACAGCTAAAGCCTCTTCTTCTTTCGAGGAGAAGGTTTGGACCATATTCCACCACGTTTCTACAATAAAACCTTTACATACATATGTATATATATGTAATACATATGGCCGTGGATGTATATGTGGCCGAATTTCATTGAAACAAGACACATAAATGTTTCCTCACGATATTTTCCTTAGCTGCCGAACATTAGATGAATGGTAAACACATATTAAGCACGTAAAAATTCAGTGGTTGTCTTTGAACCCGGAATCATCGGTTCTAACCACTGGGCCATTCACTAATAGACATCCACTTAAAAAAATAACAATAAAATAAATAAATACAAATTATAAATTCAATTCACACAACGTTGTGAAACTTTTTCAAAAACCTGTCATTATATTAGCTATGCCGTTTTCTATCCCGGTTGATAAATTAGGATGCTCGTCCGCCGGGAAATTACAGGTTTGGACCAATTAGCAACGAGCTGTATAAATTTCCGTTGGATATTTGTATGTATTTTTTAATTATATTAGAAATATTTGCCCTACTTATAAATAACTGAGTAGTGATGACAGTAACGAAATGATTTATTTTACTGGATAATATTGGACACTATTAATTATTAGGTAGGTACTGTCAGTTGTTCTTCAACATATTACAGTGACGCATATTTTCATTTTAAATTAGTCAATAAGACGAAATAAATACATTTAAAGTTAAGAAAGACTGTACTGAAAACAAATCTTAAATATATATGAAACTGTAAATACATTGGGTTTAGTTGAATGAGTTCGTACAATACCTTTGCTATTACAGTGAAGAGTATTCTTCATATATCAGATGATGATGCAGCGATAAGCCAAGGTTGTCTTAATATTGTATAATTAAATTTAAAAAATATATGAGTGGCTATGACCAGGTGAAGTAGCTCATATTACTTCGACAAGAAAACAGCTGATGATCTTCTAACAGATAAGCATAATTTCTCTTATCATTTCTAAATACATTTTCCAACAAAACATAATTACATCAAAATCGATTCAACAATTTAGGTGCTACGGTTGCAGATAAATGTGTATCTTCTGTCTATATACGATAAACTCCCTTCTTTTTTCAATGGGGGTTAAATAAGTAATACCTTTTCGTTAATAGTTTATACAGTTAAAACTAAATAACATGACTTAAAATAACAGTTTACGTAGCAAGCTTAATACAGCACTAAATAAAAGCAGATCAAGTTTGAAACAAACAAACTGCTGTACAGGTAAAGCTAAACCAATTTGACTTCGGCCCCCATCAACTCTCACAAAACATACAAACCCTTTCTCGGTCGAAAAGTCTAGAACTACAGTCACTAACTTAGGTATTGAATAATTCCACATGGAATTTATATTCTGTTTCAATTCTAAATAACAGTAAAGTAAAGGATGAGTGAGCCAATGAAACTACTGGCACAGATATAACATCTTAGTTCCTCAGGTTGGTGGTGTATTAGTGATGTAAAGTTCCTTATATCACCAGTATTTGTCAATAGTAGTGACTGTTTTCATAGCCTATTTCTCGCTCATTTCTAATTAAATGATAATTACGATGCGAGACGAGATCAGTTATAAACACAGCATTAATTGGTAGCATGGAAAATTTATTATTAAATAATAATAATAATATTTATAAGCCAATTACAATGTTACTTACTACTTAAAATTATTTATTAAAAATTTAAATTTATAATTAACACTAAAGACTAACTTCTCGATTGAAGTCAAATCTAATAATAATTGACATTGCTAATCGATTAATAATGCATCCTCGGCTAATTCAATATTTCACAATATCCGTCCTAAATTATTTTACTTAAACAGATAATAAATTCCAATCTAAGCTATATACCTATACTATTATATACTATGGTTTTACGTAACTAGCCATTTTTATGATATAAAAATACACACACATAAACAAATACACACATGTGCAGAATATTTCGCGTTTAACTGCCTTATACGAGGGAAAAGAGTTTATTTATTTATTCTTATAAAACGAAAACAAAAATTACTTCAAACTGAAATTTGAATTTGGAAGTATGTATTTTGGAGCGTATACTATAACTGTTTTCGCAAACCCCTCGTCTGAAACTAAACACTTCACAACAGTGAGTTGTGGGAGAGTATAACATATTTTATGCTCAGGTATACAGGTATACTAAACCAAATATATTCAGCGTGAAGAGCCAGATGCTCTCAAACTTTACGACACGATAACGCATCCGATTATATTTGTGTAAATAATTATAATTTATTCACCTATTTAAATACTTATTTAAAAAGTATAACACCTAGCCATATCGCACTATTGACAAAAGGGCTGGTTTAATTTTTTGCGCTGAGGATCGGAATTAAGCATTCTTGACACAAGCTAGGACAACAACTAACAACTAACAGCACGTTTTTTCCGAAGGCCGAGATATAATCGCTTACACTAGTCTAATGAAATACGTTAGACGAAGTTTTAGACCGAATATATACAATATATTACTGTAAGGTCGTTACCATTTTTACACTGCTGAAGGTGCAACAAATGCAATACATGTTTCGGCTAACTATAATATATACCTTTAATGAATATTATATGTTATATTTAATGATAATAAAAAGGGAGTCTAATTAATTATCAGACAGTTACACACTAGAAACACATGGGACGAACAAATAAATGCTTATAGAAGTTTTAATTTTAGTCTTCAGATGTAAATGGCTCAAAACACCGCTTGGACGTTCGCGTTGGACGCTAAAATGTGTCGTAAAGAATATAATATGATAATACACTTCAAGCTATGGTTCTGCGATTTTACCAAAAAATATTTCTATATTTATAACTTAAACGTAAAAATAAGTTTATTTGTACAGAAACATAATATAACGAGCACTATTTTTATAACATATCTATATTTTTTATGTATTATGGTAAATAATTATTTATATATGAGAGAACTCATATAAATAAACTTTTACATTATAAATAGATTCCGTCGTTTCCAAAGAAAAAATCTGTATCAAATAAAAAATAACTTTTCCAACTTTAACAATTCTAATAATACCAATGATTATATACTGTAGTAACCATTAGGTGACCCATTTGTCAGTCTGCTTACCTTATAAATATAGAAATCAATAAATAAGAAGTGACTTTCTCATTGCTGGAAAAAGGGAGACCTTTTTCTCAACCTTAAGAAAAGAGAAATGGGCACAACTAATTTAGTATTCATTGAAAATAATGATGTATCGTTGTTTAAAAAAACGTAAACATTTTTCTAAATTAATATAAAAGAACTCTTTCAAGCTTACAAAGACGCTAAAAAAAACCGAGTTAGCGCATAAATTAAATTTACACAACCCCATGGAAATTTAAATAAATTTCAGTCCTTAGAAATATAGAGGACCTATTTACAAGTTTGTATTCTCTTTGTAGACAAAGCTCTCGAAACAAACTCGAACGACCATCTTGAAATTCAAAGCTTGGGGCTAAAGATAAAAGCACTGCACGGAAATGACCCAAAGTTTGGAAACTTTTTCGTATTTAAATTTTCTTTATACTACCTCTTTTAAACCATGCAAAGAGTAATAATGTCATTGGTAACTTTGTTTTCCTCGTACTTTACACCTGCAGTATCTTGGATGGAGATTTTTAAATTTATGGTACAGCTTATTTATATTTCAGCTGTCTCGTTTATCTGGTGGCTAGTTTATAAAACAGGCGGTCCCAGATACGACTCTCAGGTCGGGCGATAAATAGTTATTGGATTTTGCTGGCAAACGTTTTTATCAGTAGCTGATCGGAAATAGTAATGGTTTCAGTTCTGTGCTTTCCATATAAAGTACAACAGTTGACTAGCAGGACATTATTTTTCTATTAAAGTACATATAATAAATAAATATTGGACACATCACATACATTACTCTGATCCGAATTTAAGTGGCTAAAGCATTTGCGTTATGGAAAATCAGATGTAATAACGGTACCACAAACACCCAGACCCATGACAACATTCTTGTATGTTGTCATGGGTCTGGGTAATGAACTTTTTCTAAATCGACTCGGCCGGGAATCAAATCTGTTACCTCAGAGAGACGTATCCATGAAAATCGGTGTACACACTACTCGACCACGGACGTCATCAAACCAAGTACAATTGATAAAACTTGGAGCAGAACCGTTTCGGATGCCGTGACTCCAAATGTAACGATGGCATAAGTGAACTACTTCTTCGCCTTTCCACCTGTGGCGCCTATGTTATATAATTTGCTGGTATAAAATATTATATTTAAAATGAGTTAAAGTAACAAAATGAGATTTTTATTTAATTTTCTCCATATTTATTTCTACTGAAAGAATTTAATATACACGTTTTTAATTAATAAATAAACCTGTATGTCATGTTTTTAGCCATGAGCATGTAATGCGGAGGAATGAGGAACGAAGAAGGCCTTGAGTATGGATGTGGATAGATTTAGAGGACGACCAAGGAAACGATGGATGGTTTGTGTGAAATACGATATGGTTATAAATAATGTTACTTGTGAGATGACGTCGTCAAATAAAATTGGGATAAAGCAGGAGCAGGAGGATGATGATGTCATATTTATAGCCATTTTTTAAAGACGTGTTTAAGCTTCAAATTTTTGTTTTTATTACCGTGTACATTTCATTTGATTATGATGACTTTTCAAAATATTTATCAATTAGCTTAAATTAATGAAATAGTTGGCAGTCGATCATGAGGAAAGTGAGAACTAAAGTTTTCATTTATATTTTGAGTGCTTATTAAATTGTATATAAAAAGTAAAAATGTAAAACAGCCTGTAAATTACCCACTGCTGGGCTGAGGCTTTCTCTTCCATTAAGGAGGGGGTTTGGAACATATTCCACCACGCTGTTCCAATGCGGGTTGGTGGAAAACACATGTGGCAGAATTTCAATGAAATTAGACACATGCAGGTTTCCTGCTGAGCACGAAATGGATTATAAACACAAATAATATATTTGAACCCGAAATCATCGATTGAGATGCAAGCGTTCTAACCACTGGGTCATCTCAGCTCAATTGTATATAATAACTACAGAACCATAATCGCCATAAATTTATTTAATACTAATACATACATAAAAATCAATGCACATATTGGTTCCTAATTAGCTATCTTATCGCCTACCGTATTTTAAGATCCACAAGATAACGCAAACATTACGTGTCCCTATTTGTTTTGGCCAAATAATCTATTATCAATGAAATTATAATTATCAGAGTTATAGTATTAGTTCGGGTTTTTTTTTAGTTTAGAAACATGTGGCGATCGGTCGTGTTATTTCTCGTCGTGAATAGCATTCTTGCTCAAGAGGAAGATTTTAAAACAGTCACTCTAGAAGATGGCATTGTGAGCGGTGAAAAGTATTGGGATGGTGAATTTTATCAATTCTTCGGCATACCTTACGCTACGATACCAAAAGGAAGGGATCGATTTCAGGTATTATTTTTCATTTATTTAAAATTCACTAAAACTGTCAAAAATATTTGACAAGAGAAGCGTATTTACAAAATGCTTATCTTGTAAATATCTTCTGCAGTAAAAATTTAATGGTTAATATACAATTACAAAATTTAAAATTGACATTAGTTTTAATAATACGTGTATAAGTTTTCATAATTCAATATATATAATTAGTATTATAATAATTAAGCATTTAGTAGGTACACAGTTTTGATAACTTACAACCGGAACCTTATTATGAATGGGTCTAATAAAAATCTTCGTTTAATTAAAATTTGGTAAACATCAATTAGTATTATCGATTGTATTGTTGACATATGGATCTGATAACTGAAGTTTTACTTTCTCCCTAGACCATCTCTCTCCCTCTAGCCGCTCGCATCAAACACTTCTTTCCTTTATACCTCATAATATTTTAGACTAATTTAAAAACAGAAATTGTTAAATTAAAAATATTTTTCCCAATTTCAGGCACCTCTCCCCGCTGAGCCATGGGAAGGAGTATTAGAAGCATCAAAGAAAACAACAATATGCCATCAATGCTATTACACTGGTGATAATAATGATGAAATTATGTTAGACGGAGAAGATGACTGCCTACTTATTAACTTGCTTGTGCCTAAGATAGCATCAGATGATAATCTAGTACCGGTTGTTGTTTACATACATAGTGGAGCGTTTTCTGGTGGGGGTGGCAACATGGCACACTTCAATTATTTAGCAAGACATGACGTAATCACTGTCAGCTTCAACTATAGACTAGGTGCATTTGGTTTCGCCTGTCTAGGCAATAAAGAAATACCTGGAAATGCTGGTTTGAAAGACCAAGTCGCTGCTCTACGATGGATTAATAAGAACATCAAAAACTTCGGTGGTGATCCCAATCAAGTTACTCTCGCCGGATTTAGTGTAGGTGCAGCGATGGCCGAGCTCCTATCACTGTCTGAAGCAACGACTGGTTTATTCAACAAATTAATTTTAGAAAGTGGTTCCGCATTATCACCCTTCACTATAAATAGAGATCCGTTAGCTACAGCCAAAAACGTAGCACTATCACTTGGTTATAATGGAACGGACAGTTTGGACGAACTGACAGAATTTTACCTAAACGCTACTGTTAAAGATTTAGCTGAGAAAAGTTTAAATTACTATTTAAAAAATAGTACATTCGGTTTCGCTCCTTGTGTTGAAAATATAATCGAAGGAATAGAACCGATAATAACTGAGTCTCCATTAGAATTAATGAAAAAAGGTTTTAACAAAGATATTGCAATCGTAACAGGCTTCTCAAATATGGAAGGCATTAGTCGAACTATTAAGTTCGGTGAATGGAGAGAGGATATGAATGCCGATTTCTCGGAATTCCTTCCAGCAGATTTGAAATTCGATGATGAAAAAACTAAAAACGATTTCATTCGAGATATTAAACAGTATTACTTCGACGGTAAAGAAGTGAAGGCTGACACGCTGCAGAATTACGTGAATTACTTCTCTGATTCCATGTTCAAATATTCCATAATGAGATCCGCTAAGCTACGTGCGAAGATGACCAAAAAGCCTGTGTACCTTTACCAGTTCTCTTTCGTTGGTAAATTGAATATAGAACACAATTACATGGACAGACTTAAAGGCGCAAGTCACCGAGATCAGACGGCGTATGTGCTTGACTTTTTCGGTTGGACAAATAATTATAAAGATTTAGATACGAGAGAAAGGATGACCATGATGTGGTCTGACTTCGTTAAATATGAGTAAGTCATCATTGTGTTATTATTAATTTACTGAATATTATTGTAGAACCGAGATGGCCCAGTGATTAAAACGCATGCATCTTAAACTATGATTCATGTGCTTAATTTGTGTTTGTAATTCATCTCGTGCTCGGCGGTGAAGTTAAACATCGTAGAAAACTTTCATGTAACTTATTTCATCGAAATTCTGCCACATGTGTATGCTATCAACCCGCAATAGAACAGCGTTGTGGAATATGTTCCAAACCTTCTCCTCAAAGAGAGAGGAGGCCTTAGCCCAGCAGTGGGAAGTCACACGCTGTTAATGTAATGTAATGTCAATTGTACAAAACTTTTTTATAGTACTACTGTATTTAATAGCTGGTATTTATATTAAGTGTGATTATAATATAATTAATATGTCATCACTACTACTTAGGTACAATATGTCGTATGTGTAATAATTTTGACCCAAATTAGAACGGCAAAAACGTCGTATATATTTATGAAAAGAGTTAATTTTTGTGTTAAAATCTCTTAAAAACCTTTCAATCAGAACTATCTATGATACTTTATTGGTATAAGAAAATAATGCATTTTTTACCATTCATATGTATTTTTACTTACGACTTTATTCACTAACAGTCAATTTTGTTTCTTACGCTTTCTCTAACAAAACCAGCATTTCCTAAAGTTTTAGATGTAATTTAAATGACTAATAATATTTATTGTTCTCCTTTACAGAAATCCAACAGCATTCGAAACTACTCTAATACCTTTCAATTGGCTACCTTATACAAACGAAAACCAAAACTATATGGAAATAGACAAAAAATTACAAATGAAAAAGGGCTTATTCGACGAGGAATGGAAGTTTTGGAATAAAATATATGAAAAATACTATTGGAATCCTACTGCGCCAAAGCTTCGCGATATTAAAAAATAAACATTTCTCATAAGTAATATTATAAAATAATTAATTGATTAATTAGTTACATTATTTTTTATTACTTCTTGACTTTTATTTGCAAAATCGATACTGAATAATTATAATAGAAAAAATTCTTAGTTTAGTTAATACGCTCTCAAATTAATTTATTCAATGTAATAAGTATATTACTTATTGATATAGGTTGGAAACAAAAAAAAACTTATTTTGAGAAGAACTGGCGAAAGAAACTCTAATTACTTTCAACATAATAAAAAATAGTTTATTTTCTTACAAACGACCCACCCCGGCTTCGCACGGGTTGAATACTGATACTAAATATTATACAGAATTTGTGTATTTACGACATCACATTAGAAACATCTAAAATTATCAGTGTTACTTTATTATATTGTCCATGTGTTACTAATCACTCTATCTATTAAAAAAGCCCGCACCAAAATCAGTTGCGTAATTTTAAAGATCCATACACAGGGACAAGCAGCGGTAAGCGACTTTGTTTTATACTATGTAATGATAATGAAGTAGCGCACATTCTAAGAATCATTCATGAATAGCACCCAAAAGCGATTCAAATGCTTTTGAAATATTCACTAATACATAAATTCCTATGAGTTTGAAGAAAACCTAATTTTAATCAACGTTTATTATTTCACCTCTTCATTACGTTCCGAACATATTTAAACCATAACAATTAGAAACCCCCGATGCATCTAACGGCCTAAAATTACGCACATTTCTAATATCATGTAAAACCCAACCCAAGTTTGTAATAACGAAATCCTAAACCATAAATAACTGGCAACATTAAGGGGAGAATACTTGAAAGGAAAATCACTGCAAAATGACCCCTCTTCAATCGAGGGGGACTCACTAGTCGGACTCAAGCTCTTTAAAATTTAAAGACCATCTAAAAATGGACTAAGTCGTAAGCATTTTCTCCTTATGTCCATGATAATACGAGACATTTTGTTTTATTTAGAGATCAAGATGCACTAGATTCCTTACACGTATAAGAGCTAATATTCATTGCGAAGTGACTTTATGTTTTATCTGTCTGTACAGGTGACACACACAACATAGGCGCTGTCAATTTATAAGTGCCAAAATCAGAATACGGCAGACTTTATATTGTTGTTTAAAAAAAAATCTTGTCATGGGGGAAATATTGCCGGAAAGATTTACGTTCAAATATATTTTCAAAAGTTAGATACCAATATTGCGCAGCGGTTAGAAGGCGTGATTCTTAAACAAACATTTAGTTGAATACTAAATGTTTGTTTAACATTCATAAATCAACTCACCGAGGAAACTTGAGTGTGTCAGATGAAAATATGTAAATATATCTATACTTCTATACTAATATTATAAATTTGAATGCTACTTGGAGTCGAGATGACCCAGAGGTTAGAACGCGTGCATCTTAACCGATGATTGCGGGTTCAAACTCAGCCAAGCACCGCTGATTCATGTGCTTAATTTGTCTTTATAATTCATCTCGTGCTCAGCGGTGAAGAAAAACATCGTGAGGAAACCGGAATGTGACAAAATTCATAGAAATTCTGCCACATGTGAATTCCACCAACCCGCATTGGAACAGCGTGGTGGAATATGTTCCAAACCTTCTCCTCAAAGGGAGAGGAGGCCTTTCGCCCAGCAGTGGGAATTTATAGGCTGTTGTTGAATGCTACTCTGTCTGTCTGTGTGTCGCTCTTTCACCACCAAACCGGTGGACCGAATTTGGTATGAAGCAAATTTGAACTCCACGGAAAAACATAGACTACTTTTCTGCCTAACACATGACAACCCAACCGAAAAAACGCGAACAAAGCCGCAGGCTACTACTACGAGTATTTACTAAATATTGATATTATTTTAATAAACTATTTCCATACCAAATTTATCAAAGCATATCAGTATTCGAGATTCAAAGTGTAGATTGTACTGATCAATTAATGTTATATTTATCTAAACAGTAAACATATTTACATGATCAAACGAAGATAGATAACGATAAATACTACATGACAATGTTCTAAATTCAAAGGATTGGACAACATCACATACATTACTCTGATCCCAATGTAAGTAGCTAAAGCACTTGTGTTATGGAAAATCAGAACAACGGTACCTCAAACACCAGACCCAAGGCAGAAAACTAATGAATTTTCTACAACGATTTGGGAATCGAACCCGGCTCCTCGGAGCGGCGTACCCGATGTACACACTACTCGACCACGAAGGTCGTAAATATATTTTATAAATTATCAAATGTCAATATTTCGTATAGTACTACACAACTTAGACGTAGCATTGGCTAATTGAATAGCACCGATTACTGCCGATTTACACAACCAATAGAAATAGCTACCTATCGCGCCATTCGACGCTATTCGTCGCTATAGATTCTCGCGTCAGTTCAACCCGATAAAGCAAGTGCATGTAAATCGACGTGTCAAATTGACAATGATGATTGAATATATAAGGTCATATGGTATTACAAGCTATTACGTTTGTGTAAAGATCATATTCACATGAGAAATAAATATTGATAATTTGGGATAGCGTACTTAATTCGGATGTGATCGGTTATACGAATTTTGCCGATGCTACACCTAAGTTATGTCGTAATGTACATGCTTTACCACAATTAGCCATATAGTTTAAATACTTGGTAATCAAAGTTGATCGAAGCCGTCACTTTATTAGGGTCGAAGCGAGCAATGTGAGGCACGCGCCGAGTCTGCCACGACGACATCGCATGGCATTCGATATTGACGTAGATGTATGCCTATTTATACAGGGTGTTACACAAAACTCATAAATATAAATACCTCCCGAAATAGAACTGGGATAGAACTTAACAAATTACCATGTTTATAAATAAAAATCCACAGAAAATAAATATATAAGTCAATAAATCCTTCTTGGGGCAAGGTATCCGTTTCTATAATAAAATTCCGCAGACATTTTTAACTTTGCCGTTTCGTAAATTGAAATCGTTTATAAAAATACATTGGTAGAAAAAGCATATTGTTTGATACAAGATTTTATAGATGATAAAAAAGCGTGGAGTTAATACCTGTTGACTTCCAAGCAGGATATATTAATTTAAATAATTGTATGTAACTAACATTCGACTTTGTACTTATTTTTTAAATGTTAAAAAAGAGTAACTACTTGTAGAGCCCGTAATATAATTTTATAGTAAAAACCATATAACTGTTTCTCGGAGTGTCAATAGTTATGAAAATCAAATTGATGTTGATGATTTTTAATTTAAACATCAGGAAATTTTTAATTTTATTACTGAAAGTTCTAAGTTTTCACTTCAATCGACAGTCCTTGTAACTGCCAATTTTTTTTAAATTTTGAAAAAGTGTAACTGCTGTGTTTCTTGCCGGTTCTTCTCGGTAGAATCTAATTTCCGAACCGGTGGTAGCTTCACTTTATTGTAAAATGACGATTCAAAAGTACGTGTAAAAGCCTACTTGAATAAAGTTTATTTTGATTTGATTGCTTTTTTATTAAGTGCATTATTAGAAATCTGTAATTTACTAGCGACACGCCCCGGCTTCGTACGATTACAATGCTGATAGTCAACATACTACAGAATTTGTTTATGTACATTACATTAGAAACTTCTAAAATTGTCAGCGTTCCTTTACTATATTGTTCTGTATTATATACAAAAACCTTCCCTATGAATCATGTTATCTATTAAAAAAACCGCATCAAAAGAGGTTTAGTAATTTCAAAAATCGAAGCATACATATCCCTATGTATGCTTCGATTTTTAGACAACGGTAGGCGACTTTGTTTTATACTATGTAATGATAATATGATATGGTGCTATTATCTCAGAACAACGTAAAGATGTAGCTATTATATAATATTTACATAATATTAATTATTGAATGAAAAAGAGTAACTACAGAGTTTCTTGCCGGTTCTTCTCGGTAGAATTTACTTTCCGAACCGGTGGTAGCTTCACTTTATTGTAAAATGACGAATGATTCAAAAGTACGTGTAAAAGCCTACTTGAATAAAGTTTATTTTGATTTTTATTTTTATGTTGAATTAATATAAAAACACCCCGTATACAGTATTCTGATGGTACATTCCAGCGCCGTAGGCATCGCGTTAAGCAAACCGAGCCGAGTTCCAACGCCAACTTGACGTCGCTTTGCCTACCTAATATTGACGTCGCTCATAGAATACTTGACTTATAGAGGTGTGACGTATCCCTTACTACTTAATATAATATCCCTTACTACTTATAACAGACTTACTTGACGAAGTTAACACGAAATAATCATTTTATTAATGGGGGGGGGGGGATAAAGTTAGAACGCGGTCTCCCCTCTAGAACACGTTTCATACAATAACAATAAATATATTTTCTTCATTTGAAAGTCTGCAGATGATCGTCTCATTCCCAAGGTATAAAATCAACTAAGAAGTCATGCGTTGTAATACTTTTTTGCACACAAACGCTCTTTAACGATAACCATAACTCTTTTAAAATTTACACTTGTATAATTTTAAAACACATATCATTATACATACATACAATTTTACACATCTCCTTTTCCCTTCCTCTTGAACAGATTAGCAAAATATAGCTAAACATTATCAGATCACAGCGTCATACTAATCCATTTTAAAACAGCCATAAAAATTCTTTTAATAAAAAAAAAAATCTTACAAACTTCCGCGACGCAGCGCGTAAATTTCCGTAAAAGAATCCCCGTTCGTTCCCCCCTAAAATCCTCAGCCGGATGACTGTGCAATTACCAATATCTGCATCGCTGGGATCGGAAAATTCCTATTGCGATGCCATAAATCAGTTTTTCCTTTATTAAAACGATCATGACATCTGACAGGTAAAACGAACTTGGTCAAATTTACCTTTCGCAAGATGTAAGAAAGACTTAACTTATTAGTTACATTGCTTAACGAACGTGTACCTTAAGTAAAAAAAGTAAAGTAACAGCCTATAAGTTCCCACTGTTGGGCTAATGGCCTGCTCTTCTATTAAGGAGAGGGCTTGAAACATATTCCACCACGCAGTTCCAATACGGGTTGGTGGAATGCACATGTGGCAATATTTCAATGGAATTAGACACATACAGGGTTTCCACACGATGTTTAACTTCACCGCTGAGCACGAGATGAACTATACACACAAATTAAGCATATATAGTGGTGCTTGCCTGGGTTTAAACCCGAAATCATCGGTTAAGATGCAAGTGTTCTAACCACTGGGCGTCTCGGCTCAATATGTACCTAATTATCGTTTAATTAAAATGATAGAGCATTTGTAATACAGTATGTTATTAAATTAGTATCTTTACATGTTTTAAAGCATTATTTTGCTACACAATCCGGTATAACAAGGTTTAATGACAAATTATAATATAACAAAAATTCGTAAAAGATTTTTTTTTACATATGCACATTTATAAAAAATATTTATTCATGTCAATAATAATAAATAAATATGAGACAACATCACATACATTACTCTGATCCCAATGTAAGTAGCTAAAGCACTTGTGTTATGGAAAATCAGAAGTAACGATGGTACCACAAACACCCAGACCCAAGACAACGTAGAAAACTAATGATTATCTACATTGACTCGGCCGGGAATACAATCCGGAACCTCGAAGTGGCGTACCCATGAAAACCGTTGATGAGTTCAACGGAGGTCACCCAATACACTCATTATAGTATTTACAACAAATAGAATTGAACTTAAGAAATAAATACTATATATATATAGTTTGTATACCTATGGAACGGGCCAAATTATTTTTTTATTTTGTCACACAAAATATTATTATTCATCGAATCGCGCGCCAAAATGAAACCGTGCGTTTATTAATTGTAAAGTTACTTTCTTTCTTTATCTACTTTCATAAATTCCAAAAGTTACCGAAAATTAAATGAGACTTAGAACTAATTACAAAAACAAAGAACCTCGTAAAAAAAAATTAAAAGAAAACTATTATAAATCATGTCAAATCTGTTATCTAGAATAAACCTCAGCGTCGAGGGGTGTAATGTTATTTTTAATCTGTGCACCCTCCGTGTAAACTTCGACACCCATTATTGCATCTGGAGGGACGATAAGATAAATCTTCATGAAAATCGTGTTGTAGGAGAAGTTTTCCTATTATAAGTAATTTTTTTATTATTTTTGAAAAAAGAACAAATTCGATTTACATTCCTGAACGTTTCGAAACATAATTGTTTTTTTTTTTTAATTTGAACGATACGTTTGTTTATATTGTGAAATAATCTGTGGCCAAAATTTAAAGCTATGAAAGCAAGAATTGTATAAATCGTTGGGGATAAACGTGCATATATAAGTATTGAATTATTTCTGTTTCGAATTAAACTCTAACGTTCAAGAGTAATATGAACTGATTAACACTAGTTAATAATTTTATAGAACGCATATATATATACATCATACATTTATCAACTTACTATAAAACATATACAATATTGATAACTCATAATATTAGGCTAGGTGGGGTATTGTTAGGCCGAAATACCGAATAAAAATGCATTTAATTGTAAGCTATACGTTACGGTTTCTAAGTCTTTCGACAGATTACATTTGCGCGTGATAGATTGTCATCTAAAGGTATTTTAAATTTTATGTTAATATATACATATGTACAGTACTCTCTAATTAAACTTTTGTTTTTCTTAGTTGTTTGTTTTACATTTTTATATAGTGAACAATAACAGGCTTTTTCTTTTGACAAGCAGATATATAGATGATAACCAAGAAACGGATACACTTACAGATACTTTAAACACTCTATTTAGTTGAGTCCAGCAATCCTTTTTAAGTTTAAATTTATTGTAACTTTAATAAAAGTCTGTTATTGTTATAAAGTGTACAATACAAAGAAAAATAAATAAAAATATTCATAACGTAAATAATTGATGATAACTGTTGTCAGTACGCTGTTCCCCGAAATCGAATTCCAATCGGAAAAGTGGTTTTTCCAACAATACAATTGGGAATAATGAGACCAAAATTAAATACCACTTGTTATTCACAGAGGGGCTGATTGAGGGGTAGGTGAGGGCAGAACCTTCAATTTCAAAAGTGTCACACACAATGGCAAAGCTTTGGTTCCGTTTTTGTGAGTTTTTTTAAAAGCCAATGTTATTTGCGTTCAATATTTCCCATTGTCATCTTCATTCGTTTCATAATGGATATGAAATTGGAAAAATAAGTATAATGAATATTTCTTTATTTATTTTTATTGAGCTCTCTGTCGTTTCGTTTGTAACACGTATTAACTTTATGTGTATATTGTTCTTATATGCGTAAAGTAAATATGATCATGTGACAATTTTTTCAACAAGTTGATTATGTATTAGAAATGTTTAGGTTTATTTCAGAATCATTTCAGAAACATTCTCACTCAAAATCATCATGAATAAATAAAAACATAAGATTATTGAAAATGTTAAACAGTTTCAGTAATCTCATGTTTTTATTCTTATTTTTTCAGTTTTTTTTTGTTTCTCAATAAACCCTTGTTAGTTGTGATTGCCATAATGATTGGCAAATGTTCTCTCAAATGGTAAGTGGTCACTAACGCTTATAGAAACATCCCTAGCATTACGCTACCAATTTGCAACTTTTGTTCCTTGTGGTAGTAATTACACTGACTCACTCACATATCAAACAGAAATAACAATACTAAGTATTGCCATATGACCATAGAATATGTGATGATTTTCCCTACCATTAAGTTTGTAAAAATAACCCCCACTAAAATAAAAATAAAAACAAAATAATAATACAATTCCTCCTTGAGTTTCCTCGCGGGAAATCCTCGAAATTTCTCTCAAACAATACATGTTTTAATTAAATGATATAATAATGTCTTAAATATTTAATTTTATACAAATTAAAATTTAATTTTAAGCGTCGTGTGCGCTTAATGTTGTACAAAATTAATTTCGTCGACTTTTGAAAGCGTTACACCCGAGTTAATTAGGTTTTGTAATATTATTTGATGTTAAGTTAATTACCTTAAGTTATTTGCAAATAGGAAGAGGTATTAGAAAATAAAGCAATCTTCACAAACTGTACATAATATTTCGAATAAATATCGTGATCACGTCAAGTCATACGAGTTCAACCCTCTTTGGGTATATACCAAAAACTCGTCACATTCTTTGACCTAACTTCTTACTATTGTTGTGTTTCGGTTAAAATCCTAAGCAACTATGGTTGGATGTATATAAGGAACAAAACGTATTTGGTTCCAAGGTTGGTAGGATATTGGTGACAAATTATTGATTAATATTTCTTACTAATATTCCTTGATGATCCAACAGCCAACGTTAATAAGATAGGTACCTGTTAATTGAGTATCTCAAGCTTTGCCAATTTGTGTACTCAGATTTTCTTTGTCACACTTTCCGAGATAATATAAATATTGCCATTTTCTAAACTCCAAATAAAATATAAAAAGTATTTTTGTCTGTTTCGGAATTTCAACCGAAGACCTCAATATCAACAGTCTTATAATAGCCACTACACCAAGACACAATCTTCAGCAAATTAGTTGGTTAGTATTACAGATTTAAAAAAAAACATATTTAATTAAAACATTATTTCTTCTACGTATTTAATTTAATAGCATGGAGTCATTTATGATTTGTAATTACATAAGGAAAGAACTCCTTTAAGTCTTTCAGCTAAGTTCATGCAGCCTGAAACGTCAAAGGCGCTGAGGAAACCACGAACACGAGTGTCTTCAGAGTTAATTCCTTTAGTATGTATAATAAATATAATTATGCATTAATTTAACCAACGCTTATGTTATGGTATACTGAAAAGGGTATTTTTTCGCTTAGTTAAGTTAAGTTGAGCTAGACTAAACTCACTGTAGAGTTATTCTGTTACAAATGAAAAACTCACTGTAGAACGCGATTGTGATAATGAAAAAAATAAAAATATTTATTTCATTATTAAAAAGTTACAGCTATAATCAGAAACTATCAGGGACTATCCTAGTAAGTAACTAGTATTGCTACTAGTACTTGTGGCAGGTAGTCCCGCTCTTCCATAACATTCTTATACAATACTAAAAACGTGTGTGTATATGTGTGTGTGTCAGGAATATGATATGACATGATATGTCAGAAATTGACTTTATATATTACCAGTTGTCACCCGCGGTTTCGCTCGCGTTTTAGGGCATTGGTTGGCATTTGTTGTGTAAGGTAAAAAATTAGTCTATATTCTTGAACTTCAAGTTTGCTTCACACCAAATTTCATCAAATTCGGTTCGTTGGTTTGATCGTGAAAAAGCATCAGACAGCTAGATTGACAGACAGATAGACAGAGTTACTTTCACATTCATTAAAGTATAGATTATTAAACCCTTACATATCGATAAATTGTCACCGTGGTCAAAACTTCAAGAGTGAAAAATGAAATGATTATATAACATAACGATGCTACTTTTTGACATCTGCACATGAACTTTCGTATTTTGGAAGGTAGATCAAAAAAATCGGAAAATAAGATTCTTCTTCCTCAATTTTTGGAACAATATGACAATCTACTACTACTGTAAACACTATCTATAGAAGAATATGCCATACATTAAACCATCAAAGTTCTGCCAATCATCAGATCTAAGTTATGTTCCTCTATTAAAGTACTAAGTGCTACTCAACTTATTACGTTGTAATTACGTTGAACATAGTTGGTATACAGACATCTCTACCACCAATAAAACCTACTACAATTTTTCGGTGAATTTGGTTTCAACGATTGCTAAAATCTTTTTTCAATAAAGACGTGATTACACCTGCTTATTGCAAGTCAAAAATTTACCACCAAATTATACATATTTCTACAATTCCAAAAACAATTATGAATTTACTTCCTCATATATTACATTTATAAACGGTTAAGTTACTTAATGTAATTGGACCAAATACACTGACATTACTGCGAGTACAGGACTGGCCAGATGTCGTTGGAGTCTAGACTCTAGACGATCGCTGATATTGAGGGGACTAATTTCATGATATAAGTCGTTATACTTGGTTCTATCGAAGACTGCGTTGAGTAGAAAAGTCAATTACGTTTTTAAACTATACTCAAACTTTTCTATTATTCTATTTTTAAAAAAAGATTGCAGTTTAAGTCATAAGTATGTTTGCCCGTTTTAGAACACACATATATATTTTCGGACATCTCGTCAAAATTCTAAGTTTTTCTGACATTTTCTGCCTTGCACAACCACTATGTGGAACCAGCTTTCGCCGGCGGTTTTTCCGAACCGATACGACATGGGAATCTTCAAGAAAAGAGCGTACTCCTTTCTTAAAGGCCGGCAACACACCTGCAAGCCTCCTGGTGTTGCAGATGTCCATGTCACGGTGGCAGTCACTTTCAATCAGGTGAGCATCCTGCTCGCTTGCCACCTATCTCATAAAAAAAAATTAAAAAAATAGTGATGCATGCCTGGGTTTGAACCCGGAGTCATTGGTTAAGATGCACGACTCCTTACCACCGGGCCATCTGAGCTCCATCTGAGCAAAAATAGTAATTATGCTTTATTTGAAATTAATAAACACAACCATGTAAAGCGAACACTAAAATAATAAATTATTAATTAAGGAAGAAATATTTTTAAACATGCTTATATTTAAAATTTTCTAAAACGTCGGAAATAAAAGTCGCTAGTAAATCATCATCATTTTTTAATATTATATAATTTTATATATTGTCCCGAAAATACAAAAAAAAAAATGTACACAAGTTATGGCATACAGTATAAATTTACGTTCCCATAACAAAATGTATGGGTATATTTAAAAAAAAACACACGCAAGAAGTCAGGCGAAGATGGGCTTCTAATATTGGACAACATCACATACATTACTCTGATCAAAAGGTAAGTAGCTAAAGCACTTGTATTATGGAAAATTAGAAGTAACGACGGTACCACAAACACCCAAGACAACATGGAAAAGTGATCTTTTTCTACTTCAACTCGGACGGGAATCGAACCAAGGACCTCGTAGTGGCGTACCCATGAAATCCGATACACACTACACGATCACGAAGATCGTCAAGCTTCTATAGGGCACTTTTTTTTTATAAAACAAATACCAAGCAGTTTTATATGTGTAGATTTTATATTTTATCCGACTTCCGTTTCACCAGCGACCCGAGTCGCCAGTACTCTACATAACGAATAAATTTTCACACCGTCCGTCTGTCGTGCGACTTTTAATTGAAACCTGCCGATTACACCGACTGGCGTCGCATACATTTGAATCTTATCGTCCTTTTGGAAATTGAATCTGTGGTTCAGTTCCCTGACTGATTGTATTTGTTTTGCGAGTGACGTCACAGCAGGGATCCGTTACTATTGGTTAAGCGGATATCACGACATCGAGGAGATATATTATTGGTTGATAGTCATATGTTCAAGCTTGAGTAAGTACGACGGCAAAATTTGTAGTTACAATCCAATCAAAATATTTTTTTCCTTATAAAAGCACCTTTATATAATTATGTTACAGCTAAAATAATTATGCATGCTACCGGGTAATAGATGCTACCGAAAAGAACCGGCGAGAAACGCATTAGTTAAAGTTAAAAGTAAAGTAAAGTAACAGCCTGTCAATTTCCCACTGCTGGGTTAAGGCCTCCTCTTCCATTAAGGAGAGGGTTTGGAACATATTCCACCACACTGTTCCAATGCGGGTTGGTGGAATGCACATGCAATGCCCACACAGGCAGAATTTCGATGAAATTAGACACATGCAGGTTTCCTCCAAATGTTTTCCTTCACCGCCGAGCGCAAGACGAATTATAAACACAAATTAAGCATATATCTATAGTGGTCCTTGCCTGGTTTTGAACCCGAAATCATCGATTAAGATGCACGCGTTCTAACCACTGTTACTTTTAGGAAAAGGAAGTTTATGTTAAGGAAAACGTCGTGATCAGTCATACGTGAATCCAATAATATATATTTTAACAGCGTAGTCGAATTATACTGAAACGATTAATATAAGTTTCATAGATAAACAATCTAAATTTATACTATTACTAGCGACGCGCACCGGCTTCACACGTTATCACATGAGAAACTTTTAAAATTATCAGTGTTTCTTTGCTATATTGTCCATTTATTATATACCAAAACTTTCCTATCAAACCAAGCTATATGTTAAAAAAACCGCATCAAAATCCGGTGTGTAATTTTAAAGATCTAAGCATTAATGGGAAAAGACGTTTGCGTTAAACTCAGTTCTTTTCTCTCGAAGAAATCTCAATAACAGTATGACTTCAATATTTCAGTGTAACAGGCGATACCGTGGAGTTTGTGAAAATTACAAGATATTTGAAATGAATGCTTTAAGTCGATATCAGTGGTTTTAAGGCTAACATTGACTTTGTAGATGGAATGTTTTCCGATGGAAATAAATTTAATATTCGGTTAAGAGAAAATACAAACAATGGTTTGGACCATTGTTTTAACAACCAAATTTGTAAATAATAAACAAAGAAACAAGCGAAAAATAACGAAATAAATTTTATATAAATATTGTTCTTCACTTTGAAATGAGTGAGCCAGTGTTATTATAGTTACAAAGGACATATGTGTATTAACTCTAAATTGGTCCAAACGTTCCAGAGATTAGCTGTTATTTCAACATTACAAACAGACACTAAAATTTAATTACATGTATAAAGTATAGATGTAACGGCATGAACATAAAATATGATTTCCAAGGATCTTAATTAACATGACATTCGAACTATAGACCATCCAAATTGAACAGGGACAAGACAGAAGATTATACGGTGGAACTTCTAAAACTCTATCGAAGTCTAGATGTCTGCAGGTGTCCGTTTAATTTAGGGACCCGATTGTTTCAAACTCATGAATATGTATAACACTTCTACCGCCATTTGCAATGATATTCCACTTTAAACGGTTTTTGAAATCTTGGCAACGATACAATATGAATTTTGGTTTAACATACACTT
Source organism: Vanessa cardui (assembly GCF_905220365.1). Classification (NCBI taxonomy): domain Eukaryota; kingdom Metazoa; phylum Arthropoda; class Insecta; order Lepidoptera; family Nymphalidae; genus Vanessa; species Vanessa cardui. Next base: position 2,067,523 of record NC_061142.1, on the reverse strand, counting down.
ATATTGTTTTATAACGATCTGATATTTTTCTCTTTAATAATGTCGCTTACGACGTAATTTAATTAATAGGGTCTTTTGAATTTTTTTTTTAATGTTCTTAGACAAATAAGCAATTTTGAAATTGATTGTTGCGATATCATTGGTCGAAATAGATAATCTATATTCATTAGGATTCGGAAAATGATGACCTTTTGAGAGTAATCGAAGTTGTTATCGGAAGTTGGGAAGTAAATTTAAGGTGGACATACATATATCTATAAGAACTGAGATTGCCAAGTGGTTAGAACGCGTGCATCTTGACCAATGATTGTGGTGTCAAACCCAGGCAAGCACCACTATATATATGTGCTTAATTTGTGTTTATAATTCATCTCTTACTCGGCGATGAAGGAAAACATCGTGAGGAAACCTGTATGTGTCTAATTTCATCGAAATTCTGCCACATGTGCATTCCACCAACCCGCATTTGGAGTGAGAACTCCAAAACGCGCTAATAGATAAAAAAAAATATCCTCATAATTTTAATATTATCTTATTATAAGCATCTATATAAATACGATACCGTAAAATAAAATCACGTGAAAACCCAATTTTAAATACATTTTGATATTTAAATTTTTCTAACTTAAATTTTACAGTCGAATTAAAATTTAACTTCGGAAAGTTTGTTCACATTTACGAACTAAACACTTTAAACTTTGACCGGAATAAATCACCGACTCTTTTGGCACCGCTTTCATGCACTCAGTGTACAATGCGTGCCAAATAAAAGTATAAATAATAAAGTATCTCCCTAACACGCTCTGTACAGTCGGGAAAAGAAAAAGTTCGTCACCTTAAAATCTATTTTCGTGTGCTCAGTATGAGCGACAATCTGCTTTACCGATCGAAAATGACACATTGGCTCGCAATGATTTGGGGTTTAGATTCAAAAGGTATTAAGAGTTAAGACTTGATAAAGCAATAAATTTGAAAACTGACGAAGGTTTTCTTACTCTGACTGTACATAAATGTCTAAATATCTCTAAAATGTGTTTGAATGTATCGTCGACGATAAAATTTTATATTGTTTTAATCTTCATAACTTGATATGAAATATCCTCTCAATAGTCAATAAATACAATGTTATTTTATTTGATCTTTAACATTGAGATAGTTTTGTTATCCTTTTACATAATCTTAACATATGTTTGTACATAAGTGGTCTTAGATTTTGACTATTTGAGACTTTAGAAATTTCAGCTAAGACAATGCAAGCAACATTGTTTGGAACACGAAAGAAAACATGCTAGTACAACTACTAAGTTTCCTTTGTAGTCAAAGATTAAGTGCAATATCCTCAGGTTAAAAAGTATCTGTTTATTTCACACTATTGTCTAAAGGTCTTCTTTCTTATTGAGGAGAAATTTAGGAGATTATTCAACCATTTTGCTTCATTGAAATCTTCATGGAATCTGACAAAACTTGTCATACCTACTTATATACAACAAATAAAAAAAAATTCTCAAGATTTTCCGTGCATCCCAAAACACAAATTGAATTATAAACTGTTTAGGAGGAGATTATCAAAACGTTCAAATAAAACCTACTACACATCTAGTAAACAGTAATACGAGAATATTTTTAGAAATATATATTTTTACATGTTTTTAAATAATAGAATAGAAATAGCGTTTTGTTGCGGTCGGTTTTTCTTTTTGTTATGTTTTTTTTTTTTTTTAATTTATTGCTTAAATTTTAGTCTTCTATTCCCTCTATCCTAATAATTGATCAAGGGTTAGTCGAAATTTGGTCCAGTTATTTAACCAAAAAAAAAAACATAATTCAATTTACGTATTTCCATTTTTGTGTCCTAAAGTGTAACGATTGTCGACTCGCTCATGTGGAAGGACTTTATAAAGATCACTAGGAATCACATTACCTCTTTACCCTTGTTATGTAGTCAATACCCACGAATGGAAATATTTTATTGACTATATATAGAATTTCGACTATCCGTTCAGAATTAGATGTAAAAAGTAATATCCGACAATGATAACATAAGATATCGATGGTTTTGTGCCATTTTCAATTTAGACTACGTTTACATAATCTTAGAGCTAAGATGGCCCAGTGGTTGAGGATTTCGGGTTCAAACCCAAGCAAGCACCTCTATATATATATGCTTCATTTGTGTTTATAATTCATCTCGTGCTCGGCGGTGAAGGAAAACATCGTGAGGAAACCTGCATGTGTCTAATTTCATGGAAATTCTGCCACATGTGCATTCTACCAACATGCATTGGAACAGCGTGGTGGATTATGTTCCAAACCCTCTCTTTAATGGAAAAGGAGGCCTTAGCTCAGCAGTGGGTAATTTACATGCTGTTACTTTACTACGTAATCTTATATTGTAAGTTATTTAAAGAAATATTCGTACAGACTAAGTGCTACCTGGTGGTAAATGGTCACTAACACATATATACATTAGTGCTGTAATATTTTACATTTCATAACATAATACAACATATCCACCTCCAATGTTAAAAACTCATTTATATTAACGACCTTCGTGGTCGAGTAGCGTGTAAACCAATTTTCATAGGTACTCCACTTGGTCCCGGGTTCGAGTCGCTGTAGAAAATGTTCATAAATTTTCTATATTGTCTTAGGACTGTGTATTTGTGGTACCGTGTTTACTTTTGATTTTTGATAACACAAGTGCTATAGCTACTTATTTTCAGATCAGAGTAATGTATGTTATGTTGTCCAATATTTATATATTATATTGATCCTTGTATAGTTACACTGGATTATTCATCATCAGAATAACACCAAGTATTGCTGATTGGCGTTAGAATATTTATTGATGGGCTTGCTTTATTGATATTTTTTGTTGTGACTAATATAGTGACTAAAAAGTCTTTCTACGTTCGAAACAAAACAATGTATGCAAAGCCAACAAACAATACTATTAAGTACGAAGTAGATAAAAATAAGAGAAAGAAAGAAAAGATGCATTTTAATAGCAAACAAAAAGATAGATAAGAACTGATACTGAAAATCAGAAACGTGAAACACTATGTATATTCATGAGAAACTCGAATTCTTCTACCCTAAGTCATTCAAAGAGCATTCGCCGCTGCATTTAGTTCGGAAAAAGCTCGTTAAAAACCAATTAAGCGACACCTGCACCATTGGCGAAACGCAAATCTATGAAAATCTCCGTTTTATACAAATTGCTTTTTATTTATACCAATATCAATTGCGATTTACTTGGTGGGAGTACTTTCTGCTAGCCCGTCTGGGTAGGGACCACCCACTCATCAGATATACTTATTACCGCCAAACAACAGTACTTAGTATTGTTGTGTTCCGGTTTCCGGTGAACCAGCGTAACTACAGGCACAAGGGACATAACATCTTTTGTTCCCAAGGTTAGTGGCACATTGACGGTGAAAGGAATGATGACTGTTTCTTACAGTGCCATTGTCTATGAGCCGTGGTGACCACTTACGATCAGGTGGACATATGCTCGTTCAACAACCAATAGCACACAAAAAAGAAAATAGAATTATAATATTAAACTACGGAAAAGTGGATTTATATGTTTTACAACAACATTAACACGCTATAAATTATTATATTTCCCACTGTTTGGCTCAAGCCTTTTCTTGCTTTGAGGAGAAGTTTTAGAACATATTCCACCACGCTGCTCGCTGCGTCTTGTTGGAGACACGTGGCTTCTTCGCGGTGTTTCCCTTCACCGCCGCTAGCATTAACAAAAATTGTAGGAAACCTGCAAGTTTTTTAATATTATTTATACTCAATGCAGTCTGAAGTTACAGTTAATATCATAGTTTAATCCAGCTCGACCAATAAGATCGCATTAATTTTCTGTCAAATATTGTTTATTTGGCGTTTATCCTCCTATGGACGGAAAAGATTTATTTTATTATTGCTATTTATATTTGCTCCTCTAACTCCAGATAGTATTGAATTTAAACGATTTATAGGTTTAGATTATTTACTTATCTCGGGTCGAAACTCGAGAGGTCGATACTTAGCCATTGTATTGTAAAATATTGGGGCAGTTTTCACCCGTTTAAAAAAGTAATTCCTATTCAAACTTTATCGGGTACCGACACCCTCGTAAAAGTAACTGTAAACACGTATTCAATGCTGAAAGGCCTGGCGATTACTGGCGCTATTAAGGTTTTATTGTTGTCTGTTGTATACGTATGTTTTTAATGCCCAAACATTTAAAGCTACAATATACATACACGATACAGATTATACTGCAGATAATTCTAAATTATACATCACTAGCGACCGGCCGATTTTTTCTTGTTTCTTTACTATATTGTCCTTCCTTCCTCTTGAATAGAGTGATTCAATCTATTAAAAGAAACCACATCACAAACCATTGCGAATCTTCAGATATTTTTAGATAATTAATAGAATACTTACCGAGTTTATACCGAATAAATATATAATAACTATTTTTCTATCGATTTCTATAAAACAGGCTATTTTTTAAAACACAATACAAAAAAATACTTAGTAAGTAGTTATCATGCTCAGCAAGTTTTAGAGAAGGTTTTTGCTTAAACAACTATTTGTAACGGTTTGCTGAATCTGCTAGTTACGTCACAATAAATACTAGAATTACCTCCCCATCCTTTCCAGGGTTTATTTTAAATCTTAAAGTAGCATAGAGATTATTTACATAAAGTCATACTACCCGATTCGGCTACTTTTTTTACAAGGTATAATACAATTTTCCACGTAAAACGTAAGTTACATATTTAATATATACCCAAATCGCGGTTAAGCCCAAATAAAATCCAGCATGTAACCATGCTAAGCTAAAAGAGCATTATTTCGTCAAGGTCTTCTGACAAGTTCGACCCTTTTAGATTTGAAAGGGTTGGCGTAAAAACATTATTAGTATTCTGAGCGACTCAGGTGTAATATTGGTACAAAGCTTACGCGAATATTTAAAAATAATATTTTATTTTGTTAGTAGGTATTAATGTGTACTTTAATGTTAAATCATATTCTATCTTTATCTGGTTTTTAATGAAGTAATTTAAAAAAAAATACAAAGTATTCTATTGGATAAAATGTAATAATTATTATCATGTTATATATTCGATTGGTTTAAATTTTTAGTCTAATAGGAGACGATATTGATTATTATATAATAAATAAATAAAATAAAAAATAAAAAATAATAAATAAACATTGGACAACATCACATACATTACTCTGATCTATGTAAGTAGCTAAAGCACTTACTTGTTATGGAAAATCAGAAGTAACGACGGCACCACAAACGCCCAGTATCAGACAACATAGAAAACTAATAATCCTTTAAATTTTTTGAATATATTATACAGACAATAATATATTCAATTAAATTATAAGTAGTACTTGGTGGTAGGGCTTTGTGCAAGCCCGTCTGGGTAGGTACCACCCACTCATCAGTTATTCTACCGCCAAACAACAGTACTCAGTATTGTTGTGTTCCGGTCTGAAGAGTGAGTGAGCCAGTGTAACTACAGGCACAAGGGACATAACATCTTAGTTCCCAAGGTTGGTGGCACATTGACGATGTAAGGAATTGTTAATAATTTTTACAGCGTTTATGTCTATGGCTCGTCCGCCAACCTATACCATAAAAAAAAAAATAAGTATATTCAACTTGTTAAAATAAATTGTTTTTGCTACATTACTCGTTTTTGTTTTGTTTGTTTTGATTAAGTTTTGTGGTCCCTTAACTAATTAGCACTTATACTTTCTCGAAAGGTTAATTAATAAAAGTATCTTAATTCTACAAGGCTCCAACTATATTTATGGCAAATATCATCTAAATCAATTCAGCTGTTTAAGCGCGAAGAACTAACAGACAAAGTTACATTTGCATTTATAGTATTAGTAACATACTAATTAAGTAAAAAAAAAAAAAACGAAATAAGACCTCTTTTTAAGACAAAATCGCTCCGAGGTCTTCGATTGAACCAAAGGCTTATTCATCCTACTCGAGTGCCCCGTGACAAGTGTTCATTGGACAGAGGTCCTCGTAATTCGACGAAATTTGACAGGTGTCATTGCTGTCACACCGAATAATAGGACCGACAAAATAAATTATGAGTAACTAAATTGACAAACAATAATAAATAAGGAAACGTCTGCAAGTTTTATTCAACGTTAATATTATATTATAAATTGTTTGGATAGTACCTCTTTATTTATTTTCTTTTATGTAAGCAAAAGAACCCCTTCGTCTAGTTAGGTATTTAATTATACTTAATTTATGTCATAATAAACTACAACCAGAAATTAGGGTACTCGAATTTAAAGAAGTTTTTGTTCTTTTTTTTTTTTTATTTGATGGATGGCAAACGAGCTCACTTCATGGAACGTGACCACCCATGGACATTTGCAACACCAGGGGGCTTTCAGGTGCGTTGCCGGCTCTTAAGAGAAGCGTACACTCTTTTCTTGATGGTTCCCAAGTCGTATCGGTTCGGAAAAACCGTCGGCGAAAGTGGATTCCACCGAGTAGTTTTACGAATTTCTATAATTATTTATTTTTCCTAACCTCCTTGGATACCAGGGTTTATAAATATTAATACCAATAGAAGTAAGTTACAGAATTTGGACTTAGATCTGGTCACATGCCATAAGTTTAAACCTCGAATGAGGAAAAGGCACGCCCCCATTTGTGAAGTATGTTTGTCACACTTGTTATTGTCGTTTGTCCTTAACCACAGCTTGAGAGAAATGCTAAAATATGAACTAAATTGAACTTTGTTTAATACTGGTGCCTTTAATTCTATTCTTAGCAAACCTTCTAGTATTTCAGCAATTACAATTTACAATTTTTTTATTAATAGGCTAATGGATGATGCGAAAAATAAACAGTCAATTATTGTTATCAAAATATATTATGATTTTAAAAATGTTTATTTATTAACGAAAGTTGAAAATGATACTTAATTTATTCAAAAATCCATAAATAAAAATACATTTATTTAAATGTTTGTCACGTGACGCAAAACACTCCTGATTGGTCGGGCTTATGATGAAGTCACTTGCTTGTTAAACTTGCTCGCCTTCTATATGTACCACAGATTAAAATCCAAGTAAGTGATATCACCGACCCCATTGCAGTGCCATATTGTCCAAGTATCGTTATCGCGCGTTATTTAAATATGGAATTTTTAATATGATATTTTTCAGCAAATACATATGTAATAAAAAAGTCAACTTTTACTGGGTTCCTTAACCTCTACTAAATAATATACAATAGATTTTGAAAACCAGTCAAATAGCCTATTTTCTCAAACTGATTTGGTCTTACTTTTTGAAATATTTTCAACATTAACATTTAGGCTGCCTTTTACAAGAATAATAAAAAAAATGATGTCACTATTTCTAAACTACTACACTTACGTAACGGCACGGAGTTCCTTTAATATTGAAATTGAGTAGGCAACGGCTTTTTGTTATGTCTGAGTAAGAGGAACACGTGACCAAGCCTTCCTCATTGTTAAGTGCCCAAGAAAGGCATATATTATAATAAATAATAATAAATAAATAAATATGAGACAACATCACATACATTACTCTGATCCCAATGTAAGTAGCTGAAGCACTTGTGTTATGGAAATCAGAAGTAACGACGGTACCACAAACACCCAGACCCAAGACAACATAGAAAACTAATGGTAATCTACATCGACTCGGCCAGGAATCGAACCCGGGACCTCGGAGTGGCGTACCCATGAAAACCGGTGTACACACCACTCGACCATGGAGGTCGTCCATGTATATTGATGGATACATTATTATGTATATATTGATGGATCAGTACACTAATTCAATTACAATTTTAAAAGATATCTATTTTAGATAGATAGATAAACTTCTTTATTGCACACACGTAAAGTTGACAATAAGTAAAAGAAATTGACAAGAGAAAACATTAGTATGCAAAGGCGGTCTTATCACTGTTAGTGATCTCTTACAGACAACCTCAGGAGTAAAAAGCTATTATATTAGTAATACGTTAAGTGCATAGAAAGTTTATGTCAAAATAATAATAAGTAAATGTCGACTACAATAATAAATACATACATCCAATATACACAAACGCATACATCTATATAAATATAATATACAATAATGTATACCTAATATACATAATCTATAAATACACACATATACATACATACATACATACATACATGCACATATATATCCTATATATTAACAATAAATACAAATTAAACAGATACGAGTATATTGTCGTCTACATGTTCGTTTTGCAAAGCCAAATAATAACGTTTTAATCGATTTTTGAATATATTAATTGTTTCTGAATGCCGAATGGTATACGGCAAATCATTCCACAGTTTAGCAGTTTTAACTGTAAAAGATTCGTTGTAACACTTAGAGTGACTTATTGGTAATTTTAATTTATTGTCACTTCTGGACCGAAGATTAGGATGCGAAGGAGAGTCAGTTGTAAAGAAAGCAAAGTGTTCTTTAAGATAGTGAGGAGTGTGGGGATGGAAAAGGATGGTAAAGAGAGTGCAAAGAGCATGGAAATTTCTACGACGCCGAACAGTTAACCACTGAAGTTTAGCGCGGTATTGAGAAATATGGTCAAATTTCTTTAACCCAAATACGTACCTAATGCATAGATTTTGTAACCGCTCCAACTTATCCAACAGTTCTTGTGTGGGATTTATGTAACAAGCATCAGCATAATCGAGGATAGGAAGTAATAGTGAGTTGACTAAAGTGATTTTTGTTTTTATAGGTAACAGGTTTTTCCAACGCTCAATGGTACCTATTGTAGCAAAAATCTTTCGGCTAACGTTTGACACCTGCGGTGCCCAGGTAAGTGAGCTATCTAAAATGACACCAAGATTTTTAAACTTATCAGTATAATTTATGCAAATCCCATCAGTAGTTATTGGAGGCAGCTGTAGATTATTTAATAAAGATAGTTGATGCTTGTTACCACAAATAATGAGTTATGATTTAGAAAAATTTAAATGTAAACCATAAGACTTACTCCATGAGTTTATAGTTTGAATATTGTGATTAATCTGTTCAATAGCATTGACAACATCTTCAATAGGAGATGATAAATAAACTTGGAGATCGTCTGCATAAAGATGATAAGGTATCGTAAGTAAATCGGTTACAGCGTTAATGAAAATTGAGAAAAGTAGAGGGGATAGTACTCTTCCCTGCGGGACTCCAGCTTTAATGTGATAAGTAGTGGAAAGTTTACCATCATATCGGACACACTGACGGCGATTATGTAAGTAAGATTTAAACCAGTTAATGGCATTAGATGAAATATTAAACCGTTCAAGAATAGCAAGTAAGATTTCAAAGTCTACAGTATTAAATGCATTAGAGAAATCAAGAAGAACTAAAAAAGTTACTTGCTTTATATCCATGCTATATCTAATGTCATCGCATACTTTAATAAGTGCTGTTGTTGTACTGTGCCCAGGTCTAAAACCAGATTGAAGTGCACTTAATATCTTATTTTTGTTTAGAAAATCGGAGAGTTGATGGTGCACAATACGTTCAAGAACTTAAAATGGAAAAATAGAAATGGGACGAAAGTGCGAATAAGTTGTCGGGTTAGGTGTTTTGGGAAGTGGAAGGACATGAGCTATTCGCCAATCATCAGGAAAAGTACTAGAAGACAGGGAATAATTGAATATGTGGTCAAAGATGGGAAGGATGATGTCTAACGATAATAATATCATCTTACGACTTACACAATCACCGCCAATAGCATCCGACTTGATAGCTGCAATGTTCTTTCTGATGTCGTCAGTAGATATATTACGGAAACAGAACGGATTTCTATTGAATGTAGGCTGATGCCTTAGAGAGTTAACTGTACTGATTCTGTTTGTGTTATCCGTTATTAAAATCAACATTTAACTTTACACTACTGTTTTGTTTCCCTATTCCCGTAGATTCTAGAAATCTCCAAGTCTTGCCAGAATCTTTACCCTCTAACGAATTATGTATGTAGCTACGTTGCGCATCTCTACACACTTTACTACATTTATTACGTAACTGCTTATATCTAAGTAAATTTTGCTCTGTTGGACTAGATTTGTACTTACCTTTCGCTGAATTTCGTTTAGACATAAGAGTTTTGATATCATGCGTCAGCCATGGAGCTGGTAGATGCTTAAGTTTAATAGGTCTCAATGGCGCATGAATATCAAAAAGCTCAATGAGTAAAGAATTAAAAATGCTAAGCTTAGAATCTACCGTGGTAGCAGCAAAAACACTATCCCAATTTATATTACTGAGGTCGTGCTTGAAATTATTATTGTCAAAAATTTTGAAGCTTCGTCGCATAACAACCGTGGGCTTAACTTTCGGAGGTCGGACTTTGTATGAAAGGAAAATAAGATCGTGATAGGAAAAGGCTTCAGCCGGAAGTTGGCCGTGGGAATGGACATGATTAGGCGAGGAAACAATCATTAGGTCTAATTGGGATGGGATGCAATTCGGGAAGAAATGTGTGGCATTGGTCGGAATTAGATGCAGATTTGAGCTGTTTATGATATTACTGAGTCTTGTCGCACGAGCATCATTCTTTATAATACAAGTATTAAAATCACCCAATGTTATAGTATGATCCACTGCAGATACATATTTCTCCAGTAATTAATGTGCAAGGATGGACTGTAAAAAACTCCTAATAAAACTTTTAAACTACCAAACAGAAGTTCTATAAAAATATGTTCAGCAGTTTCTGAGTATTCAGAGGGTGATTTATCTAATATGGTAAAAGGTATTTGACTGCGAAGGTATATAGCGACCCCGCCAGCTCTTTTATTTGTACGGTCGTTTCGTATGAGATGGAAACAATGGAATAGTGTAAGAAGTCGAAGGAAGAGAAGGCTTAAGGAAGGTTTCAGAAACAAGAAATGCGTGAATGTTTTTGGAGTCAAAAGACGAGAGAAGATCGGGATAATGAGCAGGGAGGCTTTGGGCATTTAGATGGACTACATTGAAGTTTTTGGGAACTGAAGAGAGATTAGATTCCAGAAGTGAACTTAAAGGTGCAGCAGTACTGTGGAAGCTGTCCTCCGAATCAGCCGAAGCTGAATCATAAACACTATCATTATCAGATATTTGGCTCATGTTAAATAAAATAGATTGATAACAATATAAAATAAAATAAATATACCTACATAAAAAATTAGACTAATGTAATAATGTAATACTATATAATAATAGATACTTTAAACTAAATATTTTGTAAAACTAAACATTTTTTACCCCGTCAGCAAATTGTAAGAAAACACACAATTACATACAATCATCTATGTGCAAATTCAACTAAAGTACAAAACACCAATGATGTTATATTACTATCGATAAAATTCATCAATTTCATCACTTAAAATATCTTCCAAAATTAAAACTATGTTGTAACACTACATCTACAAGTATAAAACATCATTGCACAACAAATAATATATAAAATACATATTGGCAAAGTAAGCAAAACAAAATACAAATATATATCTACTATAATAGCGACAAGAAGAAAATCACATATTGTAATTGTTTAAGAATATTACAATACTACTACAATTTTTAATCTAACAATATCTATATACCTATACAATGCTTATAAATAAAAAAAAAAGTATTTTATTATGCAGAATAATTTAACTAACTTTGAATACACTCTTTAGGATAAAATTAAACAGGATAATAATAATATAAACCTAATATGGTTTATATTATTCAATGCCTTAATTAATGTAGTTCTAAATTTAAATTTAAATTTTATTATTATGAAGACAAACTTGAACTCCGAGGATGGACATATATTATAATATAGACAAAAATGGAATGCTGACTAGTGTAGACAAACCGAATTGCCATTATAATTCGAAAAAGGCAATTAGTTTTCGTTTCAATGTTCAATTTTTTACAACTATAACCTCAAACTGACTGAATGACTACTTAAGTCATAACAGGAGTGACGTCACTGAACGCTATATTAGTGTTTTGAAATACATTCCGTTTCACGTTACTTTAGTTTGTAATTATTGTTAAAAAAACAAAAATATATCAAATATAAACCTTGCAGTGGCCCTTCTTTTGTAACATTTTAATAGCAAATTTTCCATATATATTATATTTGCATGTTCCCTATTGGAACAACATCCAGTAATGTTATGTATACAGTTTAGCATTATAAATAAATAAAAAACGTACATACTTTTATTTAACACCTCGCTTCACCGGTAACAGCAGGCTCTATGTAGCCTGCTGTCACCAGTGTTTGTATTTTTGTTTAGAGAATCGGAATTGCGATTCAACAGGGAAATGCTGATAGCATTTTGCCACCACTCCACGCAGTTAAAATTTATACAGTAACTATTTTAAATTCATGTTTGTATATATTTAAGGACTTCATATTTTTTATTTTAGTAAGACTAATTCATTTTTAAATGGAAAACAATTTTGTTAAATGTCAACCACATTCCAGAAAAAATACCATTGATGTCAACAATTGTCAGTTGTCATGTCAATGTCAAGTGGCAGACTGGCAGTCTAAAATTGCAAACATGTAGAATATTAGTGTTACTGTTTTGTGCTTAAAACTTCTGTTTTATTTTAAGTCAAACTATTTTCTTATTCAGAATTATCTTAGTACGGAATTTGTATTTCAACTAACACTTTAGATATACTCTTTGAGAAAATTTAATATTTTGTTGAATCGGCGGTTTGTGTTTTTATAACTTAAAAATGACAGATGAAACTCCACAAAAGCGCCAAGACGATGAATTGTTTGCTTTACAGGTAAAAATTTAGTCAATTTATTTATAGTATTTATTATAAATGAAGCCTAGTACAGCTTTCAAATAAATATTCACACTAATTTTGTTTATACTTAGTAAAATCATACATCCAGCGCTGAGATAAGCTGTAAAGTTTATATTTTGATACTCATTACAGGCAATATACGGTGATGCGGTTGTTGATAACAGAAAGAAGTCTGTTTGGAATGAATGGCGCCCTATAGATGTACTTCTAAAACTGCTACCTTTAAACAGCTCTGAAGGTGTGCACTGTAAAGCGACACTGCAATTTATATGCTGTCATAATTATCCTGATAAGTAAGTATTTATATATTAAATGATAAAGATTTTGTAAGTATTCCAGGGTATTAAAAGTGTTGATTTTTTTTTTGTTTACAGACCACCAAAGATTCTTTTAAACAATGTATCGGGATTATCTGACGATAATGCTAATAAATTGCTAGAAAATTTAGTAGATCTAGCTGAGCAGTTATGTGGAGAAGTGATGATCTACCAGCTTGCTCAGCACACAGAAGTAAGTTTTATATTTATTACACTTCTTCATTAGTTACTTCATTCATCATTCATCATTAGTCACTTCATTAGTTACTTAGCTCTTAAAACCTACTTTGAACATAAGACTGAAGATTCATATTGATTTTGATGTTACATTGATGCAATATCTTTTTGATTGTCATATTAAATATTCTGTGATGCTCAATATATTGTTTTAGCTTTGAAAGTAAAATCAAAGCAAAGTAACTAAGTAGAAGAGTTGTATGGTAAATGAACATTGTTAAACAATACTGTCATTGTTCGTAATAGTTCTGAGCTTTTAGCAAATCATAGGATACGTTAATTTAACATTTAGTTTATCTTTACCCCTTTGATCAGCTATAGATAAAGGTGTCTTTGTGTTAACATTTATTTTGCTAACAAATATAGCATTAATAACAAAAATTAAATTATTTATCACAAGTTTTGTAAAGAAGAGTTTGTTTGAATGCATAAAATTCATGATTTACCATTTGAATTTAAAAAAAGGCTAACATTATTTAGTTCTTAAATTAAGAAAGCCTAGTTTTTATAGCTATAGGTTATACAATATTGTACTATACTAGTTATGTGAGTAAAAAGATTGGAAACATAGATTAAGACACATTTTGAACATATGTTAATGTTATATTTTGTTAATTTTACTAACATACTTCACTCCAAACATGTAGAGTATTGTCCTAACTTGAATGTTTACTGCAAAATAGTTGTATCAATAATAATAAAATGGTATATGTTTTAATTTTATTAAATATATAGATATTAAATATTGGAGTATTTTGTTCTCTACGATTACAAGCACAGACTATATTATACATTTGTAATGTAACATTTTTTACAGCAATTTCTTGATGACCACAATAAACCAATCCTATCGTTCTATGATGAGATGGTGAAGGAAAAGGATGAAATGGAAAAATTAAAAATGCATGATTTGCAAGTACGAGAGAATGAAGAAGTGAGTATTATAAATAATTTAACGGATTTTTTGGTAGTTAATCAGTGGTTGGTATATAATGCAGCAGATTTTGAGGTCTTGAATTCAAACTTCTATGAAAGATTATTAATATTTCCAACTGAAATTTGAATTTGGATATGATTCATTGGACAGGGAATGTTCCAGTCCAGTGCCAGAATTATCTCTGTTTGTGCAGACAGCTAATCTAGACCTATAATGTAATTGCTAAACTTATACCTTATACCATAAAGTCACACGCAAGGACCTATGAATGAACAACTTTCACACATTTGTGATCACATTGAATGATATGAATACTTTTGAAATCACAATATTTCTAAAAAATAACTAACATCTTTATCTTTATTAGACAGTCCATATTATATACGGGTAGATGTTCTTTTCATGGTTGAAATAGACACAATACGTCATAGTACTACCAATCAGATTTTAAGACTTAAGAAAATTATCGCACAGTTTATTTAAAACTACTTAGGTATAAATTATACCTAAATGGTTTTTCCTAAATTTTTTTAATATTAGAAATAAATTGTTTCATTGTTAACAATTTTTTTTAAATTTGTTTATCTTTTATTTTAGTAATCATCTAAGGCACCAAATTCATGTGTGCCAGTCATGAATTTGGGGCACAGAATACTTTACACGCGTTAGAACGCGTGCATCTTAACCGATGATTTCGGGTTCAAACCCAGGCAAGCACCACTATATATATGTACTTAACTTTTGTTTATAATTCATCTCGTGCTCGGCGGTGAATGAAAAAAAACATCTTGAAACCTGCATGTGTCTAATTTCATCGAAAGTCAGCCACAATTGCATTCCACCAACCCGCATTGGAATAGCGTGGTGGAATATGTTCCAAACCCTCTCCTTAATGGGAGAGGAGGCCTTAGCCCAGCAGCGGGAAATTTACCAGGCTGTTACTTTTTTTTACTTTACCTTACAATTAATCTAGTAATCAGTCTATCATTCAAAATCAAAATCAAAGTATACTTTATTCAAGTGGGCTTTTACAAGCACTTTTGAATCGTCATTTAACAATTAAGTGCAGCTACCACTGGTTCGGAAAGTAGATTCTACCGAGAAGAACCGGCAATAAACTCAGTAGTTACTCTTTTTCAACATTTAAAAAAATACAGTCATGTTAGTTAATTTTTAAGTTAGTACAATTATTAAATTAATATATCCTGCCTGGAAGTCAACAGGTATTAATTCCAAGCTTTTTTATCATCTACAAAATCTTTTATCGAATAATACGCCTTTTTCACCAATGTATTTTTTATAAACGATTTGAATTTACGAGACGGCAAAGTTAAAAATGTCTGTGGAATTGTATTATAGAAATGGATACCTTGCCCCAAGAAAGATTTATTGACTTTGCGGAGTCGGAAACTTGGCGTTATAAGCTTATCCTTACTTCTAGTGCATATACAATGATTATCACTGATTTTATCAAAGTGATCAATGTTACTGTGAATATACATGATATTGTTGTAAATATATTGCGACGCAACAGTGAGTATTCCTACTCTGTTAAAAACATTAGTCAAGGGTTTTATATTATATATTTATGTTATGTATTTCAAGCTCCAAAAAATGAAAAATGAAATTCAACGGCGTCAAGAGGCACTTCGCGGCGCCATTGACACTGTCAATAACTTGAATGGTCAGGGCGATGCACCAAAGTTGGTCTGGTAAGTATTGTATTATCCCTTATAACTTTAGAAGTTTCCAATGTGATGTCGTAAATAAACAAATTCTGTAGTATATCTAAATAGCGACCCGCCCCGGCTACGCCCGGTTACAATACTGATACTAAATATACTACAGAATTTGTTATTCACGACATCACGTTACAGAATGTTGTCTTAAATTTTCGCGATGATTACACATTTAAATAAAACTATTTATAACGGATGAATCGCGTATATTAATTATTTTAAACATCCCGACGTTTCGAGCACTTTGCAGTGTTCGTGGTCACGGGCAGACTAAGATGACATTTGTCTATTTGAAGAACAAAGGAAATATTATTAACAACTACCGCCAACGATTTCTCAATTGATATCTTGAGTAACGTTCCGGTTGCACGCAGAAGGCACTAACTGTATCTTTAGGTCTTGCAGTCTGTTGGATTTGGGATTTTAAATTTTTAATAAGTGGATCCCAGGTGTTAGAAAGTCTCCAACCATCTTCTCTATTGAAGTTCGGATGTTTTTGAATTTCAATAGCCTCGCGTATCATTCTAGGAATGAATCTGTGTTCTCTTGCGAGGATCTGTGGTTTATCAAATCGGATAAAATGGTTAGGTTTATCCAGAGCATGTTCACAGACTGCAGACTTAGAAGAACGCCTATTTTTGACATCTCCTATATGTTCCTTGACCCTGGTACCGATACTTCTCTTTTTACAAACTGCAGGAGTATATAAACTCGAATGTGAGTGTGGTTTATCTTACATAGGCCAAACAAAGAGAAGTATCTAAAATTATCAGCGTTTCTTTACTATATTGTCCATATATTATACACAAAAACCTTCCTCTCGAATCACTCTATCTATTTAAAAAAACGGCATCAAAATCCGTTGCGTAGTTTTAAAGATTTAAGCCTACAAAGGGACATAGGGACAGAGAAAGCTACTTTGTTTCATACTATGTATTGATTATATACATATGTGTATGATGTATGTACATGTTACTGTAACACGTTCACTGCCACCTAAATTTTTCCTATGCTCATAGCGATGCCGCCATACATAATGCCGCGAACACGCTAAGCGTGTCCCCGGCATCGCTAGATAAATTGTATGGACAAGCGTAGCGTGTCCACTGGCACAGGAACAAAAAAATGATAATTTTTTTGTTAAAACGGTCTTTGTTAGTTAATATTTCTTGTGTTATGCAATAATTAAGGTGTTTAGAATAATGTTGTCAGTGTTTTATCCTGGAATTATGACAAAAAACCGCTTTTATGGTAAGTAAACATCATAATGTAATCAGTGGTTGTAAAACTTTTTAATAAATTCCCACATATCATATTTATATTGGTGTCGAATTTGATATATACTTTTTATCGCGTTATGATTTAGTTCGTATTTCAATAAAAAAATTGTTCATGATATATACTGTTACCTGTTATCTACTGTTGTATCCCTGCAAAGGACGCGGGTCAGTTTGAAAGTAGCAAGGTATAATCAAATAAAATAAAATAGAACTTTCAATACAAATTAAAACAGAGTTTAAATTTCGCTTCATAAAGTGTCCATAAAAATCCACCTTCTTTTTTTGTTTTCTCAAATACATACTTATTAATTTCTAAAATCAATTTTTATCTCACTTGTTTCGTTCACTTTCTTATTAGTTGCTAGAAATGTTCAAAGGTCATAGGATATCGATTCGGTGCACATGTCTTGGTATAATAATAAAGAACAATTAAATAAGTAATAATTAATAAACAAATAATTAAAAAATAATCAAGCTTCTTGTAAGCTAAACTCGTTTTATTGTTTCATTACTTCAATTCTTGTAACACGAATTTGAAGTTGACATGAGTTTACATTTTTAAGGTAAATCAGCCTTATTTAGTGTTTAATTTTATATATTTGGTGTATGTATGTGGTAGTTAATGATTAATCAAACTAACATATAGGTACTTGTAATACATAATCAGTATCAACATAACACAAAGTAAGACAATTTAGTATAAACTTTGTCATTAAATAGGAATGGCAGAATTACGGCTTATATAGTTTTCAACCGACTTCCAAAAGGAGGAGGTTATCAATTCGATTCAATAACTATAACTACATTATATAATCGTAAATCGACTTTTAAGTAGTCTAATATTTTTCATTTCATTTAACTTAGGAAGACTCTAAAAAATATGTTGAATACGCAATTATTTTTATTACTTTTTCGTGCATATTAATTTGTTTTAAAATAGTGTTTTGTTTGAAGTCGGTTTTTCTTTTTGTTAAAATTTTTATTTATACTACAAAGGTGTATAAATTTTTATAATAATAGATATTTGTACAAAAAAAAATGTAACAAAGTTCCGCAAATTTGAGAAAACAATAACAAAATTAGTTCAATTTTCAACAAATTGGTAATAAGCCATAAATAAAATGTGGTTTGTTGAAAAAACAGTTTGACAATCTATGATTATCCTTAATAAGTGAACAAGCCTAGCGTGTCGCCGGCATTACGAAAGACATTTTTTTGTAAAATAAAAAAAAAATATTATTTTTAACGGGCCACTTAAAAACTCAGTAGCTTATCGCTTGAAGATTGCACACAATTAGTTTGAATGAATAATTTAGCCTAGTTTTTAAGATATCACTGAAATTCTTAGAACAAGCCTAGCGTGTTCGCGGCGTGGCTATAGAAATTCGCATGAACACATTACCACGTTCAGTCACAGCGTGTCGCTGGCACTGAACGTGGTAATGTTTATATATTATGTTTAAATCTGCTTTGTACAAACCTAACTCTTTCCATATATTCTTTCCTCAAACTTAAGGATGCGTGAAAAAAATAGCTGTTTTAGCGATAAGGCCGCCTCTTGTGACTTCTTAATCGTGACTAAAATATGTGTTTATTGGTGTACAATAAAAGTAATTTGATTTGATTTTATTTGACATGAACCCTGATCCAAGATGACAGATCTAGTGGCTATAACGGATTCAGATAAGGCAAGCGTCCCTGACTTTATGTGCTTTGGTTGTACTTACAATTTATATGAATTAGGCAGTCACCACCATTCATCATTCATAGACATTGGCACTGAAACCATTCCTTGCATCACCCATTTGCCACCAACCTTCGGAACCAAGAGATCATATCCCTTGTGATTACACTGGCTTACTCACATAAAGCTGTTTACCATGCATAGGAGCTGAGATGGCCCAGTGGTAAGAACGCGTGCATCTTAACCGATGATTGCGGGTTCAAACCCAGGCAAGCACCACTATATATATATGTGCTAAATTAGTGTATATAATTCATCTCGCGGTGAAGGAAAACATCGTGAGGAAACCTGCATGTGTCTAATTACATCGTAATTCTTCCACATGTGCATTCCACCGACCCGCATTGCAACAGCGTGGTGGAATATGTTCCAAAATCTCTCCTTAATGGAAGAGGAGGCCTTATCCCAGCAGTGGGAAGTTTACTGGCTGTTACTATACTTTTACTTTATGCATAGTATCTTTGCTTTCAGTTACGCCGATGATAAAACGTCACCAGCTAAGCTATCTCGGCGAAGTACTGGCTCATTGCCCTGTACGTGCAACATCAAAGGGACTCAAGTACTCCGGTATAGTCACAGAAACAGTAAGAAAGTATACATTGGGAAATGTATAGGTAAGTATACAGTGTATACATATATTTTTTTTATGTAAGTGCACTTAGTTCATTCAAAAAATATGATAAATCATGATTGTGTTTGTTTATAAGGGCTTATCAGTAAGTATTAGTTCGATTTATAGATAACTAATTGAACAAGATAGCCTCATTGATAAATATTAAACAATATGTTGACATATTTTTTTTATGGTACAGGTTGGCGTACGAGCATATTGGCCACCTGATGATAAGTGGTCACCATCACCCATAGACAATGACGCTGTAAGAAATATTAACTATTCCTTACATGGTCAATGTGCCATCAACCTTGGGAACTAATATGTTATGTCCCTTGTACCTGTAGATACACTGGCTCACTCACCCTTCAAACCGGAACACAACAATACTGAGTACTATTATTTGGCCGAAGAATAACAGACGGGCTAGCCCTACCACCAAATTAACTGTTTCAATTGACCATCAATAAGAAAGTTTAATACTTCTATATTGAATAAAGTAATTTGAGTTTGATATGTCTTTATTTATTCTATCACACTTAACTATATTAGAGTAGAAATCATTAGTTAAGTTCCAGATTCAGATAACAGTTTGATTGATTTTCAAAACTGTTTTTGCAAATCCATAGAGAATATCATACATTAATCAAGCTCTCGACAAATGATATTGCTTCAATTTGTTTTTATATTCAATCAATAAATCAAAATAAACTTTATTTAATTAGGCTTTTACAAGCACGTTTGAATCTTCATTTAATAATTAAGTGATGCTACGATTCGGAAAGTAGATTCTACAGAGAAGAACCGGCAAGAAACTCAGTAGTTACTCTTTTTCAACATTTAAAAAAATACAATCATATTATTTAAATACACTTATATATGTATGTAATGTATCCTGCCTGGAACAGTCAACAGGTATTAATTCCAAGCTTTTTTTATCATCTACAAAATCTTGTATCGAATAATATGCCCTTTTTTACCAATGTATCTTTTTATAAGCGATTTGAATTTAGGAAACGGCAAAGTTAAATAATATTTAAGTGATGTACAAACTTACCAATACTTATGCTCGACAAAGATAATAATTAAACGTTTAGGCGATTATCTTCGTGAGCGAATATAGACTAGACTAGCTGTGCCCGCGACCTTTTACGTATTTTAATTTAACAAAAAAAATATCATTGTAGCCTAAGTTACTTTCTATTATATCAGTTATGTGCCAGTTAAAGTCCCGTTGAAATCGGTCCAGTCGTTTCAGAGATTAGCCGGAACAAACAGACAGACAGACCGACAAAAATTTAAAAAAAAATTATTTTGGTATATGTACCGTGTATAGATTAAAAAAAGGCTATTTTAATATTACAAACAGACACTCCAATTTTACGTATACGTATAGATTTAGCTGATTTAACTATCATCAATAAATATAAAATTCCTTACAACAGGTCATTCAGCGAACGGTTCGACAACATTTCTGGCGATAGACGACGACGGTGATCAGCTCGTTGCAAAGAAGTGGACCATCACTCCAGCATCAGATTTCCAAAGTCAGAGTCGTCAGTTGAATTTAATCCAACAAGACTTAAAAGCAATGTGTCGTCTGAAACACCCCTCATTAGTGCCATATATAGCCATGGAGACAAAGACAGAATCGAGACGGAAATTAGTGTATATATTTCGTGATTTCGTTTTAGGCAGTTCGTTGAAATACCTTCGAGAACATTCCAGTAGTTTCGGTGATAAGTCGGAAGGCTTGAAACTTTTAAGGCATGTCGGTTTAGCAGTGTTCAGTGCGTTAAAGGAATTGCATAGTGTTAATATATTGCATAGAGATGTTAGGAATGAAACAGTGTTTCTGGAGGATAGTGGAACTGTTAAACTTGTTGGTGCTAGTTTAGATGTGAGATTAACTGAAATAATGGAAGGGGAGAATTATTGTGGACGGTAAGTTGATTGAAAATTTCGTTTTTTTTTTCGAAAATAATAATTAACTTTTATGAATGTATTCTTTTTTTAAACTTGAAGATTGTGTAATAATTTAGAATCATGTATATATTTTTCAAGTGATAACGGTCTTATAAGAAAGTAGCTTCGTTACGTAACGCGTTACGCAGTCAGTATGTTTGGCTTCTCTTTCTCTTACGCATATGACAACGGTAAGAAGGATCTTCATCTGTCACTATCCCACAGCGCTAGCCGCATTTCGGAAAGTCGTTTGTTTGAAATTAATCTTATAAAAGCAGAACAGTTATTTTTCCCCGTTTTTCAAACCCGTAATAAGTACCAATCAATCATCCAGTCTTCTCCCGCAATCAGTAATATCTTTTAGTTTCTGTGTTATGGGTGTGTTAGCTAAAGATGTAACTTTATAACACGCAAACTAGACTATGTCTCTATATCTCAATATAGTATCAAAAGGCGGTGGTATCCACGACGATACCCTCATACAATGTATGTTTTAATCAAGGTCAACCGATCCTAGCTGTGTTTTATGTATTAGATTTACAATATTTACTTAATATCAAATTGAAATGCAGAAAATTCCATTAATATTAAGTAGTCATAAGTCACTAGTTATTAGTAATAATACCTTCATATCTAGGCAGACAAAATCTCAAGATATTTATGCAGCGGCACAGTTGTTACTGTCTATAGTAACGGAAGAATCTGATCATGAAATACCGCCCCATCTTCCGAGTTCAGCCAAAGAGTTCTTTTCGAGGTATGTAAATAGACACCTTATTATTAGTTATTACTAATTATTAGTCAGTAGGTAGTTGTTTGCAATGGCACGACTCGGAAACTACCTACTGTTAATAAAGTAGAGCACGGTCCTTGCATGTTATGGAAAATCTTAAATTTACGGAGATCACAGTCTTTGCATGTTATGGTTCACAGTCTTTGTAAGTTATTTAGAAAGAAATATCGTGTTCCACAAACATGTCGACCTATCTATACTATTGTTATGAATAAGACGATAATTCTGCTACGTAAATAAATGGCGTAAACCTGATGACTTCTGAACATATCCTTAAGGATATATATAATTAAGTTTATCTCCAGGTGCCTAACTGAAGACGAACGTATACAGTGGTCAGCGGAACAATTGGTGGAACATGGTTTTCTAGTCGACTCTCCAACCAAGCTACCTCATACAGTAGAAAATAATGAACCCGACAGTGGATCGGAGGTGAGATCTCTCATACTATTTTGCTTAGAAATAGCGCGCACTGGTGATTTTTGTCACGGTGACTGTTTCGTCACTCTTGTCGAGTCCATGAATATGTATGGAGATGCGCGCACGTTACGACGTGATAATTGGGTGACATTTGTGACCGGCGAACAAGCCCGTGACGAAACTGTCAGCGTCTTTCATAGCAATGCGCGCACTAGTGACAAATTTGTCACTCTCGTCAGTCTTTCGCTATCTGCACTTTGACTGCCGACTTTGGCCCGCGAAATAGCGTCACCATCTATTCAAAACGTAAACATTCGTGAAGACACTATTGATAATGATGTGCTAACAGAAGAAGTGGAAAAGAGACCAGCTCTTTGAATGGAAAGTATTCAGATCTTCACGTGAAAATTAAAGCGTAGGAAGAAATTCTCTTCGCTTTCTTTTTCACCCGAGTCTCACGAGTTCACAGAGAACCACCGTCTCTTCGAAATCCATAGTGGCAAATGACACTTCAATTTCGAAAATTTTTTGTCACAGTCTCTATTAATGAGCACACTCCACTTTGGATACGTGACGTGACATGACAAACATTTTAAAGTCACCGTGACAAAAGTTACCAGTGCGCGCTAGCTCATACTTATAATAATATATTCCAACTTAGAAATGTATAAATTAAATTTGGTTATCCTACTAAATTGAAAAGTAGGAGGCAATGGTTTCTACCAAATGCATACCTATATGTCTGTATCATACCAACAAAAGACTCATTTTTATTTTTGCGATCCATAATTTAAAACTGCGGCTTCAGCATCCATGGTTTTACAACTAGCTAACGAAGCAATCAATAAAAACATTAAAAAACTATTCAGATTTTTCCAGATTGGAAATCTGAAAGGAGTCGATGACAATAAAAGAAAGGGAAGGTTGAACGTAATTGAATTGGCTTTTCAGGATGAAGACGGTACGAAACGTATTCATCAGATAAGCACGTTGGGGAAAGGTCACTCGCGTCTGAACATCGAGTTTGAAATTCTCGCCTGGCTAGGGAAGGGCGCTTTCGGAGATGTTTTAAAGGTTAGTCATTTTTGTTGTTCTGTTTAACATGGACCTGTCAAATTCACTTGTAGCTATGTGATCATCTTCTTTAAATTCCCTTGGTGGTCAATACTATCTGAAAGTCTATTTGTATTAGTAGCATCATAAGGCTTTGTCGTAAATGTGAACTAATGTTTGTAACATTTGGATAAGTTTTATTTTAATTTTTATGCATTTATATTTAGCGAGTAGAAATAATACCTATGTATAGCCTGTAAAAGTCACACTGCTCGGCTAAGGAAACCTCACCTCCTTATTGAGGAGAATGTTTGTTTGAGCTTATCCACTCTAGTCCTTGGATTTTTTTTTATGGAATAGCTTGGCGGACAAGCATATGGGCCACCTGATGTTAAGTGGTCACCATCATCCATAGATAATGACGCTGTAAGAAATATTGACTATTCCTTACATCTTCAATGCGCCACCAACCTTGGGAACTAAGATGCTATGTCTCTTGTGCCTGTAGTTACACTGGCTCACTCACCCTTCAAGCCGGAACACAACAGTACTGTTGTTTAGCGGTAGAATATCTGACGAGTGGGTGGTACCTACACAGGCGGGCTTGCACTAAGCCTTACCACCAAGTAAACTGGATGTTGATAAAACACCAACAAAGAAATCAATAAATCAACAATTATCGTGTAGATGTCTTATTATAGGTGAGAAACAAACTCGACGGCGGTTTTTACGCGATTAAACACGTCAAATTGAATCCAAAAAGCGTTGAACTGAATAAAAAGATCACGCGTGAAGTGAAGTTACTGTCGCGCCTCAATCATGAAAACGTTGTGAGATATTACAACGCTTGGATTGAAACCATTACTGAGACGGACGTCGAAGAGAGCAGTGTTGTTAAATCATCAGCCGAGGAAAAGGGGGATAGTCTCGTAGACGTTGTTGCAAAGCTAGGGCAGGAAGTCAAGGTGAGTCAGATGATCTCAAAGTTTGTGTGTCTTTTTTTAAGTATTTGGCAAAAGAACTTTAATTATATCCGAAGATCTTGTATGATCTAGTACATCGGTTCCCAAACTTTTTTTGGAACATTTCCTATTTCAGAAAGGAACCAAAATTTCAACGTTTCTATGGTTCATATGAAAGGACTTGAATCGATATTAGGCGTATTATATAATGTAGTTATTAATAAGTACATAAAGTTAATGTCTAATGGCGTTTGCTATGGTTTGTGTCATCTTTGTTTGGCTATTCTTCTTGAATTTATTTTTAGTTTGATTGTGCTCTGGTATTGAAGAGAAGACTGACGAATATGTTTAATGGTTTTAGGTAAACTGGTCCATGTCAGACGGTCCAGTTCAGGTAAGAGATGAATCATCAGAAAGCGAGGAAGATTCAGACGACGAGGAGCCTTGGTTCAACATTAGGTGAGTTTTTCTTAAAAAAATTTTTTCTAAATCATCCTCATATCTACTAAAAATACATTCATAGCTAAACAAACGAAGTAAATTGAAGGTAAAGTTAGGCTTTTCAATTTAATTGAGTTTTACACTTTAGAGTGCAGCTTTAAAATTATTCAAAATATTAGTGCCTAAACTTCAAATAATAGTTATGTTTAGTGTTAATGTTATGTATATTTGCTAAAGCTGCTAATTTATATATTTACATTATTCAATGCATATATTTACTTGGTGGTAGGTCTTTATGCATGCTCACCTGTATCAGCAAATAGAAATACTCAATATTATTGTGTTACTGTAGGTGAGAGAGACATTATAGCAGGCACCTACATAACATCTTATTTCCCAAAATTGTTGCCGCATTGGCGATGTAAGGAATGTTTGGTCATAGCGCCAATGTCTTGGACCTTGGGGCCAATTTCTTGGATCTTGGGGCCAATGTCTTGGACCTTGGGGCCAATGTCCAACAGGTGATTCCATTAGTTAAATAATGTTGATACATGAAACCATTATTAGTCCAGAAAACGAAAGCAGCAGCGTTATTGAGTTTGAAGTGGACTCCAATCAGTCGGAACAGATATCGTCCGATGCCACAACAGTGGCGTCACCGATGCTGAAGCAAGTTCTCTATATACAAATGGAGTTCTGCGAGAAGAATACCCTGAGACAAACCATTGATAATGGACTGTATCAAGAGCACTTCAGGGCTTGGAGACTGTTTAGAGAAATCTTGGAAGGTTGGTTGGTTTAGTGATTACATTAATAATAGTAATGAAGTTAAAGTCTTCCTGGCTTTCAATTTGATCTTGGCTACGGTGGCCTTCCTCAAAATGAGTAAAATGTCTGGAAGCACAGACGCTTTGAATAAACACAAAAGGGTCAAAATTGGACCAATGGTTAATTGTCTGTTAAAAATATACTGATTGTTCTAAAGTTCACTCACTTTCCTTTGTTGTAATCGAAATCATTGTGAGATTTGATGGAATTCATCGACAAGTGACAATTATCAATCATATACTGTAAAAATAAAATATATCAGTTATTTGATATTTTCGCATTATGATGCTCCAGTAATGAACCAAAGTTTTTTCTAAGATTAGAAACTTATTAAATTTTGCTGGTCTAGGCTGATCATGGCGCATGTAATAAAACGAATATTGTTTACATGACTTGGTCTTTAGTATAGTGGCTATATATAATGGGGTAGAGCTCAAGTAAATGGTATCAAACCCTAAGTTGAGCCGATAAAATGTTATTGGTTTTACAATAGAAAAAAATCTCATTTGTATGTACATATGTACACTCCTGTGCCCTGGAAACCACATGAGGTCGATGGTCCTGCACAGGAACTCTTGTCGTTCGTGCTGGAAGCTGACCCTTCAGATTATCAAAGAGACGAAATAGAGATTTCCCTTTATTTGTCGGTTTGGTTGACCAAGGAAACATTATTGTACCATAAACCATGATTATATACAACTCTTGCAGCTTTCCCTGACGATGCAAATAATATTTATCTATCGCAGAGCTGAGATGGCCCAGTGGTTAGAACGCGTGCATCTTAACCGATGATTGCGGGTTCAAACCCAGGCAAGCACCACTATGTATATGTGCTTAATTGTGTTTATAATTCATCTCATGCTCGGCGGTGAAGGAAAACATCGTGAGGAAACCTGCATGTGTCTAATTTCATCGAAATTCTGCCACATGTGCATTCCACCAACCCGCATTGGAACAGCTTGATGGAATACGTTCCAAACCCTCTCCTTAATGGAAGAGGAGGCCTTATCTCAGCAGTGGGAAATTTACAGGCTGTTACTTTACTTTACTTTATTTTATCGCAGGACTTGCACACGTCCACCAGAAAGGCATGATCCACAGGGATCTGAAACCGGTCAATATATTCTTGGACTCCAACGACCATGTCAAGATTGGTGATTTCGGATTAGCTACGAAAGTTTTCACAGGACTGCCAGTGGAAGGTAAGAATTTTATTATTGAATGACTACCCTCGTTTAATGCACTTCATTCAAATTTGCCCATAAGTATGAATTGAGGTCGATAAGATTAGCAAAGTTACTCCTTTCGCGTTCGTCATTGACATCAAAATCTTGGGATGTGAATCAGGCATAATCTAGTCTAGTCGCTTTTACAACAGCCCACCAGAAAATACAACCAACTCATCTCATATTGTACCGCCAAACAGTTATTATTTATGTTTATTGCTGTGTTCAGGGTTGGGTGGTGAGTGAGCTAGAATACATAGTTACACCACATAACATCTCAAATCCCTATCATAAAATCGTCGGCGCATGGGCTCTGTACTACTTATGATGGTAGTGTGGTAGTACAGAGCCCATGCGCCATATAGTATACTACTCGATAGTATATTGTCACAATCGACACTAAAAACTACTGAAAAATGCCTATTGGACATATTGGATATTTACACTTGGCGTACTCAAATTACCTTGTACTGAATACAATATGATTTGGTCTATTGTTTCAGAAACGTCTCAAGACGATGCCGACGGCTTATTAACAGGCAAGGTAAGTCTGTGAACCCTCAATCATACAGTTTCATAATTCGAAGAGTAAATATCACCCCTAAAGGTTAAAGATTATATAATTAAATCGAATTTTATTAATAGTGTCTTTTATAACATATGGAACAGGTTTCAAACAGATACCCTTTAGTTTCCATATTCGTTTTTGTCCGGGCATATGTCTTCAGAAATATCGAGAAATGTATGGATGGATTTCCGGCCTAATTACAGGGAATAACGTTGTTATTTATGTGTTTTGAATTCAAGGTTGGAACAGCTCTCTATGTGGCTCCAGAACTACAGCAGTCAGCGAGCAAGGTGATATACAACCAGAAGGTCGATATATATTCGCTTGGTATTATACTGTTCGAAATGTTTAACCCCCCATTCGGAACTGGCACGGAGAGGTACATAGTGTTGACTAACCTTAGGAAGAAGGAAGTCATAATGCCAAAGGATTTCGAAAGAGAAGAGAATTCCAAGCAAATTCACGTTATAAGGTATGTCCCATTGATTCGACATTAGTGCTATCAAAAGTGTGAGTCTACTCTTGTTTTTGTATATGTTAAATATCTTCAACAAACAACAACAACAACAGCCTGTAAATTCCCACTGCTGGGCTAAAGGCCTCCTCTCCTTTTGAGGAGAAGGTTTGGAACTTTTTCCACCACGCAGTTCCAATGCGGGTTGGTGGAATATACATGTGGCAGAATTTCTATGAAATTTGTCACATGCAGGTTTCCTCACGATGTTTTCCTTCACCGCTGAGCACGAGATGAATTATAAAGACAAATTAAGCACATGAATCAGCGGTGATTGCCTGGGTTTGAACCCGCAATAATCGGTTAAGATGTACGCGTTCTAACCACTGGGCCATCTCGACTCAGCACATGAATCAGCGGTGTTAAATATCTTAACATATATTTTTAAAGTTATGTAATGTTTCGAAGAAAATAAATTCGTAATAACATCCTGTAAATTTCCAACTGCTGGGCCTAGGGTCTCCTTTCCCTTTGAGAAGAAGGTTAGGAGCATACTCCACCACGCTGCTTCAGTTTGGGTTGGGGAATTCACATGAGGAAGAATTTCGTTGAAATTAGACACATGCAGTTTCTCACGATGTTTTCCTTTACCACTGAGCTCGAGATGAATTAATAACACAAATTATGGGTATGAAAATTGAGAGGTTTTGCCTGGGTTTGAACCAGCATTCGGCCATCTCGGCTTAATTCTTTTAACTTGTTTTATTTGTTATTGATTAATTTATATTTTAAGTTTAAAAACACATATTTTACCAGATGGTTGTTAGACCACGACGCGAGCGTCCGACCCACAAGCGCAGAACTTCTCGCATCAGAACATGTCCCAAGAGCAGTACCGGAACTCGCATTGTCCGGTCTCCTCTCCCACACGCTGAGTGAGCGAGGATCAAGAGGCTACCAGAGGCTGATCGCAGCTTGCCTGGATCAGAAAACATCTCCAGCTGAAGACATCACGTACCATAGAGCAATAAAGAGTAAACCCATGGACTACGTTTCAAGGATCAAAGACGTTGTTATTAAGGTTAGTCATGCTAATTATTGAAAGCCAGCTGTTGCTTGTGGCTTCGCTCGTGTTATAGGGGGGTCGTGTGTCACGCAAAAAAGTAGCCTATGTCCTTCCATGAAGTTTAATTTTGCTTTACAAATTAAACTTCATAATCAAACATATCAAATCATATCATAATCAAACTTCCAAATTTCATCAAATTCGATTAATTGATTACTTTGTGGTAGGGCTTTGTGCAAGCCCGTCTGGGTAGGTACCACCCACTCATCAGTTATTCTACCGCCAAATAACAGTACTCAGTATTGTTGTGTTCCGGTCTGAAGGGTGAGTGTGCCAGTGTAACTACATGCACAAGGGACATAGTATCTTAGTTCTCAAGATTGGTGGCGCATTGACGATTTAAGGAATGGTTAATATTTCTTACAGCGTCATTGTGTATGGGTGATGGTGACCACTTACCATCAGGTGGCCCATATGCTCGTCTGTTAACCTATACTATAAAAAAAATGATTTGGTCGCGAAAGAGGGATAGACATCCAGAGTTTATATTACATTTATAATATTAGTGTAAATTTGAGATTCATAAATATTCAACTTGGTGGTTTCGGTAAACACCACTCAATGGTCACATATTCATTATAATTATTGATATGTTCTGGCTTTAAGGGCGAGCGAGCCGGTGTATCTGTAGGCACAAGGAGATACATTGTTGGCGGCGGCATGACGACCTCCATGGTCGAGTGGTATGTACACCGGTTTTCATGGGTACGCCACTCTGAGATCCCGGGTTCGATTCCTGGCCGAGTCGATGTAGATTACCATTAGTTTTCTATGTTGTCTTGAGTGTGGGTGTTTGTGGTACCGTCGTTACTTCTGATTTCCATAACACAAGTGCTTCAGCTACTTACATTGAGATCAGAGTAATGTATGTGATGTTGTCTCATATTTATATTAATGTCTATACGTTGTGGTAACCAATTATCATCAAGTGGTCTCCTTGCCAGTCTACCTGCCTATGTATATCATACAAAAAGTTATTTATGGCCATTCTATGACATTTCGAATTGAGTACTAGATTGTAGTTTTACCAGTTCGTACTATAATTAGTTGGTTTATTTTAGTGACATTTTTTTACTAAAAAGCATTTTTTAGGTTTTCCAAAGCCATGGCGCGTCCGAGTTCTCTCCGCCGTTGCTGACGCCCCGCGCTACCCGCTGGGACCACTACCCGAACGCCGCCAGGGTGATGACGTCATCGGGCACCGTGTGTCACTTGCCACACGACCTAAGATTACCATTTGCTAGGCAAGATATTTTATATGTTATATGTGTTATAGCTAGGCATGTATCTGATATATCGACTAATCTAAAATCGGATGTCGTCTGAAAATTAGATGTCATCGATTTGATGAGTAACCGTTTTCATCGATTCTAAAGAAATATGAATATCGTTTTGGTACGTCAAAGCATTTAAAGCATAACAACAACAACAACAACAGTCTGTAAATTTCCACTGCTGGGCTAAAAGCCTCCTCTCCCTTTGAGGAGAAGGTTTGGAACATATTATTCCACCACGCTGTTCCAATGCGGGTTGGTGGAATACACATGTGGCAGAATTTCTATGAAATTTGTCACATGCAGGTTCCCTCACGATGTTTTCCTTCACCGCTCAGCACGAGATGAATTATAAAGACAAATTAAGCACGTGAATCAGCGGTGCTTGCCTGGGTTTGAACCCGCAATCATCGGTTAAGATGCAAGCGTTCTAACCACTGGGCCATCTCGACTCACCTCTCGATTTAAAGTATAATAACATTTAAATCGATATTCAACCAAAGTTCTTTTTCCACAGATACACAGCACATTCCGGTACGAAATACATGCGGCGTTACGTCGTTGACAGGGTGTATAGAGAAACCGAGAGGACCATTAAAGGATTCCATCCGCGGGAGATTATCGAGTGCGCTTTCGATATCGTCACTCCTAAAACGGGTGAGGAATTTGTCACTCAGAATAAAAAAAAAAAACAAATTATAGCCAGGATACGTTTTTTATAAGCTTCCCTCTTATTATATTGATTTGAGGCTTTGGCAGATGTCTTGTTGGATTTTGATTTTGGAAAGGGCAGTCATACAATACGATAGATTTATTTTTTATGCTATTAGTTGGAGGAGCATGTATGTCATCTGATGGTAGGTCACCACCACCCATAGAAAGTGGCGCTTGAAGAAACATTTACCTTTCCTTTCATCACCAATGTACCACCAGACTAAGATGTTCCTTGTTCCTGTGGTTACTACTTACTGGCTCACTTACCCTTCAAACCGGAACACAATACTAAGTACCTACTGTTTTTTGGGTAATATCTGATGGGTACCTACGCAGACGGGCTTGCACAAAGCCCTTCTACCAATAAATGACTGTGCTAGAGATATTATTGAGTTACAAATATGTGCGTACATAGAAGTATTTTTTTTTGTTATTTTTTTTATGTTATAGGTTGGCGGACGAGCATATGGGCCACCTGATGGAAAGTGGTCACCATCACCCATAGACAATGATACTGTTAGATATATTTACCTTACATCGTCAATGTGCCACCAACCTTGGGAACTAAGATGTTATGTCCCTTGTGCCTGTAGTTACACTGGCTCACTCACCCTTTAGATCGGAACACAACAATACTGAGTACTGTGATTTGGCGGTAGAATAACTGATGAGTGGGTGGTACCTACCCAGACGGGCTTGCACAAAGCCCTACCACCAAGTATTATATTTTAAATAATACTAACAATGTCTAAGTCACTATGCTAAGAGTGGGGACGTTAATAGCCCAAGAGGTCAGGATCGATCCAGCGACTTTTTACATCTCTAGGCGGTTCGTCAACCATTGCGCTATTGACGCTTTGAAGTGCAGTTTCAATTTGAGAATTGATTGCCTCCGGATAGAATTCGTGGGCAGTACCGACAGTTTTAGTGCCATCTGAAAAAAAAACTTCAATTTATCGTCATCGTAAATTATTTTGACACGGGGCTTTATACTTTGGGATCTGAAACCATATAAACTAGACCCATTACACCTACAAGACAGTTAAACAATCGAGGTTTATTTCAATGGTGTTCGTTTCAGAGACACTTTGGCCGGATGCGGAACTCTTAGTGGTCGCAAGCAAAGCGGCAACGGAGAGCACTCTAAAAGTGACGATACAGTTAAACCATACGGAATTGCTGAAGATTTTGCTACTGTCCTGCGGCGTGACGCTAGATAAGCACGTGGCCCTGTATCCCGTATTGATGGATGTCAGCTTGGGTGAGTTTAATCTTGGTTTTATGTGGTAGTCCTAAAGATCAACTCTTCATTGTAGTATTTTCTTCTTCGTCTATATGTTTATCTTATTAATTATATCTATAGATTAGGGTGGATTGATAGTTGTTATTTGATTGATGATTGGATTTCCATAAATAAGAATTTATAGAAACATTTGTTTATAATAATTTTGGTATATTTTATTAAATGAGAAAGGTTTTAAATTATAAAAAATGTAACAAATCAAATGTAATGAAATCAAAAATTTCTAAGAATATTTAAATACTAACAAATAATATTGTGTGTTGAACGTGCAAACATTAATGAACCGGACTCATAACTTCATCATTATTATTACATAAGCAAAGTTTAAGCAATCAGTGAGATGAATTACACTTAAGTAGTAAATAAGCTACTCATAGCTTAAAAAAATCTTCAGGAAATGCGAGCTATACCTTTATAGTATAATAAAGTCGTTTTAATCAAACTTCGAGCTACGAGCTACGAGCTGAGATGGCCCAGTGGTTAGAACGCGTCCATCTTAACCGATGATTGCGGGTTCAAATCCAGGCAAGCACCGCTGATTCATGTGTTTAATTTGTCTTTATAATTCATCTCGTACTCGGCGCTGAAGGAAAACATCGTGAGGAAACCTGCATGTGACAAATTTCCTAGAAATTCTGCCACACGTGTATTCCACCAACCCGCATTAGATCAGCGTGGTGGAATATGTTCCAAACCCTCTCCTTAATGGAAGAGGAGGCCTTATCCCAACAGTGGGAAATTTACAGGCTGTTACTTTACTTTAATCAAACCTAATATGAGTATGTATTAACAATTGACGTTTATAAATGCCCTATTTTACAGGACGAATAACCAGTCTTCAGCTTCAAACTCATCTGACGACACTTTGCGTAACCAATCGTGATATAACGAACATGCTGCGTCTGATGGAAGCGGATGTGTCCGTGGAACTCTTACACGAGTTAGTGAGTTTTGTCGACAAGAATAAGTGGAGTGACGCTTTGGATACAGCAATTCAACAACTGGAGGCCGTCTGCAGTAAGGCTGTTGCTTTAGGATGTGATGTAAGTTTAGAAAAAAACCACTCCTTTGATTGCAACGTGTTATAATACGACACAACTTAGATGTAGCACCGGCTTCTTCAATAAAACCGATTACTGCCGATTCATACAATGAATAGAAATAGCTCCCTATCGCGCCATTCGACGCTATTCGACGCTATAGAATCTCGCGTCAGTTCAACCCGAGAAAGCAAGTGCATGTAAATCGATGTGTCAAATTGATGAATATATTAGGTCATATGATATTACGTTTGTGTAAAGATCATATTCGTATAAGGAATAAATATATGATAATTTGGGATGGCGTACTTAATTCGGATGTGATCGGTTTTACGAATTTTGCCGATGCGACATCTAAGTTGCGTCGTACTATACGTGGAAATGCAAAGTTAATAATAATAATAAAGCTTTTTTTATTTCCTTAACATACGTAGAAAAGTAAAAAAAAATACATAAAACTACATACATTTAGAATTTTTCAGTTAAGGCTCCTGGCGGGTATGGGCCTCCTTCAACAGTATCCAAGTTTTCTTAACCCGTGCCTACTTTATCCAGAATTTTCATGCAATTGTTTTAATTTCTTATATCTATCTTTAGTGCGTCCTCGGGATTTCTTGCCGCTAGGACCAATTTGTGACCAATTCTGTATACCTTCCATTCGTCGATCTTACCAAATAACCAGCCCATTTCCACTTTAGTCGTTTCATATGCTGGAGAGGATCTATCAATAGGCTATTTGACAATGCGAGAAATAAATTGAATTATTGTAATCAGTGTATATTATGAGTTCAAAAATGGTTATTTACTAACGAAAGTTGAAAATAATACTTAATTTATTCAAAAATCCATAAATAAAAATGCATTTTTTTTCAAACGTTTGTCACGTGATACAAGACGGTCCTGATTGGTCGGGCTTATGATGACGTCACTTTCTTGTTAACCTTGCTTTATGTACTACAGATTAAAATACAGGAAAGTGATGTCACCGACCCCATTGCAGCGCCATATTCGAGTTGACCTCCATGGTCGAGATGTGTGTACACCGGTTTTCATGCGTACTCCGAGGTCCCGGGTTCGATTCCCGGCCGAGTCGATGTAGATTACCATTAGTTTTCTATGTTGTCTTGGGTCTGAGTGTTTGTGGTACCGTCGTTACTTCTGATTTCCATAACACAAGTGCTTCAGCTACTTACATTGGGATCAAAGTAATGTATGTGATGTTGTCTCATATATATTTATATATATCTAGTAATTTTAGCTGCGACAGCTTCTTCATATACTTATATTGTCTAAGTAGCGTTTTTGCGCGCTATTTAAATATAAAATTTTTAATATGATATTTTTCGGCAAATATGTACTAGAACTAAAAAAATCAACTTCTACTGGGTTCCTTGACTTCTAATAAATAATATAAAATGAATCTTAAAAACCAGTCAAATAGCCTATTTGGTTTTCAATGCCAAGTTAACACTAATAAAAAGAGTTCAAAGATGCGAATTAAAAAAAAAAAAATTATAGGCACAGTTGTGATGACGTATTGATCGATTTCAGCGGCGGCCAATCTTTATTGAGATAAACCGTGTTTACATTAAATGCTTACAATAATTAGATATCGTAAAATGAGCTGAGATGGCCCAGTGGTTAGAGCCCGATGATTGCGTGTTCAAACCCAGGCAAGCACCGCTATATATATATGTGCTTAATTTGTGTTTATAATTCATCTCGTGCTCGGCGGTGAAGGAAAACATCGTGAGTAAACCTGGATGTGTCTAATTTCATCGAAATTCTGCCACAGCTGCATTCCACCAACTCGCACTGGAACAGCGTAGTGGAATATGTTCCAAATCCTCTTCTCAATGGAAGAAACGGCCTTATCTCAGCAGTGGGAAATTTACAGGCTGTTATTTCACTTTTACTTTTACAAAATCCACTGTAAAATGTTACGCTTGAAGGTAACTTTTGAATTTGACAGGATATCATTTGTCGTGTATTTGATGTGCTTATTGTTGGTGCCAGGTGCCAATAACGGTGGCGCCGTTCCTGGCTTACAACGCGACGCAGCACCGCGGCGTGTTCTGGCAGATGTGCGTCGCGAGCCACGACCAGCGTCCGCTCAAGCATCGCTCCAAGGACCTCATCGCTGCCGGCGGCAGGTACGGAGACCTCACCGTTATATAATAGAAATAGCCATAAATCTCCTTGCCATAAATGACCTTGTGATTAAATCTCGTCAATATGAATCGTAGATAGCAGATTCAAAACCAGGAAAGCACCTTTTTTTTCATCTTGCACCTGCACAGGAAACAATAGTATATATACCCGTATTGGTGGACCCGTATTGGTTGAGTGTGGTTGAATAAGGTCCAATTGGTCTTGTCAAAAAGAGAACAGACCTTAGACGAACTATGGAGACAGTTTTCACAAAAACAAAAAAACTAGTCCCTAAGTTAAATGAATAAAATGTAAACTTACTTAGGAATATATGAAACTTGGTGGTAGGGCTTTGTGCAAGCCCGTCTGGGTAGGTACCACCCACTCATCAGTTATTCTACCGCCAAATAATAGTACTCAGTATTGTCGTGTTCCGGTTTGAAGGGTGAGTGAGCCAGTGTAACTGCAGGCACAAGGGACATAACATCTTAGTTCCCAATGTTGGTGGCACATTGACGATGTAAGGAATAGTTAATATTTCTTACAGCGTCATTGTCTATGGGTGATGGTGTCCACTTACCATCAGGTGGCCCATCTGTTCGTCCAACAACCTATACCATAAAAAAAGGGTACCAAAAAATGTGTTATTTAATAACAGGTACGACAATCTCGTCGAGGAGTTTTGGAAGGTCGCTCGGGCTGAGAAGGATCATGACAATGCCAACTTGACGTGCACGTCTGTGGGCTTCTCCATGTCGCTGGAGCGGATGGCTGCTATACTGAGGAGTATGGAGGTGGAACTACCACTAACCGAGAAGATAAATGAGGTGAGAAAAGTTCAAATGCGTGTTTATACTTTACTTGGTGGTAGCGTTTTGTGCAAGCTGTTCTAAGTACTTACCATTCCATCATACATTCTACCATAAACAGCAACACTTTGTATTGCTGTTATTATTGTATATAAGATTTTAAATTACCATGGTTATTTTTATTATTAAAGTTATTAATTTCGGGATAATTACCATGTTTTTTATTTTTGTTCGGTGGAGCTCGATATTTCGACATTGTTTACGAATGTCGTGTTCACGAGACTGAAGTTTGCGGGTAGATGTTGATAATGTTAGAGGTGTCCGTATCGAACTACCCCCTTTCTCGTACGTTTGCTGCGTAAACACCGGTCACCACTACTATTGTCACTTTCACCCCTACCATTGTCACTAGTTAAATTTATTTTATGTACACTCTATGTTATTATTGTATTCCTAATTGAATGGAAAATTAGTCTCTGTATGTATAGGCATTAGTGATCTGACGTCTTGGCTCCCAAGGGTGGTAGGTAACCAAGGGTATTGGTTATGTAAGGGCAACTTTATATTTCTCAGTTTCGATGGCGAAGTTAAACTAACGTAAGCTGGCATAATTACCAGTCTAAAAACCTAGCAAAAAAATTGTGACTGTGACGCCTTCTGTGAACCTTTAAAACACGTTAAACATGCAAATATAATTGTGTATACATGTTTATATATTTATGTGCATAAGCGTGTGAGCTTCTGTGTGCGTATTTATTAAAAAAATATAAACATTTATAGTGCGACACAATTTAGATGTGGCATCGAAAAATGCAATGGAAAGAAAATAAAACCGATTACTGCCGATTTACACGACCAATAGAAATGGCTCGCTATCGCGCCATTCGACGCTATTCGTCGCTATAGATCCACGCGTCAGAGAAAGCAAGTGCATGTAAATCGACGCGTCAAATTGACGAATATATTAGGTCATATGATATTACAAGTTATTACGTTTGTGCAAAGATCATATTCACATGAGAAATAAATATTGATAATTGGGGATAACGTACTCAATTCGGATGTGATCGGTTTTACGAATTTTGCCGATGCGACATCTAAGTTGTGTCGTACTATAGTTTGGTCATAAAATTATTATCTACATTAATCGTGATTGTTTGTCTTCAGCGCACCACCGTGTACGTGTGCGTGTCCAGCGGCGCGGAGTGCGCGCGCGAGGGCGGTTCGTTAAAGCGCGCCCGCCTTGCGCGCTCGCTGTGGGCGGGCGGGCTGCGCGCGCTGTGCTGGGCGGGCGGCGCGCGCGACGCGCAGCACTCGGCCGCCAGCGCCATCGTGCTCGAGCACGACGGGCTCGACGTGCTCGTGTCCTGCTGGGAGGGCAACCGGTGAGCGCCTCGGCTCCTGCGTCATGACAAATAAAAAATAAATACGAGGCAACATTATTTTTCTATTTAAGTACAAATAATAAATAAATATTGGTCACATTAATACATTATGATGATATCAATAAAAGTAGCTAAAGCACTTGTGTTATGAAATCAGAAGTAACGACGGTACCACAAACAACCAGATCCACGACAACTAAAAAAACTAAATGATAATCTATATCGACTCGGCCAGGAATCGAACCCGGGATCGACCTCGGTTTGATCAACTTATAAAAATTATGTATTTATAATAATTGATTTCAGAGTTCGAGAACAGAAAGTGCCAGCGTCGAAAGTGATTGAATTCGTGAAACAAAAACTAAGCTCTGATACTATTCGTAGTCCAGATTATAGTAAGTACTTTTATACAATATTATGCGTTAACAATTCAAAAACTGTGTTATAAAATTACGTTAATTTGTTATAAATATTCGGACATTTTTTTTTAACTACACAGTGGCGAAGTTGTTACTATCATTAACAATAACAACAGCTTATCAATTTCCCACAGCTGGGCTAAAGCCTCCTCCCTTTTGAGAAGGTTTGGAGCGTATTCCACCACGCTACACAAATGCGGGTTGATAGATTCACATATGCCAGAATTTTGTTGAAATTAGACAATGCATGTTTCCTCACGATGTTTTCCTTCGCCGCCGAGCTCGAGTTGAATTATAAACACAAATTAAACACATGAATCTTCGGTGCTTGCCTGAGTTCATACCTGCAATCATCGGTTAAGATGCAGGCCTTCTAACCACTGGGCCGTCTCGATATAAAGTCTTCATAAATACTTTGATAACAAATCATTGTTTAAACCGCCATCTATTGCTATTGTATTGTAACAGTATTTAAAAAAAATAACACTCTTTTACAGCAAATCGAATGATCAGCTGGTCGGAATGTGAGAAATCTGGAGGACCAACAATATCCGTTACGTTCATAACGGCCAGTGAGAGAATCACCAAGAGTATAAAACGGCAGTGTGATGTGCAGGTTCGTACTAATTTATACTTTACAAGCTAAATAACAAAAACAACAACAACAGCCTGTAAATTCCCACTGCTGGGCTAAAGGCCTCCTCTCCTTTAGAGGAGAAGGTTTTGGAACATATTCCACCACGCTGTTCCAATGTGGGTTGGTGGAATACACATGTGGCAGAATTTCTATGAAATTTGTCACATGCAGGTTTCCTCACGATGTTTTCCTTCACCGCCGAGTACGAGATGAATTATAAAGACAAATTAAGCACATGAATCAGCGGTGCTTGCCTGGGTTTGAACCCGCAATCATCGGTTAAGATGCACGCGTTCTAACCCCTGGGTCATCTCGACTCTTAAGCTAAATAAGCTGTTTACTTTTTGATTTGGATCCTTCATCTTTTACTCTGTTTCGTTTTATTCCGGTGTGAAGGGTGAGAGAGCAAATAAGTATATGCATAAGTGACATAACATCTCAGTTTCAAAGGTTGTTAGGGCCTTAGTGATGTTATGTATACTACTACTATAATACCAAAGTCTATGGACAGTGGTTACCACTTGCCACCAGGGAGCTTAGTTGCTACCCACCTTCGTGAATTAAAACTCAAAATGAAAACATACCTGCCGTTATTTTTGTAATCGCTTATGATGATCGTTTTCCATTGAAACATTTTTTTAATTTACACTAGCTGTGCCCGCGATGACTTGGTTTTTGACGTTTGAATTTAACAAAAAAGCTTTCGTCAGTTCGCATATTTTACTACAAATCAAATCAAATCCAAATAAACTTTATTCAAGCAGGCTTTTACAAGCACTTATGAATCGTCATTTTACAATTAACTGAAGCTACCACCGGTTCGGAAAGTAGATTCTACTGAGAAGAACCGGCTAGAAACTTAATACTTACTCTTTTTTAACATTTAAAAAATACAAAGCCATGTTAGTTAAATACGATTATTTAAATTAAACTCCACGCTTTTTTATCATCTATAAAATCTTGTATCGAATAATATGCTTTTTCTACTAATGTATTTTTTACAAACGATTTGAATTTACTAAACGGCAAAGTTAAAAATGTCTGCGAAATTTTATTACAACTTATTAATTCTGTATAAGGCAGCTCATAATTATATTAAGTCATCATATGTGGCGACGAATATCTCGACTTGACGTAGTGGCAGCATGGGCCATTCAGTTGGTTTGAAATACAAGTACGTGTCCGCTACAACTTACACGC
Organism: Vanessa cardui; assembly: GCF_905220365.1. NCBI lineage: Eukaryota > Metazoa > Arthropoda > Insecta > Lepidoptera > Nymphalidae > Vanessa > Vanessa cardui. Next base: position 2,027,003 of record NC_061142.1, on the reverse strand, counting down.
TTATTAACTTGATAGAAGTGATTGAAATGAATTATACGAGTAGACCTACAAAAATAGACACGGCACAAAGAACACTTTGATGATTTCATTAACAATAATTAAACTAGAATTCGACGTAGCGTAGAACAAGTCGAGATAAGAAATATCTTTTATTTTAAACTTACGATCATATAAGAAAGAAATAAATGTTTATTAGCAGATGACACAATAATTATAATAAGATCTCTTTTATCCGTGTATTATACTCAAGAATGCTTCCATACTTTGTATTGTTCGTCTTTTTAGTAATAAAAGTTTAATAGGAAGAGCGTTCAACGTTAAGGGTAACGTGGAGATCTAAGTTAGATAGTGACCACGATGTGTCCCACCTGTCGTGATCACTAATTCGCACCATCGTTAAGATCAACAACCAGACGACGTCGATCCTGGTGCAGCTGGGCATGGCGGGCGCGATGGCGCGCGTGCGCGTGCACGTGCTGGCGCTGGCGTGCGAGGCGCCGTGCGTGGCGCTGCTGGCCGCCAGCCTGGCCGCGCCGCTCGACGCGCCGCGCCTGCCGACCGCCTTCCGCCACGTCGCCGACATGTGAGCTGCGTTCCATAGCCTATTTGACTGCTTTTGAAAATCCATTTTTTTTTTAATAGAGGAACCCACTACATGTAGTTTTTTTTATTTCTATGTGAGCTGCATGCCATAGCCTATTTGACTGCTTTTGAAAATCCATTTTTTTTTTAATAGAGGAACCCACTACATGTAGTTTTTTTTATTTCTATGACATATTCGCCGCAAAATATCAAATTGCAAATTCCATATTTAAGTGGCGCACGAAAATGCTACTAGGACAATATGGTGTTGCAATTGCAACCAATTGGGTCGGTGACGTCACTTACCTGTCTTTTAATCTATGGTACATAATATAATCCACATACAGTAGGCAAACGCAGTTAACAAGCAAGTGACGTCATCATAAACTCGACCAATCGGGAGCGTTTTGTGTCATGTGACAAACGTTTAAAAAAATGCATTTATATGGATTTTTGGTTACTATCGGATTCTGGTTTTTATGTTTTAATTGTTTAATTTTTCTTGCACCGCCAATGTCTATGCTGGTGGTGACCATTTACCATTGGGTTAGCCATTAGCCCATCCGTCCATTTTATATTAATTATAAATCTCAAAGATGAGATGTATATCATAAAAAAATACTATCAGTAAAAATCCACGTATTTCACTATGTCTTAGAATAAAATACTATGCGTCTTATAACGAAACTTCTTTACTACACACGAGAAATGTATACGATACGCTTCGTTTCAGGTACCCGAAACGGCAGAATATTCTCGAGGAAGCTCTGCGTGAATTGACCAACATCGTGAAGCAAAGTAACCAAAGCCGGTCAGCGGACGAGACTCTCTTATACGCCCTCTATTCCATACCTGATTCGTTGTGTCGGATTATTACTTGATAAAAACCTTATTTTTTATCATCCAACAGCCTGTATATTTAGCCCATTGTTGGGCTAATGCCTCCTCGCCCTTTGAGTAGAAGGTTTTGGAACATTTTCCACCACACTGTTCCATTGAAGGTTGGTGGCAAACACATGTAGCAGGATTTCTATGAAATTAGACATGCAGTTTCCCTTTCCTTCACTATAGAGCATGAGATGAATTATAAACACAAATTAAGCACATGAATATTCAGTGCTTGGCTGGGTTTGAACGCGGTCATCAGTTAAGATGCAAGCGTTCTCACCACTGTGCGATCTCAGCTCTTATTATTTATGTCTAGTAAAATAAATCCAGATATATACGTACATTTTGCGTACACGTACGTAAGTATTTGGGTACGCAGTTTTATATAACGAATTGAGAAAGATATACTGGATTGTTTTAGAATTTTCCCATTTGTATATCCAGCCTGTTTCAGCCATAATTGATAATAGTGCCATTGGAGATATTTATAACTTTGAAATTAAATTCAATTGAATGAAATTGAAGCATTCGTGTTACGGAAAATCAGAAGTATTGACGGTACCACAAACACCCAAACCGAAACAACATAGAATACTAGTGAACTTTTTCTATATCGACTCGGCCGGGAATTGAACCCGGGATCTCGGAGTGGCGTACCCATGAGAACTGTGTACACACTCGACAACGGAGGTCATCGAATAATCTGTCATTTAAGAACTAGCTCGCACTGCTATAGCGCGTCAAGTGTTAGTTGGCGTGTGGCAAAAACATGTACTAATTTTTTTTTGTTCATTTATATCTTATTTGTTTTATTTACCCTAATTAAGAAAACTTACCCAAATTCTATTAAAAATGAGACGTAGAGAATAATTTTCTAGGGAGATATTGGTAAAATAAACAAAAAAGTGGCATAACAAAGGTGTAGCAGGTGCTGCCACAGGAACGCCAACTTATACTTGACAGTCTATAACTTTTGTCACGGCAACTGTTTTGTCACTCTTGTCAAGTCCATGAATATGTATGGAGGTGCGCGCACTTTACGAAGTGACAATTGGGTGGCATTTGTGTCTGCATCTGAACATATTCATGGACTTGACAAGAGTGACGAAACAGTCACCGTGACAAATGTTACCAGTGCGCGCTAGTTCTTAGTTTGGGAATCACGAATAAAACGACCTTTTTAATTTTGACGATGTTGATAGCTTTGGTAGTAAAATTAAAGCGAATTGTTTTGTATTCTAAGTATCAAGTTGTGTTTGTAGTGTATAATATAGCTGGCATGACAGGTCGCATGTAAAACGGAAATCATTTCATCATTGTGAAATTATCTTGTGTTAACCCCTCATTTATTTTATCTTTTCAATGGAAGGCAATCTTAATCGCTATGAAACGAAAAAATGATTCAGAATTCGCTTATATTATCAAATCTGAACAATTCATTACGCGAATATTTACTATGAAACAATAAATTATATCGTATTGTATACGAACTGTATACAATACGCTGGAATAAGTATTATAATTTTTAGTTGAAATTTTGATAATGATTTTCGAACGATTTTGATACTTGATCATTTCTTTAATTTATTTAGAAAATTATTTATTTTGTTTTCGAAATTATTTAAAAAAATAAAACAGATTTGATCATTGTGGTCAAGTTTTATAGTTAACTTATATATAAATTTTAGTAAAAATATGGAAAGATAATTTTGCGTCTGAGATTTTTATACTGTTATAGTTTAATATTTTAGACAAATGATATTTTACTTTAATATTGATCGCAGAGATATCTTACAAAAACGCCAAATATTGGACACAATCTCTGTATGAAATAAATTTGACTGAAATTAAAGTATTATTCTGTCTATGAAATTATTTAGATCTGCGATGTTAAAATGATTTTACTTCAAATAAAGTCTACATAACCGCATCAAAGAATATATTATACAGAGCTCGAACAAAATGCATTTTTAGATCTGAATTTTGATCGTTTTTATAAGTTCAAATAAGAATAATTATAAATATGAGTCTAAAAATAAAACTCACGCATAATTCGATCGTTGTCACGGCAATGGCTACTAAAAGTAAATTACCCACTGCTGGGCTAAGGTCTCCTCTTCCATTAAGGAGAGGGTTTGGCACATATTCCACCACGCTGTTCCAATGCGGTTTGGTGGAATGCACATATGGCAGAATTTCGATGAAATTAGACACGTGCAGGTATCATCACGATGTTTTCCTTCAACGCCGAGCACGAGATGAATTATAAACACAAATTAATTACATTTATATAGTGGTGCTTCCCTGGGTTTGAACCCGCAATCATTGGTTCAGATGCACGCGTTCTAACCACTGGGCCATCTCAGCTCATATCGTGTATTATTATTTTTTTGTAATAGCAAAATATTGCAGTTTCAAATTTTAACTATCTAAATATCTGTCTAAGTATTGTGTTTGTTTATTTCTGTATGTAAATTATTATCTCGATTACATAACTGTTATGTAATGTTAACATTGAGTGAAAGCTGTTAGAGTAGAAAATACTACGAACTATTTTGTATGAGAATGTTTATAATATAAATGTTAAATATGAATTATTTGTTTTATTTAATAATAATAATAATAAATATGAGACAACATCACATACATTACTCTGATCCCAATATAAGTAGCTGAAGCACTTGTGTTATGGAAATCAGAAGTAACGACGTTACCCCATACACCCAGACCCAAGACAACATAGAAAACTAATGGTAATCTACATCGACTCGCCCGGGAATCGAACCCGGGACCTCAGAGTGGCGTACCCATGAAAACCGGTGTACGCACCACTCAACCATGGAGGTCGTCTATATATTTATAAGGTATGTATTATTTTATTATACACAATGTGTGTATGAAAGGAAAATTAAAAAGTCGTTAAAACGGTTAATACTACTTGTGTCAATTATTCTCTACCCTCAGCAGTTGAACGATATATAAGAACGCCATCTATTGGCGAGTTACAACAACATAAGTTATTATGTATCCCCACCGCAGCGATGATGGGCGTACTGAACCTTGTGCTTTTGCTATCGCCCAGGTGTGACATCCATGTCGATTTGGAAGACCATCTTTATTAGGATGACGACAAACCAGGAAATGACACACTACCTGATTTAGACTTAGACAGCCAGTGGGTCATGTATGGCTGTTCTTTCAGGCCGTAATGATTGATGTAGTTGAGGCTATCGGTGAGGCAAAGATAATGTTCCCGAGATCCGTACCTGAACTGAACTCTACTCTTAATTATTCCGTCGAAAAAGATATGTGCTAATTTTCTTGGTATTCGATTAAGAATGTCTAGTAGTGTCAAACTTATACAGCTGGTTTTAGGGCAAATCAAAGCGATGATTGTTGTGGGGCACGTCAGCATTTCAGTACAGTTAAGTGGAGCATACCTCCTTCCATATTGTCCCCACAAACGTGTTCTATTAACGTCAAGACTTTAAATACAAAATTAATGTAAGAAAAAACCAATTTGATTTCCAAAATATATTGTCACAATACCTATGATATAAGGGGGGTAAAAGATATATGTACTGGTGGAACTGTGGGTATTGACCCCAAGTCTTTGGAACAGTTATGTTTTAAAATTAAGGAGACGATTAAAGAAAGAAATATAGCTATAGTGGCCCAAAACATCAGCACTAAACCGAACCGAGCTCTTCTCCAGGGAACCGCGTTTCGCGATGCAAGAACGTCATCATAGCTGAGAAGTCTGTAAAAAGGGAAAAAATATTTTTGTTATAAATAATTATCATTACAAATTATAAAAGGCGCTTACTACTACCGTCTGGGACATACAGCGGTAAGCGACTTTGTATGCTTAGATCTTTAAAATTACGCAACGGATTGGGATGCGGTTTCTTTTAATAGATAGAGTGATTCGAGAGGAACGTCTTTGTATATATTACATGGACAATATAGTAAAAAAACGCTGACAATTTTAGAAGTTTCTGAAGTCATGTCGTAAATAAACAAATTTTGTAATATATTTAGTATCAGCAACCGCGGTGGGTCACAAGTTTAAAATAATTAAGTATCTTAGATTTTGGTCAAAAGTTTCACGAACCTTAGGTAGGAAAATATAACAAACGTTAATTTATACTAGGTACGTAGACTGACAAATTGGACTGACAAAATTGTCATATATAGATATGGCACTATGAGAAATATTCATATTTTTAAGTCGGTTTTTAAATCAATCAGTATATGTTATTTTATTGTAGCCTTCGTCACTCTGCTATCACCTGATGTGGAATCACCTTATCAGATGATAGCCCGTCTTATGGCAAACCTATTCTCGCGAATTCACACCCAACTGTTTCAATTTTAACGCCTTCTACATTTATTTGTTTCACTAAGAACTCTTTTGTTCTTGATATACAATTAAATATATTATTCTGGCGACTGATGTTGTCATGACCTTTAAACAATTACACTTTATGTCACAATCAAGAAGCCGTTTGAACTTCTGTAATGTGTCACATTATACAGTAGCTCGCATTGACGAAGTTTGAGGATATGAATGCATGCTGCAAATTCTAAAAGAGGAATATAAAATAATTCAATCATTACACGGTGTAAATAAATATTGGCCATTAATTGGGGCCATATTGGGGAAGCTTCTCAGACTTCTGAAACATTACTACCTTTGTTTCTTATCTTTTGAAACTACGAGTTATGTTTACAAAACCAACAAACCTTGGGTGCGTCGAAAGTTCGATTATTATAACCAAATAGATTATCAACTATGAAGCTTATGTTTATTTTGCGTAACAATAAATAATGTATAATTGATTTTGTTAATTGATCATATCATCCTCTCTAATATAAAAAAAAAAAATCCAAGGCTTTATATAATTAAACCTAATTCAGACACAACTTTTATAATAATTACTGAAATGTCTTAATTAGAATATAATTCAATTGTCTAAATAATTAAAAATAACTTATTACGTAATGATTAATAGTTAATTATATTACATTTTGGTTTATTGTTTTGAAATATTAAACAAAAATTAACCTGTAACTCCGAAACTGAATGTCCGAAGCAGATGGAGCCAACAGCGGTTGCCTCTCCCCATCCATACTCAGAATTGTGTTTCACAATATTAAATAAATACTAACATATATAACAGAATAATACGAGCTGTTCTTATTGAGGACAGTATCAAATGCGCATAAATATTTCTCTGAACTCAGTTACGACAATAATCAACTGTCATCGATAACAAGACATATTCATCGCCTCGGGTTTGAAAACAAACATAAATTTGTCACATTGGTATTATATATAGACATGATAGCAAAACTTTGCGCTTTATAACGTGCGAACTAAATATAAATGCTATTATGCTTACGATAAATACTTCAAAGCAAGTAGGATTTATTTATCAATTCAAAGCATTAAATTTGCTAGTTAATACATTTATATTTTGTGTTAACCTACCTGTTATTAACCTACTGGACGAGCTCCGTGGTCGAGTGGCGTGTACACCGGTTTTCATGGGTACGCCACTCCGAGGTCCCGGGTTCAATTCCCGGCCCAGTCGATGTAGAAAATTCATTAGTTTTCTATGTTGTCTTGGGTCTGGGTGTTTGTGGTACCTTCGCTACTTCTGATTTTCCATAACACAAGTACTTTAGCTACTTACATTGGGATCAGTGTAATGTATGTGATGTTGTCCAATTTTTAGATTTATATATTAATTTTAATGTTATTTTAAAATGACTTACAACGTCTTGCCTAATTAATGGGTTTAAAAGGCTAAAATAATGCACAAATATTCGTTAACGACCGTAATATAATAATAAATAAATAAGCCTTTATTCAGACACATTTTACATTGCTTAAATTATCACTCTAGTGACTTGACATCGACAACTTAGTCTGTTAACGACCGTAAGTAGACACTAAAAGTCTTTTTTTAAAAGTTATCTTCGAAGTTGTGGCGTATTTACAAATCTGCTGCTAGTAGGCTAGTGGCCTATTTAATTTTTGCCGCCCCTACCTTTTTTTTTGGAACACTTATGATTTGTGTCTATCCTCCTTATTACATCGGTTTTTTCCCGTTATTAGTATGATTATAAACTAGGTGACATTTCTCTCAGTTACTAGATTATTTCTCCAACCCGCTATGTAGTTACGAGTAGTACGGATTACGGACGTAATGTGTATACATATAATTATAAGCTTTTTTATTTCTGTAAGATAACAAATTTGGGCTAAATTTGCCGCCCCTCTAAATCTGCCGCCCTAGGCTCCAGCCTACTTAGCCTATTGTTAAATCCGCCACTTCTTCGAAGGGGGTTAATTGGGGAAATAATGTGCGTGTGGATATTTGTAATTTCTTATATTAATCTTTGCAAAGTTGAAGGCAGGCTATAATGATTTTTTTAAATTGCTTCAAAGATTCACCTTCAAAATTTCAAAATTATTCAAAAAAAGGATGGAAATGAAAAAAGATTCACCTAAGGATGACAGTCTCCATGCTTTTTTTGGAATATTTATTTTATTATTATAAATATGTTATATTGCTTTTGATGGGAAATCCTATCTTATAATCCCAAGTTAGTATATTGTAGGTAATATATGTATATAATATCTAAAGATATATTTTTGTAGACTGAAAATCCTATGATTTTAACAAATGTTAAACGTTGAACGGCAATCTCTTGTTAGTTAATAACTATTAGATAGCACGATTCTCGATACAGCATACAAGTAATGCTTAAATTTGATATTCTTTATGTGCCGATCGTTCCACGATGACGTTCAACTTAAGGTTAAAAATGAACAAAAGTACGGTGTTGGTTAACATCTTATAAGCTACATTAACGATACATATACACTAACCAATTAGTATTTTTCATGAAAAATTTTCAATGAATTATTATCGAAACTTCCAAATAACCTTCGTACCAAACTTTCTTATCAATATTGATCATCTAATAAATTCATTACGTACGTCACGCTCAGCGCCAAACTTAATAATAACTTAATTACAACCTTCTCACCAGCTGCACTTATTCACATAACCGTTAACACGTCGACAGAGGCATAATTTTTTTATTTTTTTCCATTCAGCACGGGGCGTTTGAGACCTCGTATGATAACTATCATAATAGCGCTACGGGGCTTATTAGACCCCGTTTAAGAAACTAAAACTCGATGTGATGCGATGGAATTTTATTTCCTCAGTGCGATACGTGGTTAAAAATACCCCGTTTTAAAGCACGTACAAAATAGCATTCGATTTTCAAAATCATCATATATAGGCATCATATAAATGTATTCATCACTTTCCTACAATGTTTTAGTGTTAGCCGCACCGCAGGGCAGACGCATTAGACCTCCAGCGTATTAGACCTAGCTTCGCATTGAACGTGTTAAGACAGGATCCATTGAAAATATCGTGGCTCACAGTTTTGTTAATGGAGATGTTAGACATGTTCTCAGTTTTGGTTGCCTGGAATTTATAGAGTTTATAAATCTTCTATGTCTATATATGAATGAATATATTGTACTTATTGACAGCGCTTTGTGTAAGGCTAGGTAGGACAACCTTTAAAATAGTTGGTATTGAGTTTAAGTAATTAAATAAATTAATATTAATATATTATTCCTCTTTGCGTTCTTTTCTTACCGATTATGATGATGTGATTTTGATTGTAAGTTTCCTGATCTAAATTGCGCGCTGAAAGTGTTAGCTTAGGCTACTGCGGTATTTTCTGCAGACATTTTGGAAAACTTCATAATCTTACACACAAACTTCTGTTGTACTCAGTGTAGTTTGTGCAGCTTAGCTATCGCTTGGAAAGCGCCCAAACGATATATTTGAAATCTGTTACACTGAAATAATAAATATGTTAAAATATATCAATTGGTTGGGAATACTAAAAATAATAAGAAGAGTCGAGAGGTCCAGTGGTTAGAACCGATGCACAGGCAAGCACCGCTGATTCATGTGCTTAATTTATCTTTATAATTCATCTCGTGCTCAGCGGTGAAGTTAAACATCGTGAAGAAACCTGAATGTGACAAATTTCATAGAAATTCTGCCACATGTGTATTTCACCAATCCGCATTGGAACAGCCTGGTGGAATATGTTCCAAACCTTCTCCTCAAAGGGAGAGGAGGCCTTTAGCCCAGCAGTGGGAATTTACAGGCTATTGTTGTTGTATACTAAAAAGACTCAAAGTCCTTTATTCAATATAAGAGCATTACATCCCCCGATCTGAAGAGGCATTATATAATTTAAATACGTTTAAAGTTCAAACGTTTCAAATGAAAGGGTGCTTCAATTCGACCTTGCATAACCACGAACAACCTTCAAGGATACTTTAGATAAAAAACTGTGTTATCGAACAATTTTATCTCCTATATTTTTAAAAATTTCAGTGGTATTTCGATCACGCTTTGGAATAAAGACATTGAATATTTTTACAAGAATTTTGTACCATTATATTAAGCGAGTTTCAGACATATGTTTTGGCCAAACCATATCATACAATATAATATAACGTATAACGTTCTTACAGCAATTAGGCCGTATTTATTTTATATTGAAATTACCATCTAATTTGGCTTCAATAAGTCACAGAAGAAAAACACCTAAGTAAATTCGATAGAAGAAATGAAGCCATGGAAATTGTCTGAAAATCTATTAGATGGCTTTATGTTGAAATAAACAAAGGTTCTTCTCAAAGGGGCTTCCGCTAAATTTCTTAAGCTGATGATGTCGTCCTGGAAAATTTCTGTCAAGAAGGGCTAGTCACCTACCTTGCATATACTTCAGTACACGAGTGTGTTTGCACACAATCGCTTTCTGTATTTCTTCACTCTTATAATCCGTTACACAAGAGTGTAAAATAGAAATAATAGTAACAGCCTGTAAATTTCCCATTGTTGGTCTAAGACCTCCTCTCCTTTTGAGGAAAAGGAGAGCATTACCTATCATGCTACCCAAAGAAATTATGCCACATGTTAATCCACCCAGGATTAACATGTGGCATAATTTCGTTGAAATTTCCTCACGATATTTTCCGTCACCGCCGAGCTCGAGATGATTTATAAACATAAATTAAGCACTCTAACCAATGGTTCACTTCTATCTTCTACTCAGGGCTGATACTGAGAATATGCGAAGAAAACATTCATTCATTCTTCAATCGAAACAACCTTGGGTTTGAACTCTACGACTAGATGTATAGGCTGTTTTATAAAAAATCATTAAAGGATAATAAACATTTACTAAAACACCATATCATTGAATTCCAAAACTAAGTAAACTATCCAAGGAACTAATCTCTAGCATCTAGAACACTGTAACTCTGCAAGTTTGGGATTATGTGGTCGCTGAGCCAGAGCGTCTCAATTCATATTAGTTTGCAACTTGAACTCGTATCTGTCTCTTCATGTCATGTCTCTTCGTGCAAGCGATTTGAATTTCCGTTTAGTTTATGAACCGTAAGAGCCGAGATGGCCCATTGGTTATAACGCGTGCATCTTAACCGATGATTGCGGCTTCAACAATCGCTGAATATCCATGTGCTTAATTTCTGTTTATAATTTATGCTCAGCGGTGAAGGAAAACATCCTGAGGAAACCTGTATGTTTCTAGTTTCATAGAAATTATGCCACGTGTGACTTCCATCAACCAGCATTGTAGCAGCGTGGTGGAATATGTTCCGAACCTTCTCCTCAATGGGAGAGACCTTAGCCCAGTAGTGGGAATTTTACAGGCTATTGTAGTGGTTGTTGTTATTAACCTTATCTGGAAAATTGTTACGAATTTAGACTGAATGGTATTTTTAGGGTATGGCAATTTTATCTATTAACTATAATGTATGCTTTGCTATATTTTTAATATGAAATATGTATATATAATATATTAATGGTTTATTTATGATATTGATTGATTAATTTGTTGTAAATTAAATTAATAAATTGTTTCTCTTAAACGAAACCAGATTCTAATTGGTCTATTAATATTCCTTTAGTCGCATTTGTTCACTCAACCTTAGAACTGATATAATAATATCAAGTGTTACTGATTATCGGTAGAATAAATGGTATACAAGAACACCACCTTTCAATAAGTATAAAATACTTTTTGTGTCTTGATTTAGTACAAATTGCACCAACTTAAAACTGGTAGAGGATTACCTAAGCCTTATTCTCTTGCCGATCCTAGTAGAGGTTTAATTACCCAATGCTAGTTTGGAAGTGATTATTCCTTATGTCCAATTTAGGTTGCTGTGGTAAATATCGACTAACCAAGGATGGAGGAAATAATACACGCAATGTATGCGTAAATACTAACACTCTGCAAACATCACATTAGAGATTTCAAGTGAAGGACGGACCGTTTGGTCTGCTTTCTGAACACGAAAAGTATCCCTATCGACAGCTAGTAGAAAGTAGCAAGTTTGACCTTGAGCCCTCAGGTTATCGTCATCCCCAAACGGAGCTCAAGCTTTAAGGTTAATATATATAGCTAGTATTTTAATTTATTACTAAATTACAGATGCTTGTTTTCAATAAAACTTTCTAATAATTTTACAAACCAATTAGGAGTAAAACTGTGAAAGTTCCTAGGGTTGCCGCTATTGGAAATATGTAAATTATAAAATATTTAATTTAGTACTATTTCATAATATAATATAATAATATAATTTCCATTTGCTGTCGAAACGCTTGGCCCTTGGAGTAGTGGTGCAAAAAGCTTCATCAAAAGTATAACACCTCGCCTCATTGCCTCCACTGGTGGCAGGAGGGCTGGTTCATTTTTTGCCCAGAAGATCGGAATTGCGATTCAACGGGGAAATGCTGCTAGCATTCTTGTCACCATTCCACGCGGTCAATATTTATACAGTAACTAGTTTTAGTTAATATTTGTGTATATTAAAGCATTTTATGTTATTAATTCTTATGTTAATAGATTTATTTACATTTTTATTTAGTACTCAAAAATTCAATTTAATAAGTATAATTGTCAATATATCTTGAAGATCATGTTGGTCGATTAACAATGTGGGGAGTGACCACTGACTACCATGTGACAATCGGCCATGTTTTTTCTTCCAAGTGTAGATAATAGATAATAAACATTAGCCCGTTATTTATGTTATTAAATTGAACGACTGTCATCTCTCATTCATTTAAAAACACAAAATGATGACACATCTTTGATGTTTATACAGTTAAAGTTACCACTACAATCTTACCACTTACTACTAGAATCTTAATTCCATAAATGTTTCGAAATGCTTTAGCACTGACTATTATATTAGTCTACATGAACGCTTATAATTAATTCACACTGATTATAATATTCGATTAACCTATTTGAACAAATAAATAATCGAATTAGTGTATCGTGTTTACATTTGATAGATTCTGATAAAGATCTAAGATATATCAATAACATATACCTTGATTTTGATATGAAGGTCTAATGGTTCTGGATGATAAAGTCAGGAGAGTGAACCCCAAAGTGTATTATCTTATGCCATTGCTCTCACAACCGAAAATTCGATGCGATGATGAAACGAGTTCAGGGCCAAAAGCTTTAGGGATTTTAGGGTATGTACACAGTAACAACTTCTTAATAATAATAATAATAAACAGCTTTATTGCACACAGAAAATAAACAAAATACAAGAAAAAATCTTAAAATTAAAATTACAAAAGTATGCAAAGAGCAGCCTTATCACTAAGTAGTGATCTCTTCCAGGCAACCCCACTGAAAGAGACTTACAAGAGAAAACATAGTGCAAACACACAACAAATTAAAAGTAAATATACATACATACAAAATACTATAGGCAATACAACAGATAGGTGCGAGCATACTTAGCTGCTAGTAGTGAAAGGGTTAGAGGCTTCTTAGTACCGAGCTACTGAGAATTTATCGATGAAAAATCCAGTCACTTTGTATCGGCTCACCCTTGACACCTGCGAGATGTATACTGGCTCTTTGCTTTAGCCAATACATCTGTTTTCAGGGTCTACTATAGAAACGAGGCAGATTTGGAGCATGTTTAGGTGTACTAAAAGTATTGTGATCGGAATCGTTCACAGATTTGGTCCTTATTTATTTATTTTGAAATATTTTTAATGTTGGTAACCCTGGTTTTACTATTTCCTAAGAAATTACGGGCGAACATAACGAGACGTTCAGAAATTGGTGGTGACAGTTTTATTGCTCGAAGGAGAGATGGCTCTGATAAAGGCCACTAATTGCGCGCCTATTTGTCAAACGGTCGTTGACCTCAGTTCAACATTGGAATAATGGTGTATACCTTGAAATCACTTTCTCAAAACTTTGCAGAACATTTCTTGACTATCATATTCTTAACCATATTTTATTAAATAAATAGAGTCGTGTCAGAATGTACATACAGGATATTTAAATCTCTGACCAAAGTTGAGGTTTATTTAAATATATCTAGGTATTTCAAGGTCATACGAGCTCAGACACGTTAAATTATCTTAAATTAAATTATTTTCACATTTTTATAGTGAAATGAACAAACAAATGCTTGAGATAAAATGAGATAAAATCTTTGCAGAGGCGGGACGTTTAGCTCGTAAATAATCAAATTAATGATCACTTATTACATCAGCTCGATTGTACTTATAATAAGACAAATGTAAATGTATTGTCTGATCGTAAAAATAAACAGGATTATTCTCAAAACTCTCGTCCATAATGAGTCTCATTATTACTTTGTCACGAGTTTTTTAAGACAGGAAAATGAGGTTAAAATATACAAGCCAGGCAGTGAGCTGTAAAAGACTGAAATTTATTACTTTTTTAATCTAATTTAAATAACTAAAACTCAAATCTACACTTACATATTAATAGACTAATTAATTACTACCGGTACGGTAAAGTAAATACCCTGACCTGAGAAGAACCGGCGAAGGAACCTCAGCGGTTATTTTTGTTGTCAAATTTATTATATTATATACAAGTGTTGAATATGAATAGAAACAAATGAAAAGATGAAATCGAGGAAATCTGATCATGGCCTATATTCTCATCAACATCATTTTGAAATAAGCTTATATTATAAAGAGACAGAGCGAAATAGAAAGAGAGGTATTTATTTTTTCTGACGTGACGATTCCTGACAGTTCTCTCTTCTAAATGCCATAAAAGAACTTCGCCTGTTTCCACAAACAAGAGATATTTTATATGGCTACGATAAATCTACGCTTACGGCTAGGATTTAACTTTTTATCCCGGGAATACCCCCTAGGTGTTGGAGGCCCGCATAGGTGGGCCGACCGTCCGTCAGGGCGTCACGGTAGCATGCGTAAGCGATCCCGTGGCGCCCGTCGAAAAACGGCGAGGGTACCGCTAGTTTTTTAATGAGTGAACCCGGTGGACCTGGGCGCACTCAGCGTCCAGGAAACCAGGGAGTCCCACACCCCCCCCCCACTTACCATCACATGGGGGAAGTGCGTAAAGCGTTTTTCTAACTATAGAGGCATTGCTACCGGTTGCTGTTAGGACGCGTGTAGCAGATGTTTTTTAACATGAGATATTTTTATTTGAGCTGACAGAGCAAGTCTGGATCAAGGATATGCATATCACAGTAAGGAGTATAAGTAACTACCTGCAACCTTAATTCGACTTTAACAATTGGTTCTAAGGTGCTAATTACACTGACTCATTCAAGTGAGTATGCTTTTGACTCTATGGTCCAATGTAGTTGCGTGTATCCATTGAGGTCCTAAAGAAACAATGTCCTGTTGCGAGAAAATTATCATCATCATCATCCTCCTACCCTTATCCCAATTTTATTTGGGGCCGGTGCAGCATGTCTTCGCATTCCATACTTCTCTGTCAAACGTCATCTCACAAGTAACATTCTTTCTAACCATATCGTCTTTCACACAATCCATCAATCGTTGCCTTGGTCGTACTCTACCCCTATATCCACATCCATACTCAAGGCCTTCCTCACATGCAAGAAAATACAAATCCGATATATCATTTACTAAAAAGAAAAAACCTTCAATTTTGTGATGCAAAAGTGATCTATTTTTTTTTAAACTGAGTCCAATACGCCCCAACATATATAAGATCCAGGCTCCACTTTGACTCTGTATATTTTACATAATATCAAGCTATAATCAATATATACAGATTGCTGGTTTCCTTTTTTGTATTACAAAATCCTTGTTTTTAGTCGTAATGTTGCTTTGAAACACAGATTTAATGAAGAAAAATGAAACAGGACATCTGACGAGACTGCGCTACTCATCTCGAATTTTAGGGTTCCGTACTTATATTAATAAATATTATAAATATAATAAAATTGTAGTGTCTGTAATATTGAAATTCCAATTTAGTGAATTCATATGTATATATACATATACACGGTTCTTATACTAAATAAAAATTTTTACAATTTTTGTCCTTTGTATGTTCCGGCTAATGTCTTAAATGGCTGGACTGATTTTGACGGAACTTTCACTCGCAGACAGCTGTTGTAATAAAGAGTAAGTTAGGCTACAACAATATTTTTTTTGTCTTTCAATCGCGCGCCGTCGCTGTCTCAACTCCTATTTATATATAAACGTTCTAAGCTACAGTAACTATTAAGTTGATTACCGGTTTTCCTCGCTTACTTTTGTTTTACTATTTATATCGTTCAGTAAAATGTCTTGAATAAAGTCTATTTCACACACGACCTGAACCGCGAGCGAAAACTAATAAAAAAGCATTACAACATTGATAAGTTTATTTTTTATATATAACAGCTGATAATAATGCACTAATAGTAGTCTTAACTATGTTCTCTTAAATGCTTACTATAAAGGATAAACTTTCTAATAATTGTACCACTTTCGGATTGCAGGCTGCTCATGAGACTTCGGCAAAGGTGCCCCAGCTCGGGGCTTCAATCCAAGATCTCAAAATCTGCTATCTTATATAAAATCAAAATTTTTCTTTTTTTCAACTTTATTCAAGTAGGATTTTACAAGCACTTTTGAATCGTCATTTCACAATTAAGTGAAGTTACCACCGATTCGGAATGAAGATTCTACCGAGAAGAACCGTCAAGAAACTCAGTAGTTACTCTTTTTCAACATCTCAACAATACAAAGTCAAGTTAGTTAAATAAAATTATTTAAATTAATATATCCTGTTTGGTAGTCAGCAAGTATTAACTCCACGCTTTTTCACCAATGTATTTTTTTAAACGATTTGAATTTACGAAACGGCAAAGTTAAAAATGTCTGCGGAATTTCATTATAGAAACGGATCTATTTATATATATAATTATCTAACAATTAGATCCATGTTATAGTCAATCTATTTAAATAAGCTACTGTATTCAGTAGCTTATTTAAATATCCAATTCTAAGCTACGGAACCTTAATAATAACAAGCCCAATTAGCTGTACACGTGGAGCCGGGACGTAATTAAAAATAATTTATATACAGAGCGTCCCGAATTTTCGTTTGGTTTTTTGATTAAAATCAAGCCGTTCTTCGCAATCAGGCTCATAACTCGCTGCGATCAAATTTATCTTGACATTTATGTGTCCATAGTGTTTTTATTCTTGCAAATCAGGTATTCGCTTTTGATGAGCATTTTTTTCTCATGATAATACTCTGATGGTAGGTAAGTGTTAACCATCGCCCATATGTTATGGTGGTGTAAGTAATTATTACAGGATAAAACCTCCTCTTCCATTAAGAAGAGGGTTTGGAACATATTTCACAACGCTGTTCCAATGCGGGTTGGTGGAATGCACATGTGGCAGAATTTCGATGAAATTAGACACATGCAGGTTTCCTCACGATGTTTTCCTTCACTGCCTTATAAACACAATTAAGCACTTATGTATATAGTGGAGCTTGCCTGAGTTTGAATTCGCAATCATCGGTTAAGATGCAAGCGTTCTAATCACTGGCTCCATCTCAACCATCTCAGCTCTACGCATGTAGATATCCCATATTAAACAACTCTAGTATTTTGATTAACGATGTTAATTTAAATTCTTATTGTCGTAAGTAATATCTTCATTCCTTATATTACAAATACGTCATCAATTTTAAGAACTAAGATGCTATGTCTTGTACCTGTAGTTACACTGGCTCACTCACCATTCAAAGTGAAACACAACAATACTGAGTGTCAATGTGTGATGTACCCAGATCAGCTTATACAGACCCCTACCAAGTGAATATTTTGATATTATTCATTAATTTTTATAGTATGCAACGATAATATATATTATGTTGAAAATTTGTTCACCATGTTGTTTACTTATATATTAATATGTAGTTATGTAGGTTAAGAATAAGCCGGTACGGATTTAATTATATTAGTACTTGTATATGTTCACTTGCTAGGCCTGCTCTTATTTTGTGCGACATAATATCATATGTTTCTTATGACTTTATAGATTATTTTTATGGGTTTGAATTGATTAATAGTATTGTATTATGTTTTTTTTTACATTAACACCTCCACGCTGGTTTTCTGAAAGAAATCGCTCTTTAGCGATAAGACCGCCCGTTGTACATTTCTTTTTTTATATTGAGTAATTGAATGTAAGTTTTTTTTTCTTGTATGTATACAATAAAGAGTTATTATTATTGTATAATTCAGAAATACTTTAATATAAACATAATAAATTGAATGAAATTGTTAACAAATTATTAATTTGAACTTTAGTTTTAAATTATAGTTAATTTTTAATTTTAAGAGAGTCAAACGTGCTGACGGAGTTATGGTAATCACCTCGTCCAAAGTTAGGGTTGCCAGTATAAAAACTAGAAATAGATATATATTTTTTTAATATTAAATGTGCAGAAATTAAAAAAAAAATGTTTTATTTTAATGAATTTGTAACTTTAGGCTTTGTCTAAATACATAAATAAATAATGTATCAGTTTTATATTTAAAATGTACTACTAAAATAAGGAAGAATCGTGTTTTTATTAATAGTAACATATAGGTTATATGTTACTATATATATCCAGAAAATCGTATCCTTAAGACGTTCTTGACGAAAATATAGAGAGATACAATTACTCATAATCTGACAAAACTGTAATATTTTTTTGAGTATTTTTAAGAGAAACGCAATGGTTTGCGTTTATTATTATGAAGAAATACCTTGGGAACTAAGATGTTATGTCCCTTGGTCCTGTAGTTACACTGGCTCGCTTACCCTTCAAATCGAAACATAGACCTTTAATAATCTAATGAATAAGTACCGGGGAGGGATTAGTCTGCTTTTAGGGCATAATAATTTAATATATTTAAATTACGAACATTGTGGATTGATAGCAAGAATGCTAGCAGCATTTCCCCATTGAATTATTACCATACTCGGGGCAAAAAACTAACCAGCTTACCTGTCACCAGTGGACGCAAAAAGGCGAGGTGCTATACTTTAAATTAGGCTTTTTGCACTACTACTCCAAGGGTTTCAACAGCCAATGGGATAAAAGAAATTGGACATTTGATAGTAAGACACGAATATTTAGATCGTTTGATAGCTTCGTCTTTTTCATATGAGACAGAGCCCGCGTATCAACGCCTGTAGCGTCCCAAGCTTTGTTCCTAATAATTACAGGCATAACAGATTGTATAATCAGTCCAAGAAAGGTTTCTTATTATTTTTTTATAAACTTTAAGTTTTGACAACCCTATAGGCTCGACCTGTAATTACACAGTGTGTAAATACCACTTTAATTACGCCGTAATACGAAGAGAAACTAAAGTAGGATTCCATGTTTACGAGGGACCATGTCATAATTTTATTTTCATCTCTCTCGACGCTATGGCGTGTTTTAGTCACAATATACGCTAAGTGAGAGCCAAGGACACCTGAGTCTCAAGACCGGTTAACCAGTTTTCCTAACTGACGTTTAATATATGATTATAATTAAACCAAAGCATACAAACTATCGATTAGAGTAGATAAGAGATGGCCCAGTGGTTAGAACGCGTGCATCTTAACCGATGATTGCGGGTTCAAACCCAGGCTAGCATCGCTGTTTCATGTGCTTAATTTGTCTTTATAATTCATCTCATGCTCTGCGGTGAAGGAAAACATCGTGAGGAAACCTGCATGTGAAAAATTTCATAGAAATTCTGCCACATGTGTATTCCACCAAACCGCATTGGATCAGCGTGGTAGAATGTGTTCTAAACCCTCTCCTTAATGGAAGAGGAGGCCTTATCCCAGAAGTGGGAAATTTACAGGCTGTTACTATACAAACTATCCGCTAACTTTTATAAAATTTATAATAGTTGAATCATGTGATGAGATATATGTATACAAAACACTAAATATATTTTTATGGAATGAAATATCTATCCGCCATGTAATTTTAATTTTCAATTATTAATGAATTAAGGATTTAAGTAATTGTAGTTCTCAATTACAATCAATTATACAATTATAGAGTACAAAAATGATATTTCAACAGCACGTAAAACACCGCTGATTAATTAACTTGACAAAATAATGACGGAGTGACTCGACAACTTTGAATAAAATTGAAATAATTGTAAAACATATGGATTATATAATATTTTGATAGCATTAATCGTCGTTTCTGTATTAATGTACCTTCATAGAACCTCGATCTTCCGAACCTCAATTATCCGAACGTCGCGCGTTGCGTTGTCGATAACGATTTTATAAATGACTTATTTTTAAAATGTAGCTATGTCAAATTTTAATAGAATGTACACTTTTTATGTGAAAAGGTATTGTTTTTATTTGATACTGACGGCACCACATAAAACTGGTGCGTATTTTGCGACATGATAATCGATTATCCGAACAAATTGATACCGCGATTTGTTCGGATAATCGAAGCTCTACTGTATGGTTACTAATATTAATAATATTGAGATTTACTATCAATTAATCAACGATACAAATTCAGTGTCACTCGATTTATCGTATAGCAAAGTAGCTTTTATGGAAAGTGCTTAATTCACTTATTATGAAGTAAGAATCTATTTATTATAATTTATATACAATTCAACGGTTGTTTTCTTCATAAGTCAATGAAGTTAAATAATATTTAAAATTTATATTGTTTATTCATGAAACGGCTTTGTCTATAGATAATAATCTTAATCAAAACTTCATGAAAATCAAAGTGTACTTGATTTAAAACAAGCAGTATGTATGAACAGAATTATATTATTATATGAAGATCTTATCATCTCGGAATGTAGATTGTACTGAGAACAGTCCGGAATCTAGTAAATAAAATATAATAGTAAAAAAAATATATATGTCATAACAGTTTTTTTTACAATTGTCCTGTCTGAAATTAAACACGTTGTATCAACTCCAATATTTTTTATCATCAACATAGCCTTATGTTGAGTAAGGTGCCTTAGTTAAGCTGTATCAATAGTAGGGCGTTTTTATTCTGTTCTAAATTTAAAAAGAAACAACTCATATATAGTTCCAATCATAAAAAAAAAATTAAGCAAGAATGACATAATTTTAACCAATACTCGCGAAAATATACGGAAAAGTTTTTTTTTTTTTTAATAAAACCCACTCTCGGAAGCGTATTAAATACGTTGGCCCATTAAAGAGGCTGAAGTGAACCGTTTCGCTCCAAGTTTCTTTTTGCCCAGTTTTTCAAATTTTCGTATTCAAAGCGTAGCGCTGTATAACAGGTTTGGTTTTTTTGAGGCCAGTTTATTACTCTATAAAATACATAATGCACGTGCTAAGTGTATTGCACGTTTTGACGTGCGACGTCCATTCTTCCAAATCAAAGACATCGTAAATACGTAGTACAATAATTTGTGATAGCTTCCAAGTCATGGTCGAAATTTCCCAAGAAAATCTAGATGAGTAATCGTCTGCGTAGTATACAACACAATAACAGCCTGTAAATTTCCCATTGCTGGTCTTAAGCCCCCTTTCACTTTGAGGAAATGTTTCGAAAATATTCCACCACGCTGTTCCAATGCGTTGGTGGAAAACACATGTGGCAGAAATTCTTTGTAATTCGACACATATACAAGTATCCTCACGACATTTTCCTACACCGCCGAGCTCGAGATGACACACTAATTAAGCACATGAGTATTCAATAGTGCTCGTTTCTAACCCGCAATCATAGGTTAAGATGCACGCTTTCTAACCTCTGGGCCATATCGGTACGGTGTAGCATACAAGTGTACTATATGCCTCATTCTCATAATCTGATAGGAAGACTATTAGACGAACGACAGAACGCAAGGCGTACCTTGCAGTCCTTACTAATATTGTAAACCCGATAGTTCTTTTGTTTCCAGATAATATGAGAATCATTCATATGCAAGAATCATTTATGAATAAAACCAAGCATAAAAAGTGTATCGCTTGAAGATATTTACGTTTCTGATTTAATTGGCTCGTAAAAATCGCACAATGGACATTTCTGTGCAACTTGCTCATATTCTCGAATAGAATGGGGCCAAGTCTCCGGGTTGAGTTGAGTTGAGTAATTTTTTCGTTTGATTATGTAAATAAATGCACGGAGAGTTTAATTGGCTTAACTCTTTCCACTTTACCAGCGAACTGCTTCGAAATAAACTTTCGAAGTCAACATTGATTTCTTGAGACGAGTTCATTTCCAACAGTTTCATTTACGGTTCGCTTGCTTATATGAATACCGAATGCTTGCCTCGTTGGTTTAGTGAACAGCTCATTCGGATAATAAGGCCCAGAGTTCTAATTTTGAATGGAGGTCAAATAATTACATAACAACTCAACGTTTTTACGTAAACATTTTTGTTATTGAAACATATTTTACTATGATACGATTTTAAGAAAGACATTTTAAACTTTGACCAAACCGAAAATGGTTCGTTGCATCGTCGTTTGTAGAATATGCACGTATGTACAGTCAGAGTAAGAAAACCTTTGTCAGTTTTTAAATTCATTCCTTTATCAAGTCTTAAACTCTTAGTACCTTTTGAATCTAAACATCAAATCATTGCGACGCAATATGTCATTCCTGAGCGGCAATGTCAGATTATCGCTCATACTGAGCACACGAAAATAGATCTTAAAGTGACGAACCTTTTCTTACCCCGAGTGTACATAGCTGAACGGATAAACTGACAATTTGTTATTAGAAGCGCTCTGTTGTCTCCGTGAATTATTGTTTTGTCGAAGTCGAAAAAGCAGAAGCATCAGAATAAAAGCAGTTGCAGTGTGGTGAAACGAAAAACTAGGATATTATAATATTCTATAAAAGTAAATATATTAAAATGCAAAAGTGTTTTCGCAGCTACAATCATTATTCCCCCACTCTTATAATCCATGGAAGGTCAAATCCAACACGTGCGAAGCTTTACGTACTTTCCGAATCAAAGGAATGTCGGGGTAAGAAAAGGTTCGTCATCTTAAGATCTATTTTCGTGTGCTCAGTATGAGCGATAATCTGCTTTACGATCGAGAATGACATATTGCGTCGCAATGTTACGTCCGGCAAAAAGTAATGTAAGTTTTATTTTACATGCAACTGTCTGTTTTCAAAAAGGTACTAACAGTTTACGACTTGACAAAGAAATGAATTTGAAAACTGATGAAGGTTTTTTCACTCTGATTGTACATACTTCCAAATAAAATCAAATCAAAATAAACTTTATTCAAGTAGGCTTTTACAAGCACTTTTGAATCGTCATTTTACAATTAAGTGAAGCTACCACCGGTTCGGAAAGTATATTCTACCGAGAAGAACCGGCAAGAAACTCATTAATTACTCTTTTATAACATTTAAAAAATACAAAGTCATGTTAGTTAAATACAATTATTTAAATTAATATATCCCGTTGGAAGTCAACAGGTATATTACATGTATATAACTGCATTTTCCAATATGCAAAACAGACTGTTAATAATAAAATTCAATCACTTCACTGGTCATATATGGGATTCGAACTCTGAACCTCTAGACCGCTAAAACACTGCGGTAGTTGAAGAAAACCTACATAACATATCATTGTTATGTAATACAACTCATACGAAGTAATTCGAATATTAACTGGCCAGCAATACTATTAAAATATAAATAGATATTTATAATCTGTTGAAGCGTTGATATGAAAGAGTTCGTTATTGTGCTATTTGAAACTTCTCAGACGCGATTGGCTTTTTTTTATTAAAGAGTCTTTGTGACACAACAGGATATTAAACCTCCTTTCTATATTTAATTTCCTCATTCATTATAAGCTCTGTTTAAAGTACGGAGAGATTAACTGCTCCGTGGTGCCAGTCGCTTTTATAGCTGAAGACGCTGGAACCAATTATGGGTCTCGTCAATAAAATTTAATTACGTTGTTTTTTATATAGATATTTGCTGGCTATTAAAACTGCATCTTAATCGATGGTTGCGGGCTCAAACCCAGGCAAGCACTACAGAATTTTCATGTCCGTATTTTGTGTTTTAATCATCTCGTGCTCGGCGGTGAAGGAAAACATCGTGAGGAAACCTACATGTGTCGAATCGAAATTCTGCCACATGTATTCCACCAACCCGCATTGGAACAGCATGGAATATGTTTCAAACCTTCTCCTCAAAAGGAGAGGACTTAGCCCAGTATTGGGAAACTTACTGCTGGGCTAAGAGCTCTTCATGTCATGTTAATAAAATTAAGTTGTAAATATATTTGTGATTGTTCTTATATATTGTTCTAATATAAATTTATGGTTATATAATCATTTATTATTATGTTGTTTTAGGTTATGGCTTAACAGAGAGTATTACTATAATGCCTTCAAAATTAAATTAAGCCTGTAATCTCGACCGTACCGTTCAATCTCCATCGTGTCTTCTCCATCGCACGTGACATTGGACAAGTAACCTGTACCCTCTAGGCACAAAAAAAAACTAAATTTAACAGATATACATTTAACAAAAATCCGACTTCAAACAATACACTATTTCAAAACAAATGAATATGTGCTAAAAGTAATAAAAAATAATAGCGTAATCGAAAGATTGTTTAGATTTATCCTAAGTAAAATGAAAAGAAAAATATTAGACTACTTCAAAATCGATTTACACTTATATAATGTAGTTACATTTCTGAATCATTATTATTATTTTTGGAACCGGTGTCAAAAAAAACATAACAACATAAAAAAAAATTAATAACATTCTTTATTTTTTAGAGTCGGTTAAAAATAAATAATAATACTAGTTCTGATTTGAAGGGGAAGTGAAACGGTCTAACTACAGCACAAGGAACATATCAACCTAAATCCTAAGGCTTGTGACGCAATAACGTCAAAAATGATAAATAAAATTTCTTACGACATTTCATATTGATGCAAGGAATGGTTCAAATTTATTTCGGTTGCCAATGTCTTTAGATCGCTTTCCCTGAAGTGACCCATTTACTTGCCGGGATATTTTATACAAAACTATATAAAGTAGCATATCTGAGCCTGTTTTTAAAAAACATGACGTCAGCATAGATGGCGTCATGAGTGGGTTTCGATCATTATCCATCCTCGGAGGTTCGAAATTAAACTCAGGGAATATTCTTCTCTGATTTATTCTAATATGAGGCGGTCCGATTGCTCCGACGGCTCGACCAAGCCTGTCGATACCGGCGGGCGCTTGGTCTTTTATAACAAAGATAGGTGGGTAGACTTATTCACTCAATATAACAGCTGTTTACAAACACTAAAATATTTCAGACTAATTTAACATTTCAAAATTCACTAAAAATTATTAATTTAACAATCAAACAGTTTTAAATTATTAAAATAATCATTTCTGGACACGTGTTTTTCTTAAATTCGTGGTTTCGCGCCGACATATAATGTAAATGAAGCAACTCAAATAATGGTTTATATTTCCGATAAATTATTATGTAAGAGGTGCGTCTTAACAGGATCATCTTCAAATTCCATTACAATTTCAATTTACGTAAATTAATAACACGATTCGGAATTATATTATATAACTCTATAGAGAACCTGAATTGATTAATGAATTCCAATCTATTTGAATGTTCGAATTATTCAGAATAAAATTTGAAAATGGAATAAAACGGTTAAACTGCGATTACATATACACATTTTTTTTAATATCTAAATGAAACGAGGTTTTAAGATAATTGAAACATTGAGCTTTTTATTTGAAAATTGAAATTGAGAATTGAAATTTATTAAAAAAACATTCGGTATGCTAAACCACACAATAATACAGCGCACGTGACAAAATTTAATCTCTAATTATAGAAAGGTTGTAATTAGCATCCACTTTAAATTAAAATTACTTTAATGTTTGACTGATGTTAGTCATAAGTAAGGATTGATTTATTTTGTTCCAAAAAAAAAACAATTAATAAAAGGCAAACATTTATATATTTTACTAGCTGTGCCTGCGAACTGTTACGCGTTTGAATTTATTAAAAAAAAATATTGTAGCCTAGTTACTCCCTATTATATCAGTTATCTGCCAGTGTAAGTCCCGTCAAAATCGGTTTCAGCCGTTCCAGAGATTAGCCGGAACAAACAGACAGACAGAGCGACAAAAATTTAAAAAAATGTTATTTTGGTATATGTACTTAATATTACAAACAGACACTCCAATTTTATTATATGTATAGATAAGGAATCCGTTAGCAAAAAGAACCGGAATGACCTAATGGTTGAATTGAAGTTGAATGTTGAATTATCAAGTGCGTTTATAATTTATTTTATTAAAAAAAAGAAAAACATCTCCAGGAAATCATCTCTGTCTAATTTTAATAAATGTTGCCATAACTAACTAACAACCCGTATTGGCCCATCGTTGGTGGTAGAAGCCCTGAACCTTATCCAAAGAGGGCTTTACCAGACCAGCAGAGAAACGGCTACAGACTGTTACTGTAAACAAAGATTTAGGTCTTCATTTTTAATATTACTAAAACCTAAATAGCAATCATTTATGTAGAATTGTTGCATTTTCAAAATATGCAATAGAAAAAGATTCTATATTTTTGAATATTTGCAACTTTTTTTTATGATATAGGTTGGCAGACGAGCATATGAGCCATCATCCTTAGACAATGAAGCTGTAAGAAATATTAACTATTCCTTGTGCTAACAATGTGCCACCAACCTTGGGAACTTAGATGTTATGTTCTTGTACCTGTAGTTACACTGGCTCATTCACCCTTCAAACCGGAACACAACAATACTGAGTACTGTTATTTGGCGGTAGAATTACTGATGAGTGGGAGGTACCTACCCAGACGGGCTTGCACAAAGCCCTACCACCAAGAAAAAATTGTGATAATTGCACACATACGTGACGATATCTGCACCGGGAGCCCAACCTATTTGCAGTATCATTGTCACCATAGTCAAAGACAAAGTCCTTGTTTATAAAAATCTACCACCTATTCGGAAATAAAGACTAGAAACCGAAAAGAACCGGCTCACGACATCAGGAGGGTTTTTTATATCCAATTTACAAATTTGGAATTTCAAATAACCAAATTCAAATTAATCCTGGGATTGAAACGACGTATAAAATTTCAGATATGTAAAATACGTTGCGGTTTGAATTCAGCTTGCAAGATTTGACAACAAAATAAAAATTGCAAGTTAAATATTTTTAAAACAGAGATCACTATTCCAATGTCTTGCTGTTTTTAATGAAATATTTACTACTATGTAACAACAGGCCACGATAGTGCGATGATTGGATGGTATAGTCAATATTTCTCACATCGCTATTGGTTAGTTAGGGCAGTTGTGATCACTAACACACTACCTATAACATGAAAAAGCGATAACTAAAACAAGTTGTAATTAGAAAACGATTTTATTTAAAATTTTATTTAAAGCTAAAGTCCTGTATTAATATATTTTCCAATTGACGCACACCAACAAACACACAGATACAGCCATACACTCACATATACATTAATATCTGCTCGCCCTTATGTTCGCGATAAACTCCAAAACTACTAAAAGGATTTTCATGCGGTTTTCACTTGTAGATAGAAGGATTAATGAGGAAGGTTTAGGTATATAAATTGTTAAGGTTTTTGTAGAAATAAGTTGAAATGGAACGACAATTGTTAAATATGTCTGTTTGTCTAAAAAAAATTATGTCCACCCGTGCGAAGCAGGGACGGACCACTAGTATTTTACAATTATAAGCATCTCGAAATATTATTAAATATACACTTAAAATGAAAAGTAAAGTTTATTTCTTAATAAATGTATGAGATATTACAGAAAGGCGAGGACCCCTGACCAGCATCGTAATTAGGGTCATGAACGCCTCTGGCGGTATTCGAATTTTGCGCCCACAGAATTTAAATTCTTGGAAGAAACATAATGAATTTAAGCTTAGAAATATTTGTTGTTATGTTGGATATGTTTACAGGAGTTATATGTGTTCGAGGCTTCATAAAATTATTAAGTCGGAGTTTATAATTATTATAGAGACGATATCTGTGGTCGAGTAGTGTGTACGGCGGTTATCATGGGTACGCCACTTCGATGTCCCGATGTAGACAAGAATTTCTGTGTCATCTTGGGTCTGGGTGTTTGCGGTACCGTCGTTACTTCTGATTTTACATAACACATGAGCTTAATCAGCATTGGGATCTGAGTAATGTATGTGATGTTGTCCAATATTTATTATTAGTATTAATTATATAACTTTATGCCCTAAAGTCCAGTTGTCAAACCAGCCAAGCCAACCAGAGCCCAGCTACGACGCTATTTCAAAAGCCAGTGTACTTCTTTTATGCTATTGGTTCGCGGACGAGCATATGGGCCACCTAATGATGAGTGGTTACCACAGCATATAACCGATGGTACTGTAAGAAACATTAACCAACCCTTTCAGCGTCAATGCGCCACCAACCTTGAGAACTTAGATGGTATATCCCTTGTGCCTGTTACACTACACTTATACACTAGCTGGTCAAACCAGAACACAACTATACTGAGTGCTGTTGTTTGGCGGTAGAATATCTGATGAGTGGGTGGTACCTTCCCTGACGGGGAAGCTACTAATGTCCACAAATAGCTGTATTATTATTATTATTATTTTGAAGTAAAAAAGTGGTTGTTTATAATAAAGCAGTTGTATCTAAATGAAAGTTTAATCTGAATATTTTTCATTAGAGTGCACAATGTCGCTCAGGGACCTCGGGCGATTTGAACTTATCTTGTGTGAATGTAGCATCATGTGTCCCGGTTGAGCGCTGACAACGTTCGTGTATTAAAAATTCTCGTATCATTAGCCTTTTGTTGTGATATTGTATTATGTTCTTCATTAAATACATGAAGCACGTATTTCTATATGTATTTTTCTTTTAACTATTTCAAGTCCATCTTTAAATCTTTGAATATTCTAGTCATTAAAACTTAAGATAACAATCGCTGCATTGGCACCCTGTGCCTTCATTCTTGATGATTAGGAGGGCATGGGATTTGGTACAGGTTTAAGGTAAACTCTGAGCTACTGGTGGGAGATATCTTTATTTTCTTTCAAATCCGTCCAGCCGTATTTAAGGGATTGATTAGTAAACATCTTATATATTAATATAATATTCTTATAATAAGCTTATTAGTAATTAATAATAAATAAGTAATTTTATACTTGGTGGCTGGCTTTGTGCGAGCCAGCCTAGGTAGGTACCACCTACTCATCAGATAATCTACCGCTAAATAACAGTACGCAGTATTGTTGTGTTCCGGTTTGAAGGGTGAGTGAGTCAATTTAACTACAGGCACAAGGGACATAGCATCTTAGTTCCCAAGGTTGGTGGCGCCTGATGGCAAGTGGTCACCATCACCCAAAGACAATGACGCTGTAAGAAATATTAACTATTCCTTACATCGTCAATGTGCCACCAACCTTGGGAATTAAGATGTTATGTCCCTTGTGCCTGTAGTTACACTGGCTCACTCTACTCGATACTAATATTATAAATGTGAGAGTAACTCTGTCTGTCTGTCCATCTCTCTTTCACGACCAAACCAATGGACCGAATTTGATTAAATATATGATGTAGCAAGCTTGAACTCCAAAGGATACAGGTTACTTTTTTATAACTCATGACAACTAATCTTAAATGCAAGCGAAGTCACAGGCTACTACTAGTATTCAATATGTCTTTTAAGTGTGTACGATAAAATATTTTATATTTTTATTGGAAATTCGTTTCATCCACTATTGTAGTATATCCACTGAACCGTCAGAGATTGAATTGTCCACAGCAGAAGGCGAACACTGACGTTATTTCCTGTGCTCTATGGTATTGCCGCATTATGGTAAGTAGTCCACACATTTCATTTGAATATGCAAATATTAAAATATATCATACTTTTTAATATTTGTCTCATAAATTAAATTTAAGATATAAAAAATATTTTTATAGTGACTTTGGAAAAAAAATAACAAACAATTACAATTTAAATTTAACAGCGAATTTTTAATATTAAAAACAAAAAAAATGTTGGAAATAAATTTCTATTCAGACTAGTACCACGGAAAGGCATGCATTTGTAAAACATGTGTCTGATATTGTATGTTTTGTTTTAATCAGGAAAAAAAATACTAGCTGTAGGTAAAACTACTAAGAGCAATGACGTGTTAAAAAGACGTTCGAATTTTTAATGAAAAATTAATTAAATTTTAAGAAAAAGAGCGCGAGAACATCGTCCATTTTTCATCAACAATTTCTCTAAAAAACATAATTAACTAGTTGTTACCCGCGGTTTTGCTCGCTTAGAATATGAAACCACACCTTAGTGGGTGTCTTGATATGTACATAATATTTTATAAGTTTAGATCAACGGCCTAAAATACCCAGTAGTTTGGGTGTGAAAGCCAGACAGACAGACAGAGTTACTTTTGCATTTATAATATTATGTATGGAAGTATGGATGAATAAATAACTCAAAGAAGGTACTATATCCAAGAAGTACTAGCATAGTAATCATACATACACTTTTTCATAATAATTGCATACACATATTTTTTCCATATACTGTGAAAATCTACTAAAACCCACGTGACAATACAAAGCTACGATACTATTTGTTTTGAATTTATAGTACGGATGTTACTGTGGTCTGCGGCTTGTGGTCAACTGTTATGTGTAATATTAACGCAGTTGTTAAATATGTAGCTCATTTAACTTAATGAAAAAGAGTTCTATTCAAATTAAATGTAGCATAAACTCCTAGTTAATTAATAGATTAACAGTCCATATACTTATTGTTAGATAAAGGATGTAAAGTATCGCTTTTAGAGATTGTTCATGCAAGTCACCTCATGATATTTTCCATTGTATGTGCAATAAGAATTGTGCACATTGGCTTAATGTAATGTAGATAGCAAGGTTCTAGGTTCAAACCCAAGGTTGAGTTTGTAGAAAGTTATTAAGTGTTTTTATTTTATTCTCAGTAAGAGTCCGGAGTCTTTGTTAAAAGTCTGTACACTTCATTACTTCGAATATCATTTGCCGTCGAAAGTAGATAAATATAAGTATTTTTTTATGTAATATAAATCCGGAAGTATTTCTGTATCTTACCTTTTCACGCTTATATCGCTGAATAAGGAATAAACTCAGGCATGCACCACTATATATATGTGCTTAATTTGTGCTTATAATTCATCTCGTGCTTGGCGGTGTAGTAAAATGGCGTGAGGAAACCTGCATGTGTCTAATTTCATCGAAATTCTGCCACATGTGCATTCCACTAACCCACATTGGAACTGCGTGATGGGATATGTTCCAAGCTCTCTCTTTAACGGAAGTAGAGGCCTTATCCCAGCAGTGGGAAATTTACGGGCCGTTACTACTTATACGGTATTACAGTAGAAACTTTTTACTTTTTAAGTTAAATTTTCGCCAGTTTATCGACTCTTGTGTATCGTATTCAAAGACTATTTATACATAACACTTAATACTACTTTACTAATATATATGTAGATACGATGATAATAATTAATAACAAAAATAACCTAATAAATAAATTTATAACCTAATAAATTTCAAGATATTTTTGATAGGCACTTACCATGACGCTGCCTAGCACGTTACTTGAGATGATGCTTAAGATAGATGTTTGAAGATAAGGTGAAGCCAGTCCAGAAGATTTATAATTCCATGAAACTATGTAAATTAACTAGTAGATTATTTAATACAGCTTTAAGTATTTACCTAGTATTACCTGGTATACCTAATTACATCTACGTTATAACGTTATGGGCAAATATATTATTATGTAAAGATGGCATACTATTCAATACAAGATTATACAGACGATAAAAACATGTGGAATTAATACTTGTTCACTTCCAGGCAGGACATATTGCATACATATAAATTTGTCAACTGACACGACTTTATTTTGAATGATGAAAAAGAGTAACTAATGAGTTTCTTGGTTCTTCTACTTGGTTCTTCTCGGTAGAATGTAATTTCCGAACTGCTGGTAGATTCACTTAATATAGTTGTTAAATGGCGATTCAAAAGAGCTTGTAAAAGCCTACTTGAATAAAGTATATTTTGACTTGTTTTGATTTGTAATACGTGAAGATGGTTAGAAATAAAATATAATTGTAATGTATCTCCTATTCTAGAGGATTATCAAAATGGAGCAGCAGCAGAGAGAGCAGAGTGAGCAGTTTTCAATCTTTAAGTTGCGATATTCAAACTATTAGATTCGAATGTATATTCTATTAAGAAAAATAAGGATAGAACTAATACTTAGTGGAAGTATCTATAGAACTTAGTAATATATGTCTAAAAGTAATGTATAGAAGTCAATTATCCCAAAATAGAATACTTTATAGAAGTATATGTAATAATTATCTATGTGAAAAATATTTAACAACCAATGATATAAATTTCTTTCATTAATTTTAAAACAATGCAGTCAAGCGGCCTCAAACCCAGGCAAGTACAACTATATTTTCATGTGTGTGAATTTAAAATGTGTTATCATTCTTATTCAGGAGTGAAGGAAAACATGTTAGGAAACCTGCATATATGTAATTTTAATGAAATTCTGATACATGTATATCCACCACGTCACATAGTAGCAACATGGAATGTCATCCAAACGTTCTTCTCAAAAGGGACAGAAGGCTTTAGGCTAGCAGTAGGATACATACAGGACACTTAACTTTTTATTTTATAATAAATACGAAATCGACGCTTTTTATCAATGATATCTTGAATTCAGGATTATTTTATTTATTAATAAAGTCTTAAGTTTGACTTCTAAACTCGTCAATGCAATGACGTTACAAAAAATAATTTCTATATATCTATGAAATAATTATACATGAAACTACAGGCATAAGGGACATCATATATTAGTTCCCAAGGTTAATGGCGCATTGACGATTTAAGGAATAGTTAATATTTCTTACAGCGTCATTGTCTATGGGTAATGGTGACCATTTAGCATCAGGTGGCCCATATGTTCGGCCGCCAACCTGTACCATAAAAAAACGAAAATAGCTATATCTGGAACTAAGGAGTATTTTATTTATTAATGTATGTATGTATGAATAAGTCTCGAGTTTGAAGTCTATCGTCAATGCCATGAAATTACAAAAAGTTTATTCCTGTATATCTATCAAATAAATATACACGGAAAAATACGGCTAAGATTATCTCGTAGCTTTAACAAGGATGCAGACGCTTTTACCTCACTGAATAGCCAAGAAGAGCTATGTAAGCGGCCAGCTTTTGAGGCACGAAATGTGTGGACCTAAGGCATATTTCAAAGTACACAATCTAAGCGTTGGGTTAGAAAACACAATAGCTTAATATTAATTTGTTTTTAATGTAAAGGACGGGATAACAGCCTAAAGAATTCACTATTTTATAGTATAAAACAAAGCCGCTTTTCGTTGTCTGACTGTCCTTATGAATGCTTAAATCTTTAAAACGAAGAAATGATGCGGGTTTTTTAATAGAAAGAGTGACTCTAGAGGATGGTTTATATGTATAATACATACATGCACAATATAGAAGAACAACACTGACACTTTAGACGACCTCCGTGGTTGAGTGGTCTGTACACCGGTTTTCATGGGTACACCACTCCGAGGTCCTGGGTTTGATTCGATCGATGTAGATTATCATTAGTTTTCTATGTTGTCTTGGGTCTGGGTGTTGATGGTACCATCGTTACTACTGATTTTTAATAACACAAGTGCTTTAGCTACTCACATTGGGATCACAGTAATGTATGCGATGTTGTGTCATATTTCTTTATTTATTTACTATATAAATTGAGAGGTTTCTAATGTGATGTCGTAAATGAACACATTTATCTGCTAACAGTGTAAGGGCTAGGGTTAAGCTCTACGAGATGAATCAAAATAATGTACTACAGTACTGTACACCTTAAAACGGTATATGTCTAACGCTTAAGCACAACACACAAGTACCAATTGTTTATCCTTTACTATTTACGAGAAACAATGCTTATTTACGAAGCAATTTTAAACAATACTGCATTAAATGCTTAACCTATTAACTACATATGGCCTTAAATTAATCTTAAGGACATTCTGCAGTAAATTTAGTGTCAGCATTGCACTCGTCGAGATGGCCCAGTGGTTAGAACGCGTGCATCTTAACCGATGATTGAGGGTTCAAACCAATACCGCTGATTCATGTGCTTAATTTGTCTTTATAATTCATCTCGTTCTCAGCGGTGAAGGAAAACATCGTGAGGAAACCTGCATGTGACAAATTTCATAGATATTCTGCCACATGTGTATTCCACCAACCCGCATTGAAACAGCGTGGTGGAATATGTTCCAAACCTTCTCATCAAAGGGAGAGCCTTTAGCCCACCTGTGGGAATTAACAGGCTGTTGTAATTGCACTCGTGGAAATCTGGGTGGGTCGATTAACGTAACGAAAGTGTGTTTGCTAAGCTAAGCTTTCAAATCTAACTTTCAACCTAGCTACTCAAATGCCCATTATCAAATGTTTAAATTATTTCACGGTTACAGGGAAATATTTCAGGTGACGCACACGTGCCTTTCATGCGACAAATTTTAATATTCGATACTACATATAACGATGATTTTGCGTCGCGATTGTATTGCTAAATCATAAAGTTTTACTACAACGTTTTCGCTTCGCTTCACTACACAGCTGTGTTCAATCCTTTATTTTCAAAGCGGCAGAACGCCTTTATAACTTCTGCCTTCATTAATGAGGCTCGGAAACATTTCTAATTTATTATAAGGCTTATTATGTTTAAGTTTAATTGAGGAAAACAAAAAGATTCAACATAAAAATGAAATTGAAATTCAATACCTTAGCTTAAGGTTTACGATTTCGTGTAAAACTTTGGGAAAGTTAGGTACTAAAACAACTTGTACGGAGGGTAAAGTTTTTTAAAGGCAAAAAAAAGAGTTTAACGTGCAAAATCTCCTTGTAAACTTTTAGAACCGCAGACCAGCACCAACTTGCTTTTAGGTGGATATTTTCACAGCAATTTTGTAAATTTATAGTTTTTTAAATATTTATGTTCCAAGTTTATGGGCGAAGAGGTTAAATTGAATTTTATGGAAAAGGCGAGGGACTTAAGTTAGTCGTTTAATTATAAGGTAGATACAAAAGTTCTAGATTCGAATCCCGGTACAGTTCAATAGAGTTTATGGATTGACACAAAATTTGTGGTCACACGAAATTCATACTTAAGTTGTGTTCATGTTCTTGTTCCTTGGTAATATATAAAGAAAAATATTAAGTAATTATACCCATGTGTAAATCTCTTATATATTACCGTCGTCATACTTATAACAAACTTTATTTAATTTAATTTTAAATGATTCAAAGTTAGCTTGATAAAATGACTTTTAATTACAACAGATATATTTTAATATACATATATCAGTTGCAGTAATAGCCTGTATATGCATCATTGTTAAGGCCTCTTCACACTTTCAGGAGGAAGGTTGGTTAAATACATAATTGTATACATGGCGTTGCTCATACTTTTGTAATCATTTTAAAGATCTATAAAAGTCTCGTATACACACATATATATAGCGTTGTAATTGTAAATTAAAAAAAAATCAACATATAAACCATAGCTGATATTTAAATATGGCCGGTATCGGCTCAAACTCTATCTCTAACAAATGGTCAACAAGAATTTAGGCTAAGTAATTGGTGGTAGGGTTTGTATAAGCCCGTCTGGGTAAGTACCACTCACTCATCAGATATTGTACCGCCAAACAGCAGTTCTCGGTATTGTTATGTTCCAGTTTGAAATGAGTGAGACAGTAACTACAGGCACAAGGGACATAACATCTTAGTTCGCAAGGTTGATATATTAGTTGGAAAGCTACATAGCACATTTCGTTGTACAGAATGT
The DNA here is from genome assembly GCF_905220365.1 of Vanessa cardui. Classification (NCBI taxonomy): domain Eukaryota; kingdom Metazoa; phylum Arthropoda; class Insecta; order Lepidoptera; family Nymphalidae; genus Vanessa; species Vanessa cardui. Next base: position 1,991,088 of record NC_061142.1, on the reverse strand, counting down.
TTAATATTTCTTATGACACTATTGTCTGTGGACAGTGGTGACTATGTACCATCATAGTGGCTCATCTGCATCCATCAACCGATACCATAAAATTAAATACATAAATCAAATAGATAGATGTATGATTGTTATAATATCGTGCGTTACATAACCAATTGCAGAAATCACCATTGTCTAAAGTTTTCCAATAGTCAATCGTTTCCACTAATTTATAGTTCCAGCAAAGGAACAAGGGAGTTTTAATTAAATTATTCCATGAATTCGATAAGTTTGGCCTATTTCTTGACTTACAGTTGCGACAACGTTTGACTTCAAAAGATTTCTACTTTTGTTATTTATTATATTTGTGTTTTATTTCGTACTAAAGAAAAAATACTCCATTGAACAAACGAGAAAACATGCCGAACTATAAAACCAATGTTGATAGAACTTCATGAGTTGTCATGAATATATGTAGATATATTAAAACAAGGTCCCCCGGGGGCGACTGTCTGTATGTTCGCGATAAACTGCAAAACTACTGCACAGATTTTCATTTAGTTTTGACTAAAAGACAGAAAGATTCATAAGGAAGGTTTAGGTATATAATTTATTAAGGTTTTTGTATAAGTTGAATTAGAACGACACAAACGAAGTAAAAGTATAAAAACTTACATATGTCCACCCGTGCGAAGCCGGGACGGGCCGCTAGTATAAATATAAATATGACAAGAAATGCATGTATCACATCTTGAGAAAAGAATCACAAATTGAACGTACAATAATTATTCTATGAGTACAAGCGCCTGAACTAGGCCGAGCCTGTGTCTCAGACGCTAAATATAACTTTGTAATTGTCTAAACGAAACAAGACTAAGAGACGTGAATCTTATCGAAGATAATGAGTTCAAATTTGTACAAGCAAAATTTCATTACGCTTATTCTTAATGCTTATGTGTTTTTTATATTCATTCATAACAATTTATGAAAGCATAGTGAATTATTTTGGAAAAAACTCAAGCGATGCTTGCCCTAAGCATGGATCGAAATGTCAATAGTATCGTTCTCACATACGCATCCAACTTTGAGAAAAGTACGATGACAGGAAAGTATCTCACTAATGTAAAAGTATATAATATGATGGCCAGATGTAAGTCTCACAAATCCTTTTTCATACAATTTTAGGCACTGTGCAATTATGCGTATTGGGAGACGTTTGTAGAGCTGATATCTGACAGATTTGATTTGGTTTTGTATAACCCCAATACAAAGAGAGAAAGTCGGCAAAAATATGAACAAACCAATATTATATTTCATCACCAATTTTTCCGTTGTAATCAAAGTATTTTGTATTCCACTGACTCATTTTTAAGCTAATAGTATGGTTATCTGAAATAGACTCAGATTATATGCTAATCTAAAATCTGTGTGCTGGAAAATAAATACTTATTGGATATCGAATATATTTTGTTAAAAGTAAATATTGACTTACTTTTATATTTTATTAAATTGCTGGGAGGGATCTGATAACGTGACGTTTATTTGTTTAGGTCGAAATAGATTAAAAAATAATACTCATACGGAATATTTGTCGATTATTTTACGCAAAAAAAAATTTAAAATGTCTGACTGGAATACACCGCCCTGTCAAAAATTCATATGGAAAGTCATACAGTATTTTTTAAGAAAAGAAAATTTAAGTGTTTTAAACTGTCTCAAACTTGACGAAATAAAAATATTATTATCTACTTTGGAAAAAAACCTAGAACCAACCTTGACACAAGTAAGATCTTGTGATATAAATCCGTAGAGGGCTCGTAGCGTTCTCGTAGCACAACTTATCTCGTAGACCCCAATGTTCCGTGACTCGTAGCTAAGTGACCTTTTTGTTTCTTTTGCTTTGTAAATTATCGTCTTTTTAACTTAGGGAAGCAAAATCATGTTCAAGTTTAAAGGTTAAAGTTTAAATGTAAATTAATTCAAAGAATTTAAAATCCATTAAAGTTGAATAGGAATGAAAATTAACTCATATTTTAATGGAAGTGTGTATTTTTTATATACTTCGGTTCTTGTGGATAAATATTTATTGTGGCATAAAGATATGCATGTCGTATACATTTAAAAACACATAATTAAAGTAATATCTCATCAATGAACTAATGTTTCTCCTCTTGAAGGTAAGTCTTATATTTACTACAATGTTATGTGAAACAGTCGTCCAACCCATTCAGACTTGTTTACGGAGCTTTTCTATTTCAGCTGATCACAAAATCAATTACAAGAGCTAACTAATATCTTAATTGACTTCGTTCACAAATTCGCAATTTATAATCGATGGAAATTAAATCAAAATATTAATTTGTTTGATTTATATTAAGAAATGGAAATCGTCACCCATCGAACAATTAGCCGTGGCAATCTAAAACCAATAAATCATAGTCTGACCCCGGAGTTTTTTTCAAACAAACACCATTGCAATTTATCACCGCCGTTGACAGCTCGTTTCGCTGTCCTAAGGTAACAATAAAGCTGAAAACACAATAATAACCAATATTGAAAACAATACGAAACTCCAAACAAATTTAATTTAGACTTCATAATATTTATGAGCATAGTTGCATACGATATACGTTCAGTTTCTTAAATTACAACATATTTAACTACAACATACGATTAACAAGAGCTGGGTCTTTAGTCTGTGGGAAAAAATCTATAAATAGTATAAAATCAATCAATGTTGTTTACACCTATAAAGATGTATCACCTCGAATGTTACCCATATTAATTTTTTTTTTAAGTGTTTAGTGATAAGTCGATGGTGTAACTTTTTACTATAAATAAATAAATAAAACGAAGTTAGTTGACTTAATACAAGTCTATAAATAGTATGAAACGAAGTTCCCCTTACCTCTATCTGTATCTACACTCACTTCTTCTTATCGACTCCACAGATTTTGATATAATTTTCACGTATAAATGGAGCAACAAAGGAAAAAAGTTTGTATATATAATTTGTAAATATTTTGTACAGAATGAAATAATCTCAAATGTTATATATCTAGAAATAATTTTACATACAAATCGTTGATTTTAAATAACATATCACGAAAAAAATCGTTCATTACGGTTGTTTGGATAAACAATTATTTTTATTATTGTAGATTGAAGATAAATAAAATTAAAAATTGGCAGTTTAAATCACCCTAATTTCAATCTATTGATATATGTTTTAGAATAAAATTTCGACGTTAAACAATTTAATTAAGTGACCTACCTGATAATAACAATTTTAAAAATATACCATAAATACAAATTTCTTATCTATACTATTGTTCCTTCTAACTTCCTTCATATAGAGCCAATCCTGAGTGCAGAATCAAGTTATATCTATCAGTGAAATGTTTTGTCAGTTAAATTGAACGAACATCCTACATTCAACTCTACAAGATAAAGTGGTTCTAATCCAGTTTCCTAGATTTGACTTAAGCAAACTCAATCAAAATCAAAATATACTTTATTACATTATCATACATACATATTAAATAAGTATGCTTTTACAAGCGTCATTTAACAATTATATTAAGTGAAGCTACTATCAGTTCGGAAAGATTCTACCGAGAGGAACAAGAAACTCAGTAGTTACTCTTTTTCAAAATTTAAAAATACATTCGTGTTATTTAAATACAATTATAAATGTTTGTATATCCTGCCGGAAAGACAATGGATATTAATTCCACGCTTTTTTATAACTAATAATATTGCGAGTTCGATAAAAGCTTGAAAAAACCTATCTTACCTATGTAGTTGTGACATACTCGTACATACACGTACACTGGCCTAATGAATAACAATTATACGCACAGGCAACCCTATCGCGCACGCAATATCAACCCTTAATTACGTGTATTAAGTATCAATTTTTTAAATCAAGGTCGAACCCTGATAACAAATATATCTATAATTAATATTATAAATGTGAAAGTAACTCTATCTGACTATCTGTCTCTCTTTCTCTCTCTTTCTTTCTCCCACGACCAAACCGCTGAAACGAATTATAATGGAATTTAGTATGAAGCAAATTAGAACTCCAACTAAGAACATAGGCTATTTTTTTGCCTGACACGTGACAACGAACACCTTAAAAAACGAGCGAAGCCGCGGGCAACTGCAAGTATTTTCGAAAGAGTTCTAAAATCAAAGTACAAATTGGATTAAAAATAAATGATAGACGCGGATATAATGTCATGCATACACGCAGGAACACAGGCGTAATTAATGACAGTTATAAACAGACATGCGTACTACTATTTCGCACGCAATATTAACTAACAAGGGCAAATATTAATTACATAAAATAATATATATTCATTAGTTTTCGCCCGCGACTTCGCTTGTGTTGTAGCGTGTTAATTATAGAGGAATTGTTCGGATTAATCCCGGCTGCTGAATTTCACCTTCGGAAATCTCGTCGTAATCCGAAGTTTCACCCGCACCACCTCGATGTCCGAAAATCCACAACAGCGCGATTTCTAAGACATTTTCTGCCTCGCACAACCACTTTATTAAACCAGCTTTCGCCGGCGGTTTTTCCGAACCGATACGACATGTTAACTCAAGAAAAAAGCCTACTCGTTCCTCAAAGACCGGCAACGCACCTACAAGCTCCCTGGTGTTGCAGATGTCCATGGGCGGTGGTAGTCACTTTCTATCAGGTGAGCCTCCTGCTCGTTTGCCACCTATTACATAAAAAAGAAAAAAAAATCAAGTGTTAGGCATTAGTCTATGTCATTCCTTGGAGTTTAAGTTTGCTTCACAACAAATTTCATCAAATTCGGTCTATTGGTTTGGTTATTATTAAAGACTGAGATCCAAGATGGATTGTTGTGTGAATTGTGTGCTTATAATTCATCTCGTGCTCGGCGGGGAAGGAAAACATCGTGAGGAAACCTGCATGTGTTCAATTTCATTGAATTCTGCCACATGTGTATTCCACCAACCCGCATTGGAACAGCATGGGGGAATATGTTCTACTCCAATAAAAGTAAGAGGAGGCCTTAGCCTGCAGTGGGAAATTTACAGGCTGTTGTTGAAGTTGACAGACTGAGTTACTTTCATATTTATAATAGTAGTATAGATTATAAATATATTCAGACTAAAATTCTAGTTTACAAAAGTCTTCTATTTATTGACGGTACGTTATAATCTTAATAATAGTCTAAGTATTGAACAAAAGCTCGCAATCATCGAAAATAAAAAAAACAACCAGAGATAAAAATCTCGATACCGTAGCTGTAACGAAAAATATAACAGTTGCACTTTCGTAGAGCAGTTTTGAAATTCGAACGTGTGATTCTTTTAATATTTGGCTTACTCAGTAACCCGTGTATCCAATAGCTTTCATAACTGTTTGCTTTCGTTGACTATATTTGTTATTAAGTATTCACGAGCATTAGTTTGTTCGTGTATTGAGATTTGATTGTTATTTAAAACTTCATATACTTTTTAAAAAATACTAGCATAGCCTTAAATTAATTAAGGAATTACTGTAATTCCTATTTACCACCCCTCTTTTAAGTTTTTCACTTGTGTTAGGAGTGGTGGTGACAATAGGGTTCAATGTCGATCCTGCGTTAATAATGTATTTACCGAACAGAATTTTTCAGTTCCGATTTTAAGCCTTTGTGAGCCAGTGTAACCAGTTTGAGCCGGGGGTACATTGGCGGTATAAAAGATATTAACATAATACGGACACTTACCATCAGATGCCATCAGATTTCTATGAAAATAATAGGAGCGATCACGCTTTATGTAGTCATGTAACTCTTTTTTTATGCTATAGATTTGCGGAGGAGTATATGGGCCACCTGTTGGTAAGTGGTCACCACCACCCATAGACAAAGGCGCTGTCAGAAATATTTACCTTACCTTACATCACCAATGCGCCAAACTTTGGAAACAATTATGCTATGTCCCTTGTGCCTGTAGTTACACTCGCTCACTCACCATTCAAACCAGAACACAACAATACTAAGTACTGTTTGGCGGTAGAATATCTGATGGGAGGGTGGTGCCTTAACAAACGGGCCAGCATAAAACCCACCAAGAACTAACTAATAATACTATAACAAATCTTATCAGGTTAAAACGGAAACGCAACACAATCAAGGATTTCCTAATTAAGGTCGCTTGCTTTGTATTGTCGGATGTTTTAATTGATGCTGATTTACCGTCTAAAGTTTTAGTAATAAATTAATTTGCTTGTATATTTTTCATATCAAATGTTACGAATGAATTCTGCACAAATATATATGTGTCGTGGAAAGCCAGTCATTTTGATTAAAGGAAGATTATTTGATTGTTATAGTATCGGCTAAACAAAATGTCAGGGATCTAAATCACGAAATTTAGGTGAAGGATATACGATGATGTAACTTAAGGGCCTCGTATATAAAACCATTATCAGACCAGTCCTCACCTATGGTAGCGAAACGTGGGCATTGACTCGTCGCCATGTCCAGTGCTTGCAAGTGGCTGAAATGAAGATGCTTCGGTGGATGTGCGGAGTGACCAGACGTGATAAAATTCACAAAGAGTACGTTTGCGGTAGTCTGGGAGTACGTGACCATGCTGACAAGCTCCAAGAAAGCAGACTGCGTTGGTTTGGGCACATCAGAAGACCTCCAGAGTACATAGGAAATTTAGTGATCAATCTTAACGTTATAGGGTCAAGACCCAGAGGGCGACCTAAAACCAGATGGACAGATGTGGTCAGAAAAGATCCTTATTTCCTGCAATGTTACTGAAAACGATACGTCAAATAGAGCGAAATAGAAGTAAAAGACTAGGAAGGTAGACCCCACCATCAGATGGGAATAATAAATGCACAGGAGAGAGAGAGAGAGAGAGACAGAGAGAGAGTAGCGGGTAAACGCGGTGACGTAATGGAATGTTAAAGTCACGTGGACAGAGTCGTGTTAGAGAGTATGGGGACTGGATAACGACACTTGCCTTTAAGTAACGGATCAGTCCACACCTCCAAGTCAAAACTGTCGGTATAACTACTTAAAACTTTTTATTAACATAAGAATTAATAACATTAAATGCTTAAATTTGATTGTAATATTGTGAACCGTGGAATATGATTGCAATTTAACGCATTATTTTTTGCTAGATTGTAATCCATCGAAGGTAAACTACTGTTAAGATCTGGTGCCGCTGCGATAAAAAGCTAAAGCAAAAATGTTCTAAATTTTCATGACCTATACTAAACTGAGCTGAGATTGCCCAGTGGTTAGAACGCGTGCATCTTAACCGATGACTGCTGGTTCAAACCCAGGTAAGCATCACTATACATATATACGAGTATGTGCTTAATTTGTATTTATAATTAATCTCGTGCTCGGTGGTGAAGGAAAACATCACGAGAAAACCGGCATTTGTCTAATTTAATAGAAATTCTGCCACATGTGTATTCCACGAACCCGCATTGGAACAGCGTGGTGAAATATGTTTCAAACCCTCTCCTTAATGGAAGAGGAGGCCTTATCCCAGTATTGGGAAATTTACAGGCTATTACTTTTACTTTACTTTTATATCAAACTACTTTTATGTTCCATTTGCTATCGAAACGCTTGACCCTTGGATTGGTGGTACAATAAGCTTCATCAAAAGTATAACACCTCATTACTTAAAACTAATTTGTAATAAACCTTTGTTACTTACTATACTACGAGTTATTTTAATTCATCGTGATGAACCCCGTACCGCCGAACACAGAAAAGGACAATCGTACCTCTCAACCATCGCTGCCGCTGAAATATGTTTACAAAAAAACTAAATTAAGGTTGTGTTTTTTTTTTAAATAAATAAATAAACAAGAAAACTTATCCAATTCGAATGCATATATTCAAAATATTCATATAAGATAAAACGCAAGGACGACACGAAACTGCGCATTCGGTAACATTTCCACAAATTGCTACTCTTCAAAATGGCGGGTTGGAAAATCATCGTTGTTTTCGAAATTGGAACGAGATGATACAGCACTTTTATTAGGGTAAATTTATTTGCTGCTAATTTTCAAGCTACGAAAAAAACGATCGCTTTTTTGAAAAGAAAAAAGCTTTTTTTTAATTTGAAACATAGTTCTTAACTCACAAAGATTGTAAAGCAAGTTTCTAAATTACTCTTTACTATTATAATTATATAATATATTATTAGCACAAAACAACTACTCTATTAATTTTATATTGTCTAATCTGTTAGCTAAGGTTTTGTTATAGGGCCTCTGTGAGATATGTATTTTGATATAAGAACAATTAATATATTTTTATTTTTTTTTGAATCACCAATAGCCTTATCGCTTATAATAAGAATGGGTGCAATAATAGAACCAGGATCAGTGACGATTTTGAAACTTTTGCATCCCCAAACGACTGAACTTTTAACGCTTAAATGAGAAATCATACAAAAAACAGTATAATTTGACGTAGTTAATTGTAATTCTGGGGCTAAATTTAATGACTTTTATTTATAGTAATAAACTTTTATTTTAATTTTGTTATAATATTTTAATTATAAAATCTAAAGTTGCTGAAATAATTGAATACAAGCAAGAAGGAAAGAGTACCCATATCTCTGGATAGCTGGATAAAACGCATAAATTGTCATGACAATAAATTTAAAACGCTCTACGCAAAACATTCCCTTACATTTAGAGCTCAATCTCAAATAAAACAAGTGAATATGAACCTTAGTACAATGACATAAGATCTAGATCAATATTATATACATGTGCAGTACAATAATGGTTTTGTAAGCTTTCAATTCCCTCGACAAATTCAAATGCGAGTCGCGAAACATCGTGGGGCACGAGAGAATGGGGCTCAGTGAACTGTTAGCAAACACTCGTCTTCTGAGTGCGAACAGTAATAAGATTACGCGTTTTATGTAATGATCTCATTCAGACCCTAATTAAAATGTAACAGCACACTTTTTATTTCAGTTCTATATTTGAATTTAGTTGATATTAAAAAATTGTGGTTAATAATTGTTCTGCATAAATTATGATTTAAATTTATGTGTATACAAATTCGTTCATGTTCGAATACGAATTTCCACCAGCGTCCTTTCTGGTCATTTTATTTCGGATGCCTTGAAATAAATTCTAGTTTTATAACATTTTTGTAAAGCTAAGAAAACGGTTTTTAAAATAATTTACTTCATTTAGTTTTTAGGACATTTTTGAGGAAAAAATATAAAAAATGTATTCAAATAATATCGTTTTCGGTCTCCCATTTTTAAATTTGGGCTGATAATGATTGTTTAAATATTGACAAAAATTGTGTTTATTCGTTTGTATAAATCAGAAGAAAAAAATAGATTTTTATTGATATTTGTTGTAAGTTGCATTTTTGACAAATTTTGGAAAAAGCTAAAAAATTTAAAAACTCAAAAATGGTTCACTTTTGGATTATGCATATGGGGGTTAAAATTATCGCAAATAGTCACCCCCATCACCTCCTAGCGGATGTATGTCGGATTACCAATAACCCTGTACATTTTCATTACTATGACCGATTTTTCAATTGAAACTTATCTATTAACAAAGATTAATTTTAATATATATCACACTATAATTGGTGATTGAGAAAGCCCGTCTGGGTTTTCACAAAGTTCTACCAACTCCCTCTCATCAGATATTCTACCGTCAAACAGCAGTATTCAGTATTGCTGTATGTATATCAGTTTAAAGTGTGAGTGAAGCTAATGTCACTAAAGGCACAAATGTCCCAAGGTTGGTGGCGCATTGGTGATGAAAGAAGTGGTTAATATTTCTTAAAGTGCCACAGTGGTCACCACCGCCCATAGACAACTATGGGCGGTGGTGACCACCGTCGGGTACCCAGTTACTCATCCACTTATATATATCATATGTTATAAAAATATAACTTACTTGTCTCTCCTCGAATATTATCTATGATATAAAGGCACGGACATACACTTCTGTTATTTTTAAATATCAAAGAATAATATGAAATATTTTTAAAAATTAAATCTATACAATTTCCGCTACAGTCTGTAACGTGTATGTGAATGTATGGCAGCGAAGCCTTTAAACCGTAAGCTTGCGGTTGCTCTACTACAGTTTGTAGAAAATGCAGTGCAGATAATATATACGACATTGCAGTATTTATTATGAAGACAAATATCAATTCATCTTGTTCGCTAAATAAAACCATGAATATAAATCTTATGTAATATTGCATAATATGCAATATTGAATATTACAAGGTCAAAATGGTAATTGGGGCATAAAAAGTGCAAGATTTATTTATATGTTATTAGATGCGGGTAAATAGCTCATCTATCAGGGATTCAATAATGTATATATCCTTATAATCCATAAGGATTTTTAAAATTAAAAAACGCTTTTTTTACATTAACATTTTTTATTAAAAAAAAAATGTATTCTGTTTTATTAACTGCCAGTACTGGTCACATATAACTCGCTTCTTTTTACTTGTATTTTGCGCTACGCTTCCTTTAGAGACAGTTTCCGAGAAATATTTTATTTTTATCCATTTAATACTAGCCAAGTCTAGTAGAATTCTCATGAAAAATTGTTTTTAAAATTTATAAATTGCGTTAGAATAAAAGAAATAACTGTGAAAAAGATACGAAATTATATAGTAATTCTCCAGGCTTTGCTATATGGAAGGCTATATATTATTTTTGAATAGTCATAACAACATAACTTTCTACCAAACTTCTCAACAAGTAACAGGGGCTTCAGTCTAACGACGGGTCATTACAGACTGTTTTGTTCTATTATAGGCTATTCAAAATCAAAATAATCTTTATTCAAGTGGGCTTTTACAAGCACTTTTGAATCGTCAATTAACAATTAAGTGAAGCTACCACCGGTTCGGGAAGTAGATTCTACCGAGAAGAACCGGCAAGAAACTTAAATGTCGAAAAAGAGTAACTACTGCTTTTTCGACATTTATAAAATACAAAGTCATGTCAGTTAATACAATTATTAAAATTAACATATCCTGCGTCTGGAAGTCAACAGGTATTAATTCCACGCTTTTTTATCATCTAGTATCTATACACATACTAAAATTGGAGTGCCTGTTTATAATATAAAAATATGCCTTTGTTACTTAATGCATATAAATGTAAACACGGTAAATATACCAAAATAACATTTTTAACAATTTTTGTCTGTCTGTGATGCGGATAACTGATATAATAAGGAGTAACTCAGGCTAATTAATATATCTTCGTTTTGAAAGGAGGTGGACTCTTTCGGTTTACATTGTCTCTCTTGCCCAAGGAGTTCAGGCAGGCTTTTCCGCCACGGTTCTCTTAATGACATACTAAAAAGGGCTCTTGCCACCATCGACTTTCCTGCTCTTACTGAGCCTCGTGGAATTAGTCGTGATGATGGTAAGTGAGTTGATGGATTAACATTGGTTCCCTGGAAACGAGGACGGACCCTTGTATGGGATGCTACATGCGTTGACATGTTGGCCCCATCTCATATCCGAGAAACAATGTTAAGAGACGGTGCCGTTGCGAAAAAAGCTAAAGCAAAAAAAAAGAACTAAATATTCGTGTATTATATCTAATTACGTTTTTGTTCCATTTGCTTTCGAAACACTTGGCCTGGCTTGGAGTAGTTTGCAAAAAAACTTCATCAAAAGTATAACACTTCGCCTCATTGCGTTGTGCGTTGCGCCTCATCCGCTGGTGATAGGAGGGCTTGTTTCGGTTTTTGCCCAGAGGATCGGAATTGCGATTCAACGGGGAAATGCTGCTACCATTCTTGCCACCACTCCACGCGGTCAAAATTTATAAATCAACTAGTTTTAGTTCATATTTGTATATATTTAAGCATTTAATGTTATTAATTCTTATGTTAATAATCTAAGGTTACAAGGTTTTGTTAAATTCAAACGCGTACAAGGTTGCGGGCACAGCTAGTTTTTATATATAAAATTGATTGAATAAAACCTTAAATAAAACGTTTTATGTGATGAAATTGGAACGTTCCAATCGAACTAGAGAGATCAAAAGATAAACATACACGCCAGCCCGCATGAAAGAGTTTGTGTTTTATGTTTGTCTCGTACAAAGGAATGTTTATATCAAAAGCAGTTATCGAATGGGTGGGTTTGCAGGCGATGCGACCTTATAGATTTCTAGTATCCGAATTCAATAGTAATTACAGCTCTTGTTTAGTAAAAATGTTCCATGATGCGAGAAGTACGTTCAAATCTATTGTCCTATATGGTTTTTATATTTCATATGTTCTTATTCTAAACAATTCAGTTACGATCAAGGGAAAAGATAAAAATGTTTAACGTCCATAGAACAAAACAATTAAGTCCTATATATAAACGTCATCTGGAAATACGTCTTGAATTTTATTGCAACTTCAATTAATTGAAGCTCTTATATATACGAGCAAATAATACTATAATAGCTTGCAATCATATGTCTTTTAAGTTCTTATTTTTATTTGATATTTTTGTGTGCGTCGTGGCTTTGAAAGGTTTTAAATTTTACCAAGAATATTTTCAAATAATGCGATGTAGAAACTCAGCTACCGATCTATTCAACCAAGCTGTGCTTATGCGTCATACTATACGCTCTCTGAATTTTATCCTCCATTTAATATCTTATAATATTTATAAAACTACTAGTTGGAGTTAAGTGAAAATGACAATAAAATTATGCATATTATTTTATTTTTTTTATTTTATAAAGATGAATACTTTGTGGCAGTTGAAGTAAATTGTTGACGTTATGTTATTGAAATGAGGTTTCATATCAACCAGCTTAGCAATTTTGTTTTGTACAAAAACCATAAATAAAACATCGTTCTGGCCTACGAATATAAACTAGGCTGTCAGACCCCACCGTATAGTAAGTGATGAACACTACTCGTAGACAATTTATAGTGCTGTAAATATTAAACATTCCTTACGTTGCCTATAAGTCACCTTGAGAAGGATGTTGTCCCTTGTGCCTGTTACACTGACATACATACTTTTCAAACTAGAAAACAGCAATATTCAGTATGACTGTTAGGTGGTAGAACGTCAAATGGTACTGATACATGCTTACATAAAGCTAGTACGATTTTATCATTACAAAATTTTCTTTTAAACATATAAAATCTTCGTATATCTGTATACATTTTAAATACTTAATTAATATTTCATACACATAAATGAATAAACTGAAGCAGTTTATTTTAATTTTTTATATATTTTACAGTCGTAAATATACAAATTATCATTTTTAAATGCTGTAAGTAAGCAAGCAAATTAATATGAAACCCACACAAAGCCTAATGTGCCCCTTATTTATCAATATATACAAGGTCAAATTGTGCCCCATTTTTAAACGTTTACAGACCATTTCAACAAAATATTTGTTTGGTTTCGTGTTAATGTGATGTTAAAATTATGTTCCTTATTTTATTAAAAGCATTACTATTTAAAACAATGTGAAAATAAGTTATGAATATTTTTAATATCGCAAATAACTGTAAAACTTTAAAAATATTAATAAATCATTAAATGAAACGTATTAAAAAAAGAATAACTACTGAGTTTCTTGCTGGTTCTTCTCGGTAGAATATACTTTCCAAACCGGTGGTAGCTTTACTTGATTGTAAAATGACGATTCAAAACTGCTTGTTAAAGCCTACTTGAATAAAGTTTATTTTGATTTTGATTATTTAGGGTTACGTATATAGTATAAATAACACATTACTTTTTTTTGACTTACCCCATTAAAACCTTGTAAATAGATAAAACAATATGCCCCAAGCTGGAATATTTTAATGTTGATCGATAATTACAGGTTAAAACCAAAAGAGCGACAGAGTTTTCTTGTGTTTAATTTATATATTTTGACTGCCCTGTTGGTTTAATGGCTAGTATAAACCCACAATGATATCTCCATAGGTCTTAGTTTCAAGTCCTAGGTACCGATAAAAGTATCTCAACCGATGATTGCAGATTCAAACCCAGGCAATCACCGCTGAATTTTCATGCACTTGATTTCTGTTTATAATTCATCTCGATCTCAGAGTTAAAGGAAAACATCGTGAAGAAACCTGCATGTGTCTAATTTCAACGAGACATGTGAATCCATCAAGCCGCATTGGAGCAGCGTGGTGGAATATGCTCCAAACCTTCTTCTCAAAAAGGGGAGAGGAGGTCTTAGCCCAGCAGTGGGAAAATGACAGTCTGTTGTTGCTGTAAGGGAAAGTGTATCTGTGTTTGTACACACATCTCTGAACTATAACATAGCCAAACGGGAAACTTCCTCATGATTGGCCGCTTTGATTTAGCTCGCTTGTGTCGTATACAACTCTACTACATGTTTATTCTACCAACTTTCAGTGCAAAGGTCATTGACCTCAATTTAAAAAAAAGAGAAAAACTTTTCCTGCAATTATTAATATACAGCTTGGAGATGTAAGGTCTGCAGATATATTGTACAGAGAGCAAATAAAAACTTTTTTTTTTAATAATCTAAATGAAGGTATTGAAATAAAACGCCTCTCTAAGTACTTAACAAACACTTTAATTCATATAACAATAATAATTATCAAAATAACTACAACATTTGATTGGCGTGCCGTTCTTTTGTTAAATACAACATACACACTACATTGAGGATAAACTTTACAAGACAGAAAGCCTTACTTAACACATTTACTATCAGAAATGATCAATTATGTTCCAGGCAGAGACAGATAAAAAATATAATGATAACAAATTAAATTGTACCGTAAAATTAAACATTCTAGTAGCATTAGAAGATCATTCACAATTAGTTAGGTTATATTTTGTATGGAATTAATGTGTCAAAGAAAAAATAAACTTTTAGAGGATTTTGATATTTTACTCCTAAGAGTGAATACTACGGATATAGGAATAAGGAAATGTATAGAGTAGAAGTATTCCTACAATTATCTAATTAGCTTTCTAGCAAATAGCCACCATTGATAAATATTATTTTCGGATTTACGAATATAGTCTTTGTTAATATGCGTTAAAGTTGAAAATAAATTATCTGAAATAAAATTGTTAGTGCGCAAAAAAACATTAATTATAAAACAATAATTATTACTATTAATAGACAAATATAAACAAAATATTAATGGAATAATAAGTTTTAAATATATTTTATATTAAAATTAGAAAAAACTAATTAAACAATCAACAAAATTAAATGAAATCAGTTAGAATTGTTCGTATCGCAAATTATAAATGTCGACAAGTGACTTACTGTGATACGCGATTTTGATTTATATAACGTATTATTTTTGTAATTATAAATGTCAATTTCGAATATCACATTGCGACATTACACTCTTGTTCTCTGAGTTTCGAGATTCTTACGGAATAACTCTACAGGTCTTAAGTTTCGAATTAGTTGAAAATTGTATTTGAATTAGCAATTTCATTATTAATAGTAACACTTTCTTTACTATATTGTATATATTTGTAATTAAAAATAGAACAACTTTAAAATGCGTTTGCTTTTTTTTATTTGTAATGAAAGGTTGCATTTTGCTGACAGTGTTTTTTTTTCATTTAGTAAATATATATGTATCTATTTTGATTATATATATATATCTATTTTGATTACAAATATGTTATGATAGTTTCATTTTGATCTGACATGGTTATAAAATAAAGTTACATTACATAACATTATTCATGAAAATATCTGGAATAAAATTTTATGTATTCGATTAATAGAATTAATTTCATTACATAATTGATGTTTAAAAGGTTTTATGTTTAAATTCAACAATTGGAGACAGTATGCCCACTACACGTTTCCAACTGTGAGCATTCAATTGTTTTATATTTCCTTAATGTTTGCTCTAAGCCATGTTATATTCAGATATACTATCGGTCTAATTTGTTATATCCATAAGTCAGAACCCAATAACTGAGCGATAAAGTCGCTCAGGGGAAACCACGCCCCATTTCAAGCACATCCGCAAATCTCACGCCAATCTCCATCGAATGCGGTCACGTGCTCAAAACCAAGCTCAGTTTCAATAAAACTTTATAATTAATATAAAAAAAATATCGTTATTAATTATTTATTTTAACGAATACTATCGAGGTCAGTTATCGATGTTAAACTTTAAAGGCGAGATGTTTTATAAATTGTCGAATATTGTTATTGACTGCAACATAATAAATTATTGAAACGGTGACTCTATTAATAAGCGAAGTAGAGTAGGGTAAAATTATTTGCTCTAGTACTCACTAATTATAGTACGTAGAATGTTGAAAATTGAGTTTGGGTAACATTGCTAGCTTAAGGTAATAAGTGCAAAGCCATGTTTATTAGAAATATGCTTGTGAATACTTTCTCTACAACATTGATATTCTATATTTGTTATATACCTAATGTATTAAATTCAGTTTTACCCGCACAAAACTGGGCTTTTAATTAAAAGATGAATTGAGTATTCGATCTGCAACATTTGAATTAAATATTTACTTTTGAAAAAAATAAACTTTTATAATTCAATTTAGGTCAATTGTTTAATTATTTTTTCAACAAGCAACAAAAATAGCAACATAAAATAGTATATATTTTATAATCGGATTAATGACTACGATACATGTATATATTTAGATACATATATATGTAAATATTTTTCTGTAAAAAAATAATATTTAAAACAATTGTTTTCATCTTTAATAGAACACGGAGGTTGCCAATAATTTTATTTATAAAACATTTTCTTCGCTACAGATAAACTATGTAATTTAAAAAATCTAAAAGATCATAAAAGTGAATTATATATATAAATATATTCAAAAAGATCCTAATGTAAATAAATTCGAAATTAATTTTGGTCCAGAGAGATGTACAGAGGAGAACAATCAGCATAATAAAAATCCAAAAACGTTAAAAGTTAAAAAATATGACTAATGTGTATTATTAAAAGCAAATATAAGTAGATTAAAATACCCTGCTAGGAATACCATTGCGACCTCTTTTTTATTAATTAACACAAAACTTTTATATTGTATTCTTTTAATTTTTACATAATAATTTTATTTGAGTATAAATCTTATCACTGTCCGAGCTATTTGTTTTAAAAAAATAAAACTGGGTTAGGTTATTAAAAATATTTCATCATAATTCAAAAATACTTTTGAATGTTGTCAGTTAAAAGGCCTTTTGAGAAAGAAAGAGAGGTAGAGTATTGTAACATAAGAGTTGTTAAAATAAAGTTACAATGTTATTCCTTGCAGGCGGTGATTTCAGATAAAATTTCAAGTTGAGACTCTAATTGTTTTCATAAATCTAAATTTGCTATACTATTTTAAAATTTCGTTGTCATATTATCATTTATCAACCAGTTATTTAATAAATATTATTTTTTTATATACTCAAAGCTTAAAATATAATTATGTTAACGAAGCAAAAGCACTAATGAATATAGATTATAAACGAACACAATAATACTAAGTTTGACATTTGAAAGAAAAACTCTAAAAAGTTTTTAATCTATGTGCACATTTTAAGTGTAAGTAGGATTAATATATATATTTTTTCTATTTTATATTCTATGTCGTAAAGCGTTCGATCTTCTATTTGATTGTTTATAACTAGTTATAAATAGGCAGTAACTAGACCTAGAGTAAATATATGCCATTGATTATAAGCCTCATTCCGTTTAAATTTAATTAAAGAAAACATTTTTGGGTTTTTTTGCTCATATTATATAGTCTGTGGGCAAGATTATTTTCGCGGGCTCCTTGATGCTAAACAGAGTTGACAGCTGTCAAACCCATGAAAAGAGATAAAGAATAAGAATTACATGTCATGATATGTTGATATTTTGTTCGACATTCAAAATCAAGATGGCTTAATCTGTCAAAATAATTATATTTCTTCATAAACGATATTATCAATTACAGAGCATAATTTCGAGTTTTTTTATTGAAAATATTTAAGTATAACATTATTTTGTACAGAGTATTTTGTTAATATTGCCTCTGATATACATTTGAAATTAATCTTATAAATTTTTTCATGTGATCAAATTTCCACGGAACCCGGATTTATGAATACTTGCCCTAGCGGACTATTACTAAATTTCGAATTAAAAATTAAGATTTTCATAAGCTTAACATAATTTCAATTTTATTAATTTTAATTTGACAGCAATGGTTTGTTTAACGCAAATCATATAACTTGAATTAAATCAGATTGACAATTAGATTACTTTTTTGATAGTATAGAATTGAATAACAAAATGTATAATCTTCTAGAAGTCTGTTAATCAAAACTAAAAGCCTTAAATAAATATTATATAGGAAAAATCGTTAAAATTTAATAAATATTCTTCACACATTCACATAAAAAACAACATTATTAATAAAATATATTATTAAATACTTAATGTAACAAATAGTCATTCGTTAATGACAAACGGACCTGCGAAGTGTTTTTTATCGTCGTTAGTGAAGCGACCGATGCAAATACGAATTGCTAGTGATGTGAAACGACGCATCAAATTTTACATTCGATTTTGTTTCTGCCATTTAATGCTGCTCAATCCATCTTCTGTTTTTTTTTATCTGATTTCGTAATGAACAATCTATGATATAATAACTAAATAATTTATCCATTTCGCTTATATACAGAACACTAACACATCAAAACACATAGTGACGTTACATGTCATTATCGATAAAAATATTTCTTTCATTTTATAAATCGACAACGCTAAATGTCAACTTTAATAGAAGTAATTATTATAGACAGACGTTATTCATAATTCAAGTATACATTTAAAAAATCAACAATAATTAAAATCAATTGACAGTTTAATAACAACACTTTAATAAAAAAAAAACAAATATTTACTCTGTGATATATGTCTCTGAAGAAATTGAATTGAAATATACAAAAGTAACATACTGTTTAATTTATAAAAAAATTATAAGTGCAGCTTTAAAGTTATATGTACGTACTTGAAGATGACATATATAAAACAAATGATATAAACCTCCAAGCATCTACATTGACCTTAATTATGACACAAATATAATCTGGTGTAATAATCGCCTCTATAAAAGTAACCGAGCTTAGTGATGGGACAAATCGAATGAACAATATTGCTTTTTCAAAATCAATATGCAAAAAGTATTTATTGTAACAATTTACAAATTAAATCTAAATTAGAATTCTATCGATAACGATACGCCCATCACTATTCTAGACTACTTTTGATATATTTTAAACATTATTCTAACAATGGCCTACGTACATTTGTCAACACGATTTCATTACATATATTATTATAATAAACTTCACTTTATTTCTACTTAGACCTTTATACCACAGCCTTTAAGGCTACATATAATGATATTAGAAGTCTGAAAGGGAAAACTTCGAGAAGGAGTAAATACATTTCGAATTCTAAGCCTGTACATTTGAGCACATCGCCTCAATTTCTGGAAACATCTATAATATATAATCAACTATACTAATATACAGGTAAAGGAACACTATGCCTTGTCATATTTTTGAACCGCTCCCTTCGTTCGTTCTACGTTCTATATTTGAAAAGTTTTTTTTTTTTTTTTCATTTAAAAGTTTTAATATTTTTTTGGAAATAGAATTAGAATAGAGCCGAGATTTTTATAGTTGAAAGTCGAATAGATTACAGCCAAAGTAAGCTATATAGTTGAATATTATTTGTATTCCTAGAAATAGTTCCAATAAATAAAAAAAAAACACGAGAGTTTAATATTGTGAAAGTTTTTTGAACACATTTAATATTAATTTCGAAGATCCAATCAAAACTAATTTTAAGTTTAATATAATCCAATAGGAAGCGTCTACGTTACGAATCAAGCAATCAAGCGATCAAAAAATTAAAACCATTAAAATCCTTCAATGTAACCATAAGCTTCCAAAGTGGACATGGTGAGATATATCAGCCACAGCGAGAAGAAGAACATGGACGTAACGATCTTGATACCTCGTGGTCCACCCAGTTCTCCACCGATGGACTTTCTCCGCCGCAAAACTAACACTAGAACAGCAAGTGCCGCTTCCGAACAGAACATGGTCACGCTGAATGCTAGGCTGTTGAAAAAAAAACAGGGTTGATGACCTTTCAACAAAGAATCGAGCCATAAAATCAAATGGGCCGAGATGGCCCAGTGTTCAAACCAAGGCAGGCACCACTGAATATTTATTTTCGTGCTCGGCAGTGAAGGAAAATATCGTGAGGAAACCATCATGTGTCTAATTTCATAGAAATTCAGCCACATGTGTATTCTACCAACGCGCATTGGAACAGCGTGGTGGAATATGTTTCGAATCTTCTTCTCAAAGGGAAAGGCTTTGGCCCAGCAGTGGGAAAATTACAGGCTGATGTTGTTGTTATATAATCAAACCATATAATTCAATCAAATTTTGCGTTAAATGTCAAATGCACACAATCTCAAGTGAAAATGGATGAAAATGTTAAATCGTCTTTTTCTGATCACTTTATACATTAAGAGCTTGAGTCATGCTTTTTTTGGTTTTTAGTGAGGATAAAAATTCGAACGATTCTGCAATAACGACGACATTGACAACTCCATGATGATAAAGCGACGACTTAAAAGGGGTTAACGCTTTGGGTCTTAATGTTGATTCTAGATTTATTCCCATGGAGTTTAAGGATATAGTAAAACTGATATAAAAGTGATAAATATAAATTTAAATTACATTGGAATTTGTTTAATTACCTTTTATTTTGACTTAATACAGAGTCGAGACAAACCTCTTAATGTATCCATTGCATTACATAATACATTATATAGGTATTATTGGAATAAAAGTAAGTGATTGGTAAGGAGCTGAGATGGCCCAGTGGTTAGAACGCGTGCATCTTAACCGATGATTTCGGGTTCAAATCCAGGCAAACACCACTATATATATGTGCCGAATTTGTGTTTACAATTCATCTCGTACTCGGCGGTGAAGGAAAACATCGTGGGGAAACCTGCATGTGTCTAATTTCATAGAAATTCTACCACATGTGTATTCCATCAATCCACATTGGAACAGCGTGGTGGAATATGCCCAAAACCCTCTCCTTAATGGAAGAGGTCTTAGCTCAGCAGTGGGAAATTTACAGGCTGTTACTTTATTGATAAGAGTTGCACTTAAATTGATTTAGACGATTGTACTCAAGACTTTCCACTTGAAGATCATGAAAGACAAATAAAAGACTCTCCTATCAAGTATACTCACTTTCCTGGATCAACGACAAACTTTTCATTTTTACTCCAATGTACAACAGCGGCCACTGTCCACGCGACTCCGATTCCCAGGAAAACGTTCACGGCGTTCGAACCTGTGACGTTACCGACTGACGCATCCGCGTGTTTATCTTGTATTGCTGCTACTTTACTGGCGAATGTATCTGGAAATATCAGGTTGTCAGAAATAGCTTACCATAAATCAAGTTTGAAAACAACAAAATTATTGATGTCACAGTGATATAAGCTAATCCTATTCCACACAAATTAAAACTCTATCGCAAATTCCTTAATTCTATGCTAAAGCATTAAAGATAGGGATGATTGCCATGTTTTTTTATTTTTATTCATTGGAGTTTGATATTTTGACATGATCTACGAATGTCTTGTTCACGATACGACGAATAAAAAAAAACGTGGCAAATATCCCGTAATTAATAACTGTTATAATAAAAATAACCATGTTAATTTAAAAAAATAAAACTACTTATTGGTATTGAAATTAAACACTACAATCGGTTCATTCCCAAGGTGTGCTATCAATCATAAACTCGCTAATTGCATAATAAATAACTTTTCGCCCACAAGTTTTCCTTAACATATTTTTTTAAAAATAGAAACTATTTGAACGCTTTCTTATTCGGACAAGATTATTATTCTGTATAACATTAAAATACTGACAAAAATTACCTTCCTCTGACACTGAGCTATAAAAACCTCTAAAACTTTATGAAATCAAAATCATTAATCACATATATAAATGAGGAAAACGGTACGAATATATCGAGTATATTTACATATACCCATAATCTGAATGTTCCCATAAATGCAGCAAAAAACAACAACTAATTAATCTAACTTCCTTGAATTTAATAGCATCACAAAAATTTAAAAGATCGTCGTAATCAATTTGACCATCTGCTATCCATATCATGATCCTCTGCTAGCCATATATACAACAAATTTACCTGGTATACTCGTTCCCAGAGCTACGAATATGATGGCAGTGACCGAATCCTTTATTCCGAGGGTGCAGCCGAAGTGGGAAGCGACATCTCCGATGACGGCCGTCACGAGACCGATGCAAATAATTGACACTACGAAGCAGACATACCCGCCTCCAATGTCTAAATAAACGACAAATATTTATAATTATTATTTGAGACTTAAGACCTATTCAAATCTTGGTTCAAATCAAACGAAGAACAGTAAATAAAACTATAAGTGTACTTTAGTGGACTTTGTAAGAGGCCCAAAATATAAAAGTAAAGTGCGAGTGAGACAAAAGATAAGTGTGAGAGAGAAAGAAGAAATACAACTTACCCGTAGGAGGAACAAACGCGAAGATAATTTTCCAGAAAAGAGTGAAAATATGTAGAATGTAGTCTCCGCATGAAGGTTGCTCGTCAGGGTTATCTAGATAAGAATATTTATAGTATAGTAAAGTAGGTGTAACTTACGTCTATATAAGCTTATAACCAACATTGATTTTTTTTAAATTATGAATTTATTTTACATGAATCCAATGAACTATAAAAGACCTAATCAAAAATAGTAACGTAACTTACATCTATATATAGTCAGTAATAAAAGCAAATTATACTAAAATAGTTTTGAATATTAAACCTATAACAACATACAATTTCAATTTAATCAGTAAACCTACTTATACCGATGAAATTAAAATAATTGCAAAAGTTTAAAAACAGAATTATACCGTAATTATTCAGCTTGCAGAAATAGCTGTTATAGTCGGTACGCTTAACGGAACGAATGAGAGCCTTAAGGCTGCGTTTCCACTGGTGGAAAATTGGCAAATTGGCTGCCTTTATTATTGTTACCTTTAGTCGTCAGAATAAAATATTTTAAATGGTGAAGTATGGAAATGCTAACGTTGACCTATTTTTGTGGAAGTGTATGATAATATTACTTTTGGTTATCAATGCTAGTTGACAACATACAATTTACAATATTTCCTTTTGGGACATATCAATCAATTTTGCTGCTTACTGCTTTCTGCTGCTTTAACAGTTTGACATATTCATCTCATAGTATTATGAGATGGCATAAATGAAAGCTAAAGCTATATCTTCACTAAAAGAACATTTTTATTTATGTAAGAATTACCTTATGTTTCGAGCAAAATTATGGGAAGGTAATTTCTGAAGAATTCCAAAAAGTTAAAACACACACAGAAGTCACAAAAGAATATTTGACAACACTCTTATTTTGAAGATTTACTTGATGGAAGGGTTTTGTTAAAGCCTGTCAAGGCCACCCAGTCATCATATATTCTACCTTCAAACAGCAATACTAAGTACACTTATACTGGAAGACAAAACTTTGGAAAGACAAATCAGTATTTCAGTATGAAGTGTGAGTGAGCCAGTGACGCTACAGACACAAGAGGTATAACATCTTAGTTCCTAAGGATGATGGCTTATCAATTATTTTCTTTTATTGCTAATGTATACGGGCAGAGTTGTACTTTGTGCAGGCCCGTCTAGGTAGATACCACCCACTCATCGGTTATTCTACCGCCGAATAACAATACTCAGTATTGTTGTGTTCTGGTTTGAAGGGTGAGTGAGCCAGTGTAACTACATACAAGTGACATAGCATCCTGGTTCCCAAGGTTGGTGGCGCATTGACGATGTGAGGAATAGTTAATATTTCTTACAGCGTCATTGTCTATGGGTGATGGTGACCACTTGCTATCGGGTGGCCCATATGCTCGTCCGCCAACCTATACCATAAAAAAATAGGAGGACAATGATGATCTTACCAATTATTTTGCATTTATTTATATGTTACCTGAACTCGCTGTCAAAGCCTCCGAGAACTGTTCCTTCCATGATGACGTCCCAATAATAATCGAGGCGTTTGCTCTTTGCACTAACTTATCTACAGTATTCTGAAAAGTGAAATGAATATTAATAACATCACTTAAATAGCGACTTACCTAAACGTCACATTTTACCCCTTCCTACTTAAGGAAATAATTAATTAGTACCTATTCATGTTGAAATTAATAGTTTGAAACATCGAATTCATAATGTTGTCTTAGATTTTCGCGATTATTACACATTGAAATAAAACTAGCTTTAATGGATTTAAATCGCGTATATTAGTTATTTTTATCATCCTGATGTTTTGAGCACTTTACAGCGTTCGTGGTCACGGGTAGACTACCCCTAAAACTAGTTTTATTAGTTTTATTTCAACATGGAATTCAACTAGTGATAACGAACAAGTTTCTATAAAAATAAAATTAAGATAATAAATAATACTAAATATTGGACAACATCACATACATGACTCTGATCCCAATGTAAGTAGCTAAAGCACTTGTGTTATGGAAAATCAGAAGTAACGAAGGTACCACAAACACCCACACCTAAGACAACATAGAAAACTGATAAACCTTCTACATCGACACGGCCGGGAATCGAAACTAATTAAACGAACGACCCGAAATATTGAATAAATCTTATTATTCATAAGAAGAATACTTTCAGAAAAAGAACTAGATTTAGACTCAGGTTCCATCAAAGCAGTGATGAAACAATAAATGTGAGTAACAGCATCGTAAATCTGTTTATTTGGAAAGAGCAACTATGCGAGTTTCTTGATGTACCGCCTGAGGTATGTATTGATATCGATTCAAAAACGCTTTATTATATAGTTACGTTTAATTACGACTATGATGATGAAATAATTAAGACATTTGATTGAATGATTTAAGTGTGGAAGCACTTATATTGATAATATGTATTTACTAGCTGTGCCCGCGACATTGTGCGTGTTTGAATTTAATAAAAAAGAAATTGAAGCCTAAGTTACTCCTTATTATATCAGTTATCTCCATGTTATTCAGCCGTTCCAGAGAGTATCCGGAATAAACAGACTGACGAAAATTGTAAAAAATGTTATTTTGGTGTATGTACCGTGAAAATGAGTTTTTTAATGTTGTAAACAGACTCTCCAATTTTATTATATGTATGGATAATCCGTTTATTCTAAAACGTATGAATTAACCCAAAAATAACTTGTTCTTTGAAACAACCTGTCTGATTTTCCTAATAATAATTAACTTATCCATCAGACTTCTCACGGTTATAATAAGAATCTACACAAAATGTTTACATCGTAATACAGAATTATAAATCTATTATTTTACTCCAAGCTCCCAGCTCCCAGTGGAGCTCTTATTCAGCATGATTTATTTCTGCCATTTTCAGCAATCATCGCCACATTTTAGCAAATTAACAAAATCATTAATCTGTACATATAATAAAATTGGAGTGTCTGTTTGTAATATTAATACTTACTACTACTATTTGTAATATTAACATAGCCATTTTTAACTCATTGCATATGTATATCATATGCATAGTACACACGGTACATACACCAAAATATTTTTTTTTACAATTTTTGTCTGTCACTTTCACTGGCAGATAATTGATATGATAAGGAGTAACTTAGGCTACATTTTTTTCTATTCAATTCAAACGCGTACAAGACGAGGCACAGCTAGCGAATAATACATTTAAAACCTTACGAATGAATTTCTACGATAATTGATGAAAATTATATGAAAGTCCTCGAAATTCTGCCACATGTGCATTCCACCAACACGTATTGAAACAGCATGGTGGAATATGTTCCAAGCCCTCTCCTTAATGGAAGAGGAGGCCTTATCCCAGAAGTGGGAAATTTACAGGCTGTTACTTTACTTTACTTTACTATATGAAAGTTCGTTTAGTTTTAGAGTTGATCGCAATCAGACAGACCAACGTGGCAGAGGATAATGACCTTAATGATTTTCTAGTATTCATTGAGCATGTCTATTATCGAGTTTTTGATTCCTTACACTGATATTTTCAATAATAAATTGTTTTATATCACGCAAAGGTTGAACAATCTGCATATAAGTTAGATTTATTGACTTTTAACCTGTAAGTGCTTTAACCCATCAGCGAAAACCGCCGTTTTTTTGCACACTGCTATTTTCTATATATTTCTTTGGCGGCGTTTATAAAAACGCACTTAGAATTCGCGCGTGGATTTACAGCGTGCGACCTATGCTACCTACCCACCTATCAATATATCTAAAATATCTGACGTCATCAAATCATCCGCCAAAGTATACGCTAAGCATTGTATGACAATAGTCAAAACAAAAAATGCGACGATTACCAAGAATATGTTAATAAAATTGGTGTTCTCTAAAACGAAATTTTCACTTGATAATTAATAAATATAATATTTTAATAATGCAAATGTGAATGTGTGTTGCCCTGTTTGTCTGTCGCTCTTTCACGACCAAACCAATGAACCGAATTTGATGAAATTTTGTATGAAGAAAACTTAAACTCCAAGAATGGACACAGGCAACTTTCTTGTCTATCACATCACAAACAACACCCCAAAACGCTTGCGAAGCCGCGGGCAACTACATGCTGTGAATATTATATATTCTGCGAAATATACGAACTGACAATCGATTCAACCGCAGTTTGTTATAGTATTCATACTGACTCAGTAACGAGTGCCATTCGAACCGTTGAACCGAATTTGATGAAATTTTGAATAAAGTAAAATTAAACTCCAAGAAAGAAGATAGGTTAGTTTTTACCTGATATATGACAACCAACACCCTAAAATGAGAGTTTATATATTGCTTACCAAAAGTTTCGGTTAAATTACCTTAAATTCTTTGCTCTCTTTAACCCGCAGTTGAGCACGAGTTATTTCCCCTGCACGTGGGTACCCCATAAGGGCAACAACTGCTTCTTCCTCAGGGAGTGTTGTCAGGTGTTCGACTTCATTGTCAGTCAGGACAGGACGATTATCATCTGCAGACGAATTCCAAATTAGAATTTATTATAATCATCGAAGTTTTACAAAAAAACTTATAGCAAAGGCCTATACGAATTCTGCCAAAAATGCCGAAACTGCTGATGATTTTTTTTTTATATCGGCATGTAATCTATAAATCAAATTAATAATCTACATGATAATTACGTTTGACTAAGCGTTAAATATTAATTGACAGCGCCATGTTAAGATTCTATTCATTATGTTGAAATTAAATTAATTAATTATACGCTTGTAATTAGCAAATATCTAGCGTCTAAGATGTTGCTGATTCAAATAATAATATGGTATTAATGAATGCCAAGCTTTATAAGATTAAATGATTTATATTTTACTCCTGAAATACAACTAGCAAAATGTTATGAATACCTCTAAATAATAATTATCCAAATTAACATAAACAAATATTGCTCGGAAATTTCAACTATTTCAACGCAATAATTAATTCGTAGTAACTTTAATAGCGGCTGTATTATAATCAAAGTTTACGTACACTTAGTACTTACGATAATATTTCGTTGATTTAAAAGATTATCGAATTGTTTTTTGTTATGACTTTTCAAGAAAATCTTGATTATTATATTCTAAAGGTCAACGCATAATGGCAAGTTTTTTCTTATAGTCTAATAATTAAGAAAATCGTATGCATAGAAATAATATTAAAATATTAAGTATGCGTTTCGGGACAGTGATGCCGACAGATATGATCTTAAACTGTCTGAAATTAGGTTAGCGCTGTTAGTTAGATTAATAGAGAAGGAGCCTTTCTATTGAGCCTTAGAAAAAGAAGCAAGACAGACTGCCCCCGTTACGCGTCACGTAACGAAGGATTACCCTCCCATAAGAAGTTATCTTATTTTAATCAAGGCTTTTACAAAGACATTTGAATCGTCATTTAACAACTACATTAAGTGAAACCACTGTTTCGGAAAGTAGATTCTACTGAGAAGAGCCGCCAAGAAACTCAGCAGTCATGATAATAAGTAACATTAAAATTATATCCTTTGAGAAATTTGCTTGGTTCGGATTGTGGAAGCGAGAGGAAAAATGTCACATCATTAAACCAATCGACTGGTTCTTAAGACTTTTTCTTGCGTATGCGCTTCGAAATCATATCGACGCATTCATACAACGCAACTTGTGGCTTGCATAAATCTAGTATTAACCGCATATGAATGTGGAACCGTTTATCAGGTATGCACAGTCCTAATTATTTCTGTTAGTATAGTTATCGTTCAATTTAAATGCACTTTTGATAACTTTTAAAGTAATACAGAAATATTTAAGCGAAATTCACAATTGGCTCAATTATAATATTTGTTTAAACGACTTTACTTTTACGATTTTTTTTTACGTTTCTATGAAATCGTAAACAAGGCTGTACTTAAGCTATACGGCTTATAACGATAACGAATCTAATTTGCTTTTATAATAATTAAACTGGATCGATTTATAAAAATCGTAATTTGTATTTAGAACACAAGCGATAGTATTGCTATAAAACCTTTTTTCTTTACTGAGATTTTTTTAGTTCAATTTGTGGTATATAATATAAGTATGGGAGGATGTATCCTATTTTAATAATATACATTTTATTTTACCCGTATTTTACGTAGAATAAAATTTCAATTGTTGGAATTATCGAAATATTTATAAATTTAGTAAAATTTTTAATTTGAAAATTTACTTTTCCTATGAATGGAAGAGGTTTTAATATAAACAAAAATAGATTTAAAAATAATCAATTAATCAATCCGTTTAGAGATTAAATATTAAAACTATATATAACTAGTTTAAACCGAATTATTGTTTTTGAATTGAGTAACTGACAGACAACGGACTGCCTAAACCACTGGACCTGGAGACTTTGAAATTTGGCACACGTATACCTTGAGAGTCCTAGAGGTGCACTAAGAAGGGATTTTTCAAAATTCCCACGGGATAGGGATTAAATGGGATTTATATTTTCAAACCAAAGTAGCTTTATCTCGGGAACTATAATTATTATTTCGAATTTAGCATGCTAGTTACATATAAAATTAAAAGAACATAACGTGTACATTATAGCAAGTTTGCCATTGTCCATAATAATGTAAACATATAATATGTAATATACATTCAATTAAGAGTACAAAATAAATTAAGCGTAACAGAATTTATTGCATGTATTTTATATCGCCTTTTCAATACAGGAACTTCATTAATATACCCGAATTTAATTCGTTTTATTGGCCTTTTAATGATGCCGTTAAATATATAAATGACCAAATTAAAAAGATTTATATGTTTGAATTGTTAATTGATAATAACGTTACTTTTAAATTTGTCATAATTTTTTTTTATTTATTGTATTATCAATAAGTAATTCAACTGATTTTTATAAATAGCGTAATTTATGACAGTTTTAGTTTTGATTTCATGTCATTGTCAACTAATGACGTCTGTTCGTACGATTGACATTTCTTTTTTTTATATGCAGCAACAGCGTCGCCCTCTACGTGGCCAGTAACTTTTATCCGCTATCTAGAATAAAATAATTGTTAAAACATAACAATTTAATAAATTACAATCAAAAATCATCTTTCATTTTTGGCTCATCTACTAGAGTTCTTCAAAATAAGACCATATTTTTATGGGCAGCTATCGTTCTATAATCACTGATATAACATTATTTAATCTTATTGTTGATATTTCTTAATTTCGCACGAGATTTAAATAAAAAATCTGATCATTCAATTAAATTAAAATTCATGTATACTTAATAAAACAACTTTTTTTTCCAACGTGTATCTTACGATTCTTTTTTTATTGCCTATACAAACGTACAACGAAAATAAACGTTTACAGGACCTATATTCTCTCCTCTATCTAGCTTTATAGACAACAAATACATAATTACACAACTAAAGCTCATAAATAATGCTTGAAACCCAAAACACCTTTATTCAGACACGATTGTCAATTACGCCATTGTACTGCGATGTTAGACAATACGGCTGTAAATCATCCTGCCTTCATGGCTACGAAACCATATCACGAGTCCAATTGTGTTTGATTCAAACAGATTTATCATCTTATTAACCTTAGGATGGTAACAGGGGTGACTCATCACCCCAGACAACCAATCACAAGCTAATATCTCGAATGTGATTTGTTGTCTCTTTCTATCATTTCATGTATTCTCTTGTTTTGTCGTTCGCTATTAGTAACCGTTGCGCGCGGGCAGCGAATGGACGTCGCTTCGGAGATATAGGTATGTGTGGGGTGACGCGTCACCCCTGTTACTATTTACGTATATATTTTTTTTTGCATACTCAAATTAAATATGTATTGTTTTAGGTAAAAAATGGATATTTTAAGTGATGAACAGATTGGAAATATACTAAATAATAGTGATGAAGATAATGACGAAGAATTTTTGATGCTTGAGACCGAAGAAACGTCAGATTGCGAAGACAACGTCTCAGTGCATTCGGATGAAGAGGATGTAATTTCCGGCTCAGATGACGATGATGTGCTATTATCACAAATTCGCGGTAATGTCTTAAGAGGAAAGAATGGCCACCTCTGGTCATCTGTTGCACCATCTTCAAGTAGAACACCTCAGCGTAATATTGTTAACCTCCAGAGAACTCCGCAAGCAATTATGGAAGGTATCCGTGATGAAAAAGATGCATTTATGTTATTATTATCTAAGCCAATTGATTTGATAGTAAAGTATACCAATCAAGAGATTGGAAGACGTGCGCCTAAGTACAAAGATCAGCGATATACTATTCAAACTGACTTGATAGAAATCCAAGCCCTCATTGGTATTCTTTTCTGCTATCAACAAAGATAACAGAAAAAGCACTAAAGAAATGTGGTCACCAATGAGTACCCCTATATACAAGTCTATAATGTCTGAGAGTCGATATCAATTTCTACTTCTGTGTCTAAGGTTTGATGACAAAGACAGTCGTCATAAAGAAGACCGATTTGCTCCAATTGAAGAAGTTTGGACAATCTTTATCAACAGTTGCAAAGAGTCTTACACGCCATGCGCCTTCGTAACTATTGACGAGCAGTTATTAAGTTTTCGAGGAAAGTGTCCCTTTCGTGTCTATATTTCTTCAAAACCTGACAAATATGGCATGAAAGTCGTAGCCATTTGTGACGCTAAAACTTACTATATGTTTGATGCTATCCCTTATATAGGCAAGGGAACCAAAGCAAAGTCCGCAGCAGACTACGTCACAAAATTAGCAGATAGCATCAAAGGATCTGGTCGAAACATAACCTTTGATAATTGGTTTACGTCAGTGCCACTTGCTGATTTACTACTGAAGGATTACAAGCTGACTTGTATTGGAACATTGCGCAAAAACAAACGTGAGATACCGCCCTCGTTTTTGCCGAATAAGAATAAGAAACCTTTGTCTTCTCAGTTTGCATTTGATAGAGAAAAGACATTAGTATCTTTTACTCCTAAGACTAACAAGTCTGTTATACTGCTGTCTACTATGCATTACAAAGAAGAAATAAATCCATCTACAAGCAAGCCAATCATAATTGATGACTACAATGCTACGAAGGGAGGCGTCGACACTTTTGATAAAATGATGCATAATTACTCGACAGCCAGAGGTACCCGTCGCTGGCCTCTCAGGTTCTTCTTTGGGATGTTAGATCAGGCAGGCATCAATGCCATGATATTGTACCTCAAGGCTAAAAATCCTAATACACCAGCTAAGAAGTATAGAAGTGGTTTCTTAAAAAATATGGCCTTGCAGTTGGTTGAGCCACATATGAAAAGACGTTTACAGTCAAATTTACCTCGCGGATTGGCTAGCACTATACGTGCTATTCTTGACATTCCAGAAGAAATTTCTGAAGGCGAACCCCCTTCAAAATTACAGAAGCAAGCCAGGTGTGTGTTGTGCCCACGTAAAAATGATAGAAAAGTCAAAATTGTGTGCACAAAATGCAAGAAGCCAGTATGTCCTGAACATAGAAGGGAAATTTGTTTGAGCTGTGTTTAAATTATATTTTTAATGTTTTTGTTTGTTTAATTTTATTGAAAACTGATTGATCTCGAAAAGAAGTTCCTATTTGTTTGTTTAATTAATAAATATAAAGTTAATTCCATAAAAACTGTGTTTTATTGACTACTTGAAGGTTAGGGGTGACTGGTCACCCCAGTTACCATTCGCGTTTCAATAAAATCTGTTACTATCCCAGGGTTAAATTAAGGAGCTTAGCACATTGTTAACTCGTTAAATTATTCGCTGGAATAAATTCCTTTACTATAAAATTAAACAAAGAAATGGAACAAAGAATTGATTGCAGGAACTCTCCGCTTCAGTTGTAAAGATTTTATTTTCAAATCGTGACTTTTTTTTCGACCGGCAAACTTAGATTGCACTTCTTGTAAATTAAATCGTAACTAATATATAACAAGGAAGAGTTTGTTTGAACGGTACATAACCTAGTTTATTTATCGAGAATGGAACATAATAATTCTGTGGGTTTTGTGTGTATATATGTATTTATTTTATTTTTTTAATTAAATTCGGGTCAATTTACTAATTACCGCCTTAATGGTTTTCTGTTTGATTTAAAGGTTGACTGATAGAGAATGCCTTGAGACATTAAGTCCCTATTTACTTTATGATGATCAATAGAGTATTTAGCGAAATAAATAATTAACATCATACTGCAATCCACGCATCTTAATATTAAAACTTTTTAAAATGCTACATACAATATGATTATGATATAAAGAATATCATTAATAATTAATATTAACACAAATACCTGAAATAATGATTAGTGATAAGATTTCAAGCAACTTCTATTACTACACCAAAAATTAGTATTACAAAAAAGTACCTAAATTATTGATGAATATAATGATAAATATTATAATATTTAAAGTTCACGACAAGCAATACTGAAAAATATAAAAGGACACAAATGATTGAAGAACTACATGCAATAATAGCTCTTAATAACATAGCGGATTAGAAGGAAATAACAAACGAATTCTTACTTGAAACAGACCGATATTCCATCAGTCAAGCGTGCGAGTGTGAAAAACGACAAATTAGATAGTTTATAAATACATGCATACTTACATAAATGTGCTCACGTGTTCATTGAAGCAATTATATATTTACAAGGACAAATAAAATATACATACAACAAGAAATATATATGTTATATAGACATAGTTCGTACTCAGAGTTGAATCACTTATAAAGAATAATGGATTTTATAAGTTGCAGCCAGAAGGGTAAAGATAGTCTTTCTATTATCTATAACTATACATGCATTAACGTAATTGGTGGGGGGAATGTCTTGAATCCCCTAGAAATACTTATTTTAGAAATCTAATTATAACCAGAAAAGTTTTGGTTTAAACAGTCAGTATGCATTTATAGTGTATATTCACCACCCAGAAAAGGTGTTGAATATTTTTATCTCACTGGTGAAACCTTTGAAAATTCAGTCATGATTAAACTATAGAAAAACTGAGTAAAATTAGAACTTGATGGGTTCTCAGGATTCTCCCAAGAATATTACTTCGACTACCAGAAGGTATAGTCGGGGTAAGAAAAAATTCGTCACCTTAAGATCTATTTTCGTGTGCTCAGTATGAGCGATAATCTGTTTTACCGATCAAGAATGACATATTACGTCTCAATGATTCGATGTTTAGATTCAAAAGATACTACGTTTTTAAGACTTGATAAATCAATTTGAAAACTGACGACGGTTTTCTTACTCTGATTGTACATCCCCACAACATTAGACAGCAACATTCCCAGCAAGACAAAAGTTCGTCTTAAATATCGCTTGAAGCCGTGGTCCTGTATTTAATTAATCTTAATGTTTAATCCGTATTAAGTTAACGTCAATTCCATAGTACGATTTCTTACTTTCAAAAAGTTCTTTATTATAAAGATTAACTTTTATTCTTATAAGTTCTTATGAAAAATTTAAAGTAAATTCATTATTCATGCGCAAAAACATTAGTTTCTTAAAACCAATTCAGCCACTCGTAAACAAATCGATTTGATATTGTTTTTCATACATTATTTATAACAGGTATTGCTACATTATTATTTCAGGCTTAACAGCAATCCAAAATATTTCAAATAAATCATTTTTAGACCGTCATCGTAAAATCTCTCATTATGACGTCATAATCATATTAAATGATCCTTAAATATATTTATTTTTTTCTTTTTTCTATTTTTATTATTATTCTAAACTCTAGTCGTATAAATAAAAAAATAATTAAAAAAATAAGGGAAATAAACTCCACAATTTAATAGCTCCTTCTACGAGGTATAACTCGTCACGTGACATTTAAACATAAAAGCTTACATTACGTTCAACGTCATTTAAAACCTTGATTGCGAGGTTTTGTTTCATTACACGAAGTGGAAATTTTTATAAGATGTATTTTTAAAGGTCATATCTAGCAAAATTGATTTTTTGTTCATTACTTAAATAAATAAATATTGGACAACATCACATACATTACTCTGATCCCAATGTGAGTAGCTAAAGCACTTGTGTTATGGAAAATTAGAACGACGGCACCACAAACATTCAGACCCAAGACAACATACAAAACTAATGAACTTTTTCATATCAACTCGACCGGGAATTGAACCTGTGACCTCGGAGTGTCCTTACCATAAAGACCGTTGTAAACACTACTCGACTTCGGAGGTCGTCAAGGTCGTCACATAATTATTTAAGTGTTGATAAACAAAATATTGTTGAAGAATGTCATAAGTGAATATACATATGTATGCTAAATAATAACATCCAAAGTTGCTGGATCGGTTCGCTAATGAAACCATTTTTGTCTTGTTACTTGTTTACAAATGTCATTTTGTTATCGTCATTGAAAAAGCGACAAGACAAAAAAGGAAACATCTAATTCTTTACCTTTAGTAACAGGAATTTAGTGTTTAAAATCACCTAAATTAGTGTCAGTGATAAGCAATGCACCAACGGCTAGTACACGTAAATCTCAAACAAATCGTACGGGTTCAAATTATTTATTTAATTATTTCAAATTTAAACAAGATTCACTGAGATTAAAATTTCTTAATTCGTAATTATGGCAATTCATCTTGTTTAAAAAAAAAAAAACAAAAAAAATGTACGGGTCGAATTGAGAATACTCCTTTTTTTGGAGTCACTTAAAAAATCATGACATGACATTATTAGTTTAGGATAGACTACTGAAACGAGGGTATCCAACAGCTTATCTTATACTCCAGTTGTTGCCTGTGGTTTCATTCACGTTTTAGGTTGTTAGTTGTCATGTGCTAGGCAAAAAAAGTATCCTTTGTATTTGGAGTTCAAATTAACTTCATACAAAATTTCATCAAATCTGTTCAGCGCTTTGGTAGTGAAAGAGTGACATACAGACAGACAAAGTTCCATTCACATTTATAATATTAATATAGAAGTATAGATTATCACTTTACAGTTATCGAAAACAAAAAAAAAATGCTAAAATTGTATTCATAGTCTACTGATATAGCGATCCAATTTCAGTTGCGTAGAAATTGAATCGGGAACATATCGTAACTCTTAGTAATTAGCTGAATCGACTCCCTGAATTGGAGCAGCGTAATAGAATAATCTGACTTGGTGCTTTATTGGTACTAACCACCTATTATAGGAACTATATTTTGTAGAAAGTTATTTGTGACCCCCATGTCATCTAAAATAAGCATTAATTAATTGTTCAATTGGTGAATTGTGCATTTTTCTGGGGTGCCTAATTTTTAGCCAATGTTGTATATATGTTATAGGGGACAACAAGCAGGAGGCTCACTTGATGGAAAGTGATTACCACCGCCCATGGACATTTCAAATACCAGAGGCTTGAAGGTACGATGCCGACCTTTGAGGATAATTCTACCGCCAAGCAATACTTTGTATTGTTGTGTTCTAGATAATAAGAAAACATAGCGACCTACTCGCCTACCACCAATTTTATACCCATGCGACCACATTTTACCGTAATTGTAAACGCTTTTAAATTCCCACCCGATACGTATGTCCAATAAAGAGCTATTAGTTTTGCATGTGTCAACTTTTCTTTGAAGTCTTATGCAATACAGATGCAGGAACTGAGATGGCCCAGTGGTTAGAACGCATGCATCTTAACCGATGTAAGGGATCAAACCCTTTTTTTTTTTTTTTTTTTTTCGCTGGAAAAACGCTTTACGCGCTTGCCCCACGTGATGGAAGTGGGGGGGTGTGTGGGACTCCCCAGTTTCCTGGACGCCGAGTGCACCCAGGACCACCGGGTTTACCCACTAAAAAACCAGCGGTACCCTCTCCGTCTTTCGGCGGGCGCCACGGGATCGCTTACGCATGCTACCGTGACGCCCTGACGGTCGACCCGCCTATGCTGGCCTCCAACACCTAGGGGGGATTCTCGGGGTACTGAGACCCCCCCTTTTCCCTGCGCCGCCTATTGAGGCGGGGAGAGAAGGTGCGCGTAGCGCCTTTTCCTCCTCCCCGGTTGTCTACGGCGGAGCGGGTCTGTAGCGGCATTCTCCCGCTCCCGCTCCGCGGCTTCCTTCTGCGACATCACGTTTTCGCAGAAGGAGCGCATCTCCGACCAACACGTCTCACTGCTAAGCATTTCGTTGATGATGCTCGACAGCGAGAGGTCTCCGCCCATAGACGCCGCCAAGGAGTGCCTCTGGGGACCCCACGCGGCACACTCACTCAAGGTGTGGTGCGCCGTGTCGATTGGCGCACCACACTCGTGGCAGGATGGTGACGCCTCCCGCCGTGCTATTCCGTGCAGGTACTTACCGAAGCATCCGTGCCCGGTAAGTACCTGCGTCATCCTAAAGATGAGCGTGCCCTTATTCCTCGCGACCCAGCGACTCAAGTGGGGACGGATCGCCTCCACTGTCGCCAGGCCCGCCGTGGGTGACCCCAGATCCTCCTGCCATCGGGCGATCAGGGCTTGCTGGGCTAGAGCCCTGATTCGCCCGACCTCCGCCAACCCTGGACGGTCGCCGCGGTTCCTTGCCTCGACCCAGAACCGGTACACCTCCGCGAGCACCTCCGCCTGGAGCTCCCAGGGCGGATCGCCCGCGAGAAGTGTCGCCGCAGTCCACGACACCATACGGTACCCTCTGATGCCTCTCACCGCAATGACCCTCTGCGGCTTCCGCAGCAGGGCCCGATTGTCAGCGGTGAGGGCGTCGACCCAGATCGGGGCACCGTACAGCGCCATCGACCTCACTACGCCGGCGTACAGACGCCGGCACAGCGATCCCGGCCCCCCCACATTCGGAAGGAGGCGGCCAAGAGCGGCGGCGGCGTTGATGAGCCTCGGGCCGAGATGCACAAAATGCTGCCCGAAGCTCCATCGACCGTCCAGGATGAGGCCCAGATACTTCATCTGGGCCTGCACCTTGATCACCGTCCCCCGGACGGTGATACTCGCCCCTCGTGGGGGTCCCCTCCGTGGACCGTGGAATAGGAGGGCCTCCGTTTTGGTTATGGAGACCCTCAGGCCCAGCATTCCCATACGGTCCGAGAGCCGTTCCGACCTCGGCGAGGCGAGCCGCCTCCCGAAAGTCCCGGCCAGTCGCCGTGACGAGGGTGTCGTCAGCGTAGCACAACACCCCCATCCCGGGAAGGACCGGAGCTCCCAGGAGCCAGTCGAAACCGACGTTCCACAGGATTGGGCCGAGAACCGACCCCTGTGGAACGCCGCAGCCCACCCGACGCCGGACCAACCTCCCGTCGACCCCCGCCCAGAGGACCTCCCTGTCCTGGAGGAACGCCTCCAGCAGCCTCCTCAGATAGGTTGGCACCCCATGGTATCGGAGTGCCTCCCGTATCGTCTCAAAAGGGAGACTGTTGAAGGCATTCGCCACGTCAAGCGACACCGCCAGGACGACTTGCCCCTGGGCTACCGCTTCCGTCATCCGAACCTTCAAGGCGTCCAGGGCGTCGACCGTCGACCGGCCCGCCCTGAACCCGAACTGAGCCTCTGAAAGGCCCGGACCGACCTCCTCGAGGTGCTGAACGAGACGGGCGGCGAGAATCTTCTCGAAGAGTTTGGCCGTCTCGTTCAGCAGCACTATTGGCCTGTATGCCGAAGGGGAATCCAGCGGCCGACCTTCCTTCGGCAACAGGACCAACTTTCCCTCCTTCCAAGGCTTCGGAAACTGTCCGCTGTACAGACATTCGTCGAACAGCTCCCGAAGCCCTGCGCCTAGGAATTCCAGGGCGTCGCACAGAACACGCCCTGGAACCCCGTCCGGACCCGGCGCCGTGTTCTTGGCCCTCAGGCGGCTGAGAGCCATCTCCATCTCCCGCTCCGTGATCAGTGGTGGAGCCACTGTGTCTTCGATCACGGAGTGGGGGGCCATCTGCGGAGGGACATGCTCGCCTGGATGGGGAAAGAGTTTCCCGACCAGGCGCAGGAGGAGTTCCGGCGACATCGTCTCGGTGACGGGGGCGCCTTGAGTGCGGAACCTCCCGCGTACGCCTCGGTACTGGCGCCCCCATGGGTCTCGATTAAGACCCGCCAGAAGCTCCTCCCTGGCCTTCTCCTTGGCCTTGCTTATCGCCAGCTGCAGCTCTTTTTTCAGCTGGCGATAAGCATCCAGCATTTGTCCCTCCAGATCCGTGTCGAGGCCGTTGCGCCTCCGACAACGGACGTAGGCCCTCCGCGCCCGGCAGCACGTCGCCCGAAGGTCGGCGATTTCGGGCGACCACCAATATACATGCCGGCGCGGAACCCTGCGCCGGGTCCGAGGCATTGCCGCATCACAGACCTCCCTGAGCGAACTGCGCATGCGGCCCGCCAGCTCCTCTGCGCTAGCGCCGTCCCTCCTTCCTGCGGAGCCCCACCGCTGCACGATGGCGGCCTCCTTGACCAGCTCTCGATCGACCTGGCCGAGAGACCACCTCGGCAGCGTGGTCGGCACCCTCTGGGTTTCCGCCGGCTTGCGAGAGGTGGAGATCTCGAATTGAATGTACCGATGATCCGATAGAGTCTCCACGTCCTGAGGGATCAAACCCAGGCAAGCACCACTATATATATGTGTGTGCTTAATTTGTGTTTATAATTCATCTTATGCTCGGCGATGAAGGAAAACATCGCGAGGAAACCAGCATGTCACTAATTTTATCGAATTTCTGCCACATGTGCATTCCACCAACTCACATTGGAACAGCGTGGTGAAATACGTTCCTAACCAGCAGTGGGAAATTTATGGGCTGTTACTGTAAATGCAAGATGTATGACTAATGTAAGTAAGGAATAGAGTCATAATTTTTCAATTCTCAAGATTGTTGAGTGCTTTGGCGACGTGGATAATGGTTAACATTAATGTCAACATCGCCCATTGACCATTTTCTATAGGCAGTGATCGCTAGCCATCAGTTGAACCATTTTCGCGTCCACACTTGCTCCTCAAGAGGAAATCAGTTTACCCAATAGTGAAACATTAGCAGGCGGTTTACTTTCAAAAATAATAATCAAAGTATATGTTAAATGTTAACATCTTCAATATAAAAGGAAATGATAATGTGATAGCTTGGGAAATTAATATAAAATATCATAATATATTTAAGTATTACTTATAACAATGCCAGGTGACAAAAAATGCAAGAGAAATATCAACATTGGCGCCTCGGCGACGGAATTACGACAATCAAATTTCCTTAACAACCCACTCAAGAAAATGATGGTGTAATAAAAACAAGCGAATAAACTCGGTATTGTGGTAAGCGTTAATAATAAGTCATCGCACTAATAAGTATTATGATGACACCACAAAAATGTACATCTTTCTTTTATAAGCGGTACTTTTCTAAATGTTTTTAATTTTGTAACATAGTACTATAAATTTATGAACTTACATTAAGGCATAAATATTTATCCTTATTACTTGAAAACGCAAGCCTGCAAATTTCTCGTTACTGGTCTAAGGCCGTCTTTCCTTACAGGAGAAGATTTGGAACATATTCAACCACACTGTTCCAACGCGGGTTAGTGGAATACACATGTGGCAGAATTCGTCGAAATAGTTTCGCCGAGCACGAGATAAATGTATAAACACAAATTAAGCACATGAATAAGTGGTGCTTGCCTGGGTTTGAACCCGCAATCATCGTTTAAGATGCACGCGTTTGAACCACTGGGCCATCTCGCCTCTTGACGCAAAGCCTCATTTAAAGTACGGGTGAACAGCTCTTTGAAGGGTTAGTAAGTACTTGTAATTACAGACAGAAGGAACATAAATTCTTAGTTTGGTCAATGAACATTGCCAAAGTAAGGAATAGTTAATATTTGTAATCTTTGCCAATCCATCTGTCTATTAGAAATTATATTAATTTATATGTATATGTATAGGTGTGTGTGTGTATGTGTGTGTGTAACAAGAGTACATAGGTATATACATTGATATTATAGAATACTAGACTACTAGTTTCGTCCACGCTTGCGGGGGGAGTACAGTTAATACGTACATTTTTCTTAGACGATAAATGACTTATGTGCTATACTAAACTATAATCAATTAAAACCTTCTGATGTGATTAAGGAAAATCCAACCCAACTTATAATCACAGTATGATTGAGTGTTATTTATTTGTTTATGCTTGGATTCGCGCGAAAACAACTTAAGCAAATGAACGATGAACTGACATGTTACGACAACTTTTATTTTCAAGATATATGTTACATAAGTTTATTATTAATGTACTAGTATATTTGCTGAAATCCCAAACCAAATGTTGATATATATTTAAAGGTAGTCTGTCTTTGAACTTGAACTCAAAGAAAGGACATAGGGTTCTTTTTTGTCTTATCATCTCAAAAAACGCGTGCGAAGCCGCGGACAACTACTAGTTGTAAATATTATATATTCTGAAATATACGAACTGACAATCGATTCAACCGGCGTTTGTTATAGTATTCATACTGATTCAGTAACGAGTGCCATTCGAAATTTAAATTTTGAAATATTCAGCTGTTTCCTCTGGTGTGGTAATTTATATCTATATGTGTGAAAATGGATGGAATATTATTTTGAATAAAGAGGGCGTATATGGCAAACACAGATTAAAAATAAAAATGAAATATTGTATGTGTAACTATTTCTTGGTGGTAGGGCTTTATGCAAGCCCACCTCGGAAGGTACCACCCACTCAACAGTACGCAGTATTGTTGTGTTCCGGTTTGAAGGGTGAGTGGGCCAGTGGAACTACAGGCACAAGGGACATAGCATCTTAGTTCCCAAGGTTGTTGGCGCATTGATGATGTAAGGAATAGTGAATATTTCTTACAGCGTCATTGTCTATGGGTGATAGTGACCACTTACCATCAGGTGGCCCATATGAAAAAAAAAAACAAAATATTATTATTTGAAAAAAAAACCAAGAAACGTTCTAAAATAAATAACATGTTATCTTTTTAATTACACTTATAAATTAACGAGGTAAACTTGAAATAATTAATTACATATTAAAGCTATCTTGTCCTGCCTTTAGGGATATTTTCAATTTTATAACGATTAAAGCTTGTGGCGCTTACTACTATTCAATTCTGCGATATCCACATCTCCCATCGCGTGTCACCCAAATGCATTGTTTCTTAGGTACATTTTTTTCTTAAATATCTAATGTTTTGTAATAATTACACAATTAAAACAACTACAACTTATTCTTCTACATAATTTACAGCATATGAGCGACATCAGCAAAGATGTTACAAATTAAAGTCGTTTATAATCGCGTTAATCTTAGAAATGAAGGCGGTTAATTTAAATTTAGAAGAACATTTAAATAATAATATATTATGGGAAAGAGTTTAAGATACATTATATACAATATTTTATCAGGAACATTTCTATAGTTTGTTTTGAAAAAAGCCGTGGCTACAATCGGTCAGAAGGTAATCGATCAATCTAGGTTGACTGCGCCAGTGTCATTACAAACTCATATAGATTACACTCCAGAGTTACTGGAAGATATCACAGAGAGATACGTCTTATTTTGTAAAATAAATGTTTTCAAAAATATTGCTAGTGAATGAACAATACA
The DNA here is from genome assembly GCF_905220365.1 of Vanessa cardui. NCBI lineage: Eukaryota > Metazoa > Arthropoda > Insecta > Lepidoptera > Nymphalidae > Vanessa > Vanessa cardui. The sequence goes on along the minus strand of NC_061142.1, from coordinate 1,948,795 downwards.
AACACAAAAAAACCTCGTAGTTAGAAGTGGTAGATAATATCGCAGTACAAATATCTATGACCATTAGTGACCACTTATCATCAGATGGCCTATATGTTTTATTAAAAAAGATTTTATTAAAGTGTCTGTAAAGGTAAAATTTTCAAAAAAAATATACAAGCTGTACGATGTAGCAGTGAAATCGCTAAGCGTCCTCTTCCTGGCAACTTTATGGCTTTGAAACAATGTCATAACAGAACACAGGAACATTAAATAGCTTGCGACCCTCCCCGGCTTAGCACATTCAGTTTTTCAGTCATCAGACAATACTACTATGTCCCTGCATTTTAAGTCAATAATATTTTAGAAAATATTCATTTAAATTACATACTGTACAGTATCATATTGATCAATATTAAATGAACAATCTACTAATGTACTTAATTGGATAAGGATTCATGGATTGATGTTGCTTAAAATCGCTTCGAAAATAAGCCATTGTTTCTCTTAAAGAGTAAAGGATGTGACATAGTTATTCGGACGTATCCCTAATAAATAAAGGTGTGATATAGATATCATCCTTGACTTTTTTGAAGACGTTGTGAAGATGTACAATACTATAGTACATTATTTTCATCTATCTCGTAGTGTTCATCCAGCGTTCGTCACGGTAGCATGCGTAAGCGATCCCGTAGCGTCCGCCGAAAGACGGAGAGGATACCGCTGGTTTTTTAGTGGGTAAACCCGGCGTGCTAGGGCACACTAGGCGTCTAGGCTCCGGGGAGTCGCACAACCCCCCCCCCCCCACTTTCCATCGCGTGGAGAAGCGCATAATGCGTTTTTCCAGTGAGAAAAAAAAGGGTTCATTCAGCCTTCACAGTGTAAGCGTAAAACGTTATATTTACGACATCACATTAGAAACTTCTAAAATTATTTGTGTTTCTTCACTATATTGTCCATGTACTTATTGTGCACAACTTCCTATCGAATTACTTTATCTATTAAAAACCGAATCCCGAACCGATAAAAGAAAAATCAAAAAATCTGAGAATTTTTTAAGATCTAAGCATACATATGGACATACAGCGGTAAGCGACTGTGGCTTAAACTATGTACGGATGATGATTTATTACAGCGGACTTAACCCTCAAACTTTATATCGAAAACGCTCGTTAGCCTTAAATCATCACGAAGTGGTATCGGTCTTAATAGTATTGGTGTACCACAGATATATAGTTGTCTAGATACCGCATAATATCTATTAAATAGTGCAAACCAAGCGTGTCATTTTTATGTCTATGATGACGTCACCCCGCCCACACTTGAACATCATAAAGTGTTTTTAGTTTCTATTAATTGCAGCTATTTGAGGTACTAAATTACTTACCAAGAGTAGGTAATACCTCCTTTGAATCGATTTATACCCTTACACAGACACAATAACAGCAACAGTAACAGCCTGTAAATTTCCCACTGCTAGGCTAAGGCCTCCTCTCCCATTAAGGATTCTGCCACATGTGCTATGTTGCAGAATTTCGATGAAATTAGACACATGCTGATTTTCTCACAATGTTTTTCTACACCGCTGAGCACGAGATAAATTAACACAAATTAAGCACATACATATAGTATACTTGCCTGGGTTTGAACCCGCAATCATCTGGGCCATCTCAGCTCAGTTACAGACACGTTTGTCTTAATACTTCGGGCGCATTAGGTTGGTTGTCTTGTAGTATCTAGTATGTTTTAAATCTGTGATCTTAGCACATAGAGATTAAACTCCGCAATCGCTGTTGACTCAGTTGAATTGTTAGACAGTTAGACGTGTCAATCGACAAATGTTGGGTCAAAGGATTATAACGACAGTGGTAATCTCTTCTGTTAACAATGTATCGCTAATTAGAATCTGTATTAATTAATGAAAATTAAGGTCCTACATTTACATGCGATTATTATGAAAATTTGCTGGAGCCACCTGATGGTTACTGGCCACCATCACCCATAGACAATGGTCCTGTAAGAAATATTAATTATTCCTTACGTCGCCAATGCGCCACCAACCTTGGGAACTAAGTTGCTATGTCCCTTGTGTCTATAGTTACACTGGCTCACTCACCCTTCAAACCGGAACACAACAATACTGCGTACTGTTGTTTAGCGGTAGAATATCTGATGAGTGGGTGGTGCCTTCCTAGGCGGGCTTGCACAAAGCCCTACCACCAAGTATGATGATGAAGTGGATGGTTTTGATTATGATAATGTTCTTGGTTTAATTATCAACCCAACCCAGATTGGTTGTTAAATTGCTTTATCATTTGGATCGTAAATGAATAGATTATGATATGAATATTATAGGATTAACGACAGGTTATTATTACATATATATATATATAACTACTTGTATATTTTTTCCCCTGAAATATATATTTAAGCACTCAATGTTCAGTTTATTGTATTCAAACAATTTTATACATATATAATTATTTTTATTTGACTTTTGAATTAGTTATATGTGTAGATATAGATCTCATTTAGTATTTTTAGAAATAATGTTAATGTTACGTTAGAATTCGACATTAACAAGTAATAAAAATATATAACTATTACTATTATATAACAAAATATATAAATTTTATCTGATACAGACTGATTTATGGGTATGGAATCTCCACTTAATATAAATATTGGAAGCAGCCTTCTTATAAATAATACAGAGAAAATAGTTTACTTAAAGCTATCGTCTAAAATACGCCTTCATTTTTCACGTACGCGAAAAAAATATGCCAAGTATCCCTATAAATAACAGCCGTAGGGTAGAACAAGCGTTTTGTCTTATTTTACACACGTCAGTCTATTGCAAAGTCACAAATGAAAAGGGATAATGATAAACGCCAAAATACTGTCAAAAAGCACCAATTGTCAAAATAATGTCACTGAGTTCGAGTCATGTTTGTTACCTCATTAATTTTCACTGGTGGGACTGATTTTGATATATTTTATTTTGTTTGAAAGGTAGTGCTTCCCGTGGAGTCCCATTTTAATTTTATGCTTTTCCGATGATGTGTATCCCTATGAAAACGATATAAGTCTTAAATTTGCATTATGTATATGCGCGACAAATAAGTGAATAACTCAAAATTGTGCCAACCAATTTGATGATTCTTTTTTATTATAAAGGATAGACTTCAAGGGTAGTTTGGCTCCAAATATAACAATAGCTATAACTACGTTATATAATCGTAAATCGACTTTTAAGTAGTCTAATATTTTTCATTTCATTTTACCTAGGAGGACTCTAAAAATATATATGAAATATGCAATTATTTTTATTGCTTTTTTGTGCATTTTTATTTGTTTAAAAAATATTGTTTTGTTTGAAGTCGGTTTTTATTTTTGTTAAAATTTTTATTTATATAATCTACGATTTTTTATCTGTATGTACGCAAGTTTAATATAGAACTAGTCGGCTTCGCTTTCGTTTTAGTGGGATGGCATGAGCTAGGTAAAAGTAGCCATGTCCTTTCTTGGAGTTTAAGCATGCTTCACAGCAAATTTCATCGAATTCTGTTCATCGGTTTGGTGAAAGAGTTATGTTACATACTTACATATATGTTAATATTAACCATGTTTTTTATATTTGTTCGGTGGAGCTCGATATTTCGACATTATCTACAAATGTCTCGTTCACAAGTCTCGTGCACAAAACATGGTAAATATCCCGTAATCAATAACTCTTATAATAAAAATAACCATGTTTATTTAAATTCTTATGTATGTAAATAATCTTAAATAATGAGATATAAGCGCAATATATTATTGATCTACAGTTTGTGTCTAATTCTTACTCAAAGTATGTTGTGTACGTAATCATAATCTTCATAAATGTGGTAAACAGTAATATATTTTTTTTGTAAGTAAAAATATGTTTGAATATAAAGTTATTTCGAATTTTCGTGGTATTAAAGTAATTTTCTCCGCAATGATAACATATAAATTTTTACTTCTCACCGCAGTATGTTCGATTTTTGACTACAATATGACACCACCACAGCAAAAAGGTAAGGTTTTATTTATTTAATGTATATATGTATATTTCAATCGAAATTTAATTGAAAATTATAAATACGCAAAGTTGACGCGTTATTATTCAAAAATACCCAAAAATCTATAAGAATATATGTAATAAGATTTACAAATAAACAACAGCTCATCCCATTAATGCATAATTCATTCTGATACAAATTATCCTGTTTCATCCGTAGATGAAATGAAGTTATCATTACTGCCTAATTTTTCAGTCCCGTCATAAAGGACCATCGTCCTGATGTCGGCATTAAAACAAAATGAACTCAAAATCGTCTTTTAAATAATTCAACGACGTTTTGAATAACAAATTTTACTTCGGTCTGACACTGTGAAAATGACGGCTGTAATGGTTTTCTTTACATTCGTTTTCTCGGACGTATTTTCACTGTAATATAAAAAGGTTACATTATTATTGTTAGTAAGAAATTATTAAATTTCAACTGCATGTATAATCTATGTAACTCTTTCTGTGTCTATGTTAAGAATTTTTGTAGAATTAATAAAGAAAACGATTGTAAGTTTTATGACATAAAATTGTATTAGAAACAAAAATAGACAGCAGAAGCATTTTTAAAGATAGATTCTAAATAAGTAATGAATTTTCTTTTACAATTGACAATATAAAATAGCATAGAAAATACTTTTACTAAATAATATATATTATATATATTATAATAATAAGTCGTAGGTAATGTTCCACTGTTGTTTCAGTCCTTAACTCTTGGGGGAACTCTTGGGGGATAAATATATACTTGTAAATAATGAAAATATTATTTCGACAAAGATTATTTAGCCATCTAAACTTAAATAATTTATTAAAATTAAAATAGTTCGCGGTTAAGATTTATACAGTAATTATGTTTAATTCATATTTGTATATATTTAATGTTATTAATTCTTATGTTAATAAATAATAAGACATGAAATCACTGTCGTTTATTAATTGAAACCAATACTTTATTTAATAATTATTTCGATTACAGGAAGTTTAAGATTCAACGCTTTGATTTATTTCAACGCTAGTCGTCGCCCGCGGTTCGCTCCGTTTTAGAAGTTATCATGTGTAAGGCAATAAAGTAGTCTATGTATTTTCTTTGAGTTCAAGTTTGCTTCACACCAAATTTCTTCAAATTAGATCCAGCAGTCGGTCGTGAAAGAGCAACAGACAGACAGAGCTACATACAACAACAACTACACTACATGCACATTTATAATATTAATATAAGTAGATCAATGTTTTTTTATGATAATAATAAAATGTGCTGTACAGAAAAATATACTTGACGTAAAATTTAATGATACGTATTTCAATCATCATCTTTTTCTTTTTTTCCCTTCCATTTCTCAATCTATTTGGGGGTAAGTTCTCCTCTATTTCTATTCGTCATTTGATCGTTCACAACCTCCTCTATCACCTCTACACACACCCCTCCCTCTATACTTATACTTCTCATTATTTAAGTTATTATATTATTATCAAATTGTAGCCATAAATAAAAACAATAAGTCACTCGGAGTTTAATATAATTGATATGAAAATACCATTGAATTATTTGAGATACGCCTGTTTAAGTTACATAAGAGCTTGTATAAAAGGAATCTAAAAAAAATAACAGTAAATCCAATAAACGTGAATAAATGAATATTAAAAGCGACCAAGAGCGAGTCGGTATCGCACCCGAAAGGTTCAGGTACTGTCTATAACAACGACAAAAAATAATATTTGAGCCACCTCATGTGAATATTTTATTCTATTTTTAACCCCCGACGTTTCAGTTTGACGTGTCTGTCTGTCTGTCTGTGGCATCATAGCTACCGAATGAATGAACCAATTTCAAATTAGTTTTTTTTTGTATTTTAGTATTTCTTGTTACTGCGATAATATAAATACTCCACCCTTGAACTATTACCATTTATAATAAAAGATACTGACAGAAAGACAGCGGCGTCTTAGTAACTGGGTCCCGTTTTATCATTTCGCTACGGAACCTTAAAAATGTATATTTTGTTTCCGAGAAACATTCTTACAGGTATTTTCCTTGAATAAACAATGCGCCTGGTTAACGCCTCTTTACCAACCGTTCCGATCTCGTGGAGGCCGAAACGAAATGTAAATCTTTTTACATAATTACATTATTATGTAAATATATTTGGGACGAGATGGCCCAGTCGTACAGCAGATAAGTTATCATTTGTATGTTTCAGGTTAAAATCTGGGTAATTATTTTGTGTGTAAAGTTAGTTTTCAATTATTTGTGAGGATACGTCGGATAAAAATCGGTCATTTTCCATTATTTTCTTCTTAAAAAAACAGAGGCCAGTCAAATCAAACCAATTAAAAAAAAATCATTTTTCAACTAGGCTTTTACAAGCACTTTTGAATCGTCATTTAACAATTAAGTGAATCTCCCACCGGTTCGGAAAGTAGATTAGAGAACCGAGAAGAACCTGCAAAAAACTCAATAGTTACTCTTTTTCAACATTTAAAAAATACACTCATGTTAGTTTAATACAATTATATATGTATGTAATATATCATGCCTGGAAGTCAACAAGTATTAACTTTACGTTTTTTTTATCATCTATAAAATCTTATATCGAATAATGTGCTTTTTTTACCAAAGTATTTTTTACAAACGATTTGAATTTACAAAATGGCAAAATTAAAAATCTCTGCGGAATTTTATTACAGAGACGGATACCTTGCCCCAAGAAGTATTTATTAACTTGGCGGAGTCGGAAACTACGATATCTATGCCTTTTTTATAAAATATACGGTGTTATGATCGGATTCCAGGTCTGGTTTCAAACCGATTTGATGAAAGGTATGAACAGTGCCGGCAAAATAAATTTGAAAATTATGGCACATCCAAAAAATTGGAATCAGAGTGATGATGAAAAAAAGGGCCACGCAAAATGTACCTTGCCCACATAAAGCTTAGATCTTGTGCCGCCACTGAGTATGAAGCAAGCTTAAACCCAAGACTAAACTAAACAATATATACAAATTGTAAATATGAATTGATTTGTAATTATAATTTATCTCCAGCTCTGTTGTGAAGGAAAACATCGTGAGGAAACCTGCATGTGTTGCATCAACTAAATTCTGCCACATGTGAGTACAAATGAAAACATTGTTGGCCACGTCATTTGAGAAGAACTGCTGAATCCAAACCCAGCAAAAATCATACTACATCGAGTAGCTGTAACAGCTGCTTAGCTTAAATTATTTTTTCAGAGTATCGGTCGTGTTATAAATTCGGAACAATTACATTTTCAACAACCATATTCAGGAGTGTCACGATTGTGTGTCCAAGATTAACGATACCGATTATTTGATTCAAGTAGTCCTAAATAGACCAAACAATTTCTTTGGAGGCTTTACCTGCAGAAGAATTGCATGTAACTAAATAACACAACATATTTAACACACGGCCAATTCGTATAAGTGTAAAACCTAAATTACAAATAAATTAAAACGTAAAGAAATAATCCTAACACAAAGTTTGTAATACTAAAATATTATTTACTCTTTCTTTTGTAATCTTCAATGAAATACAAGACCTTTTTTATTTATTTTATTAAACATTAAGAACATCAAATAACCTTGAGGAGGTTTAGGGAATTCACCTTAAGAGATACATTTCTTTATTAACACGACAGTCCATGAAAGAGTAGTCCTAGTACTCAATTTAGACGAAAAACATTTTCACGTTCTCTATAAAATATATAAAGCTTCAAAGAAGGCTACATTTTATAGAAAATAGACAATAAATGACTTTTATATAACATTTCTCAGTCTTAAAGTATCGATACATCAAAGTAACCGCTACACATCACTAGCCCAAGGATAATAAATAATTCATAGTGCACAAACGTAGTCTATAAAATACGTGAATATATTACTAGATTTTATTTGTGTTGTTTCTTGTATTTACGGAGAATCTCGTTCGTAGGACACGCACTTACATATACATGTATAGACGAAATGGTCAGTGGTTAGAAGGTATACATCTTAAACAAGGTCCCTAACACTAGCATTTATTTTTATTAATTTGAATTTAGACACATATATTTTTTTAATAATTTTTTAAATCAATCAAAATGTTTCTTGTCAATAATTTTAATTTCTGGACAGTTAATGCAACTTTTTTAAAGTAATACTTATTTTGGTGCGTTATGTAAAAATTGTTATAGTAGTTAATGATGCAGAGACAGTGTCCCATTCCAACTATATGATAAAAGATTACGTTGAATGATAATATTGCTTGCAAACCCGCCTTAAAAGTGCCGGCCCGTCTGTAAATTTCCCACTGCTGAGCTCAGACCTCCTCTGCCTTTTTGAGGAGAATGTTTGGAACATATTCTACAACGCTGTTCCAATATGGGTGGGTGGAATACACAAGTGGCAGTATTTCTATGCACTTTAACACATACAGATTTCCTTCACCGCCGAGAACGAGATGAACTATAAATACAAATAAAGCACATTAAAATTCAGTGGTGAAACCCAGACAGGTTTGAACCCACAATCAACGGTTAAGATGCACGCGTTCTAAGCAATGGGTTATGTCGCCTCGTTAATATATCGTATAAACATTAAGCTTTAAAATAACATAACAATTTTTTTTCCAATTTGTATCGTAGTCTATTGAACTATTTCGGCTTTATAGACATCGTTTTCACAATTGGACCCTTATTAATATCCCCAGGAACCCATTTCTTCAATTCCATCAAGTCAAACCTATGAGATACGAGGCGGAAAATCGACAAATTCTATACAACAGAATACGTTTCGATTCGTAAAATACAATCCCGTATATGTTTGCCTTCGTCTAAAAAAGAAAGAATAGAAAGGAAATCGCTTTAACGCGAAAAGTTGACATTTGACGAAATTGTCTATGAAAAGAATTGGTTGATATATAAGAGAAAGTAAATAACAGCCTTCAAATATCCTATTATTGCCCAAGGACTTCCTTTTCTCCCAAGGTCAAAAATTTTTATCTGTATTAGAAATGCGAATATAACTCTGCCTGTCTGTCACAGATAGACCAAACTACTGAACCGAATTTCATGAAGTTTTGTGTGAAGCGAACTGAAACTCCAACGAAGGATATGGGCTAGTTCTATGCCTAACACATGACATACCTAAAACGCAAATGACATCTAATTTTATATAATTAGTGTTTTCCTGACCACTTTTCGCAATGAATTTCGCCAACTATATAGGACATATTTTTATGTACAGTCAGAATAAGAAAACCTTCGTCAATTTTCAAATTAATTCCTTAATCAAGTCTTAAACTCTTAGTACCTTTTGAATCTAAACATCAAATCATTGCGACGCAATATGTCATTCTCGATCGGTGAAGCAGATTATCGCTCATACTGAGCACATGAAAATAGATCTTATGGTGAAGAAGCTTTTCTTACCCCGACTGCACAAACATTTGCACACTTTTACCTCACTGTCAATATTTCGACTGTACAGCAACTCTGACATGATCAGAGGGAGCACAAAGAGAAAGTAACAGCCTGTAAATTTCCCACTGCTGGGCTAATGGCCTCCATGGTTTGGAACATATTTAAGCACATATATGTATATAGTCGTGCTTGCCTGAGTTTGAACCCGAAATCATCGGTTAAGATGCACGTGTTCTAACCACTGGGCCATCTCGGCTCCAAAGAGAATATGGACAACATTTCCAACCTCCCTTCAGAATACTCCTTACAATATTCCGAAGGTATATAGAATACACAATAACTTTATCATCCACACCTGGAAATATAATCCAGTTCCTTAAGATCAGTTAAGTACAACCATTGCAAACTGTTCTCATAATCACTTTTAAAACAAAATCCTCCGACCGCGTCTATCTGTATATATGTTCACGATAAACTCCAAAACTGCTAAATGGATTTTCATGCGGTTTTCATTAATAGACAGATGTGATTCAAGAGAAAGGTTTGGATACATAATTTATAGGTTATGTGTTGTTAGTTGAAATAGAAAGACAATTGTTAACTATGTTGAAAGAAAGCAACGAAAAAGATTTAAAAAAACCTATGTGCCCCCGTGCAAAGCCGGGACGGGTCGCCAGTATTATGTACGAATGACACAGGCATAATCAAATTAAAACTGGAGATGTTTGTAAAAGCTAACAAACTCGCGTTTTATTATAATATTTCCGGGTTTTGTTAATTTTCATACAAGATATGTTAATTTAATTATATTCTATTAACATATATATGTTATTTCACTGTTTAAAGTAACAAATGAGTTTATTTCAGTAGGAGTTTTGTATTCAATGCTATGTTTTCACTTGAAATTGGTAGGTTGCCGGGGAAATTACCATCCAATGGTTAGTGTTTAATCTGTCCATTTAAATCGTCAATTCGCCACCTATAATGACACTGGCTTACTTACACTTCAAACAGTAACACAACAAAAATATTCGACGAACTTCGTGGTCGAGTGGTGTATACAACGGTTTTCAGGGGTACGCGACGCCGAGGTCGAGGTTCGATTTTAGGCCGAGTCGATGTAGATTATAATTAGTTTTCTGTCTTGTCTCGGGTCTGGGTGTTTGTGGTGCCGTGACTTCTAATTTTCCATAACACAAGTGCTTTAGCTACTTACATCAGGATCAGAGTAATGTATATAAAGAAAAAGAAGACATGATGAGTAAAGTAAAGTACAGTAACAGCCTGTAAAATTTCCACTGCTGAGATAAGGCCTGCTCTTCCATTAAGGAGAGGGTTTGGAACATATTCCACCACGCTGTTCTAATGCGGGTTGGTGGAATACACATGTGGCCGAATTTCGAGCACGAGATGAATTATAAACACAAATTAAGCACATATATATATATATAGTGGTGCTTGCCTGGGTTTGAACCCGCAATCATCGGTTAAGATGCACGCGTTTTAACCACTGGGCCATCTCAGCTCATGATGAGTAATTTACACAAATCCCTAGAATAGAGAATATTTCTATTTGAATTTTGACACTAATGGATACACTGGACCGTTTTTGGTTATAGTAGACAATCTCATTAAAGACTGTTTACACAGGAACAGAACAAGTGTTTAATATATTCCCAGACTCTTATTATCCAATAGGATCTACATCGAAAGAGTTGAGGCCCAAATCATCGTAGCGTAAACACTGTCATTTTCCAGAAACGTTTTTAATTTCTTTTGGCATTATATAATAATGAAGCTTCATGATGAAGTTTATGACTTATCCGTACATTGCGATAAATAATATAAGTGATCTAATTTTACAATTTTTATTTTCAGAATATATATTTATGAGTGTTATAATCTATAAGTATTGAGAAAGAGATATAATATAATAATAATTTTATTTAATTGAATTATTCGCTTGCTATTAAGAACTATTTCAGTTACGGCTAAGAAACAAAACTTCTAACACAATATAAATATGACATATTCCACAACCACTAAACTTATTGATATATGTTATGGGAAACTGATATCAATCAAATTTACCGTTTTCATTGATATTGATATATCAATCCGATTTCACAAAGGTCCATTTCGCTTGACGGAGTCAGCTCGGTAGAAAATAAATGGCTTTTTGCAGTTTGCAGATCGAATGCAGAGCAAGCAGCAAACAGCTTCAACGGGCTATCAAATCGGTCATTTATTTGTCCGGACTTTTATGCGTTATAACTTAATTGAATTGTATGTATACTTGGTGATAGGGCTTTGTGCAAGCCCGTCTGGGTAGGTACCACCCACTCATCAGTTATTCTACCGCCAAATAACAGAACTCTGTATTGTTGTGTTCCGGTCTGAAGGGTGAGTGAGCCAGTGTAACTACAGGCACAAGGGACATAACATCTTAGTTCCCAAGGTTGGTGGCACATTGACGATGTAAGGAATAGTTAATATTTCTTACAGCCTCATTGTCTATGGGCGATGGTGACCACTTACCATCAGGTGGCCCATATGCTTGTCCAACAACCTATAACATAAAAAAATGTACTTAAATGTTTGTATGGTGTTAGCCTACGCGATCATTAACTAATTACATATCTTGAAAAGTATTTTGAAATAAGTTCCAGTACTGCGGCGACTCGTGTTTTAGACATTGTTTGTCATGCTTTAGGCAAAAAAGTATGTCCTGCCTTGGCGTTCCGGTTTACATCATACTTATTCTGTTACAATTTCATCCAATACGATTTAGCGGTTTGGACAGAGTAACTTTTACATTTACAATATTATAAAATATAGATGATAATTCTTGTAAATTTTACAGGTTTTCAGCAATCACAAATTATAAAGTAGGTATGTAATAAAAATAACTATCAGAATTGCGTGAACCAATGGTCACATTGGAAGGTCTAAAATTAACCGTCTAACACACCGATCTCAAAAGAATATAAAAATGTGACAGTTGCCCCTTCCGATCACGTGACTCAACACGTTAACGTTGACCACAGATACAACAAAATCTGAATTACTAATTATTCGTGATCGAAAACATAAATATACGTTATGTATTATAATGTAAATATTTAAAATTCGAATAAAACATTTTAACATTACAAATTGATCCCCGTTCAGACTCGTGTGGCATTGCAAACGCTGGGCAATGCCCCTCTGAATGGCGTGGCTCAGTCCGTATGCTAAGTATGCGTCGGATCGAGAGAAAAATAGATCATATCTTCATATAACATACATGTTATGTACCAATAACCATTCCGCACATATGTAAGCTGTGCTAGAGAAAACATTTCAAATAACTATTCAAGTCTATAAAATATGATGATATTTTTAGCAAAATATATTTGATGTCGAGCACCAGTGCATATTCGTCGCTCAATTTGTGTTTATAATTCATATCGAGTTCGTCGATGATTGCATACCTGAAACTTGCATGTGTCTAATTTCAACGCAACCACGTGTAAATCTACCAACCTGACTTGAATCAGTGTGGTGGAATATGCTCCTAATCTTCTCCTCAAAGGGAGAGAACACCTTAGCCCAGCAGTGTCAAATTTTCAGGCGGTTAGTGTTTTTACCAATATTATAATTGATGTTATTTGTATCTATTGCAATAAAATAGATCTAAGGCAGTTCTCAACAGGGAAAAGCACAGGATATTATATAATGTACATTTGCACAAGCACAGGTGCGCTCTCTTAACTCTTTCATAATGTGTTAATCTAACACTTTATGTTCCTTTATAGAGAGAGAATAATAGACACTACGTAATCATTGACAATATCTACAGAGAAAAACTAAACTTTTGAATGGTTTTGGCTGAACTAGAGTTTGCACGTATATTATTGTTATTACAGCAACACTAAGTGTGCAACAAACATATCAATTGATTGATTAACTTAGTTTAAAATTCAATTATGTCTTTTTGTACTTACTAATTAATTTGTATAATACATACTGAACATTATATTTAACTAAAAGGTCATAAGTAAATCGAACAAAAATGGAAATTAGATAGAAATAAATATGAATGTTGCTATATCTTTGAGATTAATATTCCTTGACAGCGTTTGAGTAAACACCATAAACGTTGATGCATATATGTATTTTCATGATTATAAAGTGGGATTCTTCGTGGCTGGTCTAAATGCCTATTCGGGTATGGCCTCAAGCATTTCCTCTTCAATTGTAGCCTCGGCTGCCCCAAATTGCTGTAAGCCGCCATTAGATGGCGCTGTTGTACGTCAAAGCATCCCGGTCCACAGATTAGCAAACACGACACATATACATTGACAGGTAAGTCTTGCCAGGTTTTGCTATTAATATATATTTTAATATCAAATAGTGATAATAATAAAAAATACATTGATATTATTATTATATTATATATGTATATTATTAAAAAGCCAATCAATAACTACATAAGCAGCTATTTCACTTGAGATTATATTTACAACAAAGAGAGTTATATTTACATAAAGTGAAGAGTTATATAAGATAAGGTCACTTACCCCCGAGTAGCACCGGGTTCCCGAGGTTGACGTAAAATAGTACGTCCTTCTCGTAGCTATCTTCTTCGATGATGTGAAGAGAGATGAACTTTCTGAAACAATGAAAATAATTATATTAGATTTTAAAGGGACAGAAATATCCAAATGTTTATGTCAATATCAAACCAAATCAACTTTACTCAAAACTTCACAATGAAGCGTTTCTGAATAGTCGATATTTAAATACTACCACTGTTTCGGAAAACCTTTAGCGAGAAGAAACGGCTAGAAACTCGCATAGTTGCTCTTTTCAAATAAACAGATTTACAATGCTGTTCTTTACAATAGTTAGTGTCCTGTGATGGACCTGAAACTAAATCCAGGTGTTTTTCTCCAAAAAGTACTCTCTTTATGAATAACAAGATTTATTTATTTAGTGTTGATAAACTTTTTAATTTTTTTAATAATGCATTTGAGTTGAAGGCGTCCTTTTCCATGCTAAGCTATCGGCGTGCATTAGTTTGAGTACTCATGCGTACAATATACCTTAGTGTGCGTGAGGTTATGGGACTAATGAAAGAAACATTTGATAATAAAAAAGGAAAAGGCGTGGAAGTCCAACGCATCAAAAGGTTATCAAATGAAGTCATCGTTATCACACATTTAACGATTCATATAAATTCAATCCCTTCATAAAATATTCCATATAAAGAAATCGAGTGAAAATCCTCATAATCAGATGTAATATTTTGCGTTTCATTATTCTATCTTGTCTATCCGCGTCAGCGTAAACCTCTGAAGCGTAAATCCGTGATATCCCAAGACATTAATCTTTGATGCTGCTTAATCTCCTATCCTCGTGTAATGCAACGTGATAAATCTCTCATACGAATTCTGTCAGATTTAATCTCGAGATGCATAAACAAAACGTAATGTTTTGCAAGAAACCATTAACTGTGAAATACGAACTCGTAACGACGCGAAATGCAACCATGAAATGATGGTGACCATCTGACCACATATCAGTAGATGTTGTCACAGTAACTTTGATCATTCCTCATATCACAAATGACAACTAGGGAACTAGGGTGTCTTATATGACACTGAGACTTTAAACCGGAACCCGACAATAATGAGTACCTACTACAGTTGGTGGTAGAATATGTAATGAGTGGGTGGTACCTACCTAGATGGGCTTGCACAAAATCCTAAATGATATTGGTAGGTACGGATGAGAAAGTTATTTGACAGCTTTCAATAACTTAACTTTATTGAGAATTAGTATGAGATTTGAAGATTGATTTGCATAAAATGAAGGATTATATATGTTAGCGTTTCTATATGTAAATTGGATTCAGTTGCACGACTAGCCAAAAAACTTTAAATTAATTAATTCTAAAGCAAAGACAATTCATTTACGACTTTATTTGTATGTACTTTAGAGTACAGTTTAGCATATTTATATAAATGATGCTAGACGTTAAAATGTAAATTAAAATCTTTTAACTCTAAAAGCGCATTTTACCGGTATTAACTGGTTAAGAGCGCTTTAGAGCGTTAGTCCTTTGATGATAGACGACCTTTTTGCAGCTAATATTTTCATCTCATGGAATATAAAGATTGGATAAACCGCGTAAAGAAAGATAAGCTTTGGTATCTGTTTTAATGGAAATCAACTGATTGGACTACTTTAGTTCAAATAATAAAAGTCATATTAAATTAAATTTAAATGACCACTACAGTGGTTCCTGCTTTATCCACTTCTGGACATAGATTTGCTCTTCTTTTGACAAGGTTTAAGAGTTTTGTAATGAGCTGTATTGCTCCAAAACATGACACATATTTGATTGAAAGCTATCTGGTGCTTGAAACCTTCTTTAGCACAACTTTGTACAGAGCTGTGTCGATAGGTACCATAGGCGTAGGCCATGTGTAGGTACCACTAACTTATTACATAATCTACCGCTATTCTACTAAGTATTGTTGTTTAGCGGTGTGTATGATGAGTGAGCCAGTGTAGCTACAGGCAGATGAGACATAATACCTTAGTTAACAAATAGGTATGTAATGTATTGGAGACTTTAGTTTGTATTTCTTTCAGTACCAAATACCAATATCTATGGGCGATAGTTAGGCCATTATGGCCCAATTGCCTGGTCATCTACCTATACTGACACTGGCTAATATTAGCTTGGGTTTAAATACAAAATCTAACCTTAAGTTTCACGCCCTTGGCCATATTGACGATTCTTAATTGATTTGTACAAAGTAATGCAAATACGGAGATTTCTTTAAGCATCAAACACTTCTACTCTGAAGCACGTTGAAGGTAAACTATTTATACAACACTTCAGCCATGTTCAAACTTGTTTCAATTATACGAAGTAGTGCTGTCGGTTTACAAACAAAATAACAATATTTACCTTTTGTTTATAACTCTATAACTAAATGTAAAAAATGTATTAATCAATATTTAAATGACTCCATGATGGACTATAGTTTCTTTTTTTATAAAAGGTTTTGGAAGCTTAAACACTGTTCCAATGTGGATTAGTGAATTATCATCTAACACAAGCATATTTCAGCTTCGTCACGATTTGTTTGCTTAGCAACACGCAAGGGATGAACTATATACTAATAATAATTATATACGCTAATTAAGCACATTAAATTTTTTGGTTCGTATTCCAGATTGAACTCGGAATCATCAGCTAAGATTCACATCTTTCAAGTAAGATATTCCAGGCTATTCTGATTCACCGATTCGGAATGTAGATTCTTATAGAATTTCGTTTATCAGAACTGATTAAATAAGGCAGATATGTTAATTAAATACAATTTAGTTAAATGTCTAGCTTAAACGTCCACAAGACCTTGACCTACGAAAAATTCTTGGCTTGATGACGTCAGGAACTTGGTTTTCTAAATTTAAATTACTTGAAAATATCAAGATCGTTGATGTTTACGTAACTAAAGTTTTGACGTCAGACACATTTGTGACAACCCTGGAAAACTTATTCTGATTATTAACGATAGAAAAACATGATCTTTATTCCATTTCTCACTTCAAACCTAAACCCGACTCACTCTTATCATAATGCAAGGCTTCTAAAATAAACCATAAATATATGGCTATGGTTTAGCCTTCCCTCTAACCACGGCTCGTTTGACGCGAACGAAACTTAATCAAGTGTGTATAATGCCCAATATTACGTCATCTTTATTTATATAGAGTGTTCATAAAAGTCTATCGATAACTTTTCTAATAAATGAGGAGGCTTTTTTTGTAAAAACTGACTGACTTTACCAATATTCAAAAGACTTACTGTAGAAAGTAAAGTGCATTTTGTAGAAGGTTTTCGTATACAACATTCTAGTTATGTAAACGCGAGCGAAGACGTCGCTCGCGTTTTAGGCAAAAAAGTAGCCAAAAAGGACACAGGCTACTTTTTTGCTACTTGAACTCCAAGGAAGGCCTTGGAGTTCAAGTTTGTATCAAATTTCGTCAAATTCGGTTCATTGGTTTGGCAGTATGTGTTATATTACTAGATAAGTAATTAGATACAGGAAAGAAGTAAGGCAGATCCAGAGGTCCTCAGCTCAAATCCAAGGTTGGGAAATAATTATTGGATTTTTCAATCGATAATTTCTTAGTATCAGCCTGTCTGCTAGTTGTAAGTGTGCACAGCGTTTATTGGAAAGCACGTAAAGCTGTAGATCCTGATGATCCCTTTTCCGATCGTGTCGGATATGCCGCGGTTCGGATTATGACAGTGAGGGAATATAAAAGTGCATCTGTGTTTGTGCAAACACTTGTACTGAACGCTTACCACCAATATGATAAAATATTAAAACAATAAAAGGCATAACAACAATAACTGCAGCCTGTGAATTTTCCACTGCTGGGCTAAGCCTTCTTAATCCTTTGAGAAGGTGTCGGAACATATTCCACCACACTGTTCCTATGCGGGTTGGTGGAATACACATGTGCCAGAATTTCTACAAAATTACAGACATGCAGGTGACCTCACGATGTTAAGCACACGAATCAGTGGTGCTTGTAAAGCCATAAAATAAAAATTAAAAACAAATGTATTTATAAATCTCCTCCTCCATAATCTCCTCCTTTTTTAAGTAAAAATCCCCGGTTCCCACATTTTTAAGGCCAGTTTTCACCCTATGACCTGCCGTGCGATTCTGCAAAAACCACATTAGGATTTGAAACAGTTTTCATTTCTTAACTCATATCGAAACGACCTTGAATGGAAAAATATTTGGTATTCCGCAACGATAAGTCAAATCATATGAAGCGAAAACTGTGGAGCGAGATGCTAGTGCATACACTTCAATTACCGATTTTTTAAAAAACATTCCCGATTAGAAATTTCTAATAAACTAATGATTTGAAAAATAAATGACGTCATGATTCATGCTAAATATATTATAAATAATTTATTTTATAGTTTAAAATAATTTATAACGCAAAATCAGAAATATTTTATCAATATCTGGCTGAAGACAGATTACCTTTGCGTAAAATTTTGTCAAAAAAAGTATAAATGTCAACATAAATGTTTAGCATTAATATTTAATAATAAAATATCAAGTAAATATAGTAAATTGCTATTAAATAAAGAATTTAATTGAATCGAAAGTTTATCCGTAACTACTTTTAATCACTACCGTTTAGATTTATTATGGAATTCTAATGATGAAGTAAGTACCTACATACCTATTTATTTTCTATGTTCGGAATACAATAATCCCAAAAATTTAATTATATAATTTTTACCTTATAAACACTGGTCATTAAATATATGCCTAATGCCTATAATGTATATTAACTGTAATTATAAATTCTCAACTTAATTAGAAAGCATCCTGATGGTGCTCCTCTAAGTCCTAAAAGTTGTACTACATAATATACAAACAATGTAATATACAACTACTAGTTTGAGTAATTATTTAAGTCTAATTTGGTTGATTCAGACGAATTTTCAGACATTCAGTAAATAATGTATATAATTTTGTATGTAATGCAATTCACATATGTATGTTATTTTTCAGCTTCTTTATAATATGATTAATGTGTTTTTAATACTATTTTATTTATTTTAGTGATACCATTGATGCTCACAGCATACCAGCTAGGCAGAAAAACATGTGATAATACAGGAATAGCATCTATAGATTCTATCATTTCTACACAAAATGATCCATATTTTAACGAGGGAGGAAAACATATTTGGGATTTGAATATGAAACATTAAAAAATTTTACACATTTTGTTGTTTTATTATTTATGCAATACTGTTTTTGTACATATAGAAATACAAATTATTATCATTACAGTATCTGTTTATTACAATGGTCTTCAAATAAGAAAATATTACAATTAGATTAGTAAAGTAACTGACATTTAATAATTCATTACACTTAATTTAAATAAATAATTGAAATACAAACATACCTAATTGGAATATATTCATTTAATAAGTTATTTTTATATTAAATAACATTAATAGAATAGTGTACATTATCTAACATTTAATAATTTATAACACTTCATTTTATTAAATAGTTAAAATATTTGCAATGTCTATACTATATTTTTTTTTTTTATTAACACACTTATTCATGTTTATACTAGTTGTATTTTATCAGAATTTCTTATTTTGTCTTTTCCTTTAAAATTTAGTATATTCCACTGACTTGAAATACATGTAATATTTTTTTGTTTTATTATTATTAAATATCCTAATATGTGTTAGACACAACAGTATGCAGGAATCCAGCTTCTTAAATTAGAAAAGAAATTGAAATTCAATTCAAGTATCTACTTATTGTTCTTAAATCTTTACCATGAAGCATCAATTTGTCCGTGTAGTTTGTATGGTATCTGGTTGTAATAAATTATATCTGTTTACCTATAATTTATATATGTATATATATTTTCTAGTAAGATATTATTGACTTAGCTGTAGTCTTATATAAATGTATGCAATCCATCTGAAATAGAATGATAATAAATTGATATGTTAATTAGAAGGAACAAATACCCTTAATTTAATAATCAGCATTATTATATGTTAAAGAAAAACTGTGTAAAATTGTAAACCTCAGATTACAGCCTTTACAGCTTAAAGGTTTTTGATAATTTTCTATATATTATTAGATCTTAAATACTTAATTGACAATGAATTATTAGTAATTCGTAGATGCGAGATAAATATGACTTCATTTTCTTAATGATTAAAAAAAAAAAAAAAAAAAAAAATACAGACGAATTGATAACCTCCTCCTTTTTGAAGTCGGTTGAAAAGTAAGATCTACTTAGGTATGCTTACGTTAGGATACATTCTCCGAGTGATAATATCATGCCAAGGTAGTTTTATTTGGTCCGAAGATACATTATTAATAGATCACATAGATTTACAGTTTTCGCTTAAGCCTTCCGCCACCTTTGATCTACTTTTAATTTGACGTATTTAGCCGAGATTAGTTTCATTTTTTAATTTCGAAATCGAGATACAGAATGCCAATTAATGTCAAATAATACAGTTCTCACTGAAACTAGTTCGTATTACTTTCAATCTCACAAAACGGCGCTAGTGTAGATTTAATTCGAGTTTGCTGAATGCCAAATAGAGTTTTCATTAGAAATCCCACATATGGAGTCGAAAAATGGGTTTCGGAATCGCCCAGTGGTTCTTCAGCCTATGCGTCATATATGAAGCAGTCATTTTATATTTTATTAAGTCGATATATGTACATGAAAAGCTATTTTTACGGTCGCATATTTATGTTATTATTTTAAATCGAATCCGTAGTTACTCAATGCATCAATAATGGCGTTATCGATTCATGGCGTTCTAAGTATAAGTGACCTTCAATTGAGGCCTTAACAAAGAGCAAGGATTACAAAAGAAGTGCTTGCACATTAGGTGTTAGGTATATATAGTATATGTGCTATTTCAGGCTATAATGTTATGTGCCAAATTTCATTTAAATCTATTCAGACGTACTGGCGTCGTCTTAGCTAAGTAACTTATATAGCCAAACTTTCACATAGGTATATGATATTGGTAAGATTACTCATCGTAAATAACCACCACCACAATTCTTGGAGGATGCATTAGATAATTGTGGTGGAATAAGGCCCAAACATTTTTCTCAAGAAGAGGGAAGGCCTATCTCTGTAAAAAAACATTAACGCGCTGTGTTTTGCTTTTGGAAAATTTCAATGATAACACAAAAACGTTCTACAATCGAAATGTTGTAAGTGATCTATAAAAGTAAGTACTTGATTGGTTGATACCATTTTTAATACTCTCACACTCTATCGTCATTGGTTTAAATATTTTAACATAAAGCGATCAAATAAAATCTAAATTTACTTTATTCGAATGGACTTTTGCAAGCACTATTGAATTGTCTTTTTTAAAATCAATTCTGTTAATCTAGCATGTGCATATGTGGGCTTCTTTTCTTTTTGAGAAGGCTTGGAACTTACTCTACCAAGTCCCTGCAATGCAGATTCGTGGATACATTTGGAAGATTCTTATCTCACGATGTTCACCTTCACCACTACGCACGGTATAAATTATAAATAACTGGTAAATGACCAGCGTTTGTACTCAGAATCATTGGTGATTCACGTTTTGTAACCATTGAATAAACATGGCTCTTTTTTTAATAGATTAATTTAAATTTGAAACTACCATCAATTCGATATTTAAATTACATAGAAAAAAAATTGCAAGGAAGTCATTACTCTTTTCCACCATTATAATACTTATTGAACGTCACAAAAATATTACACAAACTTATAAAGCAAATATTTTGTAATATTTATTTGTTAATTTATTTTAGGAAGCTTAGCACATAATAGGTAAATAAATCGCTTGATTATACGAGGAGACTCTTTGCATTCAAAGTATACGTAAGGTACGTGAAGTTAATTTTGCTATGTCATATGTAGGTGGACTAATATATAGGCTACTTGATGGTAAATAGTCACCACAATAGAACGTCAACGTGGAAAGTGGTAGCCTCAGTGAGACTGACAGGATAGTAAATTTACACCTCTATACTTATCAATGACTTAAAAGGTCATGGAATTCTAGATCTCTTAAACTCATAATTTCTTGCTGACGGGTGGGTAAGATGGGTGGTTCATAATAGAAAAAGTTAATGATGTAAATCTATACTATTATTATAAATGCAAAAGTAAATATGTTTTGTTAAGCTTAAACATCTAAATCTAAGTTGTGAAGATAGTTTAGGAACCGAGAAAGGCTTAACTACATTTTTAATACCCCCTGAGGGGTAAAATGGGAGACGACGTAATTTTCGGGTAAATGCATGTTCATTTATTTTAACATAAAACAAAGACTTAATAAGGAAAATAATAATAACCTTGTTGATAGTACAATTGTAAATAATAGAGGTGGAAATTAAATGAAATTATCTTCAAAGGCAAGACCTTTTTCCAGCGTTAACGAGCTCCTGCTACTAGGGAGGTAATTATCGAATGAAATAATTGTTGTACAGGGATCTACTGGGTGCACTTACATAACACATAATACCTGGATAATTTACTTTATATGTTGATTTTGTATTTTCATAAAAAATTAAAGCGGGTGAAGCGTTACTATTATTAAAATATGATATGTAATATTATTAAATAAAATAATAGACGTAAATAAAACAAATAACTTGTTATGGGAGTGCCTCGTTCGTTACGTAACGCGTTACGGTGTCAGTCTGTCTAGCTTTATTTATTGGTCTGTATTTACATATAATACCTAATAACTTTAGTCGGTCTTATATGTATATATTTTATACATATATACTATTTTATTGAAGAGCTGAGATGGTCCAGTGATTAGAACGCGTGCATCTTAACCAATGATTTCGGGCTCAATACCAGGCAAGCACCACCGTGTATGTTTATATGTGCTTAATTTCTGTTTCTCATCTCGTGCTCGGCTGTGAAGGAAAACATCGTGAGGGTGAAGGAAAACCTGTATATGTCTAATTTCATCGAAATTCAGCCACATGTGCATTCCACCAACCTGCATTGGTACAGTGTAGTGGAATATGTTCCAAAACCCTCTCCTTAATGGGAGAGGAGGCCATAACCCAGCAGTGGGAAATTTACCAGGCTGTTACTTCACTTTAATTTTAAGTGATGAAATATTTGTTTTAATATCACAAGCTGCTACAATGTTAAGGTTAAATAATATCGTCTGTAATTAAAACGTTATAACCGCCATTTTTAGTTTACTTTTTAATGTTTAGTGAATTGAGTTCTCGGTAAATTGCTTTTATCATATTATATCTTTGTACCACACTATTATTTGTTATACGTGTTTTTCTAAATTATTTTAATCTATATTTTTTTGTATGCTATTACTACTTTCATTTAAAAACAACTTATATTTTATTATAAATTTTAAAGTATTTATAATAGTTTTAAATAACATAATTAAAATAGTACTGTCTTTCTTATTAGTCTATTGTATCATTATTAAAAAAAAACCTTAATTTCATTAACCATGTACATAAATTTATAACGCGCCTTTCCAAACTTTTTTTCTTTAAACCATAAATGTATTTGAATATCCGAGCGAAAGATATTTATATTCATTCATTTTCATTCGTTCACTATATTAAAAAATTCGTATTTCGAAAATCATTCAACTTTCAATAACCATTCCGATGATTTTATCTCTTAAATGTAAAATCAATTTAGTTACGATGTTGCATAATTTTAAAAATTTACGAGAAACAAATTTGCAAGTCAAAAGAATGACTTTTGACTTTTAATTTTTTTGCCGTACATTAATGGAATGTCAATTTTTCTGTAGTGTGTTTAAGTCAAGTTACTGGTATTAAGTATAATGGCATCATAATAAGGGGCTTAAGAAGCATCCTTCGTTCAAGTTTCAACTTAAGTTATACCTCTTGGCTCCCCTCCAAGTCTGTAGACGTGAGGGATCCATATACAAAAAAACCAGGCCGCAGAATTTTTGATTTTTCTGAATTTCGTACATTGTAAATAAGCTTTACTCCTATAATTTTTTTCATCTTAACCGATGATTTCGTTTTCAAACCCAGGCAAGCACCACTATATATATGTGCTTAATTTGTGTTTATAATTCATCTCGTGCTCGGCGGTGAAGGAAAACATCGTGAAGAAACCTACATGTACCTAATTTCATTGAAATTCTACTACATGTGCATTTCATTAACCCGCATTGGAACAGCGTGGTGGTATATGTTCCAAGCCCTCTCCTTAACGAGAGAGGAAGCCATTAGCCTAACAGTGGAAAATTTACAGGCTGTTACTTTACTACTTTACTTACTTCTATAAATTTAAAAGCTTTCAGTATAGAAATTACCAAAAGTTTTAGTATAGAGTCTTTATCGTAGAAACAGGCCACTGTGGCTTATATAAAAACAAGCGTTGTAAGGTCACAGACATTTGAAAATATTGGTAGTGGTTCAACTGGTCATTGTCATTTAATCACTGCCTAAATATTAACTTACATTTTATATAAAAATGTGCTCTACTTACACTGTTGAATAAGAGACAGCGTCGTTTAGAAAAACATGATAGAACACCATTACCATTCTGAATGAATGAAAGTTTTCAGAAAAAAAAATTGTGAAAAAAAAATGAAAACAAACTTTTAAAATAATACAATATTAAATTTTTCTAATAATTAAACAATGAATCAATTTCTCTCATTAATGATTTCATATTTGAAAGAAAAAGTAAGCATTGTATACCAAATCAATCCCTATATGAAATTTCAAGTTAAATCCTGTAATTTTTATTTTTTTTATGGAATATGTTGGCGACGAGCCATATGGGCCACCTGATGGTAAGTGGTCACCATCACCCATAGACAATGTCGCTGTAAGAAATATTAACTATTCCTTACATCGTCACTGCGCTACCAATTTTGTGAACTAAGATGTTATCTCCCTTGTGCTTGTAGTTACACTGGCTCACTCACCCTTCAAACTGGAACACAACAGTACTGAGCACTGTTGTTAGGCGGTAGAATAACTGATGAGTGGATGGTACCTACCCAGACGGGCTTGCAGAAAGCCCTACCACCAAGTAAAAGAAACTATTAGTTATACTTTAATAGTATACATTATATCACTAACCTTCAATGAAATAACATCTTTGAAAGATTTCTTTTAAAAAGAAGAAATTACATTCCTTACAATATCTATACTAATCTTATATATTCGAAAGTCTGCCTGTGACCTCTTCACGGTTATTTTCTCGACTGATTTACATGAAATTTGGTAAGGGAATAACGGGAGTATTTTTGTAATTCACCCTTTTAAGGGGTAAAGTCGAAACAATTTTCGTAAGACTCAGTAAATGTAAATTTCCTCAGTTTTCTAAAACTATGCCTTTGCCCTGAGGCATAATATCTCAAAGCAACCGCGGGCGATATTCCGATCTGCGCCAGGCAGGCTGCCTCCTCGTACCATCTAACGCTGTGACGCTGTATTTGTGTTGCGGGTGCGACGATAACGAAATAAAGATGCGACATACAAGATCACTTTGAAATGGAAATCATACATCCTTACTCAAGACTCACTCTGTATAAATTCCTATCACCAATGATAGGAATTTATTCAGAGTGAGTCAAAATCACAATTTCCGTATCAATATTTCTTACAGTGCCATTGTAGGTCATTGACCTCTTACCACCAGACTTATTTACTTGTCCCAAAAAATTTACTAGATCCTCCGTACGGTTTTACTCGTGTTCAATTTTACCTAACACGCCACCCCCTCCCCCTTTCTATCACATATTGAATATGCTATCTGTAGCAAGAAGTTTTATTCAAATCCTACTGTAAGCTCCTAATCACTGAATAGTATAAAACAAAGTCGTTTTTTCTGTCCCCATGACCCTTTGCAAGCTTAAATCTTTAAAACTTCGTAACGGATTTTGATGCGGTTTTTTAATAGATAGAGTGATTCGAGAGGAAGTATTTTGTACGTAAAACATGGACAATGTAGTACAGAAACACTGTAATTTTAGAAGTTTGATATGTGATGTCGTAAATAAACAAATTCTGTAGTATATTTATAGTATCAGTATTGCACCCGTGTGGCCGGGGCAGGTCGCTAGTATTAGCATAAAAGTGGATGCAGTTTGATAACAAACGATACTATCCTTGTAATGACATTATTTATTTCACGTCTGAATTCAAGTGAATACAGTTTAGTACCATTATATAAAAATACCATCTGCGCAAAATAGTTTTAAGTTTATCGTTTAGGTGGACGTTAAATAAATTATAAATTATCTGCCATTAGAATAATGTATCTATATTAAAAGTGGTGAAATCCTTATTGAAACGTACATAGTTAACCTTTAAGTACTGAGGCGGTTTAGTCAGATCATAAATGATGACGTGGCATCTATCAGACGATTATTGAAAAAACCGAAATGGGTTACTAACTAAAATTCACATGATTTAATTGAAATACATATATATGATCCGTTTATTATTCATTTACTAAGGAAATGTAAAAAACAACTACATTTTCGTATGAGATCAGCTTTAAATTTATTAGGTACTAATCAAAAAGCTAATATTTCGCTCTTTTTAAGAAAGCTTTCATTTCTTCATTTCACATTTGTGTTAATCATCGTCGTGTCAAATAGTTCAAGTCATAAAGATTCCGAGTCGATGAATGTTTTGGGTTGACGTCGAAGACTTTCAACAATATCGTGACTTCGCTCGACTCATATATAAATACATATATGCTGTAATCTGGCTCAACTTATCAATCGTTGTTTTAGATCCCGAAGTTACAGGGAAGAGCGCGAGGGTAACTTTAAAGGCGCCGAAATAAGGCTCATTTTTGTTATGTCGCCGTCTGTGAGACACCCACGTCATTATTAAAAGGTTAATATAGTGATAAGAGGTATATTTTATTAACATAAGAATTAATAAGATTAAATGCTTAAATTTATACAAATATGAACTAAAACTAGTTACTGTATAAATAGTTAATTAGACATTTATTTTAAAAATATCTAAGCGAGATAAATATATTCGCTAAGTCAGCTGTTTTTCACGCTCAAGTGAAGACAAATGAGATAATTCCGCAAGAAAATTCATCAGACGCAGCAATCACATTTGAATTTCACTGCAAGTGAGAATCTTTTTAGATGTGAAAACGTTTTAAACATACAACATTATATGAAATTACATTCATTCAACGTTTATAAAGGAGAAAGGAAACTATACTAATTGCAATACATTTTAATTTGAAAAGAAATATAAGCTAGTGTGAAAGCACACTTCGTTCCTACTTAGGCGGCCAGGTTGATTAGACTTAATCAACCAATCACACAATGCCAAGATTGTTTAATCGTTGTTGTGTTCCAGTTTGATAGGTGAAAGAGCCAGTATAACAAAAGATACAAGGTACATAACATCTTAGCCCCTAAGGTTGATGGCGCATTGGTGATGTAAGGAATGGTATATTGACCTTATATTCCAACAATAATTAAATGTAATCCTTCTAATTTAAAATATGAATTACATTATTATCAATGCTGAGATGGCCCAGTGGTTCGAATTCGTGCATCCTAACCGACGTTTGGGTGCTCAAACCCAGGCAAGCACATATATGTGTACATATGTGCTTAATTTGTGTTTATAAATCATCTCGTGCTCGGCGGTGAAGGAAAACATCGTTAGGAAACCTGCATGTGTCTAATTTCATCGAAATTCTGCCACATGTGCATTCCACCAACCCGCAATGGAACAGCGTGGTGGAATGTGTAAGAAACCCTCTCCTTAGTGGAAGAGGAGACCTTATCCCAGCAGTGGGAAATTTACAGGCTGTTACTTTACTTATTATGAATAGATGATAACACGTCTAAAAAAGAAACGCCTTCAGTCTTCAGGCCATTACAAATAGGAATATGCAAAATTACATCATGTATTAAAATCTATTGTAAGAAAAGAACCTGTTGCATTTTTTGCCGGTTCATCTCACGCCTGAAGTGTTTCTTTCTGAATCTGTGGTAGAAATTTTTTTCATGACAATCAATAATTAATCGTAATGTTACAATATTTTTTTATGGTATAAGTTAGCGGACGAGTATATAGGCCACCTGATGGTAAGTGGTCATCATCACCCATAGACAATGACGCTGTAAGAAATATTAACTAATCCTTACATCGTCAATGCGCCACCAACCTTGGGAACTAAGATGAGCCAGTGTAACTACAGGTACAAGGGACATAACAAATGTTCCTTGTACCTGTAGTTACACTGGCTCACTCACCCTTCAAACCGGAACACAACAATACTGAGCACTGTTGTTTGGCGGTAGAATAACTGATGAGTGGGTGGTACCTACCCAGACGGGCTTGCACAAAGCCCTACCACCAAGTAAAGTATTAAGGAAACATTTTCGACGTTGACTTTTGCTATTCAATAAACAGTATTAAACGATTTTTCAAAACGAAATAAGTGAATTCGAAACCTTTACATAAATCCACATTGACTTCAGACGTATTAGCGTAACGTTGAAAGCTTATTCAAAGATCGACGAATACCTAACTCACCTTCGCTTGAAGAATTTCGGACCAGTCCGATCCCGACGGGACGATTAATCACAGGAAAGAATGAGTAGAAGTCATCCCACTTCTATCAAGCATTTTCTATAGATATATCGATTGGGTTATTTGATTAATGGTCTTCTTTCCACCTACATTGTCATGTGGAGCTTTAAGATTTAAAAAGTCGCGTATTACGTCGTTAATGGTTCGGCAAGACAAATGGTTCTACCGTGACCTGTTCAACTTTGATTGTGTTGAAGCTATACGACGCTTAATACAGATTATCGCTTATTATATTATGTAACTAGCTGTGCCTGCGACCTTGTACGCGATTGAATTTAACAAAAAATCCCGTCTGAGTAGGTACCACTCACTCATCAGTTATTCTACCGCCAAATAACAGTACTCACTATTGTTGTGTACTGGTTTGAAGGGTGAGTGAGCCAGTGTAGCTACAGGCACAAGGGACATAACATCTTAGTTCCCAAGCTTGGTGGCACATTGACGGTGTAAGGAATAGTTAATATTTCTTACAGCTTCATTGTCAATGGGTGATGGTGACCACCAGGTGGCCCATATGCTCGTCCGCCAACCTAGGCCATTAAAAAAAATTAACTGTAATCTGCCAGTAAAAGTCTCGACAAAATCGGTCCAGCCGTTTCAGAGATTAGCCAGAACAAATAGACACACAGACCGACAAAAAATTGTAAAAAAATTCAATTTGGTATATGTACCGTGTATAAATGCATTGAGTAAAAAAGGGCTATTTTAATACTTCAAACAGACACTCCAATTTTATTATATATGTATAGATAGAGATTTAGTGTGACTTTCCGAACCTCATACGTCAAGCTGTCAGGTTAAATTCATTCCTTTATTCTATCCCGTCATAAATGTAAAATAAAATAAAAAATATTTTTTTCTTTCTCATCACGTCAATTACACATTATATATATATTTAATAAAATGAAATAAATTAAACATAGCAACATATACTATTAAATTAAAAGTTACATTAACCTTTTTTATTTTAAATTAACAATATATTCAGCGATTTAACGTAATGAAATAAATTGAGTTTAAAACACGCCTGAACCTGTACCATGTGAATTCACGTTAGAACCATATTCTTCAGAATTAGAATCAACAAAATTCTTTGATGAGAAGGATTATAGCAAATTCCACCACGCTGCTTTAATGCGGGTCGGTGGAATACACATGTGGCAGATTTTTTATGAAATTAGACGCATGCAGGTTTCCATACGATGATTTCCTTCACCGCCGAACTAGATGAATTATAACCATAAATTAAGCACATTTCGGTGGTTCTTGCCTGGGTTTGAACCCGCAATATTTTTACCTCTACAATTCCTCAACCTTTTTCCTTCAACGTATCTTGCAAGTCATAAAGATATGGCATTTAAATTGCAGCTTGTGGTAATTTTACACCGACTTTATAAAACGAAGGACAAGTACCTTTGCAAGGGTATATAGATTTCCTTGTACTTTGATATAAGCAAATACGTTCTATTTATAAAATATGGAACTATTTGAAAGATAGACAAAGTATGATAA
Source organism: Vanessa cardui (assembly GCF_905220365.1). Taxonomy (NCBI): domain Eukaryota; kingdom Metazoa; phylum Arthropoda; class Insecta; order Lepidoptera; family Nymphalidae; genus Vanessa; species Vanessa cardui. The sequence goes on along the minus strand of NC_061142.1, from coordinate 1,918,565 downwards.
TAAAATAAAAAAAATGGGACCAATATAGAATGGAAAAACGGAATATACCAAGCTGTGATTGGTTAATCTTAACCGATGATTCCAAATTCAAATCTTATCAAGTATGAAAATTTTCATGTTCTTAATTTGATTTTATAATTAAACACGTCCTCGAAGGTGACGGAACATATCGTGAGACTTATATGTAGAACAGGAAAATCAACGTAAATTGGAACAGCGTGGCTTAACCTCAAAACCTTGTCCTCAAAAAGGAGGCCTTAGCCCAACATCGGGACGTTTACAAGTTCTTACTTTTCTTTTACAATATTTAATCATAGTAATAGATTTTATATTCCATGATCACCATGCCCAAATACGTTTTACTTAATTTATTCATCTTTGGATTTTAATAATTTTATTAAATAGGTTTGGATTATTTTTATGTTATAGGTTGGCGGCTGGTGGTGAGTGGTCACCACCACTCATAGACAATAGCACAATAAGAAATATTAACCATTCCTTACTTCACTAATGCGCCATTAACCTTGGGAACTACGATGTGATGATGATTGTGCATGTCACCCAATCAGATCGAAACACAACAATACTGCTTACTGATTGGCGGTAGAATATCTGATGAATGAGTCTTACCAATTCAGACGGGCTTACACAAGGCGTGATCACTAAATTTAGTACATTAAAATTCCGGAGTAATAAAAAAAATTCGACATAAAAATATTCGAAGGGTTATTCTGATTTTAAGTCTCACATATTTAAAATAAGTAACACTCTCACCTAAGACTATTTTCATATAACAGACACAGCAATTAAATGACGATCTCAAGAAAGTCACTTTCCAGCCTCAAAGCGAAAACAAAGGGTGAAAACGAGCTCACTCCTCGCTCATCGTTGCCTTTTTAATGTCTCCATTTTATGTTGCAACGTTATATTTCACGCAAGAACATTTGATATAGCTTTATTCCCTGGACACAGACATATTTGTACTTCATCTCAGAAATTTTAAAAGGTGTTCTTTTTTTAAATGATTGATGATTAATGTAGTTCACGTTCGAAAAACTTTAAAAGATATGTCTCTTTCATAAACTAATATTATTTATAAAAAAATTAAAAGTTATTCAGTAACTTGGACATTACCCTCCAGGTTTTGTAGAAGCAAATCCGGGTACCTAATCAATATTAATTCTACTGATTATTGAGGTGCCTATAAGCAATACTTAGTATTATTGTGGATCAGTTGTGAAGTGTGAGTTAGCATGTACAAGAAACATCTTAGCTCACAAGGATGGTGAAGTATCGGCGATGTAAGAAATGGCTAAATTTCTTACGTTAATGTGGTGGCTAATATTAATCCGTCCGCCTAACTCTATCATAAGCCAAAAAAAAAAACAAACAATCGCCTGCTTAGGAACACGAACATACATAAATAATCGTTATATAAACACGGTCATTATTCTCATATCGTAGTTAGCGAATAATAATATCATGATATATTTTCCTCATACTCCTCGTAGTAATAATCTTCCTCGGAGTTTTTCATTACCTTAACACCTGACACACGATTAAAGCGGAGGGTGGCACGTCACTACTGAATTCATTAGACATGTCGACATTCTCATATAGTTGTCTTGACTTGTCAGTCTATCAACCTTATGTATACTTATAACATTGTTTTTTTTTGTTTAAAGTATAGCAATAATGCCTCAAATTAATAGGGGAATTACTATTGTGTCTATTTGTCATTCCTTTTAAGCTTATCACTTGTGTGAGTCATGATCCCAGAGATCTCGGTAGAATGGTGGCACCAAAAGACGGAGAGTTTCACTGGTTTTTAGTGGATATTCTGGGCGCACTCGTCGTCCGAGCTACTGGCAAGTCCCACATACCAAACTTTAGGTGGGGCAAAGAAAAAGGGAAAACGTGAACGATTGGGAACGACAGTAGCTGAAGAGTAAGCATCCTGGGACTATTTCAATCACTAGGGGGCCCGCACGCTAAAAAACTATTGAAGATGTTGCATAATAAATGATTATATACATGTAAGTCTTCAGGGTTTGACTGTTTATTTAATTACCTTAACGCGAATTACACAAACTATTTTTAATAAGAAAGATAATTTTGTATCATGCGTCCTAATAAATAATGATACAAATGAAACCGAGCACTTGCTACATTATAATATAATATAAAATGAATAATACGCGCGAAAATTTACCATAATAAGTAGGTTGGCTGTGTTACGAATGTTGTTTTTATATTACGAGTCACTTTGGCTCCATCCGTCTTGTATTCCCTTGGCACTGCTCTTTTTAATGCATACCGGTTTGTCCGGTAGAAATATTTGTACGTGCTCCGTTTTGTAAAAATTGGGGAATTCAACAAGATCAGAACGATTAGACGAACTAAATTTGTCTTGATAATTTGTCGATTAGTGTCGTGTCTATGCTCTGTTAAATGAAAGATATGACAGTAGTAAGAATAGGTGAATCTTAACCAATGATTATGGGCTCAAACCCAGAGAAGGAAGGAAAAATCGTTAGGCAACCTGCATGACGTGGCAACCAATCAGAATACAAATCTGCAGCGTGCTAGAGTTAGCTCCAAATTGTGTTCCCAATAAGTTGAGGAAGACTTAGCCCAAAAGTGAACTTCTCTCGAATTACTTATAACTGGAATCTATAAATACAAAATGTCCAAGAATACTTTGACAAATCTTTTGCGATGAATCGTAAAAAAAAAAATTGCCAGATTCAAAGGCAATTGAAAGTCAAAAACAATATGGAGTCAAAGAATGATAAAGATGAAAGGAGAATCATGGTGCGTCAGCGATTTCCGGGAGACTCATTGACTTGCAAATTATAAAAGATCAGAAAAGATATTAAAGTCAGCAAAAAGTTTTATACTTAATATTGCTTTATAGAAGTAATTTGTGGTGTGAGGTGACTAAGTTAAGTATAAATGAACTTCTAACTTATTAATTATATCTCAGAAAAGTTATATGAAATGATAAGTCGCGTCAAAGCTTCGAGTCACAAATGATAATTTTATTTTTAACAGTGACGAATATTCCTTAAAATAATATTAATCAGAAAACATTTTTTTATGGTATAGGTTGGCGGACGAGCATATGGGCCACCTTATGGTAAGTAGTCACCATCACCCATAGACAATGACGCTGTAAGAAATATGAGAAATATTAACTATTCCTTACATCGTCAATGTGCCACCAACCTTGGGAACTAAGATGTTATGTCCCTTGTGCCTGTAGTTACACTGGCTCACTCGACCTTCAAACCGGAATACAACAATACTGTTATTTGGCGGTAGAATAACTGATGAGCGTGTGGCACCTACCCAGACGGGCTTGCACAAAGCCCTACCACCAAGTAAAAACTTAAAGACTAAAGATTCCAGGTCTTATAACTAATTTCACCAACGACATCCAACCAATCAGAGAGCTCCAATCAACGGCCCAACAAAATATAGTGCAAACACAGGTACGCTGTTTTCTTACTCTCATGATAGACTACGACAAAAAATCCAACAACAAGAAAGACTTGTTGGACCAAGGATGTGTGCTTTCCTGGATAGGGTATTGGTTACACACTTGGCTTAGATTGAAAAGCTGGACAAATACGCAGCCAACAGTTACCTATATAGGTACTTACTAAATCATGGCAATATTCTAGAAAAGTGAGATACTGTCTACCTTCATCATCAGATCATCTCATTTGGATTGTCATCCAATGTACGTAAAATTACAAATTACAAGACCGAAAGGACGTCTCCATTGATGTATAAAATAATAAATTGTAATTTTTTTTTATTAATTAATATTAAATTTTAAAATATGTATTAAGCAGAAAACGTCAACAAACATTATCTTGAAACAACTTCAAACAATTGTACGATTAATAATTAAAAACAATCACGCGAACTCCAACTTCGAAAGTGAAAACTTTAACACTTATGAACTTTCAATATTGAATTTTTAACACGACAAAATTAGTGATGGTAGACACACCATACTATTTAATTACATTTAGCGGATGTTATTCACGTACTAATTCTACATTCAAAAGAAAAGGACAGCAATACTGAGAAATTTTCTTCATTTCCCATCTATAAGTTCTCCTGTCTTCTTAAATACAAATGTGGTATGATATTTCCCTTTTTCTTTATGCTAGGTAGTCCAAAGACTGGTGGACCAGATAAGTACCAAACACTCATTTGACCAAACATCTATGCGCTCCGTTTTAAAGGACATAGCACCATAAGATTGATGGCGCATTCGCGATACTATAAGGAATAATTAATATTTCTTACGGTACCAATATTTTAGGGCAGTGGACCACTTATCACCTGGCTTATATAACACTCGTTGTCGCTCATAGCTTCTCTCGTATTTTAGGGTATTGGTCGTCGTGTTAGGCAAAAAATTAGAGTATGTCCTTTCTCGGAGTCCAAGTTTGCTTTGAAGCGGTTTGGTAGTGAAATAGCGACAGTCAGACAGAGTTACTTTCACATTTATAATATTAATTACATATATTAGTGAAATGTCAAATAAAAATTCACCCTTGAGAGACATTGCGTATGGTATAGGATTGTGGATTTTAACCTCGGCTTAATCGATTGGGTTGAAAAACTGTTCAATATTAAGGCACGCAATGTTGACAGCGCGTGGCTTAATAATGTTTGCGAAAGGGTAAACACTGAAGACGCCCCATTGCTAGGGAAGGGCTCTCTTATTAAAAGGGTATTGTTTATGACACTGACTTCACAAAATCAGCAGAACGTTCTTGGCTTACCGGTTCTTTGATAGGTCTTCAATCACATATTTTAAATCAAGGATGGATAAAGTTACAAAAAGAAATGCCAATTGTAGGAGTTCTCTTGAATGCAAATGTGGCATATTTCAAATTTACTTTATGCCAATATCATTTTTACTTTTTAGCCAAATTTGAACTCTTGACTTTCTCTTGAGATCCAAGTTATATTTTCACTGAGCAATACCGGCTTCTACAACATTGTAATTGTGTGTATTAGCAATATATTGTTAATTAACACGAAAAGCAATTAAACTTCTACTCGCTGCTACCCTGATTTATTACTGTTGGTATTAGCTGCTGGAATATAATAATTAAAAACGAGAAACTGTAATGGTCGGATTGTTTTATTTATTACTCACTAGGTGGCGCATACTATTATAATTTGAATTCAAACTATTAGTTGTAGAAATTGTTTATATTTTATACTACTAGTCACCCGTTGCTTCGTTTACATTTTAGGGTGTTTGGTTGACATGTATCAGCCAAAAAATAGGCCATGTCCTTTTTTGGAGTTCAAGTTTCCTTCATTCCAAATTTCATCAAATTCGGTTCAAAGGTTTGGTCGTGAAAGAGCGACAGACAGACAGACCACTGTCATATTACTCACATTAATATAGATGAATCTAAACGTACTGGCCTCGTAGCGCCAAAATAATGAACTAGAGATTTGGACCAATTTATTCTAAGTGGTCACCACTGAAAATAGACATTGGTGCTATCGGTAATATTTACATGACCAATACGCCAATGACCTTGGGAACTTGGCCTATACTTACATTCTTACTATCTGATGAGACACTACCAATACGATCGGAAAAGGTTCAGTTGCAAGACCAACGGCTACGGAATTTCTTTGGGGGTTTGAACTCAGGACTTTAAAGTCACAAGCTAGCCACTGAACCAAGAATGTAAATAGCTAGTTAAATATACTGTACGATAAAATAAATATGCCTTTAATAGCAGTATAAAAACCCATGTGGTTTTCACTTAGAAGAACACTTCGTTTATAACGCCTTAGGATTGTGGTGGTTGGTGGAAAATCCGGTTGACACTCGTAACTTTTATACCGCGCTCGTAACACATATATACGACTTATCATAAAACGGGCCAAGTTTTGTTAGTGTTCCGTATATCCTGCGAGATCCCGTCGAAAAAAAAAGGAAAACTTTTGATTTATATTGTTTGCTGGAACACATGTTTACGGAAGTGACTTTTCCGTTATGGTAAAATATAATATGTAACTGCGATACGAATCATTTTTAATTTTCATACATGCATGCAACTTTTTTATTTCCTGATACTTAATAAATTCTAATGTATGTTTGTATGTTTGTTCTCAATGAACTACTAAACTAATTATCTGATGATAATGTCATATTGGTGAGGTGTTCTATCTACACCAATGGAAGTACTGACCAAAAAACATGTTGGTACTTCAATATATAATAGTTTGTATAGATTACTTTGTGTAAACCCGTTTGGATAGGTACCAACCACTCATCAGATATTCTACCGTCAAACAACAGTTCTCAGTATATTTGTGTTCTGGTTTTAAATGTGATTGAGCCACTGTAACTATAAGCAGGGACATAACATCTTATTTCCCAAGGTTGGTGGCGCATTGGCGATGTAAAGCAACATTGTCTATGGGTGGTGATGACCACTTACCGTCAAATAGCCCTTATGATTATCCACACACCTATATTATGAAAAGCTGATTTTGCTTTTGGCTACTGGATTTATAACGTTAGTAATTATTACTGATAAATGCGAAAGTTTGAACAGATGGATGTTAGTTACTAAATCAGGTCATAATGGTTGAGCAGATCTTAATGAATCTAGCTAGAGATGGATTAAATCCCGAACACCTGTACTCGCATTTGAGCGAAACCGTGAAACTAGAATTATCTGTTAAACAGTTCGAGTATTTGCATTCAATGATCAAATCAAATCAAATCATAATCAATTTTATTTAAGTAAACTTTACAATGAAGCGTTTTTGAATCGTCAATAATTAAATACTACCGCCATTTCGTCTCCTCTTGAGCTTGGAATATATTCCACCACGCTGTTCCAATGCGGGTAGGATACACTTGTGGCAGAATTTGTATGAAATTAGACACATGCAGGTTTCCTCGCGATGTTTTCCCTTCCGTCGAGCTCGAAATGAATTAAAAAGACAAGTTAAGCACATGAAAAATCAGTGGTGCTTGCCTGGGTTTAAACCCGTAGCCTTCGGTTAAAGTGCACGCGTTCTAACCACTGGGCCATCTCGGCGACTAAATCACATTCAATTTATATAAAGTAATCGTGCCTTTGAATGTAGATCACCAAGAAGGACCATTAAGAAACTCCGTTACACAAGTGTGTGTAAAAGTAAAGTATTTATAAATTTTAATTGTCAGATTGTTAGTGAGTAAGTTAGCACGTTAAAGTTTGATTAGTTTCTGCTAACTTTGATCGCGTAACTGCGTTTGACAGTATAATAACAATTCCAATAAATATACAAGTCCTGTATGTACATATTCAAAACTACATACGCAAATATTGCGTCAAAATTAGCAACTGCGAAGAGCATATCGAATTATGAAACTGATTTTTACTCTAGGACATCTCGTCATAATTCCAACTTTCACCCGCACTACACTGATGTCCGAAAATCCAAAAAAGTGCAGTTTTTAAGACATTATAAATATAGCCTCGCACGACCACTCTGTGCTATCAGTTTTATCGTTGATTTTTCTGAACTGATGGCAGCGTTGGTGATCACTTTCCTTAAGGTGAGCTTGCTAGTTTGCTACCCATGTCATTAAAAAATGATTATGGAACAGTGGATCCAATGCTCAAGATGAAGATTACATCACATCTTCGATCACCGAATAAGAACACTCAGTAACATTGCTTACTTTACTCAGTGAACATTGAGTAATATATTTAATAACTATAAACTATAATCTATACATATAATAAAATTGGAGTGTCTGTTTATAATATTAAAATAGCCCTTTTTTACTCAATGCATCTGTATCTCTATACACGGTACAAATAGCAAAATAACATTTTTGAAAATTTTTGTATGTCTGTCAGTTTGTTGCGACTAATGTCTGAAACGGCTGGACCGATTTTGACGGGAATTTCACTGGCAGATAACTGATATAGTAAGGAGTTACTAAGGCTACAATAATATATTTTTTTGTTAAATTCAAACGCGTTCAAGGTCTATAAAAAATAGAATAGTAAAACGTAAAGGTAAGTAAATGGTATCCTAATAATCTGCCATTTGGATGATATGCTTTTTAAACTACATTTATCGCTCCAGTAGTTTAACAACTAAAATTGTATTATCTGTAACAAAATTACGAAGACACGCCGTCTTGATCAATCGGGTCACTTTAAATAGGTCAAAATAAAATAGTTTCTTATCTTATTCGAATAATAAAATTGTATTGTAATAGAAAATATAGAAGTCAAGTGTTATCTAATTGGCAGGAGTTTCTCAACAAAAGATTTTCTTGTTGCATTTGTTTATTTCCTTTGATTCTTTAATGTTTCCGATTTTATTGTTGTATTTCTCTGAAAGAATATTTTCTTTTCAATATTATAATATAACTTTTGAGGCTTCAGTCTCATTGATGATATATTATAATATTCTATGTACATACTAGTTTTCGAATTCATTTCTTTATCAAGTCTTAAACTCTTAGTACCTTTTGAATCTAAAAATCAAATCATTGAGACGCAATATATCATTCTCAAAACAAATCAAAATAAACTTTATTCAAGTAGGCTTTTACAAACACTTTTGAATCGTCATTTTACAATTAAGTGAAGCTACCACCGGTTCGGAAAGTAGATTCTACCGAGAAGAACGGCTAGAAACTCAGTAGTTACTCTTTTTTAACGTTTAAAAAATACAAATATCGATCGGTAAAACAGATAGCTCATATTGAGCACACGAAAATAGATCTTATGGTGACGAACCTTTTCTTACCCCAACTGTACATAAGCCAAATACCACTCAATGATCAATCTCAAAATCTGTCTATAATACCTATAAACTTCAAATTTGACAACTGGGTTCCTTATAAGATTCCATAGAAAGAGGTAATTTTAATATTACAAACAGACACTAGAATTATATTATGTGTATAGATTATTGAAAACGATTTTTGTTATCGTTCTAATTCATACGGAATTTAAAATAAAAATTTAATATCTTACTATCAAATTAATGTCAAAAATTGTAAATTTATTTCATTGTATGTTATACGATACATTCAATACATATAGCAAAAGCAACTCTAATTTAACTGAGTGGAGTGTCCTACAACATATTACTAATTTGGTTGAAATTAATAGAACAGCAACGTCTCGGCAAACGTAGGGTAGGACGTCCTCGGGCACGGTGGAGTGACGACTAACGCGAGACGGCTGGCAGGAGCTGGATGCGAGTAGCCCAAGAACGATCTCAGTAGCGTGCAATTGGAGAGGCCTATGTCCAGTAAGAGTCGAGATGGCCCAGTGGTTAGAACCCGTGCCTCTTAACCGATGATTGCGGGTTCAAACCCAGGCAAGCACCGCTGATTCATGTGCTAAATTTGTCTTTATTATTATTATTGTCTAAATTCATCTCGTGCTCAGCGGTGAAGGAAAACATCGTGAGGAAACCTGCATGTGACAAATTTCATAGAAATTCTGCCACATGTGTATTCCACCAACCCGCATTGGAACAACGTGGTGGAATATGTTTCAAACCTTCTCCTCAAAGGGACAGGAGGCCAGTAGGATTCCAGCAGTGGGAATTTACAGGCTGTTGTTGTTGTTGTTGTTATGTCCAGCAGTGGACGGAAATGGGCTGATTGATTGATTGATAATAGAACAGGTCATATAAAAACCCTATATTATATTACAATCGGATTAGTCCACGTACGTAAACCATATGACGCTGTAAGACATCGGATATAGACCTGGAAGCCATATGGTCGTTTAATAAATAAATCCCATTAGACGTTGACGTCACAGCTATGACGTATGAAGACGAGCTGTAAGTTGATTATAGTTAGATTATTTTATTCAAATAACATTTTTTAACACTAACTCGGCTTATTAATCAATCTTGAAATCTCAAATCTGGTATATAAAGCATATTAATCAACTCGCCCCAGCTACGGAAGGGAGGATGTGTTAATTTACGACATCACATTAACTTCTAAAATTATCAGTGTTTCTTTACTATATTGTATTTGTTATATACAAAAACTATCCTCTTGAGTCACTTTATCTATTAAAAAAACCGCATCAAAATCCGTTGCGCAATTTTAAAGATATAAGCACACACAGGGACAGACAGCCGTAAGCGACTATGTTTTATACTATGTAATGATTTAATTGCATAGGATTGACGTCATTCTGTAATTAAAATTTTGGACCCTTGTAACTACTGATTTTCTTGTAGATTCTTCTCGGCTTCTATATTGAACAAAGCTCTCGATGGTCAAAATGTAATCATCGGTTCTCTCTTAAGAATAAATAAAATTTTAACAAAAAGAAAAACCGACTTCAAACAAAACACTATTTTAAAACAAATAAAAATGCACTAAAAAATAATAAAAATAATTGCATATTTTACATATTTTTTGGAGTCCTCCTAGGTAAAATGAAATGAAAAATATTAGACTACTTAAAAGTCGATTTACGATTATATAATGTAGTTATAATTATTGGTATATTTGGAGCCGGTGTCAGCTACGGTGCCCTTGCCCCAACAATCAAAAGAAAGAAGCGATACGAGCCCCTTGATTGATCCAGTATATTATTGTGTAAAAGGTAATTTGTAAAAAACATATTTGTTAAAGTATTCTCGTATTGTTTTTGATAGATATACTGGGTTTTATTGGCTGACACCGACTCCAAATATAACAATAATTATAACTACATTATATAATCGTAAATCGACTTTTAAGTAGTCTAATATTTTTCATTTCATTTTACCTAGGAGGACTCCAAAAAATATGTAAAATATGCAATTATTTTTATTATTTTTTAGTGCATTTTTATTTGTTTTAAAATAGTGTTTTGTTTGAAGTCGGTTTTTCTTTTTGTTAAAATTTTATTTATTTTTTGATTTTAAGTAAAACTGATGTTGACTTACTAAATTTTTTAATATGGATAGATTAAGCGTTTTGTTTATATGAGTCGGAAACTACTTCGAGGACAATTTCAAAGGAAACTTGCGAATAAAGCAAAAATAGACTTTCGAAAATGCGGATTTAATACGTCATGCGGCGTAAAACACAAGGATCCCTCGAAAGAGCTGTAATCGACCTCAGCAAAAAAAACTTTGAAAAAGACCAACTATATTTCGTACATCATATGACATCACATCACATACACAAAATTTGATTAAAGATAGTAAGAAATTCTGCCTTATATCGCACCCTAACTGCGAGCCGTATAGGAGTTCCATCACTACATAGTATAAAACAAAGTCGCTTTCTCTGTCCCTATATCTTTAAATCTATGCAACGGATTTTGATGCGATTTTTTTTAAAAGATAGTGTGATTCAAGAGGAATGTTTGTGTATATAATACATGAACAATATAGTAAAGAAACACTGATAATTTTAGAAGTTTGCGATGTGATGTCGTAAATAAACAAATTCTCTAGTATATTTAGTATCAGTATTGCACCCGTGCGAAGCCGGGGTGGGTAGCTAGTTGATTATAATATTCGACAATGATAATTACATAAACATAACCACATTACGGAAGGTGACTCAAATATCCAAATAACCTATAAATAAAAGATTCGACAGAATATCGCTAACGTGCTCCTCAGAATTGTTCCGCCCCCTTCCGTTCCGCTACTTTGCCATGGATCCTGTGCTCAGAACCTTACCAAACTTTGACCAAATTACCCTTGAAGTATATATTTTATAGTAAAAAAAGAATTATCAAAATTGGTTAACGTGATTTTCAGTTATTCACCTATTTGTCGCGCATATACATAATGCAAATTTAAGACTTATGTCGTTTTCATACGGATACCATCATAGGAAAAAAATTAAAAAAAAATGAGACCCCACGGGAAGCACTACCTTTCAAACAAAAAAAATATCAAAATCGGTCCACCCAGTGAAAAGTTATGAGGTAACAAACATAAAAAAAAATAAAAAAAAAAAAAAAAATAAAAATAAAAAAAAATACAGACGAATTGATAACCTCCTCCTTTTTGAAGTTGGTTGAAAAACAGCAATTTCTTTGCTGTTTTTTTTTTCTTTTGTAACTCACTGATTTTTTTCTGTATATAAGTTCATTACAAGGATTTTTTATTTTGAAATTTTTTTTATGTTATTGGTTGGCGAACGAGCATAAAGACCACCTGATGGTAAGTGGTCGAACCATTCCTTTCATCACCATTGCGCCTCCAACCTTAGAAACTAAGATGTTATGTGTTTGTATTTATACTGGCTCACTCGACCTACAAACTGGAACACATCAATACCAAGTATTGTTGTTTGGCGGTAGAATATCTGATGAATGGGTGGTACCTACCGAGACGGGTTTGCACTGAGTTCTATCACATTAAAATTTATTGTCTTAAAATAAAATGCTGTACTGGCCTTTACTGACTTTCCCCTGACTTATGGAGTGAGTTGTGAAACTAACAAACGCTCGGAAAAGAAAATTTCTCTAAAGAAAAACCGGTGAAAGAAACTCGATGGTTTTTTTATACGAGACGATAGTTAAAGCTTAGAATTTGTCTAAGAAAGTTATTTCATTTCTTTCCACTTGCATTATCATAATGGAAACATTAAAAGGACATCTCAATTGTATACAATTATTATGATTTCTGTTAACAACCTTTTCTAGGAACGCATTCATATTTTGTACAATAATTTTAATTAGTGATAACATTTTTATTTTATTTTTATTTACGGACTTTCGTCAAAGTAATTTTACGCATATATTTTTATTATCAGCCTGAAATAAATTTGAGCTCGAATTTATACACGTTTTTTTTCTATTTACAAGTGAAAACTAGTATGAACTTTTATTGTTAATATTAATTATTATTCTTTTATTAGGATTTGCGGAAATCCCTCTATATACTACCGAATCATCAGACATTCTAACGCACAACATTTGGGTTATTCCGGTGGGAAGGATAAGCCAATGTAACTTCTGATACAAAGGGCATAATATCTTACCAAGGTTGGTGGCGGATTGGCGATGTAAGAGAGTACTTACAGCTCCAATGTTTTGGATTGTTGTTGAGAATCAGGTCCAATTTGCATATCCAACGACATTATAAAACAAATACTTGTTTCTTTGTGTGTGCCATTTATAGAGTTTTACTTTTATACATCAGCGTTTCACAAATTAACTGACATTTATATTCCATTTACAAATAATCGTAACAATAAATACAATCGCTATTTCTAAACGTAATTGTCAATTAGAATTAGAACGATTGAGATAATTAATACAAAGAACCGCTACTAAAAATAAATGGTAAAATAAACATATATTTCGTTTCACCAAATACTAAGCTGTTAGGGCTTACGATTGGATCGTAACCCGGTTACGCGATACGGACGTGGCGGGTCATGGACGAGTGACGTCATCTATTCTATTTTAATGAGGGACGGATGTATTTATTTCCTTTTCGACTTTTTTATTTCTATTTCATTCAGTGTCAAGGTATTTTCGACGATTAAGGCGCGGAGGTTTGTTTAGGGGGGATTTGTTTTCGAACTTTCATTATTGTGTGTGTGTATTGTGTGTATGTGAGCGTTTGTGTATGTTAATATGCATGTATTGTTGTTTGGTAGTGTTTGTTTGTTTGTTTGTATGAGTGGGTGACACATGACATAAAATTAAATAATAATCAAATTTACATAACTCATCTTTGAATAGCCATATTAATATGTACATTACGTTGATAGTAGTTTCCACTGGCATACATAGAGCTCTAAGGAATTTAAACTATTCATATAGATTTTATAGCCTCATGTACGTTATACTGGATGACTCATATTCCAAACCGGAACACAATAGTACCAATAAAAAAATCGAAATGTATGTTATGCATTTAAGTAGGTTCATAAAAAGCACTTTTGAGTTTGGGTTTGAAAGGTGATCGAAGGCATGAAAATCAGTAGTTACTCTTTCCAACAATTACATAAGCACGCATACAACTGCAAATTTACATAAATGTATTTTTACAAATTAAATATACATAAACAACACGCACACAAACGGAACTCTAGGTAAATATATAGATAAGATTGATAGCCCAAAAGTTGAAAACTTTTTAGCAATCAAAAGACCTTTTCGCTGTCAATAAAACTTCGTAATTAAACTCGGAAAAGTCAAATTTGTTGAGCTTTGATTACAGGCAAATCAGTCTTTTTTTTATTTGTCTTTTATCATAAAGAAAAATATTTTTCGGTTTCGCTGGTTCACAGTAATTTTTGAAGCCTTTATAAATATTAATATAAAATAATTTTGAGTAAAATTTTATTGTAACACAAGCTACTCTACCTTGTAATATTGCTCTAGCTCAGGAGACCATAACATATTTTTTATAGTCTTTCACCTTTTTCAATAAATGGGCTATTGAAATCAAAAACTTGATACATCTGACTGGTAAATCCTGACATTAATTAGTTCAAACAATATCTCAAAAACATTATGGACTTGTATAGTTACTGTAAATTAGGTAGGATAGTGTTCAAGGATCGAAGCGAATCTCAATAATTGGGCTATAAATGGGAAATAGATGTTACGAATCGAATTGACTAAAATTAACTAATTTAAGCGTAAAAATATTCAGCGTTCTATATGACTAGTATTAATATAACTTAGAAAAGACAATAATTCAACTTCCAAAATAACTATTTCTTTTCCAATATAAAATGTATATAAACTCTCATTGCGCCCGAAGCCAATTGTAGCAGCTAGTTTAATAATAAACTACAAAAAGGATAATTTTATTAATTACGACAAATTACATTTAAATGATTTAAATAATTAAAGATTGGTTAAATAATTTTCACATACATGTAGAATAATGATTACACGTGTTGGGACAGAATGTTAACAAGTTAATTAACGGACACGCGACGTGAGTCCGAACCTAGCATTATACTCGTCGTCCACTGGATATAGCACACTATAGCGCTGTTTTAGTTTATGATGTAATTGTTTTATGGCGATTTTTTTTGGATATCTAATTCATTTTTACAAGGTAATATAGAGTGTTATGATTAGCAAGTGTTTTTTATAGAATGTTCCTTTAAGTAAAGAGCCGAGGTGAACTGGTGGTTTGAATGTTTAACTGATGAGTGCGGGTTCAAATCCAGGCGAGTGATACTGAATTTCCATGTGCTTAATTTTTGTTTATTATTTATAATTCATCTCGTGCTCAGCGCCGAAGGAAAAACTCGTGATGAATTATGGTGTCTCATTTAAATAAAATTCTGCCACATATACATCAACCAACCCGCAAAATAAATGCGTGGTGGAATAAGCTCCAAATATCCTCAAAAGGATGATAAGACCTCAGTCCAGCAATGAAACATGTACATCCTGTTACTTTTACTTAAACCTTGTATTTCAAAAATAATAATAATTTAAATGATAATTACGTCAGCGGAGCTAAATCCGGTCCAAACCGGTTTAGGACAAATTTGAAGTAACATGAGTTTGTAAAGTTTTAAACCGCTATCCCGGCGACATGTATAGGCAATCTTGATGCACCTGATCACTCCGGTCGTATCGAATTGTCGTTTCATAGAATTGTGTGTGTGAGGCAATAAGGAAACACACCTGACGCACTTGCACTCTGTTATTTGGCCCGTTCCCTATTATAAGGGCCGTAACCACATTTGGTACATGACCATTTCGACACCAACAATTTATACTACGCTAGCTCGAGAGTGTGCGCTCACTTCGCTAGTAATTGTTAGTGTAATTTAAATCGATTGATTTAAAATATTCTCTTTCCCTTCGTTAATTTTATATACTTCTTTAATACATATAAAATAACATATTACAAGCAACTCGGCATAAGAAAACGATTATCACTAAAATTCGAGTTAGCGTAGTATAAATTATTATTGGTGTCGATTTTATCCATGCATACAGGTATTTATTTATTATTAAAATTATTAATAACGTATATGACAAATTATTTATTGCGCTCTTCCGTCTGTGTGTACATTATTATTTGTTTATTACATACATAATTATTAATACAATGCGTTGTAATTTTAAAACGATTTTGTCCTTGCAAGAACAAAAGATCAATAAAACAATACAACTTATTGGGTACCCTAACAGACATAATTATAAACTACATATTATTTCTTACTTGCATTCTTGAGATATGGACACATAATCGTTGTTCAAACGATACTTAAAAATGGGTATGGATTTAGACTACCGTATATCAGTGGGGACGGGTAGTACATTAAAAAAGTTTGACGGTTTTTACAGTCAAAATTCAAAATCAAAACATACATTATTCAAGTACTTAGTACGTACAACAAACTATATTAATGAAGCTACCACCGGTTCTGAATTAAGATTCTACCGAGAAGAACCGAAAGTCAGTAAAAGAATTACTGGTTGTGAGCTTGTTAGTTGTTTCAACCAATCCCTAAAACGCGAGCAAATCCTCAGGCAAAAACTAGTCAAACATAAACAGCAATTATATAAAAAGGACGGGAAAATACAAATTACATTTATAGTGTTATATTTCACAAATTTTTCATTTAGATAAAACCATTCGTAGCGCGTTCCATTCTTTGTGTTTGATAACCGGCAGCGAACCGTAACGTTAAAGTTTTCCTTTTATATTTTATTTTTAACGTTAAAATTATTATAACTGTACAAAATAAAAAAGGTAGTAAGTTAGCTGTTTGGCGCGGCTTTTTAGCGTAAAATTTTTCCTGTATTTCATATAACTACTAGTGTCTGCTAGCGGTTTTGCCTTCATCTGAGAAGATAGATGCAAAGTACCCAGTATCTTTTACTGGACTACCATCAATTATGGTAGTTTCAAGGTAATCAGTTGAGTAGTTAAGGTGTTATATCGAAACAAACAAACAAATGAATGAGGTCTCGTGGGAGTTCAATAATATGAAATTAAATTAATATTAAAAATACCATATGAATAATTTTATTTTTAAAATTTAATTTAATTTATGTATCTGTAAATTTAACTGTAGTTAAGAAGCTGGATGATTACATGTACCAACTCAGGCAAGCATCACTGTATAATATATGTGCTTAATTTGTTTTTATAATTCACCTCGTGCTCGGCGAAGGAAAACATCGTGAGAAACCTGCATGTGTCTAATTTCAATGAAATTCTGCCACATGTGCATTCCACCAAGAGAATCAACTATATTTTTCTGGACATCTACGGCTACAGTTCTGAAAATAAGACCATAACCGAACTTTTATATACAGCTATCGTCCTATAAAATCACTGGTACAAAAACCACCTTACTCTATTAATATATTAAACAAATACATTACCCGCATTATATAACATTTATTTATACGTTTGTCCGTATTACCAAAATGAATTAACACACAAGGGGCATAATGCCTTTTCCTTACGTGAAGATTTCTGCCAGTCACTCTTCTGAAAGCCGCATAATAGAGCGACGTCCAAAAAGACAATCGTTTGATAGAAAAGGAAAAGGGCTGATACGAAATAGAAAGGGTCATTCACAGAACAATAACGTGATATGTCATAACGTGATATGCGATTATACTTAATGATAGTCAAATTTACAGGATACAAGTATCAAAATCGCGTATCAGCGTAATTCCATTATGAAAATTTTACGTGTTAGATTTATAAGTGTCTATCTAAATATATTTAATGAAATTGGAGTGTCTGTTTGTAATATTAAAAAAGCCCTTTTACTCAATGTATATGTATGTATACACGGTACATATACCAAAATAACATTTTTTACAATTTTTTTCTCTATCTGTCTTTTTGTTCCGGCTAATCTCTGCAAGGGCCAAATTTGACGGGAATTTCACTGGCAGATATCTGATATAATAAGGAGTCATAAGTTACTTTTACAAAAAAATATTATATATTGTTAAATTCAAACGCCTACACGGGCACAGTATGAATTTTCTTTGCACTAATATTAAATAAACATTAAAACATTATTTATCAAATTAAGAACTAATTATCTCTCGTTCTAACTTACGACTTCTATCTAGAAAACCACTCGAAGTGTGTATTACTTAGATAACTTCTGAGAGGCTGATTAAGTGAGGAGAGATTGAAACGCTTCGTCTAAATTGAATCTCATTTGATAAAGTTCCACCAACTTAATGTAAGTGAATTTCGAATAACTTAACCGAATACAGGATGTTTGTAAATAAAATAAAATGCAGATAGAGTTTAACGAATACGTGTATATATCTTTAGTATATAATAAGTTAGATAAAAACCCGGCTTTACTTGAGTAAAATCAATAAAACTAGAGAAACAAATAAGAGTATAAATTTTCATTGTATATAATATATTATTTTGGAATTTTTTTTATCAAATCTATCGTACCTCGCAACTATACATTCGATGAAAACTATTGACTTTCTTGCCGGTTCTTCTCGGTAGAACCTACTTTCCGAACCGGTGGTAGCTTCACTTAAAATAGCTGTTAAATCACTCAAAAGTGTTAATATGCTTAAGTATATTTTGATTTTGGACGAAATTATTATTTAAACGGACACTTACTGAACGCACCCGTAAACGTCAGACATGGACGCCCGTTGAAATTCAAGTCATTGATTTAATATCGAAATATCTCGATTTATAAGATGTTTGAATATAAGACGACAACATATATCCGATGGCGATTGAAAAATCATTATCTTTAACGATCTATAATTGTGGATTGGTTTTGATACAGTCTATTGTAGACCTGCATGAAATTATTTACACAAATAAAAAAAAATAAAATTAAAGTGACAGCATTTCTGACGTTTTAACAAAATGGCGGATTGATTCGAACTAATGGACATTTGTATTCGCTTCACTATAATGTTCGCTCGATCGACTTTTTCTTCTAAATTCAGAGAAGGAATGAAATAGGGATTTCAATACTAACATTATAAATGTTAAAGTAACTCTGTCTGTCTGTCTGTCTGTCGTTATTTCTCTACCAAACCACTGAACTAAATTTGATGAAAGTTGGTATGAAGCAAACTTCAACTCCAAGGAAGGACATTGCTAATTTTTGCTCAACATATAAATATGAGACAACATCACATACATTACTTTGATCCCAATGTAAGTAGCTAAAGCACTTGTGTTATGGAAATCAGAAGTAACGATGGTACCACAAACCCCCAGGCCCAAGACAACATAGAAAATTAATGATAATCTACATTGACTCGGCTGGGAATCGAACCCAGGACCTCGGAGTGGCGTACCCATGAAAACCGGTGTACACACCACTCGACCACGGAGGTGGTCCACATACGACATATATGACAACCAACTGTATATACTGGTAATTTATAAGTCTTAAAATGAAGTGAACAATTTCATAACACGTTTGATAAGCAAGTATGTCTGAAGTACATTGAGCTAATTCCTGCTTCGCTACGAATTAGATGTTCAAATATATTTGGCATTCGTGACACGTGTACGAATCTATATTAACCTAATTTGTAATCGAGGTATTTAGGAACGACGTGGTAGCATCGGGTGTACTCTATACAAAATAAACTTTTTAGTAATGAGCTATATACACAATTTTTTTTCTTCGTCTAATAAATGTCAAATTTCTGATATATGAAAGAGATAATAGATGTAAATAATTATTTAATGAAATATTTGTTTAGTAGTACAGTAACATTTTAAATTAACATGGTTATTTTTATTATTAAAGTTATTAATTTCGGGATATTTACCATGTGTTTTTTTTCACGAGACTGTCTCGTGAAAAAGACATTCGTAGACAATGTCGAAATATCGAGCTCCACCGAACAAAAATAAAAAACATGATAAATATCCCGAAATTAATAACTTTAATAATACAGTAACAGTCTGTAAATATCCAACTACTTTCTCCTTGAGGAGAAGGCTTGGCGTTTAACCCACAACACTCAAATGCGGCTTGGTGAATACACATGTGTCTAATTTCATTGAAGTTAGACACATGCAATATAGAGCATGAGTTGAATTATAAACAAAAATTAAGCACATGAAAATTCAGTAGTCCTTGCCTGGATTTGAACCTGCAATGGTTAAGATGCATGCGTTCTTATCACTGGGCCATGTCAG
This sequence comes from Vanessa cardui, assembly GCF_905220365.1. NCBI lineage: Eukaryota > Metazoa > Arthropoda > Insecta > Lepidoptera > Nymphalidae > Vanessa > Vanessa cardui. The sequence continues at coordinate 1,898,408 of NC_061142.1, read as the reverse complement.
CTCTCATTTAATTAAGCTCTCAATTAATCTGTGTGGATGACTAATGAGAGTAATCTCCGTTAATGTTATACATATTAGAACGATTATGCCCTGTGTTAGAATCATAATACCATAAAAACAATTTTGTAAAGGTATTTAACCCTAAAATAACAAAGGATTAACAGTCTTAATGTTAACAAGGTACAACAGACCGCGTGACGTGGCAAAGACTGCACGCGCCGGATTAATTCCGGTCGCATTCAAATTACGTAACAATCCTGCATGAATTATGTAATAGCGCGTTGCCAAATTGTCTACGGTTCTCGGTACCACAGAGCTTGCATAGTTTTCATTGACAAAGCATGCAAGTCGAATGCGCTAGCTAATAACAAGAGTCGTTTCCTACCACTGATGAAGTAACTCTAATTGTTTAATGTATTTGTTTTGATATTTGGTGTAAAATTCATTAGCGATAGATGGCGCTGATTGTAAATGTCATATTTGTAAATTGCGCTGATATTTGCTAATACGTATACATCAAATGAAATAGTGAAACACATACAATATTGCCCAAGTCGATTACTCGCCCAAATGCCCGGTAACGCTGTAAAGGCCAGTAGGGCTTACAGTACTGCTACACACAAACACAAAAATACTAGAAAAGTAACAGTCCATAAATATCCCACGGCTGGATTAACGTCCACTAATCTCAAAGTTTTAAAACAAAGAACGCTTCGCCTTAACTTTTTAAGGCCTTTGTTAAAAATATTTTTTTTAAATTTAAATGTACGTATTCGCACACCAACGGAATGCAAAAATAGATTTGCGTGACTATATTGTAATTGATTCGAAGAAAAAATAAAAGAAAGGTAAATCAACTTAAAAAAGTGATGTTTTGCCGTTTTAAAATTGTTCAAAAGAGTAATTTTAAAACAGCTCAGCATGCTAGACAAAGTTGCCATTTATAAGACGGTACAATTTGACCTTACCTTTACCTTAAATCTTTATTTGTAACGGAGTCATATATTATAATAAGGAGTTAATTCTGCAATGACACCTCAAATCAAATTGAAATTGAATGATATCGATTGGCCGAGAGTTTACATACATATAAACCTACTAAATATTCAAAATTGGAATCACGATACCTCAAAACTTATACCAAAATTAATCACCAAACCAAAAATTGGAAAAATTGCAAAGATGACATTAGTAACATCACTGATTTACTGAGTATTGCTGAATGATAACACACATGCAAGCCATCCTCAAGTAACAATAACCCATTGTACAGGAGACGTTATATTTAGTTTTTGCGCAAGCACAGCTGCTCTCCTTATACTTTTGTCCTTAGTGTGTAATATTCTCTCTATTTTTTTAATAATAATATTAGTGACGAAAATTACTTTTGTGAGCCAAATAAACAAATCTGATGGAAAGGAATATAATATAATCTCAGCAAGCAAACTCAAACTACTTGAAAATTGTGGAAAAAGTTTTGAAGAAGCCTACTAGTACTAGGTACTAATACTACTTATGTTATCAACTATTAAACCACTGATAAATTTATTGATAGGAAAAACCAATAACTGTTTACAGCCTCAAGACGAATGTTTGAATCCAGAACTATCCAGCTTTATTAGCTAGCGTTAAAGTCACAAGCATTATAGTTTTCCGATCTAGAATTTAGCAGTCGGATCATTTTTCGGTACATTTACGCTATTACCTGATTCGTGGGTAATAAAAGTCGAAATCATGGGTTTTGGACGAGTTTAATCGCTGCGGAAAAATAGTCTAGCCTTGTATAATAGCACTTTGCAACAAAATAATATTTAGGTCAATGAGTTACTTTTATCGTAAATCTTTATGATGTTGTTATTTTTTTACGATTCATATCAATGTAATGTAACATTGATGAAATACGGTAGATAGATAAATCGTACTGTAATGGCCACCATATGTTGGCAAAGGTGGGGAATCCTCCAATCTGGTGTGGCAACATATCGATATTCAATAGCGAAAGGAACTCCTTCTTCGAAGTTATAAGTCAATAATTCCTTTTTGGGAAAAGGTATCCGTTTCTTTAATAAAACTCCACAGACATTTTTAACTTTGCCGTTTCTAACTCAAACTCAAACTCAAATTACTTTCAATACAGAAGCATTACACTTTCCTATTGATAGTCTAATGAAACAATACCAAACAGTTTGATCAATTTAAATCATTTGTAAAAAATATATTGGTAAAGAAGGAACATTATTTAATACAATGTTATAGAGACGATAAAATTCGTGGAATTAATAATTGTTGAGTCCCAGACAGGATATATTACATGCATATATCATGGTAATTAACTAACATTTTTTTTAATATTGAAAAAGAGTAACTACTGATTTTCTTGTCGGTTCTTCTCGGCAGAATCTATTTTTCTTCCGAGTCGGTAGTAGCTTTACTTAATATAAGAAAGTTTCTAGGTAGAATATACAATACGAACCGGTGATAGAATATATATATATATATATATATATATAAATGATAATTCAAAAGTGCTCAAAAGCCTTCTCAAATAAAATGTTCTATTTGATTACGAGCAAATTAACATCAAATTAAACGCTTTCTAAAATGTCTTTTAAATAGACAATATAAATGCATATCCACATATTTACAAAAATAATTACTAAATTTACCATACATTAATATTTATAAAGCAAATATACCTAAATGCGAAAGTAAATACAGTCTTATTAAAGCTCCTTTAGCATGTAAGCATTTCACTTTTATGTCTAATTTAGCGAATAAATCAAATACACGCTTGTCTGAGCAGAACGAATATTTTGTCTTATTTCATAACGGTAGAACTGCCTCGCTACGAGGCTTGTGAACGTAAATAATTTTTGTATCGATATCAAATAAATTCGGTAAGCACCTGGGGCCCGATCGACCCTCCGCGCTTGTAACAGGGTTGAAAACAAATTAGCTTGAGTAATTTTTACGATTTTATAAAGGAGTATGAGTTGTTATTATATTAATTTTTAATTTTTTTTTAAGTTTATAAAAATTGTTTTTATTATGATAAATCTATACTGATATTATAAATGTGAAAGTAACTCTGTCCGTCGTTCTTTACTTTCGAACCAGCTTAGCCGTATTACTCCAAGAAACTTCAAGCTAAACACGCTAAAACGCCTTCCTTCGCGCTTTAGCTATGGAAGATACATAGTATAGGATATTGTAAAACGTTAACTATTATTATTATAAAAAAATGCATGTTAGTGTGTATATAAATCGTATACAATAAATGAGAGAAAGAAGGAGAAAGGATGACTAAAAGTATCTTTTTCCTTACGTTAGCGTAAAAAACTTGGTTCCATAAAATTGATAATGAAATCTCGAGTGACATTTAGTACGAAAAAGAGATAGAGATAAAAAGAAAGAGACGGCAACTTCGTCTTCTTCGAGAGGTTTTTCCTTATTTGACGACTGGCTGATGCCCGTGGCTTTGCTCGTTTAGAATTTAAATATATGTACATATTAACTTAAAATAATACGTTAATTTAAGACCTTTTTCTATATCACATTGTTGTGTATTTGACCACTTAGGGCATAATATACAGAAACACTTGAATATGAATCTACGCATTTTAATCAGTGTCCCAAAAAGTTTTATGTTAAGTTAAAAAGGAACTGACTTAAATACCAAATTCAACACCTATTTTATGAAATAAGTCTATGGACTTATGGGTAAAATTTCAAAAATAGCTTCCTCAGTGTTTTTCTCAATAAAGCGATCATAATCACCACATTTCATGACCCTAGAATTAATAGTTTACGCTCGGAAACAATAAATCAAACATTCAGGACTAGTTATAAATACTTCGCATAGACGCAATACTGATACTAAATATATTCCAAAAAATTTTTTCGACATCACATTACAAACTTCTAAAATTTTATCAGTGTTTCTTTACTATGTTGTCCAGGTATTACAAGAACCTTTCTCTCGAATCACTCTCTGTATTAAATAAACCGCATCAAAATCCGTTGCGTAGTTTTAAAGATTTAAGCATACAAAGGGATATAGGGACGGAGAAAGCGATTTTGTTTTATACTATGTAGTGATATTTGTAGCAGTTTACTGTAAGCCGTAAATACTTCATTGCAAAAATTGCCCAATACTCAAAACAAAATGGTAAAATTTTCTTTCGTGACGCAACCCAGTTGTATCCTTACTTGCTTGTGATTATAAATTATCCGTGACAACTCGTATCGCCCAAATTACATTTAGTTCGTGCAATGTCTCGTAAACTTCGCTTGCGAAGTTTCGGAATGCACTTCGAAGACAGCCGTTCGATTATCCTTATATAATTAGTTGAACTTTACGTTCATTGATTTCAAGCCCAAACTTTGTCATACTTTGGAAAGTAAAGGAAATTATATTCCAGTATACCTTCTGTCCTTTTGTTACTCAATGCATATGTATGTATATATAGTACATATACCAAAATAACATTTTTTACAATTTTTGTTTTGTTTTGTTCCGCTAAATCTCTGGAACGGCTGGACCGATTTTGACGGGACTTTCACTGGAAGATAACTGATACAATAAGGAGTAACTGAGGCTATAATAAAATTTTTTTCGTTAAATTCAAAAGCGTTTTTATAGCACCTAACAGGCAAACAAATCACTTGTGTGGTCACCGCCAACCTTAGACATTGGTACTGCAAACTATATCGATTATACCTATCACCACGAATGGACCACCGATTTTGGGTACTGTTATGTCCCTTGTGCGTATAGTTACCCTGGCTAACCATATCTTACATACAACAATACTAAGTTTACATATTGTTGTGGCTGTAGAATATATGATCAGTGGATGGTACCTATCCAGACCGATAGGCACAAAGTACAATCACTAAATTGTTTCACGTAATAAAATGATATTTTTTGGTATAAATTTTCTAGCTTCAGTCGTCCAGATAAATGAATCTTCTTGGTTACATTGGACTACCAATCAAAGAGTGAGGGAATAAGGGCCCAGTTGACGTGGTAAATTGAGAAAAAGGTCGGGGCCTCACCACTAAGTTTTGTGAACAAAAGAAAAGGCCTTAACATATATACATATAGCAATAAGACACTTTTCCTTTTTTATTTAACAACTTTAGTTTTTCGGTCTAAATGTTTAGCTTGTCATACTTAGTACGCTACTGAATGCATCTGTGTTTGCACAAACTTGTGCACTAAAATATTTCCTGCACCTGACTAGAGCTTGAAAATGGATGATGTGGCTGAAATCGGTAAGGGAGAGATAATGGAGACTGCTGAAAATCGCTATCGAAGCATAAATACAAGAACATTAACTAATAGAATATCGATATATATCGACTATATATCTAACATTTATATATAAGTATAGCGTTATGTAAAAATAAGTTTGCTATAATAATACTATATTTTTTTATCGATATAGAATTGAATTATTATTATTAAAAATGTTTTTGTAAATATACCTGAAAATCTGAAGCGCCTTTCGTGAATGAATGTTCCATAGATATAAAATTACACGAAAACTTTTTAAACCTATCAATGCAATAAATTAAAATGTTTTCTATACAAATATAAACCGTCCTACATTGAGATAAAGTTTATATTCATTTTTCTCAATTGTATTGTTTATGTAAGCTATTGTATTGTATTGTATGTGGAACGACAAACATTTTGTCGTAGATAATTTCATTTGGGATAGTGACGCTTTTGTTATAGCTCATATTTCGTTTTTATTATTTTTTAAACATTTGAATATAGAATTGAATTGATTCAATTAAAAAGGGTCATCTAAATTTGTATATTGTTCTCTCTTTCTATCTTTAGTACTTTTATATTTGGAGAACTAAGGCGAATTTATATTGATATTTTATTAATTTTTAGTTCTTAATTCAAATTTTTTATAAGGCAAGGCTGTTCAGAACATAGAAGACGTTATCTAATATGAAGGTTTAAAGACCAAGCACCAAGAAGATATAGTACGTGATGATGAAGGAAATTATCTTAAAAATGTATAGAGTGAGAATCTGCCACTAAGCTACATTGGACTTGTGTAGAATAAGACTAATCTTCACATTAATGAAATCTGATATTTACACGTTATTACTTTATCATTGTTTATTATGTTTTAACAGCAATCATATCGAGCTAGTTAAGATTAATTTGTCATTGGCGTTATTATTAAAAAAAAAAAAACAGTAGAATTGATTGCGATTTCATTCCAAAGAGTTTATTACGCTTGCTGCCTACAAAACTGTACCGAAAAATGTTTGTAGAGTAAGTCTAAAAAGATAATATAAACGAGAGAAAACAATAATAAAAAACAATTATATACATAAGTTTAAAGAATAAAAAGTTCTATACTTTACTTGGTGGTAGGCTTTGTACAAGCAAGTCTTGGTAGGTACCACCCACTCATCAGTTATTCTACCGCCAAATAACAGTATTCAGTATTGTTGTGTTCCGGTTTGAAGGGTGAGTGAGCCAGTGTAACTACAGGCACAAGGGACATAACATCTTAGTTCCCAAGGTTGGTGGCACATTGATGTAAGGAATAGTTAATATTTCTTACAGCTTCATTGTCTATGGGTGATGGTGACCACTTACCATCAGGTGGCCCATATGCTCGTCTGCCAACCTAAATAGAGTCAAAGTAAATGATATATTCATGATTATATTAAGAGTGAAGCAATATTATGACGATAAAGGTTTTAAAGATTAAAACGTCTTAGCTAAATCTTCTAGAGAGTTTCTAATGAATTCGAAACTATTCAAAAGTTTGAGTTTATAAGCAACGAACTACTTAATTATTAAAATAAAACATAAAGAAATTTACAAGTTGAAGCTACTTCGAGACTAAAGTTAAGACTTTAAAAATACTAAAACTAGTCAAAGCAAACTGAAGTTAGTACACTCAGAGGACCTGTAACTAAGTTCACTCCAGTTTAAATGCCTCAATGGTCTCGTGGTGAATTTGTTCGAATGCACCGAAAGTCCCGATTTCAAAACCGTGGTCATCTTCGTGATCAACTGAAATTGTCGGTTTTACTTTCCTATAATTACAAGTCTCAGCAGAAACATTGAATTTTAAATCAAGACACTGTTTTTAACCCCCGACGCAAAAACGACGGGGTGTTATAAGTTTGACGTGTCTGTGTGTGTGTGTGTGTCTGTCTGTACCACTCTAGCCGCCGAACGGATGGACCGATTTTGATTTAGTTTTTTTGTTTGACAGTAGAAAATGTCGAGAGTGTTTTTACGTAAGTTTGATGAAAATTGTTCCAAGATGGCCGCCGCCACAAAATGACAGATTAGATATTTTTTTTAAACTCCATCAATATGGGTATCAAATGAAAGGGCTTGACTAATGAAATACTATTAGGTATAAAAAATTTAAAATCCAAGATGGCTGCCTCTACAAAATGGCGCTTTATGGATATATTGATATCATTTGATATCCATATCCATATCCATCCATTTAGATTTATAGCGAAACTATAAGCATAAGAGGGGTGTTATAAGTTTGACGTGTCTGTCTGTCTGTCTGTGTGTCTGTCTGTCTGTGGCATCATAGCTCCCGAACGAATGAACCGATTTCAATTTAGTTTTTTTGTATTATAGGTGTTTTACGGGCGAGTGTTATTAGACATGTTTGATGAAAATCGGTTTAGCCGTTTAAAAGTTATGGGGGGTTAAAGTGGGGAAGAAAAACCGAATGTCTGCAAATATGCTCAATTGGGGTATCAAATGAAATGTTATAACTTGTACATCACAAAAAACATTAATTAATAATTAAATAAAATTATTAGATAAAAAAAAATAATTAAGAAACAAAAAAAATTAATTAGTAACTAAAATAAAAAAGAACAAGATTGACCTTAAAATGTAATCTTAACTTATATGTTTTAAATCAATAAGAACCAACGTATTTACAACTTAACCAGAGATATTATAGGGATGCTTACCTTTAAAAATTATAAAATAAAAAATTAAATTAAAAATTTCAGAAACCCCCGCCACAAAAAACATAAGCTACCTTTAAAAAGTAAAAAATAATAAAAGAAAATTAATCCTAAAGTACCTATATACATAAGTATGTATTAATATTAAAAAAAAAAAAATCGCGTTGGGGGACCGAGCGCTATTGTACAAAATAATATTAAGTGTTATATAAAAGATGAGATAGGTAAGCATGTGACACTAATTAATTAGGTGCGGTCCCCCAACGCCAAGTTTTTTTTTTTAATATTAATACATACTTATGCATATAGGTACTTTAGGATTAATTTTCTTTTATTATTTTTTACTTTTTAAAGGTAGCTTATGTTTTTTGTGGCGGGGGTTTCTGAAATTTTTAATTTAATTTTTTATTTCTCTTGATAAAGATATCATTTCTGGCTTTCGATTCTTTATTAACACTAAAGAAACATACAAACGGGAAACATTCCATACTTAACATTTTTTCCTTTCGAATTTATAATGTCGGTATAATTGAGTACAGATCAAAAAAAAATCTTGATGAAATTCCATGGAATTCAAGTCTTCCAAAAGGTACGTCAGATTAAAAAATAATAAAAAGTAAAGTAACAGCCTGTAAATTTCCCACTGCTGGGCTAAGGGTTTCTCCCACGCTGATGATGTTTTCCTTCACCGCTGAGCACGAGATGAATTATAAACACAAATTAAGCACACATATATAGTGGTGCTTGCCTGGATTTGAACCCGCAATCATCGGTTAAGATGCACGCGTTCTAACCACCATCTCAGCTCTACGTCAGATTATAGGAGAACAACTTTAAGTGGATTTTTTTTAAACGACCTATTGTTGATATTTCAGTATTAATTGTTTACTATAACTGACACTTTCAGAAATACACAACTCATACATAATTACGATGTCAATCAGTAATATTTGCGTTGAGCTAAAGCACCGTGGGAAATACGCCACTTGTGTAGGATTTGTTACGTCATCGGTAGACTCACCAAAAGTCGGTATATTTCAAAGGCGAACACAATCACAGACGATTCAAAGCTATTTTTAGAAGATCTCTTAAATCCATAACAATATTTATTTTAATTAGTAGTTGTTGCCTGCGACTTTGGCTCGTTTCAGAGGTTTAGTTGTCATGTGTTGGACAAAAAAGTATGCCCTACCTTGGAGCTCAAGTTTGCTTCATACCAAATTTAATCAAATTCGGTTCAACGGTTTGGTAGTGAAAGACTGACTGACAGGCAGACAGAGTTACTTTCACATTTATAATATTAATAATATACCATTTACCATTATATATCACTAGTAGTCACCCGCTGCTTCTCTCGTGTTTTAGGGTGTTGGTTGTCATGTGTTAAGCAAAAAAGTAGCCTATGCCCTTCTTTGGAGTTCAAGTTTGCTTCATATCAAATTTCATCACATTCGGTTCAGCGGTTTGGTCGTGAAAACTAACTGACAGGCAGACCGAGTTACTTTCACATTTATAATAATAGTACCTATGGATATAGTATTCACCCGGCAGATATCTATCTGCCGGGTGAACACAGAGTTACTTTCACATTTATAATAATAGTATGGATATAGTATTCACCAAATGCACATCATATACGCTTTCATAAAAGAAAATACCGAAACATTTCTTTAGATCGTCGCAACACCGACTTTGAAAGTGTTTTAGAAATACACTAATTGGAGCTCAAATGAAAAGTTCATCTCGCGCGTGTCTTTTTAACATTCGCCACTCCAGAGACAAATAGGGTGACACGTAACTTCGAGGATTTGTTTCGCGTAACCAGCACAATGTGAGCCGCGAAACGCCGAGCGTGATCCATACAAATAATCCAAAGCGACTCTCATTAAACCACATCAAAATCTAAATTGTTTTAGAAAATTCTTACAAGCTCTGTTGAATCAATCTGCGAGATTAAATTCAATGGAGAATCAACGCCAGTTACAACTGTAGACATATCTATTCTTTCCTTTTTGTACTTAGATATGATCATCTTCCTACCCTTATGACAATTTACTAGTCACATTAGTCTTCTCCTTCCAGACTTCCCTACCTGACATCATCTCACAAGTATTACTACTGGTTTTCTACTTACTATTAACAAATAAACAAATAATTTTGCTACCAGTGGCAGTGGCAGATTTATTGGCACAGCATGTCTTGTTCTTCCATACTTCCCTGACGTCATCTCACAAGTATTACTACTGATTTTCTACTTACTATTAACAAATGAATGTGCTAAGAGTGTCAGTGGCGGATCTATAATTTTGCCGCTAGTAGGCTATAAAAATTTTGCCGCCCCAATTTATTTTTGAAATTCTATTCGTTACTTTAGTTCCCAATCATATTAATTACATTTATTCTGAAATTACAACATTATAATCTGTGTTCCATCGGCCTCATTACATCGGCTTTTTCCTAAAGATAATTTTTCCAACCCGCTATGTAGTGACGAGTATACGGATTACGGACGTAATGTGTAATACATATAATTATAATTATTTCTTAAGTTGCCGCCCTAGGCTCCAGCCTACTTAGCCTACTGGTAAATCCGCCACTGACCAGTAGACATTTTGTTACCTACTTCCTATAATCCATTATGACGGTGTGGGCCACTGGGCCATCTCGACTCGACGGATATATGTATTTTAATGTAATTTACAATATTTAATTGTTACGACGATATTACAGTGCGATGTTAGAATGGCGACTCCGCGACAGAACAATATATAATAATGTATTAATTGACAACGTAGCATATCGAATATCGACTTGTTTCTAGGTGCCATTATGGACAGTGATTTTTGCTTACATTAATAAAAGATAATACGTAGGCACTCCTCTTCCATTAAGGAGAGGGCTTGGAACATATTCTACCACGATGTTCCAATGCGGGTTGGTGGAGTGCACATGTGGCAGAATTTCGGTGAAAGTACATGTACATACATACGTACATACAATGCACGTTTCCTAACGATGTTTTCCTTCACCGCCAATCACGAGATGAATTATAAACACAAATTAAGCACATATACATATATAGCGGTGCTTGCCTGGGTTTGAACTCGCAATCATCGGTTAAGATGAACGCGTTCTAACCTCTGGGCCATCTCAGCTCTATAATAGAATATAAATAAATAGCAACATTGTCTTGTGTGAACGTATGAGATATTTTAAGTAAATATTAATCGCTACTGACATTGTTGTTGGTATTGAAGCCAAAACTATATGTTAAAATATATCTGTCTCTTTCTTCATAAATTTTAATAGGCGATTACGTCACGAATTATATACTTCTTTAAACGTTGGCCTTTAATTTCTTACGGCTTTAATGTGGCTCATTTGATCGTTCACCAAAACATATTATTAAAAAAAGAATAATGTCATAACCAAACTGGAATCTTTTTCTTTTAGAAAATGTAAACTATGACGCATGAAAGTTTGTTTGAACCCGCTCTCAGAAACTACTGGTCCGATTTTAAAAAAAATATTAGATGTTGATAGCCCAGTTATCGAGAAAGATTACGCTAATCAATAAAAATGGGTTCGAAGCGTAAAAGGTTCCAAGTTTTACGAAAGGTATGTGTTACGATCTCTATAAGAAAGCGAATTCAGGATGAACAGCTAGTAATTTTTTTTTTTTGGAATAGGTGGCAAACTAGCAGGCGGCTCACCTGATGGAAAGTGACTACCACCGCCCATGGACATCTGCAACACCAAGGAGATCGGAAAGGGCTTGATCGTCGATAACTCGAGCCGCTCTACGTTGGATGCGGTCAAATGGAAGGAGCTGGTACTGGGGAGCACCCGCCCAGAGGTGAGAGCAGTACTCCATGTGAGGCCGAATTTGCGCCTTGTAAAGTTTTAGGCGATGGGCGGACGTTAAATACTAAACGAACCACATTGTTAGTTATCTAATTGGTTCTCAAACCCAGAGATCCTGACTAAGAACTCAGATTCTTTCGATTTCAAATGTATTACAAAAACATTGTCTATCATTAGCCAAAGTTGGATCTATAAAATTAATAAAGGATAATGAATACAGGATATCTGTCAAAGTATTTTTTTTTATTTAAAATACTTTATTGCAAAACACACTACACGACATTTAATTGGTAATAAAGAAACAAAAAAAAAAACAACAAATGGTGCGCAAAGGCGGTCTTATCGCTTATAGCGATCTCTCACAGACAACCTTTGGTGATAGGAGCTTAGAACGAAAACAGGTAAGTGCAGATAGAAAGAGGAGATAATAACTATAATTTAAGTATTTTAATCAAAAGCTAGAAGTACTAATAAGGTGGTTTACTATGTCCCACTAATTTATCGTCAATGTCTAATTAACGACTTAGAAACTGAAGGATAACTTTAGCTAAACTCAGCAGACGTCATTCAACATGTGTCAAATTAAATAACAAAGTTTATGGCCATTTGTTAGACGATATAGTTCATGTATTGTGTTAACCTAGAGTTAGAACTATTTTCAATTAATACGATCTGTAATTTTTAATCTTAATATGTCAAATGATGATACTATTCAGAAATAAACAAAAAGAAAAACCGACTTCAAACAAAACACTAAACAAATTTATATGCCCTAGAAAGTTCTTCTACAACCCTAATGACTTTCTAGTTGACTGCACACCTTGGGAATGAGACGATCGCCTCCAGACTGTTTCAAATAACAAAAATATGTTTATATCTTTATTAAAAATATATATATTTAAATATATATATTTATTTAATTATAGAAAAAAAATTGATCCCGCTGAGTTTCTTTCGCCGGTTCTTTTCAGGTCTGAGGTGTTAAATTCCGAACTGGTGGTAGATTTTTGACTATCAATAAGAAAGTGTAATCACTTCTATTTTGAATAAAGAATTTTGACTTTTGACTTTGAAGTAATAAAAATAATTGCATATTCAAAACATATTTTAGTTATCCTAAGTAAAACGAATTGAAAAATATTAGACTACTTGAAAGTCAATTTCCGATTATATAACGTAGTTACGATTATTGTTATATTTGGAGTCGGTGTGATGAAACAGTATACAGTCGACTTAATAAGCTAATTTATTATGAAGTCTGTTAACAAAAATATTGGACAACATCACATACATTACTCTGATCCCAATGTAATTAGCTAACGCACTTGTGTTATGGAGAATCAGAAGTAACGACACACCACAAACATCTGGATGTTTGTGGTGTGCCGTTGTTTTGTCGTGGGTCTGGACCCACGACAACATAGAAAACTATGAAATCTTTCTACATCGACTGGGCCGGAAATCGAACCCGGGACTTTGGAGTGGACACACTACTCGACCGTGGTTGTCGTCGTATACATACATACATTTTTATTAACACACATTTGTGTTACGTAAGTGAAACGTGTAAATTTAATTTGGCAGACGATCTGATCAACCGTTGTGCCAAACTAAATATACCTATGATGCATTTATTATACAACAAAAACAAAATAGTGTTTATCAAGAAATTAAATTTTTAATTATCACGGATCATTATTACAGTTATTAAAAACGGGACATTTCCCATGTTTATTGTTTATTTGATGGAGCTCGATTTTAGATATCTACGAATATCTCGTGAACAAGACAAATTAAGATTAAGATAAATTAAATTAATTTACAAGAACAACAACAGGCTGTAAATTTCCCACTGCTGGGCTAAGGACTGTTCTCCCTTTGAGGATAAGGCTTGGAACATATTCCATCAAGCTGTTCCAATTCGGGTTGGTGGAATACACATGTAGCAGAATTTCTATAAAATAAGACACATGCAGGTTTCTTCACGATGCTTTCCTTCACCGCTGATCACGGTTTAAATTTTAATCACAAATTAAGCACATGAATATTGATTGGTGCTTGCCTGGGTTTGAACTCGCAATTATCGGTTAAGATACACGCGTTCTAACCACTGAGTCGTCTCAGCTCTAGTCTGTATGTTAGAAGTGTGAACACTCTCGGAAAGAATATAAACCCATTAACCCATGCCTTAATTCCTTCCATTTTGATTCTGAGAGTGTGTGAATGCAGAGTGCCTAAGTCTTTACGCACACTTGTGTGTTATATGTCCTATTTATAAATATAAAGCTCTAATAATCGTATTCAGATAGAAATAAATATGTATTCGACCGATATAAATATATGTCTGAGCGGAAATCGGACGCGCAACTAAAGTTTTGATGTAACTGCAATAATTTTCCAACGGTAGTATCTGGGCAATATTTTCTGCAACTGTTGACACACTGAACTTACTGTATATAACAAAATTTGAGTGTCTGGTTGTAATATTAAAATGATCACTTTTTACTAAATACATATAGTATATACGGTACATAATTATACCAAGATAAAATTTTTAACAATTTTCTGTATGTTGTCTTAGATTTTCGCGATTAATACACATTGAAATAAAACTAGTTTTAACGGATTTAAATCGCGTATATTAATTATTTTTATCATCCCGACGTTTCGAGCACTTTACAGCGTTCGTAGTAACGGGTAGTCTACCCGATTTAAATCCGTTAAAACTAGTTTTATTTCAATTTTCTGTTTGTCTGGCTGTGTGTACGGACTAATCTTTAGAACGACTGACGCTAGAATAAACTTACCGTGAAGTAAAATATTCATTGTCGCTTCGGATTATACCTACCATGAAACGTTTAAATGTATTGTAATATTAAATTCATAGACAATGATGGGTGACGTAATATCATACTTAATAGACAGAAAGTATAATGAAAACAAATGTGGTTGGTGTGTTATTTTCTTAAGAAAAAATTAAATACATATATTGTTTGTTTTAAATCCTAACTATTGTTGTAAAGTTTTATGAGGAGTTCGCGTGAATGTAGAAAACGACGTGGATTTATTTGATGGATCATACATGCCCTAAGAAGCACATTATATACAATATATTTTTATAAATAAATTTTTTAACAAAACAATTGTATAATGTAGTTATAATTATTGCTATATTTGGACTGGACTAAACTAAAATGGAACCACATGGGAAGCAATAGCTTTCAAACAAAAAAAAAAATGTGAAAATCGGTCCACCTAGAACAATTTTTTTTTCTTATGGTATAGATTGGCGGACGAGTATATGGGCCACCTGATGGTAAGTGGTCACCATCACCCATAGACAATGACGCTGTAAGAAATATTAACTATTCCTTACATCGTTAATGTACCACCAACCATGGGAACTAAGATTTTGTGTCCCTTTTGCCTGCCTTTAAACCGGAACACAACAATACTGAGTACTGTTATTTGACGGTAGAATAACTGGTGAGTGGGTGGTACTTACCCAGACGGGCTTGCAAAAAGCCCTACCACCAAGAAAATGTAAAATTGTACACATGTAAAAAACAAATGAAGTCTAAAGTCGGTCTGAACAATAAAAGTTGAATGGTCATGAACAAATCGTCGTTGTTTGTTAAGACGAAACATTGTGGAATGCACTCAAATAGATGAGATACTTCCACCCGACCCACATCTCATCTCGTTGGGATTAACGGCACAGTTACACAATTCCTCGTTTCCTACACACATCCTCGTTAATTTAAAAATGATTTATGTTACACGATCTTATATTACGTTATTTATGATGTATTTGTGCCCACATAAAATAAATAAATAGTTACTAGCAGACCGTCCCGGCTTCGCACGTATGGACCATAAGTTTACTTTTAAATATTTTTACCTTTTATTTATATTTCTTCTGGTTACTTTTTTACAATTGTCGTTCTATTTTAACTTATTATACAAAAACCTTAATAAATTATATACTTAAACTCTCCTTATGAATCCCTCTATCTATTAGCAAAACAGCATTAAAATCCGCTCAGTAGTTTTGGAGATTATCGCGAATTTACAGACAGACAGACGTGGCCGGTGGACTTTATTTTAAAATATGTAGAGATATCTACCCATTACTTCACATTCAATGCCCTTTACACATATAAATATATTATATCACTTCGTATGTTACCTACACCAAATATTAATTTAAAGTATTTAGTGATAAGTCGATGGTGTAACTTCTTTACTTAGTATAAAACAAAGTCACTTTTTCTGTCCCTATGTCCCTTTGTACGCTTTAATCTTTAAAACTACGCAACGGATTTTGATGCGGTTTTTTTTAATAGATAGAGTGATTCGAGAGGAAGGTTTTTATATATAATACATAAACAATATAGTTAAGTAATATTGATAATTTTAAATGTTTCTCATGTAATGTTGTAATTTTATTAATTTTTTTGTGTTTATATTGTAAACGCTGCCTGAACCCTACTAGATACATCAAAATAATGTACTACAGAATTGTACACCTCAAAAATGTCTACAAAAAAGTCCGCGATGGTATATGTCTACCTCTTAAAGATAACCCACAATAAACATTTTTTTACCTTTTATTTTTACGAGAAAAAATGGTTTATTTTCGAAGCGATTTTAAGCAATATAGCATTAATCCTTATCCAACCAGGTACCTTAAATAAATTGTGCATTCAATATAGATCAATATTGCCCTTTACAGCGTGTAATTTAAACGAATATTTTCGAAGATATTACAGTTTTAAAACGCACGGACATAGCGGTTCGTATTTTCTAAGGAGTGAAAATTGTGTATATTGTACCTATTTGTTATCACTGCATGGTATGAGTGAGTGATTTAAAGGGAATGATTTTGTATATACATATAATACGTGAATAATAAATTAGATAAACACTAATAACTTTAGATATTTCTAATGTGATGTCGTAAAAAGACACACTTTTGCGCATATATTGCAAACGCTGACTGAATACTATGAGATAGATCAAAATAATGTACTACAGAATTGTACACTTAAAAAATATCTACAAAAATCTCCGCCATGGTATGTGTCTATCTGTTAGTCATAACCCACAATAACATTTTTTTGACATTTATTTTTTACCACATATATTGGCTAATTTTCTTAGCACTTTGAATTTAGCAGCAATCAGACGCGGTTAATATCGAAGCTCCCTAGCGAGGGAAATAACAATACTTAATAAATAAATAAAAATATTTAACAAAAAGAAAAAGAGACTTCAAACAAAAATATGTACTTAAAATGTAATAAAAATAATTGCTTATTCAACATACCTATATTTTTTAGAGTCATAATAAAAAAATAAATTACTTTGATATGTAAAAAAGTTTTATTAGTGATTTAATTATTATTATTTCGTTTAACTCAATAAGAGACAATCAGATCCTATAATCTGGTAAGGAACTGACATCCAATACAAAGTAAAAGCTATTTTGATGTACAGGAATAGCATTAAAAGTGTGAACTAAATTATCGGTTGAAAAAATACATGTAATGTTAACAATATAGTGTTATGATAGAGAATTTCTCGGTGAATTGAACGCAAAATCAAAATCCAAATAAACTTTATTCAAGTTGGCTTTTACAAGCACTTTTGAATCGTCATTTAACAATTAAGTGAAGCTACCACCGGTTCGGAAAGTAGATTCTACCGAGAAGAACCAGCAAGAAACTCAGTAGTTATTATTTTTCAACATTTAAAAAATACAATCATATTAGGTAAATACAATTATATATGTATGTAATTTATCCTGCCTGGTATTAACAGATATTAACTCCAAGCTTTTTTATCATCTTAAAAATCTTGTATCGAAACGCGTGCACTTTAATCGAAGATCGCAGTTTCGTATTAGGACAGCACATAATTCACGACCTTAGTTTTTTCCTGCAGTTCGTAACCCGCTTGAACTTGTTACTATTTTTAATTTAATAAAAAGGTAGGGTATTTAGGAACTATGATGGTTACTCATCGGACACACAGACATGTGTCGTAAATATTAACGATCCTTTACGTCATCGCCAATGCGCTACAACCTTGCAAACCAAGGATTAATATTGTCCTGATTATGGAATTTAACCTTACTAAGTATTTCTGTTTCGAGTGGGTGGTACCCACTTAAATGGATTCACATCTAGCTCTACCAGCAAGTATTCCACTTACTATCAATTGCCTTGTATTATAATCGTACATTCATTTTAATAAGCTGAGATGGCCCAGTGGTTAGAACGCGTGCATCTTAACCGATGATTACGGGTTCAAACCCAGGCAAGCACCACTATATATATGTGCTTAATTTGTGATAAAAATTCATCTCGTACTCGGCGGTGAAGGAAAACATCGTGAAGAAACCTGTATGTGTCTAATTTCATCGAAATTCTTCCACATGTACGTTCCACCAACCTACATTGGAACATAAACATTAATAGAAGAGGAGGCGTTATCTCAGCAGTGGGAAATTTACGGGCTGTTACTTTACTCATTTTAATTGGACAGAAAAAAACCCAATTTGACAAATGTTGGTAAATTAATTTTCCGAATTCCCTGAGACTTACTAGCGACTGCTTTACCATGACTGTACATTCATAATTCGACAACAAAGCCCAAAATTATAAGTAAGTAAGTTAATATTCCGACTGATCTGAGTCAAGCTGAGGATAAAGAGGTGTGGAGGAAGCTAGTGGACCTATCAATGAAGGAACTTTAGGAAAAGCAAGACCTAAAACCAAGCACACATAATAATATAATATAATATATATAATAATATTATAAATGTAAATGTTTATGATAATGGATGTATGTAGGTTTGTTACTCTTTGTCGAAAAAACTACTGAACGGATTTGGATGAAATTTTACAGTAATATAGGTTATACATCAGAATAACACATAGACTACAATTTATAATGATTTTATGTAATTTGGTCGTAATATAACGATACATCAAATACCGTAGTATATTTTGTAATTAAATATGTACCACTAAATTAAAAAAATATAAATAAATATATATGTAAGAAAATATGCATCGCGCTGAGTTTCTTTCACCGGTTTTTTTCAGGTCCGAGGCGTTAAATTCCGAACCGGTGATAGATTTTTGACCAGCAATAAGCAAGGATACACACTGCTTTGGAATAAAGATTTTTGACTTTGAAAAACAAAACCCATGCGAAGCCGGGGCGTATCACTAGTTTGCGTAAAATGAAAAGCAAAGTCGCCAAAATTAAAGTAAATGATCATCTCTAATCATCTCTCACTAATTGTTAGTTATTTTTAATAATACAGTATTGTATTACAGATATTCTTGATTATCTTTGTTAATACAATTCGAATAATTGTTAACATTAATTACTGTATAATGACGATTCAAAAAGCTCGAATCGAGTATATTAATTTTAATTTGAACGAAAATGAGGATGATATTTTTATTAAAGACTGAAAGCTGTGCCCGCGATATTGTACGCGTTTGAATTTTACAAAAAAAATTATTGTAACCTAAGTTACTCCTTATTATATCAGTTATCTGCCAGTGGAAATCCCGTCAAAATCGGTCCAGCCGTTGCAAAGATTAGCCGGAAGAAACAGACAGATAGACGAAAAAATGTAATTTTTTTTTTGTACATGTACTGTGTATACATACATATGCATTGAGTACAAAATGGCTATTTTAATATTACAAACTAACACTCCAATTTTATTATATGTATAAATAACGTCTATAAAACGTAATTATTCAATGGTATAATAAATTCCGCTTTATAGAATATCTTAAATGATGGAATGATTAACTTGGCTCATTATATCAATGCAAAGCTTTTGAAACTCATCACACTAAAAGGGAATTTTAATCGGCCTAAGTATTTAACGGCCGGATTTTGAATGTTCGTTCGATAATGATCTAATGTTTTCAGTGTTGCCAGTCTTTATTTTTTTTATCAATGATTTTTTTCGATTTAATTAGACGAAAGATTTTTTTTTTTAAGAAAACGGTTAATATGTGTGTTCTATAAGTAAATATCAGTTTTTGTGTATGTTGTTGATGAATTGATAATAAAAATAATGTAATACTATTTACAACTATAGTCATATTATTTAAATCATTTCACGAGCAAAATATATACATTATAGAGATGACGATAAAAACTAGTACTTACGAACACGAAAGAAAGAGATAGATGTACTTTTGTTTCGTCAATTGAATCCGCATATTATCTACAATATAAACTGTATGGATATATATAGTATTCTTCTCAATATGAAACAGTTAAGTAATAAGTTAACATTTCATCTCAGAATAAACACGAACAAAGGGCACTTGAATCGTACGAGAGCGAGTGAAGTGACTTCTAAAGCGGGGCTCAGACTTGCGGAACTCAGGGGGTGAGTTTGCTTTTTTATGTCACAGTATTATTAGCATTTTTGAATTATTGTCTTTTCTATATCAAATCGGCCAATCATTTCTGGTATCTCCTGTAGATACAATGGCTTACTAATCCTTCAAACCGGAGCACGATAATATTGACTACTGCTCCTTTGCGGTACAATATCTTATGAGTGGGTAGTACCTACCCAAGCGAACTTGTGATGCAAGTACTACGATCTAGTAATTTGTGCTAACAACAATATTCCCTTCTATTGCCCAACAATTTATGCTATTAATAGTTGAATCAAATATCAAAATGAATAATAAATAATTGATAATTATGTAAGAATAAAAATAATAATTGAATGAATCGAGAGCGAACAGAATGTTGGCAAGAATCCTGGTCGCATTTTTTCCGTTCAATCGCATTTCCAATTCTCTTATTCCGAACGAAAAATAAATGAAGCCTCTTGTCATCGATAAAGGCATTTTAGAAACGTATTCCAGGTCAAGGGGACACGGAACCAATTCCAAATTCAAATATAATTATGTATTAATTTTAACACAACGATTCAGATTTAGTTCGATCGAAGTTGGAAACTTATTCATGTCTTAGATAACAGTATTCCACATACCCACTAGAAGGTGATTTTTTTTTCTTTTTTTTATGATATGTTTGAACACGAGCATATAAGCAAGCTGGTGGTAAGTCAATACCGCCCATAGACATTGGGGCTGCTAGAAATATTAACCAATCGCATCGCCAATGCGCCACCAACGTTGGGAACTAAGATGTCATGTCTCTTGTGCCTGTATTTACTCTGGCTCCACCCTTTATATTGGAACACAACAAAACTAAGAACTGTTATTTGGAGGTAGAATATCTAAATCATGTTACGTCATACATAGTTATCCATATATATATAAAAACACATTTTTTTTATTAAAAACATGAAATTTGAATTTTAGTTTATTGATTAGAGATTAGAGATTATTTCCAACGCGCGAGTCCTAATCGCGCTTGGCCAGTGTTTCATAAGTATAAATAAACTTTGCCAGCACTTTTCCATAATCACAAAATGTTCAACAAACATCCATACCGTGTGCAGTACCTGTTAATTATGCAAAACGTTAATTAAGAACGAATCAGAATTTAAATAAGTCGTAAATTCGTAATACGTTTTTCGTGAGAGATTGCAATACGATAACATATCTGGCAACACTAATGCTCTATCCAGCGCTGATAATTGACACGCAACGGCAATTTTTTTCGCCGGTTTTCTACGTCAGTCTAAAATTGTGAGCGATGAAGCTTTTAAAAAACGATGCATTATTTAGGGCTGACAAGTGATCGACATTGGACATATTAGCGAAAAAAAAAAACAATATTCGAATCTTATTTTATAGTTAAATGAATTTATAGAAGTCACAGACTATATTTAAAATTTTTGAAATTGAAATTGGAATAAATTTATTTGTGATAAGTTGCCACAAATAAATATATTTAAAATAAGAAGGACAGTATATCTTTTACTATTAAAGATATCTAAGGAATTCTTAAAACGTTTATGATGGTGTTGTTGGTGTTGAGCACTTACCATTACATAACCCTATACATATCTATTTTATTAGCTTATTATTTATAGCTTACCCCCCGTTTTCGCACGGGAGTATCGCTAATACTAAGTATACTACGGAAGTTGTTTAAATTATCAATTTTGCTTTACAATATTGTCCATGTAATATGCCGTATTTAAAAAAAATCGCATCAAAATCCTTTACGTAATTTTAAAGCATACATAGGGACAGACAGCGGTAAGCGACTTTATTTTATACTATGTAGTGATACTACGCGTGCATCTTAACCGATGACAGCGGGTTCAATCCCAGGCAAGCACCACTATGTGTATGTGCTTAATTTGTGTTTATAATTCATCTCGAGCTCGGCGGTGTAGGAAAACATCGTGAGGAAAACTGCATGTGTCTAATTTCATCGAAATTCTGCCACATGGCATTGATAAATTTCATACGCTTTGGTTAAACCCGTCCGCTAAGCTACAGCGAATATGGTCTTATCTGTATGAGTCTGTAAAAATGTTTATATGTAAATACACTTCCAAGATGGCGTCTCCTGTCACAATTACCGCCGTGAAGGTAACCAATATATCATTATAATGCGACACGGGACTTAGTAGAAGGATGAAGGTGACACGGGAGAAGCCACGTCCATTTCAGTTCATGCATCTTAATATTTGAAGAAATTATTGTACACTATCATTTGCAATTTAAAAAATGCTTCTAAGGTTTTATTAAAAATAGTTTATGGCATGCATAATATACCAACACATCATAAATAATAATGGAAATCTTTACGTGTACGGTATTTGAAAAAATTGTCTTTTTGTTTTTTCTGTTCATCTGTTTATTAGTTCGTTTATTACCGTTAATCACGAAAACGGTATAACCGATTTGGATGCGGTATTCACTGACGTACTTTTGTAACCTTAGGGGTAATAATTTTATCAAAATTTTACCCAGGGCTGGTAAGGTTAAAAGCTTTTTTCGAAGAGTTCCAGCGGTTAATGCATTATCCCTTTGCATTTAAAAATCACCAAAGCAATCAACCGAATTTGATGAAATTTAGTGTAAAGCTAATTAAGCTCCAAGAAAGGAAATAGGGTACCCTTTTTGGTGAACCCATGACAACCAATAATACCCTTAAGGCTAAAACGCGTGCGAAACCGGGCGACTACTAGTATACTAGTATAATATAAATATTTGGAGGATGATTTTATGTTTATACCCCGGATGCTTCTCATTCTAACAAACTTTT
Source organism: Vanessa cardui (assembly GCF_905220365.1). NCBI lineage: Eukaryota > Metazoa > Arthropoda > Insecta > Lepidoptera > Nymphalidae > Vanessa > Vanessa cardui. The sequence continues at coordinate 1,875,311 of NC_061142.1, read as the reverse complement.
CGTTTACTTTTAAGCGAGTTCAGTTTTCAGTGCACACGGCTCTGACACGTGTTCGCAACTGCAAACAAATCTATGCTTTAATCCCCAACGGTACTATGTGTAATATCGTGTAATATACATTATATAGACAAACCCATCACAACTTTTTAATATGACAAGATTTTATTTTATTTTATGAAATAGGTTAGCAGTCGAGCATATGGGCCAGCTGATGGTAAGTGGTCACCATCACCCATAGACAATGACGCTTTAAGAAATATTAACTATTTCTTTCATCGTCAATGCGCCACCGACCTTGGGAACGAAGATGTCTATGTCACTTGTATGTAGTTACACTGGCTCAGTCACCCTTCAAACCGGAATACAACAATACTGAGTACTGTTGTTTAGCGGTAGAATATCTGATGAGTGGTGGTTACCTAGCCAGGCGGGCTTGCACAAAGCACTACCACCAAGATTATAATATAAATTTTAAACGTTCGATTGTGTGCACTCAATTATGTCATCTAACAGAAAAAACATCATAATCTGTCCATGCATTTGGGAACTACAAAATCACGACAGAGGCAAAGAATATAATACCTCTTTTGAGGTATACAGTCACGAACGGAGTCGCAGGCACCAGCAGTTACTAATAAAATTAATATTAGTATTATAATAACTGCAATATCTCTGTACACCCCTACTATAATACCTAATCACTAATGTAAATATTCACAATGAATTGTGATATGATCAATGCTGTAATAACTTAGCTTAACTTGTTTTTACGTTATAAGTGGCAAAAGAGCAGAAAGCTCACCCGGTAGAAAGTGACTACCACATCCCATGAACATCTGCAACACCAACACTTTCAGGGACGTTACCTTCTTTTAAGGAAAGTGTATGCTCTTTTCTTGAAGTATCCCAAGTTGTATCGGTTCCGAAAAACCTCTGGCGAAAGCTGGTTCCACATAGCGGTTGTGCCAGGCAAAAAACTATTTAGGAGCAAAAAGTGGATTTTCGGACACAAATTAAATTAGAGGTTTACTGAGCATTTTCATATCACTTGGTACCAGTTATTTTTGAAGCACAGAAACCAACCGCTCACCCAATTAATCCAACAGGGATTCGTTCGCAAGTCTCCAAGATGTGAAGCCGTACACGCCAGCCACTAGACCAGATGATTAAACATGACCAAAGGCTTACTGGATTTAATTTATATTCCGAACAATCCCATCCGAGTAGTTTCAACTCGCAGCACATAAATTGAGAGTTGCTTGAATTAATCGACGCGAGATAAACACACCATTTATATTCTATATGTAAATCTAAGGCATAACTATTTATATGTCTATATGTTTGTTCCAGTTACAATATATTTTAAACTATTCCAAATATACTAATTTCTATCAGCGGCTTCGTCTACGAATGGGTCAAGTATTACGTGCCATTTATGTTTTGTAACCCTAACACATATGAAATTTTGTGAGTGACTATAATATGGATTAAAAACAAAAGACAAACGGAGCGCACGGAATAATATACTGAAGTAATAATAGCGAATACAAAATAAAAAGCTACCTATTTATTTTCGTGTTTTATTTCATGAATTGTTAATATCACTGCCTTTTTGGTGGTAGGATTTTATGTATATTATAGGTACCACTCACTTTATTTTAAATTGAATCAAGAAACTTGTATATTTAGCTTATACTAAATATACTACAATTTTTTTCTAAAAACGCATTAAAATCCGTTGCGTAATTTAAAAGATCTGAGCATACATAAGCAGACAGCGGTAGTCATCTTTGTTTTATTCTATGTAATGATAATAAAAATCATATATAAATACGGTTGAATGTCATCAATACATGATATAAATACGGTTGAATGTCAGAAGTCTTCCATAACTTCTAACAACAACTATACAAAGTTAAGAATGAACAATGCGTTAAGTGAGTGAATGATGCAGCGATTCTTGCCGGAACTGAAGTCCAAATAAACTTATTCCCAAGCTAGAAAACTGCTATTTTACCAACATTATTAATACCAATATGATTTTGTTTATTTGTTACGTTTCGTTTTACGTCTTAATTACATTTTTATACAAACAAAACACTATTTTAAAACAAATAAATATGCACTAAAAAGTAATAAAAATAATTGCGTATTCAACATATTTTGTAGATTCCTCCCAAGCAAAATGAAATGAAAAATATTAGACTACTTAAAAGTCCATTTACGATTATATAACGTGGTTATTGTTATATTTGGAGCCGGTGTCAAAATTATCAAAATCGATCCACCCAGTTCAAAGTTTTCAGATAACAAACATAAAAAAAATGCAGACGAATTGATAACCTCCTCCTTTATGAATTCGGTTGAAAATTACTGACTCCTGAACAACTTGTCAATAAATTCTTGACATGCCTTGAGTCGAGATGGCCCAGTGGTTAGAACGCGTGCATCTTAACCGATGATTGCGGGTTCAAACCCAGGCAAGCACCGCTGATTCATGTGCTTAATTTGTCTTTATAATTCATCTCGTGCTCAGCGGTGACATCGCGAGGAAACCTGCATGTGACAAATTTCATAGAAATTCTGCCACATGTGTATTCTACCAACCCGCATTGGAACAGCTTGGTGGAATATGTTCCAAACCTTCTCCTCAAAGGGAGGGGAGGTCTTTAGCCCAGCAGTGGGAATTTACATGCTGTTGTTGTTATGCCTTGACACTAATTATCATGAGGAACATTATGTTAGGTGTACAGTAAAGGACACAGATTAACTTAACTCAGCCCTCTTATATACACATATTTTTAACCGACTTTAAAAAATGAGGAGGTTATCAATTCGTCTGTATTTTTTTTTTATATTTGTTACTTTGTTGTTTATGGATGGAACTGTCCAGTTTAATAGGCAAGCTGTGAAGGTGACTATGTTTTCGAATGTCTATATTTGTGTTATTCGCAAGGCTATTTTTAAATTTTCCTCCAAGTTTTATTCAATTTACTTAGACGTTTCGAACTAACTTCGTTTATTTCATCTAAATGGCACAGACGCATATAAACAGCACGCTTATTCTATCCATATAAAGAAAAAACAGTTTTTCTACTCAGCTTCCCTTGAAATAAAAAAATATATAAAAAATTTAACAAAAAGAAAAACCGACTTCAAACAAAACACTATTTCAAAACAAATTATGCTCTAAAAAGTAAAGTAAAGTCTTTTTCAGAGAAAGATAATTGAAATGAAAATACCGCATCCAAAAAATTATATCCATAAAATATATGGTACATAATAAACGTTTTCCAAAATTCGTATGTTACGCGATAAACGCAAGCATTTTCCCAACTTTGGGAATTTAATATGATAATATAACGAAATAATCCCCGTGCACGGCTCTCAAACGATTTAATAAATAGATAGCGCCCATATAAACTATCTCAAAGAGATCTTTCCGCTGGCGTCCGAATAGTTTTGTTTACGCTGCGGACACACCTTTGCGTTAAATATTTTTTACACCAATATTAATAAAAACATAATAAAATGTTACCATGCTGATATACCTATAAAACAGTTTACAATACCAAATAAAACCTTCTAATTTCGGATAGTAAATATGTTGAATATATTATAAAAAAAGTAGAAGTTTTTTATAAAAAAAATATTCTGCAATATAATATTGAAAATATACAAGAAATACCCAAGAATATATTTTTATCTATTTGAAAAAAAATAATGAACCGCTAATCTTTTGTTGTCTATGGACTTTTAACTCTGGCCTTGAAATGTGTATATGTTATATAAATCCATGCTACGCCTTATGGGGGCGGGGCAGTGACGTCATACAAGGGGCAGTTTGCTACCTTATATATAGTCTAGCTTCAGTATACCTTTTATTAACTGAACAAGAAAAATCTAAAAATATTCTCATTTACAATTTTTCATAGATTATTCTAAAAATATTCCAAAATAGCTACGAACTTAAAACAAAGCTTTTATAAGACGGAATGCGAATTGACACGCTCAAGATTGAACCTGAAGGACTTGATTATAATACTGGACATACCATTATGTTTATTCACACCTTATTTCGTGTCACTATGTCGTAACGTTCGAATCAAATCAATTTCATTCAAGTAAACTTCACAGTAAAGCATTTTTGAAAAGTCGATATTTAAATTCCGAGCGAGAAGCGAGAAGAAACGGCAAGAAACTCGCATAGCTGCTCTTTCCAAATAAACAGATTTACAATGCTGTTTTTTACATTAATTAGTGTCCTGCGATAAAACCCGAGCGTGAATCCAGGCTATTTTTTTCTCGTGCCTGAACCAAAGATATGATTACAACTAGAAATATTAACGATATCTAAATCTCTCACTTTCCACCAACCCGCATTGGAACAGATTGGAACAGCGTGGTGGAATATGTTCCAAGCCCTCTCGTTAATAGGAGAGGAGTATTTAGCCCAGCAGTGGGAAAGATACAGGTTGTTACTTAAATGTCCCACTGCTGAGCTAAGGTCTCCTCTCACTTTGAGGAGAAAGTGTGGAGACTTCACCGCTGAGTATGAGATGAATTATAAACATAGATTAAGGACATGAAAATTCACTGGTACTTGCCTGGGTTTGAAATCGCGATCCGAAGATGCACGCGTCCTCAATAATGGGCCAATTTGGCTCTAATTAAATAAATAATGAAACTAACTAAACTTCTATATCGCGAGCGAAGCCGTGTACGGCAGCTAGTTATAACAGAAACATCGAAATGTTATATAATATTGTATTTACATCGACCAGTATATATGTAGTTTAATCGTTCTGTGAATGTTATGTACATTTGTAATCGATGTACATATCAGAAGTTGTTTTTCTTTTTTTCGATGTTGTGTAAGCCATCAAATAATATATGTGTAATATATAGTATATTGAATAACAATGTATATTGTTAGTGTACTAATTAAATAATTAAATAAATCGTTTTGTATCACAACCCATTAGTGATAACCACATGAAGAGCGTAACACCAGTATATTAAGTGCGAGACAAGCAAACACACTTTATGGGTTCCGTATTTCCCTTGTGAATAAGAGCTCTTTTTATACACATTTTATATTTAACACGTTAAATGCGGAGCGAGGTCTAACACGCCCCGTATGCGTCCCTCTTGCGTTGCGTCTGAGAAAAACATAGATTTCTCTGTCCTGCCAAGGCCGTAACGTCTATTTGATATATTTTAGGAAATTGATAAATATATTAAGATGCCTATTGAAAACAGAACGCTATGATGTACCTACTTTAATACGGGTCTTTTTGACCATGTACCATACTAAAGAAATAAAATTCGATCACATCATAACATCACATCGGGTTTTAGTTTCTTAAATGTTACGGGGTCTAATAAGCCCCGTACCGGTATTGTACTAGTTTTCATACGAGGTCTTAATCGCCTTGTATCGCAGAAATTGAAAATAAAAAAAAAACGATGCTGCTGCCAACGTGGTAAATAACGAGACTGTAAATTCCTAGTAATCGTTCATTCTTTCTTACGTTTAAATGAAATATAGCTTCAGTATATCAAAAAATATTAAATAGCCTCAATTTTTGACAGTCTTTAGAATAAAACCCTTTAGAAATGTTGAATGAGGAAGATTTTGAATTTATTTTTTATATATTGTGAAATAAATATTTGTTACATTAATTTTACCTAAAAATGAAACTGCAGGTAAAACATTTAAAAACATCTTTGCAACCGAATCGTAAATTCGATTCGACGAGGGAATACGGCGTCTTACTACAATTCTACGCGGTCATGATTTATACGGTAGTTATTTTTAATTGTTATATTTAACAGTAATAGATGTAGTTGAGCAAAATTCTAGGTTGTAATTGGCAATCATTAAGGCTATTAGTCAAAAACTTAGATTCCCCAGTGGGGTTTCAACAACAACAACAACAACAGCCTGTAAATTCCCACTACTGGGCTAAAGGCCTCCTCTCCCTTTGAGGAGAAGGTTTGGAACATATTCCACCACGCTATTCCAATGCGGGTTGGTGGAATACACATGTGGCAGAATTTCTATGAAATTTGTCACATGCAGGTTTCCTCACGATGTTTTCCTTCACCGCTGAGCACGAGATGAATTATAAAGACAAATTAAGCACATGAATCAGCGGTGCTTTGCCTGGATTTGAACCCGCAATCATCGGTTAAGATGCACGTGTTCTAACCACTGGGCCATGGGTTTTCATGTAAGCCGTAAATAAAGAACTAGAAAATAGATATACTGGGATGAAAAACGAGCAAGCACAACAATAGTATTCATATTATTAATTTGTATGAATAGTTTCAGGTTAGATTATAAAGTGTGCTTTATAATCAAACATACATCGTATAAGATACATGATTTTTCATCAAAAATTTTCGATCCATGTATTATGCAGCCTATTTATGAAACGTAAGAAACGTTATGCGATATATCATATCTTTGCCACAAATGTGGAAGAGATATAACAGTGGAACATTTATGGAATGTTACTTTATATACTATAGTGATTCGGGAGGAAGGTTTTTGTATATTATATACATGGACAATAAAGTAGAGAAACACTGGTAATAAATTTAATAAAATTTCTAATGTGATGTTGTAACTAAACAAATTTTATTCTTTATTTACTATCAGTATTGCACCTGTACGAAGCCGGTGCGGTTCGCTATAAAGACTGCTAAGTGGGTGGTACCAGCTTTTTTTTAAAGTGTAGGTGACAAACGAACTGCAACCTCTCCTTATTGAAACTGACTAGACTGTATTTTTAATAAATATGTTTTCCGTTAAGTTTCATTAACCTACACCCTTAGGGGGCAAATAGGTTAATATAAGCGTGACAATCTTAATTCAATATACAGCGCTTTCGCCCTTCAAGGTTAGTGGAATTTATGATACGATCTGGCCTTCGTCATCGTTATTTCTTATTCGCCAATATTATAAATAACCTTGTAGGACATTCATCATTTAAGGTTTTACTACCAAATAAAAACTCCTTGTCTAATTGTTTTTACAGTAACAAAATTTCTTAGTTTTAAAGAATATATATACATATGTTGTACGTTCTATCTCATTGGTAATAAGTATTTCAATGTATTTATTGTTCTTGGTTTCTCGTACATAAAGGAGTCCGTTGTGGGTCCCAAGGCTCTAGATTTAAAACCCTGTTTCAGACCAGCAAATTTTTGCTCAAGACATTTTGAATAGCATTCCAAAGATTTAAGTTTGATCTTAATCTTAGTCGTATGGAAACGCCACCTCATCGATTTTATAGAGTACACCAGCGTTTGCGTTTGGAAATCCCAGTAATCAAATTAAATCAATTTTATTCAAGTAAACCTCACAATTAAGCGTTTTTTAATCGTCAACAATTAAATACTACCATCGTTTCGGAAAGCAGCTTCTAGCGAGAAGAAACGTCAAGAAACTTGCATAGTTGCTCTTTTTAAATAAACAGATTTACAATGCTGTTTTAAATGTGCAATTTACAGTAATTAGTGTCCCATGATGAAACCCGAACCTAACTCCAGGCGTTTCTAAAAAGTACTCTTTTAATGAATAATATGATTTATTTATTTCTTTATTAATTTAGTCTTAATAATCTTTTTAAATTTTAAGAATGGTAAATTGATTATATTTTCCAGTATCTTATTATATATGCGTAAACCATTGCCCAAAAACGTTCTTTTTACCGTATGCAAACGGAAACTGGGGGTTACAAGTTTATTCTTATTTCTTGTATTAATAGTATGTATATCAGCATTGATGGAATATTTTTTATATTCTTTTGTATAAACATTATACTAACGTAAATATATTGTGAAGCAGCCGTTAATACACCAATTTCTTTAAATTTCTCGCGTAATGATGTAGAAAATGCATTGGCGCTTATCTGATCGTCTTGTTTTTTGGTACACAAAAATATCCTTGTTTTAATTAATTGTGACCTCATGTGTCTCTAATTAACTTTTTTCCAGAAATAAATTAAGACTTAAATAATTATAACTTTGCCTGTGTAACATACATAACATGCGTATAACTCATTTTCTAATTACAGCTTAATTTACTCGAACAGCCATTTCTTTAAACATTTTAAATATTTTTTAAATGGCGTCATTATAAAAAAAGGTTACATATAAATTTTAAATTATTAAAGATAAAGAGAATTAGTTAAAAACTGATATTTCGTGTGGGGTAATGTTATTTATAAAATACCCCCTTTTTCAAAAATCACCCTCAACAAATAACAAACCTTAAAATTAAAATAAATAAAATAATAGTAATAATGGTTCTGGTTTGTCTTTCGTTGATTATAATACACGTAATTTTCAACGTATATTTGTTTAAAAGAAGAATTTACCCCCAAAAGGAGTAATCAGGTTACAATTTACTGTTATAATAGATAAATTTGTACATAAATAATTTTATCTTGATACAACTGACGTACTAATACAGGACCGTGACATTTCGCTTTATATATTGCCGACAACACGGTTCTATTTCCCACGCATTTGAATATCTGATTAGAACTTTGTCCAACTGAGCGTGATACGGAAAATGGGACCGAGGAATCTCTTACATCTGGCGAACGTTTTAGGTCGATTACAAACAGACCGCAAAACTGTCTTAGTGTATAAATATCGAAATAAAATCAAGGCAATTTTAGCTTTATATTTAAAAAACAAAATTATATCATCACTAATCTTTTGTACTTATTTTAATTATATTCGACTGAGTAATTATTCACAGAACAAGTGACGTATCTTTTAGTTTTCTGCAATTATTCGAAATATAAATTATACTTAGTGGTATATTTTAAAATTTAAATTTCGAATAAATTTCGAAAACTAAAGGATGTTAAAGTAACGTATCATTTAGTTTTCGAGATTTATTCGAAATTTAAATTTTACTTATCGTAACACCACCTACTTATTATATATATATCGTCTATCAGCAACACTTTTCATGTGTTTTAGTTTGAAGGGTGAGTGAGCTAGGGTAACAGGCACATAACATATTAGTTACAAAAGATTGTGGCGCATCGGTGATATAAAATCGTTAATAATTACAAAGACAAAATATATGGACAATAGTGACCAGTTAAATATCAACAACAACAACAACAACAACAGCCTGTAAATTCCCACTGCTGGATCAAAAGCCTCCTCTCCCTTAGAAGAGAAGGTTTAGAACATATTCCACCACGCTGTTCCAATGCGGGTTGGTGGAATACACCTGCAGAATACAATGCAGAATTTCTATGAAATTTGTCACATGCAGGTTTCCTCACGATGATTTCTTTCACCACTGAGCACGAGATGAATTATAAACACAAATTAAACTCATAGTGGCGCTTGCCTGGGTTTGAACCCGCAATCATCGATTAAGATGCACGCGTTCTAACCACTGGACCATCTCGACAGATTTAAATATCAGAACATTTTAAATGGACTTTATTTACTACACTAGTAGTCGCCTTCAGCTTTGCTCGCGTGTGAGAGTATTGCTTGTTATGTGTTAGGCAAATAAATGTCCTTTCTTGGAGCTCTAGTTTTCTTCATACCAAATTTCATCAAATTGAGTTCAGCGGGTTTGAAAGAGCGACAGATAGACATAGTTACTTTTACATTTATAATATTAATATAGAATAAATATTAATATAAAGAAGCTTATACCTGTTAACCTTTAGCCTAGAAATTCATTTTTATACTGAATGGATAAGCCGTATAGTATGGTATGCTGCAGCGCTTTGTAATGAGTTGCAACAAATGGGTTAGTTTGAAAAGCCTGTACAATAATAACTTGTTTTTCCAATGTTATGGTGATGCGTCTACCTTAAATTATATCAATTTGTTGTTGGTTGTAGTTTGTAGTTGTTGGTTCTCCATGCACTTTATTTAAACTAAAATGTATTTAAACCAAAATGTTAACTTAGTGATTACATGCACTCTGTTACTATTTCAGCATGAAGTGGTTGCCTGTAACTGAGGTAGCACATAGCATCTTAATTGTATTAATTTAAATGGCTGTATTTGTGTATACTTTGTTGGCGATCCAATAAATAAAATAAAAAAAAAATAAAATAAAATAAAAAAATAAAATTTCAAACATATATACCTAAATTAATTCATACTTGCTGTGCCATTCATGCTTGTTGTAGTCTAAGTTATGCCTTTTTAAATCATCTATTTGCATAAAAGTCCCGTCAAAATCAGTCCAGGAAAAAAATTCTTTTGACATATGTGCCGTACCATACATTCCGTATGCATTTAGTAAAATTTGGTTATATTAATATTACAAACATACACTCAATTTTGATTATACTTATGTATAGTATATTTACACAACCAAAACGACCAAATTCCATCTTCTAATTCATAAAAAAATAACCTTTAACAAATTAAATTGTTTATTATTTTTAAATATATAATCTGATATATAGTTAATGACACAATAATCGAAACATATTCTGATGAAATAAATCGTGCCTTTATTATAAAGCCGTACGCTTTCGTTACGATATTATCGAAGGTTTCGTTTCAAGGTCACGACTTACCGCTTTTAAATTACTTAATTAATTTGGTTATTATATGAGAAAAACAATTCGAATTTAAATCGCTTTCAACTCCACTGGTTTTAGCCCCCAATTAGCAGTCTATAAAGTTTTATCGTGAAAATTACTTTTTCGATAAAACCTTAAATGTCTCTACTTTACTTGGTGGTAGGGCTTTGTGCAAGCCCGTCTGGGTAGGTACCAATCACTTACCCCCAAATAACAGTATTCAGTATTGTTGTGTCCCGGTTTGAAGGGTGAGTGAGCTAGTTTAACTACAGGCACAAGGGACATAACCTCTTAGTTCTCAAGGTTGGTGGCATTGACGGTGTAAGGAATAGTTAATATTTTTTACAGCGTCATTGTCTATGGGTGATGGTGACCACTTACCATCAAGTGGCCTATATGCTCGCCCGCCAAACTATAATAACAAAATAACCTTATAAAAGTACCCCCTTAAGACACTTAAAAGTCGTCAACTAGTTTGAGATGTAGATACCGACAGTGTAGATCTACCGAGAAGAATTGTCAAGAAACTCAGTAGTCACTCTCTTCCACCAATTCTTAATCTTACTAGATGACCTGATGATTACATTCTATGTGTTTAAACTTCTCTATTTGGCTGTACAGTTTTGACACACAGATTATAGAATTTCATCATACAAAGGTATTATGACAGCTTTGCACGAGATGAATAATATATATAAAAATAAGCATGTGATGACTTTGTCGTGTTGGTATTATAATCCATCCTTTCTAATTTTTTTCATACACGGAAGCAAATGGTTTTCTGAAGATATTCGAGTCTTTGTGGAAAACCAAGTTATGTTTTACCCAATAAAACCCATGCAGTGGCTGTCCTCTGTCTGTTTGTGACACGGATCTGAGAGTCTGCGAAGTTATTTTTTTATGTGATGTGCAGAAATAACGAGCAGGAGCCTCATATGATGGAAAGTGATTACCATCGCCCGTGGACATCTGCAACACCTGGGGTCTTGCCACCTGCAAAAACCCCGGTGTTGCCATTGCCATTGCCAACCTTTGAGGAAGGTGGACACTCTTTTGTTGAAGGTCAAGTCGTATCGGTTCGGAAGCTGGTACCACAGATTGGTTAGGCTAGGCAGAAAATGTCTTAAAAATCGCGTTGTTGTAGATTTTTCGACATATTGTTACACATATTAACTGCCTCTGCCGTTCAAATCAAATCAAAATCAACTTTATTCAAGTAGGCTTTTACAAGCACTTTTGAATCGTCATTTTACAATTAGGTGAAGCTACCACCGAAGAGAAGAACAGGTAAGAAACTCAGTAGTTACTCTTTTTTAGCATTTAAGAAATACAAAGTCATATTAATTAAATACAATTGTTTAAATTAATATACTGTTACTTTCATATGCAATTGTATTTTCCCGGCATTGAAAATCAAAATGAAAATATACTTTATTCAAGTAGGCTTTTACAAGCACTTTTGAATCGTGATTTAACAACTATTTTAAGTGAAGCTACCACCGGTTCGGAAAGTAGGTTCTACAGAAAACTACAGGCAAGAAACTCAGTAGTTACTCTTTTTCACCATTTATAAATACAATTGAGTGCATAATCTTTACTTTAGTACTATGATACTAGATCAAACAGCAGGTAAAATAATTAGCCGATTTTAAAATTAATTCCGATTTCATTTATGTTCGAACAAGTTTTTTTTTTTTATATTTAAAGCGATCCGAAAGCCTTCCGGTTCTATTGTTCGAAAACACTCGGATGAAAATTTCCAATCAAAGAAGGCACTGGAAGTTTTAACACAAAAGGTAGTTTTGAAGTTCTTAAGAACTCGCAATCAGCGAAACGTTTCGAGAATAAACGATCATTATTTACAACACTTATTCGAGTTTCATTTGTTCTATAGTAAAAAATAACAGCACGTGCTTACTTTGATATTACCTGACCATTATGAAATGTCGAAAATTTGTTAAAAGAACATTTAATCTACTATCCTATTATATTTATTCGGCTAATACTGTATCAGCTTTGCAATCGTCGCATCAATAGCCTAAGTGATAGCGGGTAAAACTGCGAAGCAAAACTTCTTATGAAATAATATTATTTATGTACAAAAATCTTCTCAGTGAAGTATATCCTTTAGTATAAAATGTATCCATATTGGTTTAGTATTTATTAGTAGATATGAATTGATATAATTATATTATATGTGACAGAGAAACTCAGGGAGATGAGGAATAGTGTTCATATATTAAAACAAGTTAATTTCATCGTAAATATCCGCTAGGTGGCGCTGCAAGATAACATCTATCGTGTAACATGTCGCCATGACAATTTAAATACACACACAGACGCGACAAAGTCGCCGGGTTTCGTTAGTATATTTATGTAACAGCTTTTTAACATACCGTACTATAAATAACCATTAGAAGCCAAATAAATACAAAAACATTACATAGGAAGCCTTTTATGAACAATAATAATAAAACAAGAGTTAAATTTTCACCAATGATTCTGAGTTCGAACCCGGGGCAAACACGGAATTAATATAAGCTTATAATTTATAATATATCTGTCCCATGTATTGGAGCAGTGTGGTAGAGTCAGCTCCAGTACTTCTACTCAAAATGGAAAGTCTTTGCCCAGCGGTGGTGCGTGGTGAGCCAGTGGCGGTGGACGTTGGTAAGTTGTTACTTTTTTGACTTAATATGATATATTTTTAACTATCAGAATATGCGATACAAATAGGCAAACCATTTTATCCCCAACTAAAAAATCTTCTTTCACTATCTATACACATAATAAAATTGGAGTGTCTGTTTGTAATATTAAAATTGGCCTTTTTACTCAATGCATATGTATTTACACACGGTACTAATGTCTGAAACGGCTGGAAAGATTTTAATGGGACTTTCCTTGGCAGATAAGTGATATTATTACAGTATTTTAGGCTACAATAGTATTTTTTTTGTTATATTCAAAGGCGTACAAGGTCGTGGGCACAGCTAGTTAATAACTTAATATATAAGATTGTTTACATTGGATATAGAAAACTCGAACCTTGGCGAAACCAAGAGCAGCGTTGGATTTTTTGGCATTTGCGTGTACTTATAAACTTATCTACATAATACCATTTTCAAATGTCTGCCTGGCACGCAATGCACAGCCGTAACGGGTGGGTCAAACAAGATGATATTTTGCACGGGAATTCATTATAGAACTTAAAGGTCATTTCTAAATTCATCCTTAGGGGGTGAAAATTGGTAGAAACCAGGCATATCTGATGTTAGAAAGATGTAACACTGTACTTGTGATTATATGCAAATATTTTTTCAAATTCATCACCTAAGGGGGATAATTTAGGATGAAAAAACTGTATGGAATTTCGAAAGAAATATATCTTTCAATATGGCTTTTATTTATAATGAAAACTGTTGATATGTCATAATATTATCATTTCTGAGAGAATAGAATGCGGGGGTGAATGATTGAACTATTAATAGATTAATTTAAATAACTAACATGACTATATTTTTTTTAATGTTGAAAAAGAGTAACTACTGAGTTTCTTGCCGGTTTTTCTCGGTAGAATCTACTTTCCGAACCGGTTGTAGCTTCACTTAATTGTTAAATGACGATCTAAAAGTGCTTTTAAAAACCCACTTGAATAAAGTTTATTTTGATTTTGAACAGGTTTTAGGTTCAAAGGACAGTTATAACAGTGTTTTCTTGCAATTTTCGGGAAAGGTAAGCTATAAAAACGAATCAGCCCTGTCACCAGTTGAGGCAATAAGTCGAGGTATTTTACTTTTAATGAACCTTTTTGCACCTACTTCAATCTTACGATAATAATAAGAAGCCTTCCATACAAACGGTTACAGTATGTAAAATTTCAATACTCTGGACGAATTCAGAAAATCGCTGTACAACAGAGAATAAGGAACTAAATGAACTTAGTTTGAATGTAAAATAATTAATTTTAATAATACATAAGTTATATGTATGTTACACGTTTATGGCTAAACCACTGAACTGCATTTAATTTAAACTTTTTCTAAAACAAGCAAACCCTAATGAAGCACATAGGCTTTTTCATAAGTAACATATAGATAGCAAAATTGAGATAACTATATTAACATATATGCGTATAGAGGAATGAGCTTGGTTTTTGTATAGTCGTTGTATCGTTGTGTCCCTTATACGGTACAATTTCAAGTACTGCTGTTGGACTGTAGAATATCAGATAAGTGGCAATTACCTACCCTAAGGGACTTGCACGAAGCCCTACCAATTATGTACGTATATAAAGTAACAGCTTGTAACTGTATATCTAAGATTCAACAAAATATGAAGGTGTAAGGTGTGTGTCAGAACTCATAACTACTTTAATAAAAAGCATTTGCAAATATAATACAATATCTTGAACCTATTTAATTTTCAGATCTGAGATGGCCCAATGGTTAGAACGCGTGCATCTTAACCGATAATTGCGGGTTCAAACCCAGGTAAGCACCACTACATACATGTGCTTGTTTGTGTTTATAATTCTCGTGCTCGGCGGCGAAGGAAAACATCGTGAGGAAACTTGCATGTGTCTAATTTCATCGAAATTCTGCCACATGTGCATTCCACCGACCCGCACTGGAACAGCGTGGTGGAATATGTTCCAAACTGGAGAGGAAGCCTTATCCCAGCTGTGGGAAATTTAAAGGCTGTCACTTTACTTTTATTTAATTTTTATAAATAGATTTACATACAAGAACATACAAAGTATTAAAATAAAGATAATACATGTATCTATTACAATCTATTTAAGCGAATATCTACAGAGTACTCTTATCGATATAGATCTATTTTCCGAATCGCTGATATTTCCACTCTTAATTAATCTCGTTGGAATCATCACTCGATTCCAAAAAGCGTATGAAATCTACTTGAATAAAGTATATTTCGATTTTATTTCATTTACATGCGATAATAATCAATAAATATTTTATCATTGCCGAAATGGCCCAGTGGGTAGAACGATGTACGATCTTAACCGATGATTGCGGGTTCAAACCCAGGTAAGCACCACTGGATTTTCATGTGCTTAATTTGTGTTTATAATTCATTTCATGCTCTGCGATGAAAGAAAACATCGTGAGGATTTAGGCGTTTGTGTTTAATTTCCAATCAATTGGTGAAATATTTTCCAAACCTTCAAATCAAAGGGAGAAGAGGTCTTAGCTCAGCAGTGAGAAATTTAAAGGCTGTTGTTGTTGTCGTTGTTTTTTATCATTTATCCGTAAAATCCGGACAATTTTTATTTACGGAAATATACGGAATTGAGCAAAAACAACGATCAGCAGTTCAACGGTGTTTGCTATCAATGCATCGGAAAAGAGCCTTTGATTGGATTTTGATGGATATTTTATTACGACTGACTCGATACAGTTGCTGTTATAATATTTTGATTAAGGTGATATCAGACGGTTCATTCGAGTGAATGATATTTTGAGTGAATGATACATTTCTCTTTCATTCCATATTCGCACGGCTTAGCTGGAATGACATAAAAAAAGAACAATCGTCCGTAGTTTCTTTCAATATGGCGTCGAATGATGTGTCTCTTGGAATATACTTAATTTGTGATAATTTGATCACAAGGTTTCTCTGTGTTCAGTTTCGTTCATTCGGAATGGGAATGTAAGATGCCGAATGAACTGATCCAACGTCGTTGGATCAGTTCAGTAATAAATTCATTCGGCACTTTTGTTTCACTTTGTGTTTAGACGTGTCACTTTGAGTGACAGGTGCAAAATGAAATGCGAAAATGAACAAAAAATGAACCGTTTGATTCCACAGTTCTTACAATTCTTTAAGATAAAACTGAAAGCTACTTTGGGGAAACAATGAATTTCTAGTTACATCTTATACGTCTTGTTATCGTCGTCCTTCCATGTCTGAAGAGGATATTTAAGCGTAAGGTAAGGTAGCCTTAGATAGGTAACTGGAGATAATCGCCAGGGAACACGTGATAATCACATATACTAAATTGTACAACCCGTTAAGTAGTTAAGACACGAAAGTATAAATTCCAAGCAAAATTATTTTCGCATTTACGATATTACTACTGAAATAAACGTCTATCAATTCATCAAATGTAATGAAAGACTATAAAAATAAACAAAAATTTGAATAAAAAATAAACAGACTTCAAACATGGGACCACACAGGAAGTACTAATTTCCAAATATCGAATGGTCGAGTGGTGTGTACATCGGTTTTCATGGGTACGCCACTCCGAGGTCCCCGGTTCGATTTCCGGCCGAGTCGATGTATGATTCTGATGTTCCATAATACAAGTACTTTAGCTACTTACATTGGGTTAAGAGTAATATATGTGATGTTTTCTCATATTTTTTTATTTTTTATTATTATCAAAATAGGTTCACCCAGTCAAAAGTTATGAGGTAACAACCATACTCCTTTTTTGAAGTCGGTTAATGAATGAAAACAGTAACATTTTCCATGGAAAAGAATACAATAAATACTCATATATACTATGAAAAGTTAAATAATATATCACTCACTTCCGCGTATAATGTATGTTAAAAAGTTATTCTCATCTCGTATTATTTGACAACAAAAAGCAGTTAAAACCGCTTCACATCAGCTGGTCTCCCGACGGATATATTACAGTACTTACAAAAGTTCCAAATGTTACGCGAGTTCGGATATCGAACTGATGAGATTAAATTTATCCAACAATGGTTTTGAATTGTGAAAACAAATGCAATTTTATAAACACCGTTTGCAAAAAGTATACCGATTGATCACATCCAGATATATCCGGAAAAAACCGGTTTAAAATCGAAGCTGTATCTTATAGTTTCATATTGTTGTTCTTTCAGACTTTTGTCATTTTGTTTATACAGAAGATATAAAAATAATTCCTCATATATTATTCTCCCCAATAGTTCTAACCACTGGACCGAGATGGCCCAGTGGTTAGAACGCGTGCATCTTAACCGATTATTGTGAGTTTAAGCCGAGGCAAGCAATATTCATGTGCTTAATGTGTGTTTATAATTCATCTCGTGCTCGGCGGTGAAGGAAAACATCGTGAAGAAATCTGCATGTGTCTAATTTCTTCGAAATTCTGCTACATGTATATTCGACCAAACCGCCTCAGAACTGCGTGGTGGAATATGCTCCTTCTTATCAAAAGGAGAAGAAGTCTGAGCCCAGTTGTGGGAAATATATGTAATACTATAGGTACATTGTGTTCAATATCTTCTTACTGGATTCTGTGAGCCCTACGCCGTATTTTATTATTAACCGAGGATAATAATAATAACTGTTAAATTGTATTAGTATCATCGAGTTTTATTAAAATCCCTTCCCCTAAATAAAGGATCATGTAATCCTTGAGGAAAATACGCTACGAGTAATTTTACTTCTCACTAATAGTAGAGCCGTCTCATTATAAAACCCACCATGGCAAAGCCATCGCTATAAAGTATTTTGAGATTATGTAAAAGATACTTTCGAATTCTATTAGAATAATTCGTAAGAATCTTTCAAATCTACCTTTAGTATCCAAGCATCATGCAGCAATTTGCTATGTTATTTTGTCATATTTATGCCACGATTATGGTAGACGCTATAATAACAGCAACTAGTTCAAACCAATTTCAATTACACAGAGAAAAGATAATAGAATAATAATTAATTAACAGATTAAAAGCATTAGCAGATTATTTAACTCAAAATGTCAACAAGTAGATACGAGATCTAATTGATAACTGTATGGCAAGATTATTGCAAGAGATTAACGTAAACAAATTCTTAATCCTATGTATTTTTATATGCTATTGGCTGTCGGACGAGCATATGGACCATCTGATGGTAAGTGGTCACCACCGACCATAGACAATGGCGCTGTAAGAAACATTAACCATTTCTCTCGTCGCCAATGGGCCACCAACCTTGGGAACTAAGATTTTATTTCCCTTGTACCTATAGTTATCTGGCTCATTCATCCTTCAAACCGGAACACAACAATATTAAGTACTGTTATTTGGTGGTACTGATAAGTGGGTGGTATCTACCCAAACAGGTTTTCCTACGCCCTGCCACGAAGTAAAATGTCACATTTTGGTTGCTGTAAAACTGCTAACTAGGAACGGAATCAAAGCCAAAATATTGTCAAAGATTATTAAGATGAAGACAAAGTTTCATCACAGAAATACACTCTAAAGATTTTATGTTAATGCTTCTGACAAGTCGAGCGCCATTACAGAAAGTAACCTTTTATTTAAGTACATATTTTCTACGAAACTGTAAACCATTATTATTTATAAGCTTTTCAAGTCTTTAGTACTAGATATTGCTATCTAGACGTACACGCGGCAATTTTTTTTAAATAGGCTATTTGACTGGTTTTTAAAATCAATTTTATATTGGTGGTAGGGCTTTATGCAAGCCCGTCTGGGTAGGTACCACCCACTCATCAGTTATTCTACCACCAAACAACAATACTCAGTATTTTTGTGTTCCGGTCTGAAGGGTGAGTGAGCCAGTGTAACTACAGGCACAAAGGACATAACATCTTAGTTCCCAAGGTTGGTGGCACATTGACGATGTAAGGAATAGTTAATAATTCGTACACGTCAATGTCTATGGGCGATGGTGACCACTTACCATCAGGTGGCCCATATGCTCGTCCGCCAACCTATACCATAAAAAAAAATATACATATATTATTTAGTAGAGGTTAAGGAACCCAGTAAAAGTTGATTTTTTTTATTTCTAGTACATATTTGCCGAAACGCTACTTGGACAATATGGCGCTGCAATGGGGTCGGTGACGTCACTTTGCTGTATTTTAATCTGTGGTACATATAGTAGAAAAGCAAGGTTTACAAGAAAGTGACTTCATCATAAGCCCGGCCAAACAGAACTGTTTTGTGTCACATGACAAACGTTTGAAAAAATGCATTTTTATTTATTGATTTTTGAATATATTATTTTCAAGTTTCGTTAGTAAATAACCATTTTTAAACTCATAATATACACTGATTACAATAATTTACAATAATTTTTTTGCATTGTCAAATAGCCTATTATAATCTACTTATATCTATTCCTCTATAGTAATATTATAAATATGAAAAAGTAACACTGTCTGGCTGTCTGTCTGTTACTCTTTAGCAACCAAACCACTGAAATCAGTATGAAGCAAACTTGAGCTCCAAGAAAGGACATAGGCTAATTTTTGCCTAACTTATAACAACGAACCCCTATAAAACGAACGAAGCCGCGGGATACAAGTAGCTATATAAAAAACATTACAATGCTGCAGCGTTCAAAAATATCCTGGACTCATAGCACGGGTCGACCCAATAAAACGGTTTTTTTTGTGGTATATGTTGGCGGACGAGCATATGGGCCACCTGATGGTAAGTGGTCACCATAACCCATAGACAATGACGCTGTAAGAAATATTAACTATTCGTTACATCGTCAATGTGCCACCAACCTTGGGAACTAAGATGTTATGTCCCTTGTGCCTGTAGTTACACTGGCTCACTCACCCTTCAAACCGGAATACAACAATAATGAGTACTGTTGTTTGGCGGTAGAATAACTGATGCGTGGGTGGTACCTACCCAGACAGGCTTGCACAAAGCCCTACCACCAAGTAATTAGTTTACCATCAGCAAATGTGCAGTTATAACGGAATGTGGAAAGTGATAGCCTGAAAAATTCCATGTCCCAGAAAGCATCTTGGACGGTCGCCTCTTTAGATTTATGACAGAAGGGGATTATACAAGGAAACTGATCACCTGAGGTTGCACATATACGTATAATTGCTACTTGATGACTTCCAAGCAGGATGTACTACAAACATATATAATTGTTTTTAACTAACATGACTTTGTATTTTTAAATTTTGAAAAAAAAACTACTGATTTTCTTGGCAGTTTTTCTCTCTAGATGCATTCTAAGCGGTGGTAGCTTGACTTCATATAGTATGTTAAATGCGCTTGTAAAAGCCTACTTGAATGAAGTATATTTTGGTTTTGATTTTATACAATGTTATATCTGTTTATGAACAAATTAACGTCAAATTAAACGCTCCCTAAAATTTTTAAAAATTAGACGAGATGTATATAGTTGTGAATACCGTGACAAAAGTCAATTAATGTGGAAATATTGTAAAATATCACGAAGTTAACAATTAAATCGTGGAATACGAAGAAGCAGTGGTATTTAATTATGTCTAGACTTGGATATATTGCTTCAGAGCAGACAGATTAAGGACATGAGCTGAACGAGAAATGTTTGGATTACTTTGCGAATAAAAATTTACGGTGCAATTTTTTTGTATGAAATATTTCATTTATTTCCTTAAGTCAGCTTAGCTGTTGGTAGGTAAAATTAAATGTATGAACTTCATCAGAAATTTATCTTTATTATATGGAACATAATATAGTTTTAAGAATAACATTGATAAAGGTAACATCTCACTGTTGAGTTATCTTCTATTACTAAGCAACTTCACTGTGATTTAGAATGATTTATTGAGATTTGAATACTTGTACTGATGATTCTTCGCTAGTGAAAATCATCATATTTTCTTTAAGGCGTTCAGTGCACTCCAGCACAAGTTCACACGACTAGATAAATAACTTGTATAGTTGAAACTCGAAATATAAACGATTAAAAACATGCATTAACAATATATGCGAAAACAAAATAAAAAAAAAATTAATATATAATATCATAATTTAAAAAAAAAATGAAATATCAATAGATTTTCAAGAATAGTATAATATGAAAAAAATACTCTCCATTTTCTTAATAAATAATAGGTATTCATACTTTTGTAACAGTTTTTTAAGTGTAACTTTTGGGTACATTAAGAGTTTTT
This sequence comes from Vanessa cardui, assembly GCF_905220365.1. Lineage (NCBI taxonomy): Eukaryota > Metazoa > Arthropoda > Insecta > Lepidoptera > Nymphalidae > Vanessa > Vanessa cardui. The sequence continues at coordinate 1,853,810 of NC_061142.1, read as the reverse complement.
TCAACAAATATGTCTGGCGCAGAAGTTAGTTCACTGAGTTGCGCCCATTCTATTCAAAAACGTATTTCACAAAGCATTCTTTGTACAATCTTTGAAGTCAGTAAGTCTATAGACCTCGGCTCAGCCTACATCGATTATACATTAGCCACCACCGCCTAACCGCCATTCTTTCAACTGTAATGGTCGGCTGATTGCTTGGCCATTTATTATAACTGACTTTGAAGCACGAGAATAAGGAACTAAGAGCAATAATTCCGAAATTATGGGGCAATAAAAACGTAGGTACGAACTTACTTTTCATTTATGGCGATGGTTGAAATTTTGAGAGACTTCGAGAGGCAAACATTGGCGTAACTGTCATTGGTCAACTTTTAGATGTGAAATTTGGTAATGATATCGTTTTCTGAATTTTTTCTTTCCTTGTATTGTTTTGAGAAGTCAGAAAATTTGTTGAAATGAAATACGTGACGTATTTTATTAATATATCATTATATTATAGAAAATTTAAGTACGTATTTAAAGCGTTCACACATCTTTCTATTAGGACGTGTCGAATACTTTTTACTAAGGTTTAATTAAGATACTTTTTACTAAGGTTTAATTAAGATGGCTGATTAGAACGCGTGCATCTGATTTCGGGTTCAAACCCAGGCAAGTACCAGTATATATATTTGCTTAATTTGTATTTATAATTCATCTCGTGCTCAGGTTGTTACTTTAAGGTTTAATTGCATACTGGACTGTATTTAAGGACTGATTCTGATCTGATAGTAGAATATTAAAATTCTAAAGGAGTTTATGATGACGGATGACCTCATATATACACATAAGGTCGTCTGTCATCATAACGACGATAACTGTCAAATATATACATAATTTGCTGATTCTATTTTATTTAGTTTATCAAACAGATTTCCCTGACGTGATGACGTGCTGATGAGACACCACGTCATACCATAGTAAAGTCCACTCCTTACATACTGAAGAGTTATTATTAGAAATTAGACTAGAGCATTCATTCACTGGTGAATGAAACCATACAGTCCCAAAACTAAAGCACCAAAATTCAAGTTAGAGCTAACATTTAAAAATTTCATAGCGTTTCATTCGGCTGGCTTGAATCTATAATGCTTTTGAAATCGCCGAATCGTTCGATACGGTCGTCATGTCTTTCAACTTGAAAAGCTGGAAATATTAATGTTCTATTGAAAATCTTTAGGTCTAAATATATAATATATGAAATTCGATATCTTACATAACGTAATTACTGTGACGCTAATGATAATAAGGTGCCGCTACTTATTTTCATGTGCTCGGTAAAATGAAGCGTTAGGACTTTATAAGTAATATATTTTGAAAAAGAGTAACCAATGAGTTTTTATTTACTTGTGTTATGATAGTCAAATGACTCGGTCAGTCCGTACTAGCCATTTTGGTAGATATTTTCTACCCATAACTCAAAATATGACATCACTCATTTTTTTCACGCTTAATTGATTTCAATATTTGTTATTGTTACTCAAAATATAAATATCTAGATTACAATAACATGTTCAAGCTTGTCATGTCAATCTATAAATTTAAATCTGATGATACTGCGAAGTTAATACGTATATTTTATTTATTTATATGTATTCTTTATTGAACACCACACAGATAAAAATAAATTGTACATAGATTTGGCCTTAATAGAAGAGGCGTATGATTTTGGCGACCTTATCGCTACATAGTGATCTCTTCCAGGAAATCAACGGTCTACGTTAGGATAGCTAATAGAATATGAAGTGGGTGGTGCTGTAATATGTAAAAACTATGTAATAAAATATTTTATTATCTACTAAAACCTTCACCGAAACATACTGCATATTCTAGAATAGTCATATTCTAAAAGTAGTTCAATTTATCATTACAGATTAAGAATAAGAACTAAGATCAAATAAAAACGGCTCCCAAAGGCAAAACGCAGATTAAACGCCGTTTGAAAATGCAACAAAACTACTAGGTTTAAAACGCTACGTACTGAGGACAGTCACTAATGAAAATTCGAAATCCTTTTGCTATTGATTATGCATTAGGTTCGAAGCGAGTTGGCACATGGTTGGCACTCGTTCCGATTGTAATGCCAAGTGAATTCTTAGAGATTCGAAAGTATTGGACAGTGCTGTTTTCAACTAGTAGATTCAAATTAACAGTATCTTTGTTTTCTGTAGAAGATGTTAATGACCTAAGCACAATATTAATTTGACTGATTTTTCGCTGAGTTTGTTTCGCCGTTTTTTCTCAGGTCCGAGTTGTAAAATTCCAAACCGGTGGTAGATTGACTATCAATAAGCAAGTGTAAACACTATAATGCCTAAATACTGAATGAGGTCTATTTTAAAGTTAATGTTTCTTTGCAAGCTTGCAAGATTCTTCTAACTTCTAAGCCTCAGATAGCATACGTAGTAAGGTCGTGAGCCTGAAATTATCGTTTTAGAATTACGTGCTTTTGTAACTTGAAAATGGCGGAATAGAAAGTGTACTTGCAATACTTACATTCATTTAATAATACAAAAAGTCAGAATAGAGAATATTTAGCTAATTAATTAAAGATTTTATTATACGACCAAATGTAAAAGCACCATTAGATATAAAACGAAGTCGGTTGCATGGCGTTCGTTCTGAACGTAATTACGTATAAATTTGCGGTCTCTTAAGCGTATTCGCAATTTCATTGTTATCACTTTCATCTGGTAAGAAAACAATGTAACACAGAGTAAAATAATGAGTTTCAACATCAACAATGAACAACATCAAAATGAGTTGCAATCTTATCTCAAATCTGTAAAATATAGTATAAAGGACTTCCTAAATGCAGTGATTAACTTTGCGCTCGAGTTTTGTTTGTATTTTAAGGAACGATTACTATTTCTTATCGTATAAAATTATACTAGTGGTTCGCCCGCAAAACTGCGCGTATTTTCAAAAAAAAATTACATTACGCGAAACGTATAAGAGTATTTGTTTTATTTTTAATTTCATTTTAAACTGTAAGTTACTCAACCAAATTTGGAATTAAACTTACGATGTCAAAAAGTATACATTACATAGTTCAGTAACAATTGGAGTTTGTCGATATCATTTAATTTTAATTTTGTTTACGTTTTTCGTTTTTTTACACAGCCGTAGCACCACTTTCAAATTGGCCAGTATTTTAGCCGCTTTATTCGTTTTATTTTGTTAAATTATAATAATTAAGAAATTGCAACCCAGACTCTTTAATTTTCTATACGTCTTACTGAATCACTTCAAAATCAGACCATAATCGATTTTTTAACACTGGGACAAAAATTTGCTTACGCTTTTAATGTATAAGATTGTCAGTAGTGACCATTTCCGATTAAAAAATCGTCACCCCTTAAATCACCCGGGAATATAAACTCTAGTTAGATACACATTTGGGACAAACTAGTTCCAGAGTTTTGCCAAAGTGTCTAAAACACACAGATCTCACCCAACGAAGTATACTTATCTAAGTCCATCAAGACGACACACATTTATCTACTTTAAATATTGGACTTAAAATTCAATTTTGCTTAGCTTAAACGACTTAGTTGTTCGTGTGCTGAGTAATTTACAAAGCTAACAGAGGCAATTTGTAAAACTGAAACCCCAACAGCTCGATCTACCGACTCAATTATAAAGAAATTCTCAATTTACTGAGATATTATGTAGGAATTATGAATGCATTATTCATGTACATAATGTCACGGTTTTTTAGTAGTTTCTGCAATATATTCAAAGTTTTTTTTTAAAGAAATATATTTTATTGCTACTGGCTCCAAATATAACAATATGTAACTACGTTATATAACCATAAATCGACTCATCATATCAGCTGTAAGATGTCCACTGCTGAACATAAGCCTCTCCCAATGACTTGATCGGTGAGTCCAGTGATAAATCGACTAATATTTTTAATTTTAATTAGAAGAACTTTAACAATGGTATGTGCTGAGTTAGATTTAAAGCGTACTTTTACCCTTGAAGTATGTTCCTACCAATAAATAAATGAGAATTATCAAAATTGGGTTATTCGATAACAGAACTAAACCAAATCAAAATGGGACCATACGGATTTTTTTTATCAAAACCATACAAATCAGTCGAATTGAGAACCTTATCTTTTTTTGAAGTCGGTTAAAATATAAATATTGTATTTTTCCAATTAATTTTATTAGAATAATTTCTTACATATAAAACAAATGCAATATAATTTACCTTTTTCTACTTACAACAAGTTTAAAATCTTAACAAATTGACAGTTGGAGAAGGCGACTTCTCTATCCCGAGAGTGCAACGACAACTCCTCGAAAGCGCTTCCTTGTTCTAATAATAACAAGACTATAAAATACTATCTTTTCAATGATATTATTCAAAGTTTTAGGGATGTAACAGTCGATAAAAAACGGTAATACCAGAAACTTTGCCTTTAGGGCAATAATAGTATACCTATTTGAATGTAATATGTTTATTTTGACGCAAAATATGCACAAGTGACTCAGGAAGAAAATTATAACGTAAATTATACCAAAAGGAGAAAAATACGAATTCATAGAGTTTGCATGCCCTTTCAAGAACATTAATGGCCTGTAAATTTCTCACAACTGGGCTAATTCACCCTTTGTGGAGAAGGTTTGGAGTATATTCCACAATAATGCTTCAATGCGGGTTGATGGATACACATGTGGCCGATTTTCATTGAAATGAGACTGGTTACCTCACGATGTTTTTCTTCGCCCCAAAGCACGAAATGAAATATTAACATAAATTAAGCAACTGAAATTCAAGTAGAGCTTGCCTAGGCTTGAACCATCAAAACATAAAACCATCGCAATCATCGGTTAAGATGGGATCTAACCACAAGGCCATCAACAACAAACAACAACAACAGCTTGTAAATTCCCACTGCTGGGCTAAAGGCCTCCTCTCCCTTTGAGAAGAAAGTTTGGAACATATTCCACCACGCTGTTCCAATGTGGGTTGGTGGAATACACATGTGGCAGAATTTCTATGAAATTTTGTCACATGCAGGTTTCCTCACGATGTTTTCCTTCACCGCTGAGCACGAGATGAATTATAAAGACAAATTAAGCACATGAACCAGCGGTGCTTGCCTGGGTTTGAACCCGCAATCATCGGTTAAGATGCACGCGTTCTAACCTCTGGGCCATCTCGTGATGTCTTTTATATGTGTTTATTAATACTTTATTGATTGGCAAAACGAAAACTCGTTAGAGCAGTGTGGTCGAATAATTTCCTAATCTTCTCTTGAAGAGGAAAGTACACCAGTGTCAATGGAACATTCGCTGAAGGCACTTAGAGATAGTACGCACCCCGTTAAAAGTCGCTAGATTACATATGGTATATATTATTGATATATAGTGTAACAGTATGTGCAGTGACGTAACAACATTGGATCCTAAGTATGAAATTCCTAGTAGGAAGAAATAACAGTATGATAATACGAGCTATGTCTATAAAGGCACCAACTCACTTTAATGTTACAGTTATTTTGGATATCTACCAAGTATTTTATATTTAGTTGGTGGAGCTCGAAACAAGACATTTAATATGCAGTCTCGTGAACAAGACATTTGTAGATAATGTTGAAATATCGAGCTCTGATAAGAGCCTGTAAATTTCCCACTGCTGGGCTAAGACCTCCTCTCCCACTAAGAAGAGTGTTTGGAACATATTCCACTATGCTGTTCCAATGCGGGTTAGTTGAATAAATATTGAGCACTATCAACTAAAAATATATAACAACAACAACAACAACAACAGCCTGTAAATTCCCACTGCTGGGCTAAAGGTCTCCTCTCCCTTAGAGGAGAAGGTTCGGAACATATTCCACCACGCTGTTCTAATGCGGGTTGGTGGAATACACATGTGACAGAATTTCTATGAAATTTGTCACATGCAGGTTTCCTCACGATGTTTTCCTTCACCGCCCAGTACGAGATGAGTTGTAAAGACAAATTAAGCACATGAATCAGCGGTGCTTGCCTGGGTTTGAACACGCAATCATCGGTTAAGATGCACGCGTTCTAACATCTCGACTCACAAAAATATATAAACATGGTAAATATCCCGTATTAAATAACTCTAACAATAAATATAACCGTGTTAATTTAAAAACTTACTTTGCGACGATTTAGTTGTACCAGTAAATTACAAGTATCGTACAAAAGAATGTTAATCAAAGGAAAGTTTTGACGGTAATAAAGATCTCATTTCGACACGGATGAGGGAAGTCATTAAACGAGATGAAAACTTAACAGATATTCCCTTCAACTGAGAACTTCGAGATTTCGGTCGAAAGAATAATGTCTCAAGTATAAAATATTTCTTGTTATTTAATACCCGAGGTCCCAAGACACGACTCAGTATAAATCACGAGGAAAACAATGGTTTTATGATTGACGGTGATTTTTATTTGAATATCTTTAGATTTATTTCGAACTTTAAAACAATAAATAATAAATAAATATTGGAGAACATCATATGCATTACTCTGATCCCAATGTAAGTAGCTAAAGCACTTGTGTTATGGAAAATCAGAAGTAACGACGGTACCACAAATACCCAGACCCAAGACAACAAAGAAAACTGATGAACTTTTTCTACATCGACTCAGTCGGGAATCGATTCCGGGACCTCGAAGTGGCGTACCCATGAAAACCGATGAACACACCACTCGACCACAGAGGTCGTCAAAAATAGACTTTTTTAAACGAAAGACACAAAAATAGTAGTTTATTTTGTGTAGTAGCTGTCTGTATGAAATTAATCGATTTAAACAAATCGCATACAATATCTAACCACCCTAAAAAAGCAAAAAATGTAAAACGTCTCATTAAATTGACATAACTTTTCGAGTTCAGTGCGTTAAATTACGAGAAAACGAACCTCGCCTTAAAATGTTTGCTCCGATAGCGCCGTTCTCGCAGCCGCTGACAACATCATCTCTTATCAAATTTATGATAATAATTAGTATAGTGCGACACAACTTAGATGTAGCATCGGCAAATTTCGTAAAACCGATCACATCCGAATTAAGTACGCCATCTAAGTACGCTAGTATGAATATGATCTTTACATAAACGTAATAACGTTATAGAGTAATATCTTATGATCTAATATATTCGTCATTTGACATTTGACACTTCGATTTACATGCACTTGCTTTCTGGTGTTGAACTGACGCGAGAATCTATAGCGACGAATAGCGTCGAATGGCGCGATATGGAGCTATTTCTATTGGTTGCATAAATCGGCAGCGATCGTTTTTATTGAATTTGCCGATGCTATATCTAGTAAGTAAATAGATATTTTCATTTATATTAAATCTGACTTAAGTTTTGTTCAAAAAACGTATAGAATATTCTATACCAATGTGGAATATAAAACATCACACATGCTAGAGTGTTCGGCGAGGCTTGGTCGCAAATTCTTAAAATGGGAGGCAATCTTGTGATTCCATGCAAGAATGACCCTTTCCTTTGATATAGGAAATTGGAAGGAATAAGACGTGCTACAAACAATCTCGAGAAAATTTACATTCACTATTTTCTTAAATTTAAAATAAATGTAGACGTATATATCTTGTCTCTTTGCCTTTCAAATATCTATAAAAAATACTTCATTTTCTTACTTTAATAGACACTGTTTATAAAAAAAAATATTTGAATTTTAAATTAAGAATCAATTGTGAATATTTTAAATTAAACGACATTTCAATTTGATATTTAGTAATAAAACTATTCATAATTTAAATCGATTTTCAACATGGGACCGGGTGTTAAATAAAAAGAATTATTTTAATAAAACCTTTTTTGATATACGTTAAGTATCATGGCAGGAAGCAGGATCATGACTAACATTTACTTTAATCAGTACTAATCCAAATTACTCGTATAGCAGAAGTTAAGCAATCTTGAGCTACCGTCATTTCGACACCCATTTATAAGACACATATGTATACTGTATTCGTATCTACATATGTAGAAAAAACGTGTTTTGTATGTTGTATCTACATATGTAGAAAAAACGTGTTTTGTATGTTAGCTTTGACTGGAATTGCGTGTTTGGTTTTTTCATGCGTCATCTACGTCACCATCACGAGTTAACTTCATAACATTATTTAGTCAAAAACATTTTTAAAAGCCACGATTAAAGGTACTATTCTGTAAAAACTCACTTCACAATTTACTCCCTTAATGTATAAAATAGACTTATCACTGTAAAATGATACGCTAATTTGATGTGTGAGTACTCCAAATGTCATAATTATAATGTTCAATATCACATAACCCTGCCATTTCACATACGTGTTTTAAATGAGTGACTGCGTTAATTTGTTCTTACGCTCCAATTTAAATTACGAATGCTCTCGTCTCGTTCTTGGCTTCAGACAAATGGACAAAATAATAACGATAATATTCATTAATTAATTTAATTCCTTGCAGTGTCAATGCGTCACCAACCATAATTATTACTTTTCGTCTTCTAATTATTGGTTCACTCACACTTTGAATCAGAATACTTTAAAGCACACACAAGAACAGGTGATAAGTTAATAGTTTTCAATCAGAGCAAGAGTTGACAAAGATCATCACCATCATACTCCTGCCCTTATCCCAATGTCACTTGGTGACGGCGCAGCATTTCTTCCTCCATACTTCTTTGTCTGACGTCATCTTACAAGTAACATTATTTTCCGCCATATCGTCACACAATTCAGCCATCGTTTATTTGGTATATCCTATCCTCTATATCCATCCAAATCCACGCTCAAAACCTTCCTCAAGACACGGTTTTTAATCCTCCATAGACTTAACAAAGATGAAGTTCCTTATTCCTTAATTATTATTCCTGGTATTATCAAACACAAACAAAAAAGTAAAATTATTATTTTAGTATAATTACGGTGAACATGAATGCCAGAAAGATATACCTAGGCAGCTGCTGTGCCAAACTGACAGTAGTCGATAACAATACAAATTGCTATAATTTATATTCCAGATAAGAAGATTATTAATCTTCAACCATTTTATTTGATAATCCATTTTAAACAGTAAGAGTTTCGAAATAGGGCACTGTTAAATCTCCTAATTTATGCAACGGATATACAGTTTTTAAATGACAGCCAATTTTAACATAGAATAATTAATAAATAAAGTGTTCTTTCTTTCTTTCTTTCTAATCAATAAAGAAAAATTAGCTGCAAGTTTGATTTTATAAGCTATATGTTAAGTGCAAAAGTTTTTTGCGCAGGAGGAATTGAAGAGATTTCTTTCACTCACTCCCAAAGGAGACCAGACATAAGTGTTTTTCGAGGCAACTAACTCGGGAATAGCGGTTCCCGATATTCTCTGTAGTCGTTTCTTAGCTTAAAGAAATGAGACTATTACACGAGTAAACTCTGTAAGTCATAGTAGCATGTACAAGTTATCCCTTAATGGTCCCCGAAGAGACTGAGCCCCCTGTATCCCTGCTCATACACATATTCATTTACATACGTGCGAACGTTTTTATGTGTGACTCACAAATTTTAAACTAAATAACGATTTTTTACGAACTTAAGCTCAAATTACACTACAATTCACAAAAGTTATACTTTGACGTACGTTATAACATGATATAATTACAAATTTATTAGTTACCGCTTGAAAATATAAAACACGAAAGATCACATTAACGCATCTCATTATACGAAAGAATAATTCTGAAACAACATACCGGTAAATAAACAAACGCAAGAGAAAAACCGCCACGCGGATGAGCTGTATATGACAGGTAGGTAATTATATTTCGTTATATCCTACAAAGCGATGCTAGCGCTACATTTTATACATTATACAAGAGCTGAACTATAAATCTGTTCACGCACGAAGCAGCGCGTTTCTGCTTAAAATATTCAGCGTGCGTTTGTGTGTGTAACAAACGCACACACAGATATATATTATATTGGTGTGCGTGAGATTAATAATGTGAGAATAAATACAGCAAAACATACAAATTAGATAATATTGGTTTATGCATGGTAATCATTTAAAGTGACGACCGTGGTCGAGTGGTGTGTACACACCGGTTTTCATGGGTACGCCACTCCGAGGTCCCGGTTTCAATTCCCGGCTGAGTCGATGAAGATTTTTATTAGTTTTCTATGTTGTCTTGTGTTTGGGTGTGTGGTACCGTCGTTACTTCTGATGTTCCATAACACAAGTGCTTTAGCTGTTTACATTGGGATCAGAGTAATGTATGTGATGTTGTCTCATATTTATTTATTATTATTATTTAAAGTGAAACGCCTTCTTGACTAAAGAAATATGTAGTCTAGTCCAGTCGATGCAGGAATAAAGATAAACACATTGGACTTACGTATTCGATAATAGCACTGCTATATTCGACATTACTAACAGACCGCGATTAATCTTACATTATTTATACAACACTATTAAAGACTCACATATATCATCTTATCTTCACCTCCAAAGTTTCGATAATTTATTTTTAACGTTAAAAGTGTTTGGTTTTTTTTTTAAAAATGAATATCATAGATTATTCACCCTTTCGAACAATGATATTGCGACATTTCAATGTTAAAATAACAGTCTGTTAATTTCCCACTGCTGGGCTAAGGCCTCCTCTCTCATTGAGGAGAAGGTGGAGAAGATTCGGAACATATTCCAACACGCTGTTCCAATGACGGTTGGTGAATTTACATGTGGCAGAATTTCGTTGAAATAAGACACATGCAAGTTTCTTTGCGATGTTTTATAAACACAAATTAGGCACACGAAAGTTGCCTGGGTTTGAACTCGCAATCATCAAAATCAAAATAAACTTTATTCAAGTAGGCTTTTACGAGCACTTTTGAATCGTCATTTAACAATTAAGTGAAGCTAACACCGGTTCGGAAAGTAGATTCTACCGAGAAAAACCGGCAAGAAACTCAGTAGTTACTCTTTTTCAACATTTAAAAAAATACAGTCATGTTTGTTAATACAATTATTTATATTAATATTAATATATCCTGCCTAGAATATCAGTTGAGATGTGTCGAAACATATAAAATGTGCTGTCGAAACGCTTGGCCCTTGGAGTAGTGGTGCAAAAAGCTTCATCAAAAGTATAACACATCGCCTCATTGCCTCCACTGGTGACAGGAGGGCTGGTTCGTTTTTTGCCCAGAGGATCGGAATTGCGATTCAACGGGGAAATGCTGCTAGCATTCTTGTCACCATTCCACGCGGTCAAGATTTATACAGTAACTAGTTATAGTTCATATTTGTATATGTATGTTACAGTCATAGTGCTTAAATAGCTATTATACATAATGACTGGTCATTATATATAATGGCCAAATTCACTAGACAAAGTAATAAATTAATCACTTTGTCTGGACATTATTCATAATAACGTGTGAAAGTTAGTCAAAGTAATAAATACGGTCTAGCCGACTTGTTAACGCTCCCTCTCTTCATCTTCAACTTTACGCAAGGAATCAGTTCACTGTCTGCAAAAAACGTTTTTTACAATAGTTCCTCAACATGAAGTTTCCATCAGGGAATGTGTGAAAAACATCTTGGCGGCCAAGGATTTCGGCATTGCAACTGTACTAGAGAATGCGTTTCAAATAGGTGTAAATGTAAAAAGTCAAACTTCATGTGTAACTCAAAATGTCACAAGAGCCTTACTTGTAAGAATAAATAATAATTATGACCTGGTTGATTAATGTCAGTTCGTTTTAAAAACTTTATTATTGGGTGTTGATCCCTGTGTTTTTATTTTTTTGTTTTATAGCTTTAAATTTACTTTATAAATTAAAGTTAAATAACTTTATAACAATGTTAATTGACGTGAAATTACTATCTTATGTTATTTTAATTTTTTAAATAATCCTTATGATTAGTTAAGTCAAATTGAAATATAATTTTATAATTTTAAATATACCTACGTGTACATACCTATGTGTTTTATTACATTATCCAAGTCATCGAAGATATTATATATAATAGCTAGTTAATGTGATTAATTTTGTGTCCATTATCACTTTAACCAAACTGAGTAGATATTATGTATAATGGCTAGCCATTATACATAATATCCAGATTTCTTACTTTGGCTGTAACATGTATATGTATATTTAAGCATTTAATGTTGTTAATTCTTATGTTAATAAAAATTTGAAAATTATATATGTATGTAATGTTGAGATGTACGCGTTCTAACCACTGGACAATTTCGGCTTCAATGATAAACGTTGTTTATGTGGCTTTTGTCCTCTTGTTGTTCGAATATTACACAATTAGATAAAGTAGTCACTGACAATCGCTCGACTCAACGCACTGTGTACACCACCTTTTGATCTGATAAATGATTGGCTAATTTTTTACGAAATGAATAGATTTGTAATAGCTATTTCTCTCTCTTTCTATCTATATACTCCGTCTTATTCTCTCTTCTGGTGACACTTCGAATAGTTAATTTTTCGTCCGGAAAATTGGAAATGCATTTAAATGGAAGCATAATGTTGTCTTGAATCCAACATGGCGATTTGAAATTGAACATAAGTTTGTTTTTAGTCTTATTTTAATTATCTATTAAGAAATAGCGACCCACTCGGCTTCACACGGGTTCATACTGGTACTTATTATAATACAGACTTTATATATGACATAACATTACAAAGTTCTAAAATCATCAGTTTCTTTAGTATATTGTCCATATATTATAATTATACAAAAAACTGCTTCTTGAATCACTCTATCAATTAAAAAAAAACCGCATCAAATTCCGCTGCGCAGTTTTAAAGATTTAAGCATAAAAAGGGATATAGGGACAGAGAAAGCGACTTTGTCTTATACTATGTAGTGATAGATGTAGGTAATTCATTTGCCTCTGATGCCTATGTTATTTTACACTTGTTCAACCAGTAAAATGCTTAAATCTTATAACTAATGTGATTACCTTGTTTTGAATGCAAGATGAAAATAGATTTGAATCAATATATCGAGCATAAAATAAAAGCACAATTACTTAAACTCGCCACTAATAACCGCTCGACCACAAGCACTTGTGTGTAATTAGCTTAATAACAAAACAGTTGATTGATTAATTTTCACATTTTTATTTGGATTAGGACGGACTGGAAAACCACCTGATGGTGAGTGGTCGCCACTATTTATTATATATATTATATTATATATATATTGGTACTGTAATAGATATTAATCATGTGTCAAATGAACTTTTTGGTTTATTTACCTGTTTTAAAAACTATGACATATTGACATACGCGATTTTATATGTACGTACATCAATCTTCATTATCATTATGTAGTATAATACAAAGTCGATTTTCGCTGTTTGTCTATATGTATGCTTAGATCTTTAATATTACGCAACGGATTTTGATGCAGTTTTTTTTTTTGATAGATAGAGTGATTCGAGTTTTTTGTATTTAATGCATGGACAATTTAGTAAAGAAACACTGATTAATTTATTATGATATATATTTTTTTCATTTTTTTTAATTTATTTATTCATTTAACATGATACAAAATAGCAAGAAATGATTATAGTACAGCATACGTTTTATAAACTTTACCGTGTACCACAGTCACCGTATTTTATTTATATAAACAAATAATAAAAAATAAAATAAAAATAGGGTATGCAAAAAAATTATACAACACAAATATATTATAAGCGACACACATATATATCACTAATTCGCTTTCAATTTTATATTCGCTATTGATTACTTTACTTGACTGTTCCACAGACTCTAATCAAGATCAAAATGTCTTTACATCAAAAACCAAAGTAATAAATCCTAAAATATTTAATTACCTAACCTACCTACCTAACCGAAAACGTGCTTGTAGCACGTGTATATCACTGAAATCGAACGCATAATAATACTTCCAATTTGATAACTGATAAGAGCCACTTACAGTCTGTATAATTATTAATAGACCACTTAACTTGATAAACTTATATTTTTCCTTTTAAAGAAATCATTTTAATATTATGAAGTGATAAATATTTTAGGTCCGTTTTTTTTACATTTATATAATAATTGTTATATATATTATTGTCAAACTAAACTGAGTGACGTGTCGAGGAAGTGACGTCACCTTCCAGACGTTGTAAAAGAGGCATCCGTCTTGGGTAGTCATGTTGGTAAAATAATGTGATTTTCAGTTGCATTCTTGATGAAAAAGATAATATTATGTTGATAATTATTGACAGTTGGTTAAACAATGTTGATATTTATTTTAAACGTTGTAATGAATGGTCGATTGTAATATATGTCCCTACATATTATAAAACAAAGTTTCTTGGTCGAGTCTATCTGTCTGTATGTTCGCAATAAACTCCATAACTACTGAGCGGAATTTCATGCGGTTTTCACTAATACACAGAGCGATTCATAAGGGAGGTATAGAAATAATATAAACCGGAACACAATAATAATAAGAATTATTTTTCACGATATTTGAGAAGTAAGTGACATCTATATAGTTTGCACAAAGCCTAACCACCAAGTTAAACTAAAGCTTTTACTTTTAGAACAGTCATAGTATGTAGTGTGCGTATGTATTTATATTATGTTGTATGTTTTTCTCAGATGTAACATATTTTTACGTGGACGAGAAAATATTCAGACCGGATGCTTTCTAAGCAAACTCACTGATGCTGTAACAGGAAAAGATTTTGTGTAACATCTTATTTCGATCTCCGAAAATTCTACGACAACATATATATATCTTAAATAAAGATACGATTAAGAAAAATGTCTATTCAAATTTATTTATCACAATATAGTAAACTTTACCAAAATGAGTTAGACTTAATATCTAATTTTAAAATTTCCTACATTTCTTCATCTCCTTAAAATCTGATGAGTACAATAGTATTTTCTAAAGAGCTTCCTTGAATAAATTTTTTTTTATTTGTTATGATTGTACAAATACATAGTATTAGCGGTAAAGAAGAATCGCTAAGCCACATAAACTAGTCTTTTCGTACAGCTTTTAAAGCTCATTTTTCAAAAGCAACATTTTGGCGCATCAGCTCGCCTTTTTCTCCCTAATTTTGGTATAACTTGGCTTATGAGCCAATTTTGTTTATTAATTTTACGTTGCGTATCGGATATTATTAAATTGTTAATAAAGAATATTAAATTATCTTGAAGCGAATGTCGTATCAGGTAAATTATTGAAGACGGTTGATGTTAATTATGTCCCACCTTATGTTAAGTGGTCCCATCACTCATAGACATCAATGGCTTCAAAATATTAATTCTTTAGGACACCAATGCTCAACCAACCTTGGTAACTAAGATGTCTCTTTTGACTGTAGTTAGTGGGTCACTTAGCCTTCAAATTACAACACAACGATGGCATTACGGTAGATAATGCAAGCCCGTCTGGGTAGGTACCACCCACTCATCAGTTATTCTACCGCCAAACAACAGTACTCAGTATTGTTGTGTTTCGGTCTGAAGGGTGAGTGAGCCAGTGTAACTACAGGCACAAGAGACATAACATCTTAGTTCCCAAGGTTGGTGGCCCATTGACGATGTAAGGAATAGTTAATAATTCTTACAGCGTCAATATCTATGGGCGATGGTGACCACTTACCATCAGGTGGCCCATATGCTCGTCCGCCAACCTATACCATAAAAAAAAATAACTTGCAAAGCATAAGGTGTAAAATAACGACGGTTTGCAAGCAAGTAATAAACATAGAAACGTATTGCTTGTCTAAAAAATCTGAAAACCATTATTGCAAATCTGGGGCTGAATTAGGAGGGTTCCCTTTATCTTGACAAGACAACAGTTTCCGAAAGAAATCGCAATACGATAGCAATTTATGACGCATTTACAACACTTGGTAGTAACGACACACGACATTAGGTTTGTAACACGCTGTATAACGCATACGTATAGCGGTTTTATTTTTACTAACGATCAGTTCTGTCGTCGTTGGGCGTAATTAAATTTAGTAGATAGATATTTTTAAAATCTAACTCATATGCAGTTTGGCGTCATGCCAAACGTATACCTTGTCTTTTAACCCTGTATGTGAGTCTGCCCCATTGGTCTATTGGTTAATATTACAAGCAGCAGATCTGGAATTTTGGGTTCAAACTGAAGATCAATAAATTTTTGGTATCAGCCCAAATTTTGGTAGCAAATAAAGTCTTTGGTTCTGCTCTTGAATTCTCTCTGATTGTGTTGGATTGCCATTCCATTCTAAAATAAATAACTAGTGCTTCTGTGTTTTCGGAAGCATTCTACTATCATGTGTGTCAGTGATGTTAAAAGGTGGACCACAGTGGATGTTTCGGCATATCGTCGTTTTGGCTTTAAAATCCACAATATACGTAATAGTACTTCAACGGTCTGACTTATCACACTTCCAATAGATTCTTCAGCTTCAAGTATTAAACACGTTCGTGTAATGTCATCTTTGTAGCGATGGTAAGTTTAGTGAGTGCTGTGTTTTATCTTTATTTCTATATTTGTGTTTATTTTTGAAAATAATATGAACCATTGCTACAAGTGAAATCGTTTGAAAAATAATAAATTCCTTTACCTTATTATAACTTTTAATAGGGACCAAAAATAAATACTACGTAATAGGCGTCAGGTTTTTTTATAGAATTATATGCGGTGAGGCAAATGGGCCATTGGACATGAACGCGTTGATAAGTTTTAACCATTTCTTCCAAAGCACCCCCAACCTTAACAATCAAGTAGTTATGTCCTTTGTGGCTGTAATTACACTACTCAGGCCAGCGTAATTACATGATTATAATTACCCTTCAAACCGGAACAATAATTCCTTACAATTTTTTATATTACACAAAAACAGTCAAAAATAGTAGATTCTAAGACCAGCACGTTGGAAAAAAATAAAATAAAAAATAATGTGTATTGGTAGACGTGGTCTTAAGATAATAATGACATAGTAATTTGGCAGCAGGCAGGCAACCTGGATACGAGTAGCCGAAGATAGACCACAGTGACATGCATTTGGAGCGGCCTATGTCCAGCAGTGGACAAACATAGGCTGCTGATGATGATGATGAGCAATTTGGAGTGAAATTATCTTAGACCTTACTGTTAATAATTACTTTAAAAAAATCACACACACACACACACACATGCACACAAAATAAAAGACAGTAGTGTGAAAAGAAAGCGTTATGCCGTTCGACGTCACGGCATACGATCCAAACAGTCACGCCAATAATTTCACATCTAACACGCAGTATTCCACTAACCTTCCATTGAATCTAATTTAATCAGAGCTATTTTTCTTATTAACAATAGCTATAATGTTTTGGCCGCAGCGTGACGTTTGTAATATTAATGTCTCTGCGTTATATTTAGCGCGGCGCATTATACGATGTAATGCATTCGCTTTAACTATAAATATCGATGTGGAGTCGGCCTGTAACATTTCAGTAACTGTCATGTGCTTCTTTTACTGGCCGTTTCTATTTCAAATGTTTATTGTACAACCGATCGTTTAGCAGTTACGAGTCTCTAATCATGATACTGACTTAAAACTTGCTATTTTTTTTACAGGTGTACTTTTGAATGAAGGCAGGTTAATACTTGTTGCCTTCGGGGCAGGATATATTACATTCATATGTAATTGTATTTAATTAACATTACCTTATGTGTTTTTAAATGTTGAAAAAGAATAACTAATGAGTTTCTTACGGGTTCTTTTTAATAGAATCTACATTCTATTTTTTATCTAAAAAATGCAAATAAATAAAATCTGTAAAATTAAAAAACAAAGAATTGTTTTATTAACACTATATGGACTAGTCCGGAGATAAAAAGTTTTATTATTATTTATTATTATTAAAACGACGGTAGCTCACTTAATATAAATATATTAATATAGTTGTTAAATGACGATTCAAGTTGTGAGAAGTTCAAGTGCTTGTAAAAGACTACTTGATAAACTATATTTTTATTTCAATTTTAAATATAAATAAAACTATCGTTATCAAACGAATGTAATATTAGTCTCATATTATGTTATGTTATTTTATTAATTATATTATATTACTGAGTTTTCGGTAGCATCTCGATTCAGGCCCAGTGATAACTCTATTATTAAAATCTTGTAAATGTTAATTACGATATGGCGCGCGCCTACTTTAATAAAGTATATTTTGATTTTGATTTGCTAACTCAAATTACGATCTCCATGATTGATTAGTGTAAACACCAGTTTTCATGGGTACTCAACCCCGAGGTTTCGGGTACCGATCCATTCCGGTTTAATGTATGTTATGTTGTCCAATATAAAAAAAAAAGTTAAGTTGCAAGTATAAATGTTATAACAATGTATGTGTAGTCTACGCTTTTATGTTTTAAAGGTATTCTTACGTCAAACATTAAGCGTAATCTTTGTATAGTCCATAAATATACAAAATATTATTAGACAACTATTTTTTTGTACCTCCACATAGTGTAGACAAAGATACATCCCGCCATATTTACGCTTAGAACTTTTTATCCACTCTATATATTTAAATGCGGTTTTCAATAAAAATAGAGTCATTCAAGAGGAAGGTTTGTTTATACAATAGAAAAAAGGCATGAATAACAATTTTCTTATCCAGAATTTTTCTTATTATGATTGTTCATAAACGCAAAAAATGTATACAGACCCTTGTCACACCCATAATGGACTAGTATATTATATTATACAGGTATTAAAAGATGTTAAAATGCTTGGTGTAAAATTGTTTTCAACCAACTTCAAAAAGGAGGAGGTTATCAATTCGTCTGTATTTTTTTATGTTTGTTACGTCATAATTTGTCTCCCATACACCGGCTCCAAATATACCAATAATTGTAACTACGCTATGTAATCATAAATCGACTTTTAAGTAGTTTAATATTTTTCATTACATTTCACTTAGGAGGACCCTAAAAATAGTATGAATACGTATTTCTTTTTTTTACTTTTTTGTGCATATTAATTTGTTTCGAAATAGTGTTTTGTTTGAAGTTGGTTTTTCTTTTAAAAAATATAACTTTTGTGCATATACCAAAATAACATTTTTTACAATTTTTGTTTGTCTGTCTATCTGTTTGTTCCGGCTTATCTCTGGAGCAGATGGACCTATTTTGACGGGACTTTCACTGGCAGATAACTGATACAATAAGAAGTAACTTGGCTACAATAATATATATATATATATATATATTTTTGTTTAATTCAAAACCATGTACAAGGTCGCGGGCATAGCTAGTATAATATTAATATATGTTATGATGGAATATGTTGTTTCCTCTTAGTAGAATATACTGATTGTTTTGAATATGATTTTCTCATCGTATTTTACGTCAAGAAACGATACTTTCCCCAAGGTTTCTCTGTGCTAGTTACAAAATCCCCTTATACTAAAGAGATTACACTATCACAAATTCTTCCACCTAAATGGTTTCTTTTGACCCGATATAGTTAAGCGGTTAAGGTGACAGAAAACGCACGAAATTCGGGGATTATTTCATCGTACAAAGAGGTCGAGCGATCGACCCGCGCTAACAGCTCTATATAACGCCTTTTGTGGCTTCCGTGAAACACGTGATGTAACTTCGACGTGTACAGTCGGGGTAAGAAAAGGTTCGTCACCTTAAGATCTATTTTCGTATGCTCTTGAGCGATAATCTGCTTCACCGATCGAGAATGACATATTGCGTCACAATGATTCGATGTTTAGACTCAAAAGGTACTAAGAGTTTAAGACTTGATAAAGAAATGTATGTGAAAAGTGACGAAGGTTTTCTTACTCTAACTGTACAAGAAAAATGTGCGTGTACTAAATTTACTACTTCTTTATCGTAATTGAAAATAGATTCTTATTATATGAAAACAATTAATTACAATTTCATTATTGTATCGTTTTCCAATCTCAATTTTCCGAACTCTGTTTGTCTCTCTGTTCGGTTACACGACCACCGCTGAACCGAATTTGATGAAATTTTGTCGGAAGCAAACTTGAACTCAAAGAAAAGTCATAGGCTACTTTTCGCCTAACACACGACAACCAACCAGCCTAAAACTTGAGCGAAGCCGCGGGCAACTACTGGAATTACTATAGTACTTACTTATTCTACAGACGAGATGGCCCAGTGGTTAGAACGCGTGCATCTTAATCGATGATTGCTTGTTTAAACCCAGGCAAGCAATGAATTTTTATGTGAAGAATTTGTATTTAAAGTTCATCTCATGCTCGGCGGTGAAGGAAAACATCGCGTACAAAAATACATGTTTCGAATTTCAGTGAAATTCTGGCATGTGACACGTGTCAATCAACCAATGCTCCAAATCTTCTCCAAAGGAAGAGGAGGCCTTAGCCCATTAGTGAGAAGTTTCAAGACTGTTAATGTAGTCACTTACATTAACATTAACAAATTAAATTTGTATTAAAATAAATTGTCAGATGGGTTGAAACGTGAATTTGTATATCTCAAGCGACTTGACGGTTAATTTAACGAGCTTTAACAAGCAACTTCGTCGTGTAGTATTCATGTTTTGTGCACGCATCATAAAAATATACTACCGTCATACCATCCTTACATAGTATAAAACAAAGTAGCTTACCGCTGTCTGTCCCTATGTATACTTGGATCTTTGAAATTAAGCATGAATTTTGATGGGTTTTATAAAAAAAAAATCGTAAAATATAGCGTTTCATATACGTTGATCTCAGATGGCCCAGAAGTTAGAACGCGAGATTCTTAACCGTAGTTTACGGGTTCAAACCCAGACAGGCACCGTTGAATTCTGAAGCGAAAAAATATCGTAAGGCATGTATTTTATTGTATTTTTAATTAAATTCTACCGCACGTGTGTCCGCACATTGAAGCAGGGTGGGATTCCAAACTTCTCAAAAGGAGGCCTTAGCCCAGCAAGGGGACTTATACAGTGTGCTACTTTATACATTTGACTATATTATTCAAGTAGAAATGATCAATTCATCTGAAGTAAGACGGAAACTTGCCAGCGGAACTAATTAATTTACTTAGAACAATTTGACGAGGGTTGATTAAGGAATATCAATTACAAATGATTTAATTATTATCGTACTTCAGCAATATACTAGATAATATTATTATTATTAATTACTTAGTTCTTTTTTTAATAATTAATAGTTTTCATTTTATGGATTTGTAAATGCCAGCTCAACTACCAGTTCTACTTCGGTAACAATAAATCCATTTTTAATTTGAGTGACGCATATATATAATATTTGCACTTTTAAGGTTTTTGTTAGCCTGCCTTTCTACCACGTACCATCAGGTGGTCGCATCTATTCAATATCAAGTTAACAAAATAAATACATTAATCATTATTTTTACCGAAAAAGGTTATATATGTTTATTGTTTATTATGGTTATATATTCAGTTTCCATATGCTTAATTTTGCGTTCATATTCATCATGTTTCTAAAAAAATATTTGAATCGTATAAAAGTTTGCCTCGTGTGTAACTACGACCCCATAACAACGTAGTTTGAAGGAGTCCTAACAAATGGACGCGGGGTTGTGTTGTTTTTTTAATGCATATGCAGACGAAACGCAAATGGACCACAGCTAGCATAAATTAAAAATAATGTGAAAATGGAGAAATTCAAAAAAAGAATAACATATAACCATTTACGAACCACATTCATTCATTTCTATGATTGGTCACAACATTACATTTACGGCGTTAGATAGTTTAACCATTCCATACATTTCTAATGCACCACTAACCTTGGAAACCGTGATATTAAGTCCCCTATGACGCTGACTCCTTCAAACTTCAAGCCGGAACACAACAATTAAATATTTCAGCTCAATGGTAGAATATATGTGTCGAGTAGTGTGTACCGGTTTTCATGGGTACCGGGTATGGGAGTCGATGTAGAAAAAGTTCATTAGTTTTTTATGTTGTATTGAATTTGTGGTAACGTCGCTACTGCTGATTTTCCATAACACGACTTTAGCTACTTATATTGGGATCATTCATAATGTATGTGATATTGTCGAATATTAATATTAGTAGAATATCATATTGGGTGGTACCACAGACTTGCAAAAGCCTTAATACACGTTCGTTTGTTAACCTTTCACATATTACGTTCTCATCCTACCATCATGAAATGTTGCATAAAGAGGCTGTAGAAAATACATAAGGGTATATAACCTCCCCCCTTTTAAAGAAGAAATAATGCCATTGTCCAGCAATTACTAATTGAATATAATATATATCTAAACTCATAAAAGAACATTAGCAGTATATCATGATATAACAACATACTATATTTACTCTGGTAAGGTAATAACCCGGTAATGTGCTATAATGGACTTTTTACCGTTAACTGAAATTCGTAATTCAACGCTGGGATACGAAAGCTCTCTGTTTCACCTGTCGATATTTTGAGTATTGATGTTCATAGTTAATTCATTTATTTTATTGTAATTTACAAACTTGATGTTAATATTTAAGGTATTATTTATTATACGATAATTTTTATTCAGATACGATTTAAAAAAAAATTATGCTTAAGTTCAGAACTGTACCACAAATACGAAATCATAACAACCTCTTTTGTGGATATAGTTTTGTACTTCAATAATAACAACAGCCTGTAAATTTCCCACTGCTGGGACGCCTCCTCTTCCTTCGAGGAGAAGGTTTGGAACACAATCCACAAAGCTGTTCGAATGCGGATTGGTGGAATACACATGTGACAGAATTTCTATGATATTAAACACATTCAGTTTTCCTCACGATGTTTTTCTTCGCCGCCGAGAATGAGATAATTTATAAATACAATTAAGCACATTATTTTTTAAGTGGTGCTTGGCTGGGTTTGAACTCGCAATCATCGGTTAAGATACACACGTTCTAACCACTGGGCCATCTCGTCTCTTTTGTACTACACGAGCCACTAATTGTATTCAATTAACATATAAATTTCAAATTATACTTTTTTTTCAAGTAGGCTTTTACAAGCACTTTTGAATCGTCAGTATACACAACTATATTTAGTGAAGGGGCGGTTCGGAATGTAGATTCTACGAGAAGAACCGGCCAGTTAATCTTTTCCGATATTTAAATCACAAGTCATATTAGTTATTTACAATTATATACGTATATAATATATCCTACCTGGAAACCAACACGTATGTTACTATGATAACTTTTAATCTATATTAATCTAACATCGAAATCAATAAATATATATATTTATTTTTAACACAATCCTTATAATATATTCCATTAATTTGTATACCTATGTTATTAAATTATAGTCAAATGAATGACGTCTGATGCTCCTCTATTAGCTTTACTGGAAACCAAACGAATACGACGAAGATTAGGAAACCATACAATGTCGGAGCGATTATTGAACGGTCATGACAAGTAAGTAATACGTGTTATTACCTGAAATAACTCCACACAGGTAGATTACGGATCTACGTAAAAAGTACTTATAACTATGTATTTCTTTTACCCGGTACATGTCAAAAAAGTTTGCAATGTTTTTTTTCCGACGTATGTCATAACAACATTCTAAAAAATCACACATAAATAAGTATTGGACAACATTTGAAGTTGAAGTAATTGTGTTATGAAAATCAGAAGTAACGACGGTACCACAAATACCCAAGACTACATAGAAAACTAATGAATTTTAATATTTTTTTTACATGAATGACATTCAGGTGAAAATTCGTTTGAAAATATTCGAGTTTATTGCGTTCAGAAATATCAATGGTTTATAGTACGTCAATGACATATTATATTTAAACAAAGAACATTTGGAACGTGTTCCATTTTTGAATATAATTTTTTTTTATTCAAATATTTTCATGAATACGTATAGGCAAATGGTTCACTTGATAGGTTATATTATGATTATTTCGGACCTAAGCCAAAGTCGTCTAAAATTGGGTACCAGTTAAGATGTAAATGCTTGTTTTATTCAAACTATTCTTTCAAACGAGTTTTCTTTAAGAAATATCCCATATAAAAGACCGATCATAGTAATATTTCTGAATAAGATCCTGTCAAAATGTCATGATTTCTTTTTCTCTATTTCTCATGCTCCGTATTCATAGTTCAAACATTTAAGGATTGGAAACTAGTTAGGTCACGTGATTTAATCGAAAATTTTGATATGCAACATAGTTTCATATGCATAATTTGTATTTATAATTCTTCTCCTGTACACCGATGGAATTGTGAGGAAATATACATGTGTCTGATGAAATATTTCCATAGGCGAATCTATGAAGCGCGAAAGCAACTCCAAAACTTCCCCAACCATTTCCAGAGATATATAAGGCGTGCATTCTGCATTAGCCTAGTAGTGGAAAGCTTACAAGCAGTAATGTCCTAAAACAGATTGCTAGAAGATAAATATTGAAATAATCTATTTTAAGTACAGTCGCAGGGAACATAATATTTGACAATAATCTCTCGACAGTTCACAATCTAACGAGGTAGATTATAATCTAACAGTATTCACAATTTAACGGTGACATATACACTATTGCCATCGTTGAAATATTCTTTTTTTAAATTATGAAATCAATAAAGGAATACGCGCTGCCTATATGGACGTGACGTTACAGTAGTAAACAAATGCTAGCGCAATACCAATGTAATGAGATATGACATCATCTCTATCATAAATGACTGAAGCATACTTGACTGACATATTTATTAATCTCAAGGCAAAGAATATTGCAAGCTAAGTTAAAGATTACGGTTTTAAACTTGCCATATCTAAATTTTGATGTACTTAATTTGTATAAGCAGTTGAATTAGAGCTGGTGTTACATCGTGAGGAATTCATGGGTCCGATTTAAATCTACTATATTTGTTTCTTCAATCCGGTATATTGGACTTTTTTAAATTTAATTTACAACATCTACGGGCTAATAGTTGCCCATGTTTACATGTTACTTTTATACATTTTAGCGTTTTATATTTTTACTAAACATCAGCAGATCTTAGCTGGACTCCTAGGGTGTACACCCTTGGAGTGGCTTGACTAACCGGACTGAGGTGGAATTAACTTCAAACCAAGTTTTACTTTACTTTAAAATAAAGCTCGATTGGTTCGTATGGATACAAGAAATGAAAATTGTTAAGTATTGCTATATATGTAGTTAAAGAATTATTATAATTGATCGCATTGTTTTATTATGATAATGTGTTTTGAATATAAAATTTCTTAATTCCAATTAATATAATACATATTATTAATTTGTAAAGTTACGTTAAGTTAGTTGTAAATTGTTTTGTTGTTAATGTATAAAATTGTACGAATATTAGATTTAAAAAAAAACATTGTCTTCCTAACACTATATAGGGTAGTGTCGAAATAAAAGTATATATATTATTATTATTAAACAATAAAGAAATATTAAAAAATAAAATGCATGACATTAAATTTGTGTACATTTATAATTTAACAGGGTTACTATCACAATAAAAATAATTTTCTCTTAAACGTTTTCTTCGTACATCTGTGGTCGGTACGTTTCTGCACGGTTGAATTGTTTACAAAATCATTTTAAAAATGGAACACACGACGACCATATGCCAATCAAAACATATGAAATCGGTTGTTAAACCACAGCGAGGCATGATTCTAGAACATTGAAGTTACAGGCATAGATTCATTTTATAACGCAAGCATCATATTATGAAGGAAATTTGGACAGATAATTTATTACATTCACAGTTTGTTCCATGTAAAAGTCACATAAATATACGTAATAAAAATTAGTAATAACAGTCTGTACATTTCCCACTGCTGGGCTAAAGCCTCCTCTTCCTTTGAGAAGAATGTTAGGTAAGGTTAAAAAGGAATAAATGCTTTAGTGAGTAGAAATTGGAGGAAACCTGTGCCTAAGTTTAACGAAATTCTGACACATGTGAATTCGCAATGGAGCTGTGTGGTTAATATGCTCCTAACCTTCTGCTCGTAGATGCCTTAGCCCAGCTGTGGGAAATTTACAGGCCATTAAGTTAGTGTTGTTATCAAATGTAAGTGTTAGTTGGCAGCTGTCATCCTGCCATGCACCAAATTCAACTGGTAGACAGTGGTGGCATAACCTCTAATCCATTTCTTTTGAAATAGATCACTTACACGCTACATACACTTGTTAGTGAGACTTTCTTACTTATCTATTGAGTATATTTTCATTTTATTTCCTACTAATAATTAATCTTTGTTCGATATTACGTATGATAATATGTGTCTCTATGCAATGATATTATACAATCGATTTTTCAATAAAATATGATTTCAGGACAAAAAGAAACGTGAATTGGAATATTTTTCTCTTAATATCGAATCTCTTAATCCAACTATGCCATAAGTATGACTGCAACTATTTTATGACAGCAGTAGAAAGATTACATATATTTAACATATTAAGAAGTCTTTATTGTACCTTTTTATATAATTTTACATTGGTTATTCAATAAAAGATTAAAAAATACCAATTTAATAAAGTAATTGTAAATGAAAACTAAAATAACTAAAATGTATGTACGAGTATTCGTGTATTAGGTGAAGAATACGACGACACCGAACCAAACCAACGTTTATCTTAAATTTAACTTTCCTATTGAAAATCGCGAGCATTTAAGAAATTATATATTACATATATGACTATCGAAAAATGTTCTAATACTTATAGTATAACAGAAAATGCAAAAAGTAATATTATAATTAAAATTACTCTATCATTTATCAAAACCATATATTACCCTAACCTTATCCAATAAAATTAAACTTTCAATTAATATTCCTTATAGTAAATTTAATAGTTTTATACCGAAATGGTTATATTATTAATTCAATGTAAAAGAAAAATCTATATTGTAATGAGAAAACGTACACGCACGCTGAAACCTTAGAAATGACCGTTCAAACCTTGGGAATGTACTTAGAGGCATTTATTCTCAACCTGCAGAAAACCTACTATGGTATTACATAAGAAACATTTTTTATATATGTCCTGCATTCTTTTGTCAAAGAAAAAGCAACCGTATTTCAATAGAAATAGCTTACAGATTAAAATCATTTGTACTTACTCTGTTTCGTTGTCCTCGAAGACGATGGAATCTTGCACTGCCTCGAACTGTGCACCGCTCTTCGCTGTACCGTCTTCCGTCCAGTATGGGATCCGCACCTTTCCCCTAGCACCAGCCGTCCTCACCACACGCAGTTCGTAAGTCCCGACCGACTCGGTTAACTCAAAATCCCTCTGAGGGAATGAAAACACTCCAGAATGATCGTCATCTAGTATCACTACAGTCGCAGTTGATGGTGAAGCCAGACACGCGCCTTTCGGTGCTGTCAAGCGGACGTAAAAGTGTTCGTCCTCTTCAAAAACATCGTCATCTATAACCTGGACGGTGAACTTCTTCTCTGTTTCACCGTGACCGAATACCAGAGAACCTTGTGCTGCAACGTAATCTGATCCAGCCTCAGCGGTTCCGTCTTCAGTGTTGTATTGTACGGTGACCTCGCCGCTCAGATCTCCGCGGCGAATTACTCTCACTTCAAATGATCCGCAGTTCTCCATTACGGTGTAATGATCGGGATCGAAACGCAGGTTTGGCCCTTTCGGCTCAACGGCTACAGAGGTCGACTCTCGTCTTTGTAACTCAGCTTTCACTTCACTTAAATCGCTCTGTGCTCTCTCCGATATTTTTCGTGAGAAATCACCGCCTCCGGTCATTTTTCTCGTTGCAGCCACTCTGTAAAAGGCGCGTGACTTCGGTCCGCTGGCCATTAACGACTCCAACGCCATCCTCTCTACTGTTTCTAGATCTTCTTCAGGGTGTTGTCTTCTTAACTCGCGTAACACTGAGATGTACTCTTTGCGAGACTTGTCTAACTCTCGGCCTTCTTCGTCATCCGATGCGAACTCATCTGAATTTGGTTTTAGAGCCATCTCAACGGAACCGTCACCTTCGCCTTCTACAATAACACCTCTTTCATTGACTCGATATCCTTTCTTTAAATACTTGTAAACTAAAAGCCTTCTGTCTGCGATATACGCTGTCATTACGGTCGCAGGGAAGAATAGAAACGTAACGGCTCCTTCCCATACTTCTACTTCGCTCGGTGATATTACAGCGAGTATGAGATATAACCAAACATAAGCGAATACTGACCAAGTTGCGGTAACAAGGAACACTCGTAAATGCTTTATTTTTCGCACTTCCCCATCCGGTATCACCATAACGCAGATTGCGATTATCACGAATAAATTGTATGCCGCTGACCCAACGATTGTACCCGGTCCCAAATCTCCCGCTTCAAAATTCTTCCCGGCTATTTCGATGACGGAGAGCAATATCTCAGGTGCACTGGACCCTAAGGCCATTAACGTCAAATTCGCGACGGTTTCGTTCCATACTCGTACCACGATAATATGTTCGCTTCCATTACGTCGCACGCGCACCTCTTTTTCCCTTGATGTTATGACTTCGATAGCAGCCATAAATCTGTCCGAAACGATGGACACTCCGATGAATAGGTACATAAGAGTGAGGAAATAAACGAGGCCTCGTAAGGCGATTTGAAGTGTTGGAACATCTTCGAGAGGCAGCCAGAGTGGAAGGACGAGCCCTTCGGAACATTGAAGCACGTGCTGGGTGGTGGTGTTGCGCGAAGCAAGGCGCGCGGAGGGCAGCTCGGCGCGCGCCACCACGCAGCAGGCCGCGAGCGCGGCGAGCGCGGGCCGCATGCCCTTTACCTGGCACGGGCCATGTGCGCGACCGGCGCTGCCAAAGGCCGGCGCCCGACTGAGCGTCGCGACGCCTTACACCCCCCTCGCTTAAGGCTTCTAAAAGCCGCTGCGGATCCGTCCTCGCACGTACCTCTGATGAAGTTTTATTAGCGTCGTGGGTGATAAAGTTGGGCGTTTGAGAAAAAACTTATTAGTTACGTACAAACGTAGCGGGCTTATTAAAGTTTCGACTTTGGTTACTATGACCTCGTTAAGCTATACCGTAGCTATACCGTTTTCTGTAGCGATTAAAAGTTTGTTCTCTTAAAACATTTTCCATCTTATTAAAACAGCAACAAAGTATTCACAAAGAAACAAATGTACACGTATAATACATTGTAAATCTCAACACGCAATCATAGCATGCGACGAGTTAATATTAATTGATAATTTTAATAGTTACACTCACACACACACACATGTATAAATAAATAAACCAATTGATACGCGCTTATTAGATTTGAAAATAGAATACGTTTTCTTTTTTTTTTAACAGCGCACGCAACGGTATTAAATTAATGTTAAATTTGGGCACGTTACACACTATCGAATGTAATTATCACTATCTAATTTTATCTGTTTATTGACAATTATACTTTATAAGCCATATATATATGCAAATTCGTATTAACTATTTTATAATCTACACTATACGCGTCATGCGGTAAGCAATAAATTTATATTAATGTTAATTTTCAGCTAGATTATAAGCTTTATATATTAATTGGCTTAAATTAGGTGGGGTTCTACGGCTGACGTGTATGTTACTTGCCTATGTGTTAGGAGAATTTTCCTGATTTGTATATATTTAACTATGGAATAAGTTTTATATAATTATAATATACAGCTTTGTCGTTTAAATAGATCTGTTACTCCCCGAGTATCTCAGTAGTAAAAACAATATGTATACTACAACATTTTAAAAAATATTTTGAGTGTATAATACAAGATTTTAAATTAACATGACCTTATTCTCGTGAACAAGACATTCGTAGATAATGTCGAAATATCGAGCTCCACCGAATAAAAATAAAACACATGGTAAATATCCCGTATTTTATAAATGTAATAATGTATAATACTAATCAAAATATACATTTTTTAAATTTGAAATTTAAATCTCTCTCTAAAAAATATCGTGATTAGGAAATATTTATGTATTATTTTTTACAACAAAATATGTATATGATTGTATACATATATAGACCACTATATGAATATATGTATTAAAACATAATTGAATAAATATGAGAACGAATAGATCGCTGCCGTTTTTACCATAAAGGCCCGGTTTAAGCCAAGGCCCCATTGTCAATGGTCTACGAAAGGCTTATACTGTCA
Organism: Vanessa cardui; assembly: GCF_905220365.1. Classification (NCBI taxonomy): domain Eukaryota; kingdom Metazoa; phylum Arthropoda; class Insecta; order Lepidoptera; family Nymphalidae; genus Vanessa; species Vanessa cardui. The sequence goes on along the minus strand of NC_061142.1, from coordinate 1,823,559 downwards.
TTGTTTTTTGTAATATTACTGGCGATGCGGTGCCCAATGGACCCGTGATGTTGGGTTAGGGGGTCGCAAAGGGCGAGATACAATAAAAAAGAATTAAATCTGCAGACCCCGTATTCCCGAGTACCCAAAAGGTTCGAAATGGTATATGACAGCCCAGCTCATGAATCATATCTTGTTACATTGTTAAATTGATCACTGTCTTATGTATATACATATACTTAGATATAGTGTGTATAAACAAAATAATAACATAATAGGTATAAAAAAGTTAAACAAATAAATATAGTAGAGAAACACTGATAAATTTAGAGGTTTCTAAAGTGATGACGTAAATAAAAAAAATGCGCTTTCATTGCAAACCATACGAGATACATCAAAATAACATTGTAAAGGTCTTCAAAAAAGTCAGTCAAATATTCTGTAGTATATTTTGTATCAGCATTGCAACCGAACGAAACGTGCGAAGCCGGTGCTAGTTGATCGTAATATTCGACTATGACAATTACATGAACATAACCACGTTACGGAAGGTGACTGAAATATCTAAATACCTATAAATAAAAATTTCGGCCGAGTATCGCTAACGTGCTCCTCAGAATTGTTCCGTTCCCTTCCTTTCCGTTACTTTGTCATGGACCCTATGCTCAGAACTTTAACAAACTTTCACCAAACTTCTTGAAGTTCCTTTATAATAAAAAAAGAATTATCAAAATCGGTTAGCGCAATTTTTAGTTATTCACCTATATATCGCGCACATACATAATTATTATTTAGAATTATATTTGCATATACGATAATACATTATAATAGATTCAAAATAACGACACAAAGCCTTAATATGTAGAATGATTAATTGGAAATAAAATAATACAATTTGTGTACAAAACAAACTGTTGTCACGAGCGGTTTCGTCCCTCTTTGCGGTCGTTTCGTAATTGCGTCTCTCAAATAGTCAGCGCGCCAAATGTCATGATGTTTAGTTTACATATACACTAGGTGGTAGCTTTGTGTAAGCCGATTTGTAGGTACCACCCACTTATTATAAATAGTTACGGCCTGCAAATTTACAAAGCTGGTCCTCCTCTTCGTTTGAAGATGTTTGGAGCTTATTCCACCAGGTAGCTCCAATGCAGGTTCGTGGATTCACATGTGGTAAAATAGAATAATCAATATTAACAAATAAATAAAATAAATTATATAGTCTTATCGCTGTTTGTTAATATTTTCGTTATACTTTTCATTTCAAATAGCTATTAAATTTACTTCTAGTATCAGTATACATTGCCCAGCACAGATATGTTTATAATTTCATGTTCTCCTAAGACAGCTACCATGAAACCGTTTTATTTTGTTTCTATTTATTTAATATGATGATGATGATGCATTCCTAGGTCTGCAACCACGATCATCGGTTAAGATGTACGCGTTCTAACCATTGTCATCTCGGCTGTTTTTGTAAATAGTAATACTTAATCCCATTTAAAAGATGAGAGAGCCAGAATAACTTTATTAAATAATATTAGAAGAAATATAGCATTCCCAAGATATGTGGCGTATTCGTGATGGGATGGTATTTCTTACAGCGCCAATGTTTTTAGACGGAGGTGACCGTTCAAGATTGGTGTGGTAGTTTTACCAAAAAGAAAGTTTAACCTGATTAATAAACTTTCAGAATTACCTTCCTAATTAATTATTCCCCAGAAAAATTAATAATACAATTCGTACATTTTTTACCTAAAAATAAAACTTACCTGTTATTGTTTCATCAATATCCGGAATCCAGGTAAGGTGTACCCACCCGGTGCATCATGAGTACCATAATGACCAAAACGTCACCTAGTGCGTAACCTAGTAACAAGTTTAAAGCAAGCAAGTGCTGCCAGTAACGGAGAGGAAGTAGGAAAAACCGATTTAGGGTAGAAAGATCGGTGCTTGGCTTTATAATAACAATTACGCTGATATTTTTCGACAGGAATCACATAAATAATATTTCACTTATATCCGATTTTACTATTTTAGGGACAATTCGTTTTATTTACAAAATCCCTACCATCGAGTGATACCATTATAAATATAGAAAGTAAAAGTAGGTAGAAAAAGAAACTCAATAAACCCGGAATTCAAAAAGACGTAAAGAAAGAAATAGCTATTAATAAAAAAACAACAGATATTATGAAATTATTGACTCAACACAAAACAGACCGACGCGTAAAATCGTGAAAACGATATGGATTTACTTTTTTCTAATCAATCACAGTCGCAAGCGATACCGTATTGACCTTGTGATATTTTTTTACGAAATAAAAAATATTCTCATACAACTCGCCCGTGACTCCACTCGCATTTTAGGGGTTGGTTTTCTGCTGTAAAGCATGAAAACTATGCTATGTCCTTTCTTGGAATTCGAGCTTGATTCGAAATAGATTTTATCAAAATTGGTTCAGCATTTGAGCCGTTAAAAAGCAACAAACACAGAATTACTTTTGCATTTGTAATTATTCTCATAGTAAATTGGACATATATTTGTACTGGTATCTTAAAATCGTTCTTGTAAATAATGTCATAGTACTTTCAAATAATCTTTAAATAATATTAAGAAAACTTTTTTTTCTAGTCGTTGTGTTCATTCAATTTTTCTTTAAGTTTTTACTATCACAAATCCCTACTACAAATAAAATTTGTTATTTACACTTTCCCTTGTGTTATATATATATATTTTTTTATAATCATATAACCATCAAACTATGATGGTTATATGAATATAAAAAAAAATTGGGTAGTTATGTAATATTGCATAATTGTTTACAAAAAAGAATGAATAATCAACGAGATATAGATACGTCTTCCAATTAAGATGAAATAAGAAAAGAAAAATATGATTTGCAAAATAAAATCACGTTTGAAATTCAAATTTCGAATAGAATGAATTATTGAAATTCAATTTATTCATTTCTCTGTATTGTACTTAACATATACTCGAAGCATTTGTTGAATTTCAAATAAACGATCGCGAGTCCGCAGTTTTCAGTAATTATAGTAATCACTTAGCAGTTACAACTGGAACATTATTTTTTGTATTGCATTCCCTGAATTTCTGTCGATAACCTAGTCTGTTTCTAATTCGAATATGATTACTTTAAAATCAAAAAAAGTTTTAAAAATTCTTTTAAAAAAATATACATATATTTTGTACAAAGAACTTTTACTCTAAACAAAAGTAAGACCTGAAACAATTATTTTCATATTGAAAGTAAAATTGTCAATTACTTTTGCTGTATATTTAGTGAATTGCACAGAGGGTGTTTTTTATAATTTTTTTCTTCGAGAAACATACAGCATAGTATAATACACAAACATTTGATTTCAACATAAGTCTTGCATAAGCCAAAAAGTTTTCAGTCTTACATTCAAACATGCACTAAATCTAATAAGATAATCAATGAATTTAAAATGTGAAACTATTGAGATTATTTTAAAGTGTTACAAACTAAAATTAGCATCTTAGTTCCCAAGGTTGGTGGCACATTGACGATGTAAGGAATAAAGTTAATATTTCTTACAGCGTCATTGCCTATGGGTGATGGTGAACACTTACATTTGGTGGCCCATATGCTCTTCCGCCAACCTATTCGTCAAAAAAAAAGTCCTTATACATAAACTTTGATCTTAAAAAAAGCTATTACATTGGAGAACTCAAAATCGCTCCGTAGACAATACACGGGCTTAAATCCAACAACTACTGACTTCAGAGTTAAGAGAACATTTTACAAATTCATCTCTTGCTCGGCGGTTAAGGAAGACATCGTGAGAAAACCTGCACGTGTCTGAGCTAATGCTGTGATATTTATTTACGCCGACTGCCAGTGGCGCGACGGTTTGGATTAAAATGCTTTCCCGAGCTGTTGGCAGCTATTGTGCTTACTGTTAAGGATTTATGAACAAACCGTTTTATAATAGTTTTGTAGTAGGATTACTTAGTGAGCGTTGTTCATGCCCCCCTTTTTTTAACGCTGGGTAAACGCATTTCGCGTTTCCGCCACATAATATTGGGATTATCTAGTGCTCGCTGGCGCTTAATTCTCCGGAATATCAGCTGAAAAACCAGCGGTACCCAACTCCATCTCTTCAGAGATTCCTCACGGGATCCTTCGCGCATACTACTACTGCTACGTAACTTGTACTTATGAACTAAGATGATTTACCCTTTGTGCCTGCAGTTTCACTGGCTCACCCTTCAAGTAAGATAACTTCATGAGGATACATGCATATGTTAGAATAATTTCTGTCACCCATCATCATACCATATTCGTGAAATCAAATCCTATCACCATAAAGGGTATTTGGGTCAGTCAATTATTTCTGAACTTATGTGTTATGATTGATACACGTATTACATTGTTCAACAGTGTGTATTATCAGATCATTGATCGTTAGCGAGTGTTCATGACAACCACCTAATTATAGCGACGTGAACGCTATAATTAATGACGTTGGACGAAAAAACCTATTAAGGTCAAGGACGATTGGAACGAAGAAATTAATTTCTCGTCACGATCAGATGATGATCACAAACCGTGAAACATAATGGTCATGATATATTAAAATGACTAGTTTTCCTATTCTTATACCTACCTAGAAACCTACGTTCTTCCATAGGTTCAAGCTTTGAACGTAACTTTATACCAAATTTTATCTAAGTTGGGTTTAATACTTTAGCCGTAACACCGTAACACATAGACTTCTAGATCCTTTTATTAAACTTGTAAGTGGTAGCATTTCACTATTCATACCGGAATACAAAACTACTCAGTATCAGTATTGCCGTTTGGCAGTAGAATATCAGATGAGTTGGTACCACCCACCTAGAAACCAGACGGACATGAAACTTTACCATTGAGTAAATAATGATCATATATACGTACGACAAGTTTTTTTGTAACATATAATACGTACATACAATACATACATAATAGTTATTTTGATTTTACTATAATAAATAATAATAAAATAATACAGGCATAACGTAATTGCGCGCCTATAAGGATTTTCAATTGAGAATCTTCAATAAAAAGTGCAGTAGATATGAAGTGGATGAAAAAAGGTACGTAACAGTTCACTAACGACTCGGGGGCTTACAGAACGAGCCGCAATGTAGCTGAAAAAATATATTGCTGAATAGAATTTGTGCTCCCGATCCGGCGATAATCCGAACCGATTTTTTTTCCCATTTCGATATTGGCGTGCAGTCGTAAGTGAATTGGAGGTAAAAAGACGAAGACTGTGTCGAATTAAAGATCCTTTCATTTGGAAGGTTTGAATTTTGTGCATCCAAATCAATTTCAAAGGTAAGATTTTGTATGATGTGTATATTTCTTCCGTACCCCCTAAAAGCGCAAATATAAGGCAAATATAAATATAAAGCGCTTTTAGGGGGTACGGAAGAACAAGTGACCTATTTATCAGTTATTTATTTATTTAACGCATTACAACTTGCTTGGTGCTAATATTTACTTTGAATACATATAACATTTATTTTACATAGAAAAGCAACACTTAAGTTATTAAAATATACTGTAAATTAAATAATGCTAAGCAACGAAGTTCGATGGACATACCCTCCGTACTAGGTGAACTGTATGACGGTAGGAGCACATTTCTCGATCGCGAGTCAATAGTTACTATACTTGTGACACAAAAATGACTACTGAATGTCACTTCTGATTCTCTGATCGAAGAATAAACCTGACACCAAGACTGGATCCGTATTAAGAATCAAAATAAAGGTACTTTATTCAAGTAGGTTCTTATAAGTAATTTTGAATCGTCGTTATTTATGTACATGGTTAAATAACTTCCAAGAAATCCAAACGCTCCTTCTCATCTCTTCAATCATAAAAATTTAGACATTTTATTTAAACATATATTTTTCTTAGAAAATATACTTATTCTTCAGCTGCAAAAGTAATAAAGATGGATTCGGAAAATATTTTAATTTTTATTGAAAACAGAATTGTTTTATTCAAAGATAAATGTTATAAACGTCACTGTTTTCTTTGAGCACTTTAACACGTTTTTGGAACAAATTAGTGCTCTGAAATTATTTTTATATACTATTATGTATCTGTTTGTAGTGAAACTTCTTTTAACGCGAATTTTCTTACCTCGTCGCGTACAGAGTCTCGTCATTTAACTTTCGAGTAAAACCTATGTGACGTAATAAGTGTCACGTTTGTTTCGTGTAATGTTTTCGTTCAATTGCTCTTAATAATCAACCCTTACACATCATATACCAGCTGAACCAGCGGCATTAACCGTGCGATAATATCAAACTTTACTTATAACATACAGACCGTCACCAGTCATTTTACCCCTTCAAGGGGTGAATTTAGAAAGCACCCAATATCCTTCCTAGGCATCCTCAATACCCATCTAAATCAGTTCAGCAGATAAATCGCAATGAAAAGCAGATAAACATTAATTTCTCATTTATACTACATATTTGTGTAGATTACACATTATTGCTTTATGATTCCATTGTGAAACATTATGTATTGCATGGAATATCTCTGTAACTAAATAATTTGTCTGTATGTCATTTTTGACAGTTCATCTGAAGGCTATGAATGAGTAGGGTCGGCGCGGTAAGACTCTGTCATAATAATTAGTACACGGTGTTATTAGTAGTTAAGCAAGGCAATAACTTAATTGCTGTGAATGTAGGTACGTTAAAGCTAAAACACACATAAAGAGTCTAAATTCACACACACATGAATGACTTGTGATGATTATCAAGCGTAGCAATTATGCTCAGCAATGTAAAGTAGATTTTTTACGGTATAGGTTGGCGGACGAGTATATGGGCCACCTGATGGTAAGTGGTCACCATCACCCATAGACAATGACGCTGTAAGAAATATTAACTATTCCTTATATCGTCAATGTGCCACCAACCTTGAGAACTAAGATGTTATGTCCCTTGTATCTGTAGTTACACTGGCTCACTCACCCTTCAAACCGAAACACAACAATACTGTTATTTGGCGGTAGAATAACTAGTGAGTGGATAGTACCTACCCAGACTTTACTACTTTTTTTCGATCTAGATATATAAAAGAGTAAATATAAATAAGAAAACAGACGAGCAAATACAGTAAAAGATTTTCTTTGCCCATAAACACTGTAGGAAATAAAAATCTATATATCCATGCGCCACCAATCACAGACTTTATAATATCATGTTTCTTGGCTCCATCATCATTCAAGCATTCACTTATTATTCGCCTCACAGTTATTATATTAATAATTCGATCCGATCCGTAAAATAATGCCGAGTAAAAATTACGTATATTAAAACAATAATAATAATAACTGTTTGGCGACAGAATAATTAACAATGAACGGACAGTAATCAAATGCCGTCGCATAAATCGACACCCAGCTTCCTCCTTGTTTTACATTTATAATGTCGATTATTTTAGTGATAATTAGTCATTAAGGATGACCATCTGTCACGACAACTTGTCTAATATTAAAGTCAAAAGCGTCAGCTAGACTGTAAAGAAATAAAAAAGGAAAGTAGAAGCCCGTAAATTTCCCAGTGCTGGGTTAAGGCCTCCTCTCCCATTAGGGATTTGGAACATATTCCACATGCAGGTTTCCTCGCGATGTTTTAATTAAGCGCATATATATAGTGGTGCTTGCTTGGGTTTGAACCCGCAATCGTCGGTTAAGATGCACGCGTTCTAACCACTAGGCCATCTCTGCTCTGAACAGAGAGCAGCTGGACAAGTCAGCAGTCAACTGCTACGGTAGCCACTCAAAATAATACACCAAGTTTCAGCAAAACGACAAAAGTTACGTCATTGTCCGACACAAAAGAAAGAGAAATCTATTTTCAAATAGTTGATGTTTTACGTCAACTAGATTATTTAATCGGAAAACATAATATAATATTAAGTTGAAATTAAATTAAAATATCCATTGGAAGTCTAAAACCACTTTACAAATCAATGAAACCAATTATGACCGAAACCGTTTCGGAATTCGATTTTCGAATTTAAAATACAATTCTACAATTCCAATCCTACTGGCTACTTATCCGTCTTAAACCAAACAGGAGCAATCATGCTTTGGCGATCTCCCCCTAAAACGAATTTCAAAAGACCTTTTAGCTGATGACCATCGGCGAGGCGCCACCGACGCGTATTACCTGCTATTTTACCCTCAGGGTGTTAAAATGGGCCTAATAAATGAAATACGTATTTTTTTCACGACCAAACTGCTGAACCGAATTTGATTAAATTTGGTATGAAGTAAACTTAAACTTCAAGAAAGGACATTTTACAAAGTTACTTTTTTGCCTAAGTCATTTTTTTTTATAAATATGAGACAACATCACATACATTACTCTGATCCCAATGTAAGTAGCTGAAGCACTTGTGTTATGGAAATCAGAAGTAACGACGGTACCACAAACACCCAGATCCAAGACAACATAGAAAACTTATGGTACTCTACATCGACTCGGCCGGGAATCGAACCCGGGACCTCTGAGTGGCGTACCCATGAAAACCGAAAAACACATGACAATCCATAAAGAGCGAACGAAGTCACGGGTGATCACTAGTTTTTTTTTATGGTATAGGTTGGCGGACGAGCATATGGGCCACCTGATGGTAAGTGGTCACCATCACCCATAGACAATGACGCTGTAAGAAATTTTAAATATTCCTTAGATCGTTAATGTCCCACCAACCTTGGGAACTAAGATTTTATGTCCCTTGTGCCTGCAGTTACACTGGCTCACTCACCCTTCAAACCGGATCACAACAGTACTGAGTACTGTTTTTTGACGGTATAATAACTGGTGAAGGGGTGATACCTACCCAGACGGGCTTGCACAAAGCCCTACCACCAAGTATTAGTATAGTAACCTATATATTTAAAATATTCTTAAAATGAAATTAAAAGTGACTTCAGGCAGACACGATAGAGATTGTCTGAGACAATTTCACCTTAAACAGACATGCGTCTACAGAATGCTTAAAATAAAAATTCCCTAATGGATTGGCAAACATCGCTTATGAAGTAAGTGGTTCTTAAATTACGTCTCCATAACATAGGAACACGGGCGATGCATTTTTTTTTCTAAAATGACTGTTTCTTTTAAAATAAAAGCTTTTTATTCAACCTCAACAAGTAATGTTCTCAAGTTGCCAGTAATTGAACTGTTTACAATATTATTATGCTGACAGCGATTGTATATACATTGCGTATTTAGTTTTAAATATCTGAGTTCTTCGCGATACGTATGCACAAATGGATTTGTTTTTTTTTTTTTTTGACATTTCATTAAGAAATTCTGACAGGACAAAATCGTCATTCACGGCGAATAACGGTAATGAAATAATACTAATAGCAATTATATATACTTTTCAACGCAACGTTAACTTAAATAAGTTTTGGATAACATCACACACATTACTGTGATCCTAATGTAAGTAGCTAAAGCACTCGTGTTATGGAAGATCAGAAGTAACGACGGCACCACAACACCCAGACCCAAGACAACATAGAAAAATAATGTATACATCGACTCGACCGGGAATCGAACCCGGGATCTCGGAGTGGCGTACCCATGGAAACCGGTGTACACAACACTCGACCACGGAGGTCGTCCTATCATTATACAGATGATAAAAAAAATGGAGCTAATACTTGTTAGCTTGTGGGCAGGATATATTACATAAATTTAATTGTATTTAACTGGTTTTCTTGTCGGTTCTATTGAACAATATATAGATATTATTCCACACAGTGGTAGGTTAAATTAAATTCCGGATAATCTACCACCATGAAGTTGATTTTCACAAAAGACATACCAGTTACCAGTTTTTACCATAAAGGCCCGGTTTAAGCCAAGGCCCCATTGTCAATGGTCTACGAAAGGCTTATACTGTCATTGTTTTTTGTAATATTACTGGCGATGCGGTGCCCAATGGACCCGTGATGTTGGGTTAGGGGGTCGCAAAGGGCGAGATACAATAAAAAAGAATTAAATCTGCAGACCCCGTATTCCCGAGTACCCAAAAGGTTCGAAATGGTATATGACAGCCCAGCTCATGAATCATATCTTGTTACATTGTTAAATTGATCACTGTCTTATGTATATACATATACTTAGATATAGTGTGTATAAACAAAATAATAACATAATAGGTATAAAAAAGTTAAACAAATAAATATAGTAGAGAAACACTGATAAATTTAGAGGTTTCTAAAGTGATGACGTAAATAAAAAAAATGCGCTTTCATTGCAAACCATACGAGATACATCAAAATAACATTGTAAAGGTCTTCAAAAAAGTCAGTCAAATATTCTGTAGTATATTTTGTATCAGCATTGCAACCGAACGAAACGTGCGAAGCCGGTGCTAGTTGATCGTAATATTCGACTATGACAATTACATGAACATAACCACGTTACGGAAGGTGACTGAAATATCTAAATACCTATAAATAAAAATTTCGGCCGAGTATCGCTAACGTGCTCCTCAGAATTGTTCCGTTCCCTTCCTTTCCGTTACTTTGTCATGGACCCTATGCTCAGAACTTTAACAAACTTTCACCAAACTTCTTGAAGTTCCTTTATAATAAAAAAAGAATTATCAAAATCGGTTAGCGCAATTTTTAGTTATTCACCTATATATCGCGCACATACATAATTATTATTTAGAATTATATTTGCATATACGATAATACATTATAATAGATTCAAAATAACGACACAAAGCCTTAATATGTAGAATGATTAATTGGAAATAAAATAATACAATTTGTGTACAAAACAAACTGTTGTCACGAGCGGTTTCGTCCCTCTTTGCGGTCGTTTCGTAATTGCGTCTCTCAAATAGTCAGCGCGCCAAATGTCATGATGTTTAGTTTACATATACACTAGGTGGTAGCTTTGTGTAAGCCGATTTGTAGGTACCACTTATTATAAATAGTTGCAAATTTCGCAAGTTGGTCAAAGGCCTCCTCTTCGCTTAAAGAGAATGTTTGGAGCTTATTCCACCAGGCAGCTCCAATGCCGGTTCAAGGATTCACATGTGGTAGAATAGATTAATCAATATTAACAAATAATTTTAACAAATAAACAAAATAAATTATATAGTCTTATCGCTTTTTGTTAATATTTTCGTTATACTTTTCATTTCAAATAGCTATTAAATTTACTTCTAGTATCAGTATACATCGCCCAGTACGGATATGTTTATAATTTAATGTTCTCCTAAGACAGCTACCATGAAACCGTTTTATTGTGTTTCTATTTATTAAATATGATGATGATGATGATGAATTATAAACACAAATTAAGCACATGAATGTAATAAAACGCCTTTCTTCTTATTTATTAATATATTTCAGTAATTTCGGTGTGAACATTTAATACAAAGTACAATTTTATACTGACAATACTAATTACTAGGGATACTATACTACAATAATTACGACCAGTTGACCAAGTGACTCTTGTCAGTGCTCCAGACCAATTAACCAGCCCATCGTTTTTTTATAATGCTGCCTATTATAGTCAAATCACTTACTTTTTAACAATATTGAATAAAATAGTCAAATCACTTACTTTTTTTAACAATATTAAATAAAATAGTCAAATCACTTACTTTTTTAACAATATTGAATAAAATAGTCAAATCAAATACCCTTTAACAAGCTTAAATGTCAAATGAAAGACTTACTTAAAAACTAATGTAATTGCTTTAGAACATAGATAAACTAATAAAACAAGTAATATTTAAAATTAAAATACCAATTTTGAAAATAATCACATGAACATTCAGTGGTGCTTGCCTGCAACCGCGATCATCGGTTAAGGCGTATGCGTTCTAACCACTGTCATCTCGGCTGTTTTTATAAATAGCAATACTTAATCCTAATTAAAAGATGAAAGAGCCAGAATAACTTTATAAGAAGAAACGTAACATTCCCAAGGTAGATGGGGTATTCGTGATGAAATGGTAAGTATTTCTTACAGCGCCAATGTTTTAAGGCGGAGGTGACCGTTCAAGATTGGTGTGGTAGTTTTACCTAAAAGATACATTAAACTCATTAATAAACATTCAAAATTACCTTCCTAATTAATTATTCCCCAGAAAAACATTTATCAATTAATTCGTACAATTACGCTGACAGGAAAAAAGTAAAGTAAAGCCTGTAAATTCACCACTGCTGGAATAAGGCCTCCTCTTCCATTAAGAAGAGGCTTGGAACATATTCAACCACGGTGTTCCAATGCGAATTGGTGGAATGCAACTGTGGCAGAATTTCGAAGAAATTAGACACATGCAGGGTTTCTCACGGTGTTTTCCTTCACCGCCGAGCACGAGATGAATTATAAACACAAATTAAGCACGTATATATACATAGTGGTGCTTGCCTGGATTTGAACCCGCAATCTTCGATTAAGATTCACGTGTTCTAACCGCTGGGCCATCTCAGCTCTTTGACAGAAATATTTCAATTATATCCGATTTTACTATTTTAGGGACAATTCGTTTTATTTACAAAAACCCTACCATCGAGTGATATACCATTATAAATATAGTAAATTAAAGTAGGTAGAAATAGAAACTCAATAAAACCGGAATTCAAAAAGACATACAGAAAGAAATAGCTGTTAATAAAAAAACAACAGATACGAAATTATTGACTCAACACGAAACAGACGAAGGAAAAAATCGTGAAAACGATATGGATTTACTTTTTTCTAATCAATCACAGTCGCAAGCGATATTGTATTGACCTTTTGTGATATTTTTTTACGAAATAAAAAATATTCTCACACATGTTCTAGCCCGTGACTCCACTCGCATTTTAGGGGTTGGTATTCTATTGTAAACCATGAAAACTATGCTAAGTCTTTCATTGGAATTCAAGCTTGCTCCGAAATTGATTTAATCAAATTTGATTCAGCATTTGAGCCGTTAAAAAGCAACAAACACAGAATTACTTTTGCATTTGTAATTATTTTCATAGTAAATTGGACATATATTGATGTGTACTGGTATCTTAAAATCGTTCTTGTAAATAATATCATAGTACTTTTAAATTAACTTTAAATAATACTAAGAATTTTTTTTTCTAGTCGTTGTGTTCATTCAATTCTACATTCAGTTTTCACTCACACAAATCCCTATTACAAATAAAATCTGTTATTTACACTTTCCCTTGTTTTAGTTTGATGGTTAGATGAATATAAAAAAATGGGTAGTTATGTTATATTGGATAATTGTTTACAAAAAAGAATGAATAATCAACGAGATATATGTCTTCCAATTAAGATTAACTAGTATGAAGGAAAAGAAAAATTTGATTTGCAAAATCAAAACACAATTGAAATTCAAATTTCGAATAGAATGAATTATTGAAATTCAATTTATTCATTTCTCTGTATTGTACTTAACGTATACTCGAAGCATTTGTTGAATTTCAAATAAACGATCGCGAGTTTTCTGTAATTATAGTAATCACTTAGCAGTAGCAACTGGAATATTATTTTTTGTATTGCATTCCCTGAATTTCTGTCGATTACCTAGTCTGTTTCTAATTCGAATATGATTACTTTAAAATCAAAAATGTTTTAAAAATTCTTTTAAAAAAATATACATATATTTTGTACAAAGAACTTTTACTCTAAACAAAAGTAAGACCTGAAACAATTATTTTCATATTGAAAGTAAAATTGTCAATTACTTTTGCTGTATATTTAGTGTATGGCACAGAGGGTGTTTTTTATAAAATTTTTTCTTCGAGAAACATACAGCATAGTATAATACACAAACATTTGATTTCAACATAAGTCTTGCAAAAGCCAAAAAGTTTTTACTCTTACATTAAAACATGCACTAAATCGATTGAGATAATCAATGAATTTAAAATGTGATATAATTGAAAGTATTTTAAAGTGTAACAAACCAAAATAATTAATAAAAACATTTAAAAATATAATAACGTACAAAAGTCATTTGTGGTTAATAATAATAATGTTTACATTGGTATATAATATGTTACATATATAAAAAAACCCAACTACTATAAGTGTAACTAGGAAATCCAGTATCTTAGATACTTCCTAATTAATCCTTTGGTAGTATACAACGCTATTACATTGGAAAATCAAAACTGTTCCACAGATGGGTTTAAATCCACTGACTTCAGAGTTAAGAGAACATTTTACAAATTCATCTCTTGTTCGGCGGTTAAGGAAGACATCGTGAGAAAACCTGCACGTGTCTGAGCTAATGCTGTGATATTTATTTACGCCGACTGCCAGTGGCGCGACGTGTTGGATTAAAATGCTTTCCCGAGCTGTTGGCAGCTATTGTGCTTACTGTTAAGGATTTATGAACAAACCGTTTCATAATAGTTTTGTAGTAGGATTACTTAGTGAGCGTTGTTCATGTCCCCCTTTTTTAACGCAACTTGGATGCTGGGTAAACGCATTTCGCGTTTCCCCCACATAATATTGGGCGTATCTAGTGATCGCTGGCGCTTAATTCTCCTTTATCTCTTCAGAGATAAAGGAGAATTAAGCGCCAGCGATAAACTTCATCTCTTCAGAGGTTCCTCAAGGGATCGTTCGAGCATTATGCCGTAACTTGTACTTATGAACTAAGATGATTTACCCTTTTTGCCTGCAGTTTCACTGGCTCACCCTTCAAGTAAGATAACTTCATGAGGATACATGCATATGCTAGAATAATTTCTGTCACCCATCATCATACCATATTCGTGAAATCAAATCCTATCACCATAAAGGGTATTCGGGTCAGTCAATTATTTCTGAACTTATGTGTTATGATTGATACACGTATTACATTGTTCAACAGTGTGTATTATCAGATCATTGATCGTTAGCGAGTGTTCATGACAACCACCTAATTATAGCGACGTGAACGCTATAATTAATGACGTTGGACGAAAAAACCTATTAAGGTCAAGGACGATTGGAACGAAGAAATTAATTTCTCGTCACGATCAGATGATGATCACAAACCGTGAAACATAATGGTCATGATGTATTAAAGTGACTAGTTTTCCTATACTTATACCTACCTAGAAACCTACGTTCTTCCATAGGTTCAAGCTTTGAACGTAACTTTATACCAAATTTTATCTAAGTTGGGTTTAGTAGTTTAGCCGTAACACCGTAATAGATAGACTTCTAGGTCCTTTTATTAAACTTGTAAGTGGTAGCGTCTCACTATTTATATCGGAATACAAAACTACCCAGTAGTATTGCCGTCTGGCGGTAGAATATCAGATGAGTTGGTACCACCCACCTAAAAACCAGACGGACATGAAACTTTACCATTAAGTAAATAATGATCATTTTTTCCTATTATAAGTTTTTTGTAATATATAATACATACGTACAATAAATACATAATAGTTATTTTGATTCCACTATAAAAAATAGGATATTTAATATCCTATTATACTTTCTATTATATTTATTAATAATATTATAAAAAGATATATGTATGTATAAATGATTTATTTATAAATATCTATAATCTGCTTTAAATTTTATTTATTAGTATTTTTTGTATTTATGTATTTGCTATATTTATTGAGTTGTATTTGTTATTATTTCATAATATAAGTTTTTACTGCACCACCATATTGCCGTCTTCCATACACATTATCCTTCTAACTCAAAGGTTGTCTGGAAGAAATGGCTTATAAGCCATAAGAGCGCCTTTTGCTTGGCAAATTTTGTTTAAAGGAAATATATTTTGTATCCTTATGTATATTTGGTGTGCAATAAAGAGTAAAATAATAAATAAATAATAATAAAATAATACAGGCATAACGTAATTGCGCGCCTATAAGGATTTTCAATTGAGAATCTTCAATAAAAAGTGCAGTAGATATGAAGTGGATGAAAAAAGGTACGTAACAGTTCACTAACGACTCGGGGGCTTACAGAACGAGCCGCAATGTAGCTGAAAAAATATATTGCTGAATAGAATTTGTGCTCCCGATCCGGCGATAATCCGAACCGATTTTTTTTCCCATTTCGATATTGGCGTGCAGTCGTAAGTGAATTGGAGGTAAAAAGACGAAGACTGTGTCGAATTAAAGATCCTTTCATTTGAAAGGTTTGATTTTTGTGCATCCAAATCAATTTCAAAGGTAAGATTTTATATGATGTGTATAGTTCTTCCGTACCCCCTAAATGCGCAAATATAAGGCAAATATAAATATAAAGCGCTTTTAGGGGGTACGGAAGAACAAGTGACCTATTTATCAGTTATTTATTTATTTAACGCATTACAACTTGCTTAGTGCTAATATTTACTATAAATACATATAACATTTATTTTACATAGAAAAGCAACACTTAAGTTATTAAAATATACTGTAAATTAAATAATGCTAAGCAACGAAGTTCGATGGACATACCCTCCGTACTAGGTGAACTGTATGACGGTAGGAGCACATTTCTCGATCGCGAGTCAATAGTTACTATACTTGTGACACAAAAATGACTACTGAATGTCACTTCTGATTCTCTTATCGAAGAATAAACCTGACACCAAAACGGGATCCGTATTAAGAATCAAAATAAAGGTACTTTATTCAAGTAGGTTCTTATAAGTAATTTTGAATCGTCGTTATTTATGTACATGGTTAAATAACTTCCAAGAAATCCAAACGCTCCTTCTCATCTCTTCAATCATAAAAATTTAGACATTTTATTTAAACATATATTTTTCTTAGAAAATATACTTATTCTTCAGCTGCAAAAGTAATAAAGATGGATTCGGAAAATATTTTAATTTTTATTGAAAACAGAATTGTTTTATTCAAAGATAAATGTTATAAACGTCACTGTTTTCTTTGAGCACTTTAACACGTTTTTAGAACAAATTAGTGCTCTGAAATTATTTTTATATACTATTATGTATCTGTTTGTAGTGAAACTTCTTTTAACGCGAATTTTCTTACCTCGTCGCGTACAGAGTCTCGTCATTTAACTTTCGAGTAAAACCTATGTGACGCAATAAGTGTCACGTTTGTTTCGTGTAATGTTTTCGTTCAATTGCTCTTAATAATCAACCCTTACACATCATATACCAGCTGAACCAGCGGCATTAACCGTGCGATAATATCAAACTTTACTTATAACATACAGACCGGCACCAGTCATTTTACCCCTTCAAGGGGTGAATTTAGAAAGCACCCAATATCCTTCCTAGGCATCCTCAATACCCATCTAAATCAGTTCAGCAGATAAATCGCAATGAAAAGCAGATAAACATTAATTTCTCATTTATACTACATATTTGTGTAGATTACACATTATTGCTTTATGATTCCATTGTAAAACCTTATGTATTGCATGAAATATCTCTGTAACTAAATAATTTGTCTGTATGTCATTTTTGACAGTTCATCTGAAGGCTATGAATGAGTAGGGTCGGCGCGGTAAGACTCTGTCATAATAATTAGTACACAGTGTTATTAGTAGTTAAGCAAGGCAATAACTTAATTGCTGTGAATGTAGGTACGTTAAAGCTAAAACACACATAAAGAGTCTAAATTCACACACACATGAATGACTTGTGATGATTATCAAGCGTAGCAATTATGCTCAGCAATGTAAAGTAGATTTTTTACGGTATATGTTGGCGGACGAGTATATGGGCCACCTGATGGTAAGTGGTCACCATCACCCATAGACAATGACTCTGTAAGAAATATTAACTATTCCTTACATCGTCAATGTGCCACCAACCTTGAGAACTAAGATGTTATGTCCCTTGTATCTGTAGTTACACTGGCTCACTCACCCTTCAAACCGAAACACAACAATACTGTTATTTGGCGGTAGAATAACTAGTGAGTGGGTAGTACCTACCCAAACAGGCTTGCACAAAGCCCTACCACCAAGATTCATTTATTTCACTTCTTTTTTTCGATCTAGATATATAAAAGAGTAAATATAAATAAGAAAACAGACGAGCAAATACAGTAAAAGATTTTCTTTGCCCATAAACACTGTAGGAAATAAAAATCTATATATCCATGCGCCACCAATCACAGACTTTATAATATCATGTTTCTTGGCTCCATCATCATTCAAGCATTCACTTATTATTCGCCTCACAGTTATTATATTAATAATTCGATCCGATCCGTAAAATTATTGGCGAAAATATTAAACTGTTTGGCGACAGAATAATTAACAATGAACGGACAGTAATCAAATGCCGTCGCATAAATCGACACCCAGCTTCCTCCTTGTTTTACATTTATAATGTCGATTATTTTAGTGATAATTAGTCATTAAGGATGACCATCCGTCACGACAACTTGTCTAATATTAAAGTCAAAAGCGTCAGCTAGACTGTAAAGAAATAAAAAAGGAAAGTAGAAGCCCGTAAATTTCCCAGTGCTGGGTTAAGGCCTCCTCTCCTATTAGGGAGAGGGTTTGGAACAGTATTCCACCACGTTGTTCCAATGCGCACATATATATGTGCGCATATATTCTCACCACTGGGCCATCTCTGCTCTGAGCAGAAAGCAGCTGGACAAGCCAGCAGTCAACTGCTTCGATAGCCACTCAAAATAATACGCCAAATTTTAGCAAAACGACAATTAGTTAGTTACTTAGTTAGTTTTGCGTCAACTAGATTATTTAATCGGAAAACATATTATAATATTGAGTTGAAATTAAATTGAAAGTCTAAAACCACTTAACAAATCAATGAAACCAATTATGAACGAAACCGTTTCGGAATTCGATTTTCGAATTTAAAATACAATTCTACAATTCCAATCCTACTGGCTACTTATCCGTCTTAAACCAAACAGGAGCAATCATGCTTTGGCGATCTCCCCCTAAAACGAATTTCAAAAGACCTTTTAGCTGATGACCATCGGCGAGGCGCCACCGACGCGTATTACCTGCTATTTTACCCTCAGGGTGTTAAAATGGGTCTAATAAATGAAATACCTATTTTTTTCACGACCAAACTGCTGAACCGAATTTGATTAAATTTGGTATGAAGTAAACTTAAACTTCAAGAAAGGACATTTTACAAAGTTACTTTTTTGCCTAAGACATTTTTTTTTTATAAATATGAGACAACATCACATACATTACTCTGATCCCAATGTAAGTAGCTGAAGCACTTGTGTTATGGAAATCAGAAGTAACGACGGTACCACAAACACCCAGATCCAAGACAACATAGAAAACTTATGGTAATCTACATCGACTCGGCCGGGAATCGAACCCGGGACCTCTGAGTGGCGTACCCATGAAAACCGAAAAACACATGACAATCCATAAAGAGCGAACGAAGTCACGGGTGATTACTAGTTTTTTTTTTATGGTATAGGTTGGCGGACGAGCATATGGGCCACCTGATGGTATCACCATCACCCATATATCACCATCACCCATAGACAAAGACGCTGTAAGAAATTTTAAATATTCCTTAGATCGTTAATGTCCCACCAACCTTGGGAACTAAGATGTTATGTCCCTTGTGCCTGTAGTTACACTGGCTCACTCACCTTTCAAACCGGAACACAACAATACTGAGTACAGTTATTTGGCGGTAGAATAACTGGTGAAGGGGTGTTACCTACCCAGACGGGCTTGCACAAAGCCCTACCACCAAGTATTAGTATAGTAACCTATATATTTAAAATATTCTTAAAATGAAATTAAAAGTGACTTCAGGCAGACACGATAGAGATTTTCTGAGACAATTTCACCTTAAACAGACATGCGTCTACAGAATGCTTAAAATAAAAATTCCCTAATGGATTGGCAAACATCGCTTATGAAGTAAGTGGTTCTTAAATTACGTCTCCATAACATAGGAACACGGGCGATGCATTTTTTTTCTAAAATGACTGTTTCTTTTAAAATAAAAGCTTTTTATTCAACCACAACAAGTAATGTTCTCAAGTTGCCAGTAATTGAACTGTATACAATATTATTATGCTGACAGCGATTGTATATACATTGCGTATTTAGTTTTAAATATCTGAGTTCTTCGCGATACGTATGCACAAATGGATTTGTTTTTTTTTTTGACATTTCATTAAGAAATTCTGACAGGACAAAATCGTCATTCACGGCGAATAACGGTAATGAAATAATACTAATAGCAATTATATATACTTTTCAACGCAACGTTAACTTAAATAAGTTTTGGATAACATCACACACATTAAAAAAAAAGTAAACATAGAAAAATAATGTATACATCGACTCGACCGGGAATCGAACCCGGGATCTCGGAGTGGCGTACCCATGGAAACCGGTGTACACACCACTCGACCACGGAGGTCGTCCTATCATTATACAGATGATAAAAAAAATGGAGCTAATACTTGTTAGCTTGTGGGCAGGATATATTACATAAATTTAATTGTATTTAACTGGTTTTCTTGTCGGTTCTATTGAACAATATATAGATATTATTCCACACAGTGGTAGGTTAAATTAAATTCCGGATAATCTACCACCATGAAGTTGATTTTCACAAAAGACATACGCGAACAAATAGCAGTGGTTTTTTTATTAGGACTGTACGTTATAAACAATGCCTTTTGGAAATCCTTAATACAATAATTGTGCATGGATCACAAGATATGAAACTCGTTAGTTACTTAAATTTATTAACTAATAACAAACCAGTTTGAATCGGTTTCAACCGGTTTCATTTCGAACAACCAAATCCGGTCAGCGTCCCAGGAGACTGTTTACCATTTATCGATTTCATAATTGCGAGTTCACACTCTGATAACTTATCTAGGATATTTAGTTCGTACGTTATGTGTACATTTTACAACTGAAAAAAAAAAACAAATTCAAATATCTTTAAGAACCGACTAGAAACTCAGAAGTTTCGTACCAATTTGAGTGAGTACATATCCTTAAATACAATGAAATTTATAATTTTTCCTGACATTCCTATCATGTTATAGAAACGTATTCTGTGCTTAGTATAATAAGTTTTAAATCGAATTTTAAAAAAAGGAGGTTGTCAGTTTATGTATGTATAAATCTTTGTCAGAATTTATTTTTTCAATTCATTTTTAATATAACTTAGGTATACTTCAACTTATGGAATAGTGCAAATTTCATTAAAATTGTTCTACTAATTTCTATTATTTATTTTATCTTTTTAGTTTACGAACTGTTCCTTATTTTGAAGTTGGTTTAATTTGATAATAAACTACTTATAATATCTTAAAATAGTACAGAAATTTATTTGTCAATTAAGTTATTTAAAGGGAAAACTTCTTCGGCCCTGTGGGGGCATTTTAAATAGCGGAAAAACTTATCTGCAACATACGCTAGATTAGCGAAGCATAGTGAACTGAGGAACTCGTGACCTGTTTCAGATGGCCCTGAAGTAATGCTACCTAACACACTAATGAGGAGTTTGGGGAAGATTACATTCGTCCCTGAGGAGAACCACGCCACGTGCGGAGTGGAGCACTAGAAAAGTCACGAATACGACCTTCGCGGTTGTTTTAGTAGAATTCCGTATTACCCCCTAAAAAGGAATGGGCTCCTTTAAATTGAATGAAAAAAAAATAACTCTAACACACTTCAATGCATGTATATAGTACATTATATATATAATTTATCTTAATAAACTTTATTGGTAGAATCTAATCTATACTTTTTTTTTCGTTGGAAAAACACGTTACGTATACCCCCACTATATATGTATAGGGGTAAGTGGCACTCGCCGGTGTCTTAAATGCCTAGTGCCACTCCTTGCGGAAACAATCCATCACATCAGCACCGCGTCGATCCTGAGTGAGGTCAAGTTACCGGTAATGATCTAAAATTATTTAAGTTTATATAGTCAATAAATACACCTAACCATCGCAACATCTAAACTTAGATTAATTTAACAAAATTTACATTTCATTTCGAGAATTTTTTTTCTTTGTAATGTGGCTTCTATCGCTCTTGGACATATGCAACACCGTGGTGCTTGCAGATGCGTTGCCTTTACGAAAGGTGTACGCTCTTTTCTTGAAGGTGCCCAAGTCGTATTGGTTCGGAAATACCACCGGCAAAAGCTGGTTACTCAAAGTGGTTGTGCGGAGCGAGGTGTGTGTTCTCTTATTCGAATGTAAATATAATGTAATCAATAACGATTAACTTAGCCCAGTAGTTAGAACGCGTGTATCCTAACCGATGATTGCGGGTTCAAACCCAGGAAAGCGCCTCTGAATATTCATGTACTTAATTCAAGTTTATATTCATCTCATGTTCGGCGGTGAAGGAAAAAATTGTGAGGAAACCTGCATGTGTCTAACACATGTGTATTCCACCGTATTGGAACAGCGTGGTGGAATAGGTTCCAAACCTTCCCATCAAAGGCTTAGGAGGACTTAAACCAGCAGTGGTAAATTTACAGGCTGTTATTAATTAATTTATAATCACATTCGAACAAAAGGATCGATTTAACTATTTACCAATTATTTAGAATGTTAATTGTATAAAACAAATGCACAATGTATGAACTACTGAAATAATAGTTTTATGTGTATTGATCAATGTTAAAACCGATTAAAATACTAAATTGCACTGAAATCCGATAACCGTTACGGAGCTCGGAATTAATGAAAGCATTGATGTTTGGCGTATAATTATGACGTCATTAATTTGTACATATTTAACAGACATAGTCTAACATTTGATTATAATTTCACCATTAAACTTGATGATAATACCGTTACTTTTCAGAGTAATCAATAAATATAGCCTATTCCGATGGAAGTAGGAAAAAAGATAAACAAAACTTAAATTTACGTTAATCATACAAATCGCATCATCATCAGCCCGTTTTTGTCCGCTGCTGGACATAGGCCTCTCCAAGCGCACGCCACTGCGGTGTTTCTCCGGCTACTCGCATCCGTCTGCCGCTTTGCATAAATCGTCACTCCACCGTGCCTGCGGACGACCTACACTAAGTTTGCCGAGACGCGGTCCCCACTCTAGAACACGTTTTCCCCAACGGTTGTCGGTTCTACGACAAATATGACCAGCCCACTGCCACTTCAGCTTACTAATCCGGTGGGCTATGTCGATGCCTTTGGTTCTTTGACGGATCAACTCATTTCTGATGCGATCCCTCAGAGAAACGCCGAGCATAAACCTTTCCATAGCACGCTGAGCGATTTTAAACTGGTGGAGCAGCCTTATCGTGAGTGTCCATGTTTCGACTCCGTATGTCATGACGGGTAGGACGCACTGATTGAAGACTTTCGTCTTAAGGCACTGTGAGACCGACGATGTAAAGAATCGACGTAACTTCCCAAACGCTGCCCAACCGAGCTGAATTCTTCTCTTCACAAATCGCATAACTCAGCTATATTGTATAATAATAAGAGTTATTGATTTATATATGTTTATTAATAATACAATACTATTACACTTAACTACTTATTTCCACTTTAATTTAATTAACAAAATTCTGAAAACAGATTCGTCGTTCAAGACGTAATTTTTGCGTAAAACCTTTGTACAATGTAAAGTTTCAAGACAAGTGATAGGATGATAAAATAAAAATGTTGACTAGTTATTGATGCTTACCTAAATTAAATTGACTAGAAAAACCAAGACTAAATTTATATTTAAATTTCACATAGATATAATACCTATTTATAAGAAGAGATGAACAGTATCTGGGCGACTAGCTAGTATACAATTAACAGACGAAATACAAAAAGTCTTTGTTAAAAAATACGTAGCTTTAAAAGAATTTTCCATGTCCTAAGCAAACTGAAAATTTCCAGACCAGAATATAATTTCAACTTTATGACAATTACGGACATTTAAAAGCGTTCAAGAAACATTAAGTTTATTTATAACATCATTAGCGAGATGCATTCTTGTAACATTTTTCTGACATCGGAATAAATTCTCGAAATGGAAAATTATGGAAATATAATTAATCAAGTTAAGACAAGTTATACGAAACTTAATAATTACTTTCTCGATTCTCGTCTGTACATTTACGAATCGCTTGTTGCTAACTTTGTAAAAGTGAAAGTTTTCAAACTTATTATATACTTTTTTACGCTTTTTATTAAAAAAAAGTGACTTACTTTGTGAATCCAGAAACTTATGGTTTGAATACGTGAATTTTATACTAATCACAAGTTCAAACTCGAGAAATCACAGTAACAGCCAGTAAATTTCCCACTGTTGCGCTAAGGATGTCTTCATTCAAGGAGAAGATTGGTAGCATATTCCAACACGCTGCTCCATTGCGGCTTGGTGGATACACCCGAGGCAGAACTTCGTTGAAATAAGACACATGCAGCTTTCCTTGTGACGTTTTCATTCAACGTCGAACACGTGACGAAATATAAACACAAATGAAGTACAAGGCATTTCAATGGTGCTCACAAATATGGGGAAGCACTACTAAATATAAATAATTATAATTCGTGCTTGTTCTCGTATCGAACAAGGAAAACCAAGCCAATTCTATTAATTTATGACGATAACGATACACGATCGATTATATTACGATTGATTACGACTTTTGCACACAAAAAATAGCCCGAGTTTAATCGTAACTAAGAGTCAATTTTTAACTTATAATTTAAGACCTATGTATTGTTATATAATCTTTATCCCACCAAAAACATTAAATGTAAAAAAATACCAAGCCTCTCGCTGCAGTCTTTCTATCGTTAAAAGTTTTGAGATCTCAAAGAAGCCAAGTCCTATTCAAATTATTATATAGCTATAATTCAACATTTAGTAATTATATCAATAGTTTTCTTTATATTATTATTTTTTGATGATCGGTCCGTGAGTCAGTGAGTGACAAAATGGTGTAACTTTGATCGACCGTAAATCCTAAAATATTAATTCAATTGGCATGTAATTTAGAACTTAAGCTTGTTCTAATACCTACTATTAGTCACCTAAAACCCAAAGTCCTAGCTTTATCCACTTATTACTATATCTTGAAAGATTTTCATAGCAATACGACCATATTGTTGTGCTGTCATGTTTATAAGTAAATAAACGAACACTTACATAGTAATTTATTGAACACAGAATTAGCATACAAAAATAAGTTTAACACATGGAACGCGCTGTATAAATTTGCACGACGGTATCACCTAACTATTAGTTGCCAACAAACTACTGTAAACTGTTTCGTATAACTTGTACCGTCCCCTGACATGGAATTAATATTACTGCTGGATAACTTGCAACAACATGTCTCTTTACTAACAAAAATATAGGAGGTTTACTTTAAAGCCGAGAAGGCCCAGAGGCTAAAAGACGAAGATTGTGGGTTCGAATCCAGTTCTCAATTGAATTTCACGTGATTAATTTGAGTATGCTGGTTGCATGCATTTGATATTAGAGGATATAATAAAATTCCGCAGACATTTTTGACTTTGCCGTTTCGTAAATTGAAATTGTTTGTAAAAAATACATTGGTAAAAAAAGCATATTATTCGATACAAGATTTTACAGATGATAAAAAAGCGTGGAGTTAATACCTGTTGACTTCCAAGCAGGATGTATTAATTTAAATAATTGTATAACTAACATGACTTTGTATTTTTAAAATGTTGAAAAAGAGTAACTACTGCGTTTCTTGCCGGATCTTCTCGGTAGAATCTACTTCGCGAACCGGTCGTAGCTATACTTAATTGTAAAATGACGATTCAAAATTGCTTATAAAAGCCTACTTGAATAAAGTTTATTTTGATTTTGATCACTACATATTATAAAACAAAGTCCTGATGCCGCGTCTGTCAGTCTGTATGTTCGCAATAAACTCCAAAAATACTGAATGGATTTTAATGCGGTTTTCACAATTAGACAGTGGGATTCATAGGTAGGTTTAGGTATAATTAAGTTGAAATAGACTAGCAATTGTTAAAGATGTCAGAAAAATCAACAAAAAAAGTATATAAAAAAAAGTTATGTCCACGTGCGAAGCTAGGACGGGCCGCTAGTTTCCAATATGATGCTCAAAGAGATAGTAGAGCGTGACTGGATTAGAGCTGATCGGCGAAAACGATAAAGGCGTTGACTTGCCTATAACCCAGAAAACCAGAGCTTAAAAAATAGCGCGACCTAAGGCATGACCCATGGATTTATCTCAGAATATTTTATTTTACAGCGGAACAACAACAACAGCCTGTAAATTACCACTGCTGGGCTAAAGGCCTCCTCTCCCTTTGAGGAGAAGGTTTGGAACATATTCCACCACGCTGTTCCAATGCGGGTTGGTGGAATACACATGTGGTAGAATTTCTATGAAATTTGTCACATGCAGGTTTCCTCACGATGTTTTCCTTCACCACTGAGCACGATATGAATTATAAAGACAAATTAAGCACATGTAACAGTAGCAGCCTGGGTTTGAAACCGCAATCATCGGTTAAGATGCACGCGTTCTAACCACTGGGCCATCTCGACTCATAAAAGCGTCGACTCGCCATAACCCAGAAAAACAGAGCTTAAAAAATAGCGCGACCTAAGCGCATGACCCATGCATTTATCTCAGAATGTTTTATTTTACAGCAGAACACGACTTTTCAATGCAAAGTATTTGCTTGAATTTGAATACAACAATTTAGGTAATATTGACCAATCAAAATTAAAATATAATATTGCCGCTTGTCACGTGAATAAGCTGAGTTAGCCTAGTGGTTTGAAAGCGTCCTTACCGATGGTTGCGGGTTCAAACCCGAAGAAGTACAACTAAATTTTCAAGTGCTTATTTTTTTTATATGTAATAGTTAAGTTAGGTGGACGGTCAAATGAAAGAACTGATGGTTTGTGGTCACCATAAAGAACTCCTTGAGAACTAAGATGTTAGGTCCCATGTGCCTGTAGTAACACTGGCTAGGGTAGTAGCTACTACCAGGACCTACACAGAGAGGTTTACACAGTCCTACCACCATGTTAGCATGGTGAAGTAAGCTCCAAACTTTCTCCTCAAAGGCTTTACCCCAGCGTTGGGGAATTGGCAGATATTACTTTTTTACGTGAACAGTCTAATAATATAAACAAAAGTTTTCCGAAAAGTGCTACGTCTTCTGATAAAAGCTTTATTTTTTATGATATAGTTTGGCGGACGAGCATATGGGCCACCTGATGGTAAGTGGTCACCATCACCAATAGACAATGACACTGTAAGAAATATTACAATTCCTTACATTGCCAATGTACCACCAATTTTGGGAACTATGATGTCATGTCCCTTGTGCCTGTAGTTACACTGGCTCTCTCACCCTTCAAACCGGAACACAAAAATACTGAGTACTGTTATTTGGCGGTAGAATAACTGGTGAGTGGGTGGTACCTACCCTGACGGATTTACACAAAGCCCTACCACCAAGTAATAAAAACCACCAAGTTTATTATCAATAAAGTAGTCACTTTAGTAATCATTTATTAATATAGATAAAAGTAAATTTATTCACAACAATGGCGTACATATAAACCAAATTAATATTTACTCGGTAAAGTGTGAAATTACATTTTGCCGAGCATTGAATCAACTCGGAGACGAAACAGACGCCGAATCGGCCATGTTTATTCAGACCTTTTTCGACTTTCCAGACCAGACCAATAACATTAATTGCTCCCTGGAAATAAAACCGCTTTAAAGGTGAAATAACTTAGAAAATATATTGGAAAAACTTTGCAACAAAAATTTATCTTTTATAGAACTAATATAAATGCGAATTTACGTTTCGCTACGCTTTATCTAAATAATTGATTATCGTGAATTTTTGCCTATATGTCTGAGGTATAAATAAGGATAGGCTACCTGACACAAAACCGTCCGAACACACCCAGACGAATTAACGGGCGGAAACTGTTGGTTCAGTAATGTGGATTCGATTTGACCGACAATGGCGTATATGCCTTATTCCATCACGCTACTCCATTTTCTGTATTTGCTCATAATTTCATTGATATTAGATACATGCAGGTTTCCTCACGATGTTTTTCTAGCATGAGATGAATTATAAATACGAATTCAGCACTTAAAAACTTAATCGTGCTGCTGGGCTTGAACCCACAATCGTTGATAACGATGCACGCACTCTAACCAATGGGCCATCTCGGCTCCTTCCATAGCGATATGAGAGGCTAGTTTTTTCCCGTGATATATACAAAAAAAAAGTAGTATATGTCGTTGTAGTTCGAGCCTGTTCCGATGCGTCAATTCAGTAATTAAACTGCGTATCAGAGAGAAATACTTTCGCATTTATAATACGTATTAGTATTGATAAGATTACATGATGACATTATAAATACAATATCTATATAAGTTATAAAAACAAAAACTTAATTACACCATGCAACAAACCAATATTTTAGAAGTCGTGTATTTTTCGACTCTCAGACAGGATATATTATAAAAATTTAATTGTATTTCATTGACATCGTTATAAGAGCTCAGATGGCCCAGTGGTAAGAACTCATCTTAACCGATGACTGAGGCAAGCACCACAATGTATATTTGCTTAATTGTGTTTATAATTCATCTCGTGCTCGGCGGTGATGAAATACATCGTGAGGAAATCTGCACGTGTTTAATTTCATCGAAATTTTGCCACAACATGTGCATTCCACCAACCCGCGTTGGAACCGGTTGGTGGAAGTATGTTCCAAGCCCTCTCCCTAATGGGAGAGGAGATCTTAACCCAGAAATTTACAGGCTGTTACTTTACTTTACTTTACTGACATAGTTATATGTTTTAAAAGTTGAAAAAAAGTTACTTACCAAGTGGTTATTTTACTTAATATAGTTTTGTCAAATTAGGATTTAAATTTGCTTTCAAAGGCCTACTTGATAAAGTATATTTTGATTTTGGTTTCCAATTTTCTTTAATTTTCTTTTAGTTATAGTTTATTCGTACAAAAATGAACGATAAAACGCAATGAAAAGCAAGAGACGCCTTCTACGTCATCCTTTGCAGTCAACGCGAATTATAATATTCGAGAAACATTGGATGTTCCCAATTAATCAAACAGTATATCCAGTTTTTTTTTTATTATATTTCATATAGTTCTAATGTCTAATAGATGTCTATGTATAAAATACGATAAAAATGTATACTAGAGACAAAAAGCGTTTCGGAGAATATTTTAATGTATAATGCAGACTTCTAAATATGATTACTTGTATTTTTTTTAAATATAACTCCAATAACTAAATATTTTAATTAGAACATATATAAAACCAAGACATACGTCGACGTCAAACGTTAAATAATCGATTTAAAGAGATAAGTCGACACAATCGTTCAACAAAACACTTGACCTAATTGCTTCAATCGATTATACAGACATCACTAGTAGGCTTGTTACGTTATCATCACTAGTGTTAATTCAATTTTCTTTTAGCGATTATAGGCATGAAATATAAAACTTTGCACGTTGAGGTTAAGGTTGGTTTAGAAGCAAATAATGTCGCAGGCTCTTCTCTTCTGAGAACTTATCCCGATTGTTTGATTCCAAGTCAAATTATTTAAAAAAAGAATAACCTATCCGTTAATTTGCTTTTTTTGCAGCCAGGACTTAGAACACGCAAAAACTTTGATTCGACTCTTCTATATTTGAAATCCTGCATGCAAGCCAGGTTTGCAGCCAGGACGCGCAGACATTGATTTGACTCTTCCAAATTTGAAATCCTGCATGCAAGCTAGGTTTGCAGCCAGGCCAGCATTTTATCCATCTCGGCCCGAGGCTCACCAACGCCGCCGCCGCTCTTGGTCGCCTCCTTCCGAATGTGGGGGGCCGGGGTCACTATGCCGGCGTCTCTATTCCGGCATAGTGAGGTCGATGGCGCTGTACGGTGCCCCGATCTGGATAGATGCCCTCACCACTAAAAATCGGGCCCTGCTGCGCAAGCCGCAGAGGGTCATAGCGGTGAGAGGCATCAGAGGGTACCGTACGGTGTCGTGGACTGCGGCGACACTTCTCGCGGGCGATCCGCCCTGGGAGCTCCAGGCTGAGGTGCTCGCGGAAGTGTACCGGTTCCGGGTCGAGGCGAGGGACCGCGGCGAACGTCCAGGGTCGGCGGAGATCGGGCGGATCAGGGCTCTAGCCCAGCAAGCCCTGATCGTCCGATGGCAGGAAGATCTGGGGTCACCCACGGCGGGCCTAGCGACAGTGGAGGCGATCCGTCCCCACTTGAGTCGCTGGGTCGAGAGGAAGCACGGCACACTGTCGTACAGAATGAAGCAGGTACTTACTGGACACGGATGCTTCGGTAAGTACCTGCACGGGATAGCGCGGCGGGAGGAGACACCCTACTGCCACGAGTGTGGTGCGCCAGTGGATACGGCGTACCACACCCTGTACGAGTGTGCTGCGTGGGGGCCCCAGAGGCACACCCTTGCGGCGACTATAGGCGGAGACCTTTCGCTGCCGAGCATCATCAACGCCATGCTCGGTAGCGAGATGTGCTGGTCGGAGATGCGCTCCTTCTGCGAAAGTGTCATGTCGCAGAAGGAAGCCGCGGAGCGGGAGCGGGAAGAGAGTGCCGCCACTGACTCGCTCCGCAGAAGACGACCGGGGAGGAGGAAAAGGCGCTACGCGCACCTTCTCCCACCGCCTCAATAGGCGCCGCAGGGACTAGGGGGGTCCCAGTACCCCGGGAATCACCCCTAGGTGTAAGAGGCCCGCATAGGTGGGCCGACCGTCAGGGCGTCACGGTAGCATGCGTAAGCGATCCCGTGGCGTCCATCGAAAGACGCAGAGGGTACCGCTGGTTTTTTAGTGGGTAAACCCGGCGTACTTGGGCGCACTCGGCGTCCAGGGCTCCGGGGAGTCCCACACACCCCCCCACTTTCCATCACGTGGGGAAAGCGCGTAAAACGTTTTTCCAGCGAGAAAAAAAAAAAAAAAAAAAGAAGGTTTGCAGCCAGGACATGCAAAGACATTGATACTCTTCCAAATTTGAAATCCTGCTTTCAAGATGCGTTAACTTTAATAGGTCCTATACAATTCATTACTCTTTAAGATTGTGTGATCTGAATTATTTGCTTTAAAAATACACTCTGTATTCATTTCATGGAAACATTACTATTACGATTAATAACAAATTCAAATGGGCTTTATTTTATAACACTTATATAACAGATAAAAATCTAAATTATACAAGTAGGAAAGCAATTTTGCATCGACATTTTACACAATTATATTAAACGCCAAAGAAAATCAGTATTTACTTTCGAATATTGAGATATAAAGTTGTGTTAGTTGAATGTTTTATATGTATATGGTGTCATAAAGTCAATAAGTATATAATGAATCAAACTATATAACATTAATAAAATAATAATTTGGTCGGTTTAGACTACGTCTATCACGAAGGATGACTATGTACAACTCGGGCGAAGATAAATAAAAATTTTCAACCGTTACACCAAACTAAAACTAAACATTATAAAAAGGCACTAACATTGAGTCCTTGGATGTAGTAAAGCGTAAAAAAAACGAATCAAACTTCAAAGACGGCCTTAAAATAAGAAAACACGCATACAATGGCTTCAAAGATTATGTTCCATAATTGTATTATTACAACAACATTGTATTATTCTATATTATACTTAACAGACATGTCTGTCTGTTCGTACGAATACTTATAATTAATATCTATAATCAAACTTTGTACGAGTAAAAAGTGTTTATGAATTTGATCATAACTCCAGGAGATTATCTTCTACTAGCGACAACCGCTCCGACAAAGACGGGTGCAAAGATATGACATTACAATGGAAACTTATAAAATTATCAATGTTTCTTCACTAAATTGTCCATGTATTAATAACATTCTTCTCGAATCACACTCCGCCACCGAAATCCGTTGTGTAGTTTTAAAAATTTAAGCATACATAGTGATTGTACACGCGAGAGATAAGTAGACTGTATATTTTAGTTGATTAGGAAGGGGAGTTGTTACCTGAAGTTCTGGACTCTTGGTTTTGAAGACACTTTCTTCTTCTTGGGGCGCTCCCTCGGTCTTCACATGCTTGAAGAACACGCCAGGGTATGGGTGATATAATAGGAGAAGAATAATAGTCCGTTACTTCTCACATTGCACACGTTACCGGGGTCCATACGAGAAGGGAAGTACGTCATACGTCAAAATCATACCATGGATAAATTATTAACATATCAATACACGCATAGAACCTTAATACGCTACAGGGATATAGGGACAGACTTTGTTTTATACTATGTAGTGATATACGTACAAACGAAAAAAATACTACATCATTTCATTTGGTAGGGCTTTGTGCAAGTCTTTAGGCAAGTCCTTTGGCAAGAGACAGTAAATTTTGCCCGCTCCCTAAAATTAAACAATCAATTGTTAAATCATAAAAAAATAGTAAATTGCTATCAAAAATCGTCTTTATTCTTCTGCACATCTACGATTGGTACTCTTCAAAATGAGACCATAACCGATCTACGTGCAGATCTCATCCCATAATCACTGGGACAAAAATCAGCTTACTATTGGTTACTCCTTACTTGGTTTTCTGATTTGAAGAGTATATGTAACTACGGTAATATGGTTACCAAGGTTGGTGGCCAAATAAATGTCAAACTAATCACAGCGCCAACATCAAACCAACGTTAAAAAAAAACTTTTCGTGTTTTGTGATTCAAGTATATCCCGCGGATGGTAGTTTTGCACCACCGGCTCAGCCGAGTACTTGAACCAAATGTCCAAAACTGCGGTTCCTCTCGTACTGAGCAGTATTACTATCGCAACGACGAGCATCAGTAGGGTAAAACTAACCTGTCTCACGACGGTCTAAACGCAGCTCACGTTCCCTTTTGATGGGTGAACAACCCAACGCTTGGCGAATTTTGCTTCGCAGTGATAGGAAGAGCCGACATCGAAGGATCAACAATACCTGTGTTCTTATTGTCTCTCTAGTATAATTAAACTCACTGAAACACTACACTAAAGTACTTTAGATAACTCTTGATTGAACTACTTCGCGATATGGACAGATAATAGATTGTAATATAACATGGAAGCCACGTTATTAATATGTTGGACACTAAACCAATTTTCATAGCTTTTCCTCAATTATCTAAGATAGTAAATCAATCAACCGCCTATATGACGTCACGCTCATACGTCATCACTTTAATGCCTATAAATACGAAGTTGACTAGTAGAATTAAATTACAAACAAACTGCATAAATAACTCTGTAATAATATATATATCCCTTCTTCATATAGATCAAGTACAGCATTTTAATTTAAACGTATTTACAATTTGACGGTGACATATAATATAAGTATAGAAAATTGTGTAATCTATACTTGTATCTAATGTAACTAACGACCCGCCCCGCACTTCGTAGGAGTGAAGACTAATACTAAATATTCTACAGAATTGATTTAATAACATCACATTGGAAACATCTAAAATTATCAGTTTTTCTTTACTATATTGCCCATGTATTATATACAAGGATCTTCTTCTCGATTCACTGTATCTACTAAAAAAAACCTTATCAAAATCCGTTGCGTAATTTTAAAGATATAAGCATACATGGGGACAGACAGTGGTAAGCGACTCCGTTTTGTACTATGTAATGATGATATGTCCTTTTATTAGGTTATATCTACATAACCTACGTAGCAACGGGAAGCACGGAAGATAAGCCGGAGCTGACAACGGGAAAAAGAAGTGGAACTTCCCCTATTATCATCTTAAAAAAAACACATTCGTGTCAATCTGTGTCCATATCATAAAAAAACTCATTATGTTTCCATAACGCGCCCAAATATGTTTAACTCCAAAAATGTCGTTGTTTGAGGTCAAAACAAAAGCATCGAAACCGTCCTGTGATTTCGTTTTTTAAATCCACAACTGGCTCTTCCAATAACAAGTTATATCCAATAAACAATATAGTTTTATCGCTATCTGTGTACTGGTGAAATTTCACCGGCTAAGGTTGCCACTATTTTAGGTAATATATATTTTATCGATAATTCAATCATTTACTTGGATGGTTTTGTGCAAGCATATAGGGCAGTGATTCCCAAAAGTGACCCAGGTGGACCCCAGGGATCTACGGGTGACATGATGGGGGTCTACGTAGGCGTGAATAAAAAATGGGGGTCCATAAGATGTTAATCGGGGTCAACGAAAATTTATCTGCTTATGATAGTAAAGAGCAAAAATGTAAGCGTAGTTATTATTCTTTTAAAAAGTAAAGTGTTAGAAAATTTACTTTTTTTCGTTTTTATTTTACCTATCGGAATATAGGGACAGAACTCAGAAGCGACACAGGTTTTATTTTTTGGCGACTTTAAGAAAGTGGTAGAAATGCAACAGCAGGGGTTCCACCGAAACCAATAAAATTTTGAAAGTGGTCCACGAGAAAAATAACTTTGGGAACTACTGATATAGGAGGCAAACTACAATACCTACTAGGTTTTATTGTGTTTCAGTCTGAAGGGTAACTTAGTCAGTGTAACTACATACACAAGGGACATAATATCTTAGTTCACAAGGTTGGTGATGCATTGTTGATCTGAGATTTTTTTTAAGGCTTGTTTAATACTACCATAGAAATTTACACATCACCATCAAGTGACCTATTTGCTCTTACTCTTATAAATGCCATAAAATATAAAAACGCGACAGTGGTTTTGAAATATCCTGATGTTTTGCGCAAAAATCACCACGACTGGACCTGTTTACTTGCTAAAATATCAAACAGTCAATTTTATTAGTAGAAACAAGTGGAAAATTGATTGATTGATGTTTTTCTTATATTTTTAAACCAAAGAGTATTATTATAATTGTTTGTTTCCCAAATAAATAAGAGATAGACATCCCTAACTTCCAGAGATATCCTCAAAAGGGTCGTATTGGGACAACACCAGCTGCTTTATTTGAACACTTCCGATGAAAATCTATCAATCCTTGTATATATATATAAATATAAGTCATATTATATTTGATATATTTTTACTTACCTATAAATTAAATTGGAAATTGGTTAAAGTTGGAAGATAGGAAATTTTTCTTCGATCGATTTTTTTCCATCAATTTCATTGAAAATTTATTAAATCACTATATGGTACAGAACAAATACCAATTTTAGGTTGTTTTCGTGTACATTTATATGGTAACATTAATTAAAAGATTAAGGTAACTGGTCACTTTTTCTCCTAGATATTAGAACTAAATAAATACTACGTTCCCCCATCTTATGATCAAAGTTCGTGTATAATTTGTGTCTGTAATTACAATGGTACACAATTCAAATCACAACACAACAAAACACAGAGCATTGTTTGACGTAAGAATAATTGATTGCCTCGCAACCCTACTTAGGGGTAGCACTCTATTCGGACTAGCAAGTCGTATTTTATTTTACAGAAAAGTTGAAAGAGCATTTTCTGTCTTTGTCTAAATTCATACGACAGTGTGTTCCTATCTCACATGTATGGCATTTGAAACTGAAGACTGAGAATAGATACGCTGTTTTATATATGTCTAATTAAACTGGTTAATCTGGATTTGAAAGAAATCTATTCAGAAAACCAAATATAAAAGGTCCTTTAGATATGCCTTTTCTATTTTGATTTATTTTAATACTGTTATATTTCTGGTATTACGTTGATATTTCCAAAGCAACATTTAACATAATCTATATGTTAATTTATATTCACTAACTTGACAACAGAGCTGAGATGGCCCAGTGGTTAGAACGCGTATATCTTAACCGATGATTATGATATGTGCTTAATTTGTGTTTATAATTCATGTCGTGCTCGTCGGTGAAGGAAAAAATCGTGAGGAAGCCTAATTTCATGTCTAATTTCATCGAAATTCTGCCACATGTGCATTTCACCTACCCGCATTGGAACAGCGTGGTGGAATATGTTCCAAACCCTCTCCTTAATGGAAGAGGAGGCCTTATCCTAGCAGTGTAAAATTTACAGGCTTTTACTTTACTTTTTTTTACACTAACTTGTGTAGACACTGTAATACAATGAACATTACTCACTGGATATATTTAAGTTCGATGCGATCCGAAAGAAATACAATAACTTAAATGGAATCTACACTTCTTTATTCCTTAAAAAATATGGAAATTTTTAAGGGAGTACTTATACTTAATCTCACCTAAACTTAGATATATATAAATTAACGAATACTTATTATTACCAAAAAAAAAAAATTATGTTGCCATTCATCAGCTGCTTCAAATAACGCATAACAATGTAACCTTAAAAATGTAGAAAATTATAAAAATAGAAAAAAAAAACGAAACTGTAAACATCACTAATTATAAAATTTATCGACATCAAACAAATTCATTTTAAATGGAAATAAATGGAAGAGATGGTCAATTAGCCATTAGTCCGCCCATTGTACAACACATTTAATCAATTTTATTAATTTCGTTTTACTTTCTTTTTTTTTCTGTGTCTCCTATATTTTTTGTTTGTGGTGTACAATAAAATATAATTCATTCACTCAAAATAATAAAAACAAAGAAAAAAATGTAACGACTATAAAATGTCCCATGAAACTGTAAAAAAGACAACTCCATTGTAGTTCTAGGGAAACAGATAAGCCCCCGATACCCACCCACATGGCCCTCAACGTGGAAGCCTTATTGACATTAATATCACTGCTCTTATTGCTAACTCAATATGTGTTATAACGTAATATGTATTTTTTATGGCGGTGTTATGTAATGAACTATATCTTATATATTAACAGTGTAATCCGATTTTTGTCCAGTGATTATAAGACGAGCTGTACATGGAAAATTGATTATGGCCTCATTTTGAAAAGCTATAATGCTATAATGAAATGCTATAATACAAACGAATAAAGAAGATTCTTGAATTGCAATTTAAATTTTTATAATTAAACAGAGACCTAATATTGAAGAGCGGAAGAAAGTTGTTGGCCGGTTAGAAAGCGATACTACGGCTGTATAAAAAAAATGTAAAAGTAAACAAAATTAAAGAAAATTGTCACTAAACACCAATTTGAAAAAATGCGAAGTTACGAAGAAGACCCAGTAGTACTTAATGTGTTTTACTTCTAAAAACAAGAAAGATATCGTGGATTACCCGGTTGAAATAT
Source organism: Vanessa cardui (assembly GCF_905220365.1). NCBI lineage: Eukaryota > Metazoa > Arthropoda > Insecta > Lepidoptera > Nymphalidae > Vanessa > Vanessa cardui. The sequence continues at coordinate 1,786,337 of NC_061142.1, read as the reverse complement.
CGATATAATGAAATTCGATATAAATATCAGTATGATATAGTATAAAACAAGTCGCTTCCCGCTGTCTGCCTGTCCCTATGTATGCCTAGATCTTTAAAATTACGCAACAGATTTTGATGCTGTGTTTTTTAATAGATAGAGTGATTCGAGAGCTAAGTTTTAGCGTATAATACATGTACATATAATATACTTGAAAAACACTGATGATATAGTGTTTTCTATTATATTGGATGTCAAAAATAAAAACATGTTATATATAAAGTAAGCGCACTTTATTATATGTGTGGACAATATGGACAAAACGTCGCATTACGTCAAAAAAACATGTAATTTGACTACAATATAAATCAATAGTACAAAAAATGTGAAGGTAATTTAAAAACACAATTGTTATGAAACAAGAAAGTTATACAAGTTCAGAGTTTTCCGGTAACAGAAAAACAAGCGGAATTTTATGAAGAAAACTATTAAAAGATTCTCTTCATAAATTATTGAAAAGAAAATTCGTGCACTGTCATTTATCTCTTTGAAATTTAGAACTGCAATTTAATGAATCATTCTCCAGCAATTTGCTCGAAAAATGTTAGTATTATATAACTCTACGGAACTTAAATCATTTTTAATTGAACTATTATATGTTGAAAATAATTAAATTCAAAATATGATCATTAGGGTACGATTATCATGTTACAGCATTGAACTAAAATTAACGCAATTATTTTAGTAGATTCTAAACTAAGTTGTTACAGCAACAGCCTGCCAATTTCCCACTGCTAGGCTAAGGCACTCTCCCTTTTTTGAGGAGAAGGTTTGAAGCATATTTCACCAAACTGCTCCAATGTATGGGAAGCAGTGGGGAACTTGCACAAAGTCCTACCAATATTTAAAAAAAAAACGCTTTTTCTCACAATTTGTATTCAACAACAACAACAACAGCAGCCTATAAATTCTCACTGCTGGGCTAAAGACCTCCTCTCCCTTTGAGGAGAAGGTTTGAAACATATTCCAATACGCTGTTCCAAGCTTTTTGGTGGATTAACATGTGGCAGAATTTCGTTGATATTAGACACATGCAGGTATTCTCAGGAAGTTTTCCTTCACCGCCGAGCGCGAGATTATTAACACAAATAAGGCACATGAAAATTCAGCGGTGCTTGTCTGATTTTGTTCTAACCACTGGACCATCTCGGCTCTACTTACTAGTAACTCATATCTAATTTACATAAAGCATATTTTTTTAAACAGTAAAATCATTTATTCTAAAATGAATCAACAAAAACTCCACACTTATACAATGTTGTCTTGTAATACGGCTTATTTACCAATGCCCTAGATCTTGTATTTACAGACACGACAAAAGAACCAATCAACAGTCGAAAAAGCAATATATCTATGGTAACTTTGATTAACCTAAAAACTTGACAGGTCCAATCGATCCTCAGGACATCGCTTGGTAGGATACAGATATCATCTGCAACGGGATCAATAAAACATTGTGCTGTCGCAGCGGGATTAACGAGCTTTAGTCTACGTCTTCGGTAGTATTCGGAACGTGCATCGGTTACGTAAAGATTCCTACGAGCTAGGATATCGTTGCCAACTTTTACGGTGGAAAGATAGTATGTGCGTTAAAGACTTAATTCTCTTTTTTTTTCGAAAATATTTTCGTGTCTTATGTTGTTGTTATCATCCACATCATTACATACTATAGTCGTTACAAAGTCGCTTACCGCTGTCTGTACCTATGTATGCATAGATCTTTAAAAGTAAGCAACGGATTTTGATGCGGTTTTTTTAATGGATACAGTGATTCGAGAGGAAGTTTTTTGTATGTAATACATGGAAAATATAGCAGAGACACGGATAATTTGAGTTCCTAAAGTAATGTCGTTAGGATATAGCGGTTTGTACTAATCTAAGTCTAATGACTGAAAAACTGTGAATTTTGTACGACATTTTGTATTATATTTAGTATCAGTACTACTAGTGTCACTACATCATGAAGCCGGGACAGGTCGCTAGTTTATATTACATAATATTATAATTAACTTTTTATACTATAGATGGAGGATCATGCCATTGAATGGTAAGTAATCACGACCGCTCATGTACATTTGAGCGGGAAGAATAACCATTTCTTACATTGCGAATACGCTAATTACTTGGGTGGCTTTGTGCTAGCCCGACTGGGTAGGTACCACCCTCTCATCAGATATTCTACCACTAAACAACAGTATTGTTGTTTTCCGGTATGAAGGGTGAGTGAGCCAGTGTAACTACAAGCACAAGGGACATAGCATCTTAGTTCCCAAGGTTGGTGGCGTATTGACGATGTAAGGAATGTTAATATTTCTTACAGCGTCATTGTCTATGGGTGATAGTGACCACTTACCATCAGGTGGCCCATATGCTCGTCCGCCAAACTATACCATAAAAAAACTCCCAAATCCTCCGAAACTAAGACGTTATATCACTTTTAACTCTGGTTTACCCTTCAAACTAGAACACAAAACTAACTATTATTGTTCAGCGGCAAAATATTGCGCGATCAAACCCTCAGAACGAATGTTAACCGCACAAATACTTTTAGGCTCAAGAATAGAGTGATACAACATTACATACCTTTATATTATACCGTAATTAACTTTCAAACCTGGATCCCAAGAATACTAAGTATTGTTCTTTGGAGAGGTACTGAAGTTTGTGATGAGACTTACTACGTTTTTTTTACATTAACAAGGGCTCTCACCTCGGTCCTTTACTGTTCAATATATTTATAAATGACATAAATAATGTATTTGTGTCTTCAGATTTTCTTCTATATGCTGATGACACAAAAATTTTCAAATCTATTAAATCTTTAGATGATTGTCATGATCTACAATCTGACTTAAATAGGTTAGAGACATACTGCAAATTAAATTCTCTTCATCTTAACATAAACAAATGTGCTATAATTTCTTTTTCTCGTAAGCGTAAAACTTTGCTTTATAAATATACTGTCAATAATAACGACATATCAAGGAAGACCGAGGTGAGAGACTTAGGCGTGACCCTGGATAGCAAGCTTTCTTTTGGTTCTCATATTAGAAGCATTTCATCAAAAGCCTATCGCATGCTAGGATTTATCATGAGAACAGGATCTGAATTTAAAAATACTTCTACTATTAACCTGCTTTATAACGCTTACGTCCGTTCTATACTCGAGTATGCATCTACGGTATGGAATCCTCACTACAATATTCATATAAATGAAATTGAGAAGATCCAAAACAAATTTTTAAAATATTTGTCTTTTAAATCTAGCGATTGTAGCCATGGACCTTTATTATCTCTCTCAAAACGCCGATCTATGAGAGACCAAGTTTTCTTATATAAAATTATTAATAATATTATTGATTCCCCTTTTCTACTAAGCAAGCTGTCTCTGAACTGCCCACGATCCAACGCTCGTCAACCGCTATGTTTTTATACTCCCACTTGTCATTCATCACATAATGCTAACTGTTTTCTAATCAGAGCTTGTCGCGAATATAATAAGCATTTTGGGAACATTGATATATTTCATTTATCTTTAATTAAATTTAAAGATAAAATTTGTAACCTTCTTAAATTAACTTAACTATATACTTTTAATATTGTCAAATAATTTTTTTTTTCTTATTGTGTTAAAATATTTGAGTGCATTTTATGTTTTATCAATCGGTGGAAACTTTGCTGGATAATGTGATATCTAAACTGTATTATGTAATTAGATTATATTTTATATCTGTTTGTTTCCCAAATATTAAATAAATAAATAAATAAATTAAAATTGCATGTGTATCTATGTATATAAAAGGTCTTACATTAGTCAATTAAACATCGTAATTACTTGACTAAATGAAATATATTATGACACTTTATGGTTGTGTCCTTGTTGAGCGCTCAGACCAGAGTGTCTGCCGTTATACAGCCGTTCTCAAGTCGTCGCCTGTGATTGGCGAACGCTTCTGATTGGTTATCGCAAATTCAGTCAAATTAACATCCAACAATCGGCATATTAATTAATCGGATAAAAATCACTAATAAAAATTTTAAACAACTCAAATAATTTCTAAAGTTTTACATTGCATTTACAAAATATATAACAACTTTAACAATTACGTCAGGTTTTTCCTGACGTATGTGTGCGTTAATATGGATTCATTATTTTTAAGTTATCAAGCCGTGAATCGCTAAATATACAGTATGCCTAATATTTTACAGCTGGTCTAAGTGTAAGAGAAATTCCACCGAGCCGGTTCAGTGCAGTTTGTTACATTTTACGAGTACATTACGTTACGCTGTACATTTGTGAGATCCATTTCATCCGACAGATGCATGTATCCTCACGATGTTTTACGGAATAAGATTTATTACAAACACGAATGGTTAACGCGGAATTTCTATAATGCTTGTATAAATTCCATTGTATTCATTTCACCATGCTATCTCTTCTCAAACGGCACTTACGTCAATCGTTACAAAAGATTAAAAATATATTCTTAAACTATTCAACAACCACACGTATAACCTGCAAAATTCCCATTAATGTGGTAAGGCTTCCTCTCCTTTTGAGGAGAAGGTTAGGTTTCCACGCTGCTCCGATGCGGGTTGGTGCATTCATATGTGACAAAATTCCGCTGAAAACCGACACATGCATGTAAACGCAATTCAAGCACATGATACTTCAGTGGTGCTTGCCTGGATTTGAACCAGCACTAAAGAAAAAGCGTTAATGTCCTTCAGGCGATATTATATAATTATATAGATACGACTAGCCACCCGGCCCAACTTCGCACGGTGCAATACCAAAACTACATATATAGTGTTTCTTTATTATATTGTCCCTCTATATACATAAACTTTCTTCTCGAATCATTCTATCTATAAAAATTCGTTGCGAAATTTTAAAGATCTAAGCATACATAAGAACAGACAGTAGTAAGCAACTTTGTTTTATACTATGTAATGGTGGTAATGATAATGATTTTAAAAATTTTGGTACTCACACGAGATTTTAATAACATTTCAGTGTTACTTATTTCTTGCCATACTTTAGGAATATTATTTTATTGGGTGTGTAATTTAATACTCATTTTAAAGTTCTATAATAAAATTCCGCAGACATATTTAACTTTGCCGTTTCGTTAATTCAAATTGTTTATAAAACATACATTGGTAAAAAAGGCATATATTAATTTAAATAATTGTATTTAACTAACTTGACTTTGTATTTTTTTAAATGTTTAAAAAGCGTAACTACTGAATTTCTTGCTGGTTCTTCTTAGTAGAATCAACTTTCCGAACCGGCGGTAGCTTCACTTAATTGTAAAATGACGACTCAAAAGTGCTTGTAAAAGCGTACTTGAATAAAATTTATTTTAATTTGAAAGTGTAAAAATCTTTCTTCTAAAGAGGTGGTTCTTGTGATACGACTCACTTTGTCTTAAATCACACATAATGTCATGATATCTTTTATCATTTTCTTTGTTGCGTCAAATTTCCTCTCGCTTGGGTTGATTTCGTGATAAGGGGCGGAAGTGTTTGAACGGAAGGTAAAAAATACACTTTTTTTGGTTAAAGCAATGACTCCAAGCAATAGACGTGCCTCGTCAGATAACAGCAACCCTTTATCCAAGAGGAGATGATGTTAATGATGCTTATTACCAAGATTAGATGTTCTCTGTTTCAAATCAAAGTACATACTACAAAGCTCGGTTGTTTTACAAATGATTTCTGAACGAAAACCTTAAAAATCACCAAAATTAATTTGTCGTGAAAATGATATTATTTAAGTAACTTTTTGGTTTCACTGTTTCCGTCATTGTAGTTGTAATAGCAGCAGGTGGACAAAATCGTATAGGATTGTAGAGATTGTGTTTATTCGTAAACCAACTGGGTCACCTTTACAAAACGATGTACAGTGGGGGTAAGAAAAGGGGGTAAGATCTATTTTCGTGTGCTCAGTATGAACGATAATCTGCTTTACTGATCGAGAACATATGACACTGACAGACGTATTTTGACAATTCAGTAGAAGATATCATATCTAATTTTAATTTGCCATAAAAATGATTTCATATTGATATAAAACTTGACGTAGTCCAGATATATTACACTATTTTGAACCAAGTTTTTATACAATGTAAGTTTAATTTTATATTCAGTTGTCAGTTTAGTGCTTTAAATTCAAAAGGTACTAAGAGTTTAAGATATGATAAATGAATGAATTTGAAAACTGACGAAGGTTTTCTTACTCTGACTGTACATCGTGAATCCTGAATCACCTACCCAAAACTATGATACTATAACTCAAACCACGCTGACTCCGTTATGTAAATTAATTTAATTAACTTTCCAGTAATCACACCTGGTGTCCTTAATAAACGAATTCTTCCACCGGTTTTACTATTCGACGTATAATTTCGGTAAACAGTGTAACGAATTATGGCTTCCGAAACTTAATCACACCGATCCCCATTAAGCTGATACAAAGAGGCTCTATGCTATAAGCCGGGCAGTGGCTGTAGGCGGTGTCGATCGCACTTAATGAGGCTCACGGGGATAGTTCACTATCTTTGTAAACTACTTAACAAAATACCTTGAAATAAAGATTAATTCAAGAAAAAAAATTATTTAAGGCAACAAAAATTTTATACGTCATTTAGTGAGTTGTAATGACTGTAGTAGATTATGAGGCCGTAAAGAAATCATATGCAATAACACCTTAATATACTTCACACTATCTACTTATTACACTACTAGTATTCGCCCGTGGCTTCGCGTTTGGTTGTCATGTGTTAAGCAAAAAAGTAGCCTATCTCCTTCCTTGGAGTTGAAAGTTTCATACCCAATTTCTCAAATTCGGTTCAGCGGTTTGGTAGTGAAAGAGTGTTATACAGACAGACAGAGTTACATTCACATAGTTTCTTTAAATTCTTGGTAGTAGGGCTTTGTGTAAGCCCGTCGGGGTCTGTACCACCCACTCATCAGTTATTCTACCGCCAAATAACAGTACTCAGTATTGTTGTGTTCCGGTTTGAAGGGTGAGTGAGCCAGTGTAACTACAGGCACAATTGACATAACATCTTAGTTCCCAAGGTTGGTGGCACATTGACGATGTAAGGAATAGTTAATATTTCTTACAGCGTCATTCTCTATGTGTGATGGTGACCACTTACCATCAGGTGGCCCATATGCTCGTCCGCCAACCTATACCATAAATAAAAAATAAATAATAATTCGTATTCATTAAAATTGTACACAGAGACGTATACATGTAAAACTGATCAAGAAAGATGTAAGTGAAATTTTACCAAACCAATTTTCTTGTCTAATTCTTGAAGAAAAATACCAAAACACGCTAAAGATTCCCGAAACGATATTATTTTATAAACGGACGTACGTTTAGCATTCCACACTTGGCATTTAGATGGGAGGCAGCGTGTTACCGGCGCTTTAGTGGGGTCACGTGCGGAGACCTCATTATATGACCGGAGAAATTCGGCGCGGTCCGCCGTTTAAATAATAGTACTTGTGAAGTTTGTACAAAAACGCTTTCCGTATATTTGAATTATTTCAAAGACTAACTTGTTTTTTTTAAATATGTTTTTGCGTTTTTAATAGAAGCAGCATACAATTATAAGTAAAATAATAATGATGTTAAATATTCAATTACTTGTAATCTTACGTAAAGCAAATTACAAGCTTTATTCTCAGGAAAGGGACTATCAAATTTTCTTGGCGTTAGCCATGGGCATGGGCAGAAGGGGGAAGCTACTTCAAATTAAATGTCATACACATATGATATTTTATTTCATAAGCATATAACACGAACGATATACATAGCTTAATGTGATATTTTATTTCACTTTATATTGCCTCCGTTAGGTCTAGAGAGCAATCGATATGTTTCATACTAACGAGCAAAGGGAGGATGAGGTCGTTACTTTTCCCTTCATGAAGAGTTATGCTAAAGTATGATGCGACTGGAACGAGCCGAGATGGCCCAGATGATTGCTGATTCAAACCCAAGTAAGCTGCACTGAATCTTCATGTGCTTAATTTGTGTTAATTATTCATCTCTCGCTCGGCGGTGATGGAAAAACATCGTGAGGAAACCTACCTTTTCTAATTTTGAATCGACCAACCCGCATAGAAGCAGCTTGTAAATATGAAACAACGACATCACATACATTACTCTGATCCCAATTTAAGTAGCTAAAGCACTTGTGTTATGGAAAATCAGACGTAACGACGGTACTAAAAACACCCAGACCCATGACAAAATAGATAACTAATGATAATCTACATCGACTCGGTCGGAAATCGAACCCGGGACCTCGGAGTGGGATACCCATGAAAACCGGTGTACACACAACTCGACCACGGCGGTCGTCGTGATCGGAAATGCTCCTAACATTCTCCTCAAAGGGTGGGGTCTTAGCCTAACAGTGGGAAATTGGGAAATTCACAGGCTTTTAATGTAGTGTATAATGCGTTATATCCGAACGGCCATCACAGGGGTTAAATGGGTGAGAATCTCACATAAACCCACACCTCAAAGTCTTTATGATTTATTGAGTTCATCTTTCAAGGAATCCTCAACAATAAATCGGACTAAGGAAGTTAGTGTAACACTCCTCCTTGCTTAAAAATCAACATGTTATCAAGTAAATTACGTTGTTCGCAGCCGAAGGACTTAAAAAAAACGAAAGTACTTTAAAAGTGAATTTATTTTAATTCACAAACTTATTTGTTAATACTAATTTAATAAGACTACTTCATGTGTTGTGGTTGTAACACAGAATGCCCTCAGCACCAATTATTATATTATTTATATTATAATATTATTTATGTTAATACTTTTCTTAATTCTAAGAGACACAGAAATTATAAAGAAAGATCGGTGTGGTCAGTTGTTAGGCGTGATGTTGCGGAAGGGTTGCTGGTACCGGGCCATCGTCGGTGGTCTAGGCGAACGCGATGTCCTAATGTAACTCCATAGGTTCGCATACATAACACGTATGAAGAATGAAAACAAATAAACTGTGACAAACAAAACAAAAAACACATTTATTTGCGCACTCATATGTCACTTTTCTTATAGCGCCTGCATATATCAAAATCGTAGTGTAAATTACGATTATATTTGAAGATTTTGACGTGACAATCAATGCTCAGCACGAATCAGTATGTACGACGTGAAACCGCAGGTGTAAAAAATAAACAAGTATCTATATTCATCATTTAATATTCAGAATATATTAATATTCATGAAAACTCGCGTCACGTTGTCACGCTGTACTCGTTTGCGGTTTAATTACGCGTGTCGTGTTAACGGAGGATTATGTATTTGCTTAATCCTGTTAAAAATCATTGGTATAAGGAATATTGTGCGTATATGTTAGTCTAAATATTCCCTTCCTTTTGTTTAGCGAATTAATTAAAGTTTAACCAAATAATATATTCATGATATAAACTTATTTTACTTGGTGATAGGGTTTTGTGTAAACTCGTCTTGATAGGTACCATACCCTCTTTATATATTGAATATGGTTTGAAGGGTAAGTGAGTCAGTGTAACACAAAGTCGTTCCCAAGGATGTTGGCATTGGTTATGTAAGGAATATCCCCGGGAATGGGGATTCCCGGGGATATTCCTTACATAACCTAGGTGTTGTAGGCCTGCATAGGCGAGTCGACCATCAGGGCGTCACGGTAGCATGCGTAAGCGAAAGACGGAGAGCGTACCGCTGGTTTTTTAGTGGGTAAACCTACTGGGTGCACTCGGCTTTCAGGAAACCGGGGAGTCTCACAAACCCCCACTTGATTATAATTATAATTTCTTACCATTCCAAGGTATTTGGGTGATGGTGAACACATACCATCAGATCGCCAATGTCGGGAATATTGGCTATCTATATATTAAAAAAAACGCTAAGTATTAGACGAAATAATTATATGAATATAATGAATTTATTATAAATTATTTCAAAGGCATCTTAAATTTATTTCTTATTAATAAACTTTATTCGTGCATAATGGGATCATCATTATGTTTACAATTGTGTCGAAAAGTGATAAAAATGTGCATGTAAAAAAATATCATAAGTTTATCGTTAACTAAATATATGTACAGTTAAAGTCGAATGTATAATTACTGTATAATTATGTTTGCTTTTCCCAAACAAGATATTACAGCTCATTTAACAAAAATAACGACATTGTCCTTTTTAATTATAGCCTTCGTAGCTAGAAGAATGTATGTTAATTATTTAAAATTTTTATAATTAGTTCTTTTTTTTAATTAATATGAGACAACATCACATACATTACTCTGATCCCAATGTAAGTAGCTGAAGCACTTGTGTTAAGGAAATCAGAAGTAACGACGTTACCACAAGCACCCAGACCCAAGACAACATGGAAAACTAATGGTAATCTACATCGACTCGGCCGGGAATCGAACCCGGGTCCTCAGAGTGGCGTACCCATGAAAACGGGTGTACACACTACTCGACCATGGAAGTCGTCATTAGTTAGTACATTATAAAGATATTATGTTTTGAAATAGGTAACTAGGTAGGTAGGTGTGCTGTGAAAAGAAACTCGAAACTGACCACAGAAAACGACCGTGTAATGGTCACAATGTCTAAGTTTACACGTTTCAAAATGGCGTAGCAAGTAAGTCGGTTGTCGACATTTCACGGGTGTGATTCGAAGTGAATTAGTAAGAATTCTTAGAAAGCTTCTAGAAAAAGAATGCTTCTGCGAATCATATTATAAAACAAAACTACTCACAAAAATTTTACGAAGATATTTTTTTTTATTTTAAAAGAGCGTACTCATTTCTTTTCAACCGACTTCAAAAAGGAGGCGGTTGTATGTAATGGTAAGTGACTACCACCACCATTGACTACTGCACAGATGCATGTGCGCAACCGGCCCTTTAAAAAAAATACAAACGAATATCAATTCGTCTGTATATTTTTCTTTTTTTTTTTTTAATTGTTACCTCATAAATTTTTAACGGGGTGGACCGATTGTGATATTTTTTTTTAAAGTGCTTCCCGTGTGGTTCCATTTTAATTTAGCCCAGTTCTGATGATGTTATATGAAAACGATATACGTTTTAAATTTGCATTATGCATATGCGCGATAAATAAATGAATAACTCAAAATCACGCCAATCAATTTTGATGATTCTTTTTTTATTAGATAGAATATACATCAAGGGTTGTTTGGTGAAAGTTTGATAAGGTTCTGAGCATAGGATCCAAGACAAAATAACGGAACGGAGGGGAACGGAACATATCTGAAGAGCACGTTAGCGATACTCGGCCAAATCTTTTCTTTATAGGTTATTTGGATATTTGAGTCACCTTCCGTAACGTGATTATGTTCATGTAATTGTCATATTCGAATATTATAATCAACTAGGGACCCGCCCCGGCTTCGCATGGGTGCAATACTGATGCTGAATATACTACAGAATTTGACTTTTTATGACATCACATTGCAAACTTCTTATATGATCAGTGTTTCTTTACTATATTGGTTATGTATTTTATACACAAACCTTCCTCACGAATCACAATACCTATTAATAAATAAACATTTTAACAAAAAGAATAACCGACTTCAAACAAAACACTATTTTAAAACAAATAAATATGTACTAAAAAGTAATAAAAACAATTTTGTATTCAACATATTATTTTAGAGTCCTACGTAAAGTGAAATTAAAAATATTAGACTTTTTAAAAGCCGATTTACGATTATACATATAATGTTGTTATAATTATTGCTATATTTGACGGTGTCAGCCACGGGCAGGCGCCCGGTGGAGTAAAGGAATTGTGTATAATGAGGTTATAAATTGATAGTTAAAATTTAAAGGAAAATTTTATTTTCCTCTTTTTAGAGCATTTAAAGAAAAGCTTTTTTAAAAAGTATTTTGATTTTGAACTTTATTAACATAAAGGTCTTAACTAAATACAAAAAAGAATATTAAATAGTTACCGTATACATCGTGGCATAGTTTAAATCATATTATATTAAGCCGTTTGAGTAAAAGAGACAAAGAATATAGCTTTCCGTACGTTATGCTTCTTGCCAGTTCTATCTACAGAAAAGTTCCTACAAAATAAATATTATTGTGTGTATCTCATATTATTATTATCATTCTGTGATTAATATCGCTCATTACAAATCGCTTGCTAACCTAATAAAATAGATTGAATACGATCACAACTGATTACAAGTCATTAATTATATAAATAGCAGATCTTTTCTATGTACTAATTGCTAAAATTTTGTGAATATGTGTACTAAGATTGTGGGCTGGTCATATTTGTCGTAGAACCGACAACCGTTGGAGAAAACGTGTTCTAGAGTGGAGACCGCGTCTCGGCAAACGTTACACTACGTCTTCAGGCACGGTGGAGTGACGATATACGCAAGGCGGCATTTAGGAGATGGATGCGAGTAGCCGGAGAAAGACCACAGTGGCGTGCACTTGGAGAGGCCTTTGTCCAGCAGTGGACAAAGCAGGGGTGATGATGATGATGATGGTATGTTGTAATGCCGCACACACCCTTCAAACTAGAACAACTATACTCACACTATTTGGCGGCAAAAGATTGAGGTTTTAACCCTTAACATAAGTTACTTTACAGCTCTAAACTCGAGTATAGTGTGTATAGAAATAGAAAAGAGGTTACACGATGCTACTAGGTGGAACTTAATTATTTACTTAGTGAAAGGGTTTAACAGATGGGAGGATAAGCCCAAAGGGTTACATAGATCTCGAAGCCCTGGATTCAAATTACAGGTAGGGTTGAATAACAGTTATGAGGGTTTTCATTTAAAAAATGAACAGTCTTAGTCCTGGTTGATGGTGTGTGAAGTGTTTGCCTCACAAAGCACGTAAAGTGAGTACTTTCCTTTCCATTGGTTATCAAATCAAATCAAATCAAAATAAACTTTATTCTAGTAGGCTTTTACAAGCACTTTTGAATCGTCATTTTACAATTAAGTGAAGCTACCACCGGTTCGGAAAGTAGATTCTACCGAGAAGAACCGGCAAGAAACTCAGTAGTTACTCTTTTTTAACATTTAAAAATACAAAGTCATGTTAGTTAAATACAATTATTTAAATTAATATATCCTGCTTGGAAGTCAACAGGTATTAACTCCACGCTTTTTTATCATCTATAAAATCTTTTATCGAATAATATGCTTTTTCTACCAATGTATTTTTTACAAACGATTTGAATTTACTAAACGGCAAAGTTAAAAATTTCTGCGGATTTTTTTTTATTGATTTTGCTTTGCTCACGCACAAAGAATATAACATGTTGATTTACAATCTTGCTAAAGCATTGACCGGGTAAAGGATTCCTCGGATATCCAAGGACATTCGGTAATACGATGTAACTCATGTCTGTATGAGTGTTTTAACTTTTATTTGTTATTTAATTCTTAAAAACTATATTGTCACTTAAAAATTTAACTTACATCTATACATATAATAAAATTGGAGTCTGTTTATGTTTTCACTAAATGCATATGTATGTATAGACTGTCTGTTTGTACAGATAATCTCAGGCCTAACAGACGGGACTATCTCTAACAAAAAGCTGATATGATATATGATAAAAGCTGATAATCTGCCTCCGTATTTAAATATATATATATATTTATTTATATATATATATATTTATATATATATTTATAGGAGGTACGCGTTTGAGTTTAACAAAAAAAAAATATTGAAGCCTAAGTTGTTTCTTATTATATGAGTTATCTGTCAGTGAAAGTCCCGTCAAAATTGGAGATTAGCCAGAACAAACAGACAGACAGACAGATTGTTTTATTATATGTACCGTGTATACATACATATGTATTGAGTAAGAATAGCTATTTCAATATTACAAACAGACACTCCAATTTTATTATATGTATAGATATGGCCTTAGTGAAATTAATTAGTTCCATAACTACATGTAAAGCGACTAAACCTTGGGTCTTTCAGTAAATCTATAATGTGCGGTTAACGTAACACCAGCCTGTCCCATATATTGATCAAAGGGCTTCTAAATTTTAGTTTATTTGATCTCACCCAATGAGACTTAAGAACACGCATTAATCATACCGACATTCATTTATATAAATAAATAATAATTTATTGCGAAAAAAACGCTTCTCATGATACAAAAAAAATACTTTTATTTGAGGGCTTAGATTTCTTTCTATAATAAAATATAGCAGATATTTTAACACTGCGCATAGTAAAAATAAATAAATGATGAAACTCATTATTGTATAAACGTAGATAGCACGTGGTGACATAAAAGTATTCCTTTAAAGCAAATTTGAACTCCAGGGAAGCACTTAGTTTTTAGGGCAAAAGTTGACAACTAAGGCATAAAAGGCAAGCGAAACTCCGAACAACAACTGGTTCAATTAACACATCTTAATAATAGTTTAAATGCACCAAAATACTTAGAAACGAATGATCCTATAACGTGATCGATTTAATTTTTAACTCAATAAAATACAGATTCAAAGCAAATCATATCAAATTCCTTACACCGTAGGAACATTGAGTCGAGATGGCCCAGTGGTTGGAACGCGTGCATCTTATCCGATGATTGCGGGTTCAAACCCAGGCAAGCACCGGTATTTCATGTGCTTAATTTGTCTTTATAATTCATCTCGTGCTCAGCGGTGAAGGAAAACGTGAGGAAACCTGCATGTGACAAATTTCATATAAATCCTGCCACATGTGTATTCCACCAACCCGCATTGGAACAGCGTGGTGGAATATGTTCCAAATCTTTTTCTCAAAGGGAGAGGAGCCCTTTAGCCCAGCAGTGGGAATTTACAGGCTGTTGTTGTAGAAACAATGTTGTTGTTGTTTGTAGGAGGAACATTACACTTAATTTATTAAGTGTAATGTCATTACTATTAATTTTATTCAATTAAAAAGAGCTACTGACTCTATACAATCGAGTAACAGGAGAAACAAAATAAAGTTTACGTCATCAGCAAACAATACTAAATTATGTTTGTTCAGAACATGAAAGGGCAAGTCATTTATGTACATGAGGAATATAAAAGGTCCAAGAATTGATCCTTTAGGGACTCCCATACCTACTGAGACCTCAAGAGACCTCTCTCCGTAAACATCAACCCTCTATTGTTTATATAAGAAGTCAAAATGTCGAGCGCATCTATTCTAATGTCGTAGTAAAGTTTCCTGACTAGAGATTCATGTTTAAAGCAATCCAAAGCTATACGATACAAATTCAGACTTTAGGATTCTAAAAGCTACGCACCTACAAGCCACCTGGCGTTACAATGTTCATGGGCGGTGGTAGTCTCATTCTGTAATGTGAGCCACCTGCTCGTTTTCCACCTATCACAAAAAAAAAACGGTATAATAATAATAATTTCCACGATTAATACCCTTACCATGCGAACTTCACACATTATTACCATTTATATGTAACTTGATTTAATCAATTCACTAATTCAATGTCACCAATTATCAAACACCTTGATCATCTTACACATAAATAATTCAGACCGATTGAAATTAATTGATAAATTATAAATCGTATCGGGACTAATTTCTGATTAACAATAATAATTAATTTCGATAATCAAATAAATTATCCAAAGTATAGTATAATATAGTGATCCAGTACCGTACTGGTTGCTCTACATGAACCAGTATGGTATCGAATCAAGTGAAAGCCAAGACCACCTAACCGGAGGGTTTATCAGACGGGAATATTTGGCACATATATCGCCCGGAAAACCTTTTTTGTGACGCAGGGGAAATCTTTGAAAGATCACGTGTGCACGGCCCGAGGCCATTCCCTATATTTCAAACATTTGGCTTCGAGCCCGGGCATGATGATTTGGTTGTCTTCTTTCGAAACAAAGGAAAGGGTCCTACCCTTCCATGCTAATTCCAAGAGGAATATCTTCGATACAACTGATAGAACTACAACTATTCTCATCGCAGTACAAGTATTATTTTAAATGCCTTTAGCTTGAGGCTATCATTATATGCACAATTCGTTTGCGTATCTCTTACAAAAAGCGACATAGTATATTTAAATATTCCAAAAATATAGTTATTTGAGATACAACTCAGTAATTTATTTATCTAGTAATGAATAGAAACATAAACTGTATTTTCCAATTAGTAAGGTAGTAACATGCGGCTAAGAAAAATAAACAAAAATTACAATAAAAAATATGAACAAAACAATTTCAAAAAACCTTGGGGTATCCCAAATAGGTTACTAATCTTCAAAATTGAGTTGAAAAACCAAAACTTATTTTCAATATCAATTCAGCACATTTTCTTAATTTGTCTTTTATTTCTAGAAGAAAGGTCTATATCTCGTCATTTGTCCTTTTATAAAAAAATCCTAACAACAAAAGAATGCTGCTTTGTTATAAAAAACAATCTTACCAAATAATACGCAGAATACATACCAGGATAAAAGAACCTTAAAAATTACGTAACGTAAACGTAAAGATTGTAGGTATTGGGTTGGGAATATAACAATGGACCCTTACGTACTTAATTAGAAAACATTCGAAGCCTTCCGAACCCTTTGGGCATATACAGGGGTATAACAATGAATATATATTTGGTACCAAGTAATCTACTTAATAATATTTTAAAATGACTGTCTGATATACAGTGGACAAATATTATTATTTTCTCCGTGTAAACTTTTTTCGTGATATATGTAGTTGGACTGGAAAATGGGCCACCCATAGGTAGTGGTGCCGTAAGGATAATATAAATAGAAAATATTAACCATTATTTACATTATTTGGTGGTGTGGTGGTGGTGCAAGCCCGTCTGGATAGGTACCACCCACTCATCAGTTATTCCACCGCCAAACAACAGTACGCAGTATTGTTGTGTTGTATTCCGGTTTGAAGGGTAAGTGAGCCAGTGTAACTACAGGCACAAGGGACATAGCAACTTAATTCCCAAGGTAGGTGGCGCATTGACGATGAAAGGATTAGTTAATGTTTCTTACAGCGTCATTGTCTATGGGTGATGGTGACCACTTACCATCAGGTGGCCAATATACCCATCCGCTAACTTAAACCATAAAAAATGCGACACCAGCATTCGGAACTACAGTTACATTAGATCACTTTTCAAATCTAAGTACTGCTGTTTGAAAGAATATCTGATAATCAGTACTTCCCAAATGGACTTGTACAAAGCCACCAAGTAAAACGTTGAAAAATAAAGAAGCAAACAAATTCAATTACATAAGAAAGTAATAATATAAAGTAATAATATAAATAAAACATTCTATGTTTGTTAAGGAATTTTATAAAATTTCTAAAACGCCTGTACAGAAAACATAACGTCATCACGCAATTAAATTAAGTGTTGACATAAAACATATTTTCTGAAGCGAAATAATAAACATAAATATATTCGAACTTGAAGAATCACGCAATTCTAAACTCTAGTCCAAATTAGCCAATGAAAAGCCTTTTCATTTAAAAAGGGAATCCGATCGCACACTCACGGTTCCGTACCACCAGAGAGATAGACAAATAGACACTGATGTATCTTCTTTAAAAGATAATGCTCCTTACCATATTTCGAGATTCTAGAACAACAGGAAGTAATCTGAAATAAACGACCATATCTTTTGACTGCGTCTAAGTCCGGGTTGGTCTTTACCCAGCTTCAAGGCAAACTTCACGATCTACCCAGACGGCTTGCATAAAGCTCTACCACCAAGTAAAATATGTAAATATGTTGAATCACATTCAATCTTTTATTATTTCCAATCATTCTCCCTCATTCTCTTGACGTTATGTTAGTAAGGTTTTGTATGTATAAAAATTAACGCAATTACTGAGTTGCATTCCGATTATTTATTATTTATATTCATTACATTCCAAACTTGTTGTTACTTCATTCATAATAATAATACATTCATAATTCACAAGACAACACTTCAGCAAGATGATTCAAATGCGATTTTAAGAACCTACTTAATTAGGAATACTATAGCACGTTTTTTTATTATTTTAGCAGAAATGTTAACGTCAATAATTAACCAGCGCAAACGATTATGTTATCTTTGTCGGGGCTCGCGGCTTATCGTGACATCTGGAAATCGGTGGGTTCCGTACCCTGAAATAGTCGTGTCAGCCTGAAAGGAGACGGCAACGGTCAGTAAAATGCCGTTAACGAGCCGCATTGTTTATTCACGCGAGAGAGTCCCGCGGGTGTGATTCGGTTAAACAGAAGCATTTACGTTGATAACACATTTCTAACAGCCTTACTTATAAACGTGATTTCTCTCTTTCTAACGTATTCAATTTATTATTCAATAGAAAAGGACAGAATTATTTAACTAATGACTTTTTAAATAAAAATATTTACGAGTGAATTCGTAATGTTTTACGTGTTAAGAAAGTTTTGTAATCAAACTTACGAAAAGAAATAAAACACAATTATGCAAAAGCGAGGTAGAGGGGGTACTATTTCATAGGGAGTAGGAATTTCGATGCCCTCTCTAGTAATTTATACTAATATTATAAAAGTGAAAGTAACTCTGTCTGTCTGTCGCCCTCAATGGACCGAATTTGATGAAATTTGGTGTGAAGCAAACATGAACTCCGAGGAAGGACTTACTACTACTTTTTTCCTGACATATATCAATCAACCCCCAAAAACATGAACGAAGCCACGGGCGACAACTAGCTCTAAGATATAATAACTTCCGTTAAGATACAAGTGTTTAACTGTACAACACTAGAGGACTAGCATTGCCTGCTTTTAAGAATGGTGTAGGCTCTTTTTTGAAGGTTCCCAAATCATACAGGTTCGGAAAGCGGTTACTTTAATAATTCACACAGATATTCAAATTATTTTTTTAAATTGATACAAATATCGGATTGAAAATATCTTCTATCTTTTTCTGGGAGGCAAACATAGTCTATTACAAGTCATAGTAGGGCCTGAATCTGCGTCCATCGAACATAATACCCCCAGAGGGATAGCTGGGGAAGCTGCCTGAATGGGATCTGAAGTGGAACCTTTTATACAACTCTAGAGCGACCACGCTATTCATATAAAAATACGAATGTTTCTTTGCTTGTTGAAACTATTGAGTAGACTGGGGACAGAGATATGTATAGAAAACTTATCTCAATAAGTAATTTATTCCAACCTTTCAGATATTGAAAGAAAAATAATCAGTAAAAAATCTAATAAAAGGCATGTTATGTGAAACGAGTCGAGATGGCCAGTGGTTAGAACGCGTGTATCTTAACCGATGATTGCGGGTTCAAACCCAGGCAAGCACCGCTGATTCATGTACTTAATTTGTCTTTATAATTAATATCGTGCTCAGCGGTGAATAAAAACATCATCAAACTGCATGTGACAAATTTCATATAAATTCTGCCACATATGTATTCTACCAGCCCGCATTGAAACAGCATGGTGGAATATGTTCCACATCCTCTCCTAATGGGAGAGCAGACCTTAGCCCAGCAGTGGGAAATTTAGGGACTGTTACTTTACTTCTCTCTCAAGATTGGAAGAATATATTTGATAAAAAATATTCCTCTACAACGAACAGATTACGACAACAAAAATTAATTAAACTAAAAACAGATTTTTAAACGAGAGCGAGTTAATAAATACATTTCGTACTAAAACCAACGGCCAAACTTTAGTATTTACGCTTATTAATTAGCAAAGTTTTAAACTAAAGCGAGCGTGAAAACAATGGTACAACATTTTCGATAATTTTAAGTGGTAGGGATGTGCAAGTCCGTTGGACCACACAGTCAAGTTCAACAAATATATTTAACCTCAAAACAATAGTTGATATTGCCAGTGTAAAAAATAATTATATATTATATTATTAGATTTAAAGCTCGTTTAAAAAAGAATATGGAAATTAAATGTCATACATTATTATTTTATTTTGTAACTTTAACTGTTAAATGTTTTATACTAAATATTGATCGCTTAAGGCGGCATTATTTCATATTTTTTATGATAAATATCATCAGTTTTATGATAAATATTCGTTTCGTGCACATAACTATACACTGCTTGGTTTATCATTAATACATCCCATTAACATTTTTACGATTGATTATAATTTTTTTTTATCATAGGTGGCAAACGATCAGGAGGCTCACCTGATGGTAAGTGGCTACCACCGCCCATGGACATCTGCAGCACCAGGGGGCTAACAGGTGCTTTGCCAGCCTTTGAGGAAGGAGTACGCTCTAAATTAAATATCTAATATAACATAAAGATGTGAACCAGACATAACTATTAGATTATTGGTTGCGATATCGACTAGGTCACTTACTCACTTAGGTCTCAGGCATTCCGCACTGAAATACTTTAACTTGGTTATAAAATATTTTGTAGTTCATTCGTCAGTGTATGTATTAACTGGTATATTTTTACTGTTGACCAATGTAACATTGACACCTTAATAGCAGGTTCAAAATCAGGAAGGCAACACTGAATATTAATGTGTATAATTTATGTTAATAATTCATCTCGTGCTCGACGGTGAAGAAAAACATCGTGAGGAAATTCTGCCACATGTTGCCAATTATTATTGTATTATAAGTTTATTTTCTCGAATTAATAAAAGTATTTAAAAATAAAATAGTAATCGCCCAAGTTTAAGGGTATTGGTTGTCATGTGCTAGGCAAAAAAAGTAGCCTTTCTTGAAGTTCATGATTGCTTCATACCAAATTTCATCAAATTCGGTTCATTGGTTTGGTTGGCAATAGCGACAGACAAACAGACAAACGGAGTTACTTTCACATTTATAATATTAAATCATATAGATAAATACCTCTGTAGAAACTGAGAATTGATGAACAGTTACTCGATAAATGACACTGACAATTATATTAAAATCGCTCGTCACTCCCACAGGAAGAAAAAATTGGTTCTTCTCAGGAAGAGGACTTTTTCGCTTTTTCGCTTCGCTCGGGTACAATAACTGATACCAAAATATCGTATAGAATTTATTTAGTTACGACATCACATTAGAAACTTCAAAAATTATTATCAGTGTTTCTTTACTATATTGTCCATGTATTACATACAAAAACCTTCCCCTCGAATCACTCTATATATGAAAAAAAACCGCATCAAAATCCGTTGCGTAATTTTAAAGACTTAAGCACAACGAACAGACAGCGTTAAGCGACTTTGTTTTATAGTAAGCAATGAAGGAGTTCAGTTTCATCTACTTTTAAGTCGCTCGCTTATCTTAAATTTCGCAGTACATATTATACGTATAATACTTATATTAGACTGAGAACCAGTGATCGGCAGACTTACGTTATAGTATAGTACAGTAGCAAGCTCCATATTACTGCCAGGTATACTGCTTCACCTGCTGTTGATGAAATGGAGGTTCGTATTCCGATCGAGGGTTTTTTTGAGCGTGTCAAATAGTCGACAAGCATAAAAATCGACTTTCAAAACGTGATCGCAGCGAGTCTGCCTTTTTGATATCTTAAAATATATATAAAAAACTTCAATGGCACTTACTCCGGTTCTGTCTATGTCTTCTATCTATGTATATATTAAAATTGGAGTGTCTGATTGTAATGTCAAAATAGCCCTTTATTACTCTATATGTATGCATATATATGTATACACGGTATATATACCAAACTAACATTTTTTACAATTTTTGCCTATATGTCTGTCTGTCTGTTTGTTCCGGCTAATCTCTGGAACGGCTAAACCGATTTTGACGGGACTTCCACTGGCAGGTAACTGATATAATATGGAATAACTACAAGTTTTTTTTTAATTCATTCGCGCATGAGGTCGCTGGCACAGCTAGTCTACATATGTATATGAAATAACAAATCCTGACTGACTTACTCATTATCGCCGAGCGTAAAGTATTAAAGTTAGGGACTTGAAATTTGGTGAGTAGAATTAATTTATTGAGTAGACACCCGCTAAGAAAGGAATTTTGGAAATTCTACCTCTAAGGGGACGAAATAGGGGTTTAACGTTTGTATGAAAGTCTGTCATTTTTAAATTTAGAAACATGAATGTATATTTTGGAATACTGATTAAAAATAAGTCGATACCTATTTCAGCGTTTTTGGATATTCTATCCCTAAAGGGGTGAAATAAGGGTTGAATGTTTGTATGGTTGTCCGTCATTTTTTTAAGTGAGAGTGTAAGTTTTTGGGATTCTAATTAAAAATAATCCGATACCAATTTTTGTAGCTTTTTTTGTGCTCTACAATTATGTCTCAACCATTTGTAGTGAATCATGCATCGTTAAATTTTTATATCATATTTTTATACCATTTATTTACGGTTTCTCTTCTTAAATTTCATTAAACGATACCGCTGCGGGAAACCGCCGTTTTAGGGTGGTTAAGACTCTTAAGGGATGTGCTCAACCAAAAATCCCTTAATTGCCACTTAAGGTTGAAACGGAGGTAAGACTTAGTTAAATACTATTAATTAATTTTATATGTAAAAATATTATTATTGAAATATAAACGTACTAATATTACAAATGCGAGCTGAGATGGACCAGTGGTTAGAACGCGTGCATCTTAACCGATGATTTCGGGTTCAAACCCAGGCAAGCACCACTGTATATATGTGCGTAATTTGTGTTCATAATTCATCTCATGCTAAGCGGTGAAGGAAAACATCGTGAGGAAACCTGCATGTGTGTCTTATTTCATTGAAATTCTGCCACATGTGTATTCCACCAACCCGCATTGGAACAGCGTTGTGGAGTATGTTCCAAACCCTCCCCTAAATGGGAGAGTAGGCCTTAGCCCAGCAGTGGGAAATTTACAAATGCGAAAGTAACTCTGTCTGTCTGTTACATTTTTCACTGAACCGAACTTGATGAAATTTGGTATAAAGCAAGCTTGAGCAAGGAAAAACTTAGGCTAATTTTAAGGCTAACATTAAGCCACGAGTGAAAATATTAGCAATATTTACTGTAGATAAAATAAGTGATGTCTTTCAATAATCAATATTCATATAACTCTTACACTTGTACAGCAACAATAAATAATTATAAGCAACAGAAGAAATTTAAAAAATACATATTTTATTAACGTAACCACTGCATTCCTTTCTGCTGCGTGTCGATTCTTCTCGGTACAAGCTAAAGCGGTGGCAGTTGCTTTAAATTT
The DNA here is from genome assembly GCF_905220365.1 of Vanessa cardui. Lineage (NCBI taxonomy): Eukaryota > Metazoa > Arthropoda > Insecta > Lepidoptera > Nymphalidae > Vanessa > Vanessa cardui. Next base: position 1,763,066 of record NC_061142.1, on the reverse strand, counting down.
TAAAAGGGATTGCATTAGAAATTCGCATCCCGAATTTAAGGTTTGTGAAGGGGTGGGGGTAAGGGGGGGTGGTGTAGTACCTACACCACCACTCCCCCCGCGCGGAAATCATTAGTTTTTTTTTTTCAATTTTTAAATTTCAATACTAAAATCATCAAAATTCGTACTGTTAGTTAAATTTTGGAAGGGGAGAGATAAAATTCCAATTATTGGTATACAATGTGATTTCTGGCGCTGCGCCGGCCGCTGCCGCGGCACTAAAATAAATATAATACAGAAAAAAGCTAATAAACATAAAAATAATGATTTAAGGTTAATTATAATGTAAAATATCGATCCATTACACGTAACTTTAAACGCACATTAAAAAAAACTATGGGTTTCCGCGGGTTGGGAGTGGTAAATTTCGAGAGAGGGGAACAACCCCTTTAAGAAACAACCCCTACTATCATCAAATTCGGGATGCGAATTTCTAATGCCGACCCTTTTAAAATGCTAAAAAAGAATTATCTTAATTCTTTAAAATGTCGATTCAAAAGTGCTTATAAAAGCATACTTGAATAAAGTAAATTACGATTTTGTTTATTTTGACACAGAGTTTAGATACTATAGGTTACATAACATTATAATAATATAAAGCAACGACGCACACACGCGCAAGACCGCACACGAACGCACCCCCACGCACACGCACGCACGGACTCGTACACACACGCATAAGTGGCATAACGGCATAAGACGGGTCATGCCGTCATACAAGTCATTGATACCTTCTAGTCACGACAATGGACTTTTCACATAAAAAAATACATACAACAGCCTGTAAATTCCCACTGCCGGGCTAAAGGCCTACTCTCCCTTTGAGGAGAAGAATTTGGAACATATTTCACCACGCTGTTCCAATGCGGGTTGGTGAAAAAAATGTATACCTACTTAGAAACAAGATTCTCAACATCAGATTGAAAATCTTTCGAAAACTTCACATATAAAATAAATAAGATCTTAAGGCACTGAGTTCAACGTTTACAATTAAGCTCGCAGATATTAGGAAAACATCGTGAGGAAACCTACATGCTAGACGTAATTTCGAAACATGTGTGCCGAAGCTTAATTGAAGAGTATGGTAGCGTGAAGTTCCTGATTAACAGACTACGACACGTGCGTCACGTTTTAAATGAACTTTAGAAACATAGTATGTATAACATAGCACATATATATTATTATTTAAGCAACCTAAACTTGGTCCCACGAATAGTAACTAACTTTTTTGACGATCTCTGTGATCGAGTAGTGTCTACGCCGGTTTTCATTGGTATAGCTTTCCTTCTGATGTTTTCCTTTACTGGCGACCATGAGATGAATTATAAACACAAATTAAACACATGAATATTCAGTGGTGCTTGCATTTGTTTGAACCCGCAATTTATTAATTTATTTATTTATTTATTGTAAAAAGTTACACCATCGACTTATCACTAAACCCTTAAAAAAATAAAATATTTAATATGGGTAACAATCGAGGTGATACATCTTTATAGGTGTAAACAACATTGTCGTTCAAAAATAGTAACCAAACTAACCTATGTAAAATATAAAATCTTATTTTAAACTAAATTATATAATAAATTTAAGAATTAAGAAATAATTAAAACAAAACATAAAAGCTAATTATAAAATTAAAAAAAAAAGAACAAAACTTAAACATATTACTTGTAGGGTTTGAGATCGAACTATGAGATTTTTGGAATGTTTAATAAAATAATTTATATTATTGTGAAAGATTTCATCGGTTAATATTCATGCGTTCTAACTACTGGGGCATCTCGGCTCTTAAATAAAATAAAAACACATGGTGGATATCTTGTTTTAAATACTTGTCGTAATAAAAATAACCATGATATTATAAAATCCTGGAATTTCATCGGTACTCTTGGCCGAAACAATATTAAGATGTTATAAATGGCGGACGCATTTGTCAACTCCTTTAATATCTACAAGTTTGATACATTATATAATAATAATCTTGCACCGTCTGCCTTTGACGCGAGCGCCGCCGTTATCACAGTACCCCTCCACTAAATAAATGGACGTTTTTGAAAATTATTTTCCTACGTAATTTATATAAAAGCATTTAGCTTGGAATTGTCAAAAATGCTTTCGTTTTGTAATATATAGAAGTTTACTTGGTAGGACTACTTACCACCAATTCATCGGATCGTCTACTACTGTTTAGCAGTATTTAGTATTGTTGTGTTCCGGTTTGAAGGGTAAGTGAGTTGGTGACTACAGGCCCAAGGGACATGACATCTTAGTTTCTAGAGTTGGTTGGATATTGGCGATGTCAGGAATAGTGCTTTGAATTCAAAATGGCGTTTTAAGAACTATTTTTTCTTAAGCATCGTTATTTCATTTCATTGAATATGTTATTTAATACATCAAATTCAGCAAAAGCAATATTGTTCGAACAGGATCTCCCACGACAATCCTTTTTTCTTGACACATATGTATGTGTTATATTAGACAAGGTGTAATTTATTTATTCTTACGCAAAACACAAAGCTGTGAATCTATCATTAAAGTTGGTATGACAAGCCCTAGAAATTATCATCGAGCCTATACATCACTATTTTACTCATTAAAATTTGGTATGACAAGCCCAAGAAATTAAAATCATGACCATGAACGCTGTAAAGTGCTCGAAAAGTCGGGATGTTAAAAATAATTAATATACACGATTCAAATCCGTTAAAACTAGTTTTATTTCAATTAAAATCGAACCTATAGATACATCACTAGTATATCGATGAATTCAAGCTTCACAATTAACGTTACGCACGATATTCCAAAACGATATCCCTTTTTCACGGATTATGATATTGCCGCGTTGCATCGACGTATCAATAAATACGCCAGGCAACAAATTGCGAAGGATTTGGAACGCAGCGCCACCTAGCACATCGATTGCGAACAGATTTATGCCCGTTGGCTCTCGACTTGGCATGCAACCAATTAACGGTCTCGTTCAATGTCTGTTCAGATAACCAGTAAGGAAAATGATCATAAAATTCCAACAATCTTACGATTTTAATTGCGATCTTGGTAAACTGCAAGAGCCACTTTTGGTTCAATCAAATTACGTCTTTAATATATTACTTAAAAACTTATTAATTTTAAATTATCTTTCTGTGTCAACGAAAACCAAAACTTTGCATGCGTATAGTTTTCAAGTTTGAAAGCATAGTTGCTCTATTTATTCACTTAATCACATGATTCAAACAATCTGACACGGCCAAAAAATGATCAGGTGCACAGACTGATGTGTTGCAGGTTGTACATTTAGTGTGGCTTTGTCATTAAATAAATGTAGACAAGTACGTCAAGTAAGTAAATTACTTCTATCTACTAATATCAACCTAACTTAGTATATAGGTATCTAATACCAAAATATCGCAGAATAAAAAAAATATTTATTTAAAAATGTCACTTGTTTGCTGTGATATATATAGGTATGGCATATTGTTTTACTATTCGTGAAATGAAACGTGTGTGCATGAATACTGTGTCCTCTTATGACATTTTGGTCGCGAGGAAACTATTCTCATGCGATCTATGTTTGAATACAGTAAACTTTAGTTTTAACCCTTACTATTATTTTAAGAGATAGTTTACATGAACATTCTAGTCTATTGTAGAATATATTTCAATAAGCGCATGCTTTATACGTATTTTAGGATACGAGAATGAAAATCCTGCCAATTTCCATATTCCAAAATTTTGAATTTCGTAACAGAAGAATACAAAAAGTATTTGTTAATCTGGAATAGGATTTGACTCCCAAATATTTTGCTATATAAGCTAACAACTATGGCGGTACGGCTTTGTGCATGGCTGTCTGTCAGTAGCAAAAACAAAAAATCTAAATCAAAACAAACTTTATTCAAGTGGACTTTTACAAGCACTTTAGTATAGTCATTTAACAATTAAGTGAAGCTACCACCGGTTCGGAGAGTAGATTTAACGAGAAGAAACGGCAAGAAATTCAGTAGGTACTCTTTTTCAACATTGAAAAAATACAATCATATTAGTTAAATAACGCATTCATAGATGTTTTTTCATCAAACAGGAATACTTAGTATCATACAATTACGGTTTGCTGGATGAGTAAGCCAGTTTAATCCACATGCACAAGAGACATAACATTTCTTACACAAGGTTAGCGGCGTTTTCCCATTAATATTTTTTAAAGCTCCTTCTATAGTGATGACCACCTACTTTCCCCTTACTTACCCATTTTCCCTAAAGGATGGACTCCTAGTTTTATCATAAAACAAAAACGTGTGTGGAAAATACAGGGCATTATACCCAATACATATTTGGTAAACGTGGGATAGCTACCAACAATCTTAAGGCTTTACCACCCATAAATTCTACGTATGTATGTCGTTGTAATAAAAATTCATGGTCCCAGAAACATTGTCAGTTCGTAATAGCTGTTATGTGGTGGAACTGAACAAGATAAGCGGAATGGATAGAAGCAAATAGCGATTTCGATGTTTCCATTCAAAGTGACATCTGCGTTCTGTAATGTATTCCAAAACGAGTCGTGAACACGCAGGGTTGCCAAATCGTGTTTTATACCTAACTAGCGACACGCCCCGGCTTCACACGGGTACAATACAGATACTAAATGTACTACAGAATTTGTTTTTTTACGACATCACATTACAAACTTTTTAATTGTCACTGTTTTCTTACTATGTTGTCCATATATTCTCAAATCACACTATCTATTAAAAAAAACCGCATCAAAATCCGTTGCGTAGTTTTAAAGATTTAAGCATACAAAGTGACATAGGGACAGAGAACGCGACTTTGTTTTATACAATGTTTATCACAATATCGCGCTCCTAAGGAAATACTTTTCAAAGCGATAAAATATATATAACAAAGTGTCTTTACTTAATGTTGTTGAATTCTGGTTTGAAAACTGATTGAGTCAGTGTAACTACAAGCGATATACATAACATCTTTTTTCTCGAAATTGGTGCTGCATTGATGTTCATTTCACGTTTCACGTTTCATTGTGTTTGTATATAATTGTTTGAAGTTACCTGATTTGCTGAAATTTTTTCACATGCAACACTACATATTAATAAGAAACTAATATAATACTTTATAGACGGTAGGAGCCTAAAGAACGAAGCCTGGCGGTTATAGGTCACAATATACGATAATCTATTTTGATAATTAAAGAAAAAGAACAACCTTTATTTACCCTAGCGTGTATATTACACATACGTATTTTGAGAGTGTGTGTGTGTGTGTTTTGTTTGTAATTCTCGAGAATATGTATATATTCTGCTTTTTTTTTATTTATTCATTAACCCAGATTGCCAGTTCTCTTCCTGTAATTGGTGTTGATGTCTCTCGTAGTCAAACTTGTAAAAATCGTTGTCATATAGTTTAATACATATTCAGTTAGACTACACACACTTTCTCTCGAGAATTACAAACAAAAATGTACACATTTTATAAATATATAATAAATTGAAAACATATCTATATAAACCTACTAATTTTGTGTTACATAACCATTAAATAGATAGTACCAACCCGGGTCTGCACTTAGCGTTTATCGTTTACTATTTTCCTCAAACATATCACATTTTATTTAAGAAAACGATAAAATGAACTAAATAATCTTTTCCTTTCGCTTTTCCAGCGCCAAGTCGTACATTCCGTTTCCTTGAATTAATATTTCTCGATACCGCTCGCTTTATCCGCTCTTCCGCCATGTTATCTTTATATACAGGAATGAATGAATTTTTCAACTCAAACTCAAATAACTTTATTAAAAGAAAAGTTGTGTTAGGTTAATAGATAAAACCTTGACGACCTCCATGGTCGAGTGGTGTGTACACCGGTTTTCATGGGTACACCACTCTCCCGGGTTCGATTCCCGGCCGAGTCGATGTAGATTACCATTAGTTCTCTATGTTGTCTTGGGTCTGGGTGTTTTTGGTACCGTCGTTACTTCTGATTTCCATAACACAAGTGCTTCAGCTACTTACATTGGGATCAGAGTAATGTATGTGATGTTGTCTCATATTATAAAAAAAAAAAAACTGTCCTTTTCCAAGCCGTGATAACTTTCAATTGAAACAACACTTAGCTAAAAATGTAATTACGTTTGCTTTAAAACATATAAATGGTGTATGTTTTGTATGTTGTCCTTATAAATAAATAAATTAAAAAAAATTGTAAAAGCATTACACTTCACACTTTGATGCTCAAATTAAATACTTCCACCGATTCGGAAAAAAACACCCTGATCTGAAAACAACCGGCGAAAGAAACTCAGGCCACTCAAACTTAACCGGGCGTGGACGGCCAAAGTTCGCTTTTTTGCCTCTCCTAACAAATCCTTTGTACTAAAACTTCAAAATGTATTGAATTTCTTCATTATAGAGCCTCTAATTTTGGTGGTCAGAAAAACAATAGAAAAATAGCGGGAAAACATATTTGACTTCCTGTTTTAAAAATGTTATCTATAACATTGTATCAAAAACAGCATAATATAAACAATAGAACTAAAAGGATTTTATAGAAACGTTTTACTTATAAAACACGAAAAGACTTTTTTCTCGACCTCGTTCCATAGGCTTTGATTATGAAAAAAATATATCATAGCTACCATTATTTTATCTTTCGATAGTATTTTTTGTGATAAGTGGCAAACGAGCAGAAGGTTTATCTGATGGAAAGTGACTACAACCCATAAGACCGACGGCCTTTAGGGAAAGTGTACGATCTTTTCCTGAAGGTTTCCAAGTCGTATCGGTTCGGAAACACCGGTGGCGAAAGCTGATTCCACAGAGTGGTTGTACGAGGCGGAAAATGTTTTAAAAATCGCGCTGTTGTGGATCACATGCAAATGATTACATTATAATAAACTAGTCAACCCGGTTTCGCACGAGTGCAATTCTCTAAATATACTACAGAATTTGTTTATTTACGACATAACATTAGAAACTTCGAAAATTATCAGTGTTTCTTTACTATATTGTCCATTTATTATATACAAACCTTCCTCTTGAATCACTATATCTATAAAAAAAATCCGCATTAAAATGCGTTGCGTACTTTTAAATATCTAAGCATACATAGGGACAGAAAGCAGTAAATAGAAAACTTAGCTTTATATTATGTAACGATGATAATGATAATAATGATGAATGGGTTTAAGATATAATTATTATAGTGCGTGTTAAATACCAAAAGTGTATTCCACGTAGTCAAGATTTAATTGACGCACACACACACACATATACACAATATTCACACTATTGCACAAGCAAGTATAAGCATTGCATGATAATATTTATTGTACTGTTATTAATAGCGTATATTTGTAATACGCCTGAGAAGAGTAGGTAAGGTGAGATACAGATACATTTAGTGAGTTCGACACTATCGTAGATAATTCAGACCAAATAACAAACACAGTCTACTTCTAATAAGAATGACTCGATACAAAAACTAATTTCTACCTGACATTTCCCGGCTACTTATCAGGATTTGTAACTATCTATTATATAAAATAAATAATTATGCTTCATTAAAATGATCTAGCCTTTGCTGCTGCAGCTGACAATTATATGTATCGTTTAAATAAAAGCTTTTAAATTAACATAGTGTTATTACTACAAGTATTTAAAACGGGATGTTTAACATGTTTTTTTTTATTTTTATTTGGTGGAGCTCGATATTTCGATATTACCTACGAATGTCTTCTTCACGAGTTATCTTGTTCCTCAAAATAATTCGTAAACATCGACCGTTGAATCCAGGAATTGATTAGAAGAGATTAAACACATAGCTCGCTGTAGTCATTCGTCTAGCAAATAGGGAACGTTTCATTTCAGTTTCCAATAGTCTTTGAAAGTCGTACTCTAACTCATTGCATAACAAGAAATAAAAAATTACAAAATCTTCTTACAAAATACGAGTTGTCATTTTTTAATGAAAATGAAAAGCTAACATAAATAATAGTGATAAATATAATCTTATTTTTTTTTAAATTTCATCGACTATCATTACGAATATGTTCTTCAATCAAATATATTAACTGACTTTTACTAGCTTGTTAACTCATTGCTTACTAGTAAGATCTGTACACATCTTTCAACGAGATATCCATTATGTGCAAAGCGCCTGGAACGTCTAATAGCCGATGACTATAAAGTAATTTAATTATGTCGTAGTATCCTGGTCAGGATCGGCAGGGTAATAATATAAAGTAACGCAGCTAATCTAAGCAGGATACCTATAGCACTCCGCCGGTGAACGATATATTTTCGTGTATTTTTATTGAGTTGTATTACTAAAAGACCTTTCTACATTTATTCTTACAAATACTTTAATCATGTTATCTATGACCTTTAAGCAGAGTTAGTTGGATGAAGGAATGTTAAGAGAGTCCAATGTTATATATGTCAGATTAAAATTGATAATAAACTACCAGATACAGCCGAATGAACATAATACGTTTCTATGTTTAAAACTAAAGATTTCTTGATTTAAAAACAATGTTAAATTGTCCAAGAACTGTTGTGCTAATATTTATCATGTAGCTTTCAGTTGTTAATCCTACTGCAATTTTGTTTGTTGTATTATTTAGTTAATATTTAGTATAAGACATTAAAATCATGCTAATCATTTTGTACTTACTATTCTAAACTACAATCTTCAATAAATAAAAAAACAGAATTGAAATTGAAAATGTCTCTAGAAACAAAAAATACTTATTTTTGTATCCTTGAACGCAAAAACGAAGGCTGCTCTAAATTTAAAGTCAATATGCGTTGGCGTAGCCAGGTAGAGCATGGGTGGGTACGGCACCCTAGTAAATTTTGTGCCCCCTCTAAAAAAGGACTACTAAACTACATTTCATACAAACCGAATCTTTTAAAAGCGAGTGTTCTTTGTATCAATATTTTTGCTACGGCAATATCCAGGTGTCATTATTAGAAGCTGTGCTTATTTTAATTAAATGTTTTATTTGTTCTGTTATGAGTCCAGATGGCCCAGTGGTTAGAACGCGTGCATCTTAACCGATGATTGCGGGTTCGAACCCAGGCAAGCACCGCTGATTCATGTGCTTAATTTGTCTTTATAATTCATCTCGTACTCAGCGGTGAAGAAAAACATCGTGAGGAAACCTGCATGTGACAAATTTCATAGAAATTCTGCCACATGTGTATTCCACCAACCCGCATTGGAACAGCGTGGTGGAATATGTTCCAAACCTTCTCCTCAAAGGGAGAGGAGGCCTTTAGCCCAGCAGTGGGAATTTACAGGCTGTTGTTGTTGTTGTTTTATTTGTTATGATTCAATCGGATCAGTACATATACAATAGTTATAACAAGTATATTGAGTATTATTATCATCAATATTAACATTGGACACTGGCATTTTAATAATAAAACAATGTCAATTATTAAGCAATAACATGACATTCACCCATGTCAAAAGTCTTAAAACGGTTGAAACTAGGAAGCGCTTCGACTTTTATAATAACTATATGAAAACCTCTACTTTTGGGTAAAATAAATAAAACTAAACAAACAAACAATATAACTATTACGTCACCCATAAACAATGGCGCTGCAACAAATATCCGTTCCTTACGTCACCAATACACCACCACCTTGGAAGTTAAGATGTTATAACCCTTGTGCCTGTAGTTACACCAGCTCAAAAAAAAGTAAAGTAAAGTAACAGCCTGTAAATTTCCCACTGTTGGGATAAGGCCTCCTCTTCCATTAAGGAGAGAGTTTGGAACATATTCCACCACACTGTTCTAATGCGGGTTGGTGGAATGCACATGTGGCAGAATTTCGACGAAATTAGACACGATTTTTTTAGTTTAGTTTCCTCATGATGTTTTCCTTCACCGCCGAGCATGAGATAAATTATAAACACAAATTAAGCACCTTAATCTTTTTTAAAAGATTTTACAATTATACATTACAGAAAAATGACTTCTTTTAATGGTACAGATATTTCATAACTTATATAAGATTGTCAAACCTTACTTACATATATGAGCTAACTTGACCTTGAATTAGCGGGATACCTCTAACTGAACAATCACGAGAACACCAAAACTATAGGTACGATTGTCTCAAATTTTGCATAGATGCTCCAAAAGATTTTTCTGAAAATTTCAAATTTAAGAAAAGGAGGATAAGTAGTAGCTTCGTATGAATTTATATCCATAACAAACTCGATGGAAAGAAAGGTATATTTAGACGTCAAGTTAAGCCTTTATTACGTATGTATCAACCCTCGATCAATTATACATTTCTTGGTATTGAAGTATGCAGGCTTTCTCACGATAATTCCTTAACGAAATTAGCCGCGAATTAATAGCAGTATTGTTAAACCTCATGCGACGTAAGGCTTCTTTGGGTAATATTTGCGGTGGAAATCAATGCTTGGTACGTTACAATGTAGCGCTTACAACCCACGGTACATAAACTAATTTACCAAGTATAAAAATATTATTTTTCTCGTGTGTCAGAAGGTCTACATGTCTTTCAGTTTTGTCCCAATTTTTTATCCAAATTAGGCCAATGTTTCGAACACGTTTATCTTGACTTAAGATTGGGGAATCAAACCCTGCTAATTGCCATTGCATTTTAGCCCTAATTGTCTTTATAATTTATATCATGTTCAATATTCACAGATGAAGATAGTTATCATACTATCAAAAAGCCTTAATGTTCAGATTTTAGAAGATGTAAATATTAACCGATTTCAAATAAGTATCGTCGCTGAAAGAAAATCTTAAGCGACATATCGGTACTCTTTAGAAATGATTTTTAAAATTAAAACCATAACCCTCATTTTTCATAAGGAATATTTAGCTTTCAAACCCTTCTTCCTTTCGAGTAAAAATACGTATTTGTATTGGGCATAGTATGTAAAACAAGAACGTATGACTCGATTAGACCATTTCCTCTGCGCCAAGGTTGACTGGAAGCGATTGCTCTGTCCTTTGCGTATGAATTTGTTTTCTTTTTTATTTGCATTTTTGCTGTTATCTGTGCGCAATGAACTTTTATAGTCCTTATTATTTGTTCAACTTGGATATTAAATACAATGAAATCTGTAATACATTTAAAAAATTACTATATTTTATGGATTATGATCAATAATTCTTTAATTCGAAAGTGAAATACATATAAAATAAAAATATACAACAACAACAACAGCAACAGCCTGCAAATTCCCACTGCTGGTCTAAAGGCCTCCTCTCCCTTTAAGGAGAAGGTTTGAAACATATTCCGCCACCCCGTTCCAATGCGGGTTGGTGGAATACATATGTGGCAGAATTTGTCACATGCAGGTTTCCTCACGGTGTTTTCCTTCACCGCTGAGCACGAGATGAATTATAAAGACTAATTAAGCACATGAATCAGCGGCGCTTGCCTGGGTTTGAACCCGCAATCATCGGTTAAGATGCACGCGTTCTAACCACTGGGCCGTCTCGACTCGAATAAAAATATATTTTATTATTACTAGTGTAAAATAGTCAAATATATATGAATTCAAAAAGTAGATTTATTAGTATTTATTAGTAGTTTTTTTTTATAAAATATACACACTAGGTGTATATTTTATAAAAAAATATTTATAAAAATTTGAGAATTATGATAATATTGAATAATCTATACGGCGATTTACAAATTGAAAAGCAAATATATTATCTACTACTGCTATAATAGACAATTGGAATTTATCTAGATAATAACTAAATACCTAATTAAATAATAATTTATAAACCATTTAAACCATTTATTTTGCTACACACATACATTACATAGATTATACAGGAAAAAAAGGAATTTAAAGAACACAGTGTAGGTAGCAAGGGGTTCATCTCAGTATAAGCTGTGCTAATGCACAGCACTGATTTTCAGATGGCCCCTGACTATTGGGTAAACATAAACACCGTTCCATTATTTCGAAAATAGAACGTCACTAATTATATTACCGGTCAGTTCTTGAAAAACTAAATCCTCCTTCGTGCGATACATACACATATCGATCGTAAACTAAGTTAACTGCATACGAATTTCCTTGTCGACTGAACATCAATCGACTGGCACAATGTCTGAAGATATTGCTCGTTTCCTCTCACTAACGTTCACAGCTGCGGAATAACGTTGGAAAATTGTAGTTTTCAATGGAAATATTATGATATTCTTGAAGTTATACTTCTTTTTGTCATGAAAAAAATTGTGTGAATGTGTGTGTGCGTTGAGGGTGATATGAAAACTAAGTACATGATGATGATAAACGTTTAATTAAGTGTCAAGACATAATTAACAAAGCTTTTTTTTTAATAAACTTAATAGTGTAGTTAAGAGTGTTGTAAAAAAAAAAATTTTTTATCATAATAATATTAATTATTATTTTATAGGTTTATAGACATTTATTCTCAAAAAGACAAAAGTCGCTTACATGAGAACACACAGAAAAAGTAAGATAACATTTGTGCCCGTCTTAAAATAACTAGCCATTCAACGCATTAGTTTGTTATTGTTCAAATAATCATTTTATATAAAAATAATAATACAATATCAAATTATACTATTATTGTTATTCAAAATGATTGTGCTTTAATGTAATTAGCCAGTTTTGTCTTAAATGCTTTGAATGACTTTACATTTTTTATGTGAGCGGGAATTTTATAATAAGTTGTTAACTGTGCCTGTGTAAGTTACTTTATATATATTTTTTTTTAATATTTCATTTACAACATCCAGTCTCGCTGATGGCCGTGCCCTTTTTTACATATTATATTAAACATTTTGGCGTTTTATATTTTATATATATATATATATTTTTTTATTTCATTATTGTCGTCTTCTTGGGAGACGTAGCCCACAATGAAATTTTCTTTTTTTTTTATATTTTACTGCATGTTACATGAACTATCTGCCAGTGAAATTCCCGTCAAATCGATCCAGGCGTTCCCGAGTTAAGCCGAAACAAACAGACAGACAGATTAAATTTGAAACAAAAATTTGGTATGTGTACCGTGTATTTATTTAGTTAAAAGTGGTTATTTTAATATTACAAACAGACACTCGAATTTGATAGAAATAAATTAAAAAATACATATTTTGACACCATCGCCTAACATGTCATATTAGTTGCCTCGAGACTTGAAATATCTAGTTTGAACAAAAGAAAATAATTACGATTTGAATTACGTCGATGTCGGTATTTGATATCTTGCCAAACGATTTCCCAAATTGCGAACGTGGTCTTGATATTTTGGCGAGGAAAATCTAAAGAGGTATAAATCGAATCGATTTGAAAAAACCTTTATTAAAAGTATAACACACCGCCTTATAGTCCAAATAAAATAGACATTTGACCTAGCCAAAATTCGCATAGAGCTGAAAATTTGCAGAAACGTTAAATACATAATTATAAATGAAATGTCAAAATTCCCTACGATCCAAACTCTGCAAAAACATTTTTATTGAAAGTCAAACATGCAAAATTGAGGATTTTTCCATTTTTATCGAAAACAGTAAGTTTTATCGATATAAAAATGGTTCTGTCACTTTTTCTCTTACGTCTCACCAGTCGTGAGATATCGCATTTTAACTATTAAAAAATTTCATATTTCTTTTGTCTATTTTGACTTGGCTATTGCTTCCACTGGTCACACTGGAGGGCTGGTTCATTATTTGCCCAGATTTTTGGCATGCAGGTTTCCTCACTATGCCTCACCGTCGAGCAACGAATAATATAAAACAAAACGAATTATTAAAAGAAAATAAGCAAATGTATATTTGTTTAGAAAAAAAGTAAATTTTTAAAACAAATAACCAGCGTACAAATTTCACGAGGAATAAAATTATGCGAAATGTAAATAGCGTTGCAGTTAAAAAATCCAAAATGTACTAAGGATTTCTTCTAATAATAATTGTAGTCCGCGACTTTGCTGGCGTTTTTAGCGTTGATCGTTATGACGTTCAAGCTTACGTTATACAAACAATTATCATATTATTAGATAATAAGCAGTTTTTTAGATTAAGAGAACAAAGTTACTTTTTCATTTAATATAGTTGACTAATTTAAAGTTTAATTTACAGTTAATAAATAACGATAAATTAATTAAGAAACATAAATACTTATAACGTTATCATTCCCGAATTCTCCGTTGTTTGTTTATGTAAAGTAAGTTTATGGAAGAGCTTCAAGTTGGTGAAGAGCCTTGTTTATCTTCGCATAAGCCTATCAAGTTATTCAAACAATTAAGGTCTTAAAATGTGCAAAGATTCCACTTTGCTTCCCGTTTCGTTGTTATCAAAGATTTATAAATAAACATTTCTCATTCCGTCTGTTTATTTGAAGCATTTATTTGTGCCCCTTGGGGGTAGGACTGACTAGTGCCGTAACGACAACTGGTATTACGTTCTGTTACACCGTAATGCTCCCTCTTCGCCACTGATCTCTGCTCCCTATTATGTTTGTATGTAGTAACTGTTTTTTTTCTTTCAACTTTTTTTTGCCACATATTATTTTAAAATGGATTCATATTTATTACTTATTTCTTACTACTACTACTTACTACTTATTTAGTATAATTCTATGTACAAAATACTATAATTTCTATGTACGTAAGTTTTATGTACCTAAGTATAATAAAGCATAATTGTATTTATTGTAATTTTTTACGAAGTATCACAACATAAGGTTAATATGAGATAAACGCTCTTGGGTTTTCTGAATTTTTTTAATTATATGTTAAATTTTGTTTGTTTTTTTAGAAAGAATATTCTGTAAATTATGAGAACGTTTGAATACTTTTATTTTATAACAAGCTTGCATACAAAATTTATTAAAAAAAACCTATAACAAACACTGTCAACGCCCGTTTTATCCCCTCAAGGAGTAAATAAAGCAACCTATATATTTCCTCGAGACAATTTCTATACCTAATTTTCATCAAAATCGGTTCAGAGGTTTACCCACAATGTGTGAAAAAATATTTGTATGTAATAATAATTTCCGATTTTAATTCTACAAACAAACATTTCGAGCATTGTCTGAGATTATAGTTTAAAAGCGAGTTGTCATTGTTACCTAAATAATTATGAAGCTGTGTAATCCGATAATAGCTGTATCTCACTTGTACTTGTTTTAACTTGTTTAAAAGCTTGAGTTTATACAAAACAGCGCTGCGGATTCAGCGCCATCGCGATTTAACTATTCATTTATATGTATTTGGAAATGGCCCAGTGGTTAGAACGCGTGCATATTAACCTATGATTGCGGGTTCAAACCCAGGCAAGCACCACTGAATATTTATGTGCTTAATTTGTGTTTATAATTCATCTCGTGCTCGACGGTGAAGGAAAACATCGTGAGTGCCTGCATGTATCTAATTTCATAGAAATTCTGCCACATTTGTATTCCACCAAGCCGCATTGGAACAGCGTGGTGGATCCTTCTCCTCATAGGGAGAGGAGGCCTTGACCCAGCGGTGGAAACTGGATAATACAGACTGTTATTGTTATAAGTATTTTGTTATGGAGAATATTATAACCAATTACTTTTCAGACCACATTAATTCTGGCCAATTGGAAACAATCAGAGACCAACTGTGAAACCATAATTTAGTGGTTTCAATGGGAACAGTTCTTCAGCATAGATTTACGGTATTAATACTGTTTTGTGGTTTGAGAATATTGCGTTGTTATTACTAAAACTCACACGAACGAGAAACGAAGGCATTAGTCAGTAATATTTATACCAGTAACAAATAATTAATAAAAAGAAAAGATAATTTGTTTAATGTAATACATACACACATATCTGATTTATCTATAAGCATTTTTTACATTAATTTATGTTTTCTGACCCAAAATACTGTATTATTATTAGGCACAGGAAAATAACGTCATACATAAAATGGGCTTACGGCATTAATGGGGAAAGAAGTCCTTGATAGGGGTATGTAACGTGTCTTCGCAAATTTAAATTCAGAACCAGACCAATGCGTGTGTTTTGTTGTGGAATTATTAAATATCTTTAGATATTTTACCCCCTGAGAGAGTAAAACTTGGACTAGAGATTATCGTTTTATAAATTTCACGCGGGTAGAGCAGCAATTTCAGCTAGTTAAGAAATATAAAAGAATTGAGAAATTAATTTTAAGTAAGACCTAAAAATAGAAGAAAATCTAATTCGTTTAAAGTTATGATAGAATAAAATTTAATTACAAAATGAATACAAATGCACTTTATTCGATACGAAAAGTTTATTGAACTTGTAAACTCTCGTATAAAGTACACGTCAACAAATTGAATCCCAAGATTGCAAAAGTTGCCAAAAATCTGTATCTTATATGATTAAATGTTAAACTTTCTGCCGTACGAGCGGTTTCTGGCATCACGCCAATAACGCAATGTTGCCAGCCATTGAGATACTACTCTGACGTTTAGATATTTTGTAGAGAAATATTACCATATATATATAAGTTTAAACATAACTTTTACATAAAAATTCAATGCGTATTTTTCTGTTGGCTTTTCTAATTGAACCTTAAAATTATTTACAAATGGCAACTCATTATTTTTAACTTTTTCGTAATTAGTTTATATTTATTGAAATTGATAATAACTGTCCTGTTACTAAATATATATATATATGATGCTTGTCATTTTTAACATTCGATTTTGTTTTCCAAAAAAATTTACCTTTCATAAATTAATGCAATTCATTTTTATCTACCTATGTATGTATTCTGGTAATAATAAATAATAAACAATTTATGTTTATTGTATATTACAAGACCGAGGTATCAGGAAATACAGAATAAAAAGAATCAGCTCCAAAATAAAATGACTTATATATGTATCTCCATAAATATATTGATAAACAACCAGTCAATAATAAAGATATCCATACTCTATATCATAATCTAGATAATCTTTAGATTTTGATGCTCCACGACGTCGAGTGTTGAGCATGTTCATTAAATCTGGGTAGGCTTCGACAAGGATTTTCTGATTTTGCCTACTTATCGTTCCATTTGTAACTATCTTTCTAAAAGTTGAATTCTTCACGTACTGTTGATTCATTCCCTTTATTTCGTTCAAACGATTCAGCAGCCCTGCGTCTATCTTAGTCAGCTCGATTTCATGTATGTCCTGTACCGCTTTCCTATCTTTTATGTATCTTTTCTTCATCTCCTTTATGAACTTCTTGAGCTGCTTGGTCTTCTTCTTCCTCGCCGTGGTTCCATTCTTGAAAGATCGATTCAATACCTTCCTTATTTCTCGTATAATCTTCCGTATCGTTCTCTTTATTTTGCGCTTTCGTTTCTTCCTATCCCTTAATCTTCTTTTTCTGTCACGAACTCTTTTTCGTCTCTTGCGTTCTTTAGAACCTCTATCCCTGTTCTTCTTTTCTTCTGAATCCGTTGCTAAGCTGGAATCAGCGAACGACACGTCGAATCCAGCGTACATATCGTAAGTTGTTATTTGTAAAGCACAACATATGAACTTCGTTCGACCACAGAAATAGTCGCCACGGTATATGCGGTACTCCGCCTCGCATTCCATCGGCAGCATGCAAGATCCCCAGGGCGCGTCGTGTTGGTTTGGATCTCCACAAGGAACACCCCACGGCCCTAAAATATTAAAATAATTTGGGAAAAAACTTTTGTCGAATTACAAAGTAGATATTGTTTATATCTTCTTGACCAGATTTGTAGACTAGATTAAACTACGTAGATTTTTTTTATAATTTGTAGACAGACGGTCAAATAACCACCACCATACACATTGTCTTATGCCTGTCATTACACTAACTCCTTTTCCTAACCGGTACAACAATTGCTGTTTAGCTTTAAAATATGCGATGAGTGGGTGATACCTACTGGGCTCGTTCAAAGCCCTATAGGTACTAACTAACGATTTAATGCATGTTTTCTGTGGCACGACAATATCTGTGTGTATCGAATTCCTCAATTCAAATTTATTTGAAAAAAAAACGAGTATAATTCCCCTATTCCATTTTTTTTAAATACTTAGTAAAGATTTTTTGGTCCGACTCGACTTAGCGTTTCAGAATCTGCAACCTCATACGATATTGTGAAGTAACTATAATATATACAAGAAGCTCGTGTAGCTTTAAATGTGACAGGAGGAATATTTTCTTGGGTCAGATGATCACAGCCTCAAACGAGGTCAGCGAATTACGCAGGAAGTATTTTTGTGCACAAGTGTGTGCTCTAACACATATGCACTGTACCTATATAACAACATATCCGATACGACCGGAAATAGGCAGAACCGAACTGCTTTAGTTGCTTTCCGAGGCAAGTCAGCTTAGATACGTCCAACCTCCAGACTTCGGATTGTTACTGAGAAATATTCGACAGAAAATTATAGCTCCAACCTAATGTTTGAACCCAGGATTTTGAATCTGCAGCCATACCAAAATCATACCAAAGTCCCTAAACCAAGGAGACTACATTACATTTACAGATACATTTAATATGTAAACAGCTCTTACTCGCAGCGACTATATTGACCGTATCTCCTTTTGGTATGGAAGAGTTGATGGCTTCCAACTTCTTGTGCAACCAGTGTTCCTTCCATTCGTCCTTCCAATTCTTTATCTCTATGCTAGAACTCGCTGAATCGCTAGTATCAGTATCCTTGGCTCTCCTGCCATCGTATTGCGATCTCTTCTTCGCGTATTTTCTCACTAAACTTCTTAAGTAATTATCTTTATCCGAATCAAAATTTTCTTTATTGTAAATACTTTTCAATAGATTACTATTGACTTTAATTTTATCATTTTCGAATTTCGAATATTCGTTCCTATTCGATTCGTCTTTAAATGAAGATTTTCGTTTACCTACTCTATATATTGATGATATTGCATTATCGTCAATATCTGAAAATTGTATCGTGTTTATAATTATTGTATAAATTATTAATAAATACAAAACAACCCTCATTTTACGTTCACATGACTTTGAATATTCAGTGGCGAAATTATTCTGTGGTAATTTTATTTTTTGTAATGGCAACTATAAAATTTGAAACATTAAATTGTTTTATTTCCAATTCGAATATTTCGTACGATTATTGCTATTGTTATTTCACATTACTTTTTACCAATTGAACGCGATTTGCACAACATTTGTTTTCTTTATTTTTATCGATATATCTGTATTTGTATAACTGTAAGTTAAATAAAATACAGTCGAACTCTTGTTCAGCCTTATTTATGTACAAAAATAGTTACAATATTTGATGTAGGTACATAACAATTATTTACTTTGATTTTAAAATTGCTCTATAAATTATGACCGCGTTGAAAACTACATCCTGTCACAAGGGGGCAAATAAAAGAGCTATTTTATATTTTCAACATTCAGAATCGAGCTATATAGTAGAAATATATATTCATGATATATACAAAGTGATTCATAAATATTTAGTATTTTTATTACACTAACAAACACAACAAGAAAAACAGCCTGTAAATTTCTCACTATTGAGCTAAGGCCTCCCCTCCCTTTGAGGATAAGGCTTGGAACATATTCCACCACTGTTCCAATGCGGTTTGGTGGAATACATGTGTGGCAATATTTCTATGAAATTAAACACATGCAGGTTTCCTTACGATGTGTTTAATTAACCGCCGACCTCAAGACGAATTATAAATACATGAAAATACAGTGGTGCTCGTCTGGGTTTGACCCGCAATCATCGGTTAAGATGCACACGGTCTAACCACTGGACGATCTCGGTATGAATACTTACATATACAAGCAAGGAGCGCTCTTATCACTAGGTAATTGGCTCATACAAACAACCCTCTAGAAATAACTGGGAACTTGACGAGCCAACGACGACAATACATACAGGCACCTATTGCCTCTACTGTATTAATCTTGGTTTACATCCCAGAACTTTGTTACAACATGGATTTCTTTTTCGTTTAATCTTTTGTCTAAAAAACGTAAGCAGTATTTTAGATTAGACAAGTTAATAAAATAAAGTCGTACCGCTGTCTGTCCTATGTATGCTTAGATCTTTAAAATTACACAAATGATTTTGATGCGGTTTTTCTAATAGGTAGAGTGATTCGAGAGGAAGGTTTTTTTATATCATTTTATAATATAGTAAAGAAACACTGATCATTTTAGAAGTTTCTAATGTGATGTCATGTTTTATGAAAATTATTTATATCTTAACTATGTACTATTTATATTGAATCTACAGAAGTATCTGAAATACTTCAGATTATTTTACGAAGAATAACAATTAAAAAAAATCAAATGTACGTCGTTAGTAATATAATATGGTTCGATAACGATGATTCCGAAACCCAAATCTTATTCGTTTGTCTTAACCTAAAGTATGTAAAATAAAGTAACAGCCTGTAAATTACTCACTGCTGGGCTAAGGCCTCCTCTTCCATTAAGGAGAGGGTTTGGAACATATTCCACCACGCAGTTCCAATGTGGGTTGGTGGAATGCACATGTGGCAGAATTTCGTTGTAATTAGACACATGCAGGTTTCCTCACGATGTTTTCCTTCACCACCGAGCACGAGATGAATTATAAACAAAAATTAAGCACATACATATAGTGGTGCTTGCCTAGGCTTGAACCCGAAATCATCGGTTAAGATGCACGCGTTCTAACTACTGGGCCATCTCAGCTCGTCCTAATCTACTTCATCCCATTTACGACATTCGAACGCCAAAACTCCCTTGCCTTATAAATGTTAAAATGCTGCTCTAGACTCTTAGAGATTTAGAATTAACAAGACTTATAATATTATGTTTAATTTCAGAATATAATTGATTGTATTCTCACGACTGTAACGATCAATTTCATTCGTACATTCACTTATCTATTCATCTTACGTGACATTGGCGAAATAATCTGTGTCATTCACTCAAAACAAAAAAAAACCAATTAAGTAACTAATAATTATATTGTAACTAGTTAAGCAATAATACAAAACAAACTAGTCCAAACGCTTTATAAATACAACACGAATAATCCGATTACGAAATGAAAGACAGAATTTTATTTTATTCAAAAGTCAAGTGCTTGCGTTTGAATTTGATTTATAGAGGGTGGCTCATGCATTATGTAATATAGCTTTATCTGTGACCTATCATGGCGCTGAATCACTGCGGGTGACGCTACTAGAAATATTGGAGAGTGTATTTTAAAACCGCTTCAAATAAATAAGTTAAAATACAACAAAAAACTGCACCATTTCCTTTTGTTTGTAATATATTCTTATTTATAATATGTTGAGCATGGGTACATTCAATTGGGCCAAAATGTGCTAATACAGGCAAAGTTCTCATTATCGTCTACAGACCAATGCACAGAATTTGATGAAACTTTTTATGAAACAAGCTTGAACCCCAAATAAAGACAAAAACTGAACATGAAATTATAATAGATGCATTTTTATTTTTATCAAAATACTGAATGATATACCTGGTCCTGTAAGTATTGCTCTCGACTTCCTTTTAACTTAATATAATCTGATTACAGACTGTTGTGTGATGCAAAATTCGCAGAAAAAGCCTTCAAATTATGGTCTGGATTTTTACACATCTAGGTAATGCAGATGAAACTTGGAATTCTTACGCAATGACCAATGATCGAAGGTAACATCCAGCTGAAAGTAATCCAAATAATTTCTTGGAACATACCCCATTACAAATGAGGTAGAAGATGTAAAGTGATCCAACATCTCTACGCAAAACCCAAGATCAAGAGGGTCGAAAATGGCTTTATATCCAGCAGCCTCTCTGAGTTATTGATGAAAGTGATCTAGTTGTATTATCCTCAACTAAGCTCAGATGCTTATATGCCATTTACGATCGATGGCTTAATCTATGCCGAAACTAACTTTTTTAGGGATCAGGTGCACCGAAACAGTCTTCGAGACTTTCGGAACGTCGCCAACTTAGGATTGCCAGAAAACACGTTTTAAAACGGGCTCCTGGGCTACATTATATAACACACACAGGCCCTCTGCCACACTGATAATGCTAAAATTTTCTGTATATAACTGTAAGGTACTTCCCTGGTACATGGACAAATTTGTCCCGTCACATTTGATATGCATAATCAGACTTGCATGAGCAATAAGAAAAGTCCTTGCTGAGGAATCACTGTGATATTCACCAACCAAAATTTTTTAGTGGTGCAACTGCTACACTTATAAGGTAGTCGATATTAAATTCTTCATTTTGGTTATTGAAAGATAGGCAATACGAAATAATAAAACATAGATTAAAAAAACTTTTTTACTTAATTATAAAAAATTACAAAAATAACTGAGTTTTAAGAGAAATATAACTAACAAATTACAAACAAAAATGCAATTATTTATAAATATGACATGTAGTGTTCAAACATTATGTTTTACAGAGATTAATTCACCTTCATTTACTTATGCCCTCCAACCGAGTCCACCTATGACCTGAATAAAGCAACAGGACTCAACTACATGCCGATAACTAAAAACCAAGAAGACTAGCTACTGAGAGGAGCCTGTCTAGTACATTTTTAACCGACTTCAAAAAAAGGAGGAGGTTCTCAATTCGTCGGGGCCTTTTTTTTTTTTTTTTTTTTTTATTTTTTATGTATGTTACCGAATTACTCGAAGATGGCTGGGCCGATTTTAACAATTCTTTTTTTGTTTGAAAGGGCATGTTTTACAGGTGGTCCCATTGTCAGGAGATCAGGATCTGATGATGGGATCCTGGAGAAATCGAGGGAACTTCTCAAATTTTATAGGCAAACCTATAGTGATTTCGGTTTTATTCGAAGTGCCTTGGTCATATGCTCACGAAAAGTGACATTTGATGAAGTGGAACTGATGATGAAGACCACAACTGGTAATCAGAACCTATTAGTAAGTAACTATTTTACGGGTTTAGTTCTATTTCTTTAAGATAGTCGTCAAGCAATTGATGTTAGTACACATGCCTATGATGAAGTCTAGCTGATGGTGGACTACCAGGAGAACTCCTCAATGATTAACGGCATTGCATCGGGAAAAAATGGTATTGTCTTATTGGCGATAAGCAGTTAACATTAGGCTATTGTAACTTAGGTAACGCTTAATTTGAGTTGCAGACCACATCGTATTGAAACGGCGTTCGGTTATGTTTAGAGTCGAAAGCCGAAATGTACTGAGTATAATAAAGTGAATGACAAACACTACCAATTGTAATTATAAATAGCAAAACAACACTGAAAAGCAGTAAATAAATTTTTATAAATAAAAAAAAACCGCCTTCAAAAATGAACTAAAAAGAAAAAAATAATCAGTTACATCCATAACCAATTTACGATTTTTTAATCACCTTTTGAAGTCGGTGCCAACAAAGTAAATAAATTCCTATATTGAAATCATTTAATTTGTATCGATAGTAAGGTTTGTCTAATGGTGTCATCTATACAATAAATAGATTTAGTTTTTGTATGTATGTATTGTGTATTATGTAGGTACCTATATTAGCAATGTAGGCACCGACTTTGAGAGGTGATTAAAAAATCGTAAATTGGTTATGGATGTAACTGATTATTTTTTTCTTTTTAGTTCATTTTTGAAGGCGGTTTTTTTTTATTTATAAAAATTTATTATTAGTTGATGATTGATTGGTTGATTGAAATAAAGATAAAATTATTCTTTAATAGTTCTACCAATGGGCTCTAGCAGATCAGGCACACAATATTCAAATAAACTTCCAAAGTCATAAATAAAGTCAATTTACAATTTCCACAACAGCTTCAGGATTTTCGAGCCATAATCTATGACTTTTCCCTTTATTGGCTGGATATTCTTTGGTCATCTTACAAGTATTGCAGGTCAACTCAATGTGTTTTGCTTTATTTTTAGTTTTTATCTTGACTTTTGCTGATTTTTTGTCTATGAGTACACAGCGACACTTCTTACATAATTGTCTCTTTATGTCTGGATGTCTAGAACAAAAATTCAACTTATTATAGACCAGCTAAGCACTATTTGGAATAAATATATATGTTACTAATAACCATAGCAATGGCTGAATTAACTTTACCTTGAATAAACTTTAAAATTAAAAAATTATACCACATTTAATCATAATATTGTTAGTATGTTTGTAACGGTTTCTGGAATATTACTATCTATGTATAATTTATGACAAACTATTTGAAAAAAAAACTAACATGGAGATTGGTTGTTGTGAAAACTAAATTATAAAAAAAACTTACATTTTTAAAACATTTTTCTTAGCCACATTAACTGCAAGATTCCCGTAGTACGCAGACAATACTGGATTCTTTTCTACAACTTTTTTACTTATCTATAAAAAAATAAAAGATAGTTAAAGTTTAAAAATATTTAAAACATATGTAAATGTAAAGTAATAGTTCCCTTACTTGGTAGAGATAATTAATTCTTTGCAAAGAATCATTTCCTTGTATCTTTTTCATAATAGTTACAAAAAAAGCTCTCTTTAAATTAGGATTTTATTTCAAAAATGTTCTTTAATTTAAAAAATATACATCTCTATAATTGTCCAGAGACATTTTATATTTGACAGTTTATATTGGCATTTGGCATATATTCAGGGTTGCCGATGCCTATTCACCTACTTCCCCAAAAATCTTAGCGAAATTCCCCAAATTGGGAAAAACAACTGTCCCAATTCCCCCCACAGAAATAAAGGAAAAAATAATCATGTTTTTGTATGTTTATTTTTCATTTCCTAACAATAACATCAAATTTTCGAGGTATATTTCGTCAAATTAGACTAGTCCTGGTTACTGACGACCTTTTTTTTTTGTAATTTTTTTGTTTTTTTCGTCAGACTAGTCATGGTTAACGTCTATATAGAGTGTGTTTTTGCTACCAATGCTAACTAATAATTGACTACAATTTCAATTTTTGTACTCATTAAAACACGGCTAACTAATCAATTACCGATCGTTTAGGTATAAAACGCATAAATATAAATTCCCCTCATTTTCCCCACATACGACAATCCCCACACCAATCCCCGATCGACTTGCGATTTCACGCAATTTGGGGAATTCCCCACATATTGGCAACGCTGCATATATTGTCAAGTCTCGCATATACATTTAGTCTATTCCAATTGAAGTAGGAAAAAAGATAAACAAACCTAACATTTACATATTTCATGAGATTTGCTAAAAACTGAGATTAGCTATAATGTGCACTACTAAAGGTTGATGGTTTATATATCTTTATTTACAGGACACTATTACACCTATTACTTATTTCCACTTTAATTTTAATTTCCAAATTTCAATAGTTACGTCGACGAGCATAACGCATTATTTTCGTAAAACCGTAGTGAATAAAATAAAAATAAAAAATGCTATTCAATTCAAAGTGACTCAATATAGTCCTTATATTGAGTCACTTCATTATTTAATTTAATTATTTCAAAAGAATACATTAACCTTGTTTTTATCATCAGTAATTTGACCTTCGAAGACAGTATCATCAAACCAATCACCACAATATATGAAAAACCTTTATTTTTTAGTTTATTCCAGATTTCTTATTTAAATGTTGCCATATTAAAATAATTCACCATTTAATTGAAAAAAAATACATATTTGTTTTTCATATCCCATTGCACTTTTTACGAGTGATTAAAGAACAAATATTATGAATGCTTATTATTTCTACTGCCCTGTTTCAATTTTCTTAATAAACCTTTTATTGCTACATACTTTCACAATGTTATTAAATAAAATGAAACAATCAGGTTTGGGGAAATATAAAATTAATTAAGGAAACATTGAAATAAATTAGACATTGACATTGACGAGCTAAGTCAAAACTAATAAATTGTTATACAAGTGCAAATGTAGCTTAAATTAATAAAAATAAATTATCATACGTGATATTGTGATCTTTAATAAAATTTATGTCCATCGGCAGTGAATGGCTTAATAAATATTTTAATTTTATAAATTGTACCTACAATAAATATTCAATCGTTCTTCGTTACTGAAATATTTCAAACAAACATTGCTATGTTGCCAAAAAACCGTGCTGTTTTATCAAGATTTAAAAATAGGAGTAAATACAATTATAAATATCTTTCGTCTCAATCAAGTGTAGGTGAAATTGATGTTCCTTTTTCAAATGGGTGAGTTTTTAAGAAAAGTTAGGTTATGTCGAATATGAATTAAAAAAAAGTGAATTTTTTTTTTCACAAATGACTTCCTTGAAATGAAGTTATTACTTAATCGAAACTTATTTGCAGAATATCTCTTAAGCTATCTACTGGAAAATATGCTCGGTTTGCGGATGGAGCCTGTGTCGCCACACTTGGTAATACCAGTGTACTATCCACAGTTGTATCAAAAGCTAAACAAAGCTCGAGTTCTTTCCTACCGCTCGTCGTAGATTATAGACAGAAGGCAGCAGCTGCTGGTAGAATACCGACAAACTTCCTAAGAAAAGAATTAGGTAAATAAAAAAAAAATCAAAGTAGATTTTATACAATTAAACATTTAATATCATGTACACATTAAATTGAAAATATATTTTCTCATAGCCAGCAACCTTAATTTAAAAAAAAAAACAATCAGATGAGCAACGGCACATTTTAAAAGTATGTTAAAAAAATGTGAAGCATAATTTTAATAGTATATAAAATATTAAATTTTTCATTTTCCAGGACCAACGGAAAGAGAAATCTTAACATCAAGACTAATAGATAGATCACTAAGGCCATTGTTTCCACAAAATTATTTCTTTGACACACAAATAGTATGCAACATGTTAGCCATTGATGGTACAAATCTACCTGAAACAGTTGCTATAAATGCAGCTAGTGCTGCGTTAGCCCTGTCTGATGTTCCATGGAACGGTCCTGTTGGGGCTGTGAGGTAAGATTAATTTAAAACGATGATTAATTTTTCTATATTTTATACATACATCGCTTCTAGTGCACATTTTAAATAACATTTAAATTTTTATATATTAATAATTTACGCATAATATATGTCACTGATAACTTTTACTAATATATATTTTTGTCTTGAAAAATATTGACCTTATAATACTTAAATGGAATTATATTTATATATAATACATAATGTCACATACTCATAGTCTAAGCACTTTATACAAATTCCATAAAAAGTTGTGCAATCCTAAATCATTGCCCAATCTAACTCACTTGTACAGTACTCTTCTTGGTTATTGCATGAAGATTATATAATCCATCAAATGCCAAAACTTTATATGTATTTTGAAATAATAATTTAAAGGCACTGAAAAATTGTATAATACTTTGTGTTTCATTAATTAGTCTTTCTATAACCCACACACAGACAGATTAAGTATAAAAACTCAATTGAATTTATGTATTTTTTTATTATAGCAACATTTTTATAATAAAACATTTTACAGGCTCGGTCAGATAGAAAATGAGCTGATTGTGAATCCAACAAGAAGAGATCTTGAAAAGTCTTCATTAAACCTAGTGGTTGCAGCGACAACCGGAAACCTAGTGGTTATGTTGGAAGGTCACGCTAATGTCATCCTGCAACAAGATCTGCTGAAGGCCATCAAACTAGGTATGAATGTAAGTCGAATTTGCTATTATACTTAAAAGTACACAATATTTTGTAACAGCCGGTAAATACAAAACTAACTTCTCTATTTAGTGAGGTTTAGAGCTTATGCTTTTGCTAAAGCTGTATTATGCTGATCTGATGCAGGTTGTTCCACCCATTGATTTATGCAATGGTCTCCACTGCCAAACATGTGGAGAATTCTTAATGCATATGTCAACATACATAAATTCAGCGATTCCTGACTGAGCTGTTTGAAATGGCAGTTTTATAATATTATTTTTTAAATAATTGCAAGTAATCAAACATAAAACTAACTATGTTTTTATTGATTCATTAAAAATATTGGCTTACTTTGTCTGTATAGATATAAGGAATAGATACATATATATAATAAAAGTATGTACACAAAGTATTTTATGTAATTACTTAATTCCAGGTACCAAAGAAGCCCAAGCGATAGTTAGAAGTATAGAGAAATTACAGAAAACTTATGGTAAAGCAAAAAGGGAATACGAGACCCAACCACCATTAGACCAGAGTATTGTGGAATCTGTTAAAACATTGTCTTCTATGAAGATTAGAGAAATATTAAGGTATATATTGTCTATGGACTCCAAATCCTATTTATTTGTGTGATCATTCCATACTATTACATCAGATATTATAGGTACACAAACAGAATACAATTAAAACTTACTCTAAAATTATGAACTTACACAAATTTGTGCCCGTACCTAAGCATGTGTACATGGCATGCTCACAAAAATTATATTCTGGTGCTCTTTCAGACATGCCAGTAAAGTACCCAAAAGTTCTATTGTATATGTATATATATGTCACCGTAAGATTTCAAAATTCGCTAGATTACAATCTGTCTCCTCAGATTGCAAACTGTCGAAATATTGCGAACATTGAAATATGATTGCAATGTAACGCATTATTTTTCGCTATATTGTAATCTATCGAAGTTAAACTGTTAGATTACTGTCCCGCGTCAAATTGTTAACTGTCGAAAGCTCTTCCTGATTGGAATTAGATTAGATTACAATCTGTTTCATCAGATTGTAATCTAACGATTTTTGTAATCTTACGGTGACATATGTATACACAATACAGATACAGTTGTTCTATGTATTGTATGAATTTGTGCCTTCTCACCAAAACTATTTAGCAACAATTAATGTCATATACGCACGCACTCTTTAACTCACACATACACGTCCATACAAACGAATAACTTTCTGTTGGTTACCTACAAAAATATCTATATTAATATTCTAACTTGTGAAAGTAACTTTATCTGTCGCTCTTTCACGACCAAACCGCTGAACCGAATTTGATTAAATTTGGTGTGAAACTTGAATTCCATAAAAGGGCATAGACAAGCAACATTTTTTTTTTTTTTTTTCTCGCTGGAAAAACGCTTTACGCGCTTCCCCCACGTGATGGAAAGTGGGGGGGTGTGTGGGACTCCCCGGTTTCCTGAACGCCGAGTGCGCCCAGGTCCATTTTTTTTTTATGGTATAGGTTGGCGGACGAGCATATGGGCCACCTGATGATAAGTGGTCACCATCACCCATAGACAATGACGCTGTGAGAAATATTAACTATTCCTTACATCGTCAATGTGCCACTAACCTTGGGAACTAAGATGTTATGTCCCTTGTGCCTGTAGTTACACTGGCTCACTCACCCTTCAAACCGGAACACAACAATACTGACTACTGTTATTTGGCGGTAGAAAAACTGATGAATGGGTGGTACCTACCCAGACGGGCTCGCACAAAGCTCTACCACCAAGTAAAACGGTTTTACCCACTAAAAAACCAGCGGTACCCTCACCGTCTTTCGGCGGAAGCCACGGGATCGCTTACGCATGCTACCGTGACGCCCTGAATAGACAACCAAGATAGTAAAACTAGTTACTAATATTATCTTCCAGCGACTTCAGCCACGATAAGACGTCACGTGACCACGCGGTGTCCGAGCTCCGGCAGACGGTGCTCAACCAGCTGCGCGACACGGAAGCGGATGTGGCGCTGCTGCAGGACAGCTTCAACGCGAACCTCAGGCAGATCTTCAGGGACATGATATTCGAGACCGACGTCAGGTGCGACGGGCGAGGACTGGACGACCTCAGGAAGATATCGTGTGAGGTATGAATATAAATCCAATCAAATCAAATCAAATCAAAATATATTTATTCAAGTAGGCTTTTATAAGCACTTTTGAATCGTCATTTTACAATTAAGTGAAGCTACCACCGGTTCGGAATGTAGATTCTAACGAGAAGAACCGGCAAGAAACTCATCAAATACAACGTCATGTTAATTAAATACAATTATTTCAATTGATGTATCCTGCTTGGATGAGACAACATCACATACATTACTCTGATCCCAATGTAAGTAGCTGAAGCACTTGTGTTATGGAAATCAGACGTAACGACGGTACCACAAACACCCATACCCAAGACAACATAGATAGTAATCTACATCGACTCGGCCAGGAATCGAACCCGGGACATCAGAGTGGCGTACCCATGAAAACCGGTGTACACACCACTCGACCATGGAGGTCGTCAAAACGTACACGACTGTACAACACGTACAGTCAGAGTAAGAAAATCTTCGTCAGTTTTCAAATTCAGTACTTTGTCAAGTTTTAAACTCTTAGTATCTTTTGAATCTAAACATTAAATCATTGCGTCGTAATATGTCATTCTCGATCGGTAAAGCAGATTATCGCTCATACTGAGCACACGAAAATAGATCTTAAGGTGACAAACCTTTTCTTACACCGACTGTACATATAATTTTAAAAAAAAATCTTTAGTCTTCACTATCTTCTATATGAGTATTTGATGTGCCTATAAGCATTTATTTCCGAATTCGTTTAAAAAAACATTGCCATTAAATATTATTAATTTCGTTTTATTTTCTTTTTTTGTTGCTAAAAATTATATTAAAATAATACAAGTGTTCACACCGTCCATATTATAAGCATATATTATATTGTTTTATGGCATTGTTTTAATGGATGTACAATTTAATTAAACACCTGATGGTATGTTCTACTTTTACGGTTACGTTTATAGACATGGCCGCCGTTTGAAAAATGCATGTATATGTCACCGCTAGATTACAAAATTAGTTAGATTAAAATCTGACGAGACAGATTGTAATCTAACTGTCGAAATATGATTGCCATTTTACGTATTATTATTTTTTCGCTTTATTGTATTCTATTGATGGGAACCGGTCAAGTTGTAACTGATGTAGAACGGGTGCATGCCGCGCGCTGACTGATTCAACGATATGTGCCCCCCTCCCCCGCCGCCCCGACATTTGCATGTTATTTCACCGTAATATTGAAATTACCCTTAAACTATAATCTAATATAATATGTTGTCCTCATCTGTTGGGTTGCCTGTAAGAGATCGCTTTTAGTGATAAGGCCGCCCTTGCCTTCAATTCTCTGTAATTAACCATTTTATATGTACTGTTATTTTATAAGTTTTGGAGTGCAATAAAGTTTTTATCTATCTATCTATATATAATCTATATAGTAGTACGTCTCGTCAGATTGTAATCTAACGAATTTTGCAATGTTACGGCGACATATATATTACGATCGCTCTACGCCAGGTGGGATTGTACGAGCCACTGCACGGCAGCGCGGTGTTCCAGCGCGGACAGACGCAGGTGCTCTGCACGGTGGCCTTCGACTCGCCCGACAGCGCCCTCAAGATGGACACACTCACTATGATCACGAGGTACATACATTCGATTCTAGTTAAAGTATTTATATAATTGATTTGTCAATTAAAGTATAGATTTAATTATAATTGCCTCATGTTCTCCTATAATGAATTCCATATAATAAAATTAGAGTAATTGTAATATTAAGATAGCACTTTTTTTACTCAATGCCTTTTTAGGTATACACGGTAAACATACGAAAATAACATTTTTTTTTTAACTTTTGTCGGTCGATCTGTCCGTCTGTTCTGGTTAATTTCTGGATGAGCTGGACCGATTTTGACGAGACTTGCATTTGCTTGATATAATAAGGAGTAACTTAGGTTACAATGATATATTTCTTTTTTGTTGATTTCATACGCGTACAAGGTTGCGGGTACAGATTTTAAAGCTAGATAAACATCGGACTTTACACATTCTTAATCCTTGTTATAATATATTAGTTTCTGCCTGTATATCATTGGGGGGGGGGGCAGTGGTCGGGTCTTGTACCTCTATATCTTTTCCTGCACCCCTGTACCCGTGAACTAATAAAGTGAGATGTTACCAGCGGGATAAAAGAGAAGAACTTCTTCCTGCACTACGAGTTCCCGTCGTACGCGACGGGCGAGGTGGGGCGCGCGGGCGGGCCGGGGCGGCGCGAGGCGGGCCACGGCGCGCTGGCCGAGCGCGGCCTGCTGCCCGTCGTGCCGCCGCAGGGCTGCGCCCTTCGCCTCACCGCAGAAGTGCTCGAGAGCAACGGTGAGACGCCCCCGCTTATAGTACGACACAAATTAGATGTAGCATCGGAAAATGCAATGGAATGAAAATAAAACCCGATTACTGCCGATTTACACAACCAATAGAAATAGCTCCCTATCGCGCCATTCGACGCTATTCGTCGCTAAAGATTCACGCGTCAGAGAAAGCAAGTGCATGTAAATCGACGCGTCAAATTGACGAATATATTAGGTCATATGATATTACAAGTTATTACGTTTGTGCAAAGATCATATTCGCATAAGAAATAAATATTGATAATTTCGGATAGTGTATTCAATTCGGATGTGATCAGTTTTACGAATTTTGCCGATGCGACATCTAAGTTGTGTTGTACTATACATCACTAAATACAACAGCCTGTAAATTCCCACTGCTGGGCTAAAGGCCTCCTCTCCCTTCGAGCAGAAGGTTTGGAACCTATTCCACCACGCTGTTCCAATGCGGGTTGGTGGAATGCATATGTGGCAGAATTTCGATGAAATTTGACACATGCAGATTTCCTCACGATGTTTTCCTTCACCACCGAGCACGAAATGAATTATATACACCAATTAAGCACATATATATAGTGGTGCTTGTCTGGGTTTGAACCCAAAATCATCGATTAAGATGCACGCGTTCTAACCACTGGGCCATCTCAGCTCTATGATGCAGCTGATGTTCAGACGGCATCCGATTTGAGATTAGTTTCTATCGGCTACATGCCTAATGCCAACATGCTGTTTCAGAGCGGATTGATATGTATCAGATTCGTGCACATCCCATGCAAAGTTTCTCTTGTGAATGCAAGCCGAGACCTAAGAGTGTTTTTCTTCACTTACCTGTTTTTGTTCTAAGCTCCGAAGTTTGTCTATGAGAGATCGCGATAAGACCACCTTTGCGTGCCATGTATATATATATCTAATGTTCTCATATATATGTATATATATCTTTTCTATGGAATAGGTTGGCGGACGAGCATATGAGTCACCTGATGGTAAGTAGTCATCATCACCCATAGACAATGACGCTTTAAGAAATATTAACTATTCCTTACATCGTCAATGCGCCACCAACCTTGGGAACTAAGATGCTACGTCCCTTGTGCCTGTAGTTACACAGCCTCACTCACCCTTTAGACCGGAACACAACAATAATGTGTACTGTTGTTTGGCGGTAGAATAACTGATGAGTGGGTGGTACCTACCCAGGCGGGCTTGCACAAAGCCCTACCACCAAGTAAATAATATAATATATTTCTATGTGTTGTTCAATAAAAATAAATAAATAAGAGTCGTCGTGTCGCAGGCTCGAGCTCCATGGCGTCGGTGTGCGCGGGCGCGCTGGCGCTGCTCGACGCGGGCGTGGCGCTGGCGGCGCCGGCGGCCGGCGTGGCCGTGGGGCTCGTGTCCCGGACCGAGGGCGGCGCCCTGCACGACTACCGCATCCTCACCGATCTGCTGGTCGCTATTCACTCTTACATTGTATACTTTCAAGGTCACCCCCAATCGCCACTGATTTATACACCACACGCCTAGAAAATGTGGTTAGAACGCGTGCATCTTAACCGATGATTGCGGGTTCAAACCCAGGCAAGCACCACTATATATATGTGCTTAATTTGTGTTTATAATTAATCTCGTGCTCGGCTGTGAAGGAAAACATCGTGAGGAAACCTGCATGTGTCTAATTTCATCGAAATTCTGCCACATGTGCATTCCACCAACCCGCATTGGAACAGTGTGGTGGAATATGTTCTAAACCCTCTCCTTAATGACAGAGGAGGCCTTATCCCAGCAGTGGGAAATTTACAGGCTGTTACTTTACTAGAAAATGTCTGCCTGATGTTAATGAACGATTTTTAATAACGTCTTTAAATCGTCGTCTTCATCGACTGTGTGAGCGAAAAAAATAAAATACTTTTCCTAATGAATACATGACGCTAAACTATATACACACCCAGCACACCTTGGGAATGAAACGATCGCCTCCTGGCTATTTCATCTCATATTAAATTGTTTATATAATATATGAGACAAACAATAAAAAAAAAACCGCTGAGTTTCTTTCTCAGGTCAGGGTATTTTCTTTTCCGAACCGGTGGTAGTGTTTCAATTGACCATCAATAAGAAAGTGTAATGCATCTATATTGAATAAAGTTATTTGAATTTGAAACAATCACTACTAATCAATAGTAAAACAGTTGTCAAACCAATTTTGAAATTAAACTCGATAATAGCTCACTAATAATCCTCATTGCAAATAAATCCTAATATTTCAAATCCCCCAGGGTATAGAAGACTACATGGGCGACATGGATTTCAAGGTAGCGGGCACCAAGAAAGGCATCACAGCTCTCCAGGCTGACGTCAAGTTACCGGGACTCCCCCTGAAAATAGTCATGGAGTCAGTCCAGAAGGCGTGCGATGCCAAGAGCAAGGTCATCGACATTATGAACCAGTGTATCGATAAGCCGAGGTAAAAAGTAAAGTGAAGTAAAGTAACAGCCTGTACATTTCCCACTGCTGGGATAAGGCCTCCTCTTCCATTAAGGAGAGGGTTTGGAACATATTCCACCACGCTGTTCCAATGCGGGTTGGTGGAATGCACATGTGGCAGAATTTCGATGAAATTAGACACATGCAGGTTTCCTCACGATGTTTTCCTTCACCGCCGAGCACGAGATGAATTATAAACACAAATTAAGCACATGAATCAGCGGTGCTTGCCTGGGTTTGAACCCGCAACCATCGGTTAAGATGCACGCGTTCTAACCACTGGGCCATCTTGACTCTGCCGAGGTCAGTAGTTATTTAGTTTTCATGCATGCACTCGCTGTGAACTCTTTTTTTTTATGGTATAGGTTGGCGGACGAGCATATGGGCTACCTGATGGTAAGTGGTCACCATCGCCCATAGACAATGACGCTGGAAGAAATATTAACTATTCCTTACATCGTCTATGTGCCACCAACCTTGGGAACCAATATGTTATGTCCCTTGTGCCTGTAGTTACACAGCCTCATTCACCCTTCAGACCGGAACACAACAATACTGAGTACTGTTGTTTGGCGGTAGAATAACTGATAAGTGGGTGGTACCTACCCAGACGTGGTTACACAAAGCCCTACCACCAGAAAACTCGATTGATTTCATTTAAAATTCTAATCAAAAACGTCTTAAGTCATAAACCTAAATCATATATTTAAATCTTCAATGTATAGTTAATTATGTATCGATAAACGATAACAAATAACAGATAAAATACAAAATGTAATCAGAACTGTGACATTTTTTTTTAATTTAATTTAAACAAGTTTTTTTTTAAAAAAAGGTTGTGATTGGTTTAAACTACATGCATATAGTTGTAAAGTTGAAGATTATTGAATATGAAAAAAAAAAATAACTGTGACATTTTTTTTTTTTTATTTAAATTCAACAAGTTTATTTTTAAAAAAGGTTTTGATTGGTTTAAACTATATTTGCAAAGTTGAAGAAGAAGAAAAACTTAGTATGACATTTTTTTCCAGGCAAGACCGCAAAGACAGTTTACCAGTGATGGAGGAAATGGAGGTCGAAGTCCACAAGCGAGCTAAGCTGCTTGGAGTCGGCGGCGCCAACCTCAAGAAGCTATACCTGGAGACAGGAGTACAGGTGCCGAGCGATACTGTACCTAAAGCGCACGTGTCGCTAACGTGGCGCCCTCATGTTGCAAATCAAATCAAAATACGCAAAAAGAGTAGGCTTTACTTGGTGGTAGGGCTATGTGCAAGCCCGTCTGGGTAGGTACCACCCACTCATCAGATATTCTACCGCCAAACAACAGTACTCAGTATTGTTGTGTTCCGGTCTGAAGGGTGAGTGAGCCAGTGTAACTACAGGCACAAGGGACATGACATCTTAGTTCCCAAGGTTGGCGGCACATAGACGATGTAAGGAATAGTTAATATTTCTTACAGCGTTATTGTCTATGGGTGATGGTGACCACTTACCATCAGGTGGCCCATATGCTCGTTCGCCAACCTATATAATAAAATAAAATAAAAAAAAATAAAATAGGCTGTTACAGGCACTTTTGAATCGTCATTAACCTTAAGACGAAAGTCTTCAACCAGTGTGTCCTAACCGTCATAACATACGGTGCCGAAATGTGGACACTCACAATAAGGCTGGTCCACCAGTTTAAAGTCGCTCAGCGTGCTATGGAAAGGGCTATGCTCGGCGTTTCTCTACGGGATCGCATGAAATGAGGCGATTCGTCTGAGAACCAAAGTCATAGACATAGCCCAGTTTATATTATAACATGTTATAAAAAATATATATATAGATTCCACTGAGTTTCTTTCGCCGGTTCTTTTCAGGTCTGAGGTATTATAATCCGAGCCAGTGGTAAATTTGTTACTATTAATAAGAATATTTTGAACAAAGGTTTGGAATGTAGATTCTACTGAATAGAACCGACAAGAAACTCAGTAGTTACTCTTTTTCAACATTTAAAAATACAAAGTCACGTTAGTCAAATACAATTATAGTATGACACAACTTAGATGTAGCATCGGTAAATTCAATAAAACCGATGACTGCCGATTCACACAACCAATAGAAATAGCTCCCTATCGCGCCATTCGACGTTATTCGTCGCTATAGATTCGCGCGTCAGTTCAACTCGAGAGAGCAAGTGCATGTAAATCGACGTATCAAATTGACGAATATATTAGGTGATGTAATATTACAAGTTATTACGTTTGTGTAAAGATCATATTTACATAAGAAATAACAACAACAAACAACAACAGCCTGTAAATTCCCACTGCTGGGCTAAAGGCCTCCTTTCCCTTTGAGTTGAAGGTTTGGAACATATTCCACCGCGCTGTTGCAATGCGGGTTGGTGGAATACACATGTGGCAGAATTTCTATGAAATTTGTCACATGCAGGTTTCCTCACGATGTTTCCCTTCACCGCTGAGCACGAGATAAAGACAAATTAAGCTCATGAATCAGCGGTGCTTGCCTGGATTTGGACCCGCAATCATCGGTTAAGATGCACGCGTTCTAACCACTGGGCCATCTCGACTCATAAGATAAGATAAGAAATAAATTTTATTAAATTCATAGCATACTTAATTCGGATGTGATCGGTTTAAATAATTTTGCTGATGGTACATCTAAGTTGTGTCGTGCTATATACATATGTGTACGTGACGTCATTGTCGTGTCGGGGGCAGGTGACGCCCATCGACGAGACGCGCTACAGCGTGTTCGCGCCGTCGGCCGCCGCCATGGACGAGGCGCGCGCCCGCCTGCAGCGCACTCTCGACGCCGACCGCGCCCCGGACCTCGAATTCGGCGCCGTCTATAGCGCCAAGGTAATGACCCCCACCCCCTCCCGCGCCCCCCTGTCACGCTCGCCCCTCACCGCACCTCGCCCCTCACCGCACCTCGCCCCTCACCGCACCTCGCCCCTCACCCCACCCCGCCCCGCACCGCTACTGTGTGCAGAACTGTCAATAGTATTGTT
Organism: Vanessa cardui; assembly: GCF_905220365.1. Classification (NCBI taxonomy): domain Eukaryota; kingdom Metazoa; phylum Arthropoda; class Insecta; order Lepidoptera; family Nymphalidae; genus Vanessa; species Vanessa cardui. The sequence continues at coordinate 1,725,340 of NC_061142.1, read as the reverse complement.
TTGATCAATACTATTGATTGTATCGATAGCTCTCCGTAAACTATACTATCGATACTACCGATAGTATTGCTAGCACTCTGTAAGCGATATCATTGGTAGTTACTACTGATACTATCGATAGTATCGTTAATTTTGGGCTATCGATATCGATGTCTTTGAATGAATTTTGAGAAAATGATATTGATGAAATCTAAGTTATGACAAGTTAATAGTACTGTCGCATGAAAATAGTATCGATAGTCTATCGACTGTCGATAGACTATATATGCAACACTAATTCCAAATGTCGGTCGCAGGTGGTCGAGGTGCGCGACATCGGCGTGCTGGTGACGCTGTACTCGGGGATGTCCCCGGCGCTCGTCCACAACACGCAACTTGATCACAGAAAGGTAGGATGACGATAGAAAAGTATTATTAATAGTGATACACTTCACTTTAACATTTTTAAATGTTGAAATAAAACTAGTTATAACGGATTTGAATCGCTTTTATTAATTATTTTTGACATACCGAGTCAGTAGTCAGTCTACCCGTGACCACGAACGCTGTAAAGAGCTCGAAACGTCGGGATGTCAAAAATAATTAATATACGCGATTCAAATCCGTTATAACTAGTTTTATTTCAATGTGTAATAATCGCGAAAATTTAAGACAACATTATTTTCAACCGACTTCAAAAAGGAGGAGGTTATCAATTCGTCTATATTGTTTTTTTTTTTTTTATGTTTGTTACCTCATAATTAAATGTATTTTTTTAGAGTGACTTTGAATGCAAATATGGCGTGATTGTTGTAATCACGCAATTTTTACTCGACTTGACTAGATTAATATACAATAATTATATTTTTCAGATAATGCATCCCTCAGTGTTAGGTCTGGACGTTGGGTCCGAGATTCAAGTGAAATACTTCGGCCGGGACCCGGTGTCGGGGCAGCTGCGTCTCTCGCGAAAAGTCCTCACGTCTCCGCCCCCGGGGATCGTCAGGAAACTGGACAAGAGCTAAAAACTGAAATAAAATTATGAGAGACTGAAAATAATTTACAATTATTAAGTGCTAGGAGTTAGGGGACTGTCCCGATTTGATTTTGATATCGTCTGTACGTCAGTGTGATATGCCGATAGCAAGAAGCGTCTTTCAAAATAGAACCTTATTTCTAAGGTTGCTGTAAATTGCCATAGATATGTTGCCTTTAGAGTGAATGTAAATTGTATATTTACAATAAATGTGCAAATTTTGGTTAAATATTTCAATTTATTGTAAGCATATTTAAATTTTATTAAAGTTTTAATAGTTATTTGTGTTTAATTGCAAGCTCACTATTAAGTTCAACTCTCTTTCCTAAACTTTGAAATTCAATTTTATTAATATTTAGCTAAAGAATAATGTAATAAAACAAGGCAATAGTTTGCAACAAAACAGAACTTTTCTTTTTCGATTTTATTTTCAATAACGATGAATGTTTTTTTGAGAATAACACAGATTAAAAATATAATTCAATTATACAAGTGTTCTTTGTATCACACTCGATGTCGTTGCTTCCTACTTTATATAATTACAATTCAACTACGTTTATTTGTTAAGTTTATTCCACAAATATATAAAAAAAACTTATAAGTTACAAAAATACAAAAAGGCTTGCTATACTAGGCAATCAATTTTATTTCCTAGTCTTAAAACAGCATATACGCGAACAAAACTCGTTTGAAAAAGCACTCTATGTGAGTGCCACAACATTAAGCTCACACCGTGGATCCCTGGCGATGTATGGGTTTGAAGTTAAAATTCATTAATAAAAAAAAGACATTTTGTTTTCAGTTTTATTGAAAGAAATAATCTGTACAATCTAAGAAAAATATGTATCACAAAAGGACGTTTGTCGAAGGCACTACAGTACACTTACCCGCGGGATCGTTTACATTAAATCTATAATAATTTACTCGAAAACGCAAACATTACATTAATATCAACAAATCTATACTTAAGCCTTATTGACATTCATAATAATAATAAATTAACCGTACACATTTGTCGCGTTACATTTCCGAGTAAACTACCCAATCCAGCGGTACCTTATAATCTACCAACAAAGTGATTGTCAAAAAATAAAGGAATTAATAACAATACTCTATGACCGACTACACACGGAGCTACTTTATAAAACTGTATACATTTCGTAGCCACATGTGTAGTCGGGTCTGATTAAATACATTTTTTTTTTAATTTACAAGAAAAAAAAAATAAACACGTAATAATTAAACATGTCAAATTCCACATGGTACATACTTACAGTCTTTGATTTCGTTGTGACTACCAGCATTAATTAAAATTACGATTATAATCACTATTTACATTATATTCGATGAATAATTATCAGTAATTGAATTAATTCGAATAGGAATACTCTGCGCAGAGCGAGGCTAAGAAAACACCTAACACCGTGCGAACGAATACAGTGGCAACGAGACGCGGGTCTTAGACACTAGGGGCGATTTAGTGGCAAAGGATACGGCCATATGGCTACGCATTCCGCAACAAATATGGGAAACACGAAAACGGACATATATTCAAGACTCGATTAAAATGATTCAAATGACAGTGACATTTCTATTTGACAGTTCGTGACGTAACCGTAAACCTATCGACAGATAATAAATACTCAACGTACCAACGAACATGCAATCACACCACCGGCTCTGTCGTTCAAAGCTACGTCACAGATGGAATTTAATACAAAAGAAAAATATATCTCTTTATACATTCGTAGACATATTGAGATCATAATGACTAAAGTTGTCATCGATTGCCACCATATTAATTATGCACTCGCACACATGTATACAGCTTTGAAGGCATTCCTGTCTGCATGTGTGTGAGTGTATATATATTGCTAAATACATCAAAGGCATGTGCAAAACGCAAAAAAAAACAACATAAAAAGACCTACACAAATACCGTGTAAAAAATATAATAGACAAAAAATAACCACAGACAATACATCGTCATAGCAATATTATGCAACTATTTTTTTATTATTTATTTAATTAATTATAAATGGCATTAGTCTCGAAGCGTTCAGGTACGCTTAAAATATTAAAAAAAATATACATACGTTATTATAATTATTATTCGTTTGATTTTGCAAAATCATACTAAACTACATAACCTGGCCGGCACTAGTTTGATATTTATAAATTAGGTGAGGCGTTAATTCATTAGTGAATACGATGGCAAGACTTAACAATGCAAATTTTATATAAAATAGCCTCTGAATGCCATACAAGGGTATCATTGTCGAGACGAGTAGTTATTGCATCTAAAACATTGGCTTGGCGAGACCAGCGCTCTGTGGGCGTGCCAATTCTTTTCTCCACTTCTCTACATCTCAAATTCATTCTCTACTACCCGTCTCCTACATCCCAATGTCATATTTATATTGTCATAATTCGTAAACATGAGTATAATCGTTTGATTCGCTGTCAAATGACGTCTGAAGAGACCCCGATATATATAAGTATATACGTTTAACTCTTGAATAAATCTCTTAATTAGGTAACATTCAATCGCTATAAATATACTTATTATTTATGATTAAATATATCTTGTTGACTCTATAAAGGCACAACATTTCGCGTAAATAAGTGTGTATAAATATAATTTTCGAATCTTTCATATATACTCAAAGCGATCCAGAATTTTTGGACTATACTGATTTTGGACTTCGTTCGTTCCATCTTAATGAGTTTACAATTAACATTATCGCTATCGACTTGAGTTTAAGTCGAAACGTAAGCCTTGTTTAGAAAAAAAAAAAAAAAAACTATTTCAGTGCAACAGACCTGTCAACAGAACGATGAAACGTCACAACAATGACAAATATGTCCAAAATTACAACCCACGAGATTTTCCAAAAATTCCGAAAAGCTGCCCATATTTACCGACCGAGTTCTCGATATCGATAGTCAAAAAGACGATGATCTCCAGCGATGGGCGCGTCACTGGCTGAGGCCGAAGAGCTTAAGCGCGTTGAAGGCGGTGGCCAGCGCCACGTCCTCGGGCCGCTCGGCGAGGAAGCCGGCGATGAGCTCAACGATGGCGGGCAGCGCGCACGGCTCGTTGCGTTGGAACGTGCAGTAGCGGTTCACGAACGTCATGGATCTGATACATTAAAAAAAAAAACCGATTGTTGTAATTTTTTATGCTATCCGTTGGCGTACGAGCATATGAGCATAGACGATGATGGCGCTGTAAAGAATGTCACCATCACCCATAGACAATGACGCTGTAAGAAATATTAACTATTCCTTTCATCGCCAATGCGCCAATTATATAGGGCAATAATACTAATTTACGAATTAGCCAGTGTAATTATTAACGTTACAAAAAATTGTAAGTTTTTAGATAAGAATTCGCTGTATAAGGAGTATATTTTCCAAAAACGTGTGTGAAGGCTTAAATGTATTCACCAACTTAAATATTACTTTTCCATATAATTTTGATAGATCGGAGTTCAAAGTTATTTGTATCGCATATTCAAACATTTATTTGTAGTACAATATTTGGCATAATTATTAGTATTAAATCAGATTTATCAGGATAATCCTCGTAGTACGATAGTGGTAGACGTTGACAGACACGGGTCCTTAGATAATAGTCTGATACTGGCAGATAAACTGACATATCAATGTAGATAAACTACTTTAAACATTTTTATTAACTTGAAAAAAAAACCTCTAAAATCCGCCATTCACACGCCTAGAGTTCAATAGCATACCACATGGAAATTTCTCATTAGTAATCACCATTAATCAAAATAACATATTCTACTCATTACTTCTTATTAAAATAAAAAATATTTTTCTCAAACATTCCCAAGCCAAAGTAGCAGAGTACCGTTTTAAGCCCATGCAAGTACCGCTGAATTTTCTCATGTTTATTTTTTGTATGTATATATGTCATTCATCTCATGCTCAGAGGAGTCATTACATTTTGGAGTCACATGTAAATGTCTAATTTCAAGGACATTTTACGGTATGCAGCGTTGTTAAATTACCTCCAACCTTACCCACGAAGGAAAAGTAGTCTTCAGTCCATCAGGGACACATTTACTGGCTGTTAGTATATGCCCTTGTGCCCAAATTGCAATCAAAAACTATATTTGGCTATGTATCAGATATATTTGAATAAAAAAAAATTAATAAATGTTTTTCATCCTTCAAACTCATTTAGCAATTGCCTACTTAACCACGACAATAATTTACTAAAAATAATAATTTCGTAATTTGGGCATATCCCAAAAAACCTGTTATGCCTTTCTCATACAAATTCTAAAAAACTGATCAAATATAAAATATCACGTACCTCTCAGTTAACGAGTCCTTGACGTGCAGGGGCAGTTTCGAAGCCCTCATATTCGGGTACATGAACGGCGAATCAGTTTCCACCAGCAATTTGTCCAACGGCAATATCCTCTCTGAAAGCAATCGCCTTATACCGCCATCTGATTTATCCTTGCATATGTACCCTGTTATGCCGAGGTAGAAACCTTTCTCTATATACTTTATGCCTTGCTCCACTGACCCTGTGAAGGAGTGGATTACGACGGGCGGTAGGCGGTTGCCGAATTCGTCCAGAATTTTTATTAAATCATCTTGGGCTTCCTTTTCGTGAACAAATAGTGGTTTTCTGAGTTCGCACGCCATTTCCACCTGAAATTAATTTTCGAATAACAATACTTAGACACATGTACTTAGCAACAATTAATTTATCTAAAATTAAGATTGAGATTCCGTTAATTATCATATTATATTCACATCATTACAAAAATATAATTCTATTAATTAGTATAAAATATTTCATGAGAAAAAGCACTTGATGCTCGATTTTAATAACTTTATTTAATTATTTCAATATTTTGTGATTGTAATATAGAAGATTTATTCTCGAACAAAATGTCTCACTACATTATTTTATGGTTGTAAAACCAAATAATAAAATTAATATAACTTCTTCATAGTTTGGTAACGTTATGTAAATATGTACCTATTTTTTTATATACACATATATCTAAATTTATATTTATGTTACTCAGTAATATTATTAATCTATTCATCGTACTTATGTCGAAACATTTAAACTGCAAATTGATAACATCTGATTATTATTTAGTAAATAATATAATGAAAAGGCAACTTTAAAAATGCTAATGATTTCAAATTCGGAAATAACGAAAATCAAATTGTAGTTACAACTTCCGTTCATAAAATACCATGGACAAAACATGTTTTCTTTTTTTCTGACGATTAATCTACACGACATACACGAAATTCTCAATACGTGTTAGTCGTAGTAAGGAAAACATCGTGAGGAAACCTGCATGTGTCTAATTTCATCGAAAATTCTGCCTACATGTACATTCCACCAACACGCATTGGAACAGCGTGGTGGAATATGTTTCAAACCCTCTTAATGGAAGAGGAGGCCTTATCCCAGCAGTGGGAAATTTACAGACTGTTACTATACTTTTTACTTTTAGTGTAACAAATATGTAGTCACGTAAAAATATTGGATCCGAAGTATAAAGTTGCGTTGTCGAGTGAAGCCACGGGCGACTACCAGTCCTATTATATGTTTGATTACAATTCTGCCAAATGGGTATCCACCAATCCACATTCGAGCATTCGAGAACCTTCTTGGAATACGATGACCTATCCTCCTCAAGAAATAAGGACCTAATTTACAACATGCACCACTAAAATAATATATTTTGAACAGGAACATTTTCTTAGTAGTAGGGCGTTGTGCAAGCCCGCCTGGGTAAGTACCACCCACTCATCAGATATTCTACCGCTAAACAACAGTACGCAGTATTGTTGTGTTCCGGTTTGAAGGGTAAGTGAGCCAGTGTCAGTTCCCAAGGTTGGTGGCGCATTGACCTTGAAAGGAATAGTTAATATTTTTTACAGCGTTATTGTCTATGTGTGACGGTGACAACTTACCATCATGTGGCGCATATGCTCATCCGCAAGGCAATTTTAATTCCATAAAAATAAAAAGCGATACAATAAATATGTATCAAGTGGCTATTTTCCAAGTCAATAGTGTGTAATAGTTATCCAAATCAAGAGTAAATCTCTCTAATTGAATTGATTTGATCTTCAGAGGTCAGAGCGATCAGTGCGCAATCGCCTACGCGTCAAGGAATTTTCGTTAACCAGGGCTGTGTAAATATATTTCAACGTTCGCATTTCATGATCATCTATTTAAATTGACGAAAATATATTTCATATAAATTTATATTATAGACAAGCGAATGATTGAATCCATTGGGCCATGGAAGTTATGGCCATCTGTTAGATGAACATGGTTATTTAAATAATAAAATTAAGAGAGCGTCACGCTTTATTCCACATGAAAATATATTTTTATAAAATCGGTACGAGGGCTCCTAATTGGAACGCCTAATGATAAGTGGTAACCATCGCCGAACGCCAATGCGGCACCACGCTTGGGATCTTATATATTATATTTGTAGTTACATTGGCTCACTGAACCTACCATCCAGAACATAAGAAGACATAGTATTGTGAGCGTTCGAATACAGAGTAATATAATAAGAATACATAGTATCTGATGATCGTTGACAACCAGAAGGGCTTACACAAAGCCCTACAAGCAAATATAAAGGCGTGGAATTAGTTGAATGTCCAATAACTAGATATAAACAACAACAACAGCCTGTAAACTTCCCACAGCTGGGCTAAGGCCTCCTCTTATTTTGGAGGAAGGTTTGGAACGTATCTCACCACGCTGTTTCAAAGCGGGTAGTTAGACACATGCTGGTTTCCTCACGACGTTTTCCTTCACCGCGGAGCATGTGATAAACCATAAATACAACATAACTAGAAATCAATAGGCTAAATTAAATATCATCTCGATATTACGTTTCGACGCGATAAAGTATGTCTCAATATGACAGATATACGATAACCAAGACGGCATAATCGTTTCTATATGGGTGTGTTGTTTCCAATTTGTTTCGCTTATCTGTCGAGAGAATAGCACATGTTTTGTATGGAATCAGGAAATGATTCACCGCCTCAACTAGTTAACTGTAGTACATTTATTTTATACTTTAGCTAGCGACCCGCCCCGGCGACACATGGGTGCAATGCTGATACTAAATATACGCGCGGACCAGGACCCGCTGGATTGTAGTAATAAGAATTACGTATATACTGCCACATATTTTTATTATATATTATTTATTATAGATTATGTATATATTATTTTAAAATATAAAAAAAAACAGCGTGGGCCACGTCTCCCAAGCGAAGATCTGCTGATGTTTAGTATAAAATATAAAACGTCATAATGTTAAATATAAAATGTCAAAAAAGGCACGGGCATCTGCGAGCCTGTGGATGTTGTAAAATAAATAAAAAACTAAAAAAAAAGATACTATTTATAGTACAGAACTTGTTTATTTACGGCATCATATTAGATATTTATAAAGTTATCAGTGTTTTTTTTACTTTAATATCCACGTATTACATTCATTCACTCTATCTATTATAACAATATAACAATATATTTAAAATGAAATCATGTTGTAGTAACACAAAATTAAAGTTTAGTGACTGGGCTACTGTTGGTATTTATAAAAGTAGAAATAAATTATACGACTTATATGATATGAGGCGGTGGAATCGAAGCGTAGCCTTTTTAGAATACGTCATTAAATATTCCAAAATTTTTAAAACAGTATGCATTTCTGCTAAGTCCTTATATTTAAAGAAAAAAATCCTGAATTCTGATAATAGAATTAAAGCCACATGGGATGTTATTAGTAGTGTTAGTGGAAAACCCAAAAAGGAAATGATACCAATAGAATTGAACACAGGTAGTAGATACACGAGTTCTGAATTAGAGGTTGCTAATTTATTTGAATCATTTTTTGATAAAGTACCCCATAAAATAACATTTCATTTAAAATCATCTACATCAAATGCAGCTAGGTTATTAAATAATAGTGTTTCTAAATGCGTTATTGATTTTTCATTTGAAACGGTTTCTGCAATAGATGTCATAAAAGTATTTAAAACTATAAATATTAAAAAAACTAACGACATATGGGGCATTTCGGTAAAATTTTTTAATAACATCATATACGATATTGCTCCGTATATAGCAGCAATTTTTAACAAGAGTTTGGACACGGGTTCATTTCCTAACTTGTTAAAATGTAGTAAAGTTTTACCACTTTTTAAAACTGGAAACAGAAGCGATCCCGGTAATTACAGGCCTATTTCAATACTCCCATCCTTAAGTAAAATTTTCGAAAAAATTATTTTAAATCAACTTCTCGTCCATTTCGGTACAAATGCTATTTTTCATGGTGAGCAATTCGGTTTTAGAAGAGGTCGCTCGACAACTGATGCGGGAATTGCGCTTCTCAAACATATTTACGATGCTTGGGAGAAATCACAGAACGCTATTGGAGTATTCTGTGATTTATCTAAAGCATTCGATTGTGTAGAACACGAAACGCTTCTTTATAAGCTCAAATATTACGGTGTTAAAGGTAAAGCTCTTGATCTCATCGCTTCATATTTAAGTCAAAGAATCCAGCAAGTTTTCATTAATGGAATAAAGTCTTCTGGATCTACGTTAAAAATGGGAGTTCCACAAGGTTCAATTTTGGGTCCCTTTCTATTCCTAGTATATATAAATGATCTTCCTTTCTATGTTAAGGGTATTTGTGATATAGTGTTGTTTGCTGACGATACTTCGCTGATTTTTAAGGTTGACAGGAAAAAAAATGACTATGACGATGTGAACGGTGCATTATCACAGATACACAATTGGTTTACAGTAAATAATTTAGTTTTGAATGCTCAAAAAACAAAATGTGTAGTTTTTACCCTACCTAATGTTAGCAAGCAAAATTATAATATATCTTTAAATGGTGACCGTCTTGAAGTAGCTGATACTACTGTGTTTTTAGGAATAGAATTGGATTCCAGACTTCAGTGGACTTCTCATTTATCATCCCTAACAGGAAGACTCAGCTCCGCAACATACGCGGTTAGAAAAGTTAGACAACTAACTGATATTGATACCGCTCGTTTAGTTTATTTTGGTTATTTTCACAGTATTATGTCATATGGCATATTACTTTGGGGTAACGCTGCAGATATTGAATCTGTCTTTATTTTACAAAAGAGAGCAATTCGGTTTATTTATAATCTTGGAGCTAGAGACTCTCTTCGGGATGTTTTTAACAGAGTAGGAATACTTACTGTTGCGTCGCAATATATTTACAACAATATCATGTATATTCACAGTAACATTGATCACTTTGATAAAATCAGTGATAATCATTGTATATGCACTAGAAGTAAGGATAAACTTATAACGCCAAGTTTCCGACTCCGCAAAGTCAATGGATCCTTCTTGGGGCAAGGTATCCGTTTCTATAATAAAATTCCGCAGAAATTTTTAACTTTGCCGTTTAGTAAATTCAAATCGTTTGTTAAAAATACATTGGTAGAAAAAGCATACTATTCGATACAAGATTTTGTAGATGACAAAAAAGCGTGGAGTTAATACCTGTTGACTTCCAAGCAGGATACATTAATTGAAATAATTGTATTTAATTAACATGACGTTGTATTTTTTAAATGTTAAAAAAGAGTAACTACTGAGTTTCTTGCCGGTTCTTCTCCGAGATCAAATCCAATCAAAATATTAACTATCCAAGTTAGCTCTTGCGAACACTTTTTCTACGAACAGCTGTTCGGAATGTAGATGCTTCCGAGAAGTTACATGTAGCCTATTGCAATCGAAGTAGGAAATACGTATTTACGTAATTCATACGATTTGCTAACTCATCAATATTGTGAACCACTAAGATTCTATGATTAATATATATTTATTTACTAGCTATGCCCGCGACCCTGTACGCGTTTGAATTTAACAAAAAAAAAATTCTAGCCAAGTTACTCCTTATTATATCAGTTATCTGTCAGTGAATCCCGTCAAAATCGGTCCGGCCGTTCCAAAGATTAGCAGGAAAAAACAAACAGACAGACAAAAATTGTAAAAAATGTTATTTTGGTATACATATGTACCGTGTATACAGACACATGCATTGAGTAAAAAGGGGCTATTTTAATATTTCAAACAGACACTCCAATTTTATTATATGTATAAATAATACAACACTATTACACTTAACTAATGATATCCACTATAGATTTTTTTATGGTATAGGTTGGCGGACGAGCATATGGGCCACCAATGTAATATAATAATGGAAAGTGGTCACCATCGCCCATAGACAATGACGCTGTAAGAAATATTCGTTGCAAGAATTCGTCATATCGTCAATGTGCCACCAACCTTGGGAACTAAGATTTTATGTCCCTTATGCCTGTAGTTACACTGGCTCACTCACCCTTCAAACCGAAACACAACAATACTGAGTACTGTTATTTGGCGGTAGAATAACTGATGAGTGGGTGGTACTACCCAAACGGGCTTGCACAAAGCCCTACCACCAAGTAAGATTACTTCCAAAATTCCGACATTAATCCAGCCTCACGATTGATATCGCGTTAATTTGCTGTCAAATTGTTTATTTGGTTTTTCTCCTCTTATGATTGGAATAGAGTATAGATCATTAATTTCTCGCTCGCAAATTCGCTTACATGTCGGGTATTGATTTTTAGAAAAGGCATACAAAAGTAGAGTCCTTACTAATTCCAATATGGTTCAGACAGACAGAATTACTTCAGAATATATATAATAATATAATTGCATTGTAACTTATCCCGCATGGAATTAAACGGATACTAATGTAGTACCACTTAAACTTCTACAGCTCGTAAGTATATAAATATATAACTAACTAAACCCGGCAGACGTTATTACTATATAATATGCACAAATATAACTATATATTTAGATGCGTCTCGAATTACAGGTAAACCACAACATATATATTACAGAACTAACCGAGTGTAAATAAAAATATTATCAAAACATAACCGCTTGCATCAGATATCATAAGACTACAGACTTCGATCCGGACACATCCCATTAAACAGCAATGGCTTCCTAATTATAAAAACTCGTCAGTGTGCACACAATGTAATCGAGTAGAGACAATATATTAAGTTTTATATACATAGTATAGTAACAGGCTTTAAATTTACCACAGCTGGGCTAAAGGCTACGAGCATATGTCCCCACGCAGATCCAATGCGGCTTGGTGGATTGACATGCGACAAAAATTCTTTGAATTTAGCACGTGCTGGTTTCCTCGCGATGTTTTCCTTTACAGCCGAGCTTGAGATGAATTGCAAACACATTTTAAGCACATAAAAATTCAGTGACGCTTGCCTGACTTTGAACCCTTAATCATCGGTTGAGATGTACGCGATCTAACCACTGGACAATCTCAGCTCTTACAGAATATGAATATTCTCCATTGACATATTGGTAAAATCTACTTTCCGAACCGGTGGTAGCTTTCCATTCAATTCAAAACTTTAACGTAACAAATTAAAAGTGCTTTTACGAGCCTACCTTGAATGAAGGATATTTTATTATTATATACATATATTGAAGAATATTTTATTATACGTATTGATGCACCTGGAATATAGTCTGTGGGTGGAATTAATGTGGGCGTTTTAAACAGCATTTTGGCTTCACCAAAATCTACAGAGGCCGGAAATATTTATTAAGTTATTTAAAGACAGTAAGACAATTTCATTTCAAACAATATAGACGACGCGGTCAGGGTGTCAACCTTTCATTTCATTAAAGAAATATAAACCGAGTATATCGAGTGCATATATAACAATCACAGCAGGAATTATGATAAAAAAAAAACCATAAAACCGTACGTACCGTACCACTCTGGCATATGATGCACTCAAAACATTTCTTGATTTCTCTTACCTACATATGTACAGTCGGACTAAGAAAACCTACGTCAGTTATCAGATTCATTCCCTTTTCAAGTCGTAAACTCTTAGTATCTTTTGAATCTAAACATCATATCATTGCGACGCAATATGTCATTCTCGATCTGAAAAGCAGATTATCGCTCATGAGCACACGAAAACAGACCTTAAGGTGACGAACCTTTTCTTACCCCGACTCTACATACACTTTAATTTTACTCCCAAGTCACGATATCAACTTTCAAAGCGCAATTTTTCACGAATACGCAACGAAAACCAGGTTATTTCAGATCTGACCAATGACGTCACGACAATACAAGGTCAATGCCGTTTATTCATCATTACTTCTACAATTCGAATAAGGTGTTATTATTAGGTTCGAAATCTATAAGGTCAAAACTGGATATCGTACTTACTACTCGTATTTATCATTTATCTCGTTCGCGTAGAATCGTCGTGCATCGAAAGAAATTTCAGCGACGACAATTTTTAACGAGATCAACAATTAAAATGTAAAACTACAAGACAAGTCTACAAGATCTACCTTATATAAATAAATAAATAAATATATGAGACAACATCACATACATTACTCTGATCCCAATGTAAGTAGCTAAAGCACTTGTGTTATGGAAAATCAAAAGTAACGAAGGTACCACAAACACCCAGACCCAAGACAACATAGAAAACTTATACGTAATCTACATCGACTCGGCCGGGAATCGAACCCGGGACCTCGGAGTGGCGTACCCATGAAAACCGGTGTACACAGTACTCGAGCAGGGAGGTCGTCAAAGTCAAAAACGGAAACTAAGACGAGTTGTCTTTATCGTATTTGAGATGGATATATAAATATCTGTGTCACCCCTATATATCATACAGATTTTTTATTATTATATACATAGGTAGACGAATAAATGGGCCAATAGTTGATAAGCAGTCACCTCGGCATAGACACTAGTGCTGTCAGAAATATTAATCATTCCTTACCAGTGAGCTAACAACTTAGGGAACTGAGATGTTATGTCCCTTATGCCTGTAGTTACTGTCTCACTAACCCTTCAAAACACAACAATAATGAGTACTGCTGTTTGGCGGTCGAATATCTGATGAGTGGGTGGTACCTACCCCTTTTGTTTTAAAATGAATCTGTATCATACTAGTCTATGTGTTTTTCAGGTGTTAGGTTTAAAAAAAGTATGCCTAAACCCAGGCGAACACAACTGAATTACTGCTTAATTTAAGTTCACAAAACACAACATAGTAACGAAACCTGCATGTGTTTAATTCACTTACATTCTGTCACATGTCGCGTGGTATAAGCCCCAAAACTTTCTCCTCGAAAGGGATATCTTAGTCCATTCGGCGATTTTTTTGCATATTTAATGAGGTAAAATCGAGGGGCAGTACTTGTAATCTCAAATATATTAGGTAATTTTTTTTTATTGTATAGTTTGTCGGACGAGCATATGGGCCACCTGATGGTAAGTGGTCACCATCACCCATAGACAATGATTCTGTAAGAAATATTAATACCTATTCCTTACATCGTCAATTTGCCACCAACCTTGGGAACTAAGATATGATGTCCTTTGTGCCGGTAGTTACACTGGCTCACTCACCCTTCAAACGGGAACACAACAATACTGAGTACTGTTATTTGGCGGTAGAATAACTGATGAGTGAGTGGTACCTACCCAGACGGACTTGCACAAAGCCCTACCACTAAGTAACGTTTCCATAAATTTGTTACTCCTGTTACTCGACTACATAGAGTCAGTAACTCCTTTGTGGGGGCAATGTATACGGTTTTACAACAGGATCCCAGAAAGCGTTCAAAATGCCTCTGTTGCCAAATTAAAAAAAAATATTAAGGAACGCAAAAGGTTACTATACAATTCATGAGTTTATGATCGATAGCACACCTTGGGAATGAAGCGATCGCCTCCTGGCTATTTCATCTCATATTAAATTGTTTATATAATATATGAGACAAACAACAAAAAATATACCCGCTGTGTTTCTTTCGCCGGTTCTTCTCAGGTCGGGGTATTTTCTTTTCCGAAGCGGTGGTAGTGTTTCAATTGACCATCAATAAGAAAGTGTGCTGCTTCTATATTGAATAAAGTTGTTTGAGTTTGAGATTAAACGTTTAATAACTGCTACCCCTAACAGTGTCCTACTCCACTTGTACGTTCAACGACACGGCGTCACGTCACTCGCTATATTTAGAGTCGAGTGGGCAACGTTTCGCATGTTTCGTTTCAGCGATAAACCGACAGACTCGATTGATGCAGCGAAATTGAAAATTATTTACACGGTATCAAAGTGTTCATTTAATTCATTCCAATGTACAAAGAATTTAAATACATATAAATATATATGAGACAACACCACATACATTACTCTGATCCCAATGTAAGTAGCTAAAGCACTTGTGTTGTTTAAAATCAGAAGTAACGACGGTACCACAAACACCCAGACCCAAGATAACATAGAAAACTAATGATAATCTACATCGTCTTAGCTGGGAATCGAACCCAGGACCTCGGAGTGGCGTAACCATGAAAACTGGCGTAAACACCACTCGACCGCGGAGGTCGTCGAATTACATTTAGTTACTGATAGTTCAAGTAAAAACTACCATCGTTCTGAAAGTTAAAATTCTATGGAGTAATTCTACAAACATATAACAGTTCTGGTATTTCCGATGATTCTTTTCTTAAGAAACTTTGACTACATCACACAAAATGAAACCCCAGATTAATCGAAAGTAGAGGCCAACTCTACTTATTTTTATCGGCTTCGCAGGTACAATGCTGTAACTGAATAAACTACAGAATGCCTATACACAGTATTATTGGTAATTCGACGTATTCCCATCAAGAGGTGATGGGTGACTATTTGCAATAATTTTAACTCCCGGTGCAAAAATGAACAATTTTTGGATTATCAAGTTTTTTAGCTTTTTACAAAATTTGTCAAAAATACAACTTTAAAAATTTATTTAAAAAAAATTTCATATAAAATAATTTTTTTCTTCTGTATTTAATTATTGATTACAAATAACCCTGAATACAACGTTTATATCTTTTTTATTTTTCGACAATATATACGACCCTTAATTTTAAATCTTATGTGTCATTAATGTTTTATTAGCGAATCGCAAATAATAAGTGAATCTTAGGTGTGTTTACATTAATTCCATCTTCGATTCAGAGCACAAATCATAACAACTGGGAGACATTAGTGAGAATAGCCGCCATGCCGTTCGAAATAGAAAAAAAATGGTTTCATATAAATCATTTATACGTAAGGTAATCCAATAAGATTATAATAAATACGTCAATATATATCTAATCTTCGATGTATGTAGGTCAATCGCGTGACATATGTATGAAACATACTTTATTGTACGCCACAAACGAAAATGAAAGCTTAGGATTTAACATAAACAATAATATAACATAAAAACTGAAAAAGTAATAATGATCAAAACAAATAAAACAATATAAGCAATGACTCAATATGTAGTAAACTGGCAACCCCATCTGAGAGAGATTTAAAAACATCGGCGTTGTCGGTGCAGTCATAAACACATGTATTTATGTTTATAATAAATATTGGACATCACATACATTATTCTGATCCCAATTAGTTACTTACGGAAATCAGATTTGGATCGAATCAGGACGGTTATGGAAAATCAGAAGTAACGACGGTGTCATAAACACCCAGACCCAAGACAACATAGAAAACCAATGAACTTTTACTGCATCGACTCAGCCGGGAATCAAAGTCAAAGTTACAATCTTTATTCAAAATAGAAATGATTACACTTTCTTATTCATAGTCAAAAATCTACCGACGATCCGATCGCAATCGAACCCGGGTCCTAGCATTGGCGTACCCATGAAAAACGGTGTACACACAACTCGATCAAGGAGGTCATCAAAGCATATGCAAACTATTATTACTTATTTTTAGGTCCCGATCTTTCAAAGATTTAAACACCTTATAAGGGATTAAATTCTCAGATATAACGAAGGTAAATTAAAGAGCACACGACCTGTCACACAATATGTATTGAACTTCGATAACGTTTCCTGTTATCAACGTTATGGTTCATTTGTATAATATGTTAACACCCTAATAGGTCGTAACTTGATAAATAGTCTAATATATTTATCAATAGAGCATGTGATTAGCGTGTTAATACAAAGTCTTCTTAATTAATATAAATACATATTATTAAATATATTAATATGTATAAATGAGTCGAGATGGCCCAGTGGTTAGAACGCGTGCATCTTAACCGATGATTGCGGGTTCAAACCCAGGCAAGCACCGCTGATTCATGTGCTTAGTTTGTCTTTATAATTAATCTCGTGCTCAGCGGTGAAGGCAAACATCGTGAGGAAACCTGCATGTGACAAATTTCATAGAAATTCTGCCACATGTGTATTCCACCAACCCGCATTGGAACAGAGTGATGGAATATGTTCCAAAACCTTCTCCTCAAAGGGAGAGGAGGCCCTTTGTCCAAGCAGTGGGAATTTACAGGCTGTTGTTGTTGTTGTTGTAAATATATAAATGTGAGTATAAATTTAGAATTTTTTCTTTTGTATAATATTTAAGAGCAGTCAGTTTTCGTATACTTTATTCCAATAAATATAAACAAATCTTAGATGTACGCACTACATATAATTCCTTATTAATTAATCTTTATTTACTATAGAATTATATTTAATTATTACTACTTATACTTAATTTCCATGTTTAAAACTACGCTGTCGACCAATAATTTCGCTTTCATTCGACATCAAATATTTCATGACAAAACATTTCATATGTCCTAGATGTGTGAATAGATTAATATTCTTAATATCTTAAGGAAATACTAACATCTATTTTATTAACTATAATAATATACTAACGGAAATCGTCAAAGAATCAGGATCATTTAGTTACATTTATGGCCGTTTATAATTATAGCTGTAGAAGGTACAAATCATCTTATAGATACACTATTAAGTCAGAACGACTGAATGCATTTGAGATAAATTTATCGTAAAGATAGATTAATGTCTAGTCTCGTTAATACCTGTTAACTTCCAAGAAGGATATATCAAATTTCAATAATTGTATTAACTAACATGACTTTGTATTTTTTAAATGTTGAAAAAGAGTAACTACTGATTTTCTTGCCGGTTCTTCTCGGTAGAATCTACCTTCCGAACTGGTGGTAGCTTCACTTAATTGTAAAATGATGATTCAAAAGTGCTTATAAAAGCCTGCTTGAATAAAGTTTATGTTGATTTTGATTTTTGAATAGCACAGAGGTATTCGTGAGGGAATAGGAGCCAGTGGTTAGAACGCGTGCATCTTAACCGATGATTGCGGGTTCAAACCCAGGTAAGCACCGCTGATTCATGTACTTTATTTGTCTTTATAATTCATCTCGTGCTCAGCGGTGAAGGAAAACATCTTGAGGAAACCTGCATGTGGCAAATTTCATAGAAATTCTGCCACATGTAAACCCGTATTGGAACAGCGTGGTGGAGGCCTTTAGCCCAGCAGTGGGAATTTACAGGCTGTTGTTGTGTTTGTTGTACAGGGGTATTTCATTTAAGGATTTTTACCGTACGACGACAACTTCCGGAGTGGTTATTATTACGTAATCTGTTTTATCCTCTGGGTATTATTTACTAGCCATATTTATGTGGTTAGATGATATTATCAATTCACTGAGTACACATAGTTTATTAACGCCAGAAATGAATAATAATTACCAACATGAGTTACTCATACAATTACTGCCTGCAATTAGACATTACGTCAAAAGTCTATTTGAAGTTTTACGTAATTCGTCAGAGGAATAAAGGTAATGAATTCACTTTCGCGTGACGAGAAACTGCCTACACCGACGAAAGTTAAGACTCGTTTTTTTTTTTTAAGACAAAGGCTTTAAATTTTAGTCTCTAATCTTTTCGAATCATTTTTAATTAAACTACGGAGACGAGACGGCCCAGTGAATAGAACGCGTCAATCTTAATCGAAACTCTTGGGCAAACGAGCAAGTATGATTGATATTTTACTAATAATATACATGAGAAAGCAGATCTGTATGTCCATCTGTGTGTTGTCATTTCAAGATCAAACCAATGAATGGAATTTGATAGAGTTCGGAATGAAGCAAACTTGAACTCATGAGCACATATGCTACTTTTTTATACCCAATATCTTACGACCAAGTGGCTTAAACGCGAGCAAAACTGCAGGCGACAACTAGCATTACATGTGCTTAATTCTTGTTGATAATTTATTTATCCTATAATATAGGCGGACAGGCAAATAGTTCATATAATGATAAACAGCTGACTCAACCCAGAGACATCGGCTTACTTGACCTTATTTCCAAAACTGGAGACAGATTTTTGACTGTCAATAAGCAAGTGTAGAGTGTGTAAATAGCCGAGGTGGCCCAGTGATTAGAACGCGTGCATCTTAACCGATGATATGATTTAAATTCGAAGCACCACTGAATATTCATGTGCTTAATTTGTTTACAATTCGTCTCATGCTCGGCGGTGAAGGAGACCAGAATATGTCTAATTTCATCGAAATTCTGCCACATGTGTATTCCTCCAACCGGCATTGGAACAGCGTGCTGGAATATATTCCAGCCTCTCCTCAAAAGGAGAGGAGGCCTTAGCCCATCGGCGAGAAATTTACAGGCTGTTGTTGTGGTAATCAAGTGTAACGCATCCATAATGATTAAAGATTTAGAATTTTAGTGTCAAATGACATTCTGCGTGTAGTATGTACCCAAGAAGCCGGACGGGAGTTGTTTAATCTATAAACTCATACATCGAACGTGAGCAGTCGCATAACAAGTTCTAATTATAATTTATCCACGCCGTGCACAGCCTTGAAAATGTGAAAACCGAATGAACTCATTAAAGCGTCTGACATACGTGTGAAAAATACTATTAAAAACCTGTTTTTTTTTAAGGTTCATCGAAACCTTAACAAACCAAAACTCCTACCTAACAAACAAATGATGAAGTGATATTCACATGTGTAAATTAAAAGTAATTATAATAATATGTATAAGACACCATGGTGACCGTCACGGTGTGCGCATGCGATCTCATGACACGCCCCCCCCCTTGATTCCCCTGGTATTTTAGTTGGTATTCCGGTAACCTGGAGCTCATAGCCTTTTTAGCACCGACAAGTCCCACATACCCACTACTACACTACACGGGACAAACGCTATCAGAATTTTTCAGCGATAAAAAAAAAACAATTTGGATCGGTTGATCAAAGGGGATCATATACACGGTAGCATGCGTAAGCGATCCCGTGGCGTCCGCCGAAAGACGGAGAGGGTACCGCTGGTTTTAGTGGGTAAACTCGGTGGACCTGGGCGCACTCGGCGTCCAGGAAACCGGGGAGTACCAACACCCCCCCCCCCCACTGTCCATTACGTGGGGGAATAGCGTAAAGCGTTTTTCCAGCGATAAAAAAGGGGGGATCATATAAACATTAGCTTAATCGTAACTGAGGATCAATTCTACTCATTCATAACGGCTACTACTAGACTATTATCCAAATCCAATTTAATTGCATCCTAGAATAGAAGTCATCTAAATAGCGATGGTAGTTCCGATCAAAGAGGTCGGCAAGTCGGTCTGACTCACCTGCCGCTTGAAGACTTCCCGCTGCACGCTGGGCTCGGAGAAGTCCTTGGTGTAGTTGAGGCCGCACTCGCCGAGGGCGACGCACTCGGGCGCCGCCGCCGTGGCCGCCAGCTCCGCCCACGCCTCCTCCTCTGACATTGACTTCGCGTCGTGGGGGTGCACGCCTAGGTCCAATATATTCCACTACTCACTTATACATTCCCAACTAACTATTTACAATGATTACCAATTCTTAAGCGATAGTTATTGGTAGAAAATAATGGCATCATTACTTAGTATAAAACAAAAAATTGACAACATCACATACATTACTCTGATCCCAAGTAGCTGAAGCACTTGTGTTATGAAAATCAGAAGTAACGACGGTACCACAAACATCCAGACCCAAGACAACATAGAAAACTAAAGGTAATCTACATCGACTCGACCGGGAATCGAACCCGGGACCTCAGAGTGGCGTACCCATTAAAACCGGTGTACACACCACTCGACCACGGAGGTCGTCAAAAAAATATGTATGTATGTATCTTTCAAATTACGCAACGGATTTTGATATGGTTTTTAATACATAGAGTGAATCGAGAGGAAGGTTTTGGTATATAATACATGGACAATATAATAAACACTGATAATTGTAGAAGTTTGTGATGTGATATCGATAAATAAATTCTGTAGTATATTTCGTATCAGTATTGAACGCGAGCGAAGCCGGTACGGGGCATAAAATGGTTCAATTGGGTGTGTCGAAGTGGTTAAAAAAATAGGTTGCACAATTTTGCCCACACAACACACACAATATAAATAAAAGCTTGTATCATATGATTGTATCTGTTTAAAGTACTTTCAAACAGGTTGTGTTATCTTGACAATGTTTTGCCAAACAAAATAACCTGCCTTTCTATTTTTAAAAATAATATATATTCCAATTATGTGCACGTCTAAAAATATAGTTATATAAAACAATACAAAAAAGAAATTATGTAACAATTTTTAGCAACTTACAAAACACAGTTTCATTCAATCTCATATGAACATGCAATCTCATTGGACAGCTTGTTTCATTTATTTAGAATTCAATGAGCAAGTAAGCCACGCACATTTTGCTTTTCTATTTTAAATAGCACAAGAACACGAAATTCTGCCTTGTCACGTCAATAATTGCAATTTTAAAAAAAATGAATTGAATTAATGAATTTGAAGATTTGACAACATTACTCTGATCTCAATGTGAGTAGCTACAGCACTTGTGCTATGGAAAAAGTAACGAAGGTACCACAAACACCCAGACACAAGACAACATAGAAAAGTAATGATTTTGATTGATCTACTTGGCCGAATCGAACCCGGGACCTAGGAGTGGCGTACCCATGAAAATCAGTTTATAAACTACTCGACCAAGGAGGTCGTCTAAAATTAATTTTAATTACTTGGCAGGACATTGCTTAAGCTTGTCAAGGTATAGTCTATTCCAAGAAAAGAAGAAAGTTAAACTAACCTTTGATACAAACCATGCATTTTGCTAATAGCTCGGCTATTTTATTCACTACAAATAGTTCTTAATTTAAATAAATACTTTATATATATAAGAATTAATTTAAATAATACCACTAAATACTATTTCAGTAAACTACTTATATTCTATTTTGATTTAACAAAGTTCGAAATGTCATTTTTTCACAATTCAATCAAGAATATTAATCAAGCTCTTGACCAATAGTATTGTATCATTTCAATGTCCTGTTATTTCTTTGATTTATGTCTTCTTGTGGTTGGAAAAGACTACAGTTATCCCCCATTTATTAGACATTCTACTATCAAATGGTAATATTTAGTAGTGTCGATATCCGGTTAATGTGTGATGTTGTGCTGTGTAATGCCATACCAAAAATATTGAAAACAGGAAACTAACCAATCACAGATACTTTTATGATAGCATTATATACTAAAACTTCCGCAAGAACAGACTGTTATGAATATGAGCTTATTTGATTTTACCGTTGTACATTACAAAAAGCAACATCCTTTATTAGTACAGATTAAAATTATACAAATTTTATAAATAAACCATACCTGCTGTAGAATATATTGTGCTGGGGTACAAGCGGGTCAGTCTCAGTGCTTCTTTGCTGCTTCGAACCGATGTTCCTGTTACCATGATCTTCTGGACGCCTAGATCATTTTTTTTTAAATTAATCATACAAAATTTCTACGTTAAATATATTCTATTCAAGTATTATTTTTAGAAGTAAATTTACAGGCTTGTATTGAATATTCAACAGAGAACTAACATAGACTCATAAATGTCACCAATTAAATATCATCAGTTATATTAATTTAATTCACTTAAATTTATTTATGTAAATATAAGAATACAGATTATGCTCAAATCATGTAATTTACATAGCAATGATATATTAAATAATAAATCTAACAAGATTACAATTAGAAAGTTATTTTCAATGTTCAATGAATATTCAGATGTTGCAATGCAATGCTATTGTTGTTTTTTTAAGGGGACTACATGAGCTAAATGCAAGTTTTAAAATGCCAAAAAGTATATAATCCAATGCAATAAACCAAATGAAAAAAATATATGTTAATCTTCAGGATAGATGCTAGTTATACATTGTGTTGAAAACATGATGTAATTAATTTGGTACGATAGAAAAAAATCGCAAAGTTACCTCTAAAAAAGTCTTTTTTTGTTTTTTAACTACACTTATATACCTTCAATAATTTTGGTCTTTTATCAGATTATTCTACAAACAATATACTAAAAATTTATTATCCTAATTATTTAGTAAAATCAATAGATTTTTTTTAAATCAGATTTTCTTATTTTCGACCAAAATGCGTAAGCATGTGTGCGTGAGCGCCTCGTACAGACACTGCCGGCCGAGGCCTGTTGCTATACAGACGTGTCGCTCTTTTCACCGCATCGTTGCGAATAAAATCTCGTAGATTTTATTTTTGTGTAATTTTAATTGTAAATTAATTGTCGAATATTATTCTTTTATGTAAATAAATATATTAAGTTAAAATAGTCTAGTTGTAGTTAGCCATTTATTTTTTTGTTAAGTTATTTTTTATAAAGTTTAATTTTGTAAACATGGGAAATAAAGTACAATCTGTGAAGAAAACTAAAAAACGTTCATATAAATTAAAAAGCCGAACATATGAAAGATAATATGAAAAGGTAAGAGTATTTAATTAGTAAACATATATATATATATATATATATATATATATATATTTTATAAATAATGATTATTGGAAACATTTATTAAAAACAATGCAATTAGTTCGCATAGAATCAGATTTTTCGACAAATTTCTTACAGTCACCATGGAGTATTTGGTCAATCCAAGCAAGTCCAAGAAGAATGTGCGGGTTCGATCCCCGCACTCTGAACTAAAATTTTATTATTTTTAAAGGACTATATTTAAATATATATATTAAAAAAAAAAAAATATATTAAAAAAATATATATTAAAAAAAAAAATATAAATATTAAAAATAAATAAAAAAATAAATAAAATATATATATTAAAAAAAAAAAATATATATATATATATATATATATATCTTTTTTTTTTTTTTAATTATTAAAATTTAATTCCTAACAACTATGCATTTATTTTTTCAGAATTAAGAAAATCGAAAAAAAATAACACGGAAGCTATTTCTATTACGTTAGAGTTTAATTTTATCAATTTTGTTTATAATAGGAAATATAGTTATGTATGGATGAAATTTAATAATAAAAAAAATAAATACAAATTAGCACATCACATGAATATTTAGTGGTGCTTGCCTGGGTTTGAACCCGCAATAAGATGCGCGCGTTCTACCCACTGGGCCATCTTGAAATATGTAATTGTTGTGAACCAAAGAACTAAAATATTTAGAAGTGTCATATACGTAATTAAATATTTTTTAAAGATTGGAAATAGTATCAATTGAAAAATTTTAGCTCGTAGCTTCAGTGAAAGTGGGTGAAATATTGATTGCAAGTATCCAAGATATTTTAATAACGAACGACGACGAACGAATAATTAAAAAAAATATTTTAATAAAAAAATTGAAACGAAATTTATTTGCTTTTTTGTTAAACCAAAAATAAATAAAAATATTTGAATTTAATTGAATCAGTTTTATTTCAAATGTCAGTCAAAAACAATACAAATAATTCTAATATCCAAACTATTTTTATGAGATTTATGACTAAACCCACTGTGATTGACCGAGTTAACCAATAATTCTACTAAACCGACTTGACGATATTATTTTTATAGTAACTTTTTGATGCTGACTTTTTTAACTTAATTTTTTTTCTTTGTGTACCGATATTAGTAAAACGAACAAACTCTACGCTTTTTGTCAGTGTACAAATTACGAACAGTTCCAATTTTATTTAATAAATCGCTTAACAAACTTACAAAATTTAAAAATAGGTACGATTTAATATTTAGTATTACAACTAATTGAATTGATACAGTAAAAATTAAAGAAAAAATGTTTAAATTAACTATTTTTTGTACATAAAATAATAATAATTTAAGTTTAATTAATTCAGTTTAATTTTATCATAATTTTTTAAATGACACAAAGAAATTAAAATAATTCTGTTGTCCTGTCTATTTTTATGAAATCTATGATTGATAGAATTGATAGAATTGACTTCGCTTCGCTTTCGCTCGGCGCGGCGCGCGGCGGTTCGGCGCCATCTATTGGAATATTCAGGCGTAACCTCGCCGCCTCGCTAAGCGTAGTGCGCGCGGGGACATGCCGTTTTTGTCGTTAGTGTAAGTGTGTGCGCGTGATTCTCAAGGGCAATTAGCTCCTGTAGTCCCCTTAAGCCAATTATCACAGATATATAGAAATGTTCATACTAACGATTAAATCTACAACCTAAATCAACACAAATGTATCGCGTTTTTTTCGCGGAACGACTAATATTCATTAATTCTGTTGTTGCATTTATCACATACTCGCACGCAAGTTTTATTTACACGTAATATTGTTATTTCTCACACGTACCTGCATCTTTTGCCCTTTGAACCACGGAATCGAGATCACGGCTGTATTTCTTGTTTGTTAAGTTTGCGCCAATGTCGATCACAATCAGATTCTCGTAACATCCCTTAAGTTCTTCGGATATCTGGATTTCTTCAGACGTCATACTTAATTTTGTATGAAGCTTATTGGTGCGGTGTTTACCTACAAAATTACAATAATTTTATTATTATATTCTCAGAGACACATTAAAAAACTATAATTAACTTACAAATTGTATCAAACACTCCTGCTTAATAAGCTTCTTAATTTTTATTATGAATAGTGAAAATGTACACCCTTTTCACTGAGATGCCACCATGTTTTTGAGGAAAGTTTGCGTTTTTCTTGTACAATTCGTAATGTCAAATACAACGGTCCGTGATTTGCTATTAAGTGTCCCGCAGAAACATTCCATTGGTTGTTGCAATTGAAATCCACTTAGACATTCTACAAATAGAACTAACTTCATTCGTGTTACGTTTTGTTACTATGCCGTCACTGCAGTATATAAATATCGTGACTGTAAACATTTTATGTCATGAGCTCTAGTCTAAATTATTATTAATGAAATAACCTCAAAAATATAAAAATAAAGGTTCTTGTTTGTTCATATATTATAATTTGCAATACCATTTTAATTAATATTTGAAATTTACAAAATAATAATGGGTACATTAAACGCAAAACGTATAGAAAAAACTAAGATGTCAAACAGACATTGACATTACAAACGTGATAAAGGGATCAAATAGAAAAGTCACTCGTAAAGAGAAAACAACACATAATTATAATACTCTCAATTTAGTAGAATTATATGAAATATTCTCGATCTCAAACTAAACTACAAAAGAGTAAAAAAAAAGTTCAAAATACAAAATTATAAAAAATCAAAAATGAGTGCACGTAACTTTGTTTCGAAAAATCTAGCTGTTATAATAATGGTACCATTTATTATTGGCGCTCATTACGGCTGGTACAAGCTACAAAAACTGGATAGTCTCGTTCCAGCTGAGGATCGAAAAAAATTACCATTTTCATCTGTAAGTAATACAATAAAAATTATACTTCTATCTGAATAACCTAAACGTTCGCTGACCCTCAGCACTGCAATTATGTCGTTTAATTTAGTCGTTTTAAATATTATTTTTTTTAACCACATAACCTATTCTTTATAAATATTCATACATTTATATAAGTTACAATAATAAATGAGATTATTTATAATCGAAGTCATTTATGTACCAATAAATTTAACACATTTAAAAATTATTGGTATTGATATCCTAATCTTAGTAATTACCATATTTTTACCATATTTTTATTATGAATAAGTTTATTAACATGAAAATACTATGTCTAAATGCATTTAAAGGTAAATGGAATATAACATCTTAGAAGCCATGCTGGACAGTCAATAATACTTTTAATCTATATCATCATCATCATCAGCCCGTTTTTGTCCTCTGCTGGACATAGGCCGCTCCAAGTGCAGACCACTGTAGTTTAATCTATATACCATATACTGTACATATATAGCATATTAATCAGCATCTAATGATGCTGCCATTCCTTATGGTACTAATGACTAATGTTGTGGTAGTAGTTAAAATAATATATCAACTTCACTGTGAAAAAAAACTTAATTATTCTATTTTGTTTCAGATATTCAAATAAGGAATAATAATAGACCGTGTACATATTAGATTAAAAAATGGATACAAACTATAATATTATAAGCATGTATTATAAAAAAATAGTTGCCCGAAAAATAGTATTTTTCAGGCAATTTATTATTAAATGAGTTGAGTTTTATAAATAAATATTAGTTGTAATTTTAATAGAAAATTATTAAGATTGATTATGTCTTTATTTATACCACCTACATAAAAGTATATTCATTATAAATCATCTTTTGAAATAAGTATCAGTAATGGTAAGAAAACTACTGCCTATGCAAAATATATTTAATAATTCAATGATAACAATTTATAATGCTTACAACCAAAATATTTACATAATTTATGAGCTCATATAGCTTAGACTGTTCGAACAAAATCATAATCGAAATATTTTTTACATAAGTAAGCTCACAAAAGCACTTTTGAATTATCATCTTATATTGTTGAATTAAATGTAAAGGTGTGAAACTATTTCAAAGAAACAGTATGAGTAAATAATTAACACTATTTCCTGTAAGAATATATATATTATGAATATTCATAATATTGTGAACATTCATGTTAGGCAATTCTAAGTCTACTTAGTGTAGAAAAAACAACCTAACAGAAAGGAGTTTCAAGCTCTGAGGTTACTAATAGACTGCACAGCTCTTTCGCAGGATGAAAACTGTTATAGCTTCTGGCTTCTGTCTAGGCTAGTCTGCTGCATATGACTTCTTGACTCATTTTCTTCACTGATAATAATTAATTTTTAGTATGATGTCTGTTGGTAAGGTATTGGGCAGGCCCATTTGGGTAGGTACCGCCTACTTATCACCTATTATAATAAGGAAATATTCTACAGCCTAACGGCAATACTTGTATTGCTATGTTCCAGTTTCAAATGAGTAAACCAGTGTAACCACTAGCACTAGGGAGATAGTTAGTGGCGATTGGTGATATTACCACTTAAAATTATTGTTTTTTTTTTTTGTAAAATAAAACTGCATTAAAATAAATTGTAATATTTATTATCCTACTCGCTTTTAGATTCATTGAAACAATACACGCGCGAATCAAACCCGTCGACACCTAGACATTTTATAAAAATAGTGATATTATTGTAATCGTCATTTAATTAAATAAAATTGACATTGAAAAACACTTTATTTAATAGAATAAATATTTTATGTTAGATCCGCTGTCTCGCGGGTGGCGCTAGTCATATGGTTGGCAGGTGGCCGCGAGACTCGATCTCGGACTTCTTTTTAGGCTGTGATCGCTCCGTCACTATCAGCTGTGGCAGCATTGGGGATGATTGCACCTGGAATTTTGAATATGGAATTAGTTCCATCTTCAAATATTATTAACGATGAGATTGTTTTTCTTAAATAAAACAAATGTACAACTTTTCCGTATTCATAGGCGTAAGCTGGAATGGTAAATTGTTTACTGAAGATCGCACGTTGAAGTTTGAACAAAGACGTTGGAAAAAAACACTTCCTAAATCCCTCCAAACATAGTAAGAATCATTGACCAGAGAATTTTTTTACATGCTGTTACTCTATATCGCAACCCGCAGGCAAATTATTCTTTCCTGTAATTACGTCCTAGAGGCAAATGCGTCTTGATGATATAATAAAAGTACAATATGTTAAAACTACAAATAGTTTTTGGTGCCTTAAATTTGACACTGTTATTATAAATATTAGAACGGCGGTAGATATATATTTAGTATCTACGATATAATCAAAACACTCATTTGCCTCTATAGCATTTGCTTTAGGGACCGTTAATACATTTAAAAAAAAAAGTGGGTTACGTAAATATTTTAGGTACCTACACAGTAAACTTGTTTGACGTGTGATATAGACTTTTTAAATAATATAATTTTTCACCAGTATTCGTCTTTTTAACTAGAGTTTACAGTGGTTTGACGTTTCGTTTTACAGGTATTCTTTTTTTTTAAATACTGATTTAAAAAAAATAAACAATGAACTAAATATTCATTCTTGTTTATCTTTACGAGCATTTTTTTAAAGTGCGATTTTTCGATCATTTTACAAGATTAAATAGATTCAGAAAGTGAATTCAATGGAATACTTTTTTAATTTTTTATAATTTTTTGGCAAAGTATGAATTCTGAATAGTAATTGATAAATAAATGATAATGTCGATTAGTGCAGCTACCTCACTGCAGTAGATTAGCTATATAATGATAGCCTTTAAGTTGACCTTTTCGCGTAATGCAACTTCCAAGTTGACCTTTTTAACCCTCAATAGGTTAAAGCTTTATGCAAAATAGTTGTATGACCGCAACATAGGGGCTATATTATGTTCAAGTAATGTTGCGGTATTTTGATACGTTGTTTACTGGGAAGGTATCACGTATCTAACTCTGCAACACACGAAATTGTAGTATCATTTGTGATACCACTTAAAGCAAAATATTTTTTTAATGGTTGTCAAATTAAAAAAAAAAACAGCTTGTGTTATTATGTTTACATTTCCTTTTCACACCGAAATTGTTAGATTAGGACAATCTGAACTGGAGATGTCAGGTTCAAACCCAGACCAGAGTCAATTATTTTTCTTGGGCTTCATTTATACCCTGCTGGGTGCAGGATATCATCGCAAGAAAATCATGTTAACCGAATGACAGAGTGCTACCTAAAAGTAAGGTTACTTACCATTTTTATTCCGTTAAAATATTAAACAATATTACTCATCTACCTACATTAAGAAACTAGTTGACATAATAAAAATAATTAAATAACTAAAACCGCTACACATATTTACCTATTCTACTCATTTCTCTATCTATCTATTATATCGACTATAGACTCGTCTTGATATTCGTACATCGAAATATCTAACCATCTACCTATCTAGGTACTTCGTAGTAGGGCTTTATGCAAGCCGGTCTAGGCATATTTTACCGCCAAACCATAATACTCAGTATTACTGTGTTCCGATTTGAAGGGTAAGTGAGCCAGTGCAACAACAGGGAAAAGGAGCATAGCTTAGTCCCCAAGGATAGTGCTATGGCGATGTAAGGAATGGTTTAATATTTCTTACAGCACCATTGTGTATGAGCAGTGGTCATCCCTTACCATCAGTTGGCCACTACTATACTTGTCCGCCAACATATGCCGAAAAAAAACCAAAGTAATCATCTATGCAACACATCTGTGGGCCATCGCCCACGGCCTCGCAGTGCAAAGGGCCTCGCGCCCGAAATTTGAAAATATACAACATAACATTGGGATCACAAAACTGTAAAAAAAACAAAGCCTCACAAACTATATCTTGCCCACATTAAGATTCGATCTTTCGCCGCCACTGTCTGCACTGAATGAACATTTTTTTTAAATAAATACTTTACTATATCTAATAAAAATGCAAAAATATAACAAAAAGCTCATCGCAATCTACAAAACCTATACTCTAAACGTCAACAGATATAAAGTACACATACATTAAGGCACGTTGTAATTAACGTTTAATCTTACGGCAATTATTGATAGCAATCTGCTGTCATTTCCCTTTGACTTTTGACAGCGTGGTGTCCGTGGGGTTCGAGGAATTGTCTACAATATTTTCTTCGGCGTTGTCTAGATATTCTTGCTATTTATGGAGAAATGTTACAATGACGGTTTAATAATCTATAGTTCAACTTTAATCAATATAACCTCATTACAGGCATACATGTATTATTAAATCGGGATGTCCATTTTTGTAGACTTTTTGGAAAACCTTCCAAAATATTTTATTTTACTATAAAAGCTCGAACTTCGGTAAATCTTAAGATTTAAGAGTAAGTCTTAGGTTTTGGAGACTTTACCAACTCATTGTAAATGTAACTATTTCTGAAAATAGGACGATTCTTTTCGGGCTTTTACCATTCGATTTTAGTATATGTTAGGTTAGGTTATTAGAATCGCAACCCTTTTGGACATCTTAGGTTTTACTGGATAGTCTTATGATTTACCGTATTCCGAGCATCTACAGTAACATATGTATACATAAAAGTTATAGCAGAAGATGCGACACATTTCAACGAAGGTTTTAGCACATAATGTTATTATTTAGGAAGTGAAAACCGTGAAATTTACGTGGAACATATCTGTACGGATCTGGTCCAATGTTGGTTGGAAAAGGCTTTTAAATAAAACTAGTTATAACTGATTTTAATCGCGTATATTAATTATTTTGGACATCCCGACGTTTCGGGTAGTCTACCGGTGACCACGAACGCTGTAAAGTGCTCGAAACGTCGGGATGTCCAAAATAATTAATATACGCGATTAAAATCCGTTATAACTAGTTTTATTTAAATGTGTAATAATCGCGAAAATTTAAGACAACATTATGGAAAAGGCTTTTTCAAATGGCTTTTTCATTGAAAAAGAAAAGTTTTGCCACTTACCAAGCCCCCAAAACTTTTCCCACAATATGCCTAAACGCTCTTATAAACAATTAGTAATTAAAATCTTAATAGACTTTTAACGTTGGTGTTTACTAACAACAGAACCTATTAGTATTGAAAACCTTTATGGGCTATTCTGACAAGCAACATACATCTCTCACCCTAAAGTTGTTAAAACCTTCTAAATTGTTAAAATATCGCGTATCACTCAGAATCAAATGATTTATATTCACTTTGATAATTTATAAAGTGTCTACATTTCAGCCAAATTATACAAACCCTAAAGGTCTATCGAAATTGTATACGTTTTAATATAAGTTGAATAACCGTACACAAGCTCGTGAGATTGATTATAATCAAACGGTAATTACATACAATTTTAAGGTAATTTATTTAAGCACTGACGAAGTAATTTTTTTGAAGTAAAACAAAGTAACAGCCTGTAAATTTCCCACAGCTGGGATAAGGCCTCCTCTTCCATTAAGGAGAGGGTTTGGAACACATTCCACCATGATGTTCCAATGCGGGTTGGTGGAATGCACATGTGGCAGAATTCCAATGAAATTAGACACATGCAGGTTTACTCACGATGTTTTCCTTCACCGCCGAGCACGAGATGACTTATAAACACAAATTAAGCACATATATATATATAGTGGTGCCTGCCTGGATTTAAACCCGCAATCATCGGTTAAGATGCACGCGTTCTAACCACTGGGCCATCTTGATTCTTTTTTTTTTAATGAACTAATAAACTTCAGAAACGTATTTATTTTCAATAAAGTCGTTAAAACTACGGATTAGTTGTTATATATTCTTATATGTCTATATTATTACCTGTGCCCTTCTCGTCTTCTCGAAGTCGTCGTGGTCGGAATGCGGCACTGTGAAGAGAAAGTTCTCGAATATAGGATGCCGAAGCAGCTGTTCGCAAGTCCATCGCATCATCGGATCCTTGTCCAAGCATTTCTGAAAACAAAATCCGGCTCGAAGGACCAAAGTCATGGAGTATACCATAAGGTATATAATAGTCGAGATTCTGACATACAATATTGTCCGATTTAATTGTATATGACTTATCTTTGATTATTTATATGTCTAGATGGACTATAAAAATTCTGTATTTTTCCAATAATTAATTATTTAAAATGAAAAAATATAATAATGATTGATCTATAAGTAAACACGCACTAGTAAAGTACTATGACGAGTGTCAAATATAGCTGACATGTATACTAATATAATAAAGTCGGTTCATTTATTTTAGTTGATTAAAGTGAATTATTTCGTTTGCCTTATTGTTTATATTTATTCAAGATATAAATTAAATTATTATTGAACCAAAATATATAACTACTATTATAATAACCTGTACTTTGCTGTATGGATAGTCATTAGGAATATTTCATTTATTGATTGGTCATAGCAGTAACTTTTATGACTTTCTTATCTATCTATTTACTAGTTTCAATCTGCGGCTATTAAGCTGCAAAGATGATGAAAGATACACCAACCAGAATATCCGGGTTATGTTAGGTGGTGTATTTGCTTTTTCCGAGAAAAAGCAACCTACGTGCTCTATTTAATAGTCATTCAGATCCGTTCCTTTCTAGCGTGATTGTATAACACAAATCCATCTATCCAAATTTTGTGGTTAAAGAGCTTTATTTCTCATAAGAATTTTACAATTTTCATACACAGAACAATATTTGTAAGTATAAATTTAATTGAAATGGCTAAAAATCTGTCTGAAAGGAAGTAAATAGTTAATCACCTATGGTGTTTTCAACTTACCTTTAGAAAATCTACCACCAATTCATTATTAGCGTACCGTTGCGGAATCTTTTTCTCTAGGGGCTCCAGTGTATTCGGTTCTGGTAACGCCATACCCTAAAATGGTTAATTAATCGGTATAGGTCGAAAATAGACATTTTTAATTTATTTATCTTTGTCTATTTCTACTCTAGCACTTGGTGGTACGGCTTTATGCTGGCTTGGTGCAGCCTATTCATCAGATTAATCTAAACAAACTGTCAATGACACGAAATACTCTTACAGAGAAGAAAAACAGAACGGTACCTGAAAGAACGTGTTCTGCGAGAATATTGTCATATGTCTTGGAAGAAGATCACCCAGAGTCTTTCTGATGAGATACAGCTGGTCGAGGTCACTTTTACCCGGCCACAGGGCTTCACTTGATAACAATTCAGCAAACACACAACCTGAGTGAAGAAAGAAATCTATTAAACTTGTAACTTGTTCATTACCTAAAGTATTACGAATTTGAAGTTAGCCAAAAGATTTCTCCTATTTATGATCAGTTACATAAGGCATTGTTCCATATATTTTTTGGATTTTAATGTTTCTTAATTGGTAATTCTATGAAATGATGAAGATGTTATTAATTTAGTACTCTATAAATATTTTTGTTACCTAAGCACATAACATCCAAAATAAATTATAAATGTATGTACTGTGTAAGTCGGACTGGGTAAGTGGTTTCCTAAGATTCATTCATAATGTATTCTGTCGCCAAGTATATGTTCCGATTTGAAGGGTTCGTAACTAGAGACGTAGAGAGGGGGGACACAATATATTATCTTCGTTTCCATGGCAACCACTTACCATCACGTGACCCATTTTCACTCAGCCAATTTGGCTAATAAAATGAGAAAGGTATGTCACCCACCGATCGCCCACACGTCCACAGGCGTGCTGTACATGGTGTCGCCTACTAGCAACTCGGGCGCGCGGTACCAGCGCGTCGCCACGTAGTCCGTGTAGCTCTCGCCGGGGCCTGGACATGTATTTCGGAATACCGACGTTAATTACTGGTGTATAAACTCTTGCCAATGGTATAGCTCGCTTTACAAGAGATAATTCTCGTTGGGGTGGCTTTTAAGACCTTTTGAACTTGCAATATATAATAGTATGGTATGACAGCTCGCTTTCAAGAGATAATTCTCATTGGGGTGGTTTTTAAGACCTTTTGGACTTGCAATGTGTAATAATATTTATTTGTGAATTTAAGCTCCATCAGGGTAAGACATAGTAATCGCTCTGGTGGAAACGGTTACATATATATACCTGTGCGGGATGTGCGTATTCTGTCCTATACAGTTATTTTAATTAAATTATGGTATCAATTTTCTATATACATATTGCAAATTTAGTCGAAAGTCGAAAGTTTATTAGACCATAGTCCCAAACTTAATAATAAATAAAATTAGTTGAACATTATAAGTGCAATAGACAATATTTTACATAAAAAACTGTATTATCTTTGTTTAA
Organism: Vanessa cardui; assembly: GCF_905220365.1. Classification (NCBI taxonomy): domain Eukaryota; kingdom Metazoa; phylum Arthropoda; class Insecta; order Lepidoptera; family Nymphalidae; genus Vanessa; species Vanessa cardui. Next base: position 1,690,225 of record NC_061142.1, on the reverse strand, counting down.
TACATAATCAGGATTATTCATAATAAGACAAAATTACATTGACAATCTTATCATATTATACATGTTGCAATATACATATGATTAGTAGGTATATTATGGAATTTTCACTATCAACTGTACATTTCGCATTTTCATTGAAAACCGTCAAGTTTCTACTAAAAATACTCTTATAATTAAATCTATAAACGCGTAACAACACCAATTACGTTTTTAGAACACAGCCTGGTTTTCTATTACCTTACCGCAGCGTAATCGCGAAATGCTTTTACAATCTATTAAAAACCTTAGGCCGTGTAGAACTTATCGCGACCTTGTTTAGCAGTTATCTTAAAAGAGCGCTTTGTAACGCGCCGACAACACGCTAGTCACTAAAGGTTACTTCGTCGGTTGAGACCATCAATCTTCGTAGCGAAGGAAATAGCTTGTCTTATGCCCCATCCCCGTCGTGAGCTGAGATGGCCCAGTGGTTAGAATGCGCGCATCTTAACCGATGATTGCGGGTTCAAACTATACATATGTGCTTAATTTGTGTTTATAATTCATCTCGTGCTCGGCAGTGAAGGAAAACATCGTGAGGAAACCTGCATGTGTCTAATTTCATCGAAATTCTGCCACATGTGCATTCCACCAACCCGCACTGGAACAGCGTGTTGGAATATGTTCCAAACCCTCTCCTTAATGAATGAGGAGGCATTATCCCAGCAGTGGGAAATTTACAGGCTGTTACTTTACTTTACTTTACTTTATGCCCCGTCCTCTTTAAATACACATTTCTATTCCGTCTTAATAAAGATTACATAAATAATAATAGCACTTATGTCGTTATTTACTCGTTTCAAGAGTACAAATTGGCGAAAGTTTCAATTTAAGTAAATACGAAATTTGATGGTGTAGGTACCATCCAAATCATCACACTTTCTATCGTCACATAATATGTATAAGAAAGACATACTTGTATTTTTGTGTTCAAGATTGCAAGGTAAGTTTGAAGGTATTTAAGCTATAGAATACCTTTAGACAGAAAAACTTGGATTTTTCATTTATATTTTAAAGCCTTCTTATGTGACATATAATATAAATTAGTTACTTAACAGTTACAGTCATATCTAGAACACTTAGCATTTACCAAAAGCAGTTAAGCTTGCTTTCAGTTAACATCTAAATCATCTCTAACTCCAACCAGTTAAAATATTACCATTATCACTACATAGTATAAAACATCCCTATCATATCCCTATGTGTGCTTAAATCTTTAAAAATAAGCAACGAATTTTGATGCGACTTTTTTTAATGGGTAGAGTGATTTAAGGGGAAGGTTTTTGTTTATAATTCATGGACAATATAATAAAGAAACAATGACAATTTTAGAAGTTTCTAATGTGATGTCGTAAATAAACAAATTCTGTAGTAAATTTAGTATCAGCTTTTGCGCCCGAGTCAAGTCGGGGCGGGTCGCTAGTATTTATATAGTTATAACTATTTTATCGAAGTAGCCTAAATAAAAATAACAAATTACTAAGGCAGTTACGAAACTCGTTTATAGTGGACCTATAGGAACACACATTTATCGGAGAGCGTGTAAGCAGTGATCGTGGTAACAAATCATCAAACGGAAATAGCACGAAATTGAGGAAGCCTCGTGTTTTCTATATTTGTCTTCATTCAGCCCTTTGTCATACGTTTGAAAAGAAATATAGAGGGGTTGAAGGAAAGTCTATTTTCGACTTTTTGCATTAACGAAACATCTATCTTCGGAATCTATATATATTTTTTAAATTATTCCAATATATTTACATTAAAAAATACAGTCTGTAAATGTTTCACTGCTGGCCTGAGGCCTCCTCTCCTTTTGGGAATAGTTGGAGATACTACTACTTGAATGGTCAATATAACAAAATATCTTTGAAATAAGACGCTCTCATATTAGGTTTCCTCACGATGTGTTACTTCAGTGCCAAGGGCGAGATAAAGTGTAAACATGAAAAATAAGTGCCTGGCTGGGCTTGAAACCGTCAATCATCGGCTAAGTGCACGTATCCTAATCACCTCGGCTATCTCAGCTTTCTATATTATATGTAGATTTTTATATAAGGGGTTAAAGTAGGTATGTTCAGATTATGATTTTCGAAAAATCTACATGGTTCTATTTCAAAAATGTCGTTTAAATTTACATTAGTATACCTCATTTTCCAAAAATATTTCGACGTTGTAGCGTTTTTTATTTTCCACTAACGACAAGTAAACTTTAATCATATCTAAATTGGAATAGTAAGTAAATAAAAAATGTTGTTACTATTATTGTTAACGTCAAGTTGTCTTTATAAATATTTGAAAAGAAAAATGAAAAATAAATTCAGCTTTTATCATTTCCTTTAATATTTACTGGGTCGCAAGTCATGATAATAATTTCTTTGATTAAAAAATACAGACGTACAAAGCCCTGTTCCATAGCGGAGTTAAAGAACCGAAGGCTTCGACCTTGGGTCCACAAGGCCAAGGTTCTTAGCCATGCAACTTTGACGTAATATGAATCGTAATTTTATTTTTACCTCGGAAATAAATCTAAAATATAATGAGAGACTGGTACGTTTCATTTTTGGCTTGTTAGTCCTTTAGCTGTTGGCGTATTTCCTTTTTTTTGACATTTTGGGTTAGCGATAGGAAAATTTAAAATTAGTAATTATTATTTTTTATAAATTTGTTATAAAACAAATAATAATTAATACTTGGTGACGTTACATTTACTCTTGAGATATTTTTAGATATGTGAATAAAATCTTATAAGTAAGTAGATCTAACTAGGCTGCAGGGTTTTTGTCGGTCATGCCAAAAGGCTCAAATAATGGTAGTACCATTTAAAGAAATCAGAGGAAACCGCTCCTGGGAACTTTCTAATCTCAAACCAATAGCAATAGTGCAACTAGTGGTATAAATATAGCGCCTGATCACGATTTATTGGGAATTTTACAAGTTTTACAGACATTTGAAGCCCAAGCTCTCGAGCATTAGTGATTACGATCAATTCATGATGAATGTTCACAGAACCCAAAGTAAGATATCACTAGAAATTCTTCCTAGTAAGCGACCAATGTAGAAGAAAGCTTTTGTACCCAATAGTTTTTGGAAATCCCAGGATGTACAGAAATAAACTGCATAACATAAGATCGAAAATAGACATTCTTATGGGTCATAAACTTATAATAACGTGCCCTAAAAGAGCTAAAAAAAATAGATAACCTGATTGAAACAAGCAAAAAACACTTTATTATGCGCTGTAACCCAAAATAAATATATTACGTGCATATTTAAATTAATTCGTCCTTGGCTAAAGGTCAGATGCCGTGCTCATACCATTATGATAATAATTTAGATGAATTCGTGATGACCAAACAGATGTTGAATGTTGTCTTGGTTTTTTCGTATATCTAACTACACTTTTTTTTCTTGACAGAAGATTGTAAACGATAATGTAAGTATAAGTTAGTAATAATGTTTTTGGTTTATTTTCGGTATTTTGCAAGCAATTATTTTCATTTTGTTCTTTTATCTCTTATAATTGAGTCTTATTGACTGTTTATTCACTAATTGTCGCCCGCGGGTTTGCTTGGAACTTTGACTAAGAATTTTGACGCCATATGTAATCCAGGTGAAATCCAGCATCCGGGATTAATTAAAAAACATATTCGAAACCTTCCCCGTTAAAAAATGCAGTAGAAGATGCAGAGGGATCCAACATCTCTATGTAAAGCCAAAAGATCAAGCAGATCGGAAAGGGCTTGATCGTTTTTAATTCTAGCAGCTCTGCGTTGCATACTGTCAAATCAGACAAATTACTTTTTTACTAATATGATATATTCCTAACACAGTTATATATTTGTATATAGATATATATTGAAACATTTATTGATCAATAATTTAATGTACCTAAAGTAGTAAAATATTAAACATTTTTCAATCATACAATCACCAGAGAAGGTTGACCTAGGAAACTTTCAACCTGAAAAAACCCTCGGAAACACAGTTGTAATATTTCGTTAACATACACTTATGATACAAACACATATAATTCAGGAGAAAATTATCGTGAAGCCTCTAAATGGACAAAGACGTTTTAGTAACAAAGTAAAACGGCAAAATACATAGGCAGTTACTATTAGCGATAGCTTAGTTAAGCCCACGACGTCTGAAACTGGAGCGATGGTTGATAAGGCAACCCGGATAGCAATCACTGTTCTCATCTAACTATATCGATTAGAAATATTACGATTGCCTTTTATGAGTATTTTTACCGTCGTCAGGCACTGTGAAAATAATAAAAAAAAGAAAAAGTAAAGTAACAGCCCGTACATTTACCACTGCTGAGATAAGGCCTCCTTTTCCATTAAGAGGAGGAGAGGGTTTGGAAAATAATGCTGCCTCATAATCACATTTTTGTTAAATAAATTATATCACTAATCTAGAACAGATAATTTATTGTATATATATTTTTTATTATACATATTTCGGAAGATAGGAAAGGCTTGTTTTGAAACGTGATTTTTTTTCTTATCTAATTTTTACCGCCTTGGATACTAGTCCCAATTTTATAAATCCAATGCTGAATATAAATCAACTTAATAGGACAATGCATATAATTACTTACCGAGTCGTAACGCAGATTTCATTCATAATTAACAAAGATATTTGTATAAGTATTTGAGCTTTTAATAAAATAAATAATTGATTTTAAGTTCGCAGATACTATCAAATTAAATTTATAAATCTAATATGGAATTCAATAATTACTAAGTAAGGTTTACATTTTAAGATTTTAACTGCAATAGAGTCATGATTAAACGTCTTTATTTATTTAAAAAATGCATACGTCAATACAACGTTTGCAGTACTAAATGGTTGTTTAGTTAAATATAATTAATGACAAAGTAAAGATATTCTTTGTCACCAACTAGATATTTTCCTTGTTTATATACGTTATCAATTAAGAAGGTAGTTTTTGGGAAATTTGTAAACCATCTTATGTGTCATCATCAAATGTGCGAATAACCCAAATATATACAAGCGAATCATGAGTGAATGAATGAATTATACTATATTGCACACCACAAACAAAAAAAAAGAAAGAAACACAAAATTAATAAAATACAAAAACGTAAAATAAAATATAAAAATAAATGTTGATTAAAATTGTTGTATAAATGATGGACTTATGGCTAATTAGCCATCTCTTCCAGATAAATTAACCAGCATTATTTCTATTTTATATGTTGCTATTCCAATCGAAATAGGAATAAAGGTAAACAAACTTAGATTTACTTATTTCATGCGATTTGCTAATAACTCAACTATATTATTCACCACTAAGAGTTCATAATTAAAATATTTTAATTTATAACACAACACTGTTACGCTTAATTATATCCACTTAATTTTTCCTCCCGAAATTCCGAAAAACAGTTTCGTCAACGTTTAAAAGGTCATTTTCGTAAATCTATAGAAAATGTCATAGATTAATCAAGGTTTCGACCAATAATATCTTGTCAATTTGCTGTTAAATAATGTTTAACACATTTATATGTTTTTATAGGCTTTTCTCCTGTCATAGTTGGAATATAATATAGATCACCAATGCGCCACCAACCTTGGGATATAAGAAGTTATATCCCTTGCATCTTTAGATTCATTTACTTACCTTAAAACATAAAAAAAAACTACGTAGCGAATGGTAGTATTGCCTAAAACGCCAATGTCTAGGCGATGGTGATCACTGACCAACAGGTGGCCATTTGCACGCTTGTCTCCAAAATTTACAAAACGAGCTGGCTTTATGCAACTCAATCATGCGTCTAGATGGAAGACAATAACTATTGTTTGGCGCAAGGATGTGTGATGATTGAGTGATACCTTCCCAAAAGTCACAACTATCACTAAGTTAATATAATTAGAACTATAAATATATTATAAATATTGGACAACATCACATACATTACTCTGATCCCAATGTAAGTAGCTAAAGTACTTGCGTTAAGAGAAATCAGAAGTAATGACGGTACCAAAATCACCCAGACCCAAGACAACATACAAAAGTAATGAACTGTTGATTCTACACCGACTCGGCCGGGAATCGAAACCGGGACCTCGGAGTGGCGTACCTTTGAAGACCGGTGCACACACTACTCGACTACTGAATTTATTATTATATTAGCGTAAGGTTAAAAAACTCCGTTACGCGATCGATATAATTTCTGTAAATTTTTAACACAATTACTGAAATGGTAGAATTCATATGACTCATAATAATATGTCACGCTAGTTCACCATTTTCGATGTATCTGGGCTAGCGTAGGGCTGCCAACCGTAGCCTATTAAGGGCACATCCCTTTTATAACAACAGTCTGGGAACTGCATTAGGGCATATAAAACTTATCATCTATTCATCTTAATTTGTATAATTGTATCTTTTAGACTCATTATTGAATCTTTTTGGGATTCCTGACGTACTAGAAATTTTTTTTAGATTAAAAGAATAAAAACTTTTTTGTCTTAAAATGTTTTTTTTTATTGAAAAGGCAGAACCAATGAGACACTTTAAAGCAAATGGTAAATAAAAAATCACATACATTACTCTGATCCCAATGTAAGTAGCTAAAGCACTTGTATTATGGAAAATCAGGAGTAAAATAACCCAAGATAACACAGAAAACTAATGATAATCTACTAAAATATTATATTGTATAACACTACTATTAAGTAGCTATGATTAGAATTGCTGTTTAACGATAGATTTACTATTAAGGGGAGGAGGGGGCTAGCTGAACTATGAAGTTTACCATTTTGAAGACACCAATATCACAGATACAAAAGTAATTTTATAGGCATTACCCATAGAACCATTGAGACTAATTAATTTAATTGTCAAAGCGAGGTCAATCGCGATCAATATCAAATGGTGGAATGTAATATTAACTTTCACAGCATTTACAACATTTTAGAATAAACTGCCCCCTTTCTTATGCTAGTTTAGTGGCAGCCCTAGACTAATACAACTTTAATACGTTCGACTTTTTACTTTGGCTAAAGGGTAAATAAAATAACCGTTAGCTTTCACCGTTTCATACATAAATTGTATCTATTTAGAGATAATTGTCATAGGAGAGTCAACGATATATTTTTGTAAATATTTCATGTTACAAGCCCATATGTAGGTACCACCTATCATAATGTATTCTATCTCCAAATAGAAAAAAATTGAGTCGTTGTGTTCGGGTTTGAAGGGAGAATGGGTCAGTGTAACTGCAGGCACAAGAGACATAACATCTTAGCTCCCAAGGTAGGTGGAGCATTGGTGTGATGTAAAGAATTCTTAATATTTGTCACAGAGGAAATGTCAATAAAAATACCATATACATAATTTGTAAGAAGCTACTAATATTTTCGAAATACTTTTATAATCCATAGATAACAACTCAAGTATTTTTTAAATTTTATCTGTTGTATTCATATTGAAATATTGTTCTATTTCATACAAATATAAATATTACTACAAATATTATTTAAACATAATTTTTTTTATAGTTTTTAGATTTATTTATTGTAAAAAGTTACACCATCGACTTATTATTAAACATTTAAAAAAAATAAAATATTTAATATGGGTGACATTCGAGGTGATACGTCTTTATAGGTGTAAACAACATTGTAACAATAGAGGTCGTTAATAGTTCTTTAAACCGCGCTATAATTGTCTTTTCATTATTTCAAGTTGGAGTATCTGATTGTAATATTAAAATAACCACTTATTACTAAATGCATATATACACAGTACATATACTACAAAAGATTTTTTACAAATTCAGTCTTTCCTACTGTTTGTTTCCGATAAACTCTGGAACGCGAGACTGATTTTGATGGGACTTTCACTGGCAAATAGTTGATGTAATAAGGATTAATTTAGGCGAAAACAATAATGTTTTTGTATAATGTAAACGCGCACTAAAGGCAGGGCACATCTAGTTCAAAATAAAATCGAGTTACGAGTATATAGTTATAGTACGTCAAATTTGTCGTTATACACCTGTGGTCTCTCCGATAACTGTCTAGAACCACCATTACAGGGGTTTGGTAAGTAAAACTTCCACAAAACCGGATACGGTAAAAGCCTTAGGGTTTAGGGTTATCTATTGAAGGCTTAACTTGCGTCATAAAAAGGGTGAATTGGACGGAAAAGGCAATGTCCTCATAACTCACCTTTCAATTTCGCCCACCCTAGGCACATTCTATTAATAAATATTTTATAATAATATGTATATTATGAAATATATGGGTATGTTTCAACCAATCTATCCTTATTATACTTTTTTACTATTATTAGATAGAGCTCGATATTTCGACGTTATATACGAATTCCTTTTTCACGAAACTCAATAAAAAAAAAACATTCTATCCGTTCCTGCAAAGAGGTTAATATAGTTTATAACTGTGTATTAATACGTATTATCACCAGGACACGATAAAGCTGGCATATACAAAAAAAATCCATTAAATAAAAAATAAATACAACGAATATTTTTTCAAATATAGAATTAATAGTTACTAGCTCGTCTCCGGACATCGATTCCGAAAGGTATCATTGTATGCACTGAGTATTCTGAGGAGCAGCTGCCACCTGGAGGAAGGAAAGGAAGGCTGTTATCACTGGGATTAGGAATGGGATTATTGGGTGACCAGGGGGGGATGTTACTACATTAAAGAACAAGGGACAATTAGGGCAGATTTTTATTCCACGCTTAAATTGCTGCCATTCATAAGATCGACGTAGTTAATATGATCAAAATATCAGCGTGGCGTTGTAATCTCTTTGTTAAATCTTATAAGCTGATATCAGACTATAAAACAAACGTCATATGGAGTTCGCGTTACATTATCGTGAAGCATCAAAAGTGACCAAAACAAAAGCAAATGTAAATACCCAGCTGTGCGAAACGCGTCTTCTGTTAATGCGCTAAAAGTGCTCCAAATTTATGTTTTAAATATTGTCGTATAAAAGTGGTAATAGGCAAACTACCGGCAATTTGGATTCGTTATGCTCGGTGCACAATATCATCGGCATTTTGTTTTATATTCTGAGAACTATCTTCTCGAATCGAATTTAAATCTGTAACGATTCCCATAGTCCCATATGGCTCGTTTACACATATTACTGATCGTTTTTTGTTTCCTCGTATTTTATTTCTAAAACAAACATGACAAATATTGTGATCTCTTCTAATTCATATAGAATCTTCATCGTACTTTGCTTTCGTACGTACGACGTCTAAGATTACGATTAAGTCCTACGATTAAGTTTTTTTTTTATTTATTGGACAACATCACATGCATTACTCTGATGTCAATGAAAGAAGCTAAAGCACTTGTGTTATGGAAAATCAGAAGTAGCGACTCCACCACAAACACCCAGACACAAGACAACTTAGAAAACTAATGATTTTTATACATAGACTTGGCCGGGAATCGAATCCGGGACCTCGGAGTGGCGTACCCATGATAACCTCAACGACTGAGGTCGTAAAATAATGTCTAAATCTTATTACAAATTGTACGACTTATAATAATAAAGATGGTGCAAATATATATCCAAATTATTAGTAGGTTACGCACTGATCATCCTCGCGAAGCCAAAGTCGCAGAGCTTGACGACGCCCTCGCTGGTGAGGAGAATGTTCTCAGGTTTAACGTCACGGTGGATGCAGTTGTGCCGGTGGCAGTACGCCACCCCCTGGAGCGTCTGCCAGATTATTTGCTTCGAAAGCAATTCTGGACAACCCTGGTGTAAAAACTTCATTGAGAACTATGATTGTTGTACTATCTATACTAATATTATAAATGGGAAATAACTCTGTTACGTCTTCATGCTGAAACCCTCCATCCGTTTTAGAAGAAGGACATCAGCTATTTTTTAAATTCACCTCCCGAAGTGGTAGTAAAGAGAGAGTGTAAAAAGTGTAAGAGTGGGTAAAAAAGTATTCTATTAAAAAGTTGTATAAATTTCGCGTAAGTAAAACCGTAGCTTCAGTTAGTACTACTAATACTACATATTTACAATGTATTTATTTGTTTAAGTATTTATATATTTATTTGACAACGCCTACAAGTAGTACAACAAAAATACACAATAAACCAAAAGTCATCACGAGTAAATGGGTAATTGCCATTTTATTGAAGGTTTTCTAAGATTACTTGGAAATTGAAATGTAAGTCAACATTGTAAAATCAGCTGTATTAAAAATTGAGAAGCTTAAAAAAATTGTAATCAAAATCATGTATGCCGTCATTTCCGACACAAAACTCTCGTTTATTTTAATCCCATCTTTTTATTTACAGTCGTAACGTAAGATAAATGTCACGAGAGAAAAAATATTCGTGGCCAATTATGAGTCATACCAAACATGAAAATCATTGTTTGGACCAAATTTATATTATTTATTCATGAGTCACTTTACTTTGACAAAAATATACGGCAAAACACACTACTAATTTTTCGAATACACTCTTTGAGTTCTATAAATAAAACTTGAAAGATTATGTTAATGACCAGTTATCAGTCAACATAAATTTTCGAAGACAATTTTTTTTAATATTTATATTATGTTAACGTACTGCACATCAGTCAACTTAAATTTTCGAAGACAAAACTTTTATAACCCTCCCAAATTAAATAACCAAATCGTTTCAAAAATGACTAAGGTAAAACACATAAAAATAAAAATGTAATTTTATTTATTTATTGAACCAATTAATTAACCAAATTTATAATCGTATCATTTCTTTAAGACAAACTTGGCAAAGAAACAGTGTGATTTTGTATGTGCTTAATTTGTGTTTATGATTTATCTAGAGCTCGGTGAAGGTAAACATCCTGAGAAAACCTGTCTAATTTCAACGGAATTCTGCCTCATATGTTTCCACCAATCCGCATTGAAATAGGGTAGTGGAATGAGCTCCAAACCTCAGAACGAGAGGAGGATTTAGCCCAGCAACGACAAATATACAGGCCTTGACAAATATGTTACCTACGATAATATTATGCCTCAAAGTTGAATTGATGGAAGTTAATTCTGCGCAGACATTTTTTAGTTGTTATTCCTACGCGTATAATATGTATAAGTATATATAATTATTTACTTCATCAGCAACCACGAAAAATATGAAAATCACAGTAGTGATTGCATGGAAAAATCCAAGGAATCAACAAACAAATGACTTTGTCAAAAAAACAATGCACTCTATTGTTAGCAAATATATGAATTTACCAATTACAGTATTTCCAGTTTTTCCGAAGCTTGAACTTGATATTTGTCAAATATTATGCAACCTTGTTTTAGTCACATGGTAAAGAGCTCATCAAATTTTCCGTAATTATTTAAAATACAATTGTAACCAACTCTTGATATGATAAACCCCTTAGTACAAATTACAACCATGTAAATATTAACATACCGTATTCAAATCGAAGAATTTAATATAAACAAACCTTATAATTAGCTGTATCATGCGATTTGCAGCACAAACAGTTCTTGTTTAATATTTTTAAATTCTCATGTCCACTTTAGTTTTACTTCCAAACATCCGATATGAAATCAAATCTAATGAAACTAAAATAGTTTTTATTTCCAATAAAAACATATAATGATACAACTTCGGTAGTATCGGTAAAATTCGGATTACCGATCACATCCAAATGAAGTGCGTTTTCAAAATCATCATTTCTTGATGTGAAAATGACCTTTACACGAACCTAATACATAATCTGTTATACCATATAACCAAATACGTTCTCCAAATTGACTATTTGGCGATTTGTCTTCAATTTGTCGATTTTATTATGTCGTACTATACATAAATTACATTCAAGAAACATGCCTAAATAGTGGCCTAATCGTTTAAACAGCGATCTCTTTGAACCTTAAGGTAGAGGTAAAAAAGTAGCTTCGCCGATATTCATAAAAAAAAAATCTCAAATCCATAATGAATAGCATGTATTATTCAGTGTGTGTCAAAACATTGTTTGCCTTTAATCCCACAGAGATACTATGCCTAATATTTGGTTACATTGTTACTTGGAAGATGAAGATCAAAAGGTCGTATAATGAATATATTTTGGGCATCCAAAATCTCATATAATAAAATGTTGTCATGTATATGTTATCTTCACATAAAATACATTATAGGTAATTATAGTTTTTGGCGTCTGTCTAATAATATCTTAAAACTTTTAGTTGTTGTAAAAAAAATTACTGCACATTATTATTAATTATTTTCAATTTAGTAAACATCGATCTATGTTTATAAAAGTTAAGAATATGATTAATACAGTTGTTTTTTTTTTTTAAAATACTTATTACTTACAAAAATAGCTTTACTATAAATAGGTATTTTTTATTCATAACAATTTATCATGTGAGTACATGTACACAATTATAAATTGACAAAAACCCGCACATTTTCTTAACACGGTTTTCCTCAGTCAAGGTGTTGTCTTTTTAGAATTAGTAGTATTAATTTGACAATCAATTAATACGTTTAATACCTCTTTATATTAATAGAGGATGTGATTTAATTTTGATATGAATAAAACATCTAAATATAAATTTCGAAATGGTATCGTACTTGTTGTAGTTCCATTAAGCAATGGCATTGAAATATTTACACATTTTTACGCAAAATCGGGCAGATATGTAAATAAATACTTTCTTTCAAATACATCAACGTGACCTTGTACCCATTATATTCATTACAGAAATACGAAATGTAGACCGTAGGATATTCGCTAGATGCGTTTGCGCAAGGTACGGTGCGAGCGCTCCGAAGGTCATCGGCCCAATACCACAATTTACAAACACACCGATCTATGAAATCGATCATTAAGTATCCAATTCAAACCAATAATAAAAACAAATAATTTATAAAATTTCATTAAGCTAATCTTTTAATATATTATTAATTACATTTTGATAGTTATTAATGACTCTGAATAAAATTATGAGGTCGGAGGTTACATTACTTAGGTGAATTATATTTGATGACAAGATAATCGTCTTTGTAATTAAATCATTTGGGACGAGATGTTTATCCGTGTAAGCAGTTAGAAGCGGATTTTATTCAAAATTTAAATTTCGAATGCCCGTGAATGAAATGTCCCAGTCGTTACAACGTGCATCCTAACCGATGATTGCGGGTTCAAACCCAGGCATGCACCATTGAATATTCATGTACTTAATTTGTGTTCATAATTCAATGCACGTGTCTAATTTCATAGAAATTCTGCCCCATGTGTATTCCAACAACCGGCATTGGAACAGCGTTTTACTTGGTGGTAGCCACCCATTCATCAGATATTCTACCGCTAAACAACAATACGCAGTATTGTTGTGTTCCGTTTTGAAGGGTGAGTGAGCCAGTGTAACTACTGGCACAAGGGACATAGCATCTTAGTTCCCAAGGTTGGTGGCGCATTTACGATGTAAAGAATAGTTAATATTTCTTACAGCGTCATTGTCTATGGGTGATGGTGACCACTTACCATCAGGTGGCTCATATGCTCGTCCGCCAACCTATTCCATAAAAAAGCGTGGTGGAATATGTCCCAAACCTTCTCCTCAAGGCTCAAAGGGAAAGGAGGCCTTAGCCCAGCAAAACAAAAGTGATAAGGCTGTTGTTGTTGAGATGGCCCAATAGCTAACATGTAAATGTTACTTGTATATGTACATGCAATAGGATCTTTATGTACTTCGTTTATATTCTCGTACTCATTATAGGAAAATATCCTGATAAATCCTGCTTGTGTAGTATGAGATTCAGTTACATGTTTGTGTTGAAATAGGCTCCAAGATGCTCTGTAGTAAGAGGCCTTAGCCCAGCTGTGAGCTTTACACAACTGCACTATAACAACGCACGAAGATAAAAGAAGAAAATTATTTGATTGTAATATATTTTTTAATCTATTTTGATCTTGTTTGGGTTATCTTAATTCTGTGTATTATTATTATTTTACGAAAGATGATAAGGAAGTTATCAGCTAGTACTTTCATCATCATCATCATCATGATCATCATTGCATATTTTACATGCAATGCATTTTGCTATAAAATCTATTAAAAACAACCAGAATAATAGTTTTCGTCACTCCAATAACCAATAATCCACCAATCCGCATTTGAACAGCCTTGTGGAATATGCTCATAACTTTGTGCTCAAAAGGAGATCCAGCTTTAGCCCAACAATGGGAAATTTACAGACTGCACAAGTCGTTACTCCGGTAAAAGTAACAAAATATAAACTTTTAATAACGACAAAATCAAATGAAATGTCTTTACAAATTTTTAGATGACATCTAATCAGTTCTTCAGGATAGATTTTTTATTTAAATGTGTATATGAATGATATCAATTTAAGATTAATTCCTTTTATATGTATGTATGTGATAAAAAATATGGCCTTTGAAGCTGTATGTGCGTATTATAATGTTGGCAAATATTAATCGTGCTAATGCTATACACATATACACTATTCCAATATTTATTCCCAAACGCAAAGATTGAACTGTAAGTGTTTACTTTCACGATTTGGATTTATAAATATCCTAATCATTTTTGTTTTCGTGAAACCATTTTTAGCTAAGCCTTTAAGAACTCAAACTCAAACTCAAATATCTTTATTCAATATAGAAGCATTACACTTTCTTATTGATGGTCAATTGAAACACTACCACCGGTTCGGAAAGAAAATACCCTGACCTGAGAAGAACCGGCGAAAGAAACTCAGCGGGTTTTTTTTTTTTGTTTGTCTTATGTATTATATAAATAAACAATTTAATATGAGATGAAATAGCCAGGAGGCGATCGTATCATTCCCAAGGTGTGCTATCGATCATAAACTCATTAATTGTATAATAACCTTTTGCACACAAGCGTTCCTTAATAATTTTTTTAAATTTGGCAACAGAGGCATTTTGAACGCTTTCTGGGATCCTGTTGTAAAACTGTAAACTATTACCACTACTACTACTAGTAAACTATATTTTTAACCCATACAGAGTTCAAATAATTTTTAATCAGTTTCCAAATTGTGCGGAAATTTGTTCACAAAATTTGGATGACATAACAATGATGTAAAATTAAATTAATACAATAGCCTTATTTTATCATGTTTTAAAATTTTTCCACCGATACCCGTTTCCCCACATAGGAGGGGGGAGTGTGTGGGACTCGTCGGTGACCAAACCGTGAAGTACGCTGCGGTACACCGGAATAATCTATAAAAAACCAACGTTATCCTCTTCGTCTCTTGGGCGGACGCCATGGAATTGCTTTCGCATACTACCGTGATGTTCTTACGATCAGCCCGCATATGCTGCCCTGAAACCCTAGCCCTAGCCTATTCATCATATTTATACACATTCCTGACTAATATCACAACTAGTAAGTAAGTGTGTTCGTTTGTTACGATTCCACACTTTTTTAGAGGTAACTTTGCGATTTTTTTCTATCGTACCAAATTAATTACATCATGTTTTCAAAACAAAAAATAACTAGCATGTATCCTGAAGATTAACATATATTTTTTACTTTGGTTTATTGCATTGGATTATATACTTTTTGGCATTTTAAAACTTGCATTTAGCTCATGTAGTCCCCTTAACTATTCAACGAATCTTCGTAAAATTTTGACATACATATTGCCTGTTATTTATGTTGTCCTTGTTTTATAAGCAAATGAGTTATAGATTGGGGCTACACATCATATGAAGGTTTTCTCACGATTCACCAAAGGATAAATTATGAAAGGACAAAAAAGCTTAGTAGTTCTTACACGGTTCGAATTCGTGACCTTGGGTAAAAATCCACATTCTATCTGGATCAACTCGACTTTACAATGGCGTGTTATAGATTTTGGCATTGACATATACGTGTAAAGTTACACCAGCATTCGCTGGGAACTGGAAGGAATATAAGACCTAATTCTCTATATATCATAGTGCATTTATGTGTGCGCAACTTATATATCAAAGGTCAACGACACTTGCTCTTAGTTACGTTTCAGAAACGTCAGATTAATCGCGATATGACCCACTCGACTGTGATAACATTTGAATAAGAAAGATGATAGTAACTAGTAGATATGATATCATTTGAATGTCACGGTCTATTTATTTTATAACACACAAGTCTTGTGTGTTGTGATTTTGTTAATTCACAAATTCGTGTAAACACAAGTAAAATGTAAGAACTGGGAACATTCAAAATTTCAGGATTAATATTGTACGTCTTGGATAATGTGATATTTTAAAAAGGAGGAGGTTATGAATTCGTCTGTTATTTTTTTTTCAATATGTTTTTCATAATAAATTATATCCACATTATACATGATGTTTATCTAACAAATCGAAATACATCGTAGGTATATGTAGTATTTTCTGTAGTATATTTAGGATCAGTAGATGCACCCGTGCAAAGCCGGTTCTATTATATTAGGGGCGTATTACTGGGGTGATCAAGCAAAGAGGAAACCGCGAATACAGGAACACATTTATTCTACGTTTAAAGTATTCAATACACTAATATATTAAAAGTTGTAATTCTTTTATTCAACGTAGGTATAACATTTCAATTCTGACATTTCATGATTGCGGAAGCTGTGTGCTTCGAGATTGTTCATAAATTATAACTGCACGGTAGCGTTATTTGAAAATATAACACATTATGATCATAAATCTTATATATAATAAAATATTAACCGACAACAGTTCCAAAGCGAGGTGAGGTTACACGTGGCTACTGCAGTGTTCACACGTGTGACCAATGTTATTGGAAATCGACCGGTTTTTATGATGAAACTAACACGTTCACTTTTATTATTTTACTATACATCGCACTTAATTTATACAACACTAGCAACCCGCCACGGCTTCGCACGGGTGCAATATTGATACTAAATATACCACAGAATTTGTTTATTTACTACATCACATCAAAAACATCTAAAATTATCAGTGTTTCTTTACTATATTGCCCATGTATTATATACGAAAACCTTCCTCACGAATCACTCTATCTATTAAAAAAAATGTGTTTATCATTGATCTCGTGCTCGGCGGTGAAGGAAAACATCGTGAGAAAACCTGCATGTGTCTAATTTCATCGAAGTTCTGCCACATGTGCATTTTACCAACCCGCATTGGAATAGCGTAGTGGAATATGTTCCAAACCCTCTCCTTAATGGAAGAAGAGGCCTTATCCCAGCAGTGGGAAATTTACAGGCTTTGTTACTTTACTTCTTTTACTCTTTACTTTTATTAAAAAAAAACGCATCAAAATCCGTTGCGTAATTTTAAAGATCTAAGCATACATAGAGGCAGACAGCGGTAAGCGACTTAGTTTCATACTATGTAATGAGGTTAAAGTATCAGCGATCAAATCGGTTGTAAATGTGACAATTAAGTTATTAGACTTGGTTCCATGTTTTCCGTGTCCATCTCAACATCATCTTTAGACTTGATAATATATCTGTGTGATTGTTTATTATTTTATTTATTTTTTTATGGAATAGGTTGGCGGACGAGCATATGAGCCACCTGATGGTAAGTGGTCATCATCACCCATAGACAATGACGCTGTAAGAAATATTAACTATTCCTTACATCGTCAATGCTTGGGAACTAAGATGCTATGGCCCATGTGCCTGTAGTTACACTGGCTCAGTCACCCTTCAAACAACAATACTGAGTACTGTTGATTAGCGGTAGGATATCTGATGAGTGGGTGGTACCCATCCAGGGGGGCTTGCACAAAGCCCTACCGCCAAGTCAATATTGCTTTCTTCTTTCCCCCTATCCTTACAACTTATTTAAGCAGCTGAGTAAAATATTAACAACCAATAGTCGCCGCGGCTTCGTTCGCGTGATGGAGTTCAAATTTGCTTCAAAGCAAATTTCATCAAATTCTATTCAGTGATTTGGTAGTGAAAGAACGACAGACAGGCAGAGCTACATTCACACTTATAATACGTATTAATATAGAAAAGAGATAAGTATTTCCTAAACAGCCATCATTACCTACGTACTCATTTATGAAATGTCCAATGTGACTCATTACTAGGTTAATGAATATATTAAATGATTTACATATTATTTACGCTTTAATCCTTCTTCGATGGAAGAGGAGGCCTTAGCCCAGCAGAGGGAATTTTCTCGCTATTAATATTATGTGCCCTTCTTGTTCAAATTATATTATCATCAATGTATATATCGTAATCATTTTCATAAATATTGCTATTTGCAAGATAAGTTCATTTGCGTTTGTTCAACTTCACTTAAAAAGTTCCGTTATCAACTTCATCGACATTTGAAACGCAGTTTTTCATTCATAGAGAATTCCACAGACAATTTTAAATATCGACCAATAAGATTTTTAACGGTTTGCATATTTTTTTATCTGTATAACTCCTGTCATTGGAATCAATCAATCAATCGATCTAGAAATGTTAATTAATCGCGAAAACTGTCTCTATTTATTGTAATGTTTACTTCTTTAAAAAGTATATTAACAATACACATATTACACTTAATAACACAATAATTTTGACTTCCTAACATTCCATGATATGTATATCAATTAAAAAATTAGACAACGCTTACAAACATGTAAACTAATTTACCTAAAATATTTGATAATTACATTAATTAATAAAGTTTTTACTCATATTAAAAAAGTTTAAAGCTGGTTTAAAAGTGTCATCATTTTTGGAATTCATTGTAATGTAATGTGTATGAGATTTGTCGATTTTTGTTTTTTTTTTTTTATGTTATAGGTGGCAAACGAGCAGGAGGCTCACCTGGTGGAAAATTATTACCACCGCCCATGGACATCTGCAAAACCGGGGGCTTGCAGGTGCGTTTCTTAAAGGCCGGTACGTAAGTACCGTTTTTTTCTTCTTTATCAGTTATAAATAAATATAGCTAAAGTAATACTTACAGCTGGATATTTCTCAAGCTCGTGAAGCACGGTGTGATCGCAGTATTCGAATACGAGGTGCAATTTGCGTTTACGACGAAAAACTTCAATTAGATTCACCAAATTCGGATGTTTTAAATTCTGAAACAATACGACACATGAAGGACAAAATGTCAATGTAAATAAGATATACATCTCTAGAAAGACAAAACTGAGTTTTCAACAATTATACATACTAAATATAGTGTTGTCTAAAAAAGTTAGCCAGAAATTAATTTAGTATAATGCGATAATTGTAGATGTATAGAGGGTATGTTTCATTGTTCTAAATATAATGATAGATACACTTAATGATTATATAAATTAATATAATATTTAATTTTATCTATGATTGACATTAAATACTATTTCAAACATTTGTGTCGTTTAGAAGAAGCCACGAGTTAAGGAAGTGAGACATTTTAAATTTACCATTTAATGATTTTAACAAGATGTTTTTATACTAGGAAATCTAAAACTACTTCAAAATATATTTATTCATACATCAAATTAAATGCAATATGCATTATAATCTGTAAAAGAGATTATATCAGAGCCCTTCGGGAATATTCTCTATGGAATTTTAAACCATTATGAGTTTATATCATTAGTCATTTAGATTGATTATTAAGACAAGGCAAACGTATTATTATAAAATTATATATGTAACAATATTTCATTTTCTCTGATATATAACAAAACAACACAAGAAAGAAAGGAAAGTTACATTGCGGAAGAGAATCTTTTCCTTGTTAAATAAATTATGTTCTGTAATTATGGGTATAATCTCCAATTACAATAAATACGTACTGACCTACGAAGATTGCGGTAGTAAGTGCTTTTTTTATTGATTACATGTGACGGATTTACGGGATTTACGATTTCAATAATATGTATGATACTAATAGTCACCCGCGACTTCGCTGGCGTTTAAGTGTGTTGATTGTCATGTTAGGTAAAAAAATTAAAAAAGCCTATGTTTCCTGGAGTTCAAGTTTGCTTCATACCAAATTTGACCAAATTTGGTTCAGCGGTGTGTTCGTGAAAGAGCGACAGACAAACATAGTTACTTTCTCATTTATAATAGATTAAAGAAATATAATTCTACAAATTCTATGTTTAAACAGTAATATAGTTTAGTCTATCAGATCTTATAATAACAATCTGGGAAAGCAGCAAATATAACTAATAAAGGAAAACAAGAACAAAATATACGTCCTGTAGAACGACATAGTTCCATAACAAGTGATATAGTTCAGACGATGATCCGTTCTAATAATAGCATTGCAGTTAAAATTCAATAAAAAGCAGCAAGGACTTGGAATTGTGTTAAATGGAAGGACAAATACAAAATTTATCCAGCAATTATTACCGTGCAGTCCATGACCTTAACATTTGCCACTTGATAGAAGTTTCAGAAAATATATGGGACTTACCCAATTCAAAAATTAGAACGGCGGAAAAGAGTACCTATTGAGATTCTTGTCGGTTCTTTAAGGTAGAATCTACTTTAAGTGATAGCTTACATTTAATTCAATACTGTAACATATATTCACAAAATTATTCTCTGACGATTACGTTATGAGGAGACCTGTAGGATTCTGTTTGAATTTTAAAAGAACCTATGTACAGTTAGAGTAAGAAAATCTTCGTCAGTTTTCAAATTAATTCCTTTATCAAGTCTTTAACTTAGTACATTTTGAAGCTAAACATCAAATCTTTGCGACACAATACGTCATTCTCGATCAGTGAAGCAGATTATCACTCATCCAGTATGAGCACACGAA
Organism: Vanessa cardui; assembly: GCF_905220365.1. NCBI lineage: Eukaryota > Metazoa > Arthropoda > Insecta > Lepidoptera > Nymphalidae > Vanessa > Vanessa cardui. The sequence continues at coordinate 1,669,395 of NC_061142.1, read as the reverse complement.
AATAGAACTTAAGATGACGAACCTTTTCTAATTCTGTTCCTAAAATCGGAGAACTTTACCAAATGACAGACTAAGTCCATACCTTCAGCATGCGTATTTCCCTGAGAGCGATTTTGCGTATGAGAGGATCGTCTTCGTTCTCGACGAACTTCTTGATAGCTACTATCTCGCCGGTGTCCCTATTGCGACACTTGTACACGAGGCCGTAGGAACCTTCGCCGAGCTTTGCGAGCTTTTCGTAACGCTCCATCGCGCGACTGCTAGCGCGCGACCTGACATCAAAGAGGATTATCATAAAGAGTGAGATAGCAGAACATCATTTATTTATTCCATACAAAAACAATCTTTATAAACAATTACATGGTCGAACTACGACAAAAGTCTCAAAATTAACATGGTCATCAAAAGAAACACAGATCAAGTACTATATATCCTAGCTAGGCTAATTAAATAACCTGTGTTAAAGATAAACAGTCCTCTCCCCGAAAGTTGAGATATTTAAAATACATTAGAAATGTCACCTAGGTAGGTTACATAATAAATCTTATATAAGTGTTTGTAAGTAAATAGTAAAGAACAAATAAATATCCTCGAATTAGTAATGTACGAGTACTACTACTAAAACATTATATAATAAGCTGTGCTATCGATGTTAGACCTCAACAATACTGTTGTATTTGAAGATTTTCGCGGTTTTTTTCCTAGCACGGTAAGTTAAACATATACCATAATCGGGTTTTCTACCACATGCATAATGATTCTCATGGTGTTTTTTTTTTCAATAAGGTTAATTATTATTGTAAAAGTTTAGTACGAAAATTTTATAATAAACGTAAAGAACCTTTCTTTCTTAATTATACAAAAATTTGAATTACAATTATCGATAGGCAAAGATTATTTCGCGTCTGTTGTTAAATTTGATATCAAATTGATTGAATTATTATTATGGAAGCTTTATCGTATTCATGAAATAAAATAAAACTGAAGTTATTTTAGTTGCGTGAATTCTATAAATAATATTTTCTATATTTAGCTAGAATAAAAGGCAACTGTGTTCAAATTGAATTCCATAAATATTCCACCACCCATCGGGTATTACACTTCGCAACAGTCATACTCAGTATTGTTGTGTTCCTATTTGAAGGGTAAGGGAACTGGTATAATTCAAGGCAAACGGGGCATAACATCTTAGTTTCCAAGGTTGGACGATTCCAACACCCATCAGATATTACACCTCGCAACAGTTATACTCAAGTATTGTTGTGTTCCGATTTGAAGGGTAAGACAGCTAGTATGATTAAAGGTAAACAGGGCATAACATCTTAGGTAACATCTTTCCAAGGTTGGTTGCGCATTGGCGATTTGAGGAATGGGTAAAATTACAGCGTCAATGTCTATGGGTGATTGTGACCAATTAACGTCAACTGACAAACGCTATGTCTAGCGGTAACAAAAAAAATAAAAAAATAACGTACGAATTCAATATATTTTGTTAAATTAAGTAAAAAAAAAGTAACAGCCTGTAAATTTCTCACTGCTGGGATAAAGCCTCCTCTTCCATGTACGCTGTTCTAATGCGGGTTGGTGGAATGCACATGTGGCAGAATTTCGAAGAAATTAGACACATGCATACATGGTTTCCTCACGATGTTTTCCTTCACCGCCGAGCACGAGATGAATTACAAACATAAATTAAGCACATATATATAGTGGCGCATGCCTGGGTTTGAAGCCGCAATCATCGGTTAAGATGCACGCGTTCTAACCACTGGGTCATCTCAGCTCATATATTTTGTTAAGAAAACAAAATTTAGATCCATAAAAAGTGCCCATTCTTTATGTGCCATTACATTCCGTGAGAATATGTCCCAACCAATCGTGGGCTAATTAGCGTTTTTATGAAAACCTTTTGTTAATTCCTTCCCATCAAAAATCAATGCCTCTATGGCCGGCTTTTTTATAAATCTTTTGTAATTGAGTCAATTGTTATTCTTTGTGTATATTCTTAGGGTATAGGTTGATTGTTGTCACCTAGAGTAGACTGGATAGATTGCTCTGTGTTCGAAATTGGATTGGATCCTTATCAAAAATTTAAAGAAAATCATAGAATATTTCAAGATTTATTTTTCTTCTACTCTTAGTTCTTATTTACTTATACACTCTAGGTTGTCAATTATAAGGTAAAAGAATGGGTTACCTTGCAGGCAAAACATAAGGCGACACAATAGAAATATTGATTTCGCCTTTCATAGTGAAGTTTCTTTCGTTGTATTGTCACTGTGTTTCATATTTAAATAAATTACGATTTATGTTCCAAATGTACACTCGTCCAGCATTATTTCTAATACTATAAACGGATTTGGATATGACAAATATGTCCCTAGGATTTCATAATCAAGCTCGAAAAATGCGAATTTTGATACTTTCTTTCTGACAGTGATTTTTAACGTGACGTTTTTTTGGTGACAAATAATGGAATTCATAAAAGAATAAAGTTCAGCCTTATGGTATGTTATGTTCAAACCACAAAGAAACGAATTATTTTGAGGAATATCGTAAGAAATGCTTCGCAGTTACACGGCATAATATCACGACATATTACTTATTCATAATTCTTAACTTTATAGTGGAAATAAAACGACCATCGAATACTAATCTTCTTGTGTATTGAGGATTTTATTCTAAGGAATAAGGAGACACGAAAACTCAAAAAAAATCACATTAAATCAAACAGAAGCTAATAGTTTCTTTAAAATAATGTGTCATTCTACAATTTTTATTGATATGTTTCACTTCTCTCATATGCTAAATATTTTCATCTCGTATGGTTTCCTCATTTTAGTGTACCCTCCATACGAAAGAGTATTATAAAATTATTTTTATATAATATCTTAGTTATCCAACCAAAATCTTCATTTGTATTTATATTTTGATTGATAACTTCATTTAGCAATTTTTATGGTTTTCGACGAATAATGTTCGTTATTTCTATTAATTACTTGAATGTAAACTGTAACTCAGTTGAAGATAATGAAATAAATTGTTTGTAGAGTAATAAGACCGTCTTGCCAAAACAAATACTCAATAGTTGGTGGTAGGGCTGTGCAAGCCCGTCTGGGTAGGTACCACTCATTCACCAGTTATACTACCGCTAAATAACAGTACTGAGTACTGTTGTGTGTTCCGGTTTGAAGGGTGAGTGAGCCAGTGTAACTACAGGCACAAGGGACATAACATCTTAGTTCCCAAGGTTGGTGGCACATTGACGATGTAAGGAATAGTTTCTAGTTTCTTACAGCGTCATTGTCTATAGGTGATGGTGACCGCTTACCATCAGGTGGCCCATATGCTCGTCCAACCTATTCCATAAAAACAAAAAAAAAAACAATAGTTTAAATTCTCCCAACAGAATCTACTCAAAAGAAATAAACTATTGTTGTCGCTTTTAATCAAGATAACAAAAACACCTATTTATTACAGATATATTGAGATATTTTGTTATTACTATAAACAATACTTAATTTGAATTTTTCACACATCACAAATTTTCTCAAGTCCCTAATTTAAGTTTAAAAGTTGAAGGAATAAGGGTAGTGCGTTGTATATCGGAGGAGGATTTAATAAATCAAATTTATCGCAAAAACCCGAATAATATATAAACTTATCGTTTCGTTGATCTTAAATCTTATTCCAAATACATACAATTAAATTAATCCTCTATTATATATAACATAAATTAAGATGTTACTATGTGAGGTCAATAAACTTATAAGTTGAATTATCGTTATGCTCGTATTATGCATTTGATATAGCAATTACGATTAAAGTATTTACGATAATGGGTCCTCATCATTGAGATTAGGGGAGAGTGGGGTAAATATAACCATGTAACAACATTTAAAAAGTATCACGATTATTTCTTCATTGTCATTACAAATGTCCATACTTATAATATGAATCTCTTAGGCTTTTTTTAAATACCTTTGAAAGTTCTACAAGTAATTAAAAATAAATCTTGAGCTTTAAATTATCTTGAAAAGTATCAAAGAATATAATACAAAATTTCATCCAATGGTCACGTTCACGTAACACTGTTCAAGCTCTTAACGAATAACGTTTTAAACGCCAGTGTCTTAAAACCCCACTCTCCCCTAGTTGTCAATTTGAAGACACAGTTTATCTCCGATATAATTCTATCAATTGGCTAAATGGTATTTGCGGAGATTAACTCATCGGGAACTAACTACTACATGTGTATTCTCAACCAAAGCACGAGTCAGCTCAAGGCTCTTAGAAATTTTGAAGGCAAATATATGTATATAACTATCAACCCGCTCCGGCTTTACACGGGTGCAATGCTGACGCTAAACAAATTAAAGGATGTCTTATAAGGTTCACAATTTCAGTCATCAGACAATACAAACCGCTAAGTCTTACATCACTTTAGACTCTATAAATAAAAATTTTAACAAAAAGAAAAACCGACTTCAAACAAAACATTATTTTAAAACAAATGAATATGCACGAAAAAGTAATAAAAATAATTGCGTATTCAACATATTTTTTAGAGTCTTCCTAAGTTAAATGAAATGAAAAATATTAGACTACTTAAAAGTCGATTAACGATTATATCATGTAGTTATAATTATTGTTATATTTGGAGCCGGTGTCAGCCAATAAAACCCTACAGTATATCTATCAAAAACCATTTTTACCAGCAATAACTTAATGTTAACAGGGAACACATTTACAACTATAACATTTTGCTGAAGTGATATCATGGCGCGATTTCCAGGGGCATCCACAGTAAGCGAGCTTGTGTCGTGGATACCTTATTTACTTAACTATAACAATTTTCACCTACGGTAAATGGTGTGTTCTTTATATAGATGTTACAAATCATATACATAAACCTTCCTCTTGAATCAATCTCTCTATTAAAAAAAAACCACATCATAATTCGTTGTGTATTTTTAAAGATCTAAGCAATAGGGACAGACAGCGGTAAGCAACTTTGTTTTATACTATGTAATATTTTCTGCCAATACCAAAACAACTTTTTGCTTGTTTCAGGAAAACGTGGGAGTATTTTATTAATCAAGATTGTATCATATCGATAAAAAAACTAAGCAACCGTTCGACAAAACATGAATTTATACTTTTCGACCTTTAATGAAATTAGTTCATTTACCTCGTCAAAGTTTACACGTGTTTAGAGATAAATAATATAAATCTTTACTTAGGATACGACTGAGGCTGTTTATTTATTTTGTATTAATTTTTTAACATACCATACATACATACATACATACAAAGATAAGTATTATTTACTTCAGTAAAAACAAAATTTATATTTACATACTAGCGACCTCGGCTTCACACGGGTGCGATTTATTTATAAAATAAATGACATTTTATAAATATAACTTTATTAACATATAGCGCTCAGGAATAATGTAATTTTACCTGTGAAAATAATTTAAGAATTAGAAAGAGGAAAAGACGTTTATTCAGGACACGGCATAATTATAAAAGTATAGAAAAAGTATATAATATAAGTATAATAAAAATACCAAAATTAAAAATAATCCCGTAGGTACATTACTTAAGTAGTAACTTAATCTACGAAAAAAAAAACAAAATAGGAAGGAACACATAAAAAAAAAGAAATTTGGAAAGGAATGATAGTAATCTTGTCCTAGATATACCACCATGGTATACCACCATTCAGCTTCTAAGCTTGGTTCCAAAAACACAACGCTGATATTCAAAGGTACCCTATTTATTTATATCGGGCTGTGACAAGTATTTTTCATTTTCATAATTTGCTAATAATTAAATCTTTAGTTTTGAATATTATGAAAAAAAAAAAAAATATTGCATTTACAATTTTTTTAGAGAAATTTCCCCCTCCTTTAGTGTAACCTCGTGTTAGAAGTGGCCAGGACAAAAGCCAAGTAAGCTTAGTATCGATTATATTTTTACATCGCTTACGTCGCCCTTAATCCTTTGCGCTATTAACTGTATTGACAATCTATATTAATATTATAAATGTGAAAGTAACTCTGTCTGTCTGTCGCCCTTTCACGACCAAACCGCTGAACAGAATTTGATTAAATCATGTATTTTTTTATATGTTATACGTTTTTTTATGTTATGTTATAGGTTGGCGGACGAGCATATGGGCCACCTGATGGTAAGTGGTCACCATCACCCATAGGAAATGGCGCTGTAAGAAATATTAACTATTCCTTACATCGTCAATGTGCCACCAACCTTGGGAACTATGATGTTATGTCCCTTGTGCCTGCAGTTACACTGGCTCACTCACCCTTCAAACCGGAACACCACAATACTGAGTACTGTTATTAGGCGGTAGAATAACTGGTGAGTGGGTGGTACCTACCCAGACGGGCTTGCACAAAGCCCTACCACCAACTGTATAAAACAAACTTGAACTCAAAGAAAGGACATTTTTGACTTTTGACCTAGCATATGACAACCAACACCCTAAAACATGAGCGAAGCCGAGGGCGACTACTAGTATTAGTATAGATCGTATCAACGAGATGGTATGTACTTTAAGTAAAGACTATAAATGTACAGCTAAAATAAAGCCTCTTTTGCCAGTGTAACGTTTTGAGCTTCCGCCATTTCCCCACAAACGAGTTGGTCGATTTTAGATTTGCATGGTTTCAAATATTTTCCCTCATAGCCCAACCAACACTAGGAAGATTATAAATACAACTAATACAAACTAACAGTGGTGAACAGTTTTAAATGCGAAATCTACGGTTATCTATACATGTAACAAAATTGGAGTGTCTGTTTGTAATATTAAAATAACAGCTTTGTACTAAATGCATGGTACGAATGCCAAAATAACACTTTTGTCTATCCGTTTGTTCTGGCTAATCTCTATAATGGCTGAACAGATTTTGACTGGACTTTCACTGGTAGAAACCTGCATATAATAAGGAATAAGGAGTCTGAAATAGATAGCCTTTTTTGTTAAATTCAAACGCGTGCGAAGTCGCGGACACAACTAGCTAGTGTTTATATATTTTAACTACCGGCCCAAACCGGTTCATATATTACATATTGATTAATAATATAATAACGTAAACGAAGACAATATAACGTAACAGTATAGAATATCTGATAGAATTCAGTAGCTATTATACTAGTATTTACCCGCAGATTTGCTCGCGTTTTTATATTTGCTTTTAAGTAAAAGTAGCCATGTACTTGATAAACTAATAGATAGAGTTAATTTCGCATTTATAGTATAAATTATGACAGTATTAAAAAGCATACACGTTATCGATTTTGTGGTCCTTGGTCCCTCTAATTGAATTCGCTGACTCATACTTTAAACCTCTATGGTAAAATGGTTATTTAGTTTATAATGCTAGAATCTCGAGGTTTAGAACTCGGGTAAGGCTCGAAATTTGAACGATGACTGTAGTGTACACAGATCTGTAATAATATAATTATTATTATTGGACTTATATTGTATATGGATATAAATATTATCTGTGTATTTATGTCGGCGCGGGTGAAGACGGCGTCTGTGCACGGCGAGTGGGTATTTAAATATAATATATATTTATATGTAACTTGTAAATCGATCTTACAACAATGATATTCTAATAAACAGATATGTTATAACCATACTAAACAACAGAAAAAAAGTGTGCCGCGCCGCCGGCTTATTTTACATTTCGTTACAAGTAAAAAGGATAGCTTAATAAAAACAATAAGTAAAAGGGATAACTAGATGTTTTAATTACGCAAATCGTATTACTACATAATTATGACGTATTATAACGTATTACTGGCATAATTATGATGAAAACGACTAAAGGTAAACGTCCCAATTAGGACGTTTTCTAGTCCTCACTTTTGGCGCATTAATGACATATCTGTTTTCTAGAACATCATTGTCTTACAATCAGATATGTGAACATTACAATGATGATGAGGACATTTAAATTGTTCGTCATTCGCCTAAAATATCTCCATTCATCTCATAATGCTTATAATCATGAGAGCGAGATTTCCTGTGCAATTGAGTAGGTAATCCGTTTATTGGGCGTCATGTCGACGTCACGTCGATTCTTCATTATATTGTCGACTAGCTGTGCCCGCGACTTCGTCTGCTTGGTTGTGGGTATGGAAGTGGATATAACTATTGGGTTTATTATCTTTTGAATGGAATGTCCGCTTTGAGTAATTCAAAAAGTAATTAATAGTAGTTAAAACGAGTCGAGATGGCCCAGTGGTTAGAACGCGTGCATCTTAACCGATGATTGCGGGTTCAAACCAAGGCAAGCACCGCTGATTCATGTGCTTAATTTGTCTTTATAATTCATCTCCTGCTCAGCGGTGAAGGAAAACATCGGGAGGAAACCTGCATGTGACAAATTTCATAGAAATTCTGCCACATGTGTATTCCACCAACCCGCATTATATCAGCGTGGTGGAATATGTTCCAAACCTTCTCCTCAAAGGGAAAGAAGGCCTTTTGCCCAGCAGTGGGAATTTACAGGCTGTTGTTGTAGTTGTTGTAGGTGTTAAAACAGACTTGAATATGAAATTGTTTATTACGGTAAGGATGAATACAGTATTATGTCATTTTATTTTTAATTTGATTGATTGATGTAATAATGCGATTCTTAAGATTGACATAACTTTTTATTTATGAAACGATTGAAACAAAACAAAGACTAAATGTTAATTCCAGCAAATCATAATGTAATAGTGAAAACCGTATTCAATTAGGTTAAGACGTTTTTGAGATTAGCTCGAACAAACGTACAGACAAACAGACAAAAATTCTAAAAAACATTGTTTTGGTTTCTATTGTGTATATTAAATTCTCCTAATAAAGTTCTTCTTATTTTTCTTCCATGTACAGATACAGAACTTTTACAATTTTATTATATGTATTGATACAACTTCAGACAGGAACAGAATCAAGTATGATTTTTTTGGTTTCATGTTATCTATATTTAAAAGAGGGTGAAACCCTTTTAAAGAATTGATATATTATAAATGCAAAAAGGCAACTTAATATAAATTCCCAAAAAGAATAAGAATAAATTTTGTATCAAGATTTTATATTAAAAGATTTAATATTATAATATTTCTAATTATGTGTTGTTTATACATACTTATTATATTTTTATTTAAATCTATAATCAAGCATTTCATTCCCAATTATTGTTATTAAACATTAAAAATCATCAAAGTTCATAGTTATATGTATGATTTAGTGCATTAATATTTTTATCTTATTTTGCACCAGTCGTTTTGATCGTTTTCTTGGATTTGTTTATAAATTATTGTCCCACAGGCGAGATACAAAGAAGACGGAGATAAGTTCCCGTTCCTTGTATTAGTCCACGTCCATCTTTAATTTTTTTTTCATATCAAAATATAGAACAAAGAAATGAAACTAATAAATTACTATCGAATTAAAAAAAAAAAGTAGAAAAAAAACTAGCAACATTTTTACAACCATTAAATTCGTTTTGTGCAATAAAGTGTATTATGACTAATTAAAAGATTATGTACAACATACCTTGAATTATATTAATTATTATTAAAAGTCTTTAAACAGTTCAAAAATATCGTGCCATTGTTGCCTAACCAACCAAAATATGCGCTGGCGCAATTAATGCGAGAGTCAAGGTGACATTAAGTAATATGTTTTGAATTGAAATATATATTTTTTAATTTAATACACTGACGATAATTTATCATCAAACTTCTTACACAGATATAAAGAATAATTAAAAAATATATCATTAATATTTATAAAGACATGTTTTAATTGTAATGTTATTTTGTGACCTTTTTTACAAACTAACCTCAAACTTTTTGGTTAAACTTTGAAAAATTTCGAAATTTAAAAGTTAAATTTTATTCGTTATAAATCATTTTTTTTGTATTACTTAATTTAATGAATATCTTAATCGGATTATTACGTAAAATAATTTATCAATAACATCAAGACAATCGTCACGTACTTACAATGTTATATTTGTTAATAAATGTTGTAATGGAAGATAATAAAATAACAAGTGCACTTCAACTCAGTCATTAATTAAGTAATTATTTGTTTTACATAGACCAGCTGAGTAATTCAATGATTATAATATATTATTAAAATTTTTGATAACAAATTTTACCGATTGGTTTGGATTCTAGTCAAAGATACTTTTTGGAAGATAAACAATAATTATTATTATACAGTTGAACTTTCAACATGAATATATTTTTTTTAATTACAGTAGATAAACAATGTAGGTATAATATAGGTAGCTAGTTAATATGAGCATTTTCCACAGATAACAGATTAAAAAAAAAACATGTTGCAAGCGACTCATTTACATTACAGAGCCTAGAACCTACCGTGTTTATGATGATTTTAGCATAATACTAATTCTTAGAATTTACCGAATTTATTTAAAATTACCTTTGAAAATGATACGTTCGAATTTATATTCGTCATTTAAAATTTGAGTTTATTTTAAAATGTAACAATATATTTTTTAAGTATTTATACTTGCCCCTAGAATATATTACGAATATAACTAGTTTCCTTATCAAATGTTAAATATTTTTGTTTTTAAACATTTTATATAGTTAAATAGATCACCTGTATTGTCAATAGGACTACCCTAATCTAGACCTAAGGGTAAGGTAGGCAAAAAAAAATAAGAACAAAAGAAAAAATGTAATTCGGTTGCATATAGTAATAATTTGACTTAAAATGACATTGATTAATGCAATTCAAGGCCACTCACCTCCTCGGTAGTAGCGGCAGGTTGTTACCAAATAACCAAAGCCGTTTATCACCGAACCATTTCTCCATGCAGGACGCCACGTTGTTCCACAGCTTGAGACCTGAACGAAAACTAATTTAACAAGCGAAGGCAAAACACTATTCATCCGTGATCCCCGACAAACTTCTTAGTATTTCCCGCGAAAATCACTGTCAAAATATTTCGCGCTTGTATTTTCGTATAGACGTATATAACGAATCGCTGAACTTAACGTACAAAGATGTTGACTTCGTGAAAGCAGCACAGCTTTTACTTGGAGTATGGAAATATATCGATCCATGGATTTGTTTACAGTTTCTGTCGGCCTGTGTACATGACAACCGCAGTAGTAGCCTGGTAGGGCTACTCACCGACGATCACAATTCTATTCTATTATACTTAACTTAAACTTATAATAAATAAGTACAGATTTCATTAATTTAATATTTAAAAAAATAATTGTTAAAAAGACAATTAACCATTTATAATAACTAATATGTTATTAAGTTTTCGATCTCAAATAACTTCGGAGAATTCAAAATAATATACTATTAAAAGCGCTAAGAAAATTCCGCAAACCGCTTGATGTAATGTACCCATCCGATCACCTTGGAAGATACAAATTATTAAAGCATACATGTTTATTGTCATTTTATAAAAGGTTTGGAGTTAACGACCCGCATTGACCTGAATCTCAAAAAGTTAACTGATTTTTATAAGACTTTCATATTTTTTCCTTGGTCATAGAAGGCTGTATGCTCGTAATTGGCATTGTGATAAACCTATTGAAATCAGACCTAAGAGTAGAGCTAATTCTACGCGGTTTAAACCTCATGAAATCATTTACAGTCATTAATTACGGTAACCTAGAATATTAAAAATTAATGATATATATATATATATATATATATATATATATATATATATATATATATATATATATATATATATATATATATATATATATATATATATATATATATATTTCTTTTTTTTTTTTGGTACAATAATATGTTAGCACAAATACTAAGAATTTTAATTTATTGTTTCCATTATATTCGGAAAATAGACTAGCAAGTATTAATATTTATTGCCGCAGTTGCCCTTTCTACAGGCATTAAATTAAAATGGGTCTAAACACAACTTCTAATCAATTAAATAATAGTTTAGGGCTAAAAATTAATCATACACGTTATGTATGCATGAACTTTTTTCATTACATTAATCCCTTTATTTTTTAGTTATAGTTTATGTAGAAACTAGTGGTGCCCTCTTGTAGATAACAAAATAATTACGTTCACAATAATGTGTCTTTTTCTCGCTCATACGCTTATATACTTTTGTCTCTTTTTTTTTTGATAGAACATTCTTCATTCACCGTTACTGCAGTACGCATTGTGTACAGTCTACACTCAGTCACTCATTTGCTCATTCAATCAGTCACCTCCTCCTGTCATCATACCGTTATTGTCATTCTGTCAAATACGTTCTGTGAAGTGGTTTGTGGTACCTACGTGCGTCGCGAGCTCAACTGTCTTCCTCGATCGATGATAATGTTTTTGTTGTTATTATAGACAATAAAAACATCGTTCAGAGCGATCCGTTATCAGCAAGGTTAAAGCTATAGACTATTGCAACTGCGTGAAATAATTGGGCAATAAGACCGCTCACTGCGAATTGTTGACGAAATTCGCAAAATAGAACCTGTGTGTTGACGAGAGATGTGAAGATAAGTTTTGTGTTAATTTCAGTGAAGTGGACTAATGTGTAACTCTTGTGCTTCTCGTACTTTCTTTAGGTTCTTTTTTGTTTTGTGATAAAATTACCCAAGATAAGATGGGTTCCACGGGGTTGACTTTGGCAGATTTGCCTAATATATTTATTATGATAGGCGCCCTCGTTGCGCTTTTTGTGATGCTAGTCATACTTCTGAGGTACGTCTTTTTTATTTGCTTTACAATTCCGCTTCACAACGCACGAAGTACTATTAATAACATAAATCACCTGATCAAATAGACTACAGTTAACAAGTTAGATAATTCTATTTCCTTCATTTTAAATTCTTGTACTTATATAAATTATTCTTTGTAAAAACTTTCTTTATGAGTTCTTTAATACTACTTGGTTTTTGAAATTGTTAATTTAAATTGTTTTCTATTCATATTATGACATATTAAATAAAAATAAGGAAAAAAGTGGGTTACTTAATATAAAAAAAAAAATGTATAAAATTACTTATATCACTTTGATTATAATACAAATCTGAAAAATAATATCTCAAATTGCTAAAAATACTATCTTTGTTTTAGTTTTTATTTATGAATAGATTTTATAAACATTTTTATTTTTATAATTTTACTGGTAATGAATTAGGGGTTATGCAGGATAATTTTTAAAAAAACAATTATAAAGTAAATAATAATTAAATATCAAAGTTAAAGCTTAAGCAATTCATTTAATTCATGCATAGAGATTTAAAGTTTTTATAATGTTAAGCTAATAAATATATATTTTACATCTGTCCTTGGCAGTTTATTGAAAGACCTTTGCATCTAAGTAGAATGTGAGAATCTATTGAATATCTTATCCATATTAAATGGTATTACTTTAAATGTTTTAAAAACTGGTATTTCTAAAAATAATCTCTTACTTTATGTCATGCAATTAATTAATTTAAAGAAAATCCTATTTTAGTTATTTTTAAATTCTTGTTTTTTTTATACATAAATTCTGCACATTTTATCTAAATAGATATCAGATATTCTTTTATATTTTGTTAAGTATTTCATAACAGCCATTCCTTGATTTTACAAAATAATTGAAATATTTTTAATAATGAACTAAACTGTAAAAAACTTTATTTGAAAATAAAATTAATTAATGAGTTTTTAACAAATCAATATAAATTAGTCTTTTTTGTCTTCTTGGGTGAGCTAGAAAAACATGACACTGTCTAAGCATACAACAAATGGTATAAATGGTTTCCTTTTACACTCACAATAAACTTATTAGTATAATAGATTATTTGCATTTTATTATTACAAAAAAAGCATAACATGTGATATAAAAATTTAAATATCATTTCCAAGTAAGTCAATAGTAATAATTTAATAATTATAGCAGAGTAAATGATGCCAATCTTCATATAAAGTGATATTAAATTCATATGTACTATTTATTTGTGGAAAAATATTTATTTAAGTATATATTTTTCATTTTAAGCTGTCATAAAAAAATATATTGATTTTTTACCTAATTTAGAATATATTTTACTGTATTCTTCAATATCAGATCAATTAATAGAAAATTTTCAAGGAAATTCAAAGTATGTTAATGAATGTAAAATATAAATTACTAAAAATAATAAACAAAAAACAAAGTCAATCATATTAATTTGAATACAATTAAGTAAATTAACATGCAAATAACATTTAATGTTATAAAATTTATTTTTAGGAATAAAACACTGATTGGAAAAAAAAATACCAAAATTATACTACTGTTTGCATTATTTTCATTAAAGCATAAAGTATTGTATTATTGATTTGGTTCGCTTTTATGAAAACTTTGTACCGATTACAAAATTTACCCAATCATATAACACTAGCCCCTTGTCTAAGAATTTCTGATAAAAAAATATTAGTAATAGAATAGTATGAAAATTAATATCAACTGACTTTTGCACAATAACAATATTATTTATATTCACACGACAATGCTGCCTATTACAAAAATCTTTTAAGCATCATACAAGTGTTTTTGAAGGAGATTCTTATTGGGCTGTGTGCTCGTGGGTCTTGTGCATATATAGTCATTGCAAAAATTATATATAATAAATTAAATATTTGATGAAGTAGCATTGGAATATAAATAATTAATCTAATTATGATTTTATTTTTTAACACAAGAATTATTATGATATAATCTTCACTTATCTTGGTCTTGGGATTTATTTTTAATTTTATATACTAATTTATTATTTATTTTGAAATATTTCTAAATTAATCTAATTTAGTACAATACTTCATGCTTTTGAAAATTATGTAAACAATAGTTTACAATGCTTTTTTTTTAAGTGGGTTTCCTGGTCAAAAAATAATTTGTATGGTGATGATCAACGGCATGTTTCGTTTCAGGAACATGGAAGTCATAGGTATAGTCGGCGAGGGGAGGGAGGACACGTGGCCAAGGACAATGCAGCCACCCAGACTCTTGATGCAGCGAGTTCATATACCTTTCACCTTTAAATTACTAGAAAATGAACCAATAGGATACAATGGTGAGTTCAGTTGAGGTATTATTAGCCAATCAAATTTTAGTTTGCATTATCATTTATGAAATAGTAAATTTTGGAATGATTTAAAGTAATAGAATGTTTCATGTTGCTTCAAGCGAACAAAAAAAAAAAAAAATCAATATTTTGTTTGATAATAATTTCATGTTATATTTTTGTTATATTGAGTTATATCTTAAGCCTTGCATACCAAATCTGTTAGACATATCTTGTATGTATTATTTATACTAATGCCTTATATGTGTATGACCTTAAAAGTCACTAACTCTTGTCGCATTCCGGGTCTCGCCTTAGTTTTGTGTTTTAGTAATAATAACATTAATATATTAGCAAGTTATTTTATGTTCATTCTATTTGACTTACGATTTTATTTTGCGTGTTTTTTGAAAATTGATATAACTTAATTTTTATTTATTTACAAAGTACTATCTCGACGTCTTTTAAGCGCATAGATATCAAATACAAAACGGTTTTCCATTTTGCATAATAATTATTAGGCAAAGGTCGCATCATGCATTCTAATTTTTTGATTTTTTAAAATGCGTTATATTTTTATAATTTTATTACTACTACCCGGTATTTCGGTTTTATACCTAACATTTATAGACTCTAAATTTCAAACGATTTTATTTATCATGCCATCGTAAAATTTGTACTTACTGCGAGTTAGTATAACATGAGCTGGTATGTTATTGGCTGTAGTATACCGTAAAATAATGTCCATAGAAATATAATTATTTCGTATAAGCTTGTTTTGTTTACATAAGCTGCTATTTCCTAACAGATAAGCGGTGTGTTTGTTTTTATTTTTTTTGTTGTTTTTTTTTTAATATCACGCAAACCCCACACAGGTGGAGCTGCCATTTAACATTTAGTTTTACTCATAAGTTAAATACGTTTAAACGTTTTACAAACAGAATCATAATTCCTTATCAACGAAGTCGCAATATTATGTTTCGAAAGGTGAAACAATCTGTGATTATCACGTATCCGTGAAGTGTTTAAAATATAAACACACTTTAATCTTCATTAAACATTTTTACTTATTCGACAACACTTCAATATTTTAAAGGGTATTAATTATTGTAAAAAAAGCTGGTTATGTGCGAATAGGACTCGTGTTCGAAAGCTACCACTATCTATAATCAGCAAAGAATCGTGTGTTGAATCGTATGTGAGCCCCTTAAATAGTAATTGAAATATATCTTGTTATAAACTGCAACATCAATACGTCATCTGTGAAAATTTCAATTGTCTAACTATCACGGTTCAAGAGATACAGTTAAATGACACACAGACAGACAGACGGATAGCGGAGTATTAGTAATAGGGTCTGTTTTACCTTTCGGGTAGGGAACCTTAAAAATAGAACATTCATTGTCTATGATGTTGATGATTGAGGATTTCCTTCAAGAGAATCAAGTCAAGCTTACTGTTAAAATGCATTGTCATCAAAATTAAATGTCAACTTCATAGGATAATAGGAAGTCACTCAAATTCAGCTTGCAAGATTTGACACAAACAATCAATCAAAGTTTGCAAGTTAAATAAAAGCCTTCAAACAGTGAACACACAATAATTGATTGGAATGAGCCGAGATGGTCCAGAAATCCGAACATTCGAAACTTAACCGGTAATTGCGAGTTGAAACTACGAATTTTTGTTTGCGTAATTTGTGGTCAAAATTCAACTCGTGCTCGAAGGTACAGGAGTACATTGTGGGAATTAAGGAAACCTAAATGTGTCTATTTTCAATGAAATTTTACTATATATAGGCCGTATTTAGGGGAGGGCAACCGGGGCAACTGCCCTGGGGCCTCCACATTAGTGGAGGCCACAGTTTTCAGCAAGTCAACAAATACCGAGATATAGTCAAATTATAATAATGTTATTATTTAATATTTTAAAGTTACCGATACAAGTAAATAAATCATTGCTTACTGATTGAAATAAAGTAATTGATTCATGATAATATAATTATTAGGTTGTTCAAGCTTTTGTTTGTCTAGCGCCCCCACTGCTTTGTGGCCCGGGGGCCTCCAGACCTTTAAATCCGACTCTGTATATAGATCTACCAACTGGCATTGGAACAACGTGGTATAATATATGCCAAAACTTCTCCTTAAAAAGAGATAAGGCTTTAGCCCAATAGTGGGAATTTTACAGACTGTTTCTGATTAAAAATAGTCGTTAGGTACTTTTAATTCCATCCGCTTGATGAGTTTCTGCACAGTTTCATGTGTCTTACTGAATCATTGGATTCGATTAATTACAATAAAACTTTCACGGGCGAGTTTTAACGGCCGGTGAATTTTTAGATCGGAGATTACTCCTGTAATCGATTCCTATCCTGACCTTCTAGTTTTAGATTTTTGTGTTTCTGGTTGGAATAAGTAAACCAGTTTAACAACGGATACAAGAAACATAACATCTTAGATCCCAATGTCTATGGTCGTTGTTGACCACTTACTATCGGATGGCCCTTTGGCCGGCTTATCTATATTAAAAAAAATACGATCTATGGGTTATACTACCATACTCACGTCTGATTTGTAGTATTGCTGGAAAATTTAACTAGTTGTTACAGCGTTTAAAATTTCTTACTGCTGGACTAAGGCTTTTTTCCTTAAGGAAAAGGGTTCGAACTTATACCATAATGCTATTCCAATAGAAGTTAGTGCATTGCCTACACATTTGACGATCTCTGTGGCCGAGTTGATGTAAAAAAAAAGTTCATTAGTTTTCTATGTTGTCTTGGGTCTGGATGTTTGTGGTACCGTCGTTACTTCTGATTTTCCATAACACAAGTGCTTTAGCTACTTACATTGGCAAGAGTAATATGTTGTCCAATATTTATTTTATACACCTGTGGTTGATTTACGTCCGAGACGTGCAGGCTTCCTCACGAAAAAATGCTGTAGTGAAACAGGGTAAGCTTGAATCAATGTCATCAGTCATGCGTTGTACCTTCTCTTTCGCACATTAAGATCATCTCATGAAGATCACAAGAATTTTGATTTGCGCCTCTGGCGTGGGTTATTCTATTACGACTTCAAATTTCGTATTACGTCTCTAACTGACACCAAGGACAGGATAGATGGACATCGTTTGGCTTTTAAAAATAAATAGACCACCACCCACAATTATTTAAACTGACTAGTCTCTAAGTCATATTTATTGAAATTGTGTATTATGCTCAAATGTATCGCTTGTAACACCTCCACAACATGTATACATACTTTTATTAAGCAATCTCATAATTATTATTATTATTATCGTAACAGTAACAGCCTGTATGTTTCCCACTGCTGGACTAAGGCCTCCTCTCCCACTAAGGAGAGGGTGGAACATATTCTACCACGCTGTTTCAATGCGGGTTGATCGCGCACATGTGGCAGAATTTCGATGAAATTAGACATATGGAGGTTTCCTCACGATGTTTTCCTTCACCGCCGAGCATGAGATGAATTATAAACACAATTAAGCACATATAAATAGCGGTGCTTGCCTAGGCTTGAACCCGCAATCATCGGTTAAGATGCACGCGTTCTTAATACTGGCCCAAATCAGCTCTATCACCATTACATAGTATAAAATAATTATCACTACAAAGTATAAAACAAAGTCGCTTACCACTGTCTGACCCGATGTATACTTTGATCTTTATAATTATACAACGGATCTTGATGCTGCTTTTTTTAATAGATAGATTGATTCATGAGGAAGGTTTATATGCATAATACATGCACGATATTTATAGACAAAGCTGTTTGTATTATCTAATGACGAAAAGGCTGTGAACTTTGTAAGACATTCTGTAGTATATTTAGTATCAGCATTGAACCCGTGCGAAGCCGGGGTCCCTAGTATGTTTATAAAAAATGTTGTTCTGACTATATATTACCGCACATTCAAAATTGATAACGCGTCAAAAAATTGTGACATTTTTGGCCATTTAGTTCACACGAAACACACACGGAAATTGGCATTATGTATACACTATATATTAGGTATACACTAAGATAACACAGTTAGTTGTTTTATTTCTTTTTGTACGACACTATCTACAAGCATAAGTCTAAGTTTGGAATGTAAATTAATTTCATAGTATAAGCATACGATAAGAAATGTTTATTGGAAAATTCAATTTTTAAGGCGGAAATCGATGAATTATTTTAATGCCTTTTTGTGTCTAATAGCATATTTTCTGTTATTACGTTTCTCAACAGCCGCGCTCTTGTGTTCTGGGAACGCAATAATAATACCGTTACAAAAGGTATCGTTCAGTCATTTGCATACAAATAGAAACCCCCACTAGCAGTTATTTTAGTTAGATATTTTGTCTTTTGTATCTCAATGAAATAGTTAACGTTTTTATTTGTTTAAAATGCTTTATTGCACAACACATATAACGCAACAATAGGCTATTTGACAATGCGAAATATAAAGTGTCAATTATTGTATCAGTATTTTTAGAACCAGAAGTAGGAAGTAGGCTAACCTCTAAAAAAAATATATTTAATTTACAATAACAATCAATCTACCACAAAAGAAAATCATTTAGTATATAACATAAATAACCATCAATAATCCATATTATACAGTAATCATCATAATGGCGATCCAAAATGTGTCAGCAGCAAAACTCCCGCCTTTTTTTTTAAGGGAAGTTGTATGACTTGACGCAGATGTTGCTTGTTTATTCCAACAGTATACATATATTATGAGTTTAAAAATGCATTTTTATAAATGTTTGTCATATGACACAAAATGCTCCTGATTGGCTGGGCCTATGATGAAGTCACTTGCTTGTTAAGCATGCTTGTCCACGATATGTACCACAGATTAGAATACAGGCAAGTGACGTCACCGACCCCATTGCAGCGTCATATTGTCCGAGTAGCGTTTTCGCGCGCTATTTTAATATGGAATTTTTAATGTGATATTTTTTTGATAAATATTTGAAATAAAAAAACAATTTTACTGGGTTCTTAGCCTCTATTAAATCGTATAAAATGGATTTTAAAAACCAGTCAAATAGCCTATTTTATTGGATACATTAAAGAAACAACAAAATATATAACAAATGGTGCGCAAAGCCGGTCTTATCGCTTATAGCGATCTCTCACAGACAACCATTGGGAATAGATTTATGTACCTAATGCTAGTTGTCGCCTGTGTGTTTCCTCGGCATAAAAGTAACCTATGTGTTGCCCTAGGAGTTCAAGTTTGTGTCACAGAAGATTTCATTAAAATCGGTCCAGTGGTTTTGCCGTGAAAAAGCAGGATTACTTTCGCATTTATTTTATTACTATAGATAACTGTATGTTAATAAGACAAAACATATTAAATAATAATAAATGTTTTATTCGATAGTTACATATAAAACGCATTACCTACTCAAATTTGACCTTGATTGTCAATTATGGCCGTACATCGAACCAAAACGAGTAACATATATAATATTTGAACTGACATTCATGATTATTGCATTAGATAATTGATCAAACCTGATATTCTTATTTTTAATATTATATACATAGTATGGGTATGTTATACGGAGGAGTAAGAAAGTATTGTGAGGAAGGTCTTGAGCGTGTATGTGGATGGATATAGAGGAAACGACCGATGAAACGATGGATGGATTGTGTGAAAGATGATATTGCTGGAAATAATGTCACTCGAGTGAGATGACGTCTGATAGGAAATTATGGAAGAAGGCATGCTGCGCCGACCCCAAGTAAATCTGAAAAATAAATGTAATAAATGTAAATCTGGGATATCGGCATAAGGATGATGACGATATGTAATATTATATATATAAGATTTATGTCTTACCAATAGACAAACAGAAATCAATACTAATATTACAAAGCTGAAGAGTTTCATTGTATGGTTGTACTTTAATCTTAGGAACTACTATTTCGTTTTGAAAAATGCTTCAGATAGCCCATTAGATAGCCCATTTATGAAAGAAGGCAATTTGGTGGCATTCAATTTGGTGGTAGTGCCTTGTGCAAGGCCCTCTGGGTAAGTACCACTCACTTATCAGATATTCTATTGACAAACAGTAGTACTCAATGTTGTGGTGTTACGAAGTGAGCCAGTATAAATACAGGAGAAACATAAAAATGTAGGTCCCAAAGTTAGTGGTACATTGGTGATGGAATAGTAATATTTCTTTCAATGCGGCGGTGACTACTCACCGTCAGTTGGCTCATTAGCTCGTCCTGCCGTGCAAAATCATGTACTTATATAAAATTCTGTAATATAAACGAGTTAAGTAAGGACGAGTAGCTTACAATATAAGTAACAGTTTATGAGATTCGATCATTATCGAACATTATTTATATTTAATTCAAATTACATCTTATTTACTTAAAAGCTGTAATATTTCTATTACATAAGAAAATGTATACACAAACGTCACGATACGTTAATAAAATGCTAATGGCGTCTATAAATAAAAAAAATTATGAATGAATCTTTTATTAATATGTATTTTGATTATTTTTTGAATCAATGAAATTTTTTAATCCTATTTCTGATATTTCGTACGGTACATAGAGACTTTATTCAAGGACACAGGCTCCAAATAGGTATAACAATAATTGTAACTACATTATATAATTGTAAATCAACTTTTAATTAGTCTAATATTTTTAATTTTATTGTACTTAGGAGAACTCTAAGAATTATTTTGATTATATAATTATTTTTTTTACTTTCTAGTGCACATTATTTTGATTTAAAAGCGTTTTGTTTGAAGTCGGTTTTCCTTTTCTACCAGCCAGTCGACGAATAAGTGGCTAAAAATTATGGGCTATGTGTTTTAATATTTAGAAAAAAGTAGGTCGATGCCATCCAGATGACACCAATATGAAAAAAAAAATTCATCCAATCAGAAAAGCCATTTTAGATGAAGAGGAAAAGAATTACGAAAAACACGCATTCCGGAATGTTATTTGTTCGTGCGCTCGGCAGACGGAGGCAACTTTAACTTGAGCGACGTGAAATGAAATTAATGCGATATGCAAAAAAAATAACAAAAAACCCGGGAAAGTTTAAATACGAAACATATTCTTCAATAGGGATTATCCGAGTCGGTCAATTTTTTTACTTAATATTAAAGTAGCGGAATATTAAGCTCATTGAATCTCTTATGCAACCCATCAATACGTATTACCTTCTGATTTAGGACTTTTGATTTTAAATGATCCTCTTTCAGGAAGGTAGGCGATTATATTATTTTCCTGAGTACCTTTCCAGCCTATTTTGTTACCTTTGCCAAAATACTGTCGATCTGCAACTACATTTTGAATATCGCCAATAAGAAGAAGCGAAGGTTTGAAGAAAAAGTGACTGACAGTTACAGTTATGTATACTCAGCAAGAAATGTTTTCGATCGGTTGCAACACAAAAATGGAAAAAACTTGTTATGAAAAATTAAACACGCTATAATCTTTCTTCAGTATCAAAGATCTCGCCTGTTTCAATTCGCAATTTGTTTTAATGAAGTATATTAACATAAGCGTTCATATTAAGATGAAATATATAGAAATGGAAACTCTCAAAGGCACAGTTGTCAAAGATTATGAAGGAAACAAATGAATTAATAACTCTTACCCAATAATAAGAGAGAAATATATTCCCAACAATAAAACTAATTCGTACTTAATGTACGGGCTACGTGATTGACGATACAGATGCACGCGAATGGTTTGACAATTTGTCCAATTGTGATAGCCGAGTCAATGCCCCGGTAGGTACTCTACACTAGTGCAGCTGGTCGGACAACTCGTTCAAAGCTCGTGCGACTTTCTAGGATCCGCTGGGCATTCATTTGAGGTACTTTACATAGATGTTTCTAATTCAAACCTAACACCTAAAATTATTTCCAAGATTATGTTTTTATTACGAAACTCACAGCTTGCATATACATATATATTTCATAATTGTAATCGTTTTACTATTCTAGATGATGTGTACAATACTTTAAAAATGTCAGATGCAAATCATATGACGAAAATTTATATCGTTTTCAGATATAAGATTGCTTTTAAAAACTACATAATAATATGGATACATAAATGTACCAAAGCTTTAGGCTTTGGTCATTTACAACGAAATTAAAAAGAAAAAATGTGAATTTTTACAACCCTTAACAATTTTCACTTGAATTCGATTAAAATGACAATTTTCTGCAATTAAAGTTTTTTAGGAATTCTGAATTATTATTATTAATCTAATATCAGCTGTGCCATTAACTGCGTAACTCACTCGTTATATTTTGATTGATCTTATCACTCGTCGTCTGTATTATTCCGATTATTGCATTTATCATTGATTTTAATGATTTATCTTCAATAGAAATGTTAATATTTACTGATTTAGGGTGCTATGCTATTTTGACACGTGTGGGTACCGTTCACCATATATTATTTCACCAAAAAGCAATACTTGGTATCATCGTGTCGTTTGCGACACTATTTGAATTGTAAGTGCATCCAAAGATTTTTCCACTTATTCTAATACATAATACAGGATCATGACATACACTGCTCGTTTGACCACCTAATCGCCCTTCACCTTCTGTAATTGCTCTACTTTTTTAAAGTTAAGTTTTACAAATAAAATTCCCCTCTATTATCTATAATAATACTAGAAGGAACTACTGCTTCTATTTGAAAAGTTTCTTTCAGTGTTAGATAGTCCCATATTCGAGAAGATCAAGCAACGACCAATAGGAGAGGAGCAGCACTAATAATATGTGCCTTTTGAGATATTTCGTTGCGTGCTCTGGGTAAAAAATGTGGAATCTATAATGTAGATAAGCAGTAAATCGAGATTGAATAAGACTCAGTTGATGATGATATTCCAATACTTCGATTAACAAAAGGAGAGTTGTTAGTCAATGAATCGTCAATCAAGAAATCATTCGTTCCTTAACTTCATAACGGGGATATTAAATGCAGATATTCCCTTTATTATATTAATTTGTATTCCGAGAGTATTTCGGATTCTCTGAGCCGCGATAAAGGTGTGTTCTCGTGTGCGTGGGCTTTTGGCAGGGGCCATACTACGAAGTACTAACGTGACTTGGTTCGGATCATTGCCAATACGCCCACTTATAGGCATTATAAGAAAAAAATTCTGACACTATTTCCATCGTTGCCAAATATCGGACATTGTCTAAATGTCAAGTGGATATCGTTTCGTACGTGATCGTAGGTTACGATGAAATATTTTTACACTTTCACTAGATACTGAAATAAATAAACACTTGTAATATTTTTCGGGGTGGTACGACTGACGATATATTTACTTATACGATAGCACAATGTCGACATATAATCTCACACGTTTGTCATGGACCGATGTTGTGAAATCAAAATACAAATTTAATAAAATAATTACCTAAAAAAACAATCAATTTTACTTGGTAGGGTTTTGTGCAAGCCCATCTAGGTAGGTACCACCCACTCATCGGTTATTCTACCGTCAAACAACAGTACTCAGTATTATATAACTGGACCACAATTCCAGTTTGAAGGATGAGTGAGCCAGTGTAACTACAGGCACTAGGGACATAACATCTTAGTTCCCAAGGTTGGTGGCACATTGACGATGTAAGGAATATTAGATCATATTCACATGAGAAATAAATATTGATAATTTGGGATAGCGTACTTAATTCGGATGTTATCGATTTTACGAATTTTGCCGATGCTACATCTAAGTTGGGTCGTACTATACCACCAGCTAACCCATTAGCACACCTGCCTTTCTGAATTGTATAAAAAATGCATATCATCATTATTAATCAAACGTTTTGCCGCTTTTCCAAATAATATTTTCTTCCCCAGTAAATATAAAACCTTCTTTTTATAGAATACTTTTTGCGACCAGTCGTATATTTATCACGATACGAAATATTTGAATTTGCAATTGATATCGGCAAATGTACAAATATTAAACACAATTATCAGGCTTTTAGCATCGGTCTACATTTACGCTTAGCTAAAATAGTTCTCCGAAGCTAAAATATAGCGAAAAATGTAGTTGGCCTTCGAATTCTCATTAGTATGGGATAAAACCTGGCCAATTGACACTAACGCATTTGACATATTAATATAGATGTTATTTGCGTTGTTGTATTATTTATATTATAAATGCAAAAGTCACATCCAATTTACTGAACCGAATTTGATGAAATTTGCTATAAACTTTGAATCCAAAGAAACGACATATGCTACTTGTTTATAACTGACGAATAACCCCTAAAATGCAAGCGAAACCGTGCGCGATAAGTTGTTATAACTCGTGAGAACAATTTCAACCAAATAAAGGTAGAACGGATCCTTGTTAATGTAGGTAACAAAATTGAACTAGCGACCCGCCCCGGCTTTTCACGGGTGTAATGCTGTTATAAAATATGCAACAGGAAGTCTGACTGTCTTTTTTGAAGATCTTTATAATGTACAATCGGGGTTAGAAAAGGTTCGTCACCTTAAGATCTATTTTCGTGTGCTCAGTATGAGCGATAGTCTGTATTACCGATCGAGAATGACATATTGCGTCGCAATTATTTGACGTTTATATGCAAAAGGTACTAAGAGTTTAAGACTTGATAAAGGAATGAATTTGAAAACTGACGAAGGTTTTCTTACCCTGACTGTACAGTACTGTTATTTTGATCTACCTCGTAGGGTTTGCAATGTAAGCGCAAAAATGTGTTTATTTACGACATCACTTTAGAAACCTCTAAAATTATCAGTGTTTCTCTACTATGATGTATTATACATATAAATCTTACTCTTGAATCAATTTATTTATTAAAAAAAACCTCCTTAAAAACCGTTTTGTAATTTTGAAGATATAAGCATAAATAGGGATAGACAGCGATAAGCGACTGTGTTTTGTACTGTGTGATGATAAGGCTGGTCTTCTGAAATCACATTATTGCACTTTTGTCATCAACCAACAGCTATTTAATTCTTTTCTTTTTCCATCAGGAGTGAGATGCTGCGTGTCCTCAACAGTGAGGTATTGGCATGCGAGCTGGTGGGGGGCGCCGGTCAGAGACTTGCATCAGACGCTCTGGGGTACTCTGCCGGAGATTCTTGCCTCAAGTAATTTGAGCTTTAGTAGGTAAGTTCCACCCTTGATAATTATTAATTGACATAGAGCAGAGATGGCCCAGTGGTTAGAACATGCATCTTAACCGATGATTGCGGGTTCAAACCCAGGCAGGTACCACTATATACTCACGTGCTTACTTTGTGTTTATAATTCATCCCATGCTCGGTGGTGAAGGAAAACATCGTGTTGAAACCTGCATGTGTCTAATTTCAAAGAAATTCTGCCACATGTGTATTCCACTAATCCGATTTGAACAGCGTGGTGGAATATGGTCCGAACCTTCTCCTCAAAGAGAGAGGAGGCCTCAACCCACCAAAGTGGCAAATTTACAGGCTGTTGTTGTTGTTGTTGTTGACATTTACCATACTCCAACATTAGTAAGGTATATATGTATGAACCAGATTAATACATGAGATTTGCTCTTGATTAGTATATCTTTATTTTTAATATAACACTATTACGCAGGACTGCTTATATCCACTTTAATTTTACTTTCAAAGTTTCGCTGACATTGACAACGATATTTATACGCGACTAATTAATTTCATTCAAGAATTCGACCAATGATATCGCGTCAATTCAATCTGTTTATGGTAGGAAAGGATTTAAGAATTGATTTCCAAGTAAAAAATGTATTTAAAATTAGAAAATTAATGCTATATGTTGAATATTTTTCAATATATTTCCATATGTTTTTTGTCAAAAGAAATACCTATTTGGTCATATACGTTTTACCGAAACAGTCTGATGTAAACAAAAAAAAACGGTTAAAATATACAGAAATTTAATATATAGTTTATTTCAATAGATAACTTGATTCAAGAGGCAGGTTTATACGTACATATAAAACATGCACAATATAGTAGAGATACACTAATCATTTTAGAGGTTTTAAAAGTTATGTCGTAAAAAAACATATTTTTTTCAGGGAGTTTGTAAAGTTCTGTAGCATATTTAGTATCAGTATTGCACCCGTGCTAAGTCGGGGCGGGGCGCTAATACGATATAAAAATACATATATATATATACATGTACTATACACTAACATCATAGTGCAACAATGGAAGGGAAGCTCTATATAACATTGACGAAGACAGTACATCGTTTTTGATTATCTCGCAGTCGTATAATTTTAAAACCCGGTAGACAGACTGGATTTTCTCTTTTCATCGTCATAACAAAGGAAAAGGGAATTTTCAATTTCATGTGAAACTTCATTCTTAACTTTTACATGGGCACGGAGAATCAGAACGGGCTAGTTCTCAGTCGGATAACGAGGAGGTTTTATATAAAAATATTATGAAACGAGTCATCTTTTATGTTATCTTTAAAAGATAATAGAAAAAGATAACCTGTTAAACATTCTTTGTGTTTTTTTTTGTATGTTAAAATAGGTGGACTAGCAAATTATCCAAATGACGGTAAGTGGTCACCACCACCCATAGACAGTAGCGCTGTACGAAATATTGACTAATCATTCCATCGCCAGTACGCCACCGGCCTTGGGAACTGAGGTGTTATGTCTCTTGTGTCTGTAGTATCACTGGCTCACTGACACTTCAAACCGGAACAAAACAATATTGGGTTCTGCTATTTAGCGATAAAATATCTGATGAATGGGTGGTATCTTTCAAGACGAGCTAGCCCTACCACCAAGTGAAAGCGTCCCAGTAATATTTACGATTATTAATGGGTCCCGACTTCTTATGGTTAGAATAAGGATCTACAATACATCTAAAACGTCGATATTATTGTTTACGATAATCTATTTTTGATAATTATCGTCATATGTGGCAGGGGTCATGACCAAAATTGTATTCGTCAAGTTTAAAACCTTCGTAAAAACCTACGAAAACTTTGAATAACAGAATAAATAATTTATTTATTCCTCGTAAATTATTAAATAAAGATTTATAAATTTTGTACAGGTTAGCTATTGAAATATATTTTGTAAACGGTGTTAAATTCCAATGGTAGATATTTTGACTGCCAATAAGAAAGTGTAATCATTTCTCCGACGAGCTCGAGATGAATTATAAACACAATTAAGCACATGAAAATTCAGTGGTGCTTGCCTGGGTTTGAACGCGCAATCATCGGTTAAGGTACACGCGTTCTAACCACTGGGCCATCTCGGCTCAACACTAACATCTACAATCACCCCCTACTGACACAGTTAAAACCCCGGAAACTACTAACCTCTCAATTGATTATCCTAAAATGGTTGTTAAATGACGTAAATATTAATTTCAGTCTCGTCATATTCATTAGAGAAGGTGATTTGACACCATTCATAATTGAATTTTGCGAAAACACATTAAAAACCTTTTAGGAGCCTTTTCGGCTGAAAATGTATTATGATCGCCGTGAAGCGAAAACGGTTCTTTATAATGACAATTCATTCGTTTTTTCCACTAAAATATAGTTGTAACACATTTTTACTATCACACCTAAGTAAACACGCACACACCCACAAAGAGATACATTGTATGTCACTAGCAGCTCGTACCGACTTTGCACGGGTAGACAAAAGATTTTTTAAATATTTGTACTTTTTGTTGCTTTTTTTCGAACATGTTTTACAATTGTCGTTCTGTTTCAAATAATAATAATAATAATAAACAGCTTTATTGCACACAGAAAATAAACAAAATACAAGAAAAAATCTTAAAATCAAAATCACTACAAAAGTATGCAAAGGGCGGACTTATTTACATATATAGTAATTATATCCCTAAACTTATGAATTCCTCTTTCTATTAATGAAAATCGCATCAAAATCCGTTCAGTAGTTTTGGAGTCTATCGCGAACATACAGACAGACGGATGCAGCCGATGGACTTTTTCTTATAATATGTAGTGATGTTAATCAATATTTGTTTTTGTTATTATTCTGTATGCTTGCGTATTGATTGAGTTGAGGCTCGGAACAGTTATAGTGTATAGTTATCGGTATAGTACGACACAACTTAGATGCAGCATCGGCAAATTCAATAAAACCGATTGCTGCCGATTTACACAACCAATAGAAATAGCTCCCTATCGCGCATTCGACGCTATTGTCGCTATAGATTCTCGCGTTCAACCCAAGAAAGCAAGTGCATGTAAATCGACGTATCAAATTGACTAATATATTAGGTCATATGATATTACAACATATTACGTTTGTGTAAAGATCATATTCGCATGAGAAATATATATTGATAATTTGGGATAGCGTACTGATGTGATCGGTTTTACGAATTTTGCCGATGCTACATCTAAGTTGTGTCGTACTATACTTGCGTAAAGGTTACCGGCGGTGCCGACGGGTGATTGTTTACAAAAAACGTTCAAGGAGGCTTTTCAACGCAATAGGTCGTTAACAGTATCTATATATGTATCTATGCTTAAATACAATTAAATTGTCTGTCTGTGTTTATTTTGTAATTGAAATATGAAGGCAGACTTACGTATATAAGTGATCGCCATTGCCCATAGGATTATATAGGGTTAAGAGGTGATAGGGGTGACTATTTGCAATAATTTTAACCCCCATATGCATGATGCAAAAATGTACCATTTTTGAGTGATCACGTTTTTTAGCACTTTTTCAAAATATATCTCTTAACGGGAATACGTCGAATTACCAATAACCCTGTATATACGATTGTGATAGCATGATATAGAATTAGCAGTGTTAAATATAGTAACAATACCTTACATTAGTTATATGTCAGAGGTTTCCAAATAGCTGTTTCTCTTTAAAATAATGTAACTATTTGTAAGTTATCTCAAAATATCTATTAAATATTGTATTGTAATTCTGTCGGGTTGTCCAAACTAACCATAATTGAAAATAAATAAAATTTTAACAAAAAGAAAAACCGACTTCAAACAAAACACTATTTTGAAACAAATAAAAATGTACTAAAAAGTAATAAAAATAATTGAATATTTAACACATTTTTGAGAGTCCTCCTAGGTAAAATGAAATGAAAAATATTAGACTACTTAAAAGTCGATTTACGATTATATAATGTAGTTATAATTATTGCTATATTTGGAGCCGGTGTCAGCCACGGGTACACGATTCAACAATCAAAAGAAAGAAGCGATACGAGCCTCTTGATTGACCCAGTATAATATCGTATAAAAGGTAATTTGTAAGAAACATATTTCTTAAAGTATTCTCGTATTATTTTTTGATAGATATAGTGTAGGTTGGCTGACACCGACTCCAAATATAGCAATAATTATAACTACATTATATAATCGTAAATCGACTTTTAAGTAGTCTAATATTTTTCATTTCATTTTACCTAGGAGGACTCTCAAAAATGTGTTAAATATTCAATTATTTTTATTACTTTTTAGTACATTTTTATTTGTTTCAAAATAGTGTTTTGTTTGAAGTCGGTTTTTCTTTTTGTTAAAATTTTATTTATTTTTTGATTTTAAGTGAAGCTGATGTTGACTAACTAATTTTTTTAATATGGATAGATTAAGCGTTCCGTTTATATGAGTCAGAAACTACTTCGAGGACAATTTCAAAGGAAACTTGCGAATAAAGCAAAAATAGACTTTCGAAAATGCGGATTTAATACGTCACGCGGCGTAAACTACAAGGATCCCTCGAAAGAGCTGTAATCGAACTCAGCAAAAAAACTTTGAAAAAGACCAACTATATTTCGTACATCATATGACGTCACATCACATACACAAAATTTGATTAAAGATAGTAAGAAATTCTGCCCCATATCGCACCCTAACTGCGAGCCGTATAGGAGTTCCATCACTACATAGTATAAAACAAAGTCGCTTTCTCTGTCCCTATATCTTTAAATCTACGCAACGGATTTTGATGCGGTTTTTTTTAAAAGATAGTGTGATTCAAGGGGAAGGTTTGTGTATATAATAAATGAACAATATAGTAAAGAAACACTGATAATTTTAGAAGTTTGCGATGTGATGTCGTATATAAACAAATTCTGTAGTATATTTAGTATCAGTATTGCACCCGTGCGAAGCCGGGGTGGGTAGCTAGTTGATTATAATATTCGACTATGATAATTACATAAACATAACCACATTACGGAAGGTGACTCAAATATCCAAATAACCTATAAATAAAAGATTCGACCGAGTATCGCTAACGTGCTCCTCAGAATTGTTCCGTTCCCTTCCGTTCTGTTACTTTGTCATGGATCCTGTGCTCAGAACCTTACCAAACTTTCACCAAATTACCCTTGAAGTATATATTTTATAATAAAAAAAGAATTATCAAAATTGGTTAACGTGATTTTCAGTTATTCACCTATTTGTCGCACATATACATAATGCAAATTTAAGACTTATGTCGTTTTCACATGGATTCCATCATCGGAAAAAAAAATAAAAAAAATGGGACCCCACGGGAAGCACTACCTTTCAAACAAAAAAAAAATTATCAAAATCGGTCCACCCAGTAAAAAGTTATGAGGTAACAAACATAAAAAAAAAAAAAAAAAAAAAAAAAAAAAAAAAAAAAAAACAGACGAATTGATAACCTCCTCCTTTTGGAAGTCGGTTGATAAAAAATGTAAATGTTTCATCAAAATCGATAAATAATATGAAAAGTTTATAGGTATGTTAAGTGCATAAGTTGGTAATTATAGGAGTGCCTGAATCCCTTTTAAGGTCAAATATCTGGGTGGAAAAGATAACGAGCTTTAGATAATTAATTTTAGGAATGTTTATTATGTCAAATATCATACAAATTTAACGTGTGTATAGTTGCGGGACACGGCTAGTATTACATCTGTGTAATGTAATCTGTGTGTGCAACTATTGAATTTTTTTATTACTTTTATTCGGCCACTACAACTCACATAGCTTAGAGATCAAAGTTTCGATTTATTCGGCGTATTTATTTACGCTGAATTAAATTTGAATAATGCTATTCTGACGTAGAAATTTATATTAAAACTTTGAAGCGCTTTATTGTAGA
Source organism: Vanessa cardui (assembly GCF_905220365.1). Lineage (NCBI taxonomy): Eukaryota > Metazoa > Arthropoda > Insecta > Lepidoptera > Nymphalidae > Vanessa > Vanessa cardui. The sequence goes on along the minus strand of NC_061142.1, from coordinate 1,637,159 downwards.
ATTACTGAATTAAATGCCCTTCATTATAAGCGAATTTCATTCCATATGGCTGTGAAATATTAAATTGAGGATCAACAGCAGCCTGTAAATTTCTCACTGCTGGGCTAAGGCCTTCTCTCCCTATGTAGAGAAGGTTTGGAACATATCCAACACGCTGTTCCAATGCTGTTTGGTGGAGTACACATGTGACAGAATTTCTATGAAATTAGACACATGCAGGTTTCCTCACGATGTTTTCCTTCACCACTGAGCACGAGATTAATTATAAACACAAATTAAGCACATGAATATTCAGTGGTGTTTCCCTGGGTTTGAACCCGCAGTCATCGGGTAGGATGCACGCCTTCTAACCACTGGTCCATCTCGTTTCTTCTTCTTTTTTTTACAAAATTTCGTGACTTTGCTGTCATTCGAGGAAGTCAATTCTGGTGCAAGATTAATTTAAGCTTATCAATAAAAAGCATTGCCAAGAGAACTGAAGCAACATGCATAAATTCTACTCTATAACGTAACAAGAAGCGGTTTTAATTCAACTTTGGTTTGACCCAAAAAACATCCATTGAAGCTAAATAAAATCAAAATCGATTATTCTTTACAATATTTATAAGCTATTTAGAAACTACGGTTCGGAATGTTTGTTCTGACATAAAGAGCTGGCAGGAAATTCAGTAATTAGTGATATTGTTTAGCCGTTATTTATTTATTCTTATCTCGTCTGAAAACGCATTACTCGTTACTTTTACGCATCTATTCGACTGCTCAGCGTTGGATGTATGTGGGATTTGTCTGATACAAATACTAAATACGTCCAACGCTCAGATACAAATATAATACTACACTAATAACTTTTTGACCTAAAGATTGACTGGCAGATAATGTCTTCAAGCATTAAGTCCGCTTTGTGTCCCATTTACTTTATTTTTTATTTATTTTATTTTATGCCATTGGTTGGCGAAAGAGCAGATATGCCACCTGATGGTAAGAGCTCACCACTGCCCATAGATAATGGCGCTGTAAGAAACATTCCTTTCATCACTAATGCGCCACCAACCTTGGAAACTAAGATGTTATGTCCCTTATGCCTGTAGTTACTTGGCTCATTCACCCTTCAAACCGGAACACAATAATACTTTAGTAAAATAATAACCAACAGTACTTTGGCCATTGTGGGAAGTCAAATTCCCACTTGTATATACAAATGTAACCGTTCCAAAGGACGTTTCATGCCTGTCTTATCAGGTCCCTCAGGTACTGATAACACCCCCATCCTTGATTGGGATTTTTATAGTGACCGGATAAGGTGCGTAGGATCCCATCCTTCCGGCTGTCTGTCGTTGAGCGTAAATGCATTTTAAGAATAATCTATACTAATATTATAAAAGCGAAAGCAAATAACTATAACGGCTTAACTGAATCAAATTTGATGAAAATCCGAATACCAAAGACACTTTTTTACTTAACTGCTCAAAACTAATACCTAAAATGAACGAAGACGCGGGTGTCAACAACTCTTATCAATTACATTTTTGTTTTATAGTAAATTATATAGAGAGAGATTATAAAGAAACGTTATTATATTAATTCATCTCTTCTTCCATTTTTTATAAATCTTTATTGCATATAAATAATCTGTGTTGTGTTACTGATATATTTCTAATGTAATTTTATTTTTATTTTTGGATATACGTTGTCTCTATAATTATATAGGCGCAATCTTAACGAATTGCCAGTCTTTCCGAAATACTTTAGGAATATAATTAGTACTAATAGTTTTTAGTTTGTCCAAATGTTATAAACATCTGAAGCTAGGTCCCGTAGGGGTTATACATACGATTGGAATATACGATTGACATATGCAGTGACGGATTTACCCATAGACTAAGTAAGCTGGAGTCTAGGACGGCAGATTTAGAGGGACGGCAAAATCATTATATTATTATGTACATTACGTCCGATATAATGAGGACGAGAGAACGCAAATCATAAGTTGCAATTTCAGAATAAATGTAATTAATACGATTGTAAACAAAACTAAAGTATTGAATTTCAGAAGGCAGTTGGGATGACAAAAATTGAATAGCCTACTAGCGGCAAACTTGTAAATCCGCCACTGGACATATGTAATTGAAATATGCCAATTAAGTAGCATTTAAGTTGGTTGTATTATTTTTCATCCGCTTTGTAACTGAGCTTCCCTTTTAGGCATAGATAGGATGATAAATGAGTATTCAATTTCAACTGAAGTGATTCCTAAAGATCTTAAGCTTAAGTGATTCCTTAAAATAGAAAGGACTTGAAGGACGTTAGTCCAGTGGCTAAAATAAAACGCTGATTCCCAGTCCTAGATTCGAACCTGATTTTCAACTACTCGGGATTAGGGTATGAAAGTGCATTACCATACATTGGAAAGCAAGTAAAGGTGGTCCTTTTTTCTCGCTGGAAAATCGCATTACGCGCTTCCCCCACATAATGGAAGATGGAGGGGTGTGTTCCCACAGGGAACCGCCCTGGACGCCGAATGCGACCAGTTCCACCGGGCTTACCCACTTAAACACCAGCGGTACCCTCACCGTCTTTCGGCGGGCGCCACAGGATCGCTTGCGCATGCTACTGTGACGCCCTGACGAAGTAAAGCTGGTCCTGTCTTGTCTTGTAGTTTTTCGATTTTATCTGTTCGTAAGAGTGCACCTGTCTTAACGAATACATCTGTTTATCATAATATATCCTGCACGGTTGGTTTTTTTCCAGTCAATATGACCTTCGTGTCCAAAACCGGTCAAGAGGAAATGTTCACATTAAAATAAACATTGTTTATTCTTATCTAAGTATAGTGTTCTACATTAGATAACGTAAACTCTATGCATTTTTTTTAATGGCAAACAATCGGTGCTCAACATTGCCAGGGTGAGATACGAAGTGAGTTCTTATAGTATCGAACTGCAGGACTTTCCCTATAGAAAAGAAGAACTCGACAAAATTATTTGAATCCGGTTTGATCCGGTTGAAAAAAAATGGTTTTTTATTAGTTCTATTCATTTGAAATTAAATTGAACATAATTTATTAGTCGTTCAACGTCACTATACAATGTAAAAAACGAAAACATGTGCTACGAATTACGATATATTAACATTAGAATTAAATTAATTAAAAAAACTTATTTTTCACCGACAGGAAATGAAAAAATAAAAGTTATTTTGGTTTTAAGTAATGTAGCGCAACAAATTGCCTGCCACTCATTTTGTCGTCAAAGATGACACCTTATCTATTAAATTCTGGTTTCCTTAGTCAAATTTTAAGGTCTGATCCAAAAAGTCTGTAATACTTATGCAACATTGACCAAACTGATTGGTTAAGACTTCGACTAACCTTGAGAATATAATTTAAAAATCAATATTTAAACGTAGTTTAAGAGTATACCTGGGTAGGTAACGCCCACGTGTGTGTTCCATTACCAATTAATATAAATACTTTGTATTGCTCCGGAATAAAGTGAGATTGAATCAGATTTTGATGAAGACTGTGACGAGAAAAAGTATTTGGAATTTTGTTATGCGGTTTATTACGGAAGGAGCAAAGGTCTATACCTCACACTAATTTTACAATATAAAATTACGCACATGAATATTCAGTGGTGCTTGCCTGGGTTTGAACTCGCGATCATCGGTTAAGATGCACACGTTCTAACCACTGGGCCATCTCGGCTCACGCTAACATTAGTGCTTATTTGTATGTAGAAAAATAGAATTTTATCTGCATCGGCATTTTAACTTTCTCTATCAGACGTCCGGCGAAACGTTTCCCGGGAGCAATGAAAATATGTGTTTTCATGTTTAAAGTTTATACAAACGAATACGTCGGCATTCCTCCTGTAAAATATGTACGGACTGTGTAGGATTGAATCGCTAGTAATAATTAAATTTCAGAAATAAACCTAGACTTCTTTAAAGGTCAAATGAATTTCAATCGTTGCTTCGGTTCTGTTTAACGATCAATAAAACAATTGATTGATACAAAACTTACTTTAAATTTTACAGAAAACAAATTAAATGAAATAATCTAAGCGTTAAACGCGTATACATAGATACGTATACGCGTTTTACGATTTTATTAAAGAACAAAATGAGTCCTTTGCTGAGTGCTCCCTTAGGGGGTGAGTAATCTAAGCCGTTATGTAGACTTCTAACATCTAGCTTGAGCCGGTGACGCTGTAATAGATCATATACAATGTTGTGCCTTGTTTCCTGCACTTAACCTACCTACACCTAGTACAACTACAAAGATCAAAGTAATGGACGTGTAAATTAAAATCTTTCTATGAAAACAAGGCCCATGAAATCCACTCCCTTTGGTCATATGTATAGTTCATTTTTATCAATACATAAATAATATATAAATGTGAGAAATTATTTGATCAATTAATAAATTAGATATATGGTACACATGTAGGTAAAAGTAATTTCTGTGTTATGCTATTAATTTATGTCAATAAAATAATAACAATGTTCTTATTATTAATAATTATTATTATGATAAACGTAATTTACTATTTTTTCATGTCTTGTAATAGACATTCACTATTTAAATTTACAATTAATTGTAACACTACACTACTGAACATATTAAAAAAAACAAAAGAGGTAGTACAGTGTCATCGAGTATAATAGTGTACTAATTGGAGCGAACCTTTTTTCGTCATAACCGCAATTGAAATTCAAATGTCACATTCGATTCGTAATCAATACATGTTCGATAGCGAATGATTCGATTCGAATAATTTACAATCTGCATGTCCGATTCAATAATCGTAAATAAGCATGTTCGTTATCGATTTTTCATGCACTGAATTTCATACCGTCCTCTTTTATAGAATCCGTATCACAATAACTACAGTATGGAGTGTATACTGGTTGGATTTGTAATCATTCAGTTTGTAAACTTGGTGGTAAGGCTTTGTGCAAGCCTATCTGGATAGGTACCACCCACTTATCAGATACTCTACCGCCAAACAACTGTACTTAGTATTGTTGTGTTCCGAGTTGAAGGGTAGATAAGTCAGTAAGTCAGTTAGTGTATTTACAGGCACAAAGTCTTATATTGTATTAGTGGCGCATTGACGATGTACGGAATGATTAATATTACAGCTCCATTGCTTATGGGTTCCGCCAAAATATGCCATAATATGTTTATAATTATACTTAATCATTTAACATCTATTTAACATACTAAAAACTAGAGAAAAATACAAGTCATCGTAAGTAGCAATATAAAAAGAATTAACTAGTATAACTTTACTGTTGCTTTCCCGCTCGTAATTTATAATACGTAATATACCAAATCCCAATTTTACCCTGTCGATGGATTTATAAAAAAGTACCCTTTATCCTTCCCTAGGATTCAAAATATATAGACCAAATTTAATTGAAATCGTTTCAGCGGTTTAAGCGTGAAGAAATAACAGACTTTCGCATTTGTATAAATAGTATAGACATGTATTATATTGGTCAGTCAGGCGTCGAGGCCGGTGACCTTCAATTTGTTTGCAGTTTGCACTCGAAACAGCTGGTCGATGCTAACGAATATTCCTATTTCAACCTTACGCCCACTACTAACTGGTCTGCGAAAGGCAAAATACATTACACATAGAGCAATGTAATGCAAGCCTTTTGCTTACAATGTGTACTTGCAGCGTATCGTTTCCTGTAATCCGGTTACTTGGTTGGGGGTCGGGGTTGAAGGAGGATTTGAGGTTTTAAGTCGCCATCATTATGTCAATTGAATGTCTAAGGCCTACAACGCACCTGCAAGCCCCCCGGTGTTGCAGATGTCCATGGGTGGTTGTAATCTCTTCCCATCAGGTGAGCTTCCTGCTCGTTTGCCCGCTATAACATAAAAAAACGTCCAATCAAAGCCCTAGCGAAATATGGGGGTTACAGGTATATTAGGTAGGAAGTAACGGGTCTAAGGGAAAGTCCTGAACTATCGTATAAGCCAGTATCGGGCAGTAAAAGAAAACCGGAAGTATGCGTTTCTATTATTTCTGTTTTATTTTTAGAATATCTTGTAACGTAAAATTCAGATGTAGCGTATGAATATGATCTTCACATATTATAAACCCAGTCGCTACCCGCCGCCGAGATGGCCCAGTGGTTAGAACGCGTGTATCTTAACCGATGATTTCGAGTTCAAAAGCCGGCATGCACCACTATATGTATGTGCTTAATTTGTGTTTATAATTCATCTCTTGCGCGGGTGTGAAGTAAAATATCGTAAGGAAACTTGCATGTGTCTGATTTCATCAAAATACTGCCACATGTGCGTTCCAACAACCCGCATTGGAACGGCGTGGTGGACTATGTTCCAAACCCTCTTCTCAAAGGGAGAGGAGGACTTAACCCAGCAGAGGAAAATTTACAGGCTGTTACTTTACTTTACCCGCCGTTTTGACGCTTTGATCTTTTAAACTACGTAACGGATTTTAATGCGGTTTTCATGACTAAACAGAAGGTTTGTAGGTATAATAGATATATATAATACTAGAGAAAAAAGAATTCAGTCTATAGCTGAATAAAATACAAGAATTTTTATTTGGTATATGTACAACCGTATTATACCCGTGTGACGTCAAAACGGTAGCTAGTTTACAAATAAAACTTTAACTTAATTTGTACTGTTATCGTGTATGTGTTCTGAACAATTGATTCGATTATTATGAAATAATAGCGAGTTGTTCTTTGTACGCTAGTTAGCTACGCTAGCTCAAAAATTTTTGAAACATAGTTCTTTGACGCTGCTCACAGTAGAAAGAAGTTTGTATTCGGTGCTAAACTTGAGGAAGAAACACTCGAAACGTTTCCAAAAACTTGAAATCTCGAGCGCAGCCAATACAAAAATTAGCCTTTACCAAACAGATGAACCTTAAGTTCGAATCCACTTTGGAGCGGGGCTCGCCTTATTCACCCTGAAGGTATACAACAAAGTTTAACTGTGGGAAAAGTTTACTTCAGAGTCCGATCAATGCCTGGAGATTGAAGAGAAGCATTGACGTCTTTTGTCTAGAACTTACCTATTTTTTTTTCTACATACATTATCCTTCGTCTTCTCTGTCTTTATTTCTTACCCTCTGTCTCTTTCTCTGCCTGTCAATTATATACGGTTTTTAATAATATAGTTTAAATCACATTTTATTAATTTGTGAGATAACAATCTAATTCATTTAATTATTCTAAAACCTTATTAATTTATTACATTATTTAATATATTTATGTATACATATAATATATGAGGAAAGCGACACCCAACCTGGTGTAGAAGTATATAAGTATAGTTTGTATGTTTATCCTTAAATATAAAAGTTTAATAAATACTTATTACCCGTGTAAATCCAAGACGTGCCACTATGCTATTAAAGTAAATACAAAACTGTGTACTATTGAATGTACACTAACATACATATATTCAGGGTCTACTTCGATATTCCAAGGGCAATATATTCGTGTAGTGTCAATGGACTTTCCCACCGTATGCTATGTTCAAAACAATACGCATCATACATTATTCATCAACGCATAGATGATGTAAGTCGTCTTAAAAACTATAATTTTCCTATTAGTAAACAAAAACAATTGAAACGTAATAACGAAATAATTATTAATTACTATAGATTGTTATTTAATTGAACTCTATCGACTAGACTATAAACAGTCGTATTGCAATACGAAAGTATTCCCAAACCCCTTAGGGAGTAATTTTACAACAGGATATTTGCATGTGGTTATTTTGCGGGGTAATTCTACTATTTTATAACGGTTATGTTGCATTCTATATTCTATTACGATGTAAATTCAATCGAACTGCAACGGTATCACTGAGTTAGTTGATTAGAGAAACTTATTATAAAGTAAAATATAGAGTATTAAGGCAAATTATGTGTAAGTAGAATTGCCCCATGATTTTATTTACACTTCCGTGAATGTATCTGGTCAGTAGGTATGGTTTAATTGTTTATAAAAATACTAGTAGTCGCCCGCGGCTTCGCTCGCCTATTAGGTTGTTGGTTGTCGTGTGCTAGCCAAAAAAGTAGCCTATGTCCTTTCTAGGAGTTTAAATATGCTTCATACTAAATTTCATCAAAATCGGTTCATTGGTTTGGTAGTAAAAGAGCGACAGACAGAAAGAGTTACTTTTATATTTATAATACTAATATAGATTTAAATTAAACAATATTGTTTACATCTATAAATAATAAATATATATCACTTCAAATGTTACCTATAAATATTAATTTAAAGCGTTTAGTGACAAGTCGATGGTGCTACTTTTATAATAAACAAACAAATAACGCATGCGTAAATAATCCAATGCAATTGCGTTGAGATGAGGGAATAACGTTCTCTGATTGGCTATTTACAAAACATGCAACTGTTTCATTGGTTCGTTTATGGAATCCGAGTCTTGATGATAGGATATTTTTACGAGTGTAGCCTTAAAATATTTTTATTAGAATCGAATGTCGCAATGAACAATCACGTTCAATAGGTTATTTGACTGGTTTTATTAAACCCATTTTATATTATTCGGTAGAGGTTTAGGAACCCAGTAAATTTGATTTTTATATTTGTTGTATATATTTGTCGAAAAATATCATATTAAAAAATCCATATTTAAATAGCGCGCGAAAACGCTACTTGGACAATATGGCACTGCAATGGGATCGGTGACATCACTTGTCTGTATTTTAATCTGTGGTACATGTACAAAGCAAACAAAGTTAACAAGCAATTTACTGCATTATAAGCCCTGCAAATCAGGAGCGTTTTGTGTCACGTGACAAACGTTTAAAAAATTGCATTTTTAGTTATGGATTTTTGAATAAATCATGTATTTTTTTCAACTTACATGAATAAATAACAATTTTTAAACTCATAATATATACTGATTACAATAATTGCCATTTTATACTTTACATGGTATAAAACAAAGTCGCTTTCTCTGTCCCTATGTCCATTTGTACGCTTAAATCTTTAAAACTAAGCAAAAGATTTTGATGCGGTTTTTTTTTATTAGACAGAGTGATTCGAGAGGAGGAGGTTTTTGTATGTATTGTAATTGTACATAGACAATATAGTTAAGTAACACTGATAATCTTAAAAGCTTCTAATGTGATGTCGTAACTAAACAAATTCTGTAGTATATTTAGTATCAGTATTTCATCCGTGCGAAGCCGGGGCGGGTTGCTAGTAGCCTATATTTAGTGTCGATGTTCATACAGTATAGTTACAGGTCAGTGTATATATTAGCGTCTCCGTGTCAAGTAAATCTTCGAAGCAGTGTGATCATATCGTCTGCTCCGTGTAAATATACAACGCGACGCGTCCGATATTTCAAAGACTTATCTTTGCTATAAATAATGTTGTCTTTATAGTCACTGTATTTATTCGATACTAGCTCTCCATCCCGGCTTTGTAACAGCGATTTAAGAATTACTTTTGTTAAGTCTAAATTCCATACCAAAAAAAAGTAAAAAAAAAAACCCGGTGAGTTTCTTTTCTCAAGTCTGAGGTGTTAAATTCCGAACCAGTGGTAGATTTTTTTGACTATCAATAAGAAAGTGTAATCACTTCTATTTTGAATAAAGATTTTTGATTTTGATACCAATTCGATTGGTCCGATCTGAACCACCTAGAAACGTACAGAATACCAAAATACCAGCTGCTCGCCCCAACTTTGTCCGGGTAAAAAGATCTGAACCCATACCGGGTCTAATCTAAACTTTTTAGAGGTCACTATAAACACACAAATACAAAAAGTAATAAATATCATCGAAATTGTTCAATTACAAGTTTAACTTGTTTACTAATAGATAAAAATCCACTACTATAGTAGTAGTGGATGAAAGCAACTATGTAATTATATGTTACTATCATAACTCTTTCCCGGTCTAATTAAAACTATAAACGTTTATCAGGACGACAAAGTCTCATCGCTTTTATCTCCCAGAAGGCAGACAGATATAACTTATTCAACATATATTATGTTCTTTGTATTCGAATAAAAGTAGTTTTAAATCTATACTATATATACTATATAATATTATAAATGTCGCTGTATGTAATCTGTCGCTCTTTCACAACCAAACGAGTGAACGGAATTTGCTGAAATTTGGTATGAAGCAAACTTTTTTTTGGATCTTTTGTCCAACACTGGTACGTCAGTCCCATTGTACCCTTTTCCTCTGACGAAGGATCTGCTAGAATACTCTGAAAAAATCCAAGATTGAACAAACATACATTTAAATTACATAAAAGTAACTTTCTCCCATTCTGAGTCTTGCCACATTCCATCAACAAATGATGTAGGTCTTCATAACTTCCACACTTATCGCATTTAGGAGAATCAGTTTCCTCATAAGAAAACCTAGAACTTTTTGATGGAATATGGCCGGACCTAAGGTGATGAGCTGTAGTAAAATAAGTCCTGTTTGTTTTTAATCTGGCAAACCAAGGTATGTGAGGAGGCTCACTTTGAAATTAAGCAAACTTGAACTTCAAAAATAGGACATAGGCTACGGTTTTTGCCTAACACATGACAATCGACCCCCTAAAACACGAGCGAAAACGCGAGCGGCAATTAGTACATTATCATAATATATTTAATTGTACTTTGAGATATACTTCTAGATAGTCTGTATAAGCTTCCCAGCTTAGACTATAAGCGACGAAAGGTAGTCAACAGTTGAGAAACTATACGCACACCAGTAAAGTATTACGATGTATGACGAGCGCAGCTGTCACTCACACCAAGATAATACAATTCTTCCTAATCCTTCTTAATAAATGTGCTAACTTAGCACAAATGTACTTTTCTGCCCCTACTATAAAAGTAAAAAAAGAAAACTAAAGTAAAAGCCTGTAAATTTCCCACTGCTGGGCTAAGGCCTCCTCTCCTTTTGAGGAGAAAGTTTGGAACATATTCCACCACGATGTTCCGATGCGGGTTGGTGGAATGCACATGTGGCAGAATTTCGATGAAATTAGACACATGCAGGTTTACTCACGATGTTTTTCCTTCACCGCCGAGCACAAGATAAATTATAAACACAATTAAGCACATTTATATAGGGGTGCTTGCCTAGGTTTGAACCCGAAGTCATCGGTTAAGATGCACGCCTTCTTACCACTGGGCCGTCTCAGCTCTTCTCAGAACTACAGAACCTGTAAGAATTACAGGTAGACAATTAGTCATACTATACGTGTAATGATTCAATAAAAAATGTTATTAAAACGTAAATATTTACACGCTAGATCTTTGTCTGAAATCAAAACAAACACATTGATTTATAATTACATCACAACCTGAAGACATGTTTGTTTGAAAATAATCATGATAGGACGTCCGTGCCATTGACTCGTGTCTCCATTCTTTCTCAACCGTGCCAGTGGGTTTCTAGACTACAACTTGGGTTGTAAACATTGGGTTCAATCGCGTGGAAACCGCTGATTCGCATTCAACTTCGAGTTTATGTAATTTTTTTTTATGTTAATTGTAATTATAGCACACGGTTTCATCCGCGTTGCTCAATAATCTATGCTTCCTTGCAAACGTATTTATAATCAGTTTCATTCAAGATAAGTGCATCTATGTGTCTTGAGAGAAATCGACACGAATATTTTATGTCTATGTATATGCCCTCTCCTTGCAATCTATCTTTTGTCTTAAATTTTCGCGATTATTACACATTGAAATAAAACTAGTTTTAACGGATTTGAATCGCGTATTTTAATTATTTTTAAACTCCCGACATTCATCCAGTCTACCCGTGACCACGAACACTGTAAAGTGCTCGAAACGTCGGGATGTTAAAAATAATTAATATACGCGATTCAAATCCGTTAAAACTAGTTTTATTTCAAAATCTATCTCATTCTTTCTCTTCTCACTATCTGCTCATAATATTATATAAAATCATATACATTTTGTTATTGTTTTAATTCAGATGGCATTTCAATAAAAAAAATGTGCTTGTTATTTAAATATTCCTAAACGTTGTTAATTTATTTCATAGTATTTGTTATTTAGTGCATAGTACAGTAGCAGCCTGTAAATTTTTCACCACTGGCCTAAGGTCTCCTTTCCTATTGAGGAGAAGGCTTGAAGCATATTCCAATACACTGCTCCAATGCATGTGGGCGGATACGCATGTGGCAATTTTGATGAAATTAGTCACATTAATGTTTCCTCACAGAGTTTTCCTTCAATGCCGAGCACGAGATGAATTATAAACACAAATTAAGCACATGAAAATGCAATAGTGCTTGCCTGGGTTTGAAACCACAATTATCAGTTAAGCTGAACGCGTTCAAACCACTGGGCCATCTTGGCTTTCGTACAAAGTATAGAGCGAGGAAAAACTTCGTTTTAACCCCGTGTCCCAAAAAGGTCAATTTTTTATTAAAATTACATGTTTCGTTTTCTACGACCATTTCCTGTTTTTCTATTCTGGACAAGGTGTAATTCTGAAATAAATATGTTTGTAAGTATTCAGTTTAACTAACCTTAAATGGAACTATTGTTTTTTTATAACAATTAACGTTTTAAGCGACTTGTTATCGCTACATTTCCAAGGTTTGAATACTAATAACTGAGGGGTCGGTTTTAGTGATACTTTACTGAAAATAATACGTCGATACAACGCGTATTAGAGTATAAAGCCGTTGATAAAAAAATATATTTTCTTTATTAATTTCTCTTTTATTATTTTGATAATAATGAAAATTTTGCTAATTGCCCGTCGCTAAGCGAGGGCTCATTTGAGGAGTAGTTTTGAACGAAACTGCTCAAATATAGATCTATCAGGTGTACGTAACATAACATAACAAATTAAGATCGGTAATAATCTACTTCCATATTCACAGCCCTCACCTCTCGAAATTTAGAAAAAAATGTGTGGCTTTTATTTTTTCTAAAAAGGACAGATTATTTGGCCAGTATTACGTGTCAATAATTAATTCAACGTAAAAAAAAAAACTTGGAACGTGGTATTATAACAAACATGAAATCCATTACAGCAATATTTTTGTCGCTGATTGTATGTAGGGGTAATCCTCAGAAATTATGTTTCAATTCTAAAAAATAAATCATTGGTAGAAAGCTTAAATTATAATTAAATATATAATTTACTTTATTAATACACCGCGAACCTAAAGTTGGGGTTCGTAGCTGTTTTCAAATTAAACAATTACAAAATTTAATTATTCGTAAAACTTTGAAGGACAGCGTTGGAATATTCATTAAGTTCACAACATTATATTCGTTTTTAACTTTGGTTAATTTTATGCGCGACGTAAGCAGAGAAGCCTGCGTTCGATGTAGATTACACATGCTACGGGTTTCCATAACATATTTCCTTAAAAGGATAGAAGTGTGGTTCAAAGGTGAAAGGTCTTATAATGTAATTATAGTTTAATGGGTTCGTTTTATATTTTATATCAATTGTTTTTGTTTGTAAGAAATCATTACAAAAAACTACCCTCGTAGACGACTGAGAAAAATTGCCTTTGGCAATTTCCAAAAAGTAATCTTGGTCATTGCTCAATGCATCTTGGTCAATGCCTATAGATGGTGGTACCACATATCATTTGATGTAACATTTGCTAGTATGCGTATCTATATTCAATAAAATAATAAATCGAATGTATGTGTTTTTTTTTAGCGAAGAACCTGGAAGTGACACTTTCGTTGTCAAACTGTTATGTTTCTTATAAACTGACTGGTCGCTTAGACTTATAGTAATAGCACGTATTCTATTAAGAATTATGAAATACTGTATGACTGGAAAACAGCAATACTTGATAACGTCGTGTTCCGTTTTCATGAGTGTGTGTGAGACAGTGCACAACTGGCACGAGGGATCTTACTGCCAAAGGCTTCCAAAGGTACCAATGTCTATAGGCAGTGATGAGCATTTATGATGAATTTGCCAACTATCACCAATACCACTTTGGAAACAAAAATATTATCTTACTCTTATCTTACCTACTTCACAAGATTGGCGCATTGGTTAAACAAGTAATGGTGAATAATTCTCATAGCACCAATATCTATATGTAATTGTGATACTATATAAGGGTACATTTGAATGTTCACCTATATATTTCAGTCAAAAGTAGTTGCTCTACGCAGTTTAACCCTCACTTAACGTTTTTCCTTAACTTAACCTTCTCAATAAATGAGCCACCTATCGAAGAAGAATATTTCCAAAATAGACGGATAAATCCTGAAATAAGTGAATTTAAACAAACTAAGTCTTCAGCTGTACATAATAGTTCACACTTATCATAAAAATGCGACAAAAGTAATTTGGCTTCTTAGAGTGTTACGGGCTTACCATTTTATCTACTGCAGTTAAGTCATTCATAAACTAGGTGACGCATTGTCATGGTTTTGGACGATCAAATGGTGGCTGATTTTCTATCTGTAACAAAATAATACAACAACAACAAAATGATACCTTGTATATAATATGAGTAAATATCTTGGAAACTATAAAATCTATGAAAACAAGAGATGTTTTCTTTACTTTTATTACCCAACTATTTTGTATAACTGCAGTTTCAAAATTGAGTGTGACGAACTACTCACAGCAAGTGAGTATCTTACCCTATCTTTAAAATAAGTTTATTCGCTCGATAAACGCCACACCATTTTCCCCACGTTATGTGAAGGGGCATGTGGGGCGCATAGGGACTGAGGGCGTCGGAATATACACAACGTAAAAACAACGGTATCCATTTTTTCGGTTGATGTTACAAGATCGCTAGATCGCTTGCACATACATATTCTGAGCCCTTCAGTGGGTTCCCATCGTTAGGCTTGAGTAGTTTAACTCGCCTACCCCACCCGGTGACGCTGTAGAGGCCAATAGGCCCAACAGCAATACACAGTTCGAAAAAAGAAATAAAAAAAAAAAATAATAACTACCGTGACGTCCCAACAGTAGAGGTTAGGTTTACATTGATTTTTGGGTTAATACATCATTAGTATGTAACCCCATTTTAAACTACTTCGTCATTTTATGATTAATATCAATAACTGTGATCGCGTGTGATTGTAATTCGATTTTTATTTGATTATTTATTCATGGTACGAATACACACGGATAAGAATGATTAAAGTTTCCTTATGTAATAAATACAGGAAATATGTTATGTATACAGTTTAAATGATTTAAAATCTATAGAGACGTCATTATGTATCCATATCTTCTCTAGCTTCGTATCTCAGTGATACCATAGTCTCATAAACCATTTATCAAGTCTTCTTAATTCGTTATACCTATCTGATGCTTGAATACTAAATATTTCCAGTAAATTATTTATTGTTATTCTTACTTTTATTAAAAATAAGTATTTGGTACTGTTTCCAATGTACCAAACGTATCAAATCGACCTTCCATTTTTACTCCCATAGGGGCAAAATAAACTAAATTTCAAGTACATATTTGCATTGTCGTGTATTTGAATTAGCATCAAGTTTCCTGTTACAGAAGCAGTTCACATGATGAGAAAGAAATGAAACTATCATCAGAGCCATTGCAGCTGGGCCCTCCGCCCCGAACCTGCTACCCGCTGGTCGTAATACTGGCGCGCGATCAGCGAGACACAGCGGAGCTCAGGCCGGATGATACGGTAAAATAATTAAGCCTTAATAAAATAGAACACCATATAAACAAAAGAGTTGAGACAGCCTAGTGGTTAGACATAGGCCTGAGGAGAGCAGATCACAGTATGGGGGCCTAGATTGCATTATTTCAACATGATCTCGCAACAACTCCGATGAATGACCAAGATGGACATAGCAGTGGTCTCAGTCCATAAGAATCCCCACAAAATCCTGTCTTCGCACCCACAGGGACCGAAGACATTTTAAGCACTTTTCTGAAAATATCTACTGTCTCAAAAAATTGGAGAAATGTTTACCAAAGTTTTCGAGTTCAATCCGCGGAAAAGCAACAGAATTTTCGGGTATTTAATTGAAGTTCAAAATTTATCCCCTACTTGTCGGTTGAAAATGCCCTATCTATATCTTATAACCTCAATAAAACAGATTACCATCAAGTATTATGGCGTTTTGCAGATTGTCAATCATCGCTGCCTTCGCCTTTTCAAATTGAACTGTACAAAACTAAAAATTTCTTAATAGAATTTATTTTTCCCTCGATCCAGGTAGCCCTAGTGACAGTTGTTCACATCCGGGACGACCAGTGCCCGCTGCCTAGCGGCATCATAGCTCAGTATTTGAAACAAGCTAATGGACATTTGTCCTGTTTAAAGGTAGGTCTATATAGATACTATACCTAATTAATCTCAACTATTGCCAGGGTATATGGAAATTAGAAGAGGCGTTAATTTCCGAAACGGTGGTAGGTCTTTGGCAAACGATAAGCAAATGTAATACTTACATAGAATAAAGATTTTATCTTTAACATTGACTTGTCTGCAAGATATTGCAGTTTTATAACCGAACCACTGAGTTTTCATGAGCTTATTATTTATGTCGTGGCGGTGATGGAAAGTATTGCCTTCCATGTGTCGAATGAAATTCTGGAATAAATCTTCTCAAAGTAATTAGCCATGTATGATTGCGAGTGTCCAGTACTACTTCTTCTAACCATATCTATTGCAGTTAACTTCGACAGACACTTCAACTATTCGACAAATTGTCACCGAAAATTTTCAGAACAATCTTTAGACACTAACTTAATATTTAACCTCTGAGTTAGAAAATGTCGTGTTGGTGATTTTTAAACATTTTTTTTATGTAATTGATTTGTATTGTTGTGACTCTGTGAGCCTTGGAAACGTATTGCTTAATAATGGGTTGAATTTTATATTTCAAATCAATTAAGACTAATATGAACGATCGTTACCCAGAGAAGGACAAGGGGTTATCGTCGGTCATCCCCATTTGTAAACGTCACAAAAACTTGATTGTCCGATCATCATAATATAATGTAATGTAGCTTAATTACATCAGGAGTATTGATTAAAAATGAAAAACAAGGTCGATTCGATGTTCACAATGGTTTAATAGACAGTTGTTTTCTGACTTTTAAAGTTTCTGTTTCCGTGGATTATCACTCGCCTAGTAAATTTTCAAACGTATTCACGTCAATCTCGAATGAAATAAATTTAAGAGATTAAAAAACTAAGAAACAAGCTTTTAGCACGCACTAAAACTTACAAATGGAGCGTTTAGCCAAATATAATACATTTTTTTTATCATGGGAATTAATTTCAAACGGCCAGTCCACCATCGTAGAGAGGTCGCCATATTTGATTTGTAATGACGTTTCTTAGCTAGTCATGTATTGTCATCATAACACAAAGCGTGTGCAAAATTTCACCCTAATCAAAGACAGGGAATTGGGTCAAATTAAGGTTCCAAGATTTTCTTACATACATGCTAACTATGTATCACAAGTGAAGTGTTAAAAGCTTATTAACGTCGTGGCGTGTCAGTAGTATATAGAACTTAACGAATGCGTTCCAGCAACTGTACGTGTCGGGCGAGTCCGGCGAGGCGTGCGAGGGCGAGGGCGAGGCGGGCGGCGGGTACGCGCGCGAGGCGCTGTGCTGCGTGTGCGCAGCCGCGCCGCTGTCTCGCGCGCTGCTGCCCTGCCGGCACGCCTGCCTCTGCGCGCGCTGTTTGCGTGAGTCCCATCTTACACCATCAGTATTCATTACATCCGACGTCAAGTTAAAATTATACAGATGAATAAAATTTAAATATAATTACGATGTTTTTATAAATTATTCATTTGTTAGCAGTAGTCGTAAACAATATGAATAAATTACGTGAGACCAATTTCGTTAACTTAATAGTTTCCGAAATAACAATACAAACAACAACTTTGTAAAGAGATTTTACTAAGTTGTTCAATAAAAATGCAGTTTACCCCCTAATCAATCGTACAACTCCGGTAGAGGACGCAGCGGAAAGGTTAAGGTTTTAATAAGCTGAAGCTGCGCTTTTTTCATCAATGGGACCTGTAAATTTCGGTAATCGTAACCCGTAAAATTTTGTAAATTTCCCACTGCTGGGCTAAATACCTCTTCTCCCCTTGAGTTGAAGGTTTGGAGCATATCCCACCACGCTGCTCCAAAGCGGGTTAATGAATCAAAATAGGTCAAACAATAATAAACTACTTATATAAATTAATAACAATCTATAAACTTAAACGGTTGTTTGGAAAACTACGTCATTGGACTCAATTTAATTTCCAATTTGTTTTGTAACTTTTCCTTTCCAATTTTTTTTTTTTTTTTTTTTAAATAAATATGAGACAACATCACATACATTACTCTGATCCCAATGTAAGTAGCTGAAGCACTTGTGTTATGGAAATCAGAAGTAACGACGGTACCACAAACACCCAGACCCAAGACAACATAGAAAACTAATGGTAATCTACATCGACTCGGCCGGGAATTGAACCCGGGACCTCAGAGTGGCGTACCCATGAAAACCGGTGTACACACCACTCGACCGTGGAGGTCGAGAATCGAGGTTTAGAAGTTCGATTATGTTTTCTGGAAGTATATATATGATAATGTGTTTGGCTTATAACCCTTATCGCCATGGGGGTCATTGACGCCCCATTGTAAAACAAAACATTCCTAATTGAAAACTGTAAGGTACCATTACAAATCTAGTTTGAGATCTTTAATAAAATACCATCTTCGTTTAAAAGATGTCTGATGTGTATATTTGTGTGTGTGTTTATGTGCACATCATATCTAAACTTGACGGCAAATAATGACGTAGGCTCTAAAGCGTCTTTGTTTTCACCCCACGTATAATGAGTACTCACACACAGAGTATGATTACTACTTAAGTAAGTCGTGGACAAGTTAGGGTACGTGTCCCTTTGCAGAGAACACCTTTCATATTTATCCCTTCATTAATTATTTATTTCCTATGATAAAAAATTAATAAAGTTATTTATTTTTAGAATTCGGTTATATCTATTCGGATTTGTGTCCATAATCATATTATAAATGTGAAAGTAACTCTGTATGTATCTGTCTGTTTGTATGTTGCTCTTTCACGACCGAACCGCTGAACCAAGTTTGATGAAATTTGGTATGAAGCAAGCATTTTTTTATGGTATAGGTTGGTGGATGAGCATATGGGCCACCTGATGGTAAGTGGTCAGCATCACCCGTAGACAATGACGCTGCAAGAAATATTAACTATTCCTTACATCGTCAATGTGCCACCAACCTTGGGAACTAAGATTTTATGTCCCTTGTGCCTGTAGTTACACTGGCTCACTCACCCTTCAAACCGGAAAACAACAATACTGAGTATTGTTGTTAGATAGTAGAATAACTGATGAATGGGTAGTACCTACCCAGACGGGCTTGCACAAAGCCCTCAACAAGTAAACCACATTATTGCACAAAAATCAAAAACAAAAAATTGTGCAATTGTTATTATTATTTACTTAGCTACCCTCAGCGAGGTGAAGTCAAACGTTTTCTATTATATATTCAGCAGTAATATATAACGATATGCATGTATTCGCATTACGTATTCGATCCGTGGTCCGGTGATCTGCATCGGTGGAAGAATAAAGAGGAAGCGGTCGCGAATACCAACTCAGCGGCCGTCACGGGTTATATTTAACTATTCACAAGCCGTTTTACGCAACTTTCGATATATATATATATATATATATATATATATATATTTTTTTTTTTTTTTTAACTGGCAGCATTAAAACGAATGAAGTATAGTTTATGGTAATTTTTACCCAAGCTTAGGATTAAACACAGAAAAATAAAAATGAGTAAGATTTGTACTATGGGCGGTCTTATGGCTAATTCACTATCTCTTGCAGACAACCCAATCAAATCAAATATTTTGTTAAAATTAATAAATACACCGTTGCAGAATCTTGATTTTAATTAAAAGAAAAAGTTAGCTTTATTAATTGTGTATATTTATTAAGACATTAATTAGTCCATTATTTGCACCTATACTCTTAATTACGTCAAAATTCTTGTCGCAGCTTATATTATCTGTAGATTTAAGACCGCTCCCACACGGGTGCATCAATGAGTATAAAAAAAAATGTAATTATAAAATCTTTAATTGAAATATGTTTTACGAATTATGCCAATTTAAGTGTTATAATTGTTATAGTCTGTGCGTCAATTAATATTTTTAATTATTATTTTTTAATCTATTATATACAAACTGACGCTGTAGATTTTTAATAAAAAAGATAAAATGTTGCCAGTTAAAGATATTTTAACTAGATGTTATTAAAAAACAGAATTGGGGTCAATCTTGAAGTAATATAAATGTACGGAGTATATTTATGATAAAATGGACGAATCTGTAAGGCTAGTCATTCTAAACGACAGAATGGATATGAGCTTGATAAATCCTAATCCTTCCTATATTTTTATTATATACAAATTTATTTAGATTCAAATATTCAGAAATACAATTTGTTATTTGTTTGAAAACAATATATACAAAGGTCACATTAAATCGCGAAACGCTACCTCCTATGTCCTAATAATATTATCAGTATTCCAAACTCGTCGGATACATCCGATCGCATCTGTGCCAATGCCAGCAGTTTAAACTCTAAACCTTCGCCAACGACCTTTGGAACCCATTTGGTGAGGATAATGTTAGGGCCATTATCGGACATACAATAACTCTTATTATTATTGTATATATTTCGTAACCATTTAATATTGCACCACATTTTATTCAATAATTGTTTATTTATGTATAGTACGACACAACTTAGATGTAGTATCGGCATAATTCGTAAAACCGATCACATCCAAATTGAGTACGCTGTCCCAAATTATCAATATTTATTTCTCACGTGTGTATGGTCTTTACACAAACGTAATAACTTGTAATAACATATGACATATGATGATGTAAATTGTAAATAATTTACATGCACTTGCTTTCTCGGGTTGAACTGACGCGAAAATCTATAGCGTCGAATGGTGCGATAGGGAGCTATTTCTATTGGTTGTGTAAATCGACAGTAATCGGTTTTATTATCATTTCATTTTCCGATGCTACATCTAATTTTTGTCGTACTATACATAAATAAGAAATTAATACGTCACTTTTATAGTCTAAATATAAAAAAGACGGAAATTGCGTAATTCATTTAAAAATTACATATTACTAATATTTTAAAAACAAAAACTTGTGAGGATGGATGTACGTATGTTAGTTTAGTTAGCTTTTCCACGAAAAAAATACTCAACAGATTTAGATGAAATTTTACAGTAAAATAAGTTATACATCAGAATAACATTAGGCTACAATTTATACTGATTTTATGTAATTTGATCATACATATAAGTACCTAGTCGCTAGTATTAATTTAGATGACGGTAATTACGTTTGTTGATAATAAATGTTTACTTTTCCAGCTAAATTAGACAAGTGCCCAATATGTCGGAGCGTGATCACAAGCTACTTCTGCATCCGCAACGAGGAGGAACCGCTGTCAGAACTAAAGCAGAATTTCCCCCTCAACCGGCGCCTCCTCAATTTATTCCACTATCACTAGCGAATAGTAAGTACGGTCAACATAAAAATGGATTTGTTACGAAACGTCTAATCTTCTAAATTAACATTTGAAATTGTTTATTATTATTGGAGTTATTAATTGTATTTTAAAGCTCGTAATGTTTTGTTTTTTTTATGAACAGTATTGAAGGCGGTTCATTTTAAACCTGCTGGTCACGTGGTTTGTAATTTAATTTTCAGTTAATTAAAATTTCGAAATAGTTATTGATTGCGTTGTTTCTGAATATCTTTATAGATCATTTGTCTATGATTTATAGTGTTCTCAGATAGTCGAGAAACTTCTGGATTGTTCAAATTTAAATTGTTTTGATTTTGTATGTACTAAATTATTAAACTCAAAATCAAAATAAAATTCATTCAAGTAGACTTTTACAAGCACTTTTGAATCGTCATTTAACAATTAAGTGAAGCTACCACCGGTTCGGAAAGTAGATTCTACCGAGAAGAACACGCAAGAAACTCAATTTACTCTTTTTTAACATTTAAAAATACAAAGTCATGTTAGCCAAAGATATATCTTAAAAAGTATTGCCGTTAAGATATGTGTATCTCAAACACATTCTCATTTCGAATAATCCTGTTTACAAGTTATATTTTATAATATCTGTATTTATAAAACTAAAAAGCTATGCAAATAAAGTACCGAGAAATTCAGGCCGAGTGAATCGCCATTTTAAATTCATGTCGTTTCGTACTCGCGTTGAACAAAATAATATAAACGATACAATTGAAATGATTGGAAGATTAGACGTTTAAATAAACTCAAACTACAACAGAACTTATGATTAGTTGTAATTAATATCTGAATTAACGTAATTAATTGTTTGTAATTAAAAATGAAAACGGCACAAAGAATTACGATTCTGTGATAGAGAAAGACCTTTTTTTTCAAACATGGATATCGATTCGGATGTATTAACAAAACAATTGACGTAAAAATAATCGTAAACGAATCTAAAAATTCGTCGTTGTAAAACAAAGACTTTCTGGAAATTGTTTTTTTTTCGCATCAACTTGCATGCTTCTAGTATAGATTTCACGCGTTAAACTGAAAACGTCAAAATGACATTGACAGCTGTCAAGTGACATACGAATGTCATATAGTCAGTTGTTTCGACATTAAATTTGTATCAAAAGTTGTTTTGATTGTAATAGTATGAAACAATACATGATTACCTGACCCTAGGATTATTCTTTAAGTGCCATCGTCAGTGAGATTAAAACTCATGTTAGGCCAATGACAATCCAGAACCATCCCGGTATTACAAGACCATATTATGAAAGACCAACTATTCGAAGATCACATTTCTTCATCATTAAAAAAACCCCTATGATTAAATATCGAGACTCCATTTTTTTGTTTTTTTTTTTATTCCATAAAGCATGGTAGCGTGTTTTCGTTTATAACTAAACTGCCGAAATACCAAAAAAAAAAACAATGTATTCTTTTAAAGTTATAAATAACACAAGGACGGCTATTTAAAAAATATTGTCTTGATTTGTTTTTTTATTACAATTAAAAAAATTAATATTATCTGTGCATATTATTTAGTGATGTATGTAAAAGACAAATTATATTAAGTTATCGAGATATGTGAATTACGTTTTTTTTTTTAAATATAGAATATTATTTTAACTGTGTAATAGCTAGTCTTTATTCGCTTTTATTTTCTTGTTTTATATGTATTTGCTTTCAGAGAATGGTTAAACTGTTTTATTTACACTTTCGACATTTCATTTATAAAAAAAATAACATGCAATTGTTCCTATAAGCTGTTTAGTATGATCAAATAGTGTACGTGTAATTATTTAGTGTATATCTTCAAAATTATCAAAATAAATGTAATAAATGAAATGTTTTTAATATTTATATATGAAATTAAATGAAAATCAATTAAGAGTGTGGGTGCAATGTATGCAACTGTGATAAATGCTTTGTGAATTCGCTAAGTTATGTATATAATTAATTAAATAAGTAAATTTTAAGTATTAAAAAGTAAGTTATTATTATTATTTTTCGTTCACGATATTGTAGCTTAATTCAGGCACTATACGCAATTATATAGTTCCAATTTAATGTCTATAATATATAACATTTCGGCCTTCATGTTAAATATATGTCATTATCAAAGGTCTTCCAATTAATGATTACATATAAAACATATATTTTGTGACATAGAAAAATAAAACTGTTGAAATTAATATAAGATACGATATTTTTTTAATTATCTGTGTTAGGGTAGCCTTATCTCATTTTCTTAGTTTAATTTTTTTTTCTTGTTAGATAATTTCAACGTAAAGTTATTTTCAATAAGATAAGGCTACTTACAAGAATGGAATTCTGTTGAATAATATTGTTTGTGTAAACAGATCTCATCGATCTCAATTGCAAAAGTCAAATTCTGAATGATAATCCTCATAAGAATATTGTCTATAATTACTTTAATATTGGCTAAGCCAGTGGTTCTCAAACTCTCTCCCAAGAGCTCCATGAAATCACTTTTAAGTGTTCGGTAAATAATTTAGTTAAATAAAATCTGCCTTCAAATGATCAATGTTGTGAACATTTTATTTAAATTGTTTTTTAATAAAATTAAATAATTTATTTTATTATACTTTAAAGTAAGTCACATAGATTGCAAAAATTAAAACAAATGATATACTGTAAACTCGTCGTAATGTAATGTTTTCAACTTTAGAAAAGTTAAGAACCACTGCCTCAGACAGGCATACAACTACATTTTAAAATATATGTGACAGTCAACTTATATGCCACTAATCATATTAAAGTCAGATTTTGCTTTATCCTGTACGCTGACACATAAAATAAACACGTGCTATTGTTACACGTGTCTGTGTAATGGCCTTCATTAAATCGAGATTAAAGTAATTAAGCCTGCAAAACCACATTTTTTCGTAAAAAATATATTTAGTTTAAACTCTTCGTGTATAGTTTCGAGTATAACACATCACGATACACATACGTCACGTCAAATTAAGTTTCCATAGACATGTAAAGACCATTCCACGAAACGAGCTCCCAAAAGTAATCGTGAGC
The DNA here is from genome assembly GCF_905220365.1 of Vanessa cardui. Taxonomy (NCBI): domain Eukaryota; kingdom Metazoa; phylum Arthropoda; class Insecta; order Lepidoptera; family Nymphalidae; genus Vanessa; species Vanessa cardui. The sequence goes on along the minus strand of NC_061142.1, from coordinate 1,612,464 downwards.
GCTGATTGGTTAATGCGCGTGACCTTCAATCAAATCATTCGTTACGATTGGCTCGCTTATAACTAGCCGTGTGTTCGACCAATGAGAGCCGAGAATTATTTAAATAGTTGTTCGATTCGTGGAATTGTCTAGATCATTAGTTTATGCGTCGATATGTCACAGCAAGCCTTGCCACTAGCAAGCCTTAATACGCTTCCTAATCTGGTAATTAGTTTTGTAATTTAACCTAAGTATTTCAGTATATATGTTTCATGTTTAACAACCGTCCAACCGCCATTAAACCCATGTCATCGATAGGATAAAAGATAGAACTCTACAGAAATAATTCAGCGTTCAAAATGCTTAGTTTTTTGTTTTATTCCAAGGCACTAAATACCTTATGTAAAATGATTACCGATTGACCAAATACTCAAACGACCAATTCGAATAGTGCCGCAAAATATCGACTAGAAATTTACAAATTGTCATGTATGTTCCAGTGGCAATAAATCATTGCATCGATAAATGTACTATCGATATCAGATGAATAAATAGTATTGATGGAATCGATGTTGTGATTTTTTTTACGTGATTAAAGTTTATATCGATTAACTATCGATAATTGTGACTTGTGACGTGCATTCAAATGACTAAATTCGAAATATAAATATAATTAAACGTCAAATCCCCTTAAATTCAAAGAAATGTATAGTAACTGAATGCAATTCAAATTGTTTTAATTTTTATTTTTAATGAAGATTTTTTTTTTTTTTAATGATAATAGTCAGTCTAGAGGCTGAGGGACGAGATGCGAAACGTTTCATAAAACCTATTTCGTTACTACGATTTGTGTTTAATATTACGTAGAGGCTAAACTAAAGAAATAGCAAGTGTATATTTTTGTCTAAAATATTGTAAAATTTGTAAATAAACAATTGCCAAAGTAAGAGTTATGTTTTTATTCATATAATTAGTGAATTGTTTACATCTTATACAGAACGAATAGTCCTATCTATTGGTAAGTCATCCTGAAAACATTTCCAGCTATTTACAATTTTCACTTGAACATATACTATACACTTATACTTTTACGGCTTAAACTATCATATACTTAAGTATATATGTTTATAACGAAGAATAAAATTCACAAAAAAAAATCTATGTTAATGTTTATGTCACATTAAACCAAAGACAATCTTTAATTTTTACTCTATACATAGAAATAGTTCGGTTGTCAAATAAAGTCAAAATTCCCTGCATTTTACTTTTTTTACATACAATTTCCAAATAATCGAATACTTTAACGGAATTTACCATAAATAATCGCTGAAATAATTTCGTTTCCGTAACCGTACGAGAAACCGATAAAACATAATAAACATATCTATTTCCATTCAGATTCAAAATCACATATCCATACGTCCCTTTGTATTAGTGATCTGGCAAGGAAACCGATTTCCCACAAACAACTTCACAATCACGACAGTTTCACAATATCTACGAAATCTGTCATAAGCAACAAAGAATGAGTGGTAAAATTAAAAAAAAAAAAACAAATATTCAAATCTGTAACTGCCAAATATTCTCCAACAACAAAATATTACAGAATTTTCTTACAAGTATACATTAGCTATACACTTATTATACTATATACACTTTAATAATTATACAGATTAATACAAAGTAAGTATCAACATGTAATTTATCATCCAGATCCTCCTTTTTCCTTTTCCCTCTCGGCGAACAACTGCGAGTTTTTGACAGCAGAATACAGATTAAACAGCAAATGCAGAGCTTGTATTCTGTCATTGAGCGTGTCACCCTGCACGGGAATGTCAAATAGAGCACAGACTAAATCTATGTATTGCGACAGTGAACAATCAATGTTGGCGGGAGGAAAGCCAACCTCGTTCAAGGTATCCTCCATAGTGTCTGGCCATTCCTCCATGAGGCTGTCTATGTCAGGCATTTTACTGAAAAATTCAATTTCTAAATTAACATTTTTATTAAAATTACTCGACTTAATTTGTTATTAGTATTAGGCTCGATAATATTTTATCTATGCATTTTTAGTGAAGTTAAAAAAAAGTTTGTTTGAATGCTGAAAAATAACTTTTGAAGTAAGTTTGTAAAGTTTTAAGAAACTAGAAAATAGAAATAATTTACTCTCTAAAATAAGAAAAAAGTTCCCATACCCAAAGGAAAAGATTAAATAAACAGCATTCGAGAGCTAGAGCCTCATCAAAAGACAGATAATCAGAATACTACGAATATTTCCCGCGCGACCACAATGGTATATAATATATCATGACGCTTAACGCTCTAATACTTCTCATTAACACGCCCCATAATAAGATGTTACATGATCAAATGCTTATATGTTGAGAAAGTAGATTTAATCGTCTTAGTAATTACTATTATGATGTTAAATTAGAAAGTTTGTTTTAAACTTAACTCTTATTATTGCACGTATAATACTGAAGAGTATCAAAATCAAAATAAACTTTATTCAAGTGGGCTGTCACAGGCCCTTTTGAATCGTCATTTAACAATTAAGTGAAGCTACCACTGGTTCGGAAATTAGAATATATTGAGCCGGCAAGAAACTCAATAGTTACTCTTTTTCAACATTTAAAAAATACAATCATATTAGTTAAATACAATGTATCCTGCCTGGAATTAATTCCATGCTTTTTTATCATCTACAAAATCTTGTATCGAATAATACGCCTTTTTACCAATGTATTTTTTATAAACGATTTGAATTTACGAAACGGTAAAGTTAAAAATGTCTGCGGAATTAATATTTGTTATTCTCATAAATTATTAAAAACAAAATAATGACCAAAAACTGCATATAAAAAATTGATGGTACGAGTTCAATAATACATAACACGCATAAGATATTGAATGATTACATTTTTTATCGTTTTCTTATTACTTACTTACATAAAAGCATATAACATGATGACTATGCTTTGTTTTTTATCACTAGCAACAATGCGATGCCGTTTTAAAAGACCGTCTAATGCAAATAATTATCCTCCATACTACAAACAGCTTACAGAGATACATGCAAATTTACGTACAATGTTTTCTTTCACCGTCACAGACACTTTTCGTCATGATAACTCAGCGCTGCTTGTCCAGATTTGAACCTGTGATCTTACTACCGACATGATATGTATTGGAAAACTTTGAATTCAATTTTCCATGAGCGTTAAGTGTGTGGCGGTTTACGATATTGTTTTACATATACAAAGTTTCGTTTAAGAGTCGAGATTCGACATACGAAAGAAATTAAATATAATCTTCTAATAAAACATACAGCTGCTGAATTCAATGACAATTAGTTACAATGGCGACAATAACATCACAGTACAGTCAGCTACAAAAAATAACATTGTTTGAAAATTATATACGTATGTTTAGTACGACACAAATTAGATGTAGCTTCGGAAAATGCAATGAAATGTATCGTGCCATTCGACGCTATTCGTCGCTATAGATTCTCGCGTCAGTTCAACCCGAGAAAGCAAAGCGCTTGTAAATCGACATGTCAAATTGACGAATATATTATGTCGTATGATATTACAAGTTATTACGTTTGTGCAAAGATCATATTCACATGAGAAATAAATATTGATAATTTGGGATAGCGTACACAATTCGGATGTGATCGCTTTTTCGAAATTTGCCGATCCTACATCTAAGTTGTGTCGTACTATACATTTACCACTAAACTATTGACTTATATAAGAACCTAACAAACACTTCACTATATACTTATGAATGTTCGTCGTTAAGATTTGGCGAGTGATATAGGCACTTATAGCGCCTACGCGATTGTTTGTCAACGTGTATTGTATATTATTTTTATGTCGACTGTACCTCGCGTAGGTGAAGGTGGGCGGCGGCTTGGCAGAGTGCAATTCGCTCACGTCCTTGACCCAGCGCTCGATCGCCTTCGGATTCTTCTCAGCGTTATCTATCTTCCGCGTTAACTGTGAATACAAATAAAAATTGATATAATCATTTTGTTTTTTGGAGCTGAGATGGCCCAGTGCTTAGAACACGTGCATCTTAAACGATGATTTTGGGTACAAACCCGGGCAAGTTTCACTATATACATGTGCTAACACAAATGTGTTTATAATTCATCTCGTGCTCGGCGGTGAAGGAAAACATCGTAAGGAAACCTGCATGTGTCTAATTTCATCGAAATTCTGCTACATGTGCATTCCACCAACCCGCATTGAAACAGCGGAACTCTCTCCTTAATGGGAGAGGAGGCCTTAGCCCAGCAGGGGAAATTTATTGGATCACAGCCTTTATTTTGTTTCTGTATTCTTCAAGAAACAGATCAGAAAACGTACATTCTAATAGATATTAGAATATGCTTGCTTGCCCATCGTAGCCCATGCAGTGTTACATTTAATTCATGTCAGCACAAGAATCAAAACAAAATAGACAACAACTGAAATTGTTTTTAATGTTAATTCTTTTGTAAGACTAGATAGTAATAAATACTGCAGATCAATGTGAAAACCTCATCAAAATTATTAAATCGTTTTGGAACCTTATCGAGTCCACAAACAACGGTACGACTTTCCTTTAAACGAATAATTTATATACATTGCTTTCAGTTTTAAATTTTTTATTATTTCAGATTTATAAGAATTTTCATCCCCTATTTTATCCCCTTAGGGGTGGAATTTATCAAAATCATTTCTTAGCGGAAGCCTACGTCATAACATCTACCTGCATGTCAAATCAACCCGATCCGTCCAGTGGTTTGGACTGTGCGTTGATAGATCACTAAGTGAGTCAGTCAATCACCATTGAGTTATATGTATAGTTATATGTACTTCACATCGCATGTCAATGAACTGAAAACTCATTTACATTTATATTAAAAAAAAAAAAAAAATTTCATTAATCATTAAATTTAAACTACGTCATTAAAAAACACACTTTAAACAGTAGAACATGTAAAGAACGATACATTGTACGGTTTAAATGAATAACGTTCATTTATCATTCATTGAAATGCATTGGTATTTCGTGGGCACAATTTCAAATGTATAAAAATAGTCAGTAAACCAAACAGTCGGCTCCCATTAATCTAACGCTATTATCGTCCTATTATACTCAGACGAGACTAGATCATGAACATATCTCAAAAGGTTATAGATATATTCGCTTAGAAGAATATAAACTGCTTATAATTAATATAAGCTTTACTTCTTGTGCATAAATACACTTATAAATTATAAACTCACAAAAGCACGCCCCTGCACGTTTAATAATCATCATTTTATTAAAATAAACCTCACAATCACAAAAATAATCTAATTAAATTTAAGGAGTTAACTATTACGTGAACAAGACATTCGTAGATAAAGTCGAAATATCGAGCTGGAACGGATAAAAATAAAAAACATGGTACATATCCCGTAACCAATAATTGTAATAATAAAAATAAACATGTTAATTTAAAATCTTATATATAATCTAATAATTTTTTTTATGTCGTCTTAGCTCACGCACACTGAGACATTTTAAGCACGCCTTACTCACACATACTAATGACCACCGATGATTATTTAATTGGGAAAGGCGCGCCTTCGTGAGTGAAGAGATGCATACTTTTATAAGTGTATTTATGCGCAATAAGTAAAGCTTCTATTCATTTCAAACATCATTGGTTATAATCTATACTTATAATAAAATTTGAATGACTGTTAGTAATTTAAATCAACCGGTTTTTACTCAATGCATATGCAAGGTACATACATACATGTACCGAAAAAAAATTCTATTTTTGTCTGTATGATTGTTCCGGCTTGTCTTTGGAACGGCTAGACCGATTTTGATGGGACTTTCACTGGCAGATAGCAGATTTAATGAGGAGTAACTAAGACAACAAATAAAATAAATTTTAAATTCAAATGCGCACGAAGTCGCGAGCGCAGCTAATATTCTTAGATATAAAACAGTCTATGGTATTTATGACGGATTTGTACAAAAATGACATGGAATAACGTATAGTCTATTCCAACCACACGAGGAGAAAAGCCAAATAAAAATTTGACGGCAAATTTACACGCCATCTTTGATCGAGAGCTCGATTAATCTATGATGTATATCATGAATTTGCGTGAAATAATGGCGTTTTGAACGTCGACATAGCTGTTTACGGAACTCATTAAATAAAGTTAAATGTCTATAAGTAGTTAAGTTTAATAACGGATTATAAATAAAGATAAATTAATAAAAACTTGAGTGCACAATATAGCTGAGCTAAATTAGCAAAGCTCATGAAACATATAAATCTATATATCGAGCTGAGATGGCCCAGTGAGCTGAGATGGCCCAGTGGTTAGAACGTGTGCATCTTAACCGATGATTGCGGGTTCAAATCCAGGCAAGCACCACTATACATATGAGCTTAATTTGTATTTATAATTCATCTCGTGCTCGGCGGTGAAGGAAAACATCGTGAGGAAACCTGCATGTGTCTAATTTCATCAAAATTCTGCCACATGTGCATTCCACCAACTCGCATTGGAACAGCGTGGTGGAATATGTTCTAAACCCTCTCCTTAATGGAAGAGGAGGCCTTATCCCAGCAGTGGGAAATTTACAGGCTGTTACTTTACTTTACTTTATATATATATATACATCCTACAACATTTTTGGCGTCATGTACGTGGTGCATCATTACGACGTCCCCAAGTTCCCCTTACTTTAATTAACATGTCTTAATGAATACTGCTTAGTTTTTTGATTTCCAGGTCCTTGGGATACGTTGTTTTCTGATAAAAAAAAAATCCGCGATATTCATCTTTCAGTCAGGCCCAAACAATTTTGAACCCCTAACCATGATGATACATTTCAGGCATCCGCGATATATCGATCATAATTTACCTATGGCATCGATTATTTAGCGTCCTCACAGGATGGACTGTATTTGGAAGTGCGACGTTGCCAGCTTTAGGTTTGTTATCTCTTTCTTTTCCTATCGCTGTTCTGTACAAACAGTTCAACGTTTATTTTGTTCCAATATTCGTAAGACTTCTACATGTATACGGATGCCCGATATGTTATAATGTGTAAATACGAATTTACTTGCTATCCTAGATTACGCCGACGACTGTTATACACATCTCACGGAGGATCAGCGAAAAACTTGGGCGATTTCAAAATGGGATTCATATTTGGTTTGCGTAAATATGATCGTGTCTCTCATTTTCGCTCTTAGCACAAGTGGCTCTGCCCATAAAACTTCATCGGAATAATTATGTCCTCTCTATCACATTATTTTGTTGTTGTATTTGTTATCTCCTGTGTTTTATTTTTCCTGTATGTCATAAAAATCTACCTACCAATTTTCATATTTACAATAATAAAATGATAGTATTTATAATAAAATGAATTTACTGGGAACAGTGCTTCCATTTTATAGTTGGTAGCTTGCAGCCACATATACCACCTCAAATAATACTGTATGCCTCAAGATTACTATCGCTCTGCTATTGTACAAGGTTCAATTTTGGGTCCCTTTCTATTTCTGGTATATATAAATGATCTTTCTTTCTATATTAAAGGTATTTGTGATATAGTGTTGTTTGCTGACGATACTTCACAGATTTTAAAGGTTGACAAAAAAAACTGACTATGACGACGTTAACGGTGCATTATCACAGATACACAATTGGTTTACTTTGTATTTTTAAATGTTGAAAAAGAGTAACTACTGAGTTTCGTGCCGGTTCTTCTCGATAGAATCTACTTTCCGAACCGGTGGTAGCTTGATAGCTTCACTTAATTGTAAAATGACGATTCAAAAGTGTTTGTTAAAGTCTACTTGAATAAAGTTTATTCTGATTTTTGATTATGTTTTTTTGATTGGGCGTTCATATACAGCTATTGAGCGTCCGTATACAGCTATTGGGGGTCCGTATACAGCTAATGGGCGTCCGTATACAGCTATTGGGCGTCCGTATACAGCTATTGGGCGTCCGTATAAAGCTAATGGGCGTCCGTATACAGCTATTGGGCGTCCGTATACAGCTATTGGGCGTCCGTATAAAGCTAATGGGCGTCCGTATACAGCTATTGGGCGTCCGTATACAGCTATTGGGCGTCCGTATACAGCTATTGGGCGTCCGTATACAGCTAATGGGCGTCCGTATACAGCTATTGGGCGTCCGTATACAGCTATTGGGCGTCCGTATAAAGCTAATGGGCGTCCGTATACAGCTATTGGGCGTCCGTATACAGCTATTGGGCGTCCGTATACAGCTATTGGGCGTCCGTATATGGCTATTTAGCGCCTGTACAAAGTACTAAGCTTTACGCCGGTTTGTTTACACAGAAGATTTAACAGTACAGATACCAATCACGATTGATATAGATGTTGTACAAACTTTCACCCCCTTTTAGTCCCTTAGAGGATGATTTCGTGGATGGAAACTATCCTATCTTTATATCAAATTTAATTTAAATCAGTTAAGCCGATATAGATTCCCTGTACAAACTTCTACTTTCCTTTTTTACCTCGTTAGGGTATGATTTTGGAGACAAAATTATCCTATGTTCTTCTCTACAATGTCTCCATACTAAATTTAATCTAAATCGGTTTATGCGTGAAAAGATAACAGACAGACAGACATACTTTATGTTATTATTATGAATAATTATTATACATTTTAATTATTGTAAAATATTTAAAAATTTTCTTCCACGAAGTCCTCGGGAATTCATATATTCATTATTAATATATTTGATACAACATTAAATAAGTTTCAATAACAGTTTATTTCTACACACTGATGTAAAACAAACAATAATCAAGCACCGAATAGGTATTATGCAAGTCGTAAGTGAAATGAGCGAGACGGCAACGTCGCAATTTTGGACGCCAAATAAGCGAATCCGTAGTCAGGAATTCCCCTAGATATACTGTGTGCGATATACGCGCTGCGGCAGCGCCTCACCCGCGCGGTGATTTCTTCGGGAACTTTTCAATGTTTTATTTCAACTATTTTAAGCGAATTTTAGCTTCCGTCGATTTTTGTACTACGGCTAGCTAGGATGAATAGGACCTCAGTGCCACCGGCTAAAAAAGTGGCGTTCGGTATACGGACGCCAAAAGCAGGTGGACGCCAGTTTAAATGCATTTTCGCCTTCAGTGGACGGCCAATTGTTTGCGGGATAAATATATATATATATATATAAAGTAAAGTAACTATCATCTATAAATCTATATTAAGTTTAGTTATCTCGAGACTTCCAATCGTCGTAGAAATAATTCTACAACGATTGGAAGTCTCGTGGACAATTTAAATCTACGGTTTAACTATACGTTATCTGTACATTTGTTACTATAAATTAAAGTATGGGTATTCAATCTCGCAAAATCGCATGATATAAAGCAGTATCATTTTCATATCGACTACCACACTTATAAATAGTAATACCGAGAAATTACACTTTCAATAAATAAAAAAATCAAAACATAATTTTCTAAATTGATCAATTACTATATTGCAACATTTATTTCCTGTTTTAACATGTTATCATTGTTATAATTATATATTAAACAAATATAGGTATAGTACGACACAACTTAGATGTAGCATCGGCAAATTCAACCGATACTACCGATTTATACAACCAATAGAAATTGCTCCCTGTCGCGGCGCCATTCGACGCTATTCGTCGCTATAGATTCTCGCGTCAATTCAACCCAAGAAAGCAAGTGTATGTAAATCGATATGTCAAACTGATGAACATATCAGATCATATGATATTAAAAGTTTCCACGTCTGTGTAAAGATCATATTCAAATGAGAAATAAATATTGATAATTTGGGAGAGCGTACTCAATTCGTATGTGATCGGTTTTACGAATTTTGCCGATGCGACATCTAAGTTGTGTCGTGCTATACTTACCACGGTTGACTTCGCGCTCGTAGTTTTGGAAATAGCTCTCAGCTGGAGGTGAAGCAGAGCTGAGTCGCTCTGCTCCGCCGCCGGCTCGTCCAAAACTGTTAAACCTGCAACAAACATAAAGAAACGCATACATTTTACCTTTTCTTACAAATCATAATATACATTAAATTCTTAGCTCAATAGGCTATTTGACAATGCGAAAAATAAATTGTGAGTTATTGTAAACAGTTTATATTATGAGTTTAAAAATGGTTATTTACTAACGAAACTTGAAACGTTTGTCACGTGACACAAAAATCAAAAAATCAAAATCAAAGTATACTTTATTCAAGTGGGCTTTTACAAGCACTTTTGAATCGTCATTTAAAAATTAAGTGAAGCTACCACCGGTTCGGAAAGTAGATTCTACCGAGAAGAACCGGCAAGAAAGTCAGTAGTTACTCTTTTTCAACATTTAAAAAAATACAGTCATGTTAGTTAATTTTTAAGTTAATACAATTATTAAATTAATATATCCTGCCTGGAAGTCAACAGGTATTAATTCCACGCTTTTTTATCATCTACAAAATCTTGTATCGAATAATACGCCTTTTTCACCAATGTATTTTTTATAAACGATTTGAATTTACGAGACGGCAAAGTTAAAAATGTCTGTGGAATTTTATTATAGAAATGGATACCTTGCCCCAAGAAAGATTTATTGACTTTGCGGAGTCGGCAACTTGGCGTTATAAGCTTATCCTTACTTCTAGTGCATATACAATGATTATCACTGATTTTATCAAAGTTATCAATGTTACTGTGAATATACATGATATTGTTGTAAATATATTGCGACGCAACAGTGAGTATTCCTACTCTGTTAAAAACATCCCGAAGAGAGTCTCTAGCTCCAAGATTATAAATAAATCGAATTGCTCTTTTTTGTAAAATAAAGACAGATTCAATGTCTGCAGCGTTACCCCAAAGTAATATGCCATATGACATAATACTGTGAAAATAACCAAAATAAACTAAACGAGCGGTATCAATATCAGTTAGTTGTCTAACCTTTCTAACCGCGTATGCTGCGGAGCTGAGTCTCCCTGTTAGGGACGACAAATGGGGACTCCACTGAAGTCTAGAATCCAATTCTACAAAACGCTCCTGATTGGCCGGGCTTATGATTAAGTCACTTTCTTGTAAACCTTGCTTTTCTACTACATATACCACAGATTAAAATACAGGAAAGTGACGTCACCGACCCCATTGCAGCGCCATAATGTCCAAGTAGCATTTTTTCGCGCTATTTAAATATGGAATTCTTAATATGATATTTTTCGGCAAATATGTACTAGAAATAAAAAAAATCAACTTTTACTGGGTACCTTAACCTCTACTAAATAGTATAAAATGGATTTTAAAAACCAGTCAAATAGCCTATTATGGTCTACTAAAATATATGAAAAGAAAGCCATTACAATTTTTATTTCATAAAGTGTTTTATGAAAAAAAAGTTCGCATTATTGCAGTTATCAAATATAATCTATAATCATTGGATAGTCTGTGTCTCTGTCTGAATGTTGTTTTCTTAATTCACATCGTCATCACATTGGATATTTTGTTAGCAGTGTTGAATATTATAAATAAGTGCTTATGGTAAAATATAATTAACAAAAATGTTTTTAATTCACAGAAATATAAGACAATTGAGTCTTTATTTTATCATCCCAAGAAAACAAACCATATTATTATAAACATACATTGTTTTACAAGTAACCATTACATAAAACTTTCCCCATTCAGATCCAGATATAATAATAGGAAACCAACATTTTAAAGAATGCTGTTTTATTACAATGTATAACGGTCGAAATGTAATTTTAAATTGTACAACACTTACCTAGATTGTCAATATGTTCCAAGGCATGTTCGGCAAGCGGCTGACCGCGCAAACCCGTCGCCGGAGTGGTAACTTTGATGAAGGCGTCCGTGTCGCCGACCGCCGGCACGTATTCAGGAACGAAGGGCTGTAGCTTGTATTCTATGTCGATCTTTTGAGGCGTGTACCTTTGAGGATACACTCAAAAAGAATCAGCCGAGAATGCTCAATACATCGATATCCTTCGGATTTATTCTTCGGAACATTTTTTACAGGCTTATTTTTATAAAAATAATTTTGTCGTCAACTGTACGGGGAAAACTGTATCTGTCCGTTGAAACTGTCATAAGTACGGTATGGTGATACAAATCGGACATATTATCCTTAAATAAAGGAAATGATTCTGAGCCAAATCACAAAAAAAAACAGTTTGAGTATTTAATAATGGTTTTGTGGCCTGAGGGAAAGGTGTCTTTGCGGAATATTTATTTAAAGATGACGATGCTGACAGTTTGTTATGTAGGTATACTTAATTAGTACAGTATTTAAGTAATTATGTTATATCCCGAGGTATATTATTAAATATGACTCTTTATCCTATTTCTCAAGACGCTCGACGCAGGCACCCACGTTATCTTACTTCTTTCCCAAACGAATATAAATGAAAACAATCTTTTATTTAAACAAACGCTTATCATTGGACATTGTACTGTTTCCGTTCACACGTCCGCGTACATTTTCTTAAAGCTTATAGAATTTATGTGGTTTGAGAATATGCATGTGTGTGTAGTACATGAAGCTAAGAATTGTATAAAGAAATAAAATTAAGATTTAATATAGTTTGCAAGATTTTGTAAACAGAGTTTTGTTGATTTATTTATTTACTTGTCCATTTCATATTTGTTCAGGGTTGTAACAGCGCTCGTGATCACTGTATACCTATAGCAGATTTTTACGTCAATTTAAATTTTCCCGACCAGACCAACCCTCAAATATGTATCTAATACATTATACTCTATTCCAACCTAACAGGAAAAAACCAAATGAACAAAATTTCACAGAAAATTAAAGTGACATCTTTGGTTGAAAGCTTGATACATCTATGTTATTCACTATGCGAAAAAAATGAGTTTTGATCGTCGCTGAAAAAGTTATCAGAACTTTGGAAGTAAAATTAAAGTTGATATATTATGAAGTTAATTTCTATAGTGTTATAATATTTATTTTCAGCTATGTTGTGCATTACTTATTTTAGCTATGTTTTGATTTTTTCATTAACAAATGGGATAAAATATAGGGGATAAACCTTTGTTAATCGTTTTTCCTTCATACATAAGCTATATACGAGTATACCACTGCCTACATAGACACTATAGATTTTTGAAATGCTTACATAGCTACTCGCTTAAAAGAATGGCTCTGCTCTATTTTTGGAGTATATGCTCCTCTGAATATAAATATTAAAATTGTAAGATGATTTAGTGCTTAAAATATTAAAAAATGCCAAGCACGAAATAATATTGCAACAATTGTGTCCATATAATTACAACTTAGTCTTATTATCAGGTAGATTTAAAAAGAAAATATTGACCACAAAACTTATATTAGTACCTACTTACTTCATTATGTATTGGAACACATTCTCCAACTCCGGTGGTACTTTTAGGTCCTGATACTGCTTCGGGTCGTAGGCGCCCTCTGCTGGAATCACGACCCCTCTCCGCCTCCCGCTGCCGCCGCCCACCAAAGGATCTGGCATTTCGACGCCCACGTCCGCACTATCCGTTTCTGATATCGCAAAATTACATGCATATTGTATAAATTCACTCAAATATTTAAGCAAATATTCAAATGACCTATTAAGAATTGAATATCTTAGAATTGAAATGGGCGACTTTACTTCTTAAATAATGTGATAATAATTTGTACATTTATTCTTTATTGTACACCACACAGAGAAATCAAAATAAATATAACTAACATAGATTTGGTCTTAAGAAAGCAGGAGTAGAATTTAGGCTACCTTATCGCTACATAGCCATCTTTTAAAGGCAACCAACAATATACTTAAAATAATATCTACGATATACGAATATAATGTACGATGTATAATATACTCATAATTTAATTACATAGTAACTGTTTTATTACCTGAATTTGAAGAATCATGACGCTTACTAGACTGTCTTGACAAATCGCTATTCCCCTTAGCTGGCTGTTTAATGGCAGTCTCTTGATCTGGTTTTCTTTCTGGAGACTAAAAATATATTCAAGAATGATTCACATGTACCACGAATTATTTATTGTACGCGTATAAGATTGTTTTTAATTGTCGACCTACTACCATCAAATGAATGTATTTATTTATTAATTTGTAATGTCAAACTGTATACATATCATTACAGGATGGTGGCCAATTCGATATTAGAGCACGTTAAACAAAAATAATTAAAATATTTATGATATAATACTATCTAATATATTCCAAGCAGCAATTACTGTGAGTTTACTCAGGCTACAACAAAACAAATCCACACTGTCTGCTATCACATTGAGAGTACGTAACGTGCGCGTCAGTGGTGCTTCCTTGAGCAACTTGGTTGGCCCGGTGGGCACCGCTACGACGGTTGATATCTCCGCCACACATATCTATCTGGGGCGCACAGACTCAACTTGCTAAGGACATTAGCATTATAGACTACACCTCTAAATGTCTTAATAACATATACAGTGAAACCTGGTTAAGTGAGACTTCAAGAGACCTGCAATGCTGTTTCACTTTCTCTTCTTTCATAAAGTATTCCACTAACCCTGTGTCTCAGATACCCAGACATAAATAAATATATGTCTCAGTTATAGAGGCACGATCATAAAATAAAATAATGTGTTATGAAAATATAGAAAAAGACTAAGTCAACGCACAAACAACCGATATTATCTCAGTTACAGAGGTTTATGCACATAAAATTTACTTGCTGTCTTATTTATAGAGGTAACTGTGATGATAAAACAAAATAATTAATTCCAGTTACAGAAGTTTGCTTCGTCCCACTAACAGAGTTAATTCAACGTCAAAGTGATGGGACCGCAGCGTGAGTTCCAGGTATGGAGGTAATAAATAATAATAAGGTAAAGGAGGAGGAGATAAATGTATAATAATCATCACCTGATCCTCCTCAGATAGATTTTCAAACTTCTCAGGACTGGAATCGCTTTCGCTCTCGGAATCAAAGTCGTGCCTTGCCGTATGTCTCACGGGCGGGTTGAACTTAGCCATGGCCGCCTTCACTGCTTCCTCGTCAGAGCTCGGAGGACTTTCTATTTCTCTAGCATTCACTTCCACCGTCTCGTCGTACATCCCTTGGATACTTCCAAATTCAGAAGCGTTTCTCCCTTCCGTATTGAACGAGAGAGTTTGACAGTGCTTGTGATGTTTGTCGGCGGTTGCCATGGCAACGCGCGACTCGACTTTCCACCGGAACCTTTGCAGTGCGCAAGAGAAAGGCAGTAAATGCACAACAAATGAGGCGTCCCGGATTTTTTTACAAAGACTCCTGGTACTGATCGGCACGGCCTCGCGTGCTATGTGCTGACATACGGGGTGTGATATAGGTACTTTCTTAATAGGGTTTTCGGAACTATGATAGATGTTTTACAAAGTAGTTTTAATTTCTAGGTTATAGACTGAATTAATAATCAAAGATTATCCGGTAGGAAAACTTCATATTAGCCTTTCCCCATTCCAAACAACAATGATACAATGGAAATAATATCTCAGTCCCGATAGCCAATGCTTATAGATATTTACCACTTATCAATTGAAATATTTTATTTAAAAATAAAAGAAGAATTCTTACACAGTGCAGGATAATTAATTAGGCTATAAAAATTGATGATTGTTTTCGTTAATTTCCATTTACATAGTTTGACTATATTGTCTATACGACAATTGTATTTGTATACTCTTTTCTTCTTGGTATTGCGAATCACTTAAAAAATTCAAAAAGCTTACTAAGAGTTGAATAAATAATATTTGATTTTCAACGTACAGTGGTTCCGTCCTAATTGTGAGGCTGAACAATTATTTGTATCCCGCCTTTTTGGTATTAAAATTTTTACACTGTAGAATTTTAAGTAGGGATTTTTAGTAACGACTATTCAACATTTTTGTGTTTTAATTAATTTATTCAGAAGAATTATGATCTCTCATGTTTAATAACACGCACCATCTGCGTTATCATTCTAGATCACAGTACAAAAAAAATGTAATATCAGTTTCTTTTCAGTTTAAATCAACAAAAGACGTCGAAGTTTCATAATTATTTCAATAAAGATAACTTTCACAGCCAGAGCATCGTTATTAAGATCTATTTGTAATTCGGTCATGGCTGATAGCGTTTCTTGGATGAGCGTAACACGTATATGAGAGCATATAAAACTAACAACTGTTCACACGTTGCTGTAATCTATACTAATAATATAAATGACAAGGTAACTTTGTCTGTATGGCCATCTCTTGCTCTTTTACTACCAAACGAATGAACCGAATTAGATGAAATTTCTTGTGAAGCAAACTTGAACTCCAAGGATGGACTTAGGACATTTTTGGCCCAAAACGTGACAACCTGCCCCTAAAGCGCGAACGAAGCCGCGGGCAAAAACTAGTTATAAACAAGGCGATCGAAATAAGAGTTTTTGTTTATAACGCATTCCAATGCAATCTGTTTATATCAGTTCCGTAGTTACACAAATAAACACGGGATAAATTAAAAGAGGAAACTTCTAATTTTATGAGAATTTTTATAATGATATAGCATAAGTATTGTATGTGTTTTGTGGGCTTGTTTGCTTCCAGGGCAAAGATCAATGAATTTTCATGTAACCTAATTTTAATTTTGATAAATGCTTAAAAATCTGCTACACGTGTCCACCATTACGCATTGGAGCAGCAGGTTGGTGCAATAAACTCCAAACATACTTTTCAAGAAGTGATTAAGTCTTTACCCAACACCCACGTATTTATAAAACGTTATTTTTCTATGTGCCAGTGCGTAGAAGATTTATGACACTTCAACAGTTTAAATAAATAAGGCATGGTCATGGGTACAATGCATATTTTTATCCCAAATAACAATAGGCGCACAGGGACAGTCGAAAAACTGTAACCTAATATCCAACTACTACTAAATAAAAACACATACCGTCCTTTCATACATTCGTCCATCGTAAAAAGGCGTATCATTACAATTCTCCAGAGTAGTTCGTATACCATTTAGTACTCTATTAAACAATTGTCTAAAAAATTTAAACCGGTTTAACGAATCTAGCTCATCTTGATATCAAATTGCTTTACAGCCGTTGCGATTTCATACACTGCTTCACATTACGTTTGAGAGTAGACAGTGCCTTATTTACGTTTCAGGTAAAATAACAATCAGTAAAGATTGGACAAAGGCCTCTTCCTATTTCTGAACTATACTTCGTTGAGCGTTGAGTGATATTCATTTGCTTTAACTGACAGCAAAATACAAAGATATCGGTATTTTTATTAAAAATATGTTTATGTATTTAATATAGTCTATATTCATATTATTTATGTTTTAATACATTTAAATGTGAAAGTAACTGTCTGTCTGTCCCTCTTTCACGACCAAAACAATTAACCCAATTTGATGAAATTTAGTATGAAGCAAACTTGAATTTCAAGGCAGCAAATAACTTACGTTTTTTGCCTAACACATGACAACCAAAACTCTAAAAGTTAAATAAAAAATAAAAATACTTTTTACGCAAAATCAATACATTTATTAACTAAAATAGTGTCTAAACTATCTATAACACAATATTATACAAAAATATTAGATTCAACAATTCGAGTTTTAAATATGATAAAGTATCGTCAAGCACAAATTACTAGTCATATTTCCGTTATAAAAATAGAAAAGTGAAATGAACATAAATATATACCAAGGGAATGGTTAGTGTGAAGTTGGGCCCAACATGGATTAACGCATGGATATGTAAAGCACGCAGGATTCAAAATTATTATAGTCAATAATTTAAAATAGTTTATGAACGACAGATTATGTTTTTGTAGGAAAAAAAGTTATTAAAACAGGCAATAACCTACTATTTGTCTGCCAATCTTAAAAAAAAATCAGTTATTTTTTATTTTACGAACAGTCATTGAATTCATAAGAAACCTTAATTGAAATATGTAGATTAATTTCGCAATTCTACAGAAATTTATTTTGGATGCTTTATGTATCCATTATCCAATGGAGAAACTAATATTACGAAAATATTTAATATCTATAAAAATAATATCTCATTATACAATGTCCAAAAATATATACTAATCAACTACACAATATTTCTAAAATGTTAACATAAACTAGCAAATAGTAGTAGTAAAAATATTTTATCATATCCGTTTAATTAACAAATTACGACCAAAAAGTGTTCAGGAGATTTTTCAATACATACACACATTCAAAGTTATATAAACTGTTTCTAGAAGTTACAACATTTAACATTATGTCCAGCATAATACGAACAGTGTAACATAAAATTTGGCAACACACAGGCCTTTACTTACAACATTTTGAATAAATCGCTTAAAGAGAAAATTTTCGCCTTTCTTTCGTCTTATACTGGAACCAATTGTTTCGTGTATTTTCTCTCCTTATATGAATGTAATGAAAATTTAATATATATTTAAGTAATTGAAATAATCTCTCAATCATAATTTGCGAATATTTTCAAAATACAAAATTTTAAACTGTATCACAATAAACAGTCTTAATTGTTAGTACTAAAGAATTGGCACTTATTTGAGGTTTAAACTTAATGCAACTTATCGCAAGATAAGTACATAAGCGAGTCATGAAAAATCAGTCGATATCAAGACACGTTAAAGTAAATCTATGCAATGAATTCATTTATAGTTCATCCAACTTTGTTAATGAGTTCATCGCAGATGGCCGTCAGCTCTTCATTGGCCTTAGTTTTTTGTGTAAGGGATTCTTCGAGAGACGTTATATGTAATTCCTTGCGTTTAATCATGGCATTAAGTTTCAAAACCTCCGACTCGTGTGATCTGTTGAATTTCTCCAATTCCTGATTCGCGTGATTTAACTTGGAGGTGGCATGCTGCTTTAATAGCTCATAATTATTCTGCATTTTAAGCAAGTTGTCCTCGAATTCTTTTATCGATTTCCTGTATGTGTCCTCATTCGCTTTCATGCTTAATATGATTTGTTTGCTTTTCTCGTATTTACTGTGCAAATCGCTGAACGATACCTCCATACTAGCTAGATGTGCCGTTTGTTCATCTCTTTCGCTTATTAACTTTGTCCTTTCCTCGGCATTTCGCCTTTTCTCCAGCTCCATTTCAGCTATTAAGCTGGCAATCGTTCGCTCGTATTCCTCTACAACCACAGCCATGCTTTTATTCATCTTCGTCTTCTCAGCCAGGCGATCATTTAAGTCGTTAACTTTCTTCAGTCTTTCTTCAGCTTCTTTCTCTAATGATTCAACTTGTGACTCCATTGTAGCCAATCTTTCCTTCAATTCTTTACTTTCAGATCTTAAATTATGAACATGTATTTCTTTTTCGGCTAAAAGTTCTCTGAGTTGGGTGAGAGCAACGTCGGTTTCATTATATTCTCTATTTGCCCGTGGCGACGTTGCATCATTATCCAAATGTGAACTATTACCACTTAGAGAAAGAAGTCTGTCAATAACAGCCATAGCAGGGGAAGTAAACGTCAATGAGCGCCTATTTATCCTAGGTGGTGTAACCGATTTTCTAGGTGAAACAAGGGAATTAATAGCAGGATTTACCACCATCATAGGTTTAGAAACCAAGATCGTTTCATCATTATTTTCTTCAAAAAGTGGAGAAACATTAGATCCACTGACTGATGGTTTCTCTTCATCAATTACATTATTTACTTTAGGTGTTTCTAGTGTTTTTTTAGGCGTA
Source organism: Vanessa cardui (assembly GCF_905220365.1). Classification (NCBI taxonomy): domain Eukaryota; kingdom Metazoa; phylum Arthropoda; class Insecta; order Lepidoptera; family Nymphalidae; genus Vanessa; species Vanessa cardui. Next base: position 1,592,677 of record NC_061142.1, on the reverse strand, counting down.
CTTTGCCTCTTTTGTATCCTATTTAATGCAGCTAAAACCCCATCCGATGAAACTCTATTAGCGAAAAGTGGATCGAATTTAAGAAATAGACTTTCTTTGCCACTGTCAGCTACTACGTTACATTTGTTTTGATTGAGCAGAAATTCAAATGCTTCGGCGTCTATGAAAAGTTCACCATCTTTCTTATTTTCGTGGTTAATATCTGCATGTATATCTTCGAAGTGCATCATATCTGTATCATTGCCAAAATCTGCAACTTTGACAACGTCAGCAAATTCATCGCCCTCAAAAAAGGGACCTTCAACTGTATCTTCATCTTCCGTGTGGACTTCTCGTACTGTGAAATCCTTTTCAGTATTTCTTGAAGAACAAGTTTCACTACTAACATCTGATGAAACAACCTTATCCTCATTCTGTTTTTCCATATCTGAAGTTAAATTATCTATTTGTTTTGACATTTCGTCTGTACGGTCTGAGGGTGTTTTATTATTTTCCATTAAAGTATTTTCTTCTTCAAATGTTGGTGATGGTGACGGTGATATGCAGATTTTAGATTTAGTCGCAAAGGGATTAAAATTTTTATCATCTATTTCAGGAATGTTAAAAACATTTTTTGATGAAAAACTTAATGCAGTGGGCTCAATATTACATGTTTTTTCTTCTACTTCGAGAGGCTCATCAGGTTGTATAAGATTTTTATTAGAGATACTAAAGTTGTCTACCGTATCTGCATTGGTAACTAAAGATTTTTCTTTATTAACATCTAGCATAGTTGTTGCACAATTTAAGTCATTAGTTTGGTCTTTGTGTAATACATCTTTATTGTCATCTTGTTTTAAAGGACTTATTTGCTTCTTAAAGTTACTAGTTCTTGTATCACAGTTATAAGAACTGTTGAAACGTTTTTTGGTCACTTCTCGTTTTTCTCGTTCGGGCTGTGACTTTCTTCTATTTTGCGGCGGTACTCTCTTTTTCATGTCATTTTTCTTTTGAGTAATATTTACTGACACATTGGAATTATTTGGACTAGTCTCTGGAGTTGGTGACATTCTTATATTAGTCTTAGTAGCAAATGGATCATCTATTTCATCAAAGTTTATATTATACCCTTTTCGAGGTAACTTTGGAGAAATGGGCGGTGACGTGGCAATTTTACTTTTAGTTTCAAATGGACTTTCTATGTCATCTAGCGTATTTTCATATTTAGGAATATTTAAATCGAAGTCATTAACAGAAACAAATGGACTATTACTTGCAGATGTTACAATCTCTTCGTCAAGTAATTTATTTTCTTCAGGTTCTACATTATCATCCAAAATGTTAATGTTATTTTCTTCTTTTATTACACAATCTTTAATTTCTAAGTCATTGTCTTGAACGTCTTGATGTAATTGATTCATGGATTGACGATCCATACATCCATCAGCTGCAGAAATTGTATTATCAATTGTTTTATTAATAGCATCGATGTTGTCTAGGCTTTGATGTTTTTCATTATTCCCTAATAATGTATCAGACGGTTGCACTTCACTAACGGGTAAGTCTACAGGAGTAGATTCCTGAATTATTTCAGTTTTATTAATCGACAAATCACAATTTGATGTTTTTGAAACAATTTCTGTAGCTATTAAGTTTTCTTTAGTTTCATCAGAATTAGACAATGGTATAACAGTTGTCGGCGATATAATATTTAATTCATTAGAGCTTATTTCATTATTTGTTACAACAGCTCCTTCAGTAATACCATGTAATGTTTCTAAATGATCTTTAATGTCATTATTTTTGATACATTCAAAATTGTTATCCTCTTCTATATCATCATTTTTTATCACAAAATTGTCCATTAAGCTGTCTTTTTCAATATCATCATCACTAGGAAGTGGAATATCAGAAGGCATGTGATCATTAACATTCTTCAATGAGAAATCATTCAAAGTTACATCTTTTTCAGATTGTAACTTAACATCTTCTAAATCATTGATATTATCATTATTTTTCATTGAATCAAAATTACCAAATTCATTTTGCTTTAAAGAAGTCTCTAATTGTTGAGTATTTTGATCAATGGAATCAAATATTTCATTTTTTCCACAATCATTATCTACAATACCGGTCATATTTTCATGTAAATGTTCATCAGAATGAACGACTTCTTCATTATCAATGAACTTCTCTTCCGCATAATCTTCTAAATCAAATGTATTAGACTTGAAATCACATATACTGTTTGCATATTCATGTACAGTTTGATTGGATAATTGTTCATATATCTGTAAAATTCCTGTAGAATTTAATGGCTGAGTTTGGCTTTCACTTAGGTCTCCATTTTCTTTATTGACACAAATAAAATTATTAGAATCATTGTTTTCGTTTAATAAAATGTTATCCTGACAATCTGTTACTATATTTAATGGCATAGATGCATCAAAATTTGACTGTTTCTCTTTTTGTTCTGTGATTTCCTTATTTATACAACTATTTGATATGGAATTATTTTGGTTTTCAACATTCATTGGTTTATTTTCTTCATTTTTAACTACATTATCCACCATTGAAGTATCTGGTTTATTTGTTTCACTAATTAATTCTGTTTCAGTATCAGCTGTTACAGGCACTGATGTAAGGTTCATATCTTTATTTAAAAGCTTTTCATGTAGTGAACAATTTTCTAAATCTGTTTTTACAGATGGTGGAACATTGGATACTTGTTCGTCAACTTGTTGTTCATGAAATTCATTCACTAATTCAGTGTCACATTTTTGTTCCTTAGAATTTACATCAATAACCTCTCCACTTGATACATTTGCTGATTGTATAACTTCAATACTACTTGGTTTGTCTACTTGACTTAGTATGGGTTGATTATCAATATTTTCACTAACTATTTCTTGGATTAAGCTATTATTTTCTAAATTAGCTGGAATTGTGCTACTTGATTGTTGTTTTAAATCAATCTGTTCATTTTTTGTGTATGTTGTCTCGCAGTCCAGGAACTCGCCATCTGATTCAACACCACTAGCAACATCAACATGATTCACACTTATTTGACTTACGACATCTGTAGTTTTATCAGCAATACCAGATTCATTGTACGAGACATCCATATATTCAACGGTACTGTTTAATTGTTGCATTTCATTTGTTTTTGCTGAAATTTTTTTATCGAGCGCCAGTGACGTTGACTGTTGTAGGAATAGTTTATGAATAGGTATTTTCTCTTGTTTAAATATAATAGTTGTTTCATCTTTCCATTGCAACTCTCGTTCTAAATCATCGTTAAACACCACACTATCCTTCAGAGGACTACTTCTTTTTGACAAATTGTTATCAACATTTTTATTGTTAGGTTTTGGTGTAGATGCTAAGACTTCCAGAGATTTCAATCGTGCCTCTTCCTCTGAAGGTGTCTCATCTTTCTTATCTGTATTTTCTTCTGGTGGTATCGGACTCTGAGACGAACGAAACATGTTAAGTACACTTTTAAGACCTCTCATAATCGGTGATCCCCCATCTTTTGGAATATCCTTTGTAGGGGTTGTGGCTTCAGGTGTCTGGATGGCAGAAGATGAAGTACTTGGCAGTGATAAATTTTCATCAATATTTTCAATCCCATTAACTGTTATTGTAATATCATTAGGGTCGTTATCAAGTGACCTTCTTAGTGAGGAATTATTATCTGTTGTTAAAGCTTGTAAGGGAAGTTTAGGTGACTTTGTAAAAGTATCACACTTATTAATTGATGAGTTTAATGATCGAGTTAAGTTGGCACTATTGTTGACCATGGTGCTGTTTAGACTATCTTCATCAAAGTTATAAGTTCTGTTATCCTTACAACTTGCCGTGTAACTCTTTGACATTGGTGATGAAGCTGGTGTGATTGAATATCTTAATTTCATATTCAGTTCTGAAACATCCAATTCCTCATATCCTTTTTCAGTGCATGGGGTTCTTGGTAAGAAATTACTGTTCTGTAAAGAATTCTCTTTATCGTCAAAATCACTTTCAACATTGTCTATATCCATTGGCTCTACTTGAGCCATTTTTATTTATTAACACGAGTTTCAATCACAACACTTTCATTAATTATCGTCTGAGCTAAGGAACGAACCTGCACCTCTGTTCCTCATATATTTAACGCCACTTTGATAACACAGCAGCACAATATACAAAAAATTAGTCCAATGTTTACAGTATCTGATTTCAGAGTTTCACTTTGATTTCTAAAGCGTAATAACAAAATCGACGCCGTATGTATGTCATATGAAAACAAAAATGTCCGAACACGCAACTCACTCTGAAAATCTATTTTTAACCTTTTTGTACTGAAAGCAATGCGACGTTCATTTTATGTAACACTCGCGCCCGAGGGAATCTTGCCAAAAAGCAGTTAGGCTCAATTCGAACACTCACACCGGTCACGGATTTAAACCGTTTGAAAGTTTTAATTTGTAACTGTCAGTGTCACTTTTAAGGTAGTCTGTTCACGCAACGACGTGGTTTTATTTTTTGCAATTTTAGTTACCAAAGTGTGTTTAAGAAGTACTTTCTATAATATAGAATATAATAAATATTATAAACTCTAAATAGTTTATATATTTTTTTAATAAAGCATGCTGTACGAATATATTTTAAAGTAATAAGTAATTTTAAAACACACTCTAAATATGATAAAAAAAATTTTTACGGTTTTTTCAATAATTTATTTCGTTGTTCTAAATTGCTTAAACAAATTTCAATTTGTTGGAGTGATTTCAGGAAAAAACTGAAATGTGAAAAGGAAGCCGAGTAAGCACGCCATTTGATTTCACCAATAAATACTACTACTACTGAAATTGTATGATGTAATATGTTACCAAAATTTTTCTGAGAGAATATAATAATCATACCAATGTTGCTAGTCACTTAGATGATATGTCAGATATTACGAATCATATTATATGATTTCTGTGAGGCTTGTAAGTTTTAAAATAAAACCACTAAAATCCGTTTTTCTTATGTCATGTACATATTTATAAATATTGCATACTGATTATACATAAGTCTTAGTAGCTTTATTTTATCCATACACGGCTATACATAGACGAAAGCATATGTTATGAAGTGTAGTTTCTAATCATTATCTTTACTGTCAGTATGTCAAAATCATAAATTATTAGTCAAAAATCATCTAAATTGTAAAATATCTTTAAAATGTTTAATTTTGTTTGTAGATATAGGTTAGTATTATGCATTTATGTTTTTAATAAAATGTTATAAAATGATAACAGTAATTTTATAAAATATTGAATACTATAGATATATTTTTAATTATTTTCAATTGGAATTAATTTATATACTTAATTAAAACATATATTAGACAATCATAGGGAGCAGTAACGAAATGTAGTGAGTTTATTAAAAATTATCATTGACTGAGTAATTATTCTCTAAATTAATTAAATATATTAATTATATTAATGCTATACAGTACATGTAACGGATTATATGCATCATAATTATTTACGTATTACTCAATATTCAGTAATCAGTCACTCAGTACGTTTTTTACCATCGTGACCGAATGACGGGTTAACTTTTTTTTTAATTTACGTGCAATACCAGTTTTATTAGTGATCATTAAAGATAACAAAAAGCAACTATTTGTTATTGGTGAGCCATTAACTACTGAATACTTCTGTAATATTTTTAAAGCATTTTAGTCTAGTCATCTTTTTTTTCAGGATGAAATATGGAAATTGAGAATGGAGTGCAAGTAAAGTTATTATTTTTCGCTCGTTCCAAAGAATTGGCCGGTACAAGAGAAACAACAATACATTTACCTCGAAAAATAAGTTATGAGCAATTGTTGAATATAATTGCAGTGAACTTTAATTTGGAGACGATTAAAAATAACATATTGCTGGCTAAAAATGAAGAAGTTTGCTCTGAAAGTATAGATATAGAAATAAGAGAAAGTGATAAAATTGCTGTTATCCCACCGCTGAGTGGGGGTTAATATTTATATATAGATATATATGATTACAAAAACATAGCAATGGATCATCTTAAACTGACTGTAGATAAACTATCTGTAGATGCTGTTAGTGATTTAGTTGTGGATGACAGCTGCGGAGCTGTATCATTATTTGTCGGTACTACGAGGGACAATTTTGATGGAAAAAAGGTTTTTATTTTCTATAATTACTACACTAGTGATACATATAGTCATATAGCATACAGTTGAGTTAACCCAGAGGTAAGGACATGTGATTGAACCTTAACCAAAGATTATGGGATCAATGGGCTCTCTGTGTATTCATGTGCTTAATTAGAGTTGATAATGCATCATGTGCTCAGTTGCGAAGGAAAACATTGTTGGGCTCTCATTTAAGTAAGGCAGTGTTACAACGGACTCAATATATATTATATAGTTCTTGCATTCTTTATAGTTCATTTTTGTACTCATGTTGGGTGTTGGATACATTGGTCAAGTAAGAAATTGTAGACATTTCCTTCTCTACCAACGTCTTCCTGAGTTAGTGACCATCAGATAGATCAGTACATGTATCAATTTATTACCAATTTCATTGAAAAAACTTTACATGCATTACCCGTATAACACTTATATTTTTATTTATTAAACTATTCAACTATTTACACAGGTGTTAAGGCTTGAATATGAAGCATATGAATCGATGGCCTTGAAATCAATGAAGAGTATTTGTGATGATGTCAGGAGTAAGTGGCCGGCCGTCCATGGCATTGCCATTTACCATAGGTATGTATCACATTCATTTAAACAATTTATTTTATCCAATTCATGCATTACATCATAAGTTGGGAAGTAATGTATTTTTTTTTTATTTGCACGATTAATTGTGCATGATTCGACAATGTTTTCAAAGTGTTTTGGTTACATTACTAGAAGCAGCAGTTGTTGAAACAGGTTTTATTTGGAAAGTTGAATGTACAGTTAATATCGACTGCCTTTCAATGTTTTTGTCTGTTGTTGAATATGTTATGCAAATATTAACTTAGGGTTTAATAGGCATATAGTTAGATGTGTAGTGTAAATGTAAATGCTATTAACAAGAGATGGTAAATTACATAACTATAATGAGTAGATTTTATACCCAAGTTTCAACTATGAAAAAGTAGCCTGTGTCCTAATTTTCGTTTCTTAGTAAAGTAAGTAAAGTAACAGCCTGTACATTTCCCAAAACTGAAATAAGGCCTCCTCTTCCATTAAAGAGAGCGTTTGGAACATATTACACCACGCTGTTCCAATGCAGGTTGGTGAATGCACATGTGGCAGAATTTCGATGAAATTAGACATGTGCAGCTTTCCTCACGATGTTTTCCTTCACCGCCGAGAACGAGATGAATTATAAGCACAAATTAAGCTCATATATATATAGTGGTGCTTGCCTGGGTTTCAACCCGCAATCATCGGTTAAGATGCACGCGTTCTAACCACTGGGCCATTTAGTTCTGTGTTTTAGGTGTAAAAGTGTAATAGATAGCATTACTTTCACAATAACAATATTATATGTGCATAAATATAAGTGTTGTACATTATGTATTGTATGTCTCTTGTTTTAGTAAGTACTTTTTGCCAAAATCCAAAATTAACATAATTGAACTTGATTGTTTCCACTCAAACTGGGCTCATGATTTTCGCCCTCCTATTTACATAGTCATATCACCTCTTTCATTACATCATTTACATTGAGACCCTATAACGAAAGTCGTTCCATTATACCAGTGATTCCCAAAGTGATCCAGTTGGACCCCAGGGGTCCACGGGACCATGATGAGGGCCTACGTAGGCGTGAATAAAAAATGGGGGTCCATAAGATGTTAATGGGTACCACGAAAATTTATCTGCTTTTGATAGTAAAGAGCAAAATTGTAAGCATACTTATTATTTTTTCATGTAATTCTATTCTTTTAATAAGTAAAAAGTGTTAGGAAATGTACAATTTTTCGTTTTTAGTTTACCTATCGGAATATAGGGACAGCACTGGGCGTAATATAGGACTTTAAGAATGTGTGTTGACACGAGAAAAATAAGTTTGAGAACTATTGCATTATAGGGTCTCAATGACTGCTATATATATGTTTATGTAAGTTTCGTTGACACAAAAATATAGATAAGTATATAAAGACAAGTTATGTTAATTATCTCGTATTATTTTTAGATTGCATCACTTTGTATTATCAGGGCAAGTAAAGATACACAAGGTCATTCGTTTATTTGCATTGGGTGCTCGATTTAAATAATTTAAATTTATTTTATCATTGCGTTCAATTTAAAGATTTTGTGGCGTTCTTTGTTTAGATATGTATTACATGTGTAATTACAAAAGGCAAAGAACTAATATACTTATTTATTTTACGCTTAAATGATAGTCTTGTTGAGATATACTTAAGAATGACAAAATATTATAATAAAGCTTGTATTTAAAAGACGCCAAACAATTTAAAATAATGCAATTGTTAACTAGAGATGTTGCGACCTGAGGTCCAGTGGTTAGGTTAGCGCCTGCATCTTAACTGATGACTGCGGGTTCAAACCCAGGCAGGCACCACTGAATATTCATGTGCTTAATTTGTGTTTATAATTCATCTCGTTCTCGGCGGTGAAGGAAAACATCGTAAGAAAACTTCCTTTTGTCGATTTTCATAGAAATTCTGTGAAAATCCAGTTCTAACCCACATTGGAACAGCGTGGTGGAATATGTTCCAAAACCTTCTTTTCAAAAAGGGAGAGGAGGCCTTAGCCCAGCAGTGGGGAATTTACAAGCTGTTGTTATCTGTATCACATTTTTAAGTATAACAAAACACTCATAACTTTTAAATATTGTCTGACGCTCGTCCTGTCGCTTTTGAAGAAGAAAGCTAAGAGATTTTATCTTTATATATTTAGTCTTAATCTTAACAGATATATTATTTTAACAATCAGATTGAAATACCGAAAACCATGAATTGCATAATGTTATCTATATCCAGTTTGGTAAAGATTATAGCTTTGTATGATTATTGAAATAATGATCAGAAACTCATTTGTCATTGAAATCTAATAACAATGTAAGTACGTTGGCAACATAGAACATGTAAATTGAAATACTATTTCAATACAAATTATGATAGCTGCATAACGATAGACAAGGCTTTGTAGTGTAATACCTCTGCCTTTTCCAAATAAAAAATATAATACAGTCGGTACGTAATCCAAATAAAATAAATAAAAATGTTAACAAAAAGTAATACTGACTTCAAACAAAACAATAATTTAAAACAAATTAATATGCACTAAAAAGTAATAAAAATATTTGCATATTCAACTTTTTTTTTGAGGCCTCCTAAGTAAAATAAAATTAAAAATATTAGACTACTTAAAAGTCGATTTACGATTAGCATATAACAAAGTTATATTTGGAGCCGGTGTTTTTTGTATATAGTGTATAAATAAGACAAAATAACTCACTAATGATAATATAACGTAAAAAATAATATTACAAAATCTAAATGTGAAATATTCAACAAATAAGCAATTTTAATAGTACTTTAATCATTTTTAGTTACGCAAGCTGAGTACACTAGGTAATGACTTACATCCTCTGCCAATATCATTAAAATACACACATCCGGATTGTGCATTGATTTAATGCAATTATCCAAAACTTGTATAGTACGACACAAATTTGATGTAGCATCACATGGCAAACTTCGTAAAACCGGCCGGGACGTGCCCTAGTAATAGGGAAGATGAGATTAATAATGCCGCCGCCGACTCGCTCCGCAGAAGACGACCGGGGAGGAGGAAAAGGCGCTACGCGCACCTTCTCCCCCCGCCTCAATAGGCGCCGCAGGGACCAGGGGACGTCCCAGTACCCCGGGAATTCCCCGTAGGAGTTGGAGGCCCGCATAGGCGGGCCGACCGTCAGGACGTCACGGTAGCATGCGTAAGCGATCCCGTGGCGCCCGCCGAAAGACGGAGAGGGTACCGCTGGTTTTTTAGTGGGTAAACCCGGCGTACTTGGGCGCACTAGGCGTCCAGGGCTCCGGGGAGTCCCACACACCCCTCCACTTTCCATCACGTGGGGGAAGCGCGTAAAGCGTTTTTCCAGCGAGAAAAAAAAGGGAAGATGAGATATTTTTGTTTTTATTTTAAAGAACTCTGTATAGGATAGACCACAAGTATATTAAAATACTAAAAAACTGAAATTTACTGCAAAAATTGCGGTTTCAAAATGTCAATTTCAATTTTCGCGCAAAAACGGAACTATATTTCGTATGACGTCACAGCTGTCTGTCACTGCCCCTCTGATCGCACATGTCCTCGCTGGCTTAAATAATTCTGTACATTTTCTCGACCTTTGAATTACCTTTTTGTAAAAATTTAAAACGTACTATCGATACTCTGAAAGAAAGCTTTGTTGACGTATGTTTTGCCCCAATTTGTTCATCTACTTCTATAAAAATTTCAAATCAATGATTTTTGACTGCACCTTCTGACACAAAACTGAGATAAAAGTGGTTTCAAGCTGAAAAGAGGAATATGGAGCTGCTTTGACAAACTTTTTTCGTTCCAATATTCAATTATTTACAATTATAACCTCACATAAGTTGTCATAACAGGAGTGACGTCACTGAACATTATATAAGTGTTTTGAAATACGTTCCGTCCCACGTTACATTAATTCGTTATTATTGTTAAAAAACAACAGTTTAATAGCATTTTTTTCATAAATATTATATTTTGTGCATGCATGCATGTTCCCTATTCATAAATGACAATCACAGACAACTTATCATAATCAACCACATCTTGTGTGCCTTTGCCATACGAAACAAAAAACGCAATTGAAATAGTCTTTCCAATCCGTAGGTTAGGCAACGTGCCATGTAGGGAAGCGTCGGTTGTGATAGCGGTGAGCAGTCCGCACCGGCGGGACTCCCTCGACGCGGTGTCCTACTGCATCGACCAGCTGAAATCCAACGTGCCGATATGGAAGAAGGAAGTCTACGAAGGCGCCGAGCCGGTCTGGAAGGAGAATATCGAATGTGCGTGGTCCACTAAACGTAAAGCTTGTAATGGGAAAGTCTAGAATTTATTGGATTATGTCCATACGTCACAGATTTTGAAGTCTTTTGTAGTTTATTATGGTGCTTTTGGGATTATCCTTAGGACTTTTTGTTTCGAAATATTGACTACAGTTTTCAGTCATCAAAATTGGATTGAACTCCATATGTATATATCCCTATTATTTAGGAAAATTTTATAAAATATTTTTATGAAATGGAATTGAATCCTTTTAGGATATTTGTGATAAATATGTGAGCTATAAGGTTATCGACGGGAAACCTATGCATAAAAGTTAATTGTCAATTTGTTTTTTTTTTTTTTTTGTTTCATTAGTTCCTAATGGAATATGCAAAGGTATAACACTCATTGATATATTGATGTTTTATTATTTAAAATAGGGTTTTTATTGTTGTTTAAATTTTTTGAGTTTATCTTATTCACGTTAATAATTCTTAGTAAAAAATGCAATGTGTCTATAAATATTTATATTTTTAATGGTTGTGGTATATGTTTGGATAACAGGTTTATATAATAGAAACTATATTATATAAAATTAGTTTCGTAGAATATGAATGTTATACTACATGTATGATACAATAAACTTATTTACATATACATATATATGTATACATTATATATTTGTTGCTAAGTTCCTATTTAAATTGATATAAATATATACATTTGGGAGGTTATATATAGTCCAAAATGGAGGTATAGTTTAGAATTTAGATTATATTATTAGTATACAAAATATACAAATGGTATCTACTGTTATCCACATTTGATGATGGATTATTTTTATATAAATAAAAAAATAATAAGGTAATTTAGCACAATATTGTGTAATTACTTAAATCTGTGGCCTTGTGCTCAAAGGATCAATATAAATCCTCTACGTTGATAATCATAACAGAAATAATCTTCGCCCATTCTAGAAAAAAAAAAATAACTGATTTGTCAATTGGTCAAATATAGTTTCAATTTTACTCACAAATGTACATTGGCCCTTTTAGCAATAAGCATTAGAAATATCTGTTAATTTTTTAGCATGTATTATAAAGTACATTGTCGCATAATGTTGAAATAAATATTTTTCTTGTTTTACACGCGTTGTTATTTTCCAAATGTCCTATAGCGACTCCAGTTCATAGCAATATCCTAATCTTCAGGTAAAGCATCGGTTTCACCACAGACAACACAAACGGCTCTAGAGAATCCCATGGACAAGAATTTGATACAGATTAACGTATCGAGTGAAGAACTACAACAACGTATTCAGAATTTCATAAAAAGGAAGAGAGACCAAGTGAATATAAGTAATATACACGATTTTATTCCGTCGAAAAGTGAAAACGAGACGGAAGATATAGAGACGTGTGCAAGAGTGAGAACGCAGTTCGTCAAACGAATAGATTCTAAGGGGCATTTGAAAAGTATGTTATCATATAAAGATAAGGCTATTGATAAATGCTTACGTTTTAAAGCTTGAGAATAATGACCTATTAATGTTTTTTGATTTGTTTATATTAATAACACAGAGATAACTAATTATATTGGAAGTGATCGAACATTTGAAAGAAAATTTAAAACTACCCACATATTAGCATAACTAAAACTATAATTACATAATCATTAATTGTGTTTAGTTACAATTTACTAGTATTTATTAAAACATTAAAAATGTTTTCTATAATCAACCTAAAACAATTTGTCACATGAAACAGAGATAGCAATATATTGGCGTCTTTGTCTATGATATTTGTTATTTAGTTTGCAGAGTGCATAATGAGTGGGGCCCGCAAACTGTATCCATGGATCAACCCCCAATCAAAACTGAGGCAGGCTTGCCTGCAGCGATCGCGGAGAGAGTGTTAGCCATCGAGTCCTACCTAAACACGGGGCCCGTGGCGCCGGATATATACAGGCGGCTGAAGGATATGGAAGATAAGATAGCCTGTTTACAGTCTATATCCCCAGAATATTCCCACTTTTGGGTAAGTTTTATCATTCGTGTAGTCAGAAAGTGGGGGGCGGGCTCAAATGGTGTGTGTATATATGTAGTAACAGCCTGTAAATTTCCCACTGCTGGTAAAAGTTCTCCTCTTCATTTGAGGAGTATGTTAAAAGTATATTCCACTACGCTGCTCCGATGAGTATTGATGGTTTCCCATGTGGCAAATTTTGTTGAAATTAGACAGTCAGGTTTCGTCACGAAGTTTTCTTTCACAGCCGAGCTCAATTCAATGTAATTTCTTAACAAGAATAATGGAATAATTTTCCTCCATATTTTTCTTGATACACCGCTCCTATTGGTTACATGATAGTAAATCCCTCCTCAGTAAATAAGGTATTCAACAATAAAAGATTTTTATTGTTTAATACCTTATTTAGAAGAACTACAGGCACAAGGGACATAACATCTTAGTTCCCAAGGTTGGTGGCACATTGACGATGTAAAGTAATATATCTTACAGTGTCATTGTCTATGGGTGATGGTGACCACTTTCCATCAGATGGCCCATATGCTCGTCCGCCAACCTATAACATAAAAAAAAAGATTTTTCCAATCGGACCAAGAGCACGAACATATAACAAATTTTTTACTATAAGTATTATTATTATTTATTAGTAGATAACTTTATCAATGTAAGTTTCTATTGCAGAGCAATAAGCGGGAACGTCCAGAAATTAAGGAAGAGTTACAAACAGACTACACGTTCTCTGCTGACGACATCGCCAGGAAAATAGAAATGCTCGAGAAACAACACAATTGCTAAACGTGTTATTTATTTCCGTGTTCTTTATTAAATAAAATATAACAAGCCATGGCTTTTTTTTTAATACGTTTACGAACTTGGAACGCAGCAAAGGTTACAACATATACATCATTCAACAACAACAGCCTGTAAATTTTCCCACTGCTTGGTTAGGCCTCCTCTCTCTTTGTAGAAAAGTTTCAGAACATATTCCGCCACGCTGTTCCAATGCCGGTTGGTGGACTACACATGCGGCAAAATTTACATGAAATTAGACTCATGTAGGTTTCCTCATGATTTTTTCCTTCACCACCGACCACGAGATGAATTACTAACACAAATTAACTAATGAGTATTCAGTGGTGCTTGCCTGGGTTTGAACCCGCAATCATCGGTTAAGATGTACGTTCTAACCACTGGGCCATCTCACCTTTTACATATCCTTCACTATTGTTAAAAATAATTTCGTCCTCACTGATTTCTGAAATCTGCCAACACAGGACATATTATAAAGCGTGTGTTCCCGTTGTGGACGGTAAACTCAATCCTGGTTTTACGTGCTCTCCGAAGCACTTCTAACTTCCAGAATTTGGGCTGTCACTGATAATTTTTGCATAGTGGCCTTATATACAGTTATTAAAATGTATCTTTACTTTATTCATTTGGTAATTACATTTTTGAAAGTCACATAGAATTAGTGACGTGTATAACTTTCAACTTTAGTTCAGATTGTTTTCCTTTAACGCCAAACTTAAGATTAATTAACCAGAATGTATTTTTGGTAGTGTATTGGTGACCAACTTTAAAACCTTTGCATAGTTTTGTAGTGTCAAGAGTAGAAACTAAATAATGAACATTTTACACACTAAAATTGATAAATTTTGATACTTTGCAATGTTAATAGTATCTATCAAATGTTATGTATTTACCAAATGTCGTGATAAGTTAGTAAATAAAACCAAATAAATACTTATTATAACTATTTGTATTTACAAAGTGTTTCTCATAACACTATATCGTTAACAAACAGAAGATATAGATTAAAAAATATTCGTAATGGAATTTGTATTGTCATTGGAACTTTTGACTAATATATTATTAACACGATGCATATGAAAGTATTATAAAACGATAACTGAAATAAATAAAACTTATTGACGCGTGTTACTAAATTAAAATTGCACTATATTTTTCAAAACACTTTTGGTCACAATTGTCTATAAAATTCATCGATTCATATTATTTGGACTTCGAATCGTTTAACTGCTACATTCGTTTAGTGAATGAGTGAATGACTCGATTGCGTTCACTCGTTCAGTTGACCGGCTGGTTCGGTCGCCGGAGGTAGATCACAAAGCCCAGGGCGCCCACCAGCGCCGAGATGAGATACAAGTCCCAGTTCGAGAGGAACGTCGACTCGCCGGACAGGAAGATGAAAGCGAGCGGACTCTGCGAAAGAGACTGTCGAATGCCATTTATATATCATTGAATTTTAATAAGAGAGAGAGAGAGAGAATAATATTACGTATTGCTGATAAATTAAACGATATAATTAAAAGTAAATACAATGTCATACTTCAATCACCTTAAGATTACAAAATTCGTTAGATGTTGAAATATTGTGAACCGTGAAATATGATTGATATTTAACGTATTATTTTTCGCTATATTGTAATCTATCGATGGGAAGCGGTCCAGTTGTGAACTGGCGTATTACGGATGCATTCGGTTCAGTGGTTAGTCCGTAAAGGAGCACCACGTATCAGCACATAGTATATGGATATTATCTTGAATTACTTATACACATCGGTGGTGTGTGTCATCATGGTATATAAAATGATAACTAAGGTGATAAGGTGTGTCGTATAGTACAGAATGTGGCGCTACCTCGAGCAGGCCCTCGAGCGCGGAGTGCGCGTGCAGGCGCGCCAGGGCCAGCGCGGCGGGCAGGCGCGCGTCGGGCGAGGCGTCGGCCGCCAGGTCGTAGCAGCGCTTGGCCAGGTGCAGGTCGCGCGCCAGGCCCAGGCCGCGCTCGTGCATGTAGCCCAGGTTGAAGGTGGCCTGCGCGCTGTGCAGCGTGTCGGCGGCCACGCGGTAGTGGTGCGCGGCGGCGTCCAGGTCGCGCGGCGTGCCCTGCCCGTAGTAGTGGTAGTCGCCGAGCTTGACGCGCGCGGGCGCGCAGCCCTGCGCCGCCGCGCGCGCCCACAGCTGCAGCGCGCGCCGCCAGCGCTCCGCCGCGCCGCCCTGCGCCGCGCCCTCGTCCAGCAGGAAGGCGGCGTTGCTCTGCGCCACCTCGTAGCCGCGCTCGGCCAGCGCCAGGTACTGCAGGAAGGCGGCGTCGGCGTCGCGCGCCCGCCACGCCGCGTGCGCCCGCATGAGGCGCGCGCCCCACGGGCCGCGCTCGCACACGTTCTTGAACAGCTCGACGGCCGTGCTGCACGAGCGCAGCACGCCCAGCCCCTGCGCGTGCATCTGCCCCAGGTGGTACAGCGCCAGCACGTGCCCCGACTGCGACGCCAGCGAGAAGTACTTGTTGGCCTGCTTGAAGTCGCGCCGGACGCCGATGCCTCCTGCGAGCGACACTTGGTTAATCTGTCGTTCTTTTGAAAAGTATTATTTATACTCTGCAATTCCAAAACCTTTTTTAAGTCGAGCCATTTCAATGTCCTCGTAACGATACACAATATTGCGTCTCATTATCAACAATGTTTTACAGCGCTCTTACCGAAATACATAAAGCCGAGATGCAGCTGCCCCTCCACCCAGCCCTGGTTCGCCGCCATCGCGAAGTACTTAAACGCTGTCGCCGTGTCTTTCGGCACTCCTCGACCCTGAAGACGTGACAAGACAAAAGTATTTTAATAAATATAATATAAGAATAACGTTAAAAATAATAATCCCTTCTAATATTATAAATATCAAAAAAACTGGTCGTTTGTGACTTACAAAATTTAATTCATTCCGGGCGGTTGAATTAAATTTCCTAAGGAAATAGTTCGAGTCCCGAGGAAAGACAAAGTTTAGTTTTTATTACGAAGTCATCCCTTAACGGTAAGGCAAAAGGGGTTCGTAGGAAGGAACAGGAGAGTAAGTTCGTATGGGGAAACATTTTATATTTGTATGGGGGTAAAACAGGAGGTTCTACCCCCGCCCCCTTCACCTCAGTGAGAATGCTACAAAATTTCACAAATTTCGGATCGATAAAGCCAAGAGATCAGCTAGTAATACATATTAGTAAGAATCTATTAAATAAGATATTGATTGCCCACCAGTGATATCTTCACCATTAGTGGGATAGAAAAATAGGAACATAAAATACTATTAATAATAATCTGTTTGAAGTATATAAAACCGACCTGTAAATACATAATACCGAGCCCGCTTTGGCCAACCGGATTGTTCAGCTCGGCGGCTTTCCTGAAGTAACGGAGAGCCGTGTCGTTGTCAGCTTTGATTCCGTCGCCTCCTTCCAGGTATATCTAGAACAATTTATTATAAAAATATAATTAAAAAGGTTCAAATCAATGTAAAAAAATATATTTGACTTTTATAACTTTCGAGATGTCACATTTTGGTTTTGGCTCGTAAAGACTATCCTTGAGTGAAGATGGGGTTTAAAGACACCAGGACTCGTGACGAGCATTATGCTGCTCGACCGGAAGTATGCGGAACCACATGGTACACCAACATAAATGGATTATATATCATCACCTTGCCGAGGAAGGCGTTCGCGACGGCGTTGCCAGTCTTGGCGGCCTGCTGGAAGTAGTGCAGCGCCTTGTTGAGGTCCAGCGTCACGCCGCGACCGCCCTGGAAGTGCAGCTGGCCGAGACCCACCTACGGAAGCATCGTGGAAGATTAATTGTATAGTACGACACAACTTAGATGTCGCATCGGGAAAATTCGTAAAACCGATCACATCCGATTTGAGTACGCTCTCCCAAATTATCAGTATTTATTTCTCATGCGAATATGATCTTTACACAAACGTTATAACTTGTAATATCATATGACCTAATATATTCGTCAATTTGACACGTCGCTTTACATGCACTTGCTTTCTCTGACGCGTGAATCTATAGCGACGAATAGCGTCGAATCGCGCGATAGGGAGCTATTTCTATTGGTTGTGTAAATCGGTTTTAATTTCATTCCATTTCATTTTCCGATGCTACATCTAATTTGTGTCCTACTATACATGGACTTCATCATGCAAGCCTATAACTAACTAACTAACTAACAAGAAAGATGAATATAATGCCGGTATGGTTGTGCGTGTACCTGCGCTTGCACGTCGCCGCGCTCGGCCAGCAGCTGGTAGTACTCGATGAGGTCGGTGTCGAGGGCGGCGCCCGAGCCGGCGCCCTCGGCCTCGTCCACGAGGCGCACGCGCTGCACGGCCGGCCCGCCGCTGAGGCTCACCTGGGCGGCCACCTTGTGGGCCACCTTCATGTACAGCTCCATGGCCTTGGGGCAGGAGCCGGGCAGCGTGACGCCGGCCCAGTGCCGGTAGGCCAGCGCCATCTGCGCGTAGTCGCTGTCGCCCAGCGCGCCCAGCGTGTAGTGCAGCAGCGCGCGCGCCTGCGACACGGGCACGCCCACGCCCGTCGCGTGCAAGAAACCCAGCCCCTGGGCGACCAGGATACAGGAGACGCGAATAAATCTTGTGTCACTTGTGACATTTCCATGTACATGATGATGTATGTTCATGTTTATATTTATCAACTTATTTTATTAGTTGTCATTAATAGATTGCATTAGTGGGATATTAAATCGCGCTATAGATGTTTTCTTTTTGTTACAATATGTAAAGCAATGTTCCAAATAAAATTTGAGTTTCCTGGATCAATAGTACTTTAATTCGTCATCTAACATTGGTCCTTCGAGCCGGATGTTAAAAGTGTTATGGTGGTGGAGGCCCATCTAAGGTTATCATATGAAAGTAACTATTCGGCACAACGTCCGGGTGAAATAAATATTTAATCAACGTCCCAATTACAGCGCCACCTTCGACCCAAGGTCATGTCCCCTAAGGTCGATTTAACTAAAGTCCCGATTACAGCGCCACCTTCGACCCAAGGTCATGTCCCCTAAGGTCGATTTAACTAAAGTCCCGATTACAGCGCCACCTTCGACCCAAGGTCATGTCCCTTTGGTCGATGGAACTGGCTACAACCATGAATATAAAGTTGAGTTTCTTTGTGTAATTGTTCAACTTACCGCGTGCGCATCTGCATTTCCTTCCTCACTCAGCTCTTCAAATATCTTCTTAGCCTTTTCCACGTCGAGTTCAACGCCCTCGCCGTAAATATACGACCAGGCTAATTTGATCTTAGCGGGTACATAGCCCCAATCCGCGGCTTGCTTCACCTGAAGTATGGCTCCACGAAGATCCGGTGATCTTCGTTCCAATTTCGCCATGGCTGCTTCGTAAACTTCCTTTGCTTTAAAAAAAAAGTTAATATTTATAAGAGCTTATTCTAATTGCCGCTTGTCAATTACTATAAAATTTAAGCATGTGTGTAGCGTGTAGCTGCGTAGTTGTAATAATACTTTTACAACAATTATAGTCAAGTCAATATGAAGTATCTTGATACTATTACAATATTTATTTCGTGTCTATTCTAGAGATTTTATTCTCAACTCCATAGTTGCCATTGCTATTCATTTATTACGCAAGACCATATTCACTAAATTTTGCCCCCTCCCCCTGTGATAAGAAAAAATAAGCATAGGCCCAACTCTTCCTCGATCCCGTGTTTTACAAACGAAACTCAACGTATCGATTCGCGAATTTTTTGCGTCGAGTGTCGAGTGTACATAAAATAAATACAACTAGTAACTTAAGTCTCGTGAACAAGACATTCGTAGATAATGTCGAAATATCGTACTCCAGCGGATAAAAATAAAAAGCATGGTAAATATCCCGTAATTTATTTAAATTTTTATTTGTAAGTTCAAAGGTTCTAAAGGTACACATTTTTAAATAATTTTAACTGTGCGCATTTTTTTTATCTTGTAAGAAAACACAAGAAATGGTCGACACCTGAATTTCTTGCGTGTTCTTCTCGGTAGAATCTACTTTCCGAACCGGTGGTAACTTCACTTAATTGTAAAATGACGATTCAAAACTGGTTGTAAAAGACTACTTGAATAAAGTTTATTTTGATTTTGACAAAGTAGAAAGTTGTAAGAAGAGATATAATACTTAGGATTTTAAAATTTTCAATAGAAATCGATACCAAAACGATTATTATTTCACACTATAAATATCCGAAATTGGCGTATTTTATTATCGAAATAAAAACTGCAATAACTATTTACGTATTAACTGTAATTGGCACCTTGATTTTTACTTAAGGGGGGAGTGATTCGAGAGGAAACAATGTAGCTTACATAATCATTACATAGTGTAGAACAAAGTCGCTTACCACTGTCTGCCCTTGTGTATGCTCATATCTTTAAAATTACGCAACGAATTTAGATGCACTTTTTTTATTGGATAAAATGATTCGAGAGCAAGATTTTTGTATATAATACATGGACAATATAGTAAAGAAACACTGATAATTTTTAAAGTTTATAATGAGATATCGTAAATAAACATATTCAGTAGTATTTTTTTGTATCAGTTATTGTACCCGTGTAAAATGGGGGGGGGGGGGATAGTCGCCAGTAATGAATATTATAAGATTGTGCATATTATAATGATGAAATGTTGGATTACATAGACTTACCTTCTTTCATTTCAGGTGACAATTCTGTTTCTTTCTCTTCAGGTAACGGAGGCAATGTGTCTAAGATATCCTGAGGATTTTCTTCCATATTCTATAAATCAATATTTTCAATTAGAAATATTTCGTCTCCAATAACATTACACAAACTGGCATAAGGTTAGCTTTTTATAAATTGACGTAAGACTAAAAACCTTATGTGGTTTCCAAAGCATGGGAGTGTAATGACTGCAACATTCATCAAAGCAGAGAGACTCACACAATCAATGAAAAAAGTAATAGTCACTAATATTTTATACATTTGTAATTTGTCAGTTTTTTTTTAATTATATCAATAGACAGATAATTAAAGTATGAGTAATAGTAAATCAAATGAGTAACTTGATCGTCTCCATGATTATGCCCTTACCCTACATTGACACTATCTCTTGTGCTTGTTAGAAACACTTGTTCACACTGTGAAGTAACACTATTATCCAAATAAATAACAGTAATTTGGCATTATGAGTTAATTCAGTATCTTCAAAAAGTGCAGAGGGAGACCAAAGTGTTATAAGCCTGTTATGATTAGTACGAACTATCTTCATACATCTACATAATATTGATTCTAGTGCAAGTTAAACAAAATAATTAAATATCTACAGCCACACTACTTGAGAGTATATAAACTCATTACTAAATCTCAGTTATTTATTTCGGGACACAAGAAAAAAACATACGTAGATAATGACAAAAAACATAGATAAAAACATGGTCAATATCCTGAAATTAATAACTTTCATAATAAAAATAACCATGTTAATTGAAAATCTAATATTACTAAATCTCTGCTGTTATAAAACTGAAGTGTTCATTGTTTAAGCATGATAAAATCTACAAATCTGATTTTAAATAAAGCTTATTGTGTATGAAAACCCACTTCTTTACAAAATGTCACTCAAATTATATTAGAAATTCCAAAATTAATTACCTCAAACTCATTTTCCTGCAGGTTCGACGCTTTACTGGGTGGCATCCAATTGGGCTCTGTTTGTTTCAACAAACTAAGTCTCAGTAACTTCAGAGTATATTCCATTTGTCCTATTTTATTATCTGCTTGGACGGGATCTAATGTATCTAATAATTAAAGTTAATATAAATAAGTAATGATGTATTTTGGCCACAGTATCCCAGTGGCCATTTCAAGTTAGAAAGCAATTGAGTTTCTAGGTACTTAATTTGAATTATTAAATTCATTCAATGCTTTGTGGCGAAGAAAAACATCATGTGAATGTATCAGATTAAATTTGTGGTAATTCTACCTGATATATGCAGGTTACCTACAGTTAAACCAAACGGTGGTATTACCTACAAATTTGTTTCTTGAGATAACTTTAATGTAGCCCAGCAGTGGGAAATTTAATGGTTGATACATTATGATAAGTCAACGAAAGTTTAGAGTTAATACACAATATTATATACAAATTTCGTCACCTATGTTTTCCTCTTCCTTTTTTAGAAGTCGCGTCGTTTTACTGACTGCATCGGCATACTCTTGCATAGACATTATTTGTTTATTAATAGCCTCAGTTAATTCATTGTAATATTCCGGGTCATTCATCGTTTCCGAATCCAAGTTTTCCAATGACTTTTCATCGTCATCAGAGGAATCTTCGGCTTTTTTATTACTTTCGGGACCGAGCGCCGTAGCCGCCGATAAAGCGAAACACAGCCACAAAATATACACTTTTAAATGATCCATTTTTATCCAATATCTGTAATTTTCTAGAACACGACCAGACTTACGTGTCCCTCGTAAACACAAAACTAAAACATTAAAAATATATTTATAAATAACTTTTAGTACGTTTATTCACATAAATAAGACACCCACTGACAAATATACACGTGTACCTTTTGATACAAATTACATGGTTTTATAATAAAAATATTTATTTTATAGTAATGTACTTAATACTGCTTAATGCGAATTGTCATCGACAACTTGACGAGTACAGATTATCGCTTCCGATGTTCAAGCGATAATTTTCTTATTTGAAACTAAAAATCGGATATTTTTTACAATGAAAATATAAATATATTTTTTTAGGCTATGGTACTATGTATAAAAATATTTTTTGGCTTGTATACATGTGAGAACAAGCCACATAAAACGCATACAAGCGTACATAAAACACATACAAGCTTAACTTTGAAGATTTTATAAAAATAAACAGCTGTTGTGACATAAGTACTGTCAAACTTATTGACATTTGACAGGTGTGACTGAGTCAAAGTTCAAAAAACTGCAAAAATATTTGTTTTGCGAATTTCAACAATTAATTAAAACAATTTATCTGTACAAGTAAAACATATATATATTAACTATGTTCTTACGATCAGCGGTAACCATATAGCTTTAGCGATATTAACATAAATAAAAGCTAATATTTAATATTTGTTTAAATTATCTAACCTGGAAAATGTTACGGCTACAAATTTTAAAAAATAGAATACACAGACCTCAGCGTCGATTGAAATCTTCGAGCAGCTTTATTAGGAATACTTTTATTAATTATTTTAAAGATAATCATGATCATAAACATATAAAGTCTAGTTCTGTCGTGGCGCTCTGTGATCCCACAGTGCCATTCGTGAACGCAGGGATGAATCAGGTAACTATATAATTAGCTAAGTATATTAATGTAAGATTAACACTGATTGCAACAACTTTTCCTTAGTTCAAAGGTGTATTCTTAGGAGTTGTCGATGCCCCATGCCCTCGAGCTGTTAATTCACAAAAATGCATTCGCGTTGGAGGAAAACATAATGACTTGGACTTAGTTGGTACTGATGGCCATCACCACACTTTTTTTGAGATGCTTGGCAACTGGTCATTTGGTGATTATTATAAGGTATTATAACTTCACTCAAATTATTAGTCATATTCAGTCTATATTTATTCACATGTTCTTTATATATTATGTATTAGTATGCAATAAAGTAAAGCATATAAAGCAATTATTACAACAAAGCTAACATATTGTCTTTTCTAAAGCAAGAAAGAAAGAATAAAAATGAATGAATCTTAAATTATCAAATTTTGTGCAGTTTTCTTAAATCTCAGCTATATTATGCATTATTAACCGATATTTATTAAATATATTATTATATCTACTCGTATTCACTTTAATGTTTTCTCCTAAGTTCTGATAACAGCTTCATCACCATCCCAAAGGCTCATTTTTGCAAACCCATAATTGATGTCATAGACTATTCAAGTTTTCGACCAATTATATTGCATCAATGTGATGTCAAATTTGTTTATCTGGCTTTCACCCCTTGTTGTTGGTATAAACTATGTATCATTGAACTTACCACAAAAGTACATTGAATCAAGGACGTTTGTGACACTCATATTCATTAAATAAATTAATCTTTGGTTTTTCAGAAAGAAGCCTGTCAGATGGCATGGAATCTTCTATTGGGTCCATACAAAATGAAACCTGAAAATTTATTAGTCACTTATTTCTCTGGCGATGCCGTCATTGGTCTGCAGGAGGACAGTCAGTGCAGAGACATCTGGAAACAGATTGGGTATAGTTACATGAAAACAATTTATAGTTCTTTTAATATTATAAATTGAATAGTGATTACATTTTTTTAAAATTAATAATAAGGGATACTTTTATAGCATCTTTGAAATATCGTACATGTTAATTGTAAACTATAATATATATAATCAATAAAAATGTATACATATATGTGTACATTAATTTTTGAATTGAAATGAATGAATGAATAAGTAAAAAACTGAATTGAAATAAAATAATGAATGAATGAATGAAAATTAAAAAACAGCTGATAATGTTTTGTTGATGTTGTTGTCTTTTAGTGTGCCTTCAAGTCACATAAAAGGTCACGGGGCTAGGGATAACTTCTGGGAGATGGGACCAACGGGACCATGTGGTCCATGTACTGAGATACACTACATACACCCGGATGGATCTCTTACAGAAATATGGAACATTGTGTTCATTCAATGCATAAGGTGAGTTATATAGAGTGAGTACTTGATGTTTGAATCAAATTAAAAATTACTTATCCATTGCTGGTGGCTGTAGTGGGATGTTATACAATTGTTAACCTTTTCATAAAAAAAAATTATTCATTATAAATGTAAATTAGTGTAAAATTGTAAATAAGTGTAATGTGTAAAGTGTGTGTGTGTATAGTGTATAATTAATGGTGGTGAGGTACTTTTCGAAATTAAATCCGAAATATGTAAACGGCAATTAGTTTTATTTACGGAAAATCCTTAAAATGGATTCTTTTTAATCTGTATCTTAAAAATATTCGATATCAGATCAGATAATGTGAGAACCTTCTTAAGCATGACATTGTATAAGATCTCGAGTTTTTATTACTGACATCAGAGTGGGATTAAAAATTTGCAATAACCTAACCGAGTTACGTATATTGTTTGAGAATACAATAGTTTAATCTTAGAATTAAATAGAAACATATGCAATTACTAACAAATACGAAAGATAATATATGGAATTTACTTTAAACTAATATAATTAGGTAATAGAATGTTTTAAAATTGGAATTCATTACAGAGAGATGGACGGATCAGTGAGTGCACTGAGACGCCAGCACGTGGACACTGGTATGGGGTTGGAGCGCATGACCGCCTTGCTACAGGGTGTTCCCTCGAACTACGACACGGATCTATTCCGACCGCTCATCTCAGCCATTGAAAAGGTGAAAAATTACTGAATGATAAAATCTTCGTTTTTACATTTAACAGCACCGATGCCAATGATGAATTGATTTGCTTGAAAGCGATTTAAACTCAGGTTTTCGAAGTCAGCCTTTTGTTTAGGCTATTTG
Source organism: Vanessa cardui (assembly GCF_905220365.1). Classification (NCBI taxonomy): domain Eukaryota; kingdom Metazoa; phylum Arthropoda; class Insecta; order Lepidoptera; family Nymphalidae; genus Vanessa; species Vanessa cardui. The sequence goes on along the minus strand of NC_061142.1, from coordinate 1,567,241 downwards.
GTACCATCTAACATCAGATATAAAAGTAAAGTAAAGTAACAGCCTGTAAATTTCCCACAGCTGAGATAAGGCCTCCTCTTCCATTAAGGAGAGGGTTCGGAACATATTCCACCACGCTGCTCCAATGCGGGTTGGTGGAATGCACATGTGGCAGAATCTCGATGAAATTAGACACATGTAGGTTTCCTCACGATGTTTTCCTTCACCGCCGAGCACTCTCTGGGTTGTGACCACTACGTGATACATCTACCTTTTTAATCTCAATTGATGTATTGAATCTATAACTTTCATTTGATAGTAATATTTGTTGTTGTAAATTTATTCTGTTTCTTTGTCCAAAGAACAGTAAAGGCGCGGCGGAGTACAAGGCCAGTTACAGCGCTGACGCTGGGCTGGACCAGGCTTACCGGCGCCTGGCTGACCACTCGCGGATGATCAGCTTGTGTCTGGCTGACGGCGCCTTCCCCTCCTCTAGGTGAGGAATACATTATCGGAATAAAACTAGTTATAACGGATTTGAAGCGTTCTTCAGTCTACCCGTGACCACGAACGCTGTAAAGTGCTCGAAACGTCTGGATGTCAAAAATAATTAATATACGCGATTCAAATCCGTTATAACTAGTTTTATTCCAATGTGTAATAATCGCGAAAATTTAAGTACATTATCATTACTCAGTCTAAAACATAGCCCCTTAGCGCAGTCTGTCCCTATGTATGCTCAGATCTTCAAAATTACGCAACGGATTTTGATGCGGTTTTTTTAATATATAGAGTGATACGAGAGGAAGGTTTTTGTATATAATAAATGGACGATATAGTAATGAAACACTGATAATTTTTGAAGTTTTTACTGTGATATCGTAAGTAAACAAATTCTGTAGTATATTTAGTATTGCACCCGTGCGAAGTCGGGTCGGGTCGCTTTGTATAATATTTAGGCTTACATAGGGACATAGGGACAAAGAAAGCGACTTTGTTTTATACTATGTAATGTAGTGCTGTGTAAATAGTATTTTTAATTTCAGCGTCAACTTAAAACAAATTATGCGCAAGTCCTTCAAAATAAGTTCCGAAGTCTTCCAAAACCCCAACCTCCTGACGATCCTGTACGACGTAATGGTGACCACATTGGGAGACACGTACCCCGAACTCTCGTCCAAAGAGAGAGACGCGAAGCTCATCATTGACCACGAAAGAGATAGCTATAACCAATTGAGGGCGTCGTTGGCGAAGAAATGGAAGGATCTTGTCAAAATGCATCCTGAGGTGGAAGAAATGAACGATGTCGACTTAGCAGGGTTTGCCTTGGGATACAAGGAGTTTAAAGAGGTTTGTATATATCTGTGGTGGAATATTTTGAAATCTACATATGGGTATGTAAGGTTGAAAGTAAATTTCGAAACGAAAATGAGGCGTGAGGCATGTTGCGGGCTAGCATGGTAAGGGCGACTAGGGCAACTTATTACTGACAGTACTGGTCATCTTTTTTAAGGTTTGGACTCCACTTCCACTTACATCAGGTAGAGTGAAGTCATATGCCTACCCGGAAGATATAAAATATATGTATTGTTTTTGCTTCGATTTCTCAAAAGGGTACGTTACTCTTAAACCTCTTAAATACGCTGTGCCGTCATCGTGCCTCGCTTACACCTTCATAATTCTCTATCATGCTGTCTCTGTTCATCTTATCTCTACACTATTACACACACACACACACACACATTTCTATACACCTGTGATCGTTATACAAGATGAGCTAAAGTAACAATCAGTTCGCAATAACGATTGTACCTAGTTAAACCGACAGTAAATTCTAGTAGTTACTCTTGATGGTAAGTGATTCCTTACCATAGACATTGGTATTTTAAGAAGTCAGACAGTGCAGACCCAAAAGGGCAACTCAATACCAACAACAATAACAAAGCAATATCAATCAAAAGGGGACTTAATCAGTTTTTGTAGTTGCTATTATTTACATGTTATCATATATAATTAATCACTTGGTGGTAGGGCTTTGTGCAAGCCCGCCTGGGTAGGTACCACCCACTCATCAGATATTTTACCGCTAAACAACAGTACGCAGTATTGTTGTGTTACGGTTTGAAGGGTGAGTGAGCCAGTGTGGCTACAGGTACAAGCGACATAGCGTCTTAGTTCCCAAGGTTGGTGGCACATTGACGATGTAAGGAATAGTTAATATTTCTTACAGCGTCATTGTCTATGGGTGATGGTGACCACTTACCATCAGGTAGCTCATATGATCGACCGCCAAATAATTCCAAAAAAAAAATATATCCTAAGATGCACTATGTATTGCATATAATGACAACATACTTATTCACTTATTCTTCAAACTAAAGTAATACAGGGTTATTGTGCATGATATTTTGCAAAGAAATGTGTAGACCTATCAATATAGAACTTAGTCCAACAGGTAACAGTAATAATTGAATTTAATTGTTTGTTTCCAGTCAATGTCGAAAATAAAATCAACCGTAATACCAGGGGAGGTGGTTTTCAAATTGTACGACACGCACGGATTCCAAGAAGACGTCATCCAAAGAATAGCGAAATTGAACAATCTGGAAATAGATAAAAAGGGCTTCTGGAAACTTCTCTCGAATCACAAAGCGAGACATAAAACGGCGTTTAAAGAACAATCTTCGAATAAAGGAATTATGTTCGACAAAGCAATACAAACGTTAAATGAGAGTGGAGTTAAGAAAACAAACGATCAACCAAAATATGACTTTAAAGATATAGATGACGAGATTTCGTTCGATCCTCTTAAATCGAAGGTAGTTGCATTACTGAACGAAGATGGAGAATGGCTGGATTTCTCTGAACCAAGCGAAAGTAAACCATATTACATAGTGACGGAGAGCACAAATTTCTTTTGCGAGGAGGGTGGTCAAATAGCCGACAATGGTTTAATAGATTTCAATGAAAAAGTGCGTTTTAAAGTGGATAGTGTTTTCAAAATTCGTGACATTGTTTTCCATAAAGGCCACTTCGTTGTGACCAAAGATAGTGATGCTTACGTGAAGATAGGTAATACAGTAGTGTTGAAAGTGAACGCTGATAGACGAAGGGATATTATGATAAACCACACCGCGACACACCTGTTAAACGCGGCCATTAGGAAAGTGCTACCGAATAGTGTTGTATGTCAGACTGGCTCGAATGTTACGGACGAAGGCTTCACTTTAAATCTGTCGGTTTATGGTGAGAAGTTGTCGCAGAGGGTTGTGTTAGAAGCTCAGGAACTAATAAGGTTAAAAATTATACCAATATTAAATTGTTTGACTTTTGGGTACATTTTTTTGTAAATTTTGTTTAAATAATGTGTACTTTTGTTTTTTTATTCAGACAGACGATAGAATCCAATGCCCAAGTCCAAACTCAAGTTATAGATAGTACCCAGTTGTCATCGGAGCCCGGCGTGCTCACAGTCCCCGGGGAGACTTACCCCGAAGTGGGCCTTCGGTTGGTGACATGTAGTCCTCCTCTAGTTTCCAAGTAAGTATTCGGAGCATTATTAGATTGAAAATGGTGTGAAAAAGAGTTACTTTTTAATGACAGATTATTTAAAGATGAGGTATTGTAATGATAATTTCAGTTTATGAATTTGTTTAATCAATCGATGTTTTACATCAATCAATTTGAATTTGACGACCAAAAGAAACATTTTTATTGCTAGTCATTGTAAATGATCTTTTATTATATTACAAAGAATTGTAACTAAGTATTATTATTTTTACAATGATATCTCATTTATTATAGGAATTAACAACATTAAATGCTTAAATATTTAAATATGTATTTATATACAAATATGAACTAAAACTAGTTACTGTATAAATCTTGGCCGCGTGGAATGGCAAGAATGCTAGCAACATTTCCCCGTTGAATCGCAATACCGATTCTCTGGATTACAAAGATAATTGACAATAATCAGAAATAAACCAGGAAACGCTTTTTTTTTATGGTATAGGTTGGCGGACGAGCATATGGGCCACCTGATGGTAAGTGGTCACCATCGCCCATAGACATTAACGCTGTAAGAATTATTAACTATTCCTTACATCGTCAATGTGCCACCAACCTTGGGAACTAAGATGTTATGTCCCTTGTGCCTGTAGTTACACTGGCTAACTCACCCTTCAGACCGGAACACAACAATACTGAGTACTGTTGTTTGGCGGTAGAATAACTGATGAGTGGGTGGTACCTACCCAGACGGGCTTGCACAAAGCCCTACCACCAAGTAAATAAGTAATTCTGAATGAGGTTTGGAAGTTGTAAAGAACTACTGGCGTTCGTAGGGAGCTGTGCTGCGGCACGCACGTGCGCGGCTTGCGGGCCGTGCGCGGCGTGCGCGTGTGGCGCGTGCGCGGCGCGGGGGGGCGCGCGCCCGCGCTGCACGCGCTGGCCGGCCCGCGGGCGCTGCAGGTGCGCACATTACTATGGTTACTAGTGCTCTTTGGTGAAGTCGAGTTCTTGTGGATTTAATGATTTCAAATTTAAAATAAAATTTAACAGTATTTGTGGTCCAGGTCAACCTACCATTAATATTATGTAAATATACTGTATACATGTTATAATTAATAAATATAATTTTAACCGTAAAGAACTCAAGAATAAGGTAACTTTCTATTAGTGAAAACATTTTTGAATAAGACCATTAAATCTAGAGATTATTATTTACAAACAAACAAAACTTACCTTATGATATTAGTATCATTAATGTTGCGAGTTTAATTTTCCGATACAATCTTATAATTTTCAATACAGTTCGTGTGTTCTACAACTCAAACAGTAATAACTAATTGTATCCGTTACGATCTCGATACCGTAGCGTATCTTTGCGAAATTTACCTCATCAAAGAATACTTCCCAGGCGCAAGAACTCTTCTGCCGTGCGCAGAAGCTAGCGGAAGTGATAGAAGTCGCTGATCCGGAGCGTGTGAAGGGGGAAGTTTCGAGGATAAAGCAGGAGTTGTCTGAGCTCTGTGGGTCGGGTGGCGCGCCTTACGGCGACTACGCAGACTGCTTGCAACTACTGGAGAGCTTACAGAAGAGAGCTACTAATAAAAATGACGCGGCGTTACAGTAAGTACCTACCTGGTATTAGCAATAACTGATAAATAACCTGCCTCTTTGTGAATTCACTCTTATTATAAAAGTATTGAATTAGTAATTTACACAGATCCGGCCGATCATCAAAAATCTAAGGTACTTCGAGCAGACTTAGAAACTTCAATTTTGCATCAAGATAGGTCATTAGCTACATATAAAGGAAAAATTATAAAAACATTAAAAAATAATATACCATAGAAAGCAATTTTATATTTGCGGTTTGGCTAGAACATTGTGTATGGATTTTGACTGCATTGTTAACTATGTTCGTTGTTTAAGTATTCAATTGAATGAACACATACATAGAATAGAAAATAAAAATATAAATGTAATACATAGACTATAATTAATACAAATTAATACATGAAGTTCATAATTCTCTAAATTTTAAAGCTCCATCGTATAGCGAAACTTTTTACGATGTAAAGACTGTATCCAGAGACTTGGCATTTTTTTACATTTAATGTTTTTGGTGGGATTACTTATTTTAATGATTATATGATATCTCCAAGACATTAAATGTTAAAGAAAATATAATCATCAGATTAACACCAATATATGTACATGTTACTATAATAATTGACTAAATATTTAAACGTTGCGGACACTCGTGAGATTGGGCGTTGTCAAACACTAAGGGAATCAGGAGTACAGTCTATAAATGGCGTTCCACAACAGGGATGACCAGATTATGGACAAATTGACAATACCGCCCAGACTAGTTGAGAAATCTTGAATCCCCGAAGACTTATATCACCAAGGAATTCTACTAAACAAAAACATCAAGTCGATGACGAAGTTGTCCTCGTTGATTTCAATGCAAATTCTTCGACAGCACAACAATACTGCTACGTAATAATAGCATAATAATAACAACCTAAGGCCTCCTCTCCCTTTGAGAAAAAGGTTAGGAGCATATTCCAACTCGCTACTCCAATGCAGGTTGGTGTATAAACTTGTACCAGAATTGCATTGTTAATAGAGAAATGCAGGTTTCCTCACCATGTTTTCCTTAATCGTCGAGCTAGATATGAATTATAAACTTAAATTAAGCCCATGAAGATTCAAAGGGGCTCACTTGGATTTGGACCCGCAATTATCTTTTAAGATGTACGCGCTCTAAACACTGGGCCATCTCGGCTCCTGTAACGTGATTCTCGACAATCAAAACCCACTAACATTTTTTTTTTTCAAATTTTATTCAGGGACTTTTTTCACAGGTAAAAATGTTAGTCCCATAGTATCCTGTCTGCTTCAGAACCCACTAACATTGAAAGATTAATAATAATTAAACTAATTCCTCCATTACAGAGCAATAGCCCAAGCGGAAGTTGACGAGGCCTGCCAAGAGGCGATCCGAGGCGGTCGTCGCTTCACCGTGCACTTCCTGCGCTGTTCCTACCTCATGCAGAGCGACGCCGTCCGGGCGACACTTGAAGGCGGCGATCCGAACCTGCCCACGCTGTTGATGGGTTGTGCTGGAGGAGTCGTGGTGGCAACTGCTCGAGTTCCTAAGGTGAGTCCTGGTTTCGATTCCCGGCCGAGTCGATGTTGTAAAAGTTCAATAGTTTTCTATTTCGTCTTGGGACTGGGTGTTTGTGGTGCCGTCGTTACTTCTGATTTTTCGTATCATGAGTGCTTTAGCTACTTACCTTGGGATCAGAGTAATGTATGTGATGTCCAATATTTATGTATTTATTTATCACCCCTTTTATTCGTTGCAATGTTATCTCTTAGCTTAAGGGAAGCTTAAAAATGTAGAGATTCCTTCCTTTAAATTTTGGTTGTAATATCAGATTATGGTTACTGTATTACTAATAGTTATTGGAACGGAAACGATATGTACTATTTAAGATGTCTAGAATAAGAGGAGGTAGGTCAAAATTAACTTAAAGGTCTGATCACACACATTGTTGCACGTACTTCATAAAATCTTGTAATTACTGTTTTCCAGGAAATGACGTCATCGACGTTTACAGCGGAGAAGTGGTTATCTTGCGTTCTGCCGATATTCAACGCCACCATCCTGCCGGCGAGAAATGACCGATCTTTGCTAACACACGCAGAGATGAGTGCAACTAAGGTAATATGGCGGAAATCACAATTTTTAAACTTGGATTTACAACCAATAGCGTTACGGCTCTTGCTGTTGTTTATAATCTGTCGAATATGCATTACCCCCACTCCTAGTAAAACCTTTAAGTAAAACTACGCCCTTGGACAAGTAGCCCCACCGAAAGTCTACCCCGAGCCCGGCGCTCAACTTCACTAAGCATCACCAAGCTTTAATAAGCACTACTTCACACAGGAAAAAAAATTTACTCCAAGGAAGGAAATTGGTCACTTTTTTGCCTAACAATTAGTAAATATATATTTCAAATGCGTCAAGCTATATATTTCTTATCGTGCAATGTTTCTTTGTAAACGCTTAATATTATTTTTGCAGGTTAGTTTGATAAACTGCGAGTCGATGGTCCAGGATTCGATGCGGGTTGCAATAAAATACGCGCAATCGCATATCAAGGATCTCAGCAATTCAGACATCGGGGACAAGCAACAGTCCACCCAGAATAGACAACATAACTAAAGAACATACCGACAGCCTCAACAAGCTACGAAAGGTAAAATCAGCATTAAGTACGAAGACTCGATATCATTGGTCGAGAGCTTGAATAGTCTATGATATTGATAGTCTATGGTATTCACTATGGTTTTCCGGAAATGACGTTTCGAACGTCAACGAAACTGTCATCGGAATTTTGAAAGCAAAATAATTTTATAAACAGTTGAATGAATATATAATAATAAATATTAGTTGAGAATTATTAGTTGGGCACAATAGCTAAGCTATTTACGTATCATATATAACTGCTGTGTTATACATTTCTTGGAAACATTTACCTAAATTGATTAGAAGATTTGATGTGTGTTGGACACCTGACTGAAACAAAGTTTCTTTTTCCTGGGTATAACACTTTTACGCTAAAAGTAGGTAGCGCAAAAGGCGTTCATTGTGAAAAAACTAAGTTAGAACTTAGCTATTATGTAACCTGAGATATAAAAAATAACTATGAGTTATCAAAATAATTTTTAAATGAATGTCTTTTATCGATCTTCCCACTGCTGGGCAAGACAACCAAGTATGCTGCTCAATAATAATGATATGACTTGTAAGTACTTTAGCTTTGAAGTGGTGCAAATGACCTGTGTATCATGAAGGTCTATCTATTATTTATAAACCACTTCATAGGTCTAATGGCTTATGGCGTTACGGCGTTCATACAAGGCTTCTGATCTCAAATTTGAAGACAGATTGGGCCGATAAAAAGTTATTGGGATTATAAACTGGACGGATTAGAGATCACACCTCTGACCTCTGTTGCAAGATTTACTAATGCCCTATGGTACATGAGACTTTGTATAGTCTGTGCCTCAAAATATGTAGTATGACATAAAATGTACTAAGTGTCTGTTTAGTACCAGATTATTTGTTAATTTTAGATATGATTAATATTCACTTTCCAAAGTCAAACAATATGATAATCTTTTGATATTTGTAAAATTCATTAATTAAGCTGTGATTTCTCAGCATAGGTAACATCAATATTGTCTTTTGTTAGCAATCATGCAATTATTGCATATTATTATAACATGAATTATATTTAACTTATAAACTAATTGGTGCTGTAATCATCTAAGTTAAGAAAATACACAGGCTATTGGACAGATTGTTGTAGTTTTGTAATTCTTAAGCCCATTACACAATGAAAAAAATAAGATACAAGAGATAAAGAATAAGGAACAAGAAATAAGGAATAGCGGAATCCAGCGAGTGCAGCACCATTAATCAATTCATAATTCAAAAATAAGAACAGAATTTCTGTCGTGGTGGGCATTTGTTTCTTATTTCTTATAGCCAGCCAATCACAAGGCATTTTTTATTTTTTTCATTGTGTAATGGGCTTTCATTTCCATGATTGTCGATGCCAGATAAACTAGACTTTAAGATACTGTCCATACTCGCACTGAAATTTGAATCGTCAATGCACCAATGCCTTTGAGTTGACTATTGTTTGATACAGATTATAAAAAAATATTAATATGTCAGATTACAAGTTATATCATGAGATAATTAATTGTATTACTTTTGAATTATAATGATGATTTCTGCAAACAAATATTCTGGTTATATTGAATAAATTTATAATATTCTTGTATAATATACTGAAATTTGTTAATCTACCTCTTTTTTCACAATTTATATTGAATACTGATGTTATTATACAATTTCCAAATTACAATTACTTATAATCTTTATTTGGAATATTAAACTCCTGGAATACGAAATATTGTATTTTTCTAGTCGGATTGTTTAAATAAAACAAGTTATTAAAAACAAAAATGTCTTTTATTTACATAAATTTAAACTATTCCTATCTATATACACATAGAATGAGAAAAATTCATCACACTCACGTCAATAAAATCCATCGCATAGTATTCGGTCTATCTTACGAACAGTCATATTCATTTTAATAAACATGTATACCAAAATATTTTCACTTATGTGAATTTCACTGACACTGCAAGTGCTCGGTGCGAGCTGGTCCGGGACGATCCGGGTCCGTCCGGATCGTTAGTGGTTGTCCATGTATTGCAGGTCAGATAGCAGCAAGACGGTGGCCGGCAGCGGGCGCGGCTGCGGCGACAGGATGGTCAGCGTCTGGCGCTCCGGGTCCACCGCCGTGCTGTGGATCAAAGGAATGGTTAGACCCTCTAATAGATTAGCTACACTATGCAAGCTAAGAAAAGGTTATTTTGTCGAGTGGTTTTCAAAGATATGGCACTCCGTGATCCCGGGTTCGTTTCCCGACCGAGGCCATGTAGATTATCATTAGTTTTCTATGTATCATGGGTCTGGTCATGGGTATTTGTGGTACCGTCCCTTCTGCGAAAACGTGGTGTCGCAATAGGAAGCCGTGGAGCGGCAGCGGGAAGATTCTCCCCCCGCCTCAATAGGCGCCGCACGGACCAGGGGGGTCTCAGTACCCCGGGAATGCCCCCTAGGTGTTGGAGGCCCGTATAGGCCAGTCGACGATCAGGGCATCACGGTAGCATGCATAGGTGATCCCGTGGTTTCCGCCGAAAGACGGAGAGGGTACCGCTGGTTTTTTAGTGGGTAAACGTAAAGGTTTTTCTAGCGATGAAAAAAAATTGTGGTAACTACAGGCACAATGGACATAACATCTTAGTACCCAAGGTTGGTGGCACATTGACGATTTAAGAAATAGTTAATATTTCTTACAGCGTCATTGTCTATGGGCGATGGTGACCCATATGCTCGTCCGCCAAACTATGCCATAAAAAAACCGTCGATACGTCTAATTTTCCATAACACAAGTGCTTTAGCGACTTACATTGGGACCAGAGTAATGTATGTGATGTGCTCTCACATTTATGGGCTACATACTATATTTTTATTTATTTATTTTGGAAACATACAGTAACTATTGAATACATAAAAATTTTAACACAAAATCTATTACTTAAACCTAAATTGTTTCCTATGTTAAATAATTCATACAATTTTTACAGTTACAGTATAGATGCAAATAATTATTATTAAAATTTGATTAAAATTTTAAATTTAACAATCTTCAAAGCTAATGTAAATTAAATTTAATCGAATCGATTTTTTTTTTATGGTATAGGACGGGACGAGCATATGGGCCACCTGATGGTAAGTGGTCACCATCACCCATAGACAATGACGCTGTGAGAAATATTAACTATTCCTTACATCGTTCGAAGTTACACTGGCTCACTCACCCTTCAAACCGGAACACAACAATACTGACTACTGTTATTTGGCGGTAGAATAACTGATGAGTGGGTGGTACCTACCCAGACGGGCTCGCACAAAGCCCTACCACCAAGTAAATTTTGCGTGAAAGGCCTCAAAGCAAAGCGAGCGGTTGTGAGGTATGACAGAGGTGGGCACTCACACGCAGACGAAGCCGGCGAGGTTGCAGTGCAGCACGTGGTCGTCGGGCCCCGCCGCGAACGACACGGCCAGCAGGCGGTGCGCCAGCGCCGGCGCCGGCCACACGCTCACCAGCTTCGTCAGCGCGTCCTCCGCGCGCATGCCCAGCGGCATGCACGAGTCGGGCAGCGACGGCGCGCCCACCTGCGACCGCCCCACGTCACACCGTGGACCACATCACTATAGTACGACACTACTTAGATGTCGCATCGGCAAAATTCGTAAAACCGATCACATCCGAATTGAGTACGCTATCCCAAATTATCAATATTTATTTCTCACGCGAATATGATCTTTGCACAAACGTAATAACTTGTAATATCATATGACCTAATATATTCGTCAATTTGACGCGTCGATTTACATGCACTTGCTTTCTCTGACGCGTGAATCTATAGCGACGAATAGCGTCGAATGGCGCGATAGAGAGCTATTTCTATTGGTTGTGTAAATCGGCAGTAATCGGTTTTATTTTCATTCCATTGCATTTTCCGATGCTACATCTAATTTGTGTCTTACTATACTACTTTACAATTGTTCACGTAAACATTTCAAAGTGTTATCAATGATCTTGACGACCTCTGTGGTCGAGTGGTGTGTACACCGGTTTTCATGGGTACGCCACTCTGAGGTCCCGGGTTTGATTCCCGGCCGAGTCGATGTAGGTTACCATTAGTTTTCTATGTTATCTTGGTTCTGGGTGTTCGTGTTACCGTCGTTACTTCTGATTTCCATAACACAAGTACTTCAGCTACTTACATTGGGATCAGAGTAAGGTATGTGATGTTGTCTCATATTTATTTTAAAAAAATTATATATTTATTTAATTTAATTATCAATGCGAATTCTTCTTTTGTACGTCGATAAGGCCAAGATATTGAACAAGACACTATCTATACATATTATAAAATTGGAATGTCTGTTTGTAACATTGAAATAGCCCTTTCTTACTCAATATACACGGTACATGTACCAAAATATTTTTTTTTACAATAATTGTCTGTCAGTTTGATCCGGGTAATCTTTGGAACGGTTAGACCGATTTTGAAGGAACTTTCACTGACAGATAACTGATATAATAAGAAGTATCTTAGGCTACAATAATTATTTGTAATAATATCCATAAATAATCTCGATCGATTTTGAACATCGAGACAAATTCCAAAAGATCTCTCCAAATTCAATTATGTAAACAGTTATTCGACAATATCCGTAAATTACCTTATATATCTTCAAATCGGAGAACTTAACGTCAAACGAGTGCGGGTAGTACGGCGTTCGCTTCCCATAGAAATACTCCCGAATCCGAGCGTCCCTTGCCTCAGCTCGCTGTGTAGACGACCGCTCTACCACCTGAAATAATCACACTATTTATTTAACATAGGACATTTAAGTTTATAGAATAATCAGGCGAAAATTATAAAATATTATAATAGATAAGTATTATTTAAAAAAAAAACAATTACCCCTCCACTTTTTGGTAGGTAAACAACTTTGACAAACTTTGGCATATCCCTCTTCAATTCATTGTACAGTCTTTCGTTATCTAATACTAAAATGACATCCACCTGAAATAGAAAATATAATTCAAATACAATTCTATTTCCTCATGGAACTAAAAACAATAGTAATTCTCCCAGTCAGTTATGATTTGTTAGATAACAGGCTATTTGAGTGGTTTTTAAAATACATTGTATATTAATTAGTAGAACTTAAGGAACCCAGTAAAAGTTGATTTTTTATTTCTAGTACATGTTTAGCGAAAAATATCATCTTAAAAATTCCATATTTAAACAGCGCGCAAAAACGCTACTTGGACAATATGGCGCTGCAATGGGGTCGGTGACGTAACTTTCCTGTATTTTAATCTGTGGTACATATAGTAGAAAAGCAAGGTTAACAAGAAAGTGACCTCATCATAAGCCCGGCCAATCAGGAGCGTTTTGTATCACGTGACAAACATTTGAAAAAATGCATTTTTATTGATGGATTTTTGAATAATCAATAAAAAGTATTATTTTCGTTAGTAAATAACCATTTTTGAATTCATAATATACACTGATTGCAATAATTCACAATTTATTTTTCGTATTGTCAAATAGCCTATTGTATGTAGAAAATCACACAAGACGAATTTTAATACACATTAATCATATGAAAACACAGTACACACACACAGGAAAATATATGGACTGAACAAATTGTAACTACAAATAACAATATTCGTAAATATTTTTATAATTATTACCTCAAATGCCTGTGCAGCATGTGTCAAAACCTTGTATCCAGCTCCTTTGACCCATCCACATGTGTTTATAATTACACCCGATGTTGATGCTGCAATTAAATTAAAGAGTCTTATAATAACATAAATGACAACAAGCAGAATCATTAAAATATAATAGCATCTTACCCTATTAAAAAACTAGTATACTATCGTACTGTAGTTTTTTTTTCCCAGCTATTAATTAATTAAATATATATATAAGTGAGGGATCACAAAAAGTTCGAAACATCCAAACATTCTTATTTTTATTTTTTCTGGATTTATAGAACGACACAACTTAGATGTAGCATCGGCAAAATTCGTAAAACATCCGAATTAAGTACGCTCTCCCAAATTATCAATAATTATCTCTTATGTGAATATGATTTTTACAAAAACTTAATATATTGTAATATCATATGACCTTATATATTCGTCAATTTGAAAAGTCTATTTACTTGCACTAACTTTCTCAAGTTGAACGAAAAGCGTCGAATGGCGCGATAGGGAGCTTTTTCTATTACATGTATAAATCGGCAGTAATCGGGTTTTATTGAATTTGCGGATGCTACATCGAAGTTATGTTGTACTATACTACAGGTACAACGAAAGATATCATCATTTTTCTCATTTAGACTTACCTTTCTTATTATTTTCGCACCGTTCAGCAATCACTTCAGCTAGCCTTGAGACGATTGTATTATAAAGTTCAAGATTCTCTCCGGGTGATTTGTGACCAAAGTGGTAGACTAGCGGTGCTTGCTGACTGAAGCCTTCTTCTATAGACGCTGGTCGCTCAACTAACAGGGCACCTAATGAAACATATACTCACACTATATACTTGTTAATATCTTAATAGTCTCTTAGGATAATATTATGGCTTAATTTTAGTAAATAATACTTCTACCTACAGACATAGGGAGAGAGAGAGAGAGACAATGTTGCCAGTTGTAATAATTTGCCAATTTTTCATAATTATTAATGATAATTAATACCAAAAAAGATTCTGTATATCCTATTGCAATGGAAATAAACAAAAATAAAAAACAACCTTAGATTTACATATTTCATATTAATAACTCAGCTATATTGTGCACTTCTAGGATCAATACATATCTGTTATTATTTTATTGTTGTGTTTATGTTATTAAATGTAGGCATACATTGAAAACAATTTATTTTTCACAAATCCATAGTGAATGTCATAGATTAATCAAGCAATGATATGGCATCAATTCGCTGTACAAATGTTATCTACTTGGCTTATTTTCTGTTATGTTTGAAATAGAGTACACAAAACTACCTTAGGAATGAGGTGATGACGCCCTATGAACATTCTATGAGACATAAACTACTTGTTATCTCCTTTGACTTTCCTATTACAAGGGTTAGTTGTCAGGGGAAAGACATAGAAAGTTCAACCTCACTTCAGACCAAAATTCAAGAAATTTGATACAGTGGTTTAGATGTCAAAGATCAACAGACAGACAAACAGATAGCTGTTATAAATAGTAGTTACTTTTACAAGTAGTATTACTTATAAGTGTAGGTACTTTATGAAATGACAGCATAAAAAAATTCTATATAAACTTACCCACAGTTCCAGGAACACTTATGTGCCCTTGACCAACATCTAACTCCACAAATATTGGTCGTCTTCCCATTCTTACTGCATAATTCAATAGTATCCTAGTCAGTGTTGATTTTCCTACATCACCCGGCCCCACCACCATGGTGACAGGGCCTCTTGTATTCTCCTGTTCTGCTGCCACTCTCTGTTGTTCCAGTGCTGCATGAACATTCAGATAGACTACCTACACATAATTAATATCAATAAATAAGCACTTTATTTTCTTCATGGTTCCATACAAAAGAAACTACAATACTTCTGAAGTGTATTACTGGAAAAAGAATATCTTTTGCGTAAATGTTTTGGCTTAAATAATCAAATTGTTAAGTTATATTGCTAATGGCTTGTATTTACTTGACAGTCTAGTATCGAGAATATATTAACAGCTGATACACTTATTTACACTTAAATTTAATGGAATCCTCAAATAATATTAGCATGGGATAGGACTAATTCAGAAAAAAAAACTAAATGAATTACCATTGGAGTTTCCTTAGCGATATAACTGACTTCAGTACGACCTCGGAGCTCGACTGTGCATCCATGCCACGTGAACACCGCCACTTTAGCGCCCGTATGGAACTCATAAGGCTTTCCCTTGACCAACTCCGTACCAAACAACTCGGCGTAACCGCTTTTAACCTAAAAATAATATCACATAAAATTATGATGAAATTCGAAAGGTATCAGCGAAAAAATTGAATAAATATTGTACAAATGCATCTAATGCTAGTTTTACTTCAAGCTTACCTCTAAAACAACTTTTTCGTTTTTAGATTCTACTTCAAAACGTAATTCCGAGTCAGGTTCTAATTTAAATTCTTGTAGTTGAACTTCAGTCATTTTAATTGATAAAATAAAAATTACTTAAATTTAAATTATTTAATAATAAAGACTAGACTTATTTGCAAAATAAAAACAATATCATCAAAAAGCTTTATTTAAATTCACAGTTGACAGATTACAAAAATACAGACAAAAAAAGTGCCGTCAAATTGACAACAAAACACGTTAAGCAGTTGTGTAGTACAAAAAGCTAAATAATTTTTAATATTAAAAAAAATAACCTATTTTTGTGTGCATTAAAGTTTTTACTCAAATAGTATAAAAAATTTCAGACAACATCAACTGTTTGTAGACTTTCATTTTTCCGTAGGAAATTATATACTTTTTGACTTGCAATAACAAAACGTCAAAGACAACGACAAATAGTTTCAAATTATGTTTTGATTTGGTTAAAGAAATTAATTGTACTTTAAATGTATGATATATTTCTTTAGAATTTAGATAAATCTATTATAAAAATGGAAAATTCATTCTTTGAATATCGGGATAAAACTGGAGTAGGAAGTGATTCTGACACTGAATTTATTGATAATAGTTTAATGGAAGAATCGTTTACTCCAAAAACACCGGGAAAGAAAAATCAAACTGCTTTCGTGCCTGAATCTGACGATTCTCTTACAGGAGGTAATTTCCATACTCTACTTTATTAAATGAAAGAAAATTTACTAACTCTAATAAAAGCGCTTCAAAGTACCTCGAGTCTGGCTGGAGTAATTTGAAATTTTGAATGTATTTGTGGCATGTTTTCATTTTTCGTATGATTTATAATATATATAAACTGAAATTGTGTTTATTTAATATGTATTTAATTAAAAGTAGCAATTATTTTCAGGAGAGTCTGAAGAAGAAAATGCATCCAAAAATGTATCAAAAACAATCACAAGACGAAGTAGTGCCCAAAACTACCATATAATCTTAAGTAGTGATGATGGTAATTGTCATATAAAACTATTAACAATATTGCTTGCAGAAAACAATAGCTAGGAACTAATTTACAAATGTTATAGGCCAAAAATTATGCTTAAACTAATATGTTTTTAAAAACTACAAATATGTTTTTATATCTGAATATAACTTTAGTGATATTAAATAATACCTATTTCTATGCTGACTATAATAGTGTGTGTTAGAAACAATATCCTTCAAGTTTATCTGAGCTGTAAATTATCATGATAATTTGATATATATTTTTGTTTTTTTACACATTAGACCAAAGTAAAAGTGGGAGTATAAGAAAAAAGTTAAACTCATCAAAGAAAATGGTTGTCAGTTCATCAGAAGATGAAGGTGAGTTATTAACACTGAAGTATATTTAAAAAAAAATATTATTTAACTACCACATAGTTATATTTTTTGTAACAACTATTTTTGCAAATATGTCACAGAACTGCAATGTTATAGTAAGTAATATTTTAAAACAATTTATTTCTTTAAAACCAGCAACCAAAATTAGCAATAAATATAGTAAAAGTAAATTAATTAATATAGCAGATGTTTCTGATACCATGTTTATTTCATTCAGAACAAGTCTCTCCAGAAATCATACCCAAACGTCGTCCAAGAATTAAAGAAACCAGCAGATCCTCCGATTCATTTATTATACCAGTGCGTAAAACTAAAAAGAGAATGATCCTTGATTCGGATACCGAAAATTCTATTATCATAGAGCACGACAAGAACAAGAAATTAGCTTGTTTGAAAGATACTCCGTTGAAAATTGACGACACGAAAAAAAAACTTTTTCAAGTACAAAATATGAGTTTTCAGAGTAATGATAGTATTCAAATCAGCGATGATGATGAGGATGGTGATGATAATGATAACGATGAGGATGAGGATGAGGATGAAAAAAGGGTTAAATCTCAAGAGAGTGATAGCAATGACGACCATGCTGGTCATATAGACACCGATGTAAATGTAGATGACAAAAAAGTTGATGATATCGTTCAGAGCAATGATGATAATGATGATGAATCTCAAAGCATAAACGATGCTGATGAAGATTTAGATGACAGTGGTAGTAATAAGAATAGAGTAAGCACAAGTGATGAAGGTCCCGATGAGGACCAAATGTTGATGTCGCGCGCGACACGAATGAGTATCATGGGTGTGATACCTAAGGAACACGACAGTGACGATTCTGACTTCATACAGTATGATGATGTAAGTATCCATTGATTAATTTACAATAGTTGTAAGTTTGAGTCGACGACCTCCGTGGTCGAGTGGTGTGTACACCGGTTTTCATGGGTACGCAACTCCTAGGTGTCGGGTTCGATTCCCGGCCGAGTCGATGTAGATGGTCATTAGTTTTCTATATTGTCTTGGGTCTGGGTGTTTGTGGTACCGTCGTTACTTCTGATTTTCCATAACACAAGTGCTTTAGCTACTTACATTGGGATCAGGATAATGTATGTGATGTTGTCTCATATTTATTTATTTATATTATATTATTTATTAGTGCCAAACAATCTATTACAAATTGTAATGGTGGGTTACACATCCAATTGCAACGGCCTGTGCGACACAAAGTCAAAAATCTACCACCTGTTTGGAATTTAACACGACCTGAGAGGAATTGGCGAAAGAATTACAGCAGGATTTTATTTTTTATTTCTTGCTAGATGTATACCGTAACAAACATATGTTTGTTATTTGTACCAGCCTGGAGGCGATCATCTCATTCCCCAAGGTGTTCAGTCAACTAGAAAGTGTTGTAATATTCTTTAGCTTAAAAACACTCTTAAATGATTTTAAACACAGGTTTTCTTAATCAAAAGGTTCGACAATTAAAACACGTAAGCTAAACAACTTCTGTCAGTTTAGATCTGACCAGGAGTCTCTATACTATAGTGATTGGAGATATTGCAGTCTTTGTATTATATATAATCTTGCCGATTATCTATGATATAGCGTTATGTTACTCAAATTTTTTTTTTTTTTGGTATAGGTTGCCGGACGAGCATATGGGCCACCTGATGGTTAGTGGTCACTATCGCCCATAGACAATGACGCTGGAAGTAATATTAACTATTCCTTACATCGTCAATGTGCCACCAACCTTGGGAACTAAGATGTTATGTTCCTTGTGCCTGTAGTTACACTGGCTCACTCACCCTTCAGACCGGAACACAACAATACTGAGTACTGTTATTTGGCGGTAGAATAACTGATGAGTGGGTGGTACCTACCCAGACGGGCTAGCACAAAGCACATAATATTCATTTAATTCTTTATTGCAGCCAGTTAGCATCAGTTTGTATGTTGGCAGTACTTACACTTGTATGCCTCGGAAAACACGTGCAAGAATTGGTCCTTAACAATCTCTAGTTATCATTCTCATGTCATGACTGTTATGAGTTTGGGATGAAATCAACAATTTTAAGCTTTTTCAGACGAATCCGACATCACGTTCCAGTTCCGCGGCGAGTTTGTCGGAGTCAAGGAATTTGGAGACAAGTGTAAATAAAACCCTATACTTAGAGCCAGATGTCGACGAAGCTTCTAGAATATCATGCTCGCCCATAAAGAGCCCCCTCCGAGATATAACCAATGAAATCGAGGATTCTACCAAAGATGATCCAAAAGCATACAGTCCTGAAATATGCGATTTAACTGGATCTGAACCTTCTGGTATTAGAAATAAGGTGCTTAATAATTTGAGCAAAGTAAGCAATGTCGAATATAAAGAGAATAAAATCGACGATGATATCACAATCATAGACACGAAACCGGAAATCATAGCGCTGAGCAGCGACGACGAGGAAGAGGTAAGATCGTATTCTAGTAACTCTATTTTAATGTGTATGTGTGTATCATCCGTGAAAGCTTGATGGGCGACCGATGAGGGTCAATGGCCTCGCAAGGTACCTGACACACGAGTAATCCAAATAGGCTACCCTAAACGTACCTACAATTTCTACTTGCTACTTATAATAACATCCTGCAAATATCCGACTATTGGGCTAAGGCCTCTTCTCCCTTTGAGGAAGTTTGGAGCATATTACACCACTCTGCTCCAATGCGACTTGGTTACAACTTGAGATACACATGTGGCCGAATTTCGTTGAAATTACACACATGCTAGTTTCCTCACGATGTTTTCCTTCACTGCCGAGCACGAGATGAATTGAAAACACAAATAAAGCACATAAGTATTCAATGGTGCTTGCCTGGGTTTGAGCCCGCAAACATCGGTTAAGAAGCACGCCTTCTTATTACTGAGCCATCGCTTCTGCTACTGTTACATGGTGACAGTTGTGTGAAAGCCCTTAAGGGTGTTAAAGAAATATTATTATTAATAGACGATTAATAATAATATTTCTAACAGTATTAATTGTCTATGGCCATGAGGATACCACCTTATAAGTAATAAATTTCTTATGTGAACAATAAATCCATAAACTTCATATATATTATTATACCCAATTATATGACTTAAGTATACTAAATATATTCATAAACCCAGTAAAAATAAATAATAAATTATTATTATATTTATGGCCTTAGAACAACTAATATTGTGTATGGCAGGCTTTAAATATATTAGCAGTTTAGGCGGAAAAAGATTTATAAATAATTTAAAAAATTTAATCGTTTTTTTTAAATAATACAAAGCGTGGGTAGATTCGAAATTATATTCAACAGTCAGACTTATGCGAGTGACGCACGCTACAAAATCTTATGTTTCCTTGCACTTGTTTTTTAGAAAAACAATTAGTGATCGCGTTAAATTGTGTTTTGTGATGTTCTGGTGAATTTGAAAATTTGGGAAAATGCCAAAAAGCGTGAGTCATTGTTTTAACAGCGTCGTAATTATGAAAACTAATGATTTATTATATACATGTCTCAGCGCATACGCAATACTAAATGACCTAAAACTTAAAATCAATATCTCATAGAATTACTGAACATAAATCTTAGCGCACTTTAATGGATAATTTACAATATGAAAACAGATGGAAAATGTGGATTCGAAAATGTTACTTGTATTTTGTTATTTAAATGAAACTTTTAGTGTTACGATATAGAGCCCGTATCATACCAGCCCATTAAATGAATAAATAACTCCATATCATTTTTTAACATTTAATCGTTATATAATCGTTTGACTTTTTAATGAACGTAGTATGATTTTTTAATGCACGTAGTTATAGTGAGTAATCTTATATATTTAAGTATTAAATTTATCGAAAACGCAAATGGAAATTCAATGTTGTAGAATGTCATGTCTAAGATTTTATTTCCTAATATATAAGTCTAATTAAAATCTAATTTATTGATATTTTATAAATTGAGCCGAGATGACCCAGTAGAGAACTCGAAAATCTTAACCGATTATTGCGGTTTCAAACTCAGGCAAGCACCGCTGAATATTCATGAGCTTAATTTGTGTTTGTAATTCATCTCGAGCTCAGCGGTGAAGGAAGAAACCTGCATGTGTCTAATTTCATAGAAATTCTGCCACATGTTTGTTTCACTAAACCGCATTGGAACAGCATGGTGGATCGGAACACATATGTTCCAAGCTTCTCCTCAAAGGGAGAGGAGATATTAGCCCAGCGGTGGGAAATTTACAGTCTGTTGTTGTTGTTTGACGACCTCCATGGTCGAGTGGTGTGTACACCGGTTTTCATGGGTACGCCACTCCGAGGTCCCGGGTTCGATTCCCGGCCGAGTCTATGTAGATTATCATTAGTTTTCTACTTGGTCTTGGGTCTGGGTGTTTGTATTACCGTCGTTACTTTTGATTTTCCATAACACAAGTGCTTTAGCTGCTTACATTGGGATCAGGGTAATGTATGTGATGTTGTCATTTTATAAATTATGTTGTTTTTTTAGATAAAAGATGAAAAGAAATCACCGAAGATCAAGAAGAGTCCCAAAGGGAAGACTGAAGAGGCGCCCGTACAGCGAGTCAGCAGTGATATCAAACAGTACCTCCTACCCCCGAGCTACCCCAACCAAGTCGTGTACGTCAAGAAGCATGTACGGGAGAACGAACTCAGCAAGCTCAACGGGCTCAGGGAGGATTTGCAGAACATCAGGGTAAGTGGCGAGATGGCCCAGTGGTTAGAACGCGCGCATCTTAACCGATGATTGCGGGTTCAAACCCAGGCAAGCACCGCTGTTTCATGTGCTTAATTTGTCTTTATAATTCATCTCGTGCTCAGCGGTGAAAGAAAACAACGTGAGGAAACCTGCATGTGACAAATTTCATAGAAATTCTGCCACATGTGCATTCAACCAACCTGCATTGGAACAGCGTGGTGGAATATGTTCCAAAAAACCTTCTCCTCAAAGGGAGAGGAGGCCTTTAGCCCAGCAGTGGGAATTTACAGGCTGTTGTTGTTGTTTGTAGGGTAAGTGAGGAGTCGCCAAGTAACAAGTAACTTTATTGTTTTTAATATGAACATACTACTTTTACTTAATGGATCATGGTGAATTCGTGTTTTCCCACGTATTGACATTGTATAATATAGTGTATTTCTTGAATAACCAGTAGGTAGTCTTTTTGCCTGAATAAAGAAAGGAAGGGCACCCAAATACTTTGACATAGGCAAATAGATAGACAGATGATAGATGTAAATTTGAATGAAACTGTATGAAAAAATAAACGTTGTGCAACTATGTAAACAATATAAAAGCTTATTAATGAAAATGATACAACGATTGTACTCATATTTAACCGACAACGTCACTTTTATGATGTTCGCCTGACTGAGCCCTTACTTGAGCTCCCTTTTCTGGACTGAGTCTCAGTTTGATATCGCTGGGCTAATCGGGCAACAGCAAAAAGCAACTCACAAAAAATTACATACGTAAGCAATGATGTGTTATATTATCTGTGCCCAGTACTTGCTGGAGAACATGGACGTGGCCACGCTGCCGGACGGCGGGGTCAAGCTCATCGAGCGGCTCACGGCGCTCGAGGCCGACGTGCGCCGCCAGGGGGACAAGGTCGCCGCCATGGTCGTCGAGCCCGGTGAGCCGCGCACTGTCACGCGCTGTCACGCCCTGTCACGTCAGCCGGCCGTCGCTATGATTGCTTGGTGTCGAGTCACAGGACGAAGATAAAATTAAAATGTCGGAAACGGCTGTTGTTCGAACCTTTGATACCCAATAATAGTTGCTTCTATAGTTAAATATCTTACGCAGGCATTGATGTGCTGCACGATATCAATATGACCTTTGTAAGCCAAAGGTAACAATTTTCCAAGGAAATTATAAATATATACAAATATTTATATATATAACTTTTTTCTAGATGAGCCCACAGCAGAGGACGTAGCCAAGGATGGCTTCGCAAAGGAAGACAAGGGCCTGTCGTGGGACGACATACAGAAGGCAAGCAATGCGGTGCAACCGCGCATGTTCGGCAAACAAGGTAAGTTTGCCGCAGCCGGCCCGCAGCCAGCACGCAGCCAGCTCGCAGCCAGCTCGCAGACCGCTTGCTAACCGAGCCCGTCCGCAGCGATGGCGACGCACATGGCGGAGCGCAATTTGATCCTGGAGCGGCTGCGCGACTTGCACGCGGCGCTGGCGTCGCGGCCGCCCGAGCACGCGCACGCGCCACAGCCCGGCGCCGTGCGCAGCGCGCTCATGCCGCACCAGCTGCACGCGCTGGCCTGGCTCACGTGGCGCGAGACGCAGCGCCCGCGCGGCGGCGTGCTGGGTGAGGCCCCATACCGATTGTGTGCGCTCTCGTTGTCCGGTGACATATTTATTTATTTATTTATTTATTCATGTACCAAAAACAAGTTACACAGAAAAAAAAGTAAAGTAAAAAAAGTAAAGTAACAGCCTGTAAATTTCCCACTGCTGAGATAAGGCCTCCTCTTCCAACAAGGAGATGGTTTGGAACGTATTCCACCACGCTGTTCCAATGCAGGTTGGTGGAATACACATGTGGCAGAATTTCGATGAAATTAGACACATGCAGGTTTCCTCGCGATGTTTTCCTTCAACGCCGAGCATGAGATGAATTATAAACACAATTAAGCACATATATATAGTGGTGCTTGCCTAGGTTTGAACTCGAAATCATCGGTTAAGATGCACGCGTTCTAACCACTGGGCCATCTCAGCTCAAAAAAAAGAATAACAAAGAAACAAAGTAATACATAGGAAAGCTTATCTCTATGAGAGATCGCTTCCAGCCACCCTGGAGTGTGTATATTATGTCAAATTACAGAGAAGGTAGGTACATCTTTAATTTTGGTGACAAAGAGAATAGTTAAATTGCGTTTTATTTATTACTCTACATAAACATACTTAAATATACACAAAACTATTATAAACTAAATATTAATTTACATGAATACAAAATAATATATACATACATACATATACCAAATAAAATACACATATATACTTATATATATGATATCTATTGTTGTGATGAAACTGTAAGATAATATTTTTTACTACATACATACATACTATGTACTAATGCGACACGACTGGAAAGAGAAAGAGTTCGGGCGTAAGACTGAAGGAAAACAGAGGTGTGTCAACCGATTAATGAATAGCTACGTTGTTCACAATAATATAATGATCATCATCAATATAGAATAAACATCATTCTCATCCTCTACTTGCTATAGGAGCAGTCTGTAAACTGAACGAAATGTCATTAGTTAATAAATTATTGCTTTTTTTATGGTATAAGTTGACGGACGAGTATATGGGCTACCTGACGGTAAGTGGTCACCATTACCCATAGACAATGAAGCTGTAAGAAATATTAACTATTCCTTAAATCGTCAATGCGCTACCAACCTTGAGAACTAAGATATTATGTCCCTTGTGCCTGTAATTACACTGGCTCACTCACCCTTCAAACCGGAACCCAACAATACTGGGTACTGTTGTTTGGCGGTAGAATAACTGATGTGTGGGTGGTACCTATCCAGACGGGCTGGCACAAAGCCCTACAACCAAGTAATTTGTATATAAGTTACTGCTAAAGTTTTATCACAACTGTGTTTAAATGATAATATTCGTAATCGTTACCAGCTGACGACATGGGACTTGGCAAGACGATCACAATGATATCTCTGATCGTGAGCGATAAGGAGAAAAATCTTGATAACGACGACGAAGACGAAGACGATTACCCAGATAAGGGACGACGTAAGTGTTTGTCACTTGAATTATAGCATGAATTTTCAATAGATATATTATAATATATTGATGGTCAGATGACGATCTGGATACCATTTTACTAGTAATCTATCGTTAAACAGAAATAATCTAAAGTATTCCCATTTAAATGGTAATAAAATCATGACATCATCATTTTTCGCGTTTAATAGCGAATTTATTGTTTGCATATATATCGTAAAAATATTATTATGTATATGATTCAACATTTTATATGGTTGTGTGCGGTGCAGTGGCGCAGGGCGGCACGCTGGTGGTGTGCCCCGCGTCGCTGCTGCAGCAGTGGGCGGGCGAGGTGAGCACGCACTGCGGCGCGCACGCGCTGTCCGTGTGCGCGCACCACGGCGCCGCGCGCGCGCTGCAGCCGCGCCGCCTCGCCGCCGCCGACCTCGTGCTCACCACCTACAACATCCTGCAGCGCGAGAGCGAGAAGGTGAGCCCGCGCCCCGCGTGACGTCACGGCCGCCGTGTGACGTCACGCCCCCCACACGCGAGCGGCGGCTGAGTGTGTGCGTGCGCAGGGCGGCGTGCTGACGCGCGTGTTCTGGCGGCGCGTGATCCTGGACGAGGCGCACGCGGTGCGCAACCACAAGGCGGCCACGTCGCAGGCGGTGTGCGCGCTGCGGGCGGCGCGGCGCTGGGCGCTCACGGGCACGCCGCTGCACAACAAGGACCTCGACCTCTTCGCGCTGCTCAAGTTCCTGCGCTGTACGCCCTTCGACGACCTCGCCGTGAGTGTTCACTCAGCAGTGTAACCAAACAGAACGGCTAAACTATAGTCTGTTCGCGTTAAGAATGCAGTGAGTTGTCATTGTTTACCGGCCCCTTTGACCAATTAAATCTTTTCAAATTACAAAGTCAAGTTCACATTGAACAGGTAAAGACATAAGTTCGAACGTGACGGTTGTGGATTTAATTAATTATTAACCGATATTAAAAAAAAATTAATACCACACCAATTTGTAATAATAAAAGTGCGAGGAATGCTGCGACCTCGTCTTACAAGAAGAAATTGCCATGAGGGATTTAGATGATATTATGGAACTCGCTGCAGAAAATTATTTTCTTATAAACACTAACGAACGACACTAGTAATAGTTTTACGTTAATGTGAATTTTTTAAATTCATTACATTTAATCTTTAAAATAATTTGTTGGAATTTTAACACAAATATTAACCTTTACCCTTCTTTTAAAAAGATTTGATTGGTCAGGGGGCGGAGTAGGGCCGGTAAACAATGACAACTCACAGCATTCTTAACGCGAACATACTATAACGTATTATTATCCATTCTAAACTCGTTTAAGATGTGGAAGAAATGGATCGACAACAAGAGCCAGGGCGGTCAGGAGCGCCTCAACACGGTGATGCGCTGCATCATGCTGCGGCGCACGAAGCAGCAGCTGCAGGAGCGCGGCCAGCTCAAGTGCCTGCCGCAGCGCACCGAGCACCAACAGGACGTGACCCTCGACACCGACGAGATGAACGTCTACCAGAAGGTCATTATACACCCAGCCCTTATACAGCCCTTATACAGCCCTTACACAGCCCTTATACAGCCCTTATACAGCCCTTTTGATATAGTACCAGTTTGGGACATAGATGATTTTTTGACAGCCCCTTTGATATAGTACCAAACCATTTTGTCCCCTTATCACTCTTAGGTTTTCATACCAAGCTTATGTTGTTTACTAAATCGTTTATCTATTTGAACTGCCAATGTCTTTTTTTACTATTTACAGTACAATTGTTAAATTATTGAGGGCATGTGTTAACGTTGAAGGGATCGGAGTGAAATTTGGCACAGAGGTAAATTATAATCTGGGATAGCCCATCTGGTACGACTGGGAACCCCTTCCTTTTCCCTCGTGCGCTGGCATAGGCGGAAAATAGTCTCGTTATTTCTTCATTCTTTATATTATATATTTGACTATGATGCGATTTCCAAATTACTGGCAAACTATTATAGTTCAATAGATGATCTTCTACTCCATTATATGTTACATATATAAAGTTATGAACTTTTTGATCGTTCATTAATATAGATATATTTTGTAGGTGCTAGTGTTCTCGAAGACGCTGTTTGCTCAGTTCCTGCACCAGCGCGCAGAGCGCCAGGCCGACGCGCAGGGCTTCCTGCCGCCGGGCAAGGACAGCCAGTACGCGAAGGTGCACAAGCAGATGATCGCACTGCAAGGTACACTCAACCTCCTTAGCCAGAGTCGGATTTAAAGGTCTGGAGGACCCCGGGCCACAAAGCAGTGGAGGCCCTAGACAAACAGAAGCGTACCCTAATAATCATATTATTATGAATTAATTAGGTTTTTTTTATTTCAATCAGTCAGTTATGATTTATTTAATTTTATCGGTAACTTTTAAAATATTAAGTAGTAACATTATTATAATTTGGTATGGTATTAGTAACATTATTATATCTCGGTATTTGTTAACTCGCTGAAAACTGACGTGGCCCCCTAAACAAATATTAATAATCATCATGGATACAATAAATAATATAATTTAATCACTTCTAGGTGCGAAGCCCGTGAAATCTCACGAGATCTTGGTTTTGCTGCTGCGTCTTAGACAGGTGTGCGGACATTGCGGTCTCATAGCCAGCATGCTGGACCCTGACGACGCGCCCGTTGACGAGGACCTGGGCAGCAAGGACCTACTGGCTGAGCTCAATAAACTCACCTTGGACGATTCGCGTTCAAGAAGAAAGGTCAGTAAAAATAGAGTTACTAACTAAAGAAAACGACTTTCCAATAAGAGTGGTATAAAATTAAATCAATCGATTGAATAAATAAACAAGTCATAATTTTGTAATTTGAATTGGTGAACATCAGTCCAATGATCTAATTCATATTGGGGATTAAAAACAGAGTGGAGAAAAGAAAAAGGATGAGGAAGAAGAAGAGGAAGCGGAGGGCACGACGGCGGCGGAAGCCATCCGCTCCGTGCTGTCGCCCAACAACCCCGTGTTCGACCTGCAACGAAGGTCTGCCAAGATACGGGCCGTCATGGAATGTCTACAGGAAAATGTCTTCAAAAACAAAGGTCAGTTTCTTCTCTAGTACTAAATTAAAAAGGTCAGAATTAAAAGTATACAGCAGTGGATATTTCGTTTACTCCAACATACACTTGAAACTTATGTTGTGGTTGATCGACAGGAGAGAAAGCGGTCGTGGTGTCGCAGTGGACGTCCGTGCTGTCGCTGGTGGAGCGCGAGCTGCGCGTCGCCAAAGTGCGCTGCGTCACGCTGAGCGGCCGCGTGCCCGTGCCCGCGCGCCCGCCGCTCATCGCCGCGCTCAACGACGCGCGCTCCGACGTGCGGGTGAGTGTGAGCACCGCGCGTGCGCCGCGTCACGCTGAGCGGCCGCGTGCCCGTGCCCGCGCGCCCGCCGCTCATCGCCGCGCTCAACGACGCGCGCTCCGACGTGCGGGTGAGTGTGAGCACCGCGCGTGCGCCGCGTCACGCTGAGCGGCCGCGTGCCCGTGCCCGCGCGCCCGCCGCTCATCGCCGCGCTCAACGACGCGCGCTCCGACGTGCGGGTGAGTGTGAGCACCGCGCGTGCGCCGCGTCACGCTGAGCGGCCGCGTGCCCGTGCCCGCGCGCCCGCCGCTCATCGCCGCGCTCAACGACGCGCGCTCCGACGTGCGGGTGAGTGTGAGCACCGCGCGTGCGCCGCGTCACGCTGAGCGGCCGCGTGCCCGTGCCCGCGCGCCCGCCGCTCATCGCCGCGCTCAACGACGCGCGCTCCGACGTGCGGGTGAGTGTGAGCACCGCGCGTGCGCCGCGTCACGCTGAGCGGCCGCGTGCCCGTGCCCGCGCGCCCGCCGCTCATCGCCGCGCTCAACGACGCGCGCTCCGACGTGCGGGTGAGTGTGAGCACCGCGCGTGCGCCGCGTCACGCTGAGCGGCCGCGTGCCCGTGCCCGCGCGCCCGCCGCTCATCGCCGCGCTCAACGACGCGCGCTCCGACGTGCGGGTGAGTGTGAGCACCGCGCGTGCGCCGCGTCACGCTGAGCGGCCGCGTGCCCGTGCCCGCGCGCCCGCCGCTCATCGCCGCGCTCAACGACGCGCGCTCCGACGTGCGGGTGAGTGTGAGCACCGCGCGTGCGCCGCGTCACGCTGAGCGGCCGCGTGCCCGTGCCCGCGCGCCCGCCGCTCATCGCCGCGCTCAACGACGCGCGCTCCGACGTGCGGGTGAGTGTGAGCACCGCGCGTGCGCCGCGTCACGCTGAGCGGCCGCGTGCCCGTGCCCGCGCGCCCGCCGCTCATCGCCGCGCTCAACGACGCGCGCTCCGACGTGCGGGTGAGTGTGAGCACCGCGCGTGCGCCGCGTCACGCTGAGCGGCCGCGTGCCCGTGCCCGCGCGCCCGCCGCTCATCGCCGCGCTCAACGACGCGCGCTCCGACGTGCGGGTGAGTGTGAGCACCGCGCGTGCGCCGCGTCACGCTGAGCGGCCGCGTGCCCGTGCCCGCGCGCCCGCCGCTCATCGCCGCGCTCAACGACGCGCGCTCCGACGTGCGGGTGAGTGTGAGCACCGCGCGTGCGCCGCGTCACGCTGAGCGGCCGCGTGCCCGTGCCCGCGCGCCCGCCGCTCATCGCCGCGCTCAACGACGCGCGCTCCGACGTGCGGGTGAGTGTGAGCACCGCGCGTGCGCCGCGTCACGCTGAGCGGCCGCGTGCCCGTGCCCGCGCGCCCGCCGCTCATCGCCGCGCTCAACGACGCGCGCTCCGACGTGCGGGTGAGTGTGAGCACCGCGCGTGCGCCGCGTCACGCTGAGCGGCCGCGTGCCCGTGCCCGCGCGCCCGCCGCTCATCGCCGCGCTCAACGACGCGCGCTCCGACGTGCGGGTGAGTGTGAGCACCGCGCGTGCGCCGCGTCACGCTGAGCGGCCGCGTGCCCGTGCCCGCGCGCCCGCCGCTCATCGCCGCGCTCAACGACGCGCGCTCCGACGTGCGGGTGAGTGTGAGCACCGCGCGTGCGCCGCGTCACGCTGAGCGGCCGCGTGCCCGTGCCCGCGCGCCCGCCGCTCATCGCCGCGCTCAACGACGCGCGCTCCGACGTGCGGGTGAGTGTGAGCACCGCGCGTGCGCCGCGTCACGCTGAGCGGCCGCGTGCCCGTGCCCGCGCGCCCGCCGCTCATCGCCGCGCTCAACGACGCGCGCTCCGACGTGCGGGTGAGTGTGAGCACCGCGCGTGCGCCGCGTCACGCTGAGCGGCCGCGTGCCCGTGCCCGCGCGCCCGCCGCTCATCGCCGCGCTCAACGACGCGCGCTCCGACGTGCGGGTGAGTGTGAGCACCGCGCGTGCGCCGCGTCACGCTGAGCGGCCGCGTGCCCGTGCCCGCGCGCCCGCCGCTCATCGCCGCGCTCAACGACGCGCGCTCCGACGTGCGGGTGAGTGTGAGCACCGCGCGTGCGCCGCGTCACGCTGAGCGGCCGCGTGCCCGTGCCCGCGCGCCCGCCGCTCATCGCCGCGCTCAACGACGCGCGCTCCGACGTGCGGGTGAGTGTGAGCACCGCGCGTGCGCCGCGTCACGCTGAGCGGCCGCGTGCCCGTGCCCGCGCGCCCGCCGCTCATCGCCGCGCTCAACGACGCGCGCTCCGACGTGCGGGTGAGTGTGAGCACCGCGCGTGCGCCGCGTCACGCTGAGCGGCCGCGTGCCCGTGCCCGCGCGCCCGCCGCTCATCGCCGCGCTCAACGACGCGCGCTCCGACGTGCGGGTGAGTGTGAGCACCGCGCGTGCGCCGCGTCACGCTGAGCGGCCGCGTGCCCGTGCCCGCGCGCCCGCCGCTCATCGCCGCGCTCAACGACGCGCGCTCCGACGTGCGGGTGAGTGTGAGCACCGCGCGTGCGCCGCGTCACGCTGAGCGGCCGCGTGCCCGTGCCCGCGCGCCCGCCGCTCATCGCCGCGCTCAACGACGCGCGCTCCGACGTGCGGGTGAGTGTGAGCACCGCGCGTGCGCCGCGTCACGCTGAGCGGCCGCGTGCCCGTGCCCGCGCGCCCGCCGCTCATCGCCGCGCTCAACGACGCGCGCTCCGACGTGCGGGTGAGTGTGAGCACCGCGCGTGCGCCGCGTCACGCTGAGCGGCCGCGTGCCCGTGCCCGCGCGCCCGCCGCTCATCGCCGCGCTCAACGACGCGCGCTCCGACGTGCGGGTGAGTGTGAGCACCGCGCGTGCGCCGCGTCACGCTGAGCGGCCGCGTGCCCGTGCCCGCGCGCCCGCCGCTCATCGCCGCGCTCAACGACGCGCGCTCCGACGTGCGGGTGAGTGTGAGCACCGCGCGTGCGCCGCGTCACGCTGAGCGGCCGCGTGCCCGTGCCCGCGCGCCCGCCGCTCATCGCCGCGCTCAACGACGCGCGCTCCGACGTGCGGGTGAGTGTGAGCACCGCGCGTGCGCCGCGTCACGCTGAGCGGCCGCGTGCCCGTGCCCGCGCGCCCGCCGCTCATCGCCGCGCTCAACGACGCGCGCTCCGACGTGCGGGTGAGTGTGAGCACCGCGCGTGCGCTGCGTCACGCTGAGCGGCCGCGTGCCCGTGCCCGCGCGCCCGCCGCTCATCGCCGCGCTCAACGACGCGCGCTCCGACGTGCGTTACTTCGCGACGTGACGTGATTGTAGTGACAACACCCAAATAACGAAGGCTTAACTTAGTAACGATGAACACCCTTCATCGAAAAGTATTCTTAAAGGATGTGTTACGCAGGTGATGCTGCTGTCGCTGTGTGCGGGGGGCGTCGGTCTGAACTTGGTCGGCGCTAATCACCTGCTTCTGCTCGACCCGCACTGGAACCCGCAGCTGGAACAACAAGCACAGGACCGCATCTTCCGCGTCGGCCAGACCAAGCACGTTCACATATACAGGTGAAATATACTTATTCTTGTAATTATAATATGAACTTTCCGAGGCATGGGAGTATATACACTCCCATCTTTCAGACTTCAGGCTGTTGGCTGACTGAGAATTTTTCAACAAAAATTCCAAGAATATTTAACTTTTAGGCTTTGAATCCAGAACCTCAGGATCTGTACTGTGTAACTTATATCTATTTATAACCACTAGACAGCAAGGCATTCACACTGTAAATGACTTCCTAGTTGGTGTTAACAAACAAACACTCGCATCGATAATATTAGTTTGGATAAAAAAGTTTTCATTCATAACACAAATGCCCCCGGCGGGTGACGTTTGACGGTATTATTTCACGAGACATCGTGCCAGATTTTTTTCGCATCCGCCGCTTAGAGAAAACATTCGCTCATTTTGTACACCTCGCCAAATATTTATATGGAATTTAGTTGGATCGTCTATTTAGTTTACAAAGGATCATATTGGCTTTGAAGTTTGATTCGTTATTTGTATTAACTTCAATGACGATGGATTGTTGCTTTTAACGGATTTTTTAAATACCGAATGTATATATGACATACTTTGATATTTGAACGTTAAAATATCTTTATTTTTAACTAAATGCATTGTAATTATTTACTTTTTTTTATAAATTATCGGATATTCATATATCTTCAACTCGATTAGACAAAGAGTCTAAAGATACTTCATAGTGTCATATAATAATGATTTGTTGCACTACAAACTTAATATATTAAATATAAAAAGTGTTATATTTTAGCGACTACTAATTATTTAATAAATAAAAAAATAATTGAACATAGCAAGAAAATATTAGGTAGGTATTTTTATGTATTAGTTGAAAGAAGTCTGTCATAAATGATAAATATGAATACTAATTGTGTAGTGAAACATAAATATAAATATGTCCACAGCTTGTACATTCAAATTGGGTGATTACAGCCAAAGATAAAATGTTATTGTCACCCAGTTTTCCAACCATCCATTTCGCAGAGAACACTTCCACTGTACATATTGAGAACTCCATATCTTGTAAAGTATTTAAGATGTTATGTATGTTTCACAAAATTGTAATCCATATTTAATGCCCGAGGTAACTAATATATTAATCAAAAATAATTATGAATTTGAAGATTTTTTTTTATTAGTTTGTAATCGATACAATTACTTGTTTTGAGAGTGCGTTTAAATGTGTATCCCTTTTTAATACCTTAAAATTGTCAAATATGGTTTTGACAACACAGTTTCGGATAAATAATTTTGGACAATATGATTCTAATGATACATGTATATATCTTTCCACCAACCCGCATTGGAACAGCGTGGTGGAATATGTTCCAAACCTTCTCCTCAAAGGGAGAGGAGGCCTTTAGCCCAGCAGTGGGAATTTACAGGCTGTTGTTGTTATTGTTTCTTGTTGATACATATCTACAAAACTACCTCGTTTTTCACTCTTTCTATTAGTGAAAACTATATCAAAATGTGTTAAGTTGTCTGGAAGAGGAAAGCAGTAGTACAGACATGTAATTAGAAAGACGCTTTGTTTTATATTATTTACAAATGAATGAATGTGTTATATATTACTGATTCGAGCTTATTAATTAAATAAATAAACAAAGCCATATCTGCCCATTAATTATTATGTATTATTATTCTAAATACATTTTTTTTTTATAAGTTTGCGGTCGCATGTAACAAATATAAAACAGAATTATGAAGATAAATAAAAACATAAATGTTTGAAACTTTAGGCCAAATTATTCAAAGTGATATATTACAGTAATACGTTAGTAAAATATAACAGGAAATATAAGTAACACATGTGTCTGTGTGTATTATATGCGTTGTTTATGTTCTCTTTTATGCAAAGCTTCGTTATATCTTTCATTAAAAATTTAAAACTATATTTTTTTAACTTTTAAATATTTTTCTGGTCGCAATTAAATATATCATGGTCCAATTTGCTCAACTTTATTTCAGGTAAATAATTTTGAAAAATATGATTCTAATGATACATATCTACAAAACTACCTCGTTTTTCACTCTTTCTATTAGTGAAAACTATATCAAAATGTGTTAAGTTGTCTGGAAGAGGAAAGCAGTAGTACAGACATGTAATTAGAAAGACGCTTTGTTTTATATTATTTACAAATGAATGAATGTGTTATATATTACTGATTCGAGCTTATTAATTAAATAAATAAACAAAGCCATATCTGCCCATTAATTATTATGTATTATTATTCTAAATACATTTTTTTTTTATAAGTTTGCGGTCGCATGTAACAAATATAAAACAGAATTATGAAGATAAATAAAAACATAAATGTTTGAAACTTTAGGCCAAATTATTCAAAGTGATATATTACAGTAATACGTTAGTAAAATATAACAGGAAATATAAGTAACACATGTGTCTGTGTGTATTATATGCGTTGTTTATGTTCTCTTTTATGCAAAGCTTCGTTATATCTTTCATTAAAAATTTAAAACTATATTTTTTTAACTTTTAAATATTTTTCTGGTCGCAATTAAATATATCATGGTCCAATTTGCTCAACTTTATTTCAGGTAAATAATTTTGAAAAATATGATTCTAATGATACATATCTACAAAACTACCTCGTTTTTCACTCTTTCTATTAGTGAAAACTATATCAAAATGTGTTAAGTTGTCTGGAAGAGGAAAGCAGTAGTACAGACATGTAATTAGAAAGACGCTTTGTTTTATATTATTTATGAATGAATGAATGTGTATTGTTTCTGATTCAAGCTTATTGAATAAATTAACAAAGACATATCTGCCCATTAATTAATTATGTTTTGCTAAATATATTTTTTTTTATATTTTAAGTTTGCGGTCGCATGTAATAAAACAGAATTATGAAGATAAATAAAAACATAAATGTTTGTAACTTTAGGCCAAATTATCCAAAGTGATATATTACAGTAATACGTTACTAAAATATAAATGCAGGAAACATAAGTAACACATGTGTCTGT
The DNA here is from genome assembly GCF_905220365.1 of Vanessa cardui. Taxonomy (NCBI): domain Eukaryota; kingdom Metazoa; phylum Arthropoda; class Insecta; order Lepidoptera; family Nymphalidae; genus Vanessa; species Vanessa cardui. The sequence goes on along the minus strand of NC_061142.1, from coordinate 1,532,265 downwards.
GTGTATTATATGCGTTGTTTATGTTCTCTTTTATGCAAAGCTTCGTTATATCTTTCATTAAAATTTAAAACTATATTTTTTTAACTTTTAAATATTTTTCTGGTCGCAATTAAATATATCATGGTCCAATTTGTTGAGCTTTATTTCAGGTAGTGACAAATAAGTTGTTAATATGACTGCAAAATATTTTCGATAGTGGATTTTAAGGAATTATTCAATTTTGAATTTCGAATGCTATTCCTTCGAATCGTTTAACGGTCCGAGTGCCGTGAGATCACCGGCGGTCGTTTAAAAAGTCATTGAGCGCGCGGGCGCTGCCAAAGCTCCCTCCTATATCTCGAGGTGTCATCGCGACCAATTATTCCGGGAATTTGGCGATGATCTTAATTTCGGACACTTGTGACAACACACAATACTATCCGGCATATTTGCTCGAAATTATCGTTAAATACAATATGCATATATATTAAAATATTTTTCATTCATATAATTATATTATTTTTTGAAGTTATCTCCATACAACTATATTTAAACGCTCGTTTAAAATAATTTAAATCGGTCAAGGTCACGCATAGCTTTTAACGAGGGGATCTCTAAAATTATATATTTTTTCCAATATTTATCCTTGCTCTCTTCCAAGTTTCAGGTCGTGTTTTCATAAGATTTATAAATAAAATATCGTGGCATGAAGTCAACAGATTTGAATTTACTATTAAGAAAGAACGCTCGCGTTTTTGGGTGTTGGTTATCACGTGTCAGGCAAAAAAGGAAACCTTTCTTGGAATATAAGTTTGCTTCATACCAAATTTCATCAAATTCGGTGCAGCGGCTTGATCGTGAAAGAGTGACAGACAGACGCTCTCACATTTATAATATTAATATAGATTGCTGCTTTGCGGTAGAATAAATGATCAGTGGACGGACATAACCGGGCTGAGGTAACAACAACAACAACAGCAGCCTGTAAATTACCACTGCTGGCCAAAAGACCTCCTCTCCCTTTGAGGAGAAGGTTTGGAACATATTCCACCACGCTGTTCCAATTCGGGTTTTTAGGAATACACATGTGGCAGAATTTCTATGAAATTTGTCACATGCAGGTTTCCTCACGATGTTTTCCTTCACCGCTGAGCACGAGATGAATTATAAAGACAAACCGCAATCATTAAGATGCACGCATTCTAACCACTGGGCCATCTCGACTCCGGGCTGGGATAAAGCATGTTTTAAAATTTATAATGTTATTTATCAGGTTCACGTGCTTGGATACCGTTGAGCAGTCGATCAGACAGCTTCAGAAGGCGAAGCTGGAACTAGCGGACAACGTGCTCACAGGAGCGAAGAACAATACCGCCTCCAAACTTACCATCGAAGACCTCAAGCTACTCTTCAATATGGGCCCACAGTCCACCTCGTGAAGTTAACAACCGTGTAAATAATAAATAGTGTATAATTATCATCCTATCTCTTTCCTTCTCTCGCGGTCTCTTTCGGGGTCTCTTACGGTTCTTTGTTGTATTAAGAGTTGACCACGAAAGATTGGCGTTATTATAGGCGGTCCAAACAAATTCGACCCTAATCGTTTCGTCGAAATTAAAAAAAAAAATTAATAGAATTGATTTACTTCAAAAAATATCATTCTAAAATTGTTAATTATGTATTCTTTATGTTTGAAGTGTTGAAATTAAAATGATTAGGAAGAAAAATTCGATCAAAATGTAACTTTATTTTTTTTGACATTCCAAGTTTGTATCTTCATATAAATTCGCATTCCTCTTATTTTTTTATGGAAATATTCATCTGTCATAATGTGATATGTTCATAGAATTGGCCATGTTCCTCTTATTTTATACATTTTAATAATTAACCATGTAATGATAAATTGAAACTGATATGTATTAGTTATGAATAAGTTTATGAAAATGATTTAATTTTATAAATAAATAATTATTTGTTTATACGAAATCTGTGTTTTTTTTTCTTCTATATTATATGTGGTATACTTAACAAATCATTGTTTTATACGAATAAGTGATCACTTACTTTTTTTTTTAATTTACGAGTAACAAGCTGATAAATTCCTTTGCACGTTGTATACATAACATGAATTTGATAGTCACGAAATGTGTTTTTATTGGGACGCTTTTTCATCACATTTCGTAGAAACTATACCAAACGTTAGCAAAATTAAACATATCTAATTTTAGTAACAGGACAGTAATAAGGATTTATATTATATAGTTAATTAATACGATTTATAGGTTGTCGCAGAAGTGAGATTTGTCGTAATGTTTTAAAATACCTTTACGATATCGACAATGGCTGGGCGATCACCTGGCACCTGGCACAACATCAAACTGCCTGAGGTTATAACTCTGACCCTGACTAAGGCCGGGGAAATGCCAGTGACGAGTCCATTACCTTATAGTTTAAAAGATATATTTCTTCGAAAAAACTATACACTCAGACACAACACGGTTTATAAATAAACCAGGATTCATGGCCGCAACACGGTTATGAAATTGTCATTCCACGTTGAGTGAGTGCGTTGAGAGCATCTTTTTGGGCAATTTAAACTAAATTAAATAATAGATCGCATCAATATGAGTATTGAGCGTAGGTCTTGCACGGGCTCAGCCCCCCACGTGACTAAGAGGTTATGTGCAACTTTGATGTTCTTTATTGGAATCGTGTGTATATTTGGAGGTAATTCGCGTTTTATTTACTAACAACAGTGTATAATATTCGTTTCATTGTTTAGTTTTGAATTGTTTTTTTTTTTTTTTTTTGACGAAAACAGTTATTTGTTCTAAGACCTATATACAGTGAAATAATGTATGATCGCTTTTTTTTATCAGTTGAGTAAATTTATGTAGGTCACTATTTATATTTGGATATTATTTTAATTTGAGGATCGTGTAATTTGTGCTAAAGTAAATAAAATCGTTGGTGATAACGTATTTGTTAGTTATGACGCAAAATTTAAATTTGTTATCTCTTTAAAATAGATACGTAACAAAATTATAAAAAAAAACAAATCACCGTTTAACATTTAGCATAGTAAAAATAAGTTTTTACCTATTTATTACAAATCGGGTGTTTCAGAATCGAAAATTAACTTAAATATACCTATCCAAATATTAACGAAATCAAAAAATAATTATCGTACACAAAAAAGCACTTTAATCACATCGAAACATGACTGAATATGAATCGTACATATTTTAAGAATAGTATAATAACTCAAAACGTCAAAATATTTTCCAGGCTATTTATTGGGACGGATGGCGCGAAATGAGGTGAAGAGAACCAATGACATAATATCCATCAATCTAACGATCGCAGCGGATAATCTGTATAAAAAAGCTAAACGAATACCTCCTAAGGCCGTACATCACAATGATCCAGATAAATTAACTGCCAAATTGTTGGACATTTTCCATTGCAGTGTGCAAGAGTGTGGTGGAATAACGAATTACAATGTCGCTGATTTCATAAAAATAACAATTAATAATGAAGTTACTAAATTCATAAAGTCCATTAATAACGCAACACAATACATTGATTCGTTAAGGTGACATTTATAAATAATAAATAGGATTATTTTAAGAATATATAAGTAGTGTAAGTTATTTTAAGTATTTTAAGCTTAATAATAGTTTATGGTACAGTTGTGATGGTTTTTCTTACCATAAACATCAAAAATTTATATCATGAAACCATATTTGTAAAAATATAATACATAGCTCATTCGAAAAAAACTTAATCCTATTGTAAAGGAATTTATTAATTAGTCTTTTAAAAGTACACGGATAAGTTATTACAATATGTGGTTAATATTTACGCATTGTATATATATTTTTTTATAAACTTTCGCACGAATATAAGAGACGTTATAATAAGGGTAATTATGTATTATTAAAAATATTTTTTATTGAAAACCTACGAATTTACCTTGAAATGTTAATTTATGATTTGAGGCAAACGTAATAAAATTATGGAAAACGATTTTTCTTGATCAAATTAAAATGTTGTGTTTTCTTTCCTTTCTATTAAATCCATTACTTCAAAGAGCTTTAAATGCGTGTATCTAAAATTTGATAAAAAACTGAAAATGAATTCATATGAATAAAGAATAGAACAGGATCACTTTGAACCTAAAAAATATATTATTTGATGATATTTTTCCTTCAAGAAAAGAGCGTACCTTCCTTCCTTAAAGACCAGTAACGCACCTGCAAGGTATCCGGTGTAGTAGATATCCATGGGCGGTGTTAATCACTTTCCATTAGGCGAGCATCCTGCAATTTAAATTTGAATTTCGCGCTTTATAATCTGACAAAACTCAAATTACATATTGTTTTTAACTAATCTGTTATAAAATTATAGTTAAACATATAGTTTTAACATGATTACTCATATTTTTGGTATAAAGTTTTCCTGCCTAAGATAATATTAGAATTATTTTATTAAATTGTTTAAAATTTAAGTGACAAACAGTTTATGATTTTTGTAACTAGCAACCGGATATAATTTGTAATTGTTAAACTCAATGCGCATTACTTCAATGTAGGCTGACTTTAATTGTAACCAATCAGAACAGGACTTCTAGAAATAAACGTCAAACTTGCAAAATAACACCAATCAAAACGACGCATATCGGCGACATTCTATGACGTCATAGCGTCACTTCGGCTTTTATAGCGTTACTTTCAACCCGCCATTTTGTCAAGAAAATAAGCGGGCGAGGTGGACTTCAAAGTGTACACGTGCTGTAAATAAGTGAAAAAGAACAAATCGAAATACTACAATTTATACACAATGGTGGCGGTATGTAGATTTAATTATATATAATATATAATGTTACGTAAACATTGAGGTATTAATGACTATGTAATCTTTCAGCAAACGAAGGTGTTTGTGGGAAGTTTACCCCAGGGGTCAAAGCCAGAGGATCTCCGAAAATTGTTTGAACGTTTTGGAGTTGTGACAGAATGTGACATCATGAATAGATGCGGATTTGTTCATATGCAAACTGAAGACCAGGCCGCTGCCGCTATCCGGGCACTCAATAACACCACATTCAATGGCGGTGTTATTACTGTTGAGCGCGGAAGGATCAAGGAGCGAGGCCAGCGTGGTGGTGGCGGCCGTGGCGGGATGCGAGGAGGCATGAGGGGATCTATGGATCGCAGAGGTGGAGGTCCAATGCGCGGTGGTCCCGGCGGACCCCGTGATGCTCCCTATCCTCATATGCGCGATTCACGGCCGATGGGCCCTATGCGCGGTTCTGATATGCGAGGGCCACCAATGGGTGGTGGAGGTATGCCGATGAGAAATGGTATGGGCGGCGCACCCTACGACCGGAGCATGGAGAGACCTCCAATGGGTGGTGGGTATGATGATCGTTACAACGGGTATGGAGGAGAAGATCGTCGAGGCTTCGCGTTAATGGACGGGCGAGGCACCCGCGACCAGTACGGTGCACCGCCACCGATGTACCCTGACGACAGACGCGGATACGGCGCCCCAGTGGACGATATGGCGGCCATGTACCCAGATGACAGACGCGCTCCAATGTACCCCGACGAAAGGGACATGATGGACAGACGGGCGCCGATGCGAGGTGGGCCAATGCCAATGTCTTCCGGCTATGATAGAGCACCTCCCAGAGCTGCCCCTATGGGTAACGGGGACATGTACAGCAGAAGAACACCACCTCCCATGTAAGTAAATTTATTATTGTTATTAATTATATAGCATATATATTAATAGTATATATATATATATAATATATATAATTATATATATTAATAGTAACAATATTATTGTTAATCAGTAACAGTATTAGCCTGTAAATTTTCCACTGCTGGGCTAAGGTATCCTTTCCCATTAAAGAGAGGGTTTTGGATCATATTCCATCACACTGTTCCAATGCGGTTTGGTATTATTCTACTTGTTGATATTTATCTCAAGTTAATCAATATCAATCACTAAATTTATTTTAAGTATTACCAAAGAAATGTAGATTTGTTGTAAGTTAGTTTAAAATGTTCATTTCATTTTGCTACAAATATTTTTTTAATCATGTAAACAATTTTTATCTTGATTGATGTTGTGCGCTGGTAAGATAAATTACTTGCAAATTTACATCATTTTAATTAACCCCGATATGTCCTTGCTAAGGCTGACCTAACAATTATCACTATTGGTAAAATGATTAATTTTTGTAATACAAGTATCTAGTTTCCTATAATATTTCATATTAACTGTAGTTCTTCGAGAGAGTTACTAATATGGTACCTTTATGATAAACAACAAATAATGGGTTAGCATATTATTTTATTTTAGATTCAATTATTTTGGCATTTCTTGATTTTCGTAATACTTGTAAATTAGGGACTCAATTAATAAAAAAAAGTTGTTTTGACTTGTCTTGTCAATTAACCACATTAAATTTAATTAAAGGTACATATTCAGATTTCAATCATCAGAAAGAGATGACAATTTTCAGTACCTTACTCTTCTCTAGCAATTTATGTAGAAGAAAGTCATTAATGTCTATCAACAAAAGTTTTCATCATCAAAGGTTTTTTAAATATAACATAATTTTTTTTATTCATTATAAAGGTAATGAAAAAAATGAAATAAATTTTCAGCATTTTGTTTCATTATACAATAAACAATTATTATTTACCTAACTCAAGCAAAAATATGTCATTACAGGCGTGGAGCGGCTGGTGCTGGTGGTGGCTATGACAGAGATCCCTACGCACAACAGTACCCTCCCATGGGACGGTAAGAGTCACCTTCAAAGCTTATTTGGCAACCAGAGAGAACAATCATTCATTTATTTGTAATAGCTATTTAGGTCCTCATAATTCATTTTTATAAAATTGTGTGTGGAAATTGACAATATTTCACTATAGATGTAAAATTATTTTTTATAATAGACTAGTTTTTAAATAATATCATGATCATGTCATTGTCGGAAGTAATCTTTCCTATAAAGTTTTTGTAAATTAATAACTAATATTTAGTTAATTTATCATAGAATATAGTACATGTGCACTACTCATTGAGACGATCAAAGGAAATGTTTGTGATTCGCTGCGACACCTCACTCTCTGGTTGCTGTCACGAGAATATTTCATTAAAGGCGTGTGACTCATTCTTTCGTTCGAAACCACCGGTGCGTCTACTAACCGTTCGACACCATCGACATCCATATGTAATACTGTGAACAGAGATTAAACAGAACTAATTTTGCAATGCAGCTAATAACGAATCGGACTCGTTGCGAGCAAGGTGATGAATCATTTTACTAGTTGCCTATATGTTGTTGGTCGCTGTCGGGCGGCAGGCTCTGACGCGCGCGCGTGATGTTGTAGCGGCGGCGGGGCGGCGCGCGCGCGGGACGGGCCGCGGCGCTACTAGCGGCCGCGCCGTCCCGGCGGCGCCCGTAGGTCGGTCCGCGCCGATTGCGCGCCGTATCCGCGCCGGCGGCGCACGCGTTCTTTGTATTGTTAGCGGTAAGACGGCCCTCTTTGTAAGCTTCGACATAAGTAGTTACATTCGTGGGAACTGTACGATTTTATTGAATGAGTAAATGATAAATAAATTGACGGAATTTCTTTTTTTTTATTGTAATTTCATCAGATCGTTCGTTGTTGTGACATATCTGAGCGATTCGATAGATATGAATGATTGCGTTTAATTCATAAGTCTCTAATTGTAATAGGTGATTAAGATGTATTATATTTTACTTTTAGATTAAATTCCTTTTTTGGAAGCAGTATCTTTTTTTGTCGAATGAACCTTTTCCTACATGATCATTTGCATGACCCCCCCACCCTTCGGCGTCCGTTCTCGCTTTCCTCCTGCGCTTATCCCTTGGTTGCGGCTACTATGTTTAACATGTGATTGACTTGCAGGACTCCAAAGCTTGCCCAGTCAAACGGGCGTCGAGCTCGAATTAATAATAATTTTGTTGATTCAATATTTCCTATAGTATGTAAAGTTTACACTGCTACCGTTGGATGTTATCGAATTACCGGTACATGAACCGACGCTCACGGCTGTTAGGTAAAACAGTACGGTCGGTAGCCCTCGGGCTTCAGGAATTACCAGCTTCCATGGTCAGAACTATCAGCAATGTATCTAACGTCGCCACGTGCGTCAACATGAAACAGAAAGTGCGTGCGAGTCCTTTCAGACGTTAGTAGCGGCTTGAGGTCACGTACCGCGGGCGGTGCCGACGGCGAAGCATAGCCGATGCTATGACCGTAGCGACCATACGACGTACGGCGTAAACGTTAGGCGACAGCGGCAGAAGACAGGATTGCGAAATGTTACAATCGTAAGTACGGCTGTAGACGGATACGTTAACGGCGAACCAGCGGCCACTTAACTACTGAGGCTTCTTTATAGTTCATTTTGTTGTGGCAATGTAACCAGCATTGCAAACTCATATATGTAATGAGATGTGTGCGTAAATACAGCTGGGCGTTTTACTTTCAAACGATACTAAATATTTCGCATGTGTAATGCCCGGACGGACAACTGTTGACAGCAATTACGCGTTATGCGTAATGAACGTTTTAATTAAAAATACGTCACTAGCGTTTCCATGACACTTTTGTTATAGTAATATTACGTGGAGGTTATTTCAAAGAAATCTAATCAATACCACATTTCATGGTGGTATGACCCATCATTACCGACTTATACCGATTTATTAATACATTATTTAATTTAACAGGATGTGGGCTCCTGGCTGACTTGGAGATGATATCGCAGGTTTGAACTAATTCACAAGTCCTTCGCTGACGACGGCTCGACCCGATCCGACGGAGGCCATTGTTTGTAACAGCGCATTTCACAATTATTAAAGTTAAATAAACGGTTGTGAATACATACATTCTTTCATTTAAAAGCCTAAATATTAAAAAGTATCTTGTAAAATTATTCAAAAAAATTTAAGATATAAGCAATTTTTCAAGAATATTTTCCATTATTATAATTTAGATTCGTGTAGCGAGGAAGGGAAACTTTTCGATATTACATGTAAAAGGAAGTTGTTGCATGCTGTACTGCTGACAGTTGTGGTAAGCTATATTTTGTAAATTATCACTTCGAACTTCGGCTACTATAGGTATACATATCCGAATCCGAAGAAGCACTATCATAATATATAACTAATTCTAAAGACAACCAAATTTTTGCTTTTTTTATATAGTGAAACGAATATAATAAGATAAAATTAATAGAACAGGAGGATGGATTGTAGACTTATAGTTTCTTCAAGCAAATACATAATTCATGAAATGTTAGCAAAAGATCTGTTTTTAAAAAAGTAATAAATTATAATGAAATAATTGAATTAATAACGCCGAACATTTAAGAATTTTATTAGTTAAAAAGAATTTTTTTATAATAATCACTCATATGCACGATTATCGTATCTGTTATATGATACTATATCGCAGATAACCGTTTATAATAACACGAATGAACGATAAAAAATTAAATAATTATCAATTTAGTCCTTGCATTTTGTGCAGTAAGGCCATCGAAGAAGGCCTAGGAAGAAAGAAAGAATCTTTTTACATCGTTTAAATAATATTACAAACAATTAAATTGCAACAAGTAAAGGAAACATGTATGTTTTTTGTATATAAAATAAAACACTGTTATAATTTTTAATGATTTATTTCAGCGTATTGAAAATATAATTTCACCGAGATTAAAATTGCTGTCTGGGAGTTTACATTAATTATCACACTGTACTCAAGCGAAGCTTCACTTGTCAACAGAACACGCTATCACCTAAGCATTGATTTGAACACTGCTTTGTATTGCTTAGGGTACTACTTATGACTAAGCCATACCGGTATAAGCTCCAATGTTTGTGGACCTTACTGTCGAACCACAAACAATATATATACGATTATTTTACGAAATAAGTTGATAATGTTGCACGGAACCAAATGCTTTAATTTTGGATTATATATTAAAATTCATAAGTAAATATATTAAGATTAAATTTATAAATTATATCAAGTAAAAAATTTTTTAAAATACCAAATCAATTTAATAAATTAGATTATAAATCAGCTTAGCTGCCAACGACACTTTGGTGAAACTAGGTATTGTTAAAAGCTGTTTGAAAACAAAGTTTAAAATACAAAATATCTGAACTAAATATATTTTTTATAAATAAATTATTAAAATTTCAATTATAATACTAAACCTTTATAATTTCAATGTTATGGTCATCGACTAGCATCGGTTATCGAATCACTAACAAGAAGCTAAAATAATACAGTTTGAATACATGAGGTTTGTGTAATATTCCTTATACAAAATCAAAGCAAACATACATTCAATTTCATTCAAATGAAGGAATGGATATAAAAACGGAGTAATTAGGTAGTAAATAAATTAATTCTCCTAATTTAATAACTAAAGAGAATCGTAGTCGTAGTAATTAAGTACATCACTACCGCTAGCTCAGTCTACGTTAATTTAAAATGGCGTCTGATAATACCGTCAGCAGAACAACAAACAAAAAAAATTGCATCAGCCAAGATACACGCCATATTTTAAAACCCTATATTATAGAACACATTCCACACATTTAAATCAATTTTAAAAATGAGGTTTTGTTTATTTTCGTAAATGATTATTATAATCTGTGACGGTATAACACCTTATAACTAACACTGATGTTCGTTCCACATAGCACCTTAAGTATTCATTACATCAAATAGCCTACAGTGCCAGGTACATGTCTGTGTAAATATAATCTGTATTCTTTGGTTTTAACCGTTACCGCTAGTATTAAAACGTTTAGTTACTAACAATCACAACTGTGCACTATTTGTACCATATCTCAAAGGCGACGCGGATACTTTTTGTATAACTAGACCTATTTAGAGTCTCCCCACTGGTATTAATTTACCACTATAAGTTTAGTGTTGTTTAAGTAAAACTTTTATTTAAGAAGATTGAAAAGCGATCGTTTAAAGTTCTATTAAGATTTTTTTTTTATTATAGAGGAACATTTGCTGTTGGTAAGGGTAAGATTTTATTGTGATAGAGGTTTTATGCAATCTGTGTTTAAATATGTATATGGAATTTAAATTGATGATGGATTTGCAATACCTTTTTGTAATGTAGAGGGCAGTGTTTAGCTCTTAATGATCGATAGGACATCACTGCTTATATTTAATAAGTAGAGGAGAAGAAATGATCCTTATTATAATGGTAACTAGGCATAAATTCATTTATTGCTATAAATAAATGATGTAAGGATTTTTAATTGTGACATTTTCAGAGAAAATGGATTACGATGTGCGCACATTGGAAATCGAAACGAGCGTTTCTTTCAAAATAAATCTAATAAATGCGCAGGAGCATAGTACACTGTATAGTAACGACTCTTTTTACGTATTTTAAAAATTCTTTATATTAAAAAAGGTTCGGATTAATGGCAGAACTTTTTGTTGTTTCAACTCGCGTAACGTTTAGTTTTTATTGTCAACGCTCATTCGGTTGGTCATGAGCGTTTGATATTCCCCGGCTATTAACTAAAAGTTTGTATTGTTTGTATAGCATTACGTCGCTATGATCTGGCGTACTTAAGGGCCAGGTTGTGAGGTTTTTCCTGCTTGAGAGAATCCTTGATCACCAAATCCGAGCTGGTGAAGGGCGGCGGCGGGACACTCTCTGTCGACGCCGGCTCCTCGGGTTCCGACCGGCTCGATGTCTCTGTTTCCGGTCTGAAATATAAAGAGCAATCGTATATAAACCTGTCGTCGAGATGGCCCAGTGGTTAGAACGCGTGCATCTTAACCGATGATCACGGGTTCAAACCCAGGCAAGCACCGCTGATTCATGTGCTTAATTTGTCTTTATAATTCATCTCGTGCTCAGCGGTGAAGGAAAACATCGTGAGGAAACCTGCATGTGACAAATTTCATTGATATTCTGCCACATGTGTATTTCACCAACCCGCATTGGAACAGCGTGGTGGAATATGTTCCAAACCTTCTCCTCAAACGGAGAGGAGGCCTTTAGCCCAGCAGTGGGAATTTACAGGCTGTCGTTGTTGTTGTATATAAACCATGTTCGTATGCCTATATAAGTGTGTGTGTATATATGAATGTCGGGCTTTGTACCGGTATCGGCCCAGTGGTTAGAACGCGTGCATCTTAACCGATGATTGCGGGTTCAAAACCCAGGCAAGCACCGCTAATTCATGTGCTTTATTTATCTTTATAATTCGTCTCGTGCTCAGCGGTAAAGGAAAACATCGTGAGGAAACCTCCATGTGACAAATTTCATAGAAATTCTGCCATATGTGCATTCCACCAACCCGCATTGGAACAGCGTGGTGGAATATGTTCCAAACCTTCTCCTTAAAGGGAGAGGCGGCCTTTAGCCCAGCAGTGGGAATTTACAGGGTGTCGTTGTTGTTGTATATAAACCATGTTCGTATGTCTATGTAAGTGTGTGTGTATATGAATGTCGGGCTTTGTACCGGTATCGCCTGCAGTTGAGGTGTGCGAGCGCGGCGAGGTGTCGCAGTAGCGTGTGTCGCGGGGGCGCCGGCGCCCGCTTTTCGGGCGGCAGGTCGATACAGAAGGCGCTCCCGCGACCGTCGCCCAGGAACGTCGCGACATAATTCTCCATGCGTAGGAGTAGCAACAACACATCTTCTAAATCAGCTTCGCTGTAATACAAATATTACTTCTTATTTCTCTCTCTGCCACTCTGAGGTCCCGGGTTCGATTCCCGGCCGAGTCGATGTAGATTACCATTAGTTTTCTATGTTGTCTTGGGTCTGGGTGTTTGTGGTACCGTCGTTACTTCTGATTTCCATAACACAAGTGCTTCTGCTACTTACATTGGGATCAGAGTAATGTATGTGATGTTGTCTCATATTTTTTTTTTTTTTTATTATTTTTATTTTTTTTATAATTTTGGTTCTGTCTTGAGCGGGATAGCGGGAGGTTTATTTGCGGCTCACCTCGCCGAGTATAGGAATTGTGCGAAGTGTATATTGGAAACGCAGCCCTCGCGATCCTCGCTGTCGGTGTAGAGGTCGGTCTCGCGGTAGTACATGTATAGGAAGTCGTTGAGCTGCTTTGCGATGACGGCGCATCGGTCCTTGTCGCACATTTTCGCCGGCGGACCCTGAAGTTTAAACGGCAATTGAGTAGCTATATATATATAAATTTGAATGAGGAAGCATCGTTTGTTTATGTTACTTAGCAAATTGAGCTTAATCGATAAATGAGTCTGTTTAGGTGTCTGTATAGTGTACGCGTGAGTCGAGATGGCCCAGTGGTTAGAACGCGTGCATCTTAACCGATGATTGCGGGTTCAAAACCCAGGCAAGCACCGCTAATTCATGTGCTTTATTTATCTTTATAATTCGTCTCGTGCTCAGCGGTGAAGGAAAACATCGTGAGGAAACCTGCATGTGACAAATTTCATTGATATTCTGCCACATGTGTATTTCACCAACCCGCATTGGAACAGCGTGGTGGAATATGTTCCAAACCTTCTCCTCAAAGGGAGAGGAGGCCTTTAGCCCAGCAGTGGGAATTTACAGATTGTTGTTGTTGTTGTTTTGTCGTATAGTGTACGCATGCGTGCAGAGCTATCCCGGTAGGCGTGTGCGCATCGTGTGCGCATGCGCGTCACCTTTACATTGTAAGGCATGCGCAGCGAGGCGGAGGCGCGGCGCAGGAAGCGCAGCACGAGCGCGGCGTGCTGCACGCCCAGCTCGTTGCTCGGCGACGAGATGCGCTTCAGCACGTGCGTCAGGTACAGGCCGAAGGCGCGACGGACCTCGCCGGTGCTGTGGGCACGCGGCGTACGGTGAGCGCGGGGCGCGGGGGGGGGGGGGGGGGGGGGTCAAATTGTCGCGGGGACCAAAAAAACTTTGTTGGTTAAGCAATTTTTATTGAAAAAAAAAAAAAAAAAATTATAAAATAATTTTATAAAAATTATTGTAATTAAAAAAAAAAAATAATCATCGTGAGGTGAGGTCGTTGACGGTATCTGGTCATGAACGATATGATTACGTATCAATACATAATGTATGTATGTATATCGACAATTTAAAGCTAATATTAATGAGTTGGCATCTTTAAATTAAGAACGGATAAAGCAAGGGGGAGTGGTCGGGCGGGGCGGGCGGGGGGTGGGTGTCGGTCACGCACGTGAGTCGCAGGCCGTCGGCGAGCTGCTGCTTGACGAGGTGCTTGGCGCGGCGCGCGTCGGCGGCGGGCGGCGGCGGCTGCGCGTCCAGCTGCACGGCCGGAGCCGCGCCCGCGATGCACGCCGCCTCGTAGCGCTGCAGCCTAAGCCGACAAGTCACAGGTGATTACTCGAATTGAATATATGTGCATGTAATTTAACTCTGTAATAAGTTAAACCGATTAATTTTTTTTTGTGTATGAGTCGGTTGCTGGATGTTTTAAATTAAAATTGATTTATGAAAAAAAAGACCTGAACGGAGTGAGGAAATTATGTATGTATGTATTACTAAATGAGTACATACATACATATACATACATACATAAATTTATTGACACAGATCTTTTATTCGAAGTAGAGTGCGGCCAGTTAGCAGTTCTGAGTGGGAATCTGTGGTGGTAGCGAGTGGCACCTCTGAGGCGTGTCGGTGAGGCTGGTGGCGACGGTGGCGTGCTGGAAGTGCGGCAGCACGTGCGAGTGCACCAGCAGGTTGTAGTTGTGCTGCACCACCGTGTACGGCGCGTTGTTGTTCAGCGACGTGGAGCACACGGGCACGCCCGTCACCGGGTCTGGGGTGGTATTTTGTTATCATTAAACACCCAGAATTAGCAAGATAAATAATATAGTAGACAACAAGAGGAATCTTTTTTTTTTTTTATGGTTATAGGCTGGCGGACGAGCATATGGGCCACCTGATGGTAAGTGGTCACCATCACCCATAGACAATGACGCTGTAAGAAATATTAACTATTCCTTACATCGTCAATGTGCCACCAACCTTGGGAACTAAGATGTTACGTCCCTTGTGCCTGTAGTTACACTGGCTCACTCACCCTTCAGACCGGAACACAACAATACTGAGTACTGTTATTTGGCGGTAGAATAACTGATGAGTGGGTGGTACCTACCCAGACGGGCTTGCACAAAGCCCTACCACCAATCTACAACCACTAAGCTGAACTATGAACCAATTATTACTTTATAGTCAATCCCAAAAATAAAAACGTGTCTGTTACGACTGGACTCTGTGTCTGGACGACCCGCTCACCGAGGTACTGCGCGTACTTCTGCCACGAGTTCTGGCTGGGGAAGATGCGCACGAAGCCGCCGCGGCGCGCGTACTGCGCCCGCACGGCGCGCACCAGACGCAGCTCGTCGCCCGTCAGCGCGCCGCCCGCCACGCCCGCCGCCCCCGCCGCCGCACTCCCCGCGCCCGCCGCGCCCGCCTTGCCGCGCACGCACGTGTTCTCCGCCGAGTGCACGCGGCGGCACTGGAACGATTCACGAGGATAATCAGTACTCGTACTCCACAAAACATTCACAATCTCTATTTACTTTAATGAAGTCATTTTTGGTTGTCATGGAAGCTTCATTTTTAAGAGTATCCCCGATATCAGTACAAGGGTGAAGGGACACAAGCTTAGCGAGAGAAACGAAATAACAATTATTATTAGATAATGAACACTAACGTAATATTTACAGTACCTAGTTTTAGTTCATATTTATACATATTTAAGCATTTAATTTTGTTAATTCTTATGTTAACTAATAGATATTGAATGGCAACTCGTAGGGATTTTTTTTTAACTATGTAATGTCAAATGCCTTTATAAAATAATTTCATGGACACAGACAGCAGATTCAAGATCCCTAATACACACACACACACACACACATACAGAGAGAGAGAGAGAGACACGCGCACGCGTTCTACCTTTAACTATTATATATATGTATTTTTGTAATTCTTAGCTTGTTTCATCTTATAACTATGAATTAAAGTATGAGTGTGTTAAGGAAGAGCGACCTCTTCTGGCACGGGAGCTCACGGCACTCAAAAGAGGAAGTCAACCTTTGAGATGATATTATTATTATTATTATTTTAATAGTACTAAATATAACAAGAGCAACTCACAGCTCCTATTCTCATCCTGAGCGAGTTGCTCTGCGGTGATGCCTCGTTCTTGCACATGGGCACGGCCGGCAGCCCTACCAGCGTCAGCGTGTCAGCGAGCAGCGCCGACTTGACCCGCGCGTCCAGGGGACTCTCGCAGGCCAGGCTGTGGATGACGTCACTGTGACGTAGTTGTACGACACAACTTAGATGTCGCATCGGCAAAATTCGTAAAACCGATCACATCCGAATCGAGTACGCTATCCCAAATTATCAATATTTATTTCTCATGCGAATATGACCTTTGCACAAACGTAATACCTTGTAATATCATACGACCTAATATATTCGTCAATTTGACGCGTCGATTTACATGCACTTGCTTTCTCTGACGCGTGAATTTTTAGCGACGAATAGCGTCGAATAGCGCGATAGGGAGCTATTTCTATTGGTTGTATAAATCGGCAGTAATCGGTTTTAATTTCATTCCATTGCATTTTCCGAAGCTACATCTAATTTGTGTCCTACTATACTTACTTACGAGCGTTAGCTTGTAGATAGCTTATTATAATTACCTAGGCGACAGGTTGATTTCCAGTAACCAAGGCTTCAGCATGTCATCTATGAGTATGTCATATCCAAATAATTCTGTGGAGATCGAGACGGTGATATATATTTAATAGAACATTCGGCCTTACACATTACTTTGAACTTAACTATATGGTATACATTAAAACAAGTTTGCTATAATCAGTTCCTTACACACACACACAATTACACATTTGCTTAGCTATGGTCTAGACTTAGAATAAATTGCAAATAAGCACTTGGGACAATTCCTTTTGGTTCTTTATATATAATTTTATTTATTTATTTTAAGTTGCGTATGTACAATTTATATCTACTTTGATTAATTTATTAGAACATTTGAACTCTAATTCAACTTTAACACTACATAAAGCTTTACGTGGAAGAGACTATTTAAGGGATAAGCACGCATTTTATAATTTATTACATATCTGTTGTAAACTTCCGGCGAGGTTTATGTGGAGATATTTTATAAAAGATAAAATATAGTATTTGTTTTTCCGCCAATATTTTTTTTTCGCTGGGTTATTTCAGACAAAGGTATTTGGAGAACGTATATAGATTTGAACGGTAGTTTTATAGATAAGATAAAACATTACTTATCGCGGGTATAAAAATGGTCCAAAATAACTTCTTGGACCATGGACTTCCACATTAGAAGACCGCCGCTCATTAATGTTGGCGATATTGTTACAAAGCTGGTACTCACCGAAGCAGTTGAAATGACTGGGGACGAATACCCTCGCAGCGGCTGTGATGGTTTGAGCGGAGGAAAGAATGGACTTCACCACCAGGTCTTCGATGGCAGCCATCAGTGCAGCTGTGTTCCGGCCTTGCTTGCGGAGGTGACGGAGCAAAGCCGATAGGGTCCACTTGTGGCCGATGTTACCAGCATTGGGGTCGTCGCACCTACACAGATGATTTTGATTATTGTCGTCACATCGTCACACCACATATATAGGCACTTACAGGATGTTATTTTCCATTTGGTCCACTAAAAGGTATATGGATGCTATGCAGTCAAGACGGCGCATTGATAAGGAATCTTGAGCAATATTCAAACTAACTTCTAACTCTGGCAAAATTTCTGAATTTTTAAGCGCTTTTGTGATGAAGGAAAACACCAAGAGGGAACTTCGTGATTGTAAGACAAAAATCTTCCAATAAATACAACGAAAATTAATGGAGAAGTTTTAAGTTCCAAGACATCTTATAAAAAATAGGGGAAGTATTACCCCAGTACTGCACAGTTACAGACTATTAAGATGCGGTGGCGTAAATAGGGCGGTGCCACCGGTGCCTTGTCATACGACTTAGACTTTCGGGGACGCAAGAATAGATAGACTGAGCAGGACTATTGTTTTTTCGTTTTGCTCTTGTTAAGATTCCGCTGAGCCCCTAATACTCGATTCCAATACAAACGTATTATATTACATGCTAGTATCATTAAAAACATACATCGCGCTCATTTATATGCGCGTATCTGTGTTTAGTGTTTATCGTTAATGGGCAACATATTTGCAGTAGTGAACCTGCGTTTAAGTTTTAGTGAGTGAGACAGTAAAACAGGCAAAGGGTCTGCTTAAATAGGGCGCATAGAAGCTCGCACAGGGCGCAGAGAAGGCTATTTACGGCACAGTTAAGATGGACTATTTCTAAAAAATGAAAATATCTTTATCCTTACTTGATGTAATCCGTGTGGTATTTGTTGATGCTGTAGTTGCAGAGGTGCATGCAAGGATTCCAGAGGTTCTTGTTCGTCTTGTCATACTTCACCGTGGCGAACCGCACGAGTCCCTCCTCGTAGAGATAGATCAGCAGAGGATCTATCGACGTAACGCACACATACAGGCGGAGGTCGCACTTGTGTCCTCCAATGAGGAGAGGTTTGTCGATATACTTCGCCACTACGACGTTCTCGCCCTTCGGTATTTGTTCAGGCTATAAGAATTTTGGCATATTAATATAAAATGTATGTATGTATTGATATTTCAAGTTAGTTTAGGCAATTTTATGAAAAGTGTTTTGCAAAGTATGTAAATCTATTTGTCCTGCCCCAGAAAGCCTTATAGGCTGTATTGCATTGCAAGGAAGGTAATCACTAATCAGACTATATCATAGCAATAGAAAGTGTACTCTTAATAAAGCACACACTTGATCTTTTCATCAAAATACATCCTGATGATGGCCAATTAAACTCAACTATCAACTTCGACCCCAAAAACAAACCTGATCAAATTCCATTATTTGTTTTCTGAGTGAGAAACTTACCGTATTCACGATGTATATACCCCGACCTCGACTGGAAGCAGCCGGTTTGACGATCCAGGGCCCCTTCGTCCTGTAGTGCGTCGTGCACAGCTCCTTGTACTCGACAGGCATCAGGAACGTGGTCGGTATGAAGTCGAAGTGCTTCAGGCCGCGGAAGTATTGCATCTTCTCTATATTCTTGAACAGTTTGTCCTTGCGTGTTAATTCGTAAGACCTGTGAAAGATGTTTGTCTGAAAAATAAGTACTGAAATGGTATTAACCCATTTGTTATTGTGAACAGCGAAGACTTTTATCTAAGTGATGCCTAGTTAGTCAAAACTACCTATCATATTCTTTCGAATGTTAGTCGTGCTTAATAAACCAGCTTTTAAACTACGTTTATCTTTAAGGCCTTAAGCAGTACTTAAACACTGTTTTTAGCCAAAGTCGCAAAGCGATTGTTGATTTCGATTAAAAAGGCCAAATTTATTGTATTCATCTTCTATTTGTTTTATGACGTGATGGGATAATATTTAATTGTGTAATTTATACGAGAGCAAATCGTAATCACTTGTCGAATGCACTTTGTCTATTGTCAAAGTTGTTCTAGTATGTGCAACGTTTTTTTTAAAAGGGGCAGTATTGATAATTTGAAGAGTTTTAAGCAGCAATGGACCTCTTTTATGCAAATAATTTTGACCAATGTTGTGATATATCTTTTAAAAGCATGATTATTTTAAATATAATTATGGAGCGAACTGAGAAAAGGTCATCCCCTTCATTGTTCCCAAATTTTATGAAATTTGGTGGTGCTGCTGAAGCTAGATGGATGAATTCCATGAAACGCACTACTTAATAATAATTGCTACTGACACCTTTTAAAATGTATCTTAATGTTAATCTCATTTTTAGGAATGTGTACCACGTTTTTTTTATGGTAAATTTCACTTTATCGACAAACTATTGATTACGGCTAACATCCTCTAGCTTCAGTGACACCATTCTAACAGTTCTTGGAACCCTTTTTCAATAGATTTTAGTGGACCATTTTTTGAGCTCCATTTTTCCTGTCACTACTCAGCCTACACTCCATAATTATAATTTAATTTCGCCAAAAGAGAAAAATCCAGACAAGAGGTTAAAATAAAATACCAAAAGGCATACCTTTAAATTTTACTTAACATATTTTTCACAGAAAAAAAATATAAGCTAACCAAGCCGATAATTTATTGCTCTAAATACTAAATGACAATAAATCTATAAAAATAATCTGTAATAAATTTTGATACCACGGGTAATTTTACCTCGGATAGTGGTTGACCTTTTGTAGTGGAGAGAGGGACTTCAATACGTCCAATGGAATGAGCTGATTGGACCAGAGCAACAGCCACTTAGACGAGTCTGAATGAACTTGAATCAAACCGTGCGCATCTAATAAGGCTTGCACCAGGTTCGTCCTAACCCGAATGAAAATTGCCTCAATAGTATATGACGGTAGATATGATACAACCATTAATGCCAGAAAAGTCTACAAGATTTAAATGTATTATGAAAGAATACGGAACTAAAACCCACCAATTTAGATCAGTGTAGTGGAATAAGCTTCAAATTTTCTCCACTGAAGTGTCCAGTAATGGGACATTTAAAGTAATTAAAAAAAACGTCCCAAAGCTCAAAGCTTGATTCAGGATTTTTCCAAAATTTTGGGATACTACCAAAACTTACCTAGGGAAATGGTTGACTCGTTGATAAGGCGTGAGAGATCGCAACACGTCGGGCTTTGGATGCAATCCAGCCCACATGAGGTTAAAATCCTTTGCATCCTGCGAGGCTTCTTGAAGGCCGTGTGCTTGTAGGAGACGGTGCAATAACTTGGTCTCGGTGTTGACTAGCTTGTAGGTGATTTTTAGAACGCGAGCTGGCATGTTACAACTTTCTAGTACCTTAACGAGAAAAAACCAACGATTACGAAAGTTTAAAAAGCTGGGAAAATAATTCACTAATAAATTATTGATTATAAAACGTAATTGACCTTGACGCTATCTACGTCTTTAACTAGCATATGTTCGGAGTCGTCACTTTCTAACGTCGGCGATAAAGTCCTTTGTACGTGAGAATTCTTCCTTTTGTTCTTGCCTTTACTCTTTTTCCCTTTTTTTTCTTCTTTTACCTCTGAAAATAAGTCTTCCGTTCAAACTCATTTCATTTTTACAATAAATTTCGACCATTTTTTGATAATTGTTACGAAATTCAATAAAACCATAGCCTTACCTTTGGTTGGCGGTGGTTCCTCTGGTGGTTTGATGTTGGCAGTTGTGTTTTCGATGTTGAGATTCTTCTTCAGCGTTATCTTGCTCAGATCATTGAGGACGTCTTCGATGTCTCTCTTGTGTTCAGTCGGCTCGTGTCCTTGCTCTTCGATGGACATCGTTTCAGGCATCTCGGCCTCACTAACGTGCCTAACAACATAAGCTTGCCCTGTAAATTTATTGCTATTCCCGAACGTTTCCATCACATCGTGCATTATATTTTTTGGCCTAACACTGAATGAATGCGGTTCTGCAACTAATCTTTTCGCCATGTTCTTCGCTTTGTTTAATAATATCGTGGTCCCTGTATTGTTACCGACGGTTTTCGTCGTTGATTCCATAGAGGGCGTTCGTGATGCGAGGACGCAGGATCGGAATACGAGTACAGCGACCTTGGATCCAATCGGTCCACCTGATACCCAATCTGATACTGAGCCCTCATTTTCTTTCTCTTTGCTGTCATTTGTTTCGTCGTCATTTTTTCTCATACTGTCCTTGTCTTGCTCTGGTTGAAGGCCCGATGTAGACGGAATGGTTGTTTCTGTTGATACATGTGGACTGAAAAAGAAAAAGAAACAGTTTTTTTTATTATCTGTTTTCTAAGGTCAAATCATGACTTAAGCCGTGTCTTGTGAAGCTTATGATCGAAATTATTTGTCTATAACAATGAAATTAAAACATGTTTAACGTGTCGCTTTAATTGATAAATTAATTTCAACTAAAGTAAGATAAAACGCTATTCATTTAAATCCTTTATTCTTACAGAAATAGCTTTAAAATACTGACTGAAGCAAAAACATCAGTTGACAAGCGCGGTTGAAATGATCAATATTTATAAAGTATGACATTAATGGTCATGTCTAGAGCCTCGTGTGTACTAGTTATTATGAAAAAAAAAATATCGTTTTAAATGGTTTCCTAGCATGCATTTCAATGTGACAATTTTAATCAACTAATTCCATTAAACAACACAATGGAACAATTATAAAAAGCCAAGCGTCATTCGAGCAATTATTTAAAGCGTTAAACCTTGGATATATCGATTTGAATGACTATCAAATGTATTGAAATTGAATGAATAATGAAATTAGTTATGTGACAATATGAAATTAATTTTGAATATTTACTGTAACAACTCGACCTTCGATCAAATGAGGCTGTGTTAGGTAATCTCGAAAACTAGCCAGGAGACTAATAGGTATGAGAAATTGTAGTCCACAAAAATGTAATTTCAAGGCACTTTAAACAGTGGACTTTATTTATTATGACATACTTAGGTAGATAGTTAAATATGACGTCAGATTTTAGGTGATCAGCACTGCCCATAGACAATGGCGCTGTAAGAAATATTAACCAATCCTTACATCGCCTATGCGCCACCAACATTGGGAACTAAGATGTTACATCCCTTCTTTTGTAACTTTAGTTACATGTCTTTCTCATACTTTAAGCCGGTACACAAAAATACACGAGTGCTTAAGTTATCATAATTCCCAGGTTTTCAATTGTATATTTTAAAACATATGGTTTATTGTATTTATTTATGCACAGGATACACTTTTATCCACTTTTGTATCGGTAACTTGTGAAAAGATCTCAATTTTCCATTAAGCAAATAGTAATACTTTGTATATCTGTATTTCCGTTGTGAAAAGTTATCGAGACATGAGATTACCATATTATACCATATTAGTTCCGACGAATGGCCTACGAGTGTATAACCCTATCATCAACATCGAAGCCAAATTTTATTTAACATTCAGCCGATCTGGATTGAGTAAAGATCACCTATCAACCGAAAGTAACTCTAACAATTAACAGTCACATTTCAACCAAAACTATTTTAATTAATAATATTAGCAAGATTTTGTCCAGAGATTTATATTTCAAATTAGTTGTAGTTGACAAAACGCGACCATTTGGCACATGCGGTCACCGGTCGTTCAATAGACGATTGTGAACTTATAAGGCGCTGCGCGATGAATTCCATAACTGTGTGAAGTGCCCTTATAAAGCACGAAGTTATTTATTTCGCTTTAAACATTTATTTTAAATGTCGTCAAAGGATGGAGTACGTTCTTAAATCCGTTGTATTATTTTTAATAAGACATCGGATTACTTTTTTGTTTGGGGTATGCTTTCCTTTTAGACCTATTTAAATTTATGGCCTATCACCCCCAAGGATGTAAAAATATAAGTTTAATATTAATTTTTTAAAAAACCCCTAAAACATACAATTTAAGGTATTTTTTGTTGACATTTAACATATACTTATATATACTTCTATAACATATAATTGTTTTGCCAAATGCTTGAAAATAAGTTCGCATTAAAATTAAACACGTAATATATGTAATGTACTTCGTGTCGAGACGAGAGTGCTTAATTTCTGTTTTACATACGTGAACACTAACTGTATATTGCAGATTTTTTTTATATGAAGAATGAACAATCTGATCATAATCACCACCGCTCCTAAGCATTGGCGTTGTAAGAAATACTATCTATTCCCAAAAACAATAAACTGGGAAACTAAGATGCCAAGATATACCCATTATACATTTAGTTACGAAGGAACGCATTTAAAAAGTTATACCAACTTTTATAGCCATCGATCAAACGACAAAGTATAGTAATCTTACACAGATATAACAACAACAACTTCTACACAAATATATATATTTCAATACACAATCTGATCAACGACACAGTGCAAAGATTTGTGGTCTCTCTGGGCCATAGACGACTACAAATATAAACGTTTTCATTAAGATTACGTACTTAAAAGTTTAATAGCGACGTTAAGACTAAAATATGTTAATATTACGAAAGTACCGTAGCTTTGAATAAAATTTTAAACAATGCCATAAATGTCCTAAGAGTAGTGTCTGCTTGTGATGTTTAATTCAGTGTCGGCATTTCGTTAGTTTTATGGTGAACGCTGATTCATATGAGTCTCTTCCTGTACTTTAATGAAGAATTCACTTTTAAAACACTAAGGCACATAAATTTAATGTAGCAATATTGTCTATTTTTCTTTTCCGTATGACAGTTATTTCTAAAAAGTTTTTTTTTTAGTTATTTGGTAGTAGTAAAACCCGTAAATGAGTCATCTGATGAGAAGTCGTCACTATCGCCTATAGACATTTACTCCATAAGATATTATCTATCCCATACATCGTCAATGTACCATCGACTTTGGGAACTAAGATGTTATGTCCCTGTACACCGGCTCACTCAACATTTAAACTAAAATACAACAATACTAAATATATAAATATTGCCGTTAATCGGCAGATCATCTGGTGGTATGTACGTTGTTTGTTACCTTTTCTACCTACATTTTATTATTACTAACATGTTTGGTTAAAAATATAAAATAACAAATATCGGTAATCATATAATTTTAAAAGACATTTGCTTATTATGCAAAAGGACGGTCAAGTTGCAAATGCTTAATTGTTTTACATATTTAATTTTAGTTTACAGATCGTATTCAGTTTTGTTAGGAAAAACACCGCAGAACACTGTACGATGTCAGAATGTATAGCATCATATCCTGTAGTATAAACGAGAAACCGCAGCTTGTGTGGGCACTTTTAAGATTGACATAATCTTAAAATATTGGATGGATGAACGAGAACGGCTGCATCGATCCGAATGAAATTTGGCACAGAGATAGATCCGTCTGGAATCAAACTTTTGCATCCCTTTCTATCAGCTGCACACGAATCTCCAACCCTTTACACGCGGTCATTGTCCTCGTTTTGGGAAGATCCTTCATCAGACTGGATTAAGATAAGCTACTTGGATCACGTGTACAGTCCTGTCTGGGCGTTTTTTATTCGACATCGCAGTGCTTAAATTAAATATGAGGAACGGTGAACGTTTTTATAGCAAGAGTCATACCTACTACACGAACACTTTTTGCTAAAGAACAGTTAGTAGTTTTTGCTTACAATTAATATTTTTTATAACGAATTTAAACTTGTAGATAATTATTCCAAGTAGACCGGAACTGATTGTTGGTTAAGAGTTTAAATTTTAGCTGATTTTAAGCGGTTTGAATTTGTCAATGGATATATAAAATTGCTAAGGCATAATTATTGGGTAGATACCTTTACAATTGGCAAATGCTAATTACATCTTGGATTGAAGATGAAATGTCATATAGACATCAATTAGTAACAACCTAAATTTAATTTCAATTAGATAAAATGAATAGCAGAAGTTAAAAGAATGAAGCGAATTCATTATTTATATATCCTGCCTAGAAATCAATACTTTTTCCACCTTTTTTTTTTAAATTGATATAACCTTTTTATCGTAGTAATGTGCTTTATTATCACCTAGCTGTGCCCGCGATTTCATGCGCGTTTGAATATAACAAACAAAATATTGTTTTGTCAAGTCAAAAATAACTGTGCAATCTTATTACTTAATGATATTGGCCCCACTCTTACTCGCAAGTGAGAGCTGGGCATGATTAAAGGAAAGAGGAGTAGATATTTATCCGATTCATTTAAAAAATAATCATAAGAAACTACTTATAAAACCAAATCCGTACATCGACATACGCCGTGTGCTTTTCACAACTAAGTGAATAATCTTTAACATATATTAAGTACTTATATGATAGACCAGAATAGAACGCGTTGGTTTTCTTATGAAAGATTTAACAGCTGTAATAAAATTATACTGAAATGAGTTTATTGAGATAACCGGCGTACTTCCTGTACGTTCTTCGTCAATTTGGTTTTGAATTCGTTGTATTTATTTATAATCTTCTACATCATATTTAGTGTTAAGAGTGAGTATGAGTGTAGAGAGAGAGAGAGCTAGAGGCAGACCTTGGAAGATATGAACGTAGTGTGTGAGTAGGTATATGATAGACATGAATGTGTGTGGATGAACTCTCAGATTAGGGAACGATGAAACATAGAGAGAATGGAAGGAAAAGAAGACACGCTACGCCGACCCCAAGAATAGGACACGAGTAGGGAACAAAAGAAGAAAACAGATTTAGTGTATACCCTTATAACCCTTCAATACAAACTATACTTTTAATATGTCCCAGCTACCCGACTTTTACCTTGAGAAAACCCGTAAAAAAATGATTTTTGGATTTTATTTTGGTATTGGAAAATTGAAATTCTTAGTTTAAAACATCTGAACGTATAGATGGCGAGAGGCAACTCCGTTTTATAGAGAGATTCGAGTATAATAACGGAGAGTATTAACAGATAGCCAACAAGGAGCCTATATATTGGGATACCTAAAATTGCACAAATGTGTACAGCACAGATACACCCTATCCCCTCACACACATAAACTGATTACATGACAATTAGATACCAACGAAGTAATTGAAGACCCAGAACCATTTACGTGCCACTCTTTGATAAAGTATCACTACTGAGAATTTTTATTAAGAAAAACCCAGTAACTTTGAATAACTATATTTATATACGAACGATCAACTCAATCTTCTATAATGATAGATAATTATATATATGTATATCTTATGGTTCTAATTATGATCACGTGATTACATCGCGTCAACATGGCGTTTATTTATTTTAACTTGTAGTAAATGCAAAAGTATACTGCGATTATTATCGATAACGTATTGATCTCTTCTCTAAATATTTGTAATTAGACTCTCTTGTTTTATTTACATGTGGATACATGTAACATGACCTCATTTGAGTTACATTGATGCCTTTTCTTCGCGACAGTATTAAGCAGAAAATATCTACACTTCTTTTCCAAAAAGTTCTATCAATTCAAAGAAATAAATATGCGAAGTAACATTTCAATTTGTTATTGTTATTTATATTACTATTAACTATCAGGTTTTTTTTATTTACCTTGAAATTTATAGCAACAATACTAAAGGTACCTTCAATTTAGTTTTGTAATATCTTTTTATATATTTTAAATATTCGTAATACCCAAATATTGATACCTGTCATTAAATATATCGTTTGATAAATCAGTCCGGGGCGAGGCGTTATGCTATACGGACCTTTGACAATTATTTAAGTTTAAATACCGGACGAAGGGGTGAGGGGATGTGAAGTTTCAGCACAATTATGGGTACCGCCCAATTGTCCAAAATCAACGAGACACATTTAGCCAATGACTAACACGTTTGCTAATCTACATATACCCTACATTTAACATCTTATATTTAAAATGTATTTCGAATAACCCAATTTCATTATAATCTAAATGATCCAGATGTTAAAAAAGAACCACGTCGATAAAGATAAACAGCACAGATAGAGTCAGTCAGTTTCGGGATTACGGCAAATTAATGGTAAGTACTCGTGTCAAGCGCTAAGCTCTGGTAATCTTGGCATTGAGCACCAATGACTAAGTTTATCCATTTATAGGTTGCCTATTACTGGATATTTTTCAATAGTTTTTATACTGTTTGATAAGTTCATATTGTTTACATACTAAATAAACTTTTAACTTATTTAAGGAAGGCAGTTTATGCCATAGACTAGAGAAGAAACGGAAAGGAAATTCAACGAGATGAGTGTTTTCGTCAATTTTTTATTTCAAACGGTCAGAAGGTAGATCACCTTCATTTCAAAGGCGTTGTCATCTGAAAAGTCATTGGTCCAAATTGTTTACGTACACCTACAGAATATAATCATCCTCCTGCCCTTATCCCAATTTACTCGGGGTCAGCGCAGCATGTATTCTTCTTCCATTCTTCCCTATCTGACGTCATCCCACAAGTAGCATTCTCTGCAGCCATATCATCTTTCACACATACAGAAGAATTTATTAACATTCAATTACAATTATACATATATTTCGCTATTTTTCTTTACTTTTACTGAAACAGCATATATCTTTGTATAGTCAGAGTAAGAAAACCTTCGTCACTTTTCAAATTCAATCCTTTATTAAGTCTTAAGCTCTTAGAACCTTTTGAATCCAAACATCAAATAATTGCGACGCAATATGTCATTATCAATCGGTAAAGATTTAATCGCTCACACTGAGCACACGAAAATAGATCTTAAGGTGACGAACCTTTTTTACCCCAAATGTACCACGGCGGTCAAAATTTTATCCTCCTTTAAATTTTCCAAACATTCTATCGAATTAAAGAGAAAACTCGTTAAACCGATTCCCGTTAACTCATTATTTTTGTTTTCGATCGCGATAATCCGCTAAAAGCGTGTGCCACATTCGGCGCCCGCGAGTTTATTTACGAAACTGACCATGTGTTCAATATTAAACTAACCTGCTTTCGTTATCAATAAGGTTGTAACACATATATGGCAATGCTCGTTCTTCGCCTTCATTATTTATGTTATTTGTTATGTTCGTCGGTGCAATTAACAGAAACAATTTAAGTAGTACAGTAAAACAGTTACATTTTAAATTTACTTTTATATATAAAATATATAACAAGATATTGGAATGAAGTTATTTTACACTCACAGCTTTTAGTTCACATTCACACACACAGAGATCGTCACGTGAGAATGATTTTTTTTCGATGTATTTCAAAAACATTTTCATTCTGCATTATAAACAATACCGCACGGCAATAAGAGTGCAGAAAAACTAAAGACCTCCAAAAACAAACAACGACAGCTGTAAATTTCCCACAGCTGGGCAGTGGGAAATTTACAACTCAGGTCTCTTCTCCCTTTGCGGAGAAGGTTCGGAAAATATTCCACTACGCTGTTCTAATACGGGTTGATTGAATACACATGTGGTAGAATTTCTATGAAATTAGACACATGCCAGTTTCCTCACGATATTTTCCTTCACCGCCGAGTTCGAGATGAATTATAAACACAAATTAAGCACATTAATATTCAATAGTTCTTTCCCAGCTTTGAACCCGCAATCATTGTTTAAGATGCACGCGTTCTAACCTCTCGGCCGTCTCGGCTCTTGAGTCAAGTCCTGAATGTATATTTCACGTATTCATTATAATTACTCAACATAACATAACTATTGTTGGTAAATCTATAAATAAACATTAGCATGATGTGATATTGCACATGCTATATACAAAGCACTTGTACATGTTTTCCACAATAAAAGAATGGTGTATCGTAAATTAATAGCTATGAATATATGTCGCGGCGTTACCTGCGATACCTTATTAAAAAAAGCTTAATAAAAATTTCGCATATTATATTCGTTTTGGCTGTAAGTTGATATCTATCAACTTACAAATGGCCATTTCCTGATGTTATTACCTAATAGCACGAGGAAATTGCCATTTAAATCTGTGGAATAATGCAAAGCAAAGTTTATGAATCATCTAAGAGCATTAAGCATGCTACTTAGAATACTTCAACCACGAGTGGAATAAAGAAAAATAAACAAACTTTACTTTGAATTGGCGCGATCATGATCAGTTTTTATGATTTAGTGTAGGGTCGCGAAAATGTTGTCTCATAATAAAGGCAAAGTTTAAATCGGATATTTGAAAGTAAAGTCAATGTTTGGACTTGCATCAAAATATTGAATGATATTGATTAATACTAATAACTGCTTATAGCGAACAACGTATTAGAGACCTAAGCATTGGAATATGTAAATATAAGGTACGATTTTCGTTTACCTTACCTTCGTTACCTTTGATTGGTAAAGAGTCTAGTTATGATTGTTAGCATTTGGTTAGACCATAAGGGGACTTTCAAATGCCTTATGTTGTTAAATTTGGCTTATTACATTTTGAAAAATACCGATGTGAAGTAAATATAAATTAATAAACGCTTAGATTTTATAACTTTACGATTCGATGACACAATTCACGTTATAAATCAGACAAGAAACTTTTTGATATTCGACACGAACACTCGTAAAACCAAATACGTCGTGGGAGGATGTCAAAAGTTGGACGAACTTCGACCATAATGTGGGTAGATTTCGAAATTAAACTGACTTTTCGTTATAAATTTGTGTGACAGTTAAAACACATATGAACACCTATTTTATTGGTGGTAGGACTCTGGCAAGCCCGTCTGGGTAGGTACCACCCACTCACCAGTTATTCTACCGCCAAATACTCAGTATTGTTGTGTTCCGGTTTGAAGGGTGAGTGAGCCAGTGTAACTACAGGCACAAGGGACATAACATCTTAGTTCCCAAGGTTGGTGGCACATTGACGATGTAAGGAATAGTTAATATTTCTTACAGCGTCATTGTCTATGGGCGATGGTGACCACTTACCATCAGGTGGCTCATATGCTCGTCCGCCAACCTATTCCATAAAAAAAAAACCTTACTTTATACATCTACTAGTTTTCGCTCACATCTTCGCTCACTTTTCAGGGGATGGTTGTCATGTCGTGTTGGCAAAAAAGTAGCTCATATCATTCCTTGGAATTTAAATTTGCTTCAAACCAAATTTCATCAAATTCGGTTCCTTGATTTGGTAGTGAAAGAGCGACAGACCGATACAGATTTACTTTCACATTTATAATATTAAGTATATAAGTATCTTCACGTTAAATTATCGAGGTACATTAGTGTTGAGTGACATTCGTGCTTACGAGACATCTTAGTATGCGTGGGACGATTAACATAAGGTAAAGGCAGCAAAAGTAATACCTAAATTAGATTAACCTTTACCTTCGTTTTACGTGTAGTTTAACGTGGAAACTTTTCACAGTTTTTACTCATTTTTTAATACAAAACTTATTTGTGAACATTTTATCTATTATTATTTCGATATTTGTCGATACATTTTTTTTAAATATAGGTAAATACTTTTTAACGTATCCGCCAATATATACTAGCTATCTAGGCTATGGCTGGAATTTAAATCGTTCATGATCTACCAAAATCATTTGGAAATACACATACATTGGAGCACAATAATTTCAATTATTTGTTATATAAATATATGTTTATTGAATTGTTTCGTATAATTACCGATTGTCAATATTCATAATTAAGTATATATTTCAATAAATATTTTTTTATGTATTTCTGATAACTATCATTGAGCTGAGCATAATGAATGGTAACTTTAAACAGCAATCCTGAATGCATCTGTACCGAAACAATGGATTTATTTTATTTTTTCTGTACCAAAACAATGGATTTTTATTATTTTTCAATTATCAGAATGAGTACTATTGTTATTGGATATAGATTACAAATAGCGATGATATTTATTTATATAATATTTACTAATATACAGGGTTATTGGTAATTAGACTTACATCCGCTAGGAAGTGATAGGGATGACTAAAAAACGTAATATCTCAAAAATGGTTCACTTTTGGATCATGCATATGGGGGTTAAAATTATTGCAAATAGTCTCCTAGCGAATGTACGTCGAATTACCAATAACCCTGTATATGAGTTAACTACCTGGTTCTTAGTGTCTAACTTGTAGGAGTGGAGTTCCTGAATATTCCTTGATTTGAAATATAATGATTCCATGAGAAGTCGATTTGCTGTCATGAAGAAGACGGAACGCAACTATATATATATAGGTGTATTACTAGATTAATATTTTCTGTAAACCTACTAATTCCATAAAAATACGATAGAAACGAATGTGTAGAAGCGTATAGATAATAAATATAATGTTTGGTAAAACATTTTTTTATCTAAAGGATTATCAGACGGACAAATGGACTACTGGGCGATAAGCGTACTTACGTCACTTCGGACACTCGGCTACTTGCCACCGAGCCACTGGATCCTATGCCCAATCCTATGCCCTACAATATTCCTGAGTTATGATTATGAATTACATTTAAATACTATCACTTTCTTTTTTTAAATAAAATTATGAGAAAACATCACATACATTACTCTGATCCCAATGTAAGTAGCTAAAGCACTTGTGTTATGGAAAATCAGAAGTACCACAAACACCCAGACCCAAGACAACATAGAAAACTTATGATAATCTACATTGACTCGGCCGGGAATCGAACCCGGGAACTCGGAATGGCGTAACCATGAAAACCGGTGTACACACCATCGGATAACGGAGGTCGACGTCCTTTATGAAAGATACACCCAAGTCTGTTCAGACATTTTAAAACTATATATATATAAAACATACACAGGACTTTAAGGATTACTCTCCTTTTTTAAATCAATTCCTTGTCTATAGTCTAGAATAGCACATAGACTAAATTCACCCTCACACGTGGACGAAACCTCGGGTTGAAATCACTAAGTGCACATATCCAAGAGTATAACATGTCACGCCCTGCCTTCGATTTCCGGTCATGCAAATTACACGAAACAAAGTCATGAGTTATTTCTGTTTTACTCCGTGAGCTTACACTCGGGACACAACATATAGAATTGCAAGAAAGCACGATAGCCGTGTACGACATACATCATAGTTATTAATAGAAGTCAATGAATGAAAACTTGAAATTGACTTGACATATTAACTTGTTATTATAATTAAGCACTTGCTGTCGTAATTATGATTTACATTATATTAGATTTCTCTTTTTTTATGTCGTAAATAAACAAAAAATATTTTATATATGGTCGAATCGAATTTAAAACAAAGTAAGGGCTCTCTCAAAACCATTGTTTTTTTACTCCAAATTACTATTTCGATTCCGATATATTTGAATCCTTCTCCTTAAAGGAAGAGGAGGCCTTAGTCCAGTAGTGGGAAATTTACAGCCTGTTGGTGTTGATGGTGTTCCGGTTTGAACGGTGAGTCAGTGTAACTAACTGCAGGGATCATTATAATAACATCTTAGTTCCCAATTTTCGTGTGGATATAGGAAATTATTGGTATATCTAAATGTACTTATGTCTATGGTAACATGGGTAGTTACTCACAATCCGGTGTTCAAATTGCCAGCCCCCCTAAATATATGACATAAAAAAAGCTCCAAAACTTCTTAAAATCTACTTTCATAAAGTTCGGTAAAAGGATATAATTAATATACAATAAGCGGATAAATAACATATGTATCGATTGGTAAAGTAATATAGTGACATAAATTAATGTTATGTGAGTAGTTTTATTACATTTCAGAAGTGGGATCGCCCATAGTGTCTGTTTATTTAATATATGAAATAATACAAGACAATTTCGATAAGCAATCAGCTGACTCCAGAGCGAGCTAACAGTGCGGTATCCCAGACGACGTGCGTGTCATAGTATTGATTAGACACATCGCCACGTGTGTAGGGTCCGACCCTCACCCGCTGCGGACATATTAATGAGCTTACTACGAAAGGTTTACTGTGAGAATAGAAAATGTGACAAAATAACCTTCGCCCTTCGAGTTCAATTTTAAAACCTTCACAAATAATTCCTTTCCTATGCAAATTCGATTATCCGATTGCCACAGTTATAACACAACAAACAACAACAACAACAGCCTGTAAATTTCCCACTGCTGAGTTAAGGCCTCCTCTACTTTGAAGAGAAAGTTTGGAACATATTCCACCACGCTGCGGGTTGGTGGAATACACATGTGGCAGAATTTCTATGAAATTAGATACATGCAAGTTTCCTCACGATGTTTTACTTCAACGTCGAGCACGAGATGAATTATAAACACAAATTAAGCACATGAATATTCAGCGGTGCTTGCCTGGGTTTGAACCCGCAATCATCGATTAAAATGCATGCGTTCTAACCACTGGGCCATCTCAGCTCATTTCAGTAGCGGTCCTCTTCGAATTCGCACGGGTGCAATGATATGACATCACAGTAGAAACTTCTAAAATTATCAATGTTTCTTTACTAAATTGTCCACGTTTTATATATTAAAACATTCTTCTTGAATCAATCTAATAAGCTGCATCAAAATTCGTTGCGTAGTTTTAAAGGTTTCGGTTTTTCTCACTGGTCGAGAGCTTGAATAATCTATGATATTTACTATGGATTTGATTATAAACGGCGTTTTTAATCTCGACGAAACTCTTTGAAACTTTTGAAATAGTGTTGTATTATTATAAAGACAAATTAATCAAGAATAGACTTTGATTGGTTATTGTATTACAGTATGTAGCATCTATATAAAAAAAAAATGTTATTTCACCCAGACGAATTCGGTCTGACTGTCTGTTGTTTTACAGTAAGACCGATGAGCCGAATGTCGTGAAACTTGGTAGGAAGCAGGCTTATCCTAGACTTTTTTTTTTGTAGAATTATGAGAACTATAACTGAACTGTTGATGTTATGAATATATATTTTCTTGAGTTACATTACACACACACACATAAACATATATTATTACATAAGCAAAAGTTTCAACCTGACGTACTTAAAAATAATAGAAAGATAGAGATATAAATATATTTACTACTAATTTAGGGCATTTAGTTTTATTTACACGCGATCACTCATGATTCACTGCTACCCGCGCCCGCCCCTCTCGTGTACAAGTCCTGAGGCGATAGTGGCGTGCCAAATTCACACTGAACGCAAGTTCCGATAATAGTGCAAGTCTGCTTAGCGACCGTACAAGGCGTTACAAGCCGCACAATCACGCACCGCACAGAATACGAACAACAGAATCATGGGATTGCATTGAATGATTCATTTTATGAGATCTTAGTTGAATAATCTCAACACTTATACATCGTGCAAATATATAACATTCATCATTCATTCTATTAGGAACTGTGATCGTACATTTTGTAAATTAAAGCACAGTGAAAACTATGTCGACACGTCGTTCTTTCATAACCAAACCACTATATATAACAAAAGTAATGAAATGTAGTATAAAACTCGCTTTAACTTCAAGACAATACATAGTCGTGGTTGACAATTATTTATATATATAATATAATACACTATTCCAACCCATCTTATGATGGGAAAAGCCAAATAAACAAACATTTGACGGCAAATTGTCGCGAAATTATTGGTCGAGAGCTCGATTAATCTATGATATTCACTATGGATTTGCGAAAAACCTTTATGGGAAGTTTGGCAGACAAATTAAAACGGATATAAATAATTAAGCGTAGTAGCATTTTATTATATATCGCATCAAATATGAATCTTTCAAACTTCGATTGAAATATGCTGTAGTGTGTCTATGTTTCATCGAACAATAATATTAACCCCATGAATGCACACACCCCTTATGCGTTCATGTGTATTTAATTTGAGAGATGGAGTATCTATGGAATTTCTTGCAAACTAAAACTCCTTTATATAATATAAAAGCATTACACTTACTTAGCTGAGATGGCCCAGTGGTTAGAACGCGTGCATCTTAACCGATGATTGCGGGTTATGCGCTTAATTTGTGTTTATAATTCATCTCGTGCGCGGTGAAGGAAAACATCGTGAGAAAACCTGCATGTGTCTAATTTCATCGAAATTCTGCCACATGTACATTGCACCAACCCGCATTGGAACAGCGTAGTGGAATATGTTCCAAACCCTCTCCTCAACGGAAGAGGAGGCATTATCTCAGCAGTGGGAAATTTACAGGCTGTTACTTTATGCACTACTGATTTTTTACTTTTTATATTTACTTATTGATAGTCAAATTAAACACTACAACCGGTTCGGAAAAGGAAACACCCTGACCTGAGAAGAACCGGCGAAAGAAACTCAATTGCGTTAGTCCAATTGAATCATCTAACAACGATTAATAAACAGCTAAAAATAATCTACTATAAACAATATTTGATTTAATTGATTTCATTAACACAATTATTTTTACTTATTGTAATGTCTTTAAAGTTCAATTTCGTCACGACAGTACACACGAATTACAACCGATAAGTAATGTTGTTGTGATTGCACGAAACATTATCATAATCGTTTAAATGTATTCTGCAACGAACGATATTTAAATTTCATTTCTGGCAACACTGACATTTCAAAATATTGGGCTACAATATTTTAAAAATGTATCAAAACGTACAAGACAGCAGAATTTGGTTGACATTTGATTATTTAACAATGTATTTTAGGAATTAAATGGCACATTCCGAATGAATATATCAATTTACGGATTAAACGTTTCAAACTATTTGCAAATTCAAATTATCGTTAAAAAAAGAAATCTTAACATACGTTTGATTTATCAAAACTTAAATGAAAAGTACCACTGGTTTGTTGTATAATTTCTAATAAGTAAAACTGCTTGAAGAGGAATGATTACTTTTCCAGTTTCTAATCTATATTTTGTTTGACGTCTATGTTTTTGGACAGACCACATCCTTTTTTTTAGCTGGAAATGGTGGAGCTATTGGTGACTCACTGGTGCCCTGGATCCCGAGTTTACCCAGGTACACAGACGTACAGTACAGCGGTACCCTCTCCTTCTCTTGGCTCTGCGGTATCGGACCGACCACGTGCAAGATCAACCATGTAATTGTTCATAATTATTATTTATCGCTAAAATAAATAATAATTTTATAAATCCCTGTTGATATAACGTAATAAATACGATAGTAACTCTGTTTGTGACTTCAGGCTTAAACCACTGTAGCGATTTAGATAAAATTTGGTATGGATATAGATTGAGGCAAGTACATAGACTACTTTCTTCAGATCACTCCTGAATAAATAAAATTAGTCACGTCGCTTTATGTGCTAAAGCTAAAATTTTATAAATTTCGCGCCGGTAAAGCCACATGACCAGCGATTACACTATAAACAATTTAATTATTTTTATCTCTTGGTCAGGATTATCTCGTAACCTTGTTACAAGTTTTAAGAGATTAATTTGTCTCGACTTCAAATTGAATTTCCGGTTTCAAAATTCAAGGAACAAATCGTTTTGCTTACTGAGTCTGAAATCGTCTACGAGGCGTTAAAAAACGTGTTTATATACTCATATTAAAAAAGGGTTAGTAACATGTCCGTATGTTGCTTCTTCATGGTCAAACCCCTGAATCGAATTCGATGAGATTTAGACGACGCAAGTCAAGAAGACCTGACGACTTACTATTTAAACGCGAGCAATCGGCGCCAGGCGCCAACTAGTAAGCTATAAAACATCGTTAATGTGTCTTATAGAACGATATCGATTAAGACTAAAATAATATATAAATCGTATTATTCACTAAAGAGTACTTTTTGGAAAGAGACGCCTGGAGTTAGGCTCGGGTTCCATCATAGGATACTAATCACTGTAAATAACAGCATTGTAAATTTGTTTATGTGAAAAGAGCAACTATGCGAGTTTCTTGCCGTTTTTTCTCACTAGAAGCTGCTTTCCGAAACGGTGGTAGTATTGTATTGGTAGTATTTAATAATTGACGATTCAAAAACGCTTCATTGTAAAGTTTACTTGTATAAATTTGATTTGATTACAAATCATCGCAGCGCAAAACGATCGATAACTGATGCACAATAACGATTCGTTCTCGAGTCGATTGCTTTCATTCAGTTACTGAGTCATATTAATAAGACATGATTGAGTTCATGATGAGCTCCAAATAATGTCCTACCATGACATTCGTGACAGAATGCCGTTCCCAACCATTCACTCATGGAAGGATTTGGCTCGCGAGGATCGTAAAACGTCAATGGGCACTAATTCCGTTTCTTCCACCTTTTCCGTGTAAGGGGTGTAGGAAAGGAAGCATATTATTTCAACGACTATGTATCTCGATTTGTATGTTACGTAGAATAAATATTTACTTAAACTTTAAGTTGTAACATTTCATAGACATTCGATTTCGTAGAACGAATGTAATATTCATATAATCCTTCGAATGTTTACTTAATTTTCAATTATTATTTAATGTTTGTATTCAAAGTTATTCGGTTCAGGACTAATTTACAAAAAAATAGACAATTTGCGATGTAAACACAGTTTTTTTTAAACGCAGACAGAAACAATTTATGTGGAGATTGAACCATAGTTGTAGTAGTTCGTCGAGGATTTGTTCGTTGGATTTACGTATCGTGGATTTACAGAATAGGGTAATTATATATATACTGTATTTATATGCATATAGAAAGCAATTGGTAACGACGGACGAAACCCCAAGGTCGATTTACAATAAGCTCGACCGAGCCCCATGTACAGTTGACAAAAAACCATCAGACAACAATGCCAAAAATAATTTCCATGAAATATACAAAAAAAAAGCAATCTAGCATCGCATTTAACGGACAAAAACTTAATTGAAATCTTAACTTATAAACACGTTATTATAACACGGTATAAAAGAATTTAATTATGATTTTATTTACATATATTTATGATAAAGAAAAAAAAAATCATTTCGAAAAGCATAATGACTTCGCACTTGAAACCAATAATTTAAAAAAAAAACAATCGAATTCGAAATTTAAAAAATCAATCTGTCAACCGACTTACGCAAAAACTTTTCCCATTTTCACTTTTCCGCACAAACACCGTGCACAACGCGTTCGATTCGAACACGTAAGTTTCACTAGCGACGGCGTGACACCGTAACACCGTCACGCGCCGCTGCCGGCAGGTGACTGAATGCGGTCCGCGGTGGCCGGTAGCCAGTCGGTAATCATTTCAGCCAGTTTGCCAACAAGTGAATGTTCATTTACACAGCCAACTAACCGCACATTGTAAAATTATGATAATATGAGTTACCAATGGTTATGCGAATGCAATGTGCGCTCATTCATCAATTAAAATGTATATATCTATATAAAAATACATATACAAGATACTGTTACCAATCTACACAGGATAATGGGGATGTACTAACTTATGTGTTAAGACTAGATGTTATCTCTATTTGAAATACGTCGAGGCCTTTTTGGCGTACCTAATTAAGCAACAAACAAACTTACAAACTTTCTAATTCATAATATTTAATTTAAATTAAATTAAATCGCAGACCGGTAATAACCAGTATGATAACACAGAATGTATTAAAAAAAGTTGGATTCATTATTATCTTCTTTCTCTTTCGCTCTCTATTGTTCATAATGATAAAAATCAATAATTTTGGTTAACATATTCCCACGTTTCTTGTAGTGTTAAATATTCTATACTAGTCAATATACCAAAGGAAATTTTGACCACATTTTTTCATAACATATGAACAGATTACATCGTACGAATTTATTTATTTTAATATAAATATAAGAAATACTAGTAATACTGGTATTTGAGCTGCTGTAGCTATGGATAAGTGGAAGATATTTTACGTTATTTTAATTATGATATTAATAATCATTCTCCATTATTCAGTTTCTTGGTGGTAGGGCTTTGTGTAAGCCCGTCTGGGTAGCTACCACCCACTCATCAGTTATTCTAACGCCAACAACAGTCCTCAGTATTGTTGTGTTCCGGTTTGAAGGGTGAGTGAGCCGGTGTAACTACAGACACAAGGGACATAACATCTTAGTTTCCAAGGTTGGTGGCGCATTGACGATGTAAGGAATAGTTAATATTTCTTACAGCGTCATTGTCTATGGGTGATGGTGACCACTCACCATCAGGTGGCCCATATGCTCGCTCGCCAACCTGTACCATAAAAAAAAATCATATTTGAAATTAGCCAATATCTATTTGCTATTAAATCTACATATACATTCACGCGACCTGTATCTATATTACCTGTAAACTTACATAATATATTTATTGAGTAAATCCTTTCACCATAAGTGAAATTGCATTATAAACGGGAATTACAATTTTGGCTATCTGTTCATCGAGTATATAATCTGCCTATAAAGTTACGCGTTTATTTATGAAACTAATTTTTCCTCATACAAGTAATGGTCGTTTTTCGTTTGATGGCTCAAATTATTTTAATTGGTCATTTTTTTATATTCATATTGACAAGCTACCCCAGTCCTTTGTAAATATACAACATGTTAATTAAATATACATTTAATATACACGTTGGAAAAGAATAAACTTCTGAGTTTATTGCCGGTTCTTCTCGGTAGAATCTACATTCCGAACCAGTAGTAGCTTTCCTCAATACAGTTCTGTAAAATGACGATTCAAAAGTGCTTTTGAAAGCTACTTGTATAAGGTACATTTAGATTTTACCGTAATACGTATAACATGATATTTTAAATTCATATTTAAAATATCTGGTTAAAGGTAGAAATAGATTCCAAACAAGTATGGTAAATAAAATCATAAAATTAAGAGAGAGAAAAAATGCTATTTATATTATACGACATCTCATCTTCGACTTGTTTATTCACAAATAACACCATAAGCCCATTTTGGCGTAACTTTTATGCGTCTATGCTAATACATGATTGAATATTTTTCTAATGCCTGGGTGAAAAACTTACTAAACCAATATGCGTGCAACTTATACCAGAAGACGAAGCAGGTTTCGGAAAAGGTCTTATCATATTATATTATTATATATTGTAGTAGCACTTCGCAGTTTCAACAGCTTTAAATTTAAACTATTAGCGTGAATAGTGTCGACCCTTAAATCATTACATAGTATAAAACAAAGTCGGTTACCGCTGTCTGTCCCTATGTGTACTTAGATCTTTAAAATTACGCAACGAATTTTTTTTTAATAGATCATTCAAGTGGAAGGTTTATATACATAAGACATGCACAATATTATATAGAATAGAAACACAAATAATTTGAGTTTCTATAATGATTTCTATGATGAACGTTCTAAGACATTCTGTAGTATATTTATCAGAGCGAAGCCCGGACAAGTCGTTAGTTTCAAGATAAAAATCAACCCCTGAGAATTAAAACCTAGGGATGGGTCGAGATATACTAGCGCAGTACGGGCGGAGAGATCGCTTGACTTGATTGTGCATTGGTTTATTACTGTCTAAATCATATCATATGATTGCGCCTTTATTTAAACTGTGGAAAATGAAGCTCTTTTTTTAATTTAAGTAGGTAGTCTTAGAATGAGTCGACGTTAAGTAGTTATCAGCATATTAGTCGTTTTTTTTTCGCTTGCGTTAGCTTTGGTTGACACACGTGTTAGTGAGATATCTGTGTTTTTATATTAATTCTGTGTAACTTTTTTATGAATTTTCAGTGCAAATAGTTTAATTTTATGGTTTCTGGGTTTTACTAACATAATTCGGTTTCGGTAAGTGTTATTTACTTTTGATTATAGTTATAGTATATTAGTTAAGTTACAGTAGTTAGTTTATAATGGATGTTGATCCACCTCCCGAACCTCCTGATCCCGGGGGTTCAGAATGTCAAACTGATCCTCCAACATCCTCTTCTCGCAAACGCTCCGGCGATAAGTCTTCTTGCTCTCCTGATTCCTCTTCAAAGAAAACAGTTATCCACCCTTCTACCGCTAGTGCCTCTATCCAGAATGTTTATGTTAATCCTTCCTTTATTGATGGCCCAAAAAGTTACACGGATGACGACAAAGGTCCCTTCATTGTCCACGTCTCTCGGGAAGTAGCTGATCCAGCTGCAGGTAATTCAATTAGAGCCATTAAATTCGGACAATTTCTTCATAAGCACAAGATTGGTTCTATTATGAATGATGGTGTCAAAAATGTTGGAAGGAACAAAATAGAAATTCAGTTTGCTTCAGCACAAGCTGCAAATAGTTTTTTAAAGAACCCAGTCTTAGCATTGTGTAAGTATACGGCTAGCCTTCCTACTTATAACATTACCAGAATGGGACTAATAAAAGGCATCCCAGTGGACTGGTCTATGGAGGATCTCATTGAATCAATTGAGCTTCCTCATGGATGTGGGGAAGTAATAAAATTGAGGCGTCTTAACCGGAAGACTATTAACGAAGGAGTTGTGTCTTGGGTACCAACTCAATCGGTAGTCATAACTTTTAAAGGTCAAATCCTTCCTAGCAAAATATATTCATTTCATACATCCCTTCCCGTTGAAATATACAATCTCCCCACAATAATATGTTTAAACTGTTGTCGTTATGGCCACGTTCGGACTCAGTGTAGATCTACTCCCAGGTGCTTTAAATGTTCTCAATCTCATACGGGTGATTCGTGTGAGGTTATTAAAGATAATTCTACATGTTTACATTGTTCTGGCAAACACTTTGCCACAGATAAGGATTGCCCTGAGTATTCTCGTCAGCAATCAATTAAAATTGTAATGGCACAAGATAATGTCTCATACATGGAAGCTGCCTCTCGCTTCCCTAATGTCCGTAGATCCTATGCTGAGGTAGCAAAAGAGTTGTTCTCTGTTCCTGCATACGTCCCACCCATCCCTGGTCCTTCGAGGTCCACCCCTAGTCCTACTAAATCTTACAGACAAACCGTAGTCCGCTCTCCCTCCCCTAGACTTCCTCAAGGAAAGGGGTATGATAAACATGCCCATCAGGCCATAGTTGCCAATTGCCCCTCCTCCTCTCCTAATGGTTGCGCTCTAAACGTTCCTCAGCCTTCCCCACCTAATAATAATCCTAATTTATTGGAATTACTCACCAAAATCCTCCTAAATATCCTCAGTACATGTAATGATGTCCCATTACCGTCCAACGTTGCCAATGATTTATCCCAGCTATTTACAATCCTTAATAATGGCCCCAATCAGATTCCTTCAATGGAACTGTCAAAGCGTCCGTCGTAAGAAACCTGAACTCCTCTCACTTATTAATTCATTTAAACCTGTCATTATTGCCATCTCTGAGACATGGCTGATTCCCGGCTCTCGTTTTCGGGTACCGGGTTTCTCCTGTTTGAGGGATGACAGAAATGATGGGTATGCAGGTTGTGCCATCTTGATCAGGCACTCCATTCCCTTCTCCCAAATTTCCTTACCTCCTTTTAGCCAGCAAATCAATGCTGTAGCTATCAAAGCCTTCAACATCTCCTTTTTATCTATCTACATTCCTCATCCTAACCCTTCACTTGTTCCTGAATTACACTCCATTTTTTCTTCCCTCCCAAGCCCTGTTCTTGTTATGGGGGATTTTAATGCCCACCATACATTATGGGGTTCCTATTTCTGTGATGGATTTGCCCCCTTGTTGGTGGACATTGTTGATGATGTAAACTTTTGCATTCTCAATGATGGTTCGCCGACTCGTAGGGTTTATCCTAATCAGAATCCTAATTCTGCTATTGATTTATCCATAGCATCCCCATCCCTTTCCTCGCAAATATCTTGGAATATCCTTCCATCTACGTTTGGAAGTGATCATTTCCCTATCCTTCTTTCATTAAACAACAGATCCATTGCTCCATCCAAATCCTCCCCTCTCCTTAAATATAAACTTAAAAATGCTAACTGGTTAGCATACTCTAACTCTATTGATGTCATGTTAAGCTCCCTCCCTGATTTTGTGAACGGTGAAAATGCTCTTGCTTACTACGAGCTTTTTCTTAATATTATTAAATCCTCTGCTGATTCCCATTTCCCACAAAAAAATCTTAATAAAAAAATTTGCATCTCTCCGCCTTGGTGGGATGAAGAGTGTAATTCCTTGGTCCAACAGAGATCTGAAGCCGAAGAGTCATATAATGTATCTATGACTTCACAAAATTTTATCAAATATCAGCATATTGATGCCAAAATTAAAAAACTATTTTCCAGAAAGAAAAAACAGGGATGGACCAATTTCTGTGAATCCCTTAGTCCTCGGTCTCCCCCTCAAACAGTTTGGAGAAATCTTAAGAGATTTCGCCGCTCCCTCGATTCTGATAACCCAAACGCCTATAATCCATCCGTATGGCTTAATGATTTTACTACCAAACTTGCTCCCCCCTTTGTTCCATGTCGGGATAGTTTTATAAATTTTACTCAATCATCTTCCTCAGATGATATGGATAGTCCGTTTACTATCTCAGAGCTACACACAGCTCTGAACGGACTGAAGGACTCGTCACCAGGGGAAGATGGCGTGCCCTACTCCTTTATAATAAACCTCAGTGATAAAGCTAAATGCGTCTATCTGAATATAATTAATGCTTTTTTCTCAACAGGAATCGTCCCGGAATCTTGGAAGTCCCAAATTATTATCCCCATACTAAAACCGGGAAAAAGCCCTTTGGACCCCAATTCTTATAGACCCATTGCTTTATCGTCTACACTAGTGAAAGTTACTGAACATCTCCTAAAAAACCGTTTGGAATGGATAATGGAAAGCAGAAATATTCTCTCGCCCTCTCAATTTGGCTTTCGAAAGGGTTTGAGCACTCTTGATAGTCTCAGCATTCTTACGACAGACATTCGAATAGCCTTCTCTAACGGAGAGTACCTTGTGGGTGTTTTTCTAGATATTACTTCTGCATATGATAATGTTCTTCTTCCGGTACTCAGGCAAAAATTGCAACAGCTGAGTATCCCTCCGAGGATTACTCATTTCATATGTAATCTGCTTTTTTGCAGATCAATTTCTGTTAAATACCAAAATTGTATTCTTCCCCCCAGGATTGTCTGGAAAGGTCTCCCGCAAGGTTCAGTCCTTAGCCCTCTGCTTTATAGCATTTATACCCATGATCTCGAATTGTCTGT
Source organism: Vanessa cardui (assembly GCF_905220365.1). Classification (NCBI taxonomy): domain Eukaryota; kingdom Metazoa; phylum Arthropoda; class Insecta; order Lepidoptera; family Nymphalidae; genus Vanessa; species Vanessa cardui. Next base: position 1,487,582 of record NC_061142.1, on the reverse strand, counting down.
GAATAATTTCTGTAACATACTTCAATATGCTGATGACATCGTTTTATATTTTAAATCTACATCTGTTGAAAATTTAACTTTGCGATTAAACTCTGCTTTACATTATCTTGACCTATGGCTCTCTGACCATGGCCTGTCTTTGTCTATTGATAAGACTCAGGCAGTTGTGTTCACTAGAAAAAGACAAATTCCTGTCTTCGACTTGTTTTTTGGGGATCAACGCATCAACTTTGCCAACAAGACGAAATTTCTAGGCATTATTCTCGACAACAAACTGAATGGAATTTGTCACTCTGAGCATGTTATTAAAAAATGTGAAAAGGGTATTAACGTCCTTAGAGCAGTCTCAGGAGTCTGGTGGGGAGCTCACCCCTATTCTCTTAAACTACTGTACAATGCAATAGTTCGTAGTCATTTAGACTACGGACTATTTGTCTTAGAACCACTTAGTAAATCCGTTTCTGAAAAACTTAATAAAATTCAATACAAATGCCTCAGAATAATCCTAGGAGCTATGAAAACTACTCCCACTAACGCTCTGCAGGTTGAATGTGTTGATCCTCCGCTTCAACTGAGAAGACAATTTTTATGCGACCGTTTTGTAGTAAAATCTTTACAGTTATCCTCTCATCCTCTTTGGTCCCGTCTAAGCGAACTGTCCCAACTCTGCGTTCGCTCTAGAAGTCCATCCTTATTATTAGACAGTTTTTTAAAATTTACTACACTCCCACATCCTATCTTAAGATTCCAGTCAAATCCTCTTTTTTCCACTCCATTTAGATCTCTAGTCTATAATCCGTCAATCATTACAGATCTTGGTCTTATTAAAGGGGCCCCTGATACAAACTCTAAATTTCAAAGATTTCTTCATCAAAATTGGTCAAATCATTTACTTATATTTACTGATGCCTCTAAACTATCCCCTGAAAGCTGCGTCGGCTCAGCCTGTTGGATCCCCAAATTCAAAATTGTCCTTCAATTTAAATCCCCTCCTGAATCATCCATCTTTACCGGTGAAGCGATTGCAATTTTAGAAGCCATCGTTTTTGTCCACTCCCATGACCTCAGACACACGATAATTTTGACAGACTCTTTAAGTTGTCTGTTGGCAATTAAGGAAAATCCGTTTCGTAGTAAACGAAAGTTTTTCATCATCCTTAAGATCAGGGAAGCATTGTTTTCTTGTCATCAAAAAGGGCTAGATTTATCGCTTGTCTGGATACCAAGCCATTCTGGTATTCCCGACAACGATACAGCAGATTCATTTGCTAAATCTGCGATATCGACTGGCTCTCTTGATCATTTTAAAAACTCAACACAGGACTTGTGTGCTCTACCGAAAATTCATCTTGTTAAATCCTGGAACTCTGTTTGGGGAGTTTCATCAAAATCTAAAGGTAGATTTTACGCAAGTCTACAACCAGTTATTCCAAGGCGACCTTGGTTTTCTCATCACAGGCAAGCTAAACGTTGGGTCACCACAACTATCTGCCGTTTACGCCTTGGACATGCATGTACGCCCGTTCATCTTTGTAAAATTAGAGTTAGAGATCACTCTTTGTGTGAATGTGGCCTTGACGAAGGTTCCTTATCCCATATACTGTTTTCTTGCCCCAATCTCCTCCACCCCGTATATGACGTTCTCCCTCCCAAAGTTCCTCGCCCTATTAATGTTGAATGTTTGTTAATGTGTGTGTTTAGTCCACTTTGTAAATTTTTATGTAAATATATTGAGCGTAATAAAATTAAGTTGTAAATATTTTTGTGATCGTTCTTATTTGATGTCTTAATAATATTGTAATATGTTTATCTAATTATTTATATATTGTATTGTTTTAGGTTATGGGTTAACAAAGAGTCTACTACTATTGTGCCCTTAAAATTAATTTAAGCCTGCAATCTCGACCGCACCGTTCAATCTCCATCGTGTCTTCTCCATCGCACGTGACATTGGTGAAATAATCTGTGCTCTCTTGGCACAAATAAAAGCCATATATTAAAAAAAAAAAAAAAAAAAGCATATTAGTCTGAATATTCAACTTTTTAATTTTCTTAATGCATATATTCTAAATAATATTATGTCCTCACAAAACTGCAATGCAAATTAGGTTAAAGCAATATTCCTTCACAAAATGAGTATCTTCAATGTTGCTATAATATGTATGGGACCATACAAAGCCTTTACAATGTTGAATTAGTTGAGTGTATTTTGCCAGTATTTAATATAATATTCTTATTGCGGAACGCTATTTACAATAGATGTCATTATATAGCTAGTCTCTTGACTTTATAACTGGTAAACTTTCCGCACAATCTATATTCACTCTTAGTAATTGGCTTAGTTTGAAAGCGATTATTCTTTATACCAGAAGATCACACGTTACGCAACAATGTACAAATATATATATTTATAATGAAGCTCAAATTTGATAAACAAAATGATATATGGCCTGTATCCGACATGGACAAGAATGCAGGACCAAGTTTTCGATTCAGAGCTTATTCAACCATGCCGCTACTGACATGTATACTGCATATTCATTTACTCATAACATTTTTCCATCATCACTGACTCGAGTCAAATTTTGGCACATATACAAAATACATAGGTCTATTCGTTGGGCATGAGCCACAGCTTCTTGATAGAATCTAGGTTCCTTGCAATATTTAAAGTATTTTTAGTTACATAATCTATTAGGTGTTTGTCCTTAATAGGTTGCACGACACCGTTTAAGCTGTATACTGAATTAATGGTGCGTCTTCAGTATAATCAGCTTTGTACTATTACATGATAACAAACCGACAGCTCTAGCCAATTATGTAGAGTGATATTGTTATGTATTATATAATAAATAGAGGGAAACCTATAACAAGTATATTTTTTTGAATTTACGAACATTTAGCTATACATATTGTAGAGTACAGAGTAAAACATAGGTTGAGATTTTGATGTCAGTTCTTTATTTAAATTGAAATATGATCTACTTTCGTATGATTGTTACGAATACTAACAAATGTTTGTGCTCATCTAGTTAATGTCGTCAGCCAGGAATGTAGTCATAGCTTTAAAATTTAAAAAGCTTAATGCATTCCGTGATAAGCATAATGGAGTTTGTTTCATAATGTAATCAAATATAAGAGTGGTGTGGACATACAATTAATAGAAGTTTAAAATCCAGACTATTAGAAAAAGTATAACCATGGAATTTAAGTAATTTTTTTTATTTAATCACACTCAAGATTAATTTCCAATGATTTTATTTCTAATAATAATAGGTTTTATAACGAAAAATCTAATTGGATTTTCAACTTCATAAGTTGGTGATAAAATATTATATTAAATAAAAATATTCTAATATTCTTGCATAGATTTATAACCTGGTGTGTGGACGGTTGTGGTTGCATTTTTTGTGTATTTTGGGTAATTCGTCTGAGGATATCTTAAACTGAGGCTTGAATTCGTCTTCTTGTTCCATGATGGGACTTTAGTGACGGCAATAAGAACAAAATAGCATAAATATTTAAAAAATATATACCTTAGTCCTTTTGGGATTCATTTTAGATAGTCTTAAAAATATTCACTTATAAATATAAAAAGTTTTTAATACATACTAACTTTAGTAAATACAAAATATATCTTAGCCGATTCCAAACTACAACCAAATACGTATTTTAAAAAACAACAATCATCTCAAAAGCTAAAAATACAGCATCAAGCAGTAAAAGAACACTGCATACTGTAAAACATTCAAAAATCAATATCGTTATGCGGTATTTTGGATATTAAACAATTTATTTCACTGTCATTCGGCGATATTAAGAATTTAGGTTACTTACGGTCAGATAGCCGTTTTACTTCGCCGATGATCTGCGGACGAAGTTTGTAAACTCATAAATAATTTCACATTTCTATTTCCAATGGTAATTAATTTTTTTTATGTTTATTTTCAATAAATCAACTAGAATTTTGAAAGATCCATATTTTTATGTTTCAAATTTAGCACACGCGCGTCAACAGATTTTATGGATGCATTCATTTCTTTGTTGTTTTTTTTTTTTTACTTAAAAATTATCTTATGATGATAAATTTACGTAAATTTTAATATAAATCTATATATTAATTGCTGAAAATTTTTTAAATTGTTAACTACTAATCATGAAGCTGGAGTTTCAGATTCATAGACACATCCTTATATTAAGAATCTACACATAGCGACATAAACTGTGCTATGATGAATTTAAAGATTAAAAATAAGTAAACACCAATATAATTGTAATTTGTAAGTTTAAAGAGCACCTAAGAGTATAATAATATGAAATTCTTCGAAAGTAATATGCCATCCAGGCAATGACTAATGATACATTATCTCATATAAAATAATTTATCCTAGTGTCTATATGAAATAAGGATTCAACAATTTGCGAGAATATATTTATTAATTAACCGTTGAATTAAATTAATTTCAATTGACTCAATTTTTCTACCTAATTCCATGTTATTGGACAGAGTATTGGCGCCGTTTTTAAATTTCACCTACACTTGTCATTAGCGCAATATAATAATTATTAATTACATTGAGAGAAAAAAAAACCAAGCAGCAGCAATTCGCGATTTGAAAGCTGTAACATATCATGAAGCAAACATTTTTTTAAAAAAATTATCAAAACGAAATTCAACAGAATATTTATTTCTTAAAATAGATTTATAAAAATAATATTTGTCAGCACATGCCAGTCAAAGTCTGTTTGTTTCGTGTAACTTCAATGGAACTAATAAACAAAACACCCTTATAAGTTATAATATATATTTATTATTAAAAACTTATACATTAAGCTGGTGTTACACTAGGCGTAGTAGCTAAGGTTAGCCTTTTTCTTGGCTTGCACTTCCAATATGGCGTCCATGAAGTCTTCATGAGTAACGGCGGTAGCCGACCGGCGAAGTGCGATCATACCAGCTTCAACACACACTGCCTTACACTGTGCTCCATTGAAATCATCAGTAGAACGGGAAAGTTCTTCAAAATTAACATCCGGTGATACATTCATCTTTCTGTAATGAATTATAATAAAAATTGGTTAATAGAATAATCAACTTATTATTTTTTATTGTGTATGGACACTTTCCACTGGCTAATTTTGGTCAGAATAATTAATCTCAAGGAAAACTATTATATCATAGTGAGCTTAAAACTACACTTTTATTCAAATGGGATGCTAACTCAAACCAACCAGTAAGTTCTGTCAGCTACTGTGAGATTCCTTTAGTTGTCTTATTAGTTTCACCAAGAATTATATATTCCACAATGACACAAAAAGTAATAATTATATGTAAATAATACAATTTAAAATTCTCAGCACTCACAGGTTAACCCAGCATACATTCATTGACTATACTAGACAGTAATTACTTTAAAAAATTAAATATCCTAAAATACAAAAATCCCCTTAATATTATATGTATGTTATATGTTATGATTATATTAAATTAGAGCAGTGCTTCTATTATTCATTTTCAGAATGTGATCATTGTGGTCTGAAATATCTAAGATACTAAAGCAATTACAAATGGTAAGGTCCTGTGATAGAATTAGCACACTTTACTTTTAAATTCAACAAAATCAATAATAACCTCTTTTCAAATAGCAACACTGGATTCAAATTTTGGGATTTGATTTCTGCAATAGTGTTAACTAAATAACAAACAAAGATGTAACAACAATAACAACAGGAAGACAAGTTAAAATGTATAATCAAAAGTACTTTTTACCTTGAGTGAATCTGCATGATTCTTGCTCTAGCTTCTTCATTGGGATGAGGGAATTCAATCTTCCTATCCAGACGACCAGATCTCAGCAGAGCAGGATCTAAGATATCTACTCTGTTTGTGGCTGCAATTACCTGATAAAATAGAAATACAAGAATTCAGTTAATAATTACAAATACTCTCAAATTACACATACAACAACTTTATTCAACTATTATTATTTGATGTTTCATTTGGCTGTTATTAGACTGATTTCCTTAACTTCAAATTGGAAAACGACTATACCATTAGTAAATAATGTGTGCCAGGACCTTGTACTACCATGCAGAAAACCTTGGGAATTCTACAGCTTCTTATTTTTTAATATTTTAACAATGTGCTTAAGAACAATTGAGAAAAACATTGTATAACAAAGAAAAGTGCATCTGTATGACTTGAAAGGACTAATGATAATTTATTTTTAAGGTATTATTCAAACTGTTTATTATGTACCTTAATATCAGCAGTAGAACTAAATCCATCAAGTTGGTTAAGCAGCTCCAACATGGTACGTTGTACTTCACGATCACCGGCCTTCTCAGAGTCGAAACGCTTGGTACCAATAGCATCAAGTTCATCAATGAAGATTATTGCAGGTGCCTTTTCTTTAGCCAGGGCAAAGGCATCACGTACCAATTTTGCACCATCACCTACAAAAAAAAATATAATTAATTTATTTTGTTCATACAATACAAATAATACACATACATCTCTGAAACATTATCATCATCATCATCATCGTCTAATTACACAAAAAAAAAATCATTTAATCTCACTTAAATATATAAAATGAGTAATCTTAAAGAATATCCTTTACATACTGTAAACAAAAAAGTGATAAATATTACTATTTACCTGTGTCACAACTGTTAATAATTTGAAATTAGGAATACTTTATATAATGATAAAAAAATGTGTACCAAAACTTGCCTATAAACATCTGAACAAGCTGAGGTCCAGCCAGCTTCAGGAAAGTAGATTTGGTTTGCGCAGCACAGGCTCTGGCTAATAGGGTCTTGCCAGTACCTGGTGGTCCATACAACAACACTCCCTTTGGTGGATGTATGCCAAGGTTGACAAACTTCTCCTTGTGTGTCATTGGGAGCACTACTGCTTCAATCAGTTCCTATAATGTACATAAAAGTTTATTAGAACTGTTTTGGATTTAGTTGTTACCTTGCATATAATAAAAATGTTCTGTGTTTACCTGAATTTGTTTGTCCAGCCCACCAATATCAGAGTACTGTTCAGTAGGTCTCTCATCAACCTCCATAGCCTTGACTCTGGCGTCATATTCAGCAGGCAAAGTTTCAAGAATCAGATAAGAATCCTTATTAACTCCGACTAGGTCTCCTGGTTTTAACTTGTCAGCATCAACCAATCCTATGACCGGTAGGAAGTATGTCTGACGAGTTGAGGTCTTGATGACAGCGCACTTTCCTTTTCTCTGAGAGTCTAAGTCCACCACAGCACCGTCTTCTTCTTCCTCTTGAGGGTCTACATCAAGCAGCTCGATTACGTTTGAAACAAGGTATGGCAAAGTTTTATTGACTTTTATTTTTTCCGTGTTCTCTTTAATTTTGTCGTTCTGAGCTTGTAGTTCATGAGAGATTCTCATTACCTCACTTTTCATGATTTTAATTTCGTTGTCTAACAATCGGCTTCGACTGATAATCTCGTCTGTTGGCATTCGAAGAACTTCTTCACTTAAAGCTTCCTCTCCATCTTCCCAGATAGACTTGTCTTCTAAAGTCGTAGCCATGTTTATTTCTTACGTGATATTCCCTTTTCTAAATGTTAGACAATAACAAAATTTGCAACTGTTCGAAATCACAATCACATCATCTAAAATGAATTGTCATTGCAGTTTCAACTTTACAGATTATACAAATTTTTAATCATAGTTTTTCATGCAGAAAAGTAGACATTCAATTTAAATATATTGTAATATAGTATAAAATTCCTATTTTTTAATGCTTGATTTTTTTTATTTAAATAGATTATCTAGCTCAATTTAAGTTTTGTATTTTTCTCGAATTTGTGACATGAGCATTTTATAACTTTGAGCGATTTGGTTTTTGACGTAGTGTCACTCGGGCTAGGTTGTGTTTTCATCACACGAATTTCGAAATATTAAGTCTAAGAACATTATCAATAAGCTATAAGTGTTAAGTTGGATTTTTTAGAAATAATCTGAAAATGGCTTTCTCTATGTTCCTACGCACACCAGGTAAATATTACTAAAACAAAGCGAATTTTATAAAAAAGAATTACATAATACATGTTATTATTGGATGAAAGAACCCCTAACATTAATATTACTTACGTTATGTTGTATTCTAATACTTGTGTCAGGTTATCTACTAATCGATATTTAATTTTTTTTTTGTTAATCACAACCGTTGATTCAAAACGAGTTTAGGTTATACATAAAATGAGCGCAACTTTTTTTTTTGTTTAAGAATTTCTATATTGAACGATCTTATCGTCGTAAAAACTTATTTAACTATAATAATGTTTTGTGTTTACATAACATAATTTTATATTATTTTCATACAATATAACAATCTTCAATAACAAGCTCAATAAAAACAAATATTTTTTCATAATTTGCCTTCACATTTTATCCTATTAATAAGCTGACTAGACAATTTTATATAAATTATTTATTTTCAATTTCAGCATGCACAAGTCGATTGTTATCTCAGCACATTACGAGATTGGGAGCACAGCCTGCTCTGAAGCCTGTTAGCACTCAACGAACAATAGCAACGATTAACTCATTAAAGAATTCATTATTGAAGTCTGAAACTACACCTATTCTGAACTCGGTGAGCTATATATTGTTTAAAAGCGGGAGAATTAAAAATCTTATATATATATTTTGACTGTTATAGCATAACAATTTGGGTATAACAAGTTTGCTTTGTTTGGGTTTACCTTAGAAATAGATGATAGTGAATTTCAGCAGTTGGGCAAATAATCAATAAATATTTCAAATCAAACAGGAGGCTGAGTTGTGGAAAATCAAGATAAAAGTTTGAAAAACTATTAGTAATTAATTAAAAATAAAACTAATTTTAGTTAAACGACTATGAACATTAGTATTTAACAATTATGTGTAAATGAGTAGTTTTATATAGATTGTTGGAATCATGGGTATATTTGTAGATGTGCATTTTAGGATATCTAGAACCTTTGTAAGATACTTTTAATGTCTTATTATTATTTACATTGCAATAGACATATAAAATGACTCAATTTTAAACTGAATTATGGAATTCATATAAAATTTGATTTTTACATAAAGATCCTTATATATTTTTAAATATACTATATATGATTAAATGATCTAATTATAATAGTAAGTCTTGCAAATTAAATCAAATCAAATGTATTTCATTAATCTTTAATATTGTAACACTACCATTTAGAAAAGCAGCCAGCAAAAGATAAAATGGAAAGAAACTTACATAATTGCTCTTTTCAAATAATCATATTTGAAATTTATTATAAGAAGTGTCAAGATAAAAGATTATTGACAAATATATTGTTAATTACTATTTGATTTTTAAGGTACGGTCATTCCGAACATCGGTGGTTAGACAGTCAGCTGAGAAAGGCAGTGATCACTCAAAGCTGTGGGTGGTTGAGAGGTTTACATCCGTACTTTTGGTGCCACTCATTCCCATAGCATTAATATCACCCAACAAAGTGCTAGATTCGCTTATGGCTATCCTGATTACTGCCCATAGTTTCTGGTAAGTTATTACAAATATTTAAATTGTTGAAGTTCAAGCTTGATATGTTTTTTTAGTATTAATTATAATTTAAAAATTAAATTAAAACTTATTTTGATTGTCTTATGAGCAGTTACTAAACTTTTAGATCATTACAATCAGTTATATGAATATGAAAATTTCTAGGGGCCTGGAAGCAATAGCAGTTGATTACGTGAGGGCAAGTATTTTTGGTCCTGTCATCCCCAAGATTGCCATTGGTCTCGTTTACCTGATTTCCATTGCGACCCTCGGTGGACTCTTCTACGTCATCACTCACGACATCGGAATCGCTAATTCTATTAGACAATTGTGGTCCATCAAATCTGGCCAAAAAGCGTAAAACCTGTATTGTTAGTATTTTTTTTTGTAGGCAAAATGCGTTGTAATTTTTCAGCTGTTACATAATGATGAATTGTTTATTTATTATATAGAAACGTAAGTTAAAAGGATTAGTTTTAAAAAAAATAGTATTCAATGAGCTTTTTTTCGTTTTAAAAACATTTGATTTATATGGTTTTTTTTTTGGGTTTTCTGTCTACAGAATTAATGTATTAAGCCTAATATTAATCCTTTGCGAAAGGAGAAAATTTTTCGTTTCTAAATTATCAGATTATGTTACGCTGTACTTAATGCATAGCACAATTGTTAATTAATTTCGACTAAGAAAGTTTTGGACTTCATTATCATTAAATGATTCTTAATTATTGACTACATTATTGAATTATCTTTCTTAAAACAGTTCAAATGAAATTTCTTTAAAACATATTTAAACTTTTTTTATTAAGTTTTTGTGGTCGGATTCTTGCCTACCAGTAGACACGCTGTATCAATAAATGTTCTATTATTAAAATCATTTATCGTTGTTTTGATTTCAATTCATAACATTTTAAAATATGCCCGCCCCATCAGTATAAAATTATATTTATTTCAGAAATAAATTTTTAACTACACTACTATTTTTTTATTTTGATGTATAATTAAATTGAGGTCTTTGAAATGGCCTTACTAATCCAATGGGCTATGTCGAACCGGATTAGTAAGCTGAAGTGGCAGTGGGCTGGTCATATTTGTCGTAGAACCGACAACCGTTGGGGAAAACGTGTTCCAGAGTGGAGATCGCGTCTCGGCAAACGTAGTGTAGGACGTCCTCAGGCACGGTGGAGTGACGATATACGCAAGGCGGCAGGCAGGAGCTGGGCCTATGTCCAGCAGTGGACAAAAAAGGGGTGATGATGATGACGATGAAGATGATTGTAATAGCAGAATAAAAATACAATTAAAACAATATACATAAAACGCGTCTTTTAGAAGTTTAGAAGCCTTTCAACTAATTAGTAGCTGATTTTGACGGTTTCACTCGCTTTGTATTTATACTATTCACGTGAGAAGCATGAACCTCATGCTTTGTATTAGCTAAATAATAAACAACAAAGATTTCTGTTTATTTTTTTTTAATAAATATTTCAAAATGAAACTTAAGTTTTCCAATAAAATATTAATTTTAATTAATTGGTGATTATTTACAATAAAAAGATATTAAAATATATATTCCATTCTTGCCTACCTACTTTAAGCGATATAAATTAAAAAAAGCCACCTTTATTTTATATCAAGACACCAACTATTAAATATTCATTAAATATTAAATAGTATATTTAAAAAGTGAGGTTACTTTGGTTATATTTTGTGTAAAATATAAGAGCATTTTGAAATCAGTACGGTTTTTAAGTACCAAAAGAGTAATTTTATTATTATGGAATTTAATTATTTATTGTTATATTAAAAAAAAAACACATTTATCGTCAAATATTTTTATGATTTAATATAATACTATAATATTTTCTTTAATTTTTCTTTATTATTTTATTTTGGCATTAAATCACTTTCTAATATAGAAAGTGAAGCAATTGCCAAAACATTGTCTATGGTTTAAATTATAATAATTTATGTATACAGTATATTATCTATGGTAGAAAATTACGTCTGTACGTGTTTCTTGTAGAATATATCGAGTGCTTGCCACTGTTTGGTGTGTAGTAGGATGTGGGGGCGTCTCGTTCTCATGTGTTCCACCGCTTCCTGTGGAGACCAGCCGTTTCTCTGGAAATTAAGATGATGACGTCACGTAAATTCAAATCGTTTATAAAAAATACATTGGTAAAAAAAGCATATTATTCGATACAATATTTTAGTGATGATAAAAAAAGCCTATAGTTAATACCTGTTGACTTCCAAGCAGGATATATTAATTTAAATAATTGTATTTAACTAACTGGACTTTGTATTTTTTAAATGTTGAAAAAGAGTAACTACTGAGTTTCTTGCCTGTTCTTCTCGGTAGAATCTACTTTCCGAACCGGTGGTAGCTTCACTTAATTGTAAAATGACGATTCAAAAGTGCTTGTAAAAGTCTACTTGAATAAAGTTAATTTTGATTTTTTTGATTTTGGTATATGTCTAATCTCATATAATATATCATTATTTCTTTTAGAAGAATCGTCTGAGAAATAGTGATATATCATGATTAAGTTAAGTGAACATTATATTCATGAGGCCATACCCCTCTTTTTTAAATAATCGTAAAAATAACGGTATCACATATTGCTGCCTCTATTACAATGTTAATAGCTATACGAAACAGCGCTTTTCCAGCAACGGCCTGAATGACTAAATAACACCAAGTCAATTCATCTTCCTTTCAAAGAAAAGTGTTTTGCTTTAGACTTTCCTTCATTTAAATTACATAAAAACTATTTGATTTGCTCTGTCTGAACCCTAACCTAAAGTTCTACGTTCCTTTTTTTTATGGTATAGGTTGACGGATGAGCATATGGGCCACCTGATGGTAAGTGGTCACCATTACCCATAAACAATGACGCCGTAAGAAATATTAAGTATTCCTTAAATCGTCAATGCGCCACCAACCTTGGGAACTAAGATATTATGTCCCTTGTGCCTGTAGTTACACTGGCTCACTTACCCTTCAAACCGGAACACAACAATACCGAGTACTGTTGTTTGGCGGTAGTATAACTGATGAGTGGGTGGTACCAACCTAGACGGGCTTGCACAAAGCCCTACCATCAAGTGCATACCTGATATACTGGCCTGATAAGACCATATCGAGTTATTCAATCGCTGGTTGAACGGTGTCCTTTTAGCAAAGTAACTACGTCACGACCAAACCAATGGACCGAATTTGATGAAATATGGTGTGAAGCAAGCTTGGATTCCAAGAAAGGATATAGGCCACTTTTATGCCATATGATAACTAACCCTAAACCTAAAACATGGTGGGCGACAACTTTTTTTTTTTTAATAAATATGAGACAACATCACATACATTACTCTGATCCCAATGTAAGTAGCTAAAGCACTTGGGTTATAGAAAATCAGAAGTAACGACGGTACCATAAACAACCAGACCCAAGACAACATAGAAAACTAATGGCATAATCTACATCGACTCGTCCAGGAATCGAACCGAGGACCTCAGAGTGGCGTACCCATGAAAACCGGTGTACACACAACTCGATCATGGAGGTCGTCAACTACTTTAATATACGATAATTTAACATAATATAAGATAACTAACAGTTAAAATACGCGCATCCGTGTGTGAATTGATCTATACCAAGTATTTATATTGATGCCTTGATGCAAAATATTGTATTCTTATTAAAAAAAAAAAACTGTCAAGCTATGCGACGTAGATCTTCAAAATGTAACAACAAAAAAAGTCATATAATGAATGTATATTGTATAGGTTTATCCATTGTTTGTCACGACTAAAGTTCCACTGTTATTCCACTGACCATCATGAGGTAGCAGCCGACGAGCGTGGCGCTGCGCGTGCGGCCCGCCTTGCAGTGCACGTACACGCGGCCCTGCTCGCTGCTGGGCTTGCTCTCTGCTGGCAGGAAGCTGGCCGGGACCATATTATCTCATTAAGCCGATGTTTTGAAGATCATTTACGTAAAAAAAGTAAAATTACTCAGTTTTTCTCTCAATAAATTGTCAATAGACGTCAGTCAGTAGTAATCGGAGTCTGTATGTTAGTGTTAACAGGTATTCTCATACTACGGAAATCTTATGCCGCGTAATTTGCAAAAAAAGATATTATTTCCGCGGTCTTTTTTAACTTTAACATGTATTTTTTTATTTTTAGATCGGTAAAATGGAATCCTAATAGTAAATGGTTTGACCATTGACCATTGCTCAAATACATGGATACCATTAGAAATATAAGCCATTTCACACAGCACATATTGTGCCACCAGCATTGAGAGCTATATTGTTATCCTTTCTAGTTAATTGGTTCAATTACTCTTCAAATCATAAAAAAATATATGGTAAGTATATCTTTTTGGCAGAAAAATAGAATTCGAAGGAGTGTACATAAGTATACGGGGGAAACTTGGGTAAGTTTCTGACATTACCACGTACACATATCGTTCAACTAATGAGTGCCGTTAAATAATATTCATACTTTTGCAATACTTCTACATATACAATTCGCAAGTATTATGTAAAAAGCAGGCGGATCGGTAAATGGACCTTGAGGCTGCTAAAAATAATAAGCATCATTTACATCGTTAATGCGCCAGCAACCTTAGGAACTTAGGTGTTATATCCCTTATGCCTGTAGTTACACTGGCTTACTCACTCTTCAAACCGGAATACAATATACCAAGTATTGCTGCTCGACGGCAGAATAGCTGATGTGTGGGTGGTCCATACCGGATGGCCTTGTATATTATGCCATAACCCCCTCTACCACCAAGTAATAATAGTAATACACCAAGTATTTATAAAATATATATCAACTCACCGGTTAATGAATCGTACACCTTCATATAGCTTGTCTTGGTCGGGAGCTTCGAATATGTCTGTAGTGGCCAGCTGCAGGAACTGCACGCCGTGTTCGCGCCATTTCTGTTAAATTATTTTTAATCATAAATGACCGGAGACACAAATGTAACAGCCAAATACTATGCATAAGGCTCCTACTTAAATAGCTTAATTAACTCCTACGAAGATTCGAGCTCCGGGCTTTGATTAAAGAAGCTTTAAATTGATTGATATTAAAAATTGGTTGAATCTGGTGGAAATTCGAACGTTGAGATTTGCCCAACTCACTCTACAACTTTTCATAATACTTATTTTGGAATTCTGGATTTCAGCCCAAATATAAATATGAAAAAATAAAAAAAAAGTCATCTGACTTTTTTATCTGTAATAATTGTTGCGCTGCGAGCGACACTTGTATGCTAATTTAAGATTAGGTAACAAAAGACATCATCATAACAAAACCATACATCCTTTTATAATTCTTGAAAAGATACAAGAACCTATTTTTATTCAAATGTTTTCTGGATATTTCCATAGACAAGCTTAACGCATGTGTCAAATAATGTCTGATGCGGAAATAACCTTCAGATTGTAGATCAACTGCACACTAGCATATAATGCGTACTAAGTATAGTACGACACAACTTAGATGTAGCATCGGCAAATTTCGTAAAACTGATCACATCCGAATAAAGTACGCTATGACAAATTATCAATATTTATTTCTTATGTGAATAACAGATGTTACACAAACGTAATAACTTGCATTATCATATGACCTCATATATTTGTCAATTTGACACGTCGATTTACATGCACTTGCTTGCGACGAATAGCGTCGAATGCTGAGATAGGAAGCTATTTCGATTGGTTGTATAAATCGGCAGTAATCGATTTTGTTGAATTTGCCGATGCTTCATCTAAGTTGTGTCGTATTATACTTCTCTAGCGACAACAGTTAGGGCCGCTTAACAATGTAAAAGTCGCAGATAAAATCCTATTCACGATTATTTTTAACAAACCAAGGTCTAAGGTTAACGAAATTATTAGTAAAAATTTTGATCAAAATATACTTTTTTCAACAGCTTTTACAAGCATGTTTGATCATCATTTTACAGAACTATATTAACTACCACTGAAACATTACGTAGATTTTTTCAAGGAGGACCAGCAAGAAACTCAGTTGTTATTTTCTAACTTTTGAGCTACATTATGTTAGTTAAACACAATTGCAATAGTGACTAGTAACTGCCGCCAGTTACTAGTTAATACTAGTTCTTTATAAGAGAAAAATATCTAATATGTGTGTTTATTTGATAGAATAGTTCACACTATTGAATTATATATGACTATTATTCAAATACATAACAATCTCATCATCTAATCATATATATATTGGCTGATTTAATGCCTTCATATAGATTGTTTTACAATATGATATATTAATATAGTATTAACATAAACAAATTAAACTAGAATAATGTACTTATATTTACTAACACAATGTGTTTAATATTATATGTTTTTCATTCAAAGTAGCATTACAATTTGCATTTATATTTATATATACATATCTCAATAATTTAAATAGACTATTTGTTTAGAATAATATAAATAATAAAAGCAGTTTGTTAGTTATGTTTAAATAAATTTATGTAATGTTTTATAAGTTTAAAACTTACTAATGTCTGTTTAGTTCTATATAATATATTTGAGGGAATATAATTGTTATTTGTGATGTAAGGAATACTCAATATTTCTAACAGTGCCAATGTCTATTGACTGTAGTGAACACCTAACATAGTGTTACAGTTACCTGCCTATTTATTGCATGAAAAATACATAAAAGTGATTTTTTTTAAAGTAAATTGCATCATAGTCATGTTCCTAAAGCAAAATTATATCTCAAAGAAATTATTTATACATAATACAATGATAAGTAAATATTAAAATAATAAAATGAAAAACAGTAAACTATTTCTTATTTCAATAAAGATATCTTTTGTAATTTCTTTTAACATTATGGATTTAGTGACCTTTTTGAGATGATCTGTAGAATAAAGAGATTGCATCATTTGTACATATTTCATTTCTCAAATACTCAGTAGCACTTGAGTCATTATTGACTTTAACAAAGTATTCCAATTTTAAATGATTCTACGGAGAATAACTCACTGAAATGTACAGTAAATGTAATTAGAGAAAATAGTAGCTACTGTTAAAAGTAAATGTAACAGTAGTTACTATTTTCTCTAATCAAATAACATATATGTATATAAAATCTTATTATTCAGTGATTATATGTTAAAAACAAATTATATATTAAAGAATTACATACCTCAGCATCATTTGAAAATATCTTTAATTCATAAGTTTCATTCATAGACACCACACCTTTTATATTTTCTTCCTCGATTAACTGAAATGGCAATATCAAAAAAGATTATGCAATGATTAACAAAATTTTGATTTTGGTGCACCTCTAAAATAATCTAAAATTTAGTACAAATATTTAATTTTTTTTATTGCACTACAAAAAGGTATTGTAACATTTATGAGAAGAGAATTAATTAAGTTTAAGTTACAAATCTTGTTATAAATCTTTTTATAATATTTATTTGTTGAAAATTATTTTTTTTTTAACTTTATAAAACTTATGGCGAATTTGAGTAAATTCAAGCTATTTTTTCAACTTTATATTATTTATTCAACTTTACTTTTGTATGACTATACAAAAGTAATTTAAAGCTTGAGATTTACAGTTAATATAGATGATTTTAATAACCTACAAAACATACCTGTTTTGTCATTCCTTGAAACGGTAGAGCTCCCAGGATAACAGTGTCATCCATCCTATCGTACCATCGTCGGCTGGTCACCTTCTCCATCAGAACATTATAGAGAAGTGTGGGGTAGAAAGTCACCCTGGCGAACATCGCTGTGGCCTGCTGAAGTACAGTTATTTTAAACACGTATACTCGGTTCGAACATCACTGTTTGAAAACACAGTTCTCGTGTACCGTAACCGTACCATGGTGAAAGCTGATGACTGGTTACCGTGGAGGGGGAAATTTAAAGTTATTCAAGATGCATCCCGTACCGAGACCTCTTGTTGTGACAGCGTGTGTCAAATGTCAATATGACAGTTCAGACGTCAGGTTGACAGAGACTATACCGTTTAGAAACGTTTTGTATTATTACTTATTATTAAAAGTATTACTTACTATTTTAAAACAGTATGAATATTTAATCAATACAATATTTAGTTCGTCACGTGTCTCTTTCAGAAGCTTAGTTTATGAGTATTTTAATTTAATGATAAGCATTTTTAAGTTTCCCTTATATATTTTTATAGCAATGTTTAGTGAATATGGTATTTAGGGTATTTAATAAATTAGGAGCTACTTCACAATATTTTGGTTTAAGACTTATACACTGATACATTTTTTTATATTCATGGAATATATTTTTTTACTATTAAAATAAACAAAGGTAGGTGAATGAAACGTTTTTGGAGGAAGCCAGTTCTTGGCTTGGTAGCAGGGGCTGTTAATCTTTTAAACTAGATATCCTACTATCAAATGAACTTTTTATAGGACTGTCGGTTTTCTTGCTACAAATGACATAAACGATTAAAAAAATATATGTGTAAAAGTAATAGTGTCAATTGTAAATCAATAAATATATTGTTTTTTTATTTTTTATTTATACAATATCGATATGGTCCGAAAAAGTTCACGCGTAAAACTATCAGCTTTACATACCATCAGCTTTGTATTCCTGCCGAGACATGGGAGCATAAACACCAGCTCCTAAGCCTGGGAGTGCTACTGAGAATTTCAAGACATTCAAAATCCTAATCCTATGTTGGCTTGGAAGTTTCAGGCCTGTTGAGTTACAAAACGCAAAGCAGTTACAAAACCTAGATGCACGGTAAAAAGCATTTACGATTACCGTAAATTTTGTATCACAGATATATAATAAATAACTGTCATTTAATTCACTAGAAATTCTTATCAAACAGTCACATTAAAAAAGAGGTAATATATGAATGGGTTATTAAGTTCAATATAAGTGCTATTTCCATTTCTACTTTGCTAATTTATCTTATTCAAACTCGTAAATTATGCTGATATTCTTATATTAATAATCATTAACTTGGTGGTAGGGCTTCGGGCAAGCCCATTTGGGTAGGCACAACTCACTCATCAGATATTCTACCGCCAAACAACAGTACTTGGTAATGTTGTGTTCCGGTTTGGAAGGTAAGAGCGCCAGTGTAACTACAAGCACAAGGGACATAACATCTTATTTTTCAGGGTTGTTGGCGCATTGGTGATGTTCGCAATGGTAATTATTTCTTACAGCGCCATTGTTTATGGGCGATGGTGACCTCTTACCATCAGATGGTTCATATGCTCGTCCGCCAACATATAGCATAAAAAATGTATCTGTGAAACATATTCGCGGATATTCAGAATATGACGTTAGATTTTGTGAAACTTGTAACGGTTTTGTTTTGAATAACGTAACGAAATTCTGTGAACGCACTGCTACAGGTCTCATTTAAAAACAATAAATCAGTTTTTTTTATATATTTATTTATTCTTGACTCAGTTAACGATAGAATAAAATATTTACTAGGCAAATATGCCACATGGTGGTAAGTGGTCACTATTACCCATAGATATTGGTAAGAAATATTAATCATTCCTTGCATTCTCAATGCGCCATTATCCTTGTCCGTAATATTTACTTTGAGAGTTTTAATACAATTACAATAACAAAAGTCGGTATTGATTTTAGTCACATTTTGATTTTCAAAGTCATTTCCTTAATGATGGTATAATATATCAAAATCATGTGTTTAGTCAGAAATGTTTACAAACCCGAAAAGTTATAGAGTTTTATAGAAAAAAATGGGATTTAGCTATGATAATTGTTTTGTTTTTATTTCAGAATTAACTTAAAATAATGACTATGAATCACTACTTTGAATTCTAAGCCAAATTATTACCTACTTAGAGGTTTCATTTCGGACATATTAAAATAGGTAAAAAAAATATATACAATCTCATATAACATCTAATTTTAACTCCTTCACATAGTTCACCTTGTGAGTAATAATATCCTCCATTATTAATTCGCTGCCCATGGCGGGCTTCTTTCAAAAATTGAAAGAGATATCATCGGCATGATGTATCGACGCCATTTGTAACGCGGCGGGGAGCGCGCACCGGACGACATTCGGAATTCAAAATTAAATTAAAACGCGGTAAAAACAACGTGTTCCCGCTCGTTGAATGGAACGTATTCAAATTCGTGGTAGATTCGATCTGCGCTAATTTGTCTATGACTCAAATGTTCGTTCTGTATAACTGTGGTAGATAAAAAATAAGATTTGTTGTTTTTTAAATTAGTTTATGATAAAGAATTTAATTCTTTTGATTCTTTTGAGTAGTTGTGGTAGCTTTTTATAAAGTTTCGAGAAATATCAGACAGTAAAAAATACATACGTTGTACCTACATGTTTATTACTTCACATAAATAACTAACTACCAACTCCAAATAAAAATTAGGCACGATATTTAAATTATTGTCGTTATTATAAAAACTAAAAATGTTCTACAATTTTAGTAAAAAATATTCTCATCAAACTTTAATAATTATTAAAAAAAAGCATAAGTCAAATTTATTACAAATGTTCTTCTCAAAAGGAGCTTATACTCCTAAACACCGCCTGCTGGAACACGTAATTAGTTCGATATGAATATTTTACTAAAACGTTTCTTTTCGCTTAGCAACTGAACTGATCGATACGGAATCCCGACACACAATGCATTAAGCCGAGATACAGTATATCATCTGTCATCATTAATGCCACAGTATCCTAATAAGTTTGCTTCAATAAATAAAAGGGAAAAATATCAAAGAGTTGCGCCCCGTTTAATGGTTGTAATTGTGGCCAAATGAAATATGGCATCGGTCGATACGGAATCTCTGTCGTGGGTGTCTCACCGCCTTAATATCGACGTTTACACGCTATAAATATTCTATATTATCTTAATGCGCCACTCCGAGTCGTCATTTACACAAGCGTCGACGGATCGGGACAGAGACGAAGCCGAGGGCAGTTAAAACATTCGCACCCCATCGCGAAATCAATGCTAAAATAAGCGCGCTTTCATCAGCCAGCTCTCATAAATAGTGGAGCTCCGCCGTATCACCGCGCTCGGGTTAAATCCGGTCGTATTATGCGCGTCCTGTCGAACATCAGACGCTTATTTGTGTCCAAAAAGCGCTCGGAAGACTTAAAGCCCTCTCGCTTGATGTATGGCGGCGACACGCGAACGCCGACCTTTATATTCAAATTGGGCCGTATTCAAATGCGCCCGTTGCCCGTTGTCTATGCAGCGGTTGACAATTTGCGGGCATTTTGAAAAAGGAAAGTTCGAACATCATATCATTCGGATTTTGCTTTTTGGCGCGCCGATACGCATCTGGCTCCCGGAGAACGTTCGAAGTCATGTCCGGTGCGATGGTTTTATTTTAGCTCGATTGTGTCCGGAGGAGATATAGTTTCGAGATGGGAAGATATTTGACGTGAGGGACTGATAAAGTTAGTGTTTTGCGGCGGTCGAGACGTTAACGAGCAGTTGAGTAATGAGACGCGCCATTGTAGTTTGAACAATGGGTGCTTCCGATCGGCTATTGTTTCTATTATTGAAAATGATACGAGGCGTTGTTGGGTTGTGCCACCTGTCCTCAATAAAACATGCCTTATAGGATACGCGTCGTTACTGTTGCTAAAGGTCGACTAACAAAAGAACATATATTTATAAACACTTGCGTCTTTACCTAACATATTAAATTATCATTAGCGGTTATTTGTTAGTTAGTTAGCCTTTCCTGTCAGCGGCGGTACAATCGTGAACATGATAAAATTGTTTTCGCTACATACTTATACTAGTGTTCGATATAATTAAGCAGGTTGCAGATTTCCGTGCCGAAAGTTGATGCAAATCACAAGGAGATGCGACGAGCGGCATCTGCATACAATGCTGCAACGCTCCAGTTTGCCGTAATTTACTGCTGCTCGATCCCGCGCTTAGATGTCGTCGGAAGATAGCCAGCGCATGCCTAATTTAAAAAAGTTAAGTATATTTTTTATCTGTGCAAAAAGTTTGGCTTAGTAATGGACTCTTATATTATGATGTAAACGGATAAAATTTCGAGATCATGAAACCCAAATAATTTTTCGTTTCCAGAATTTTTAATACACGGTTCATTCGTAATCACTCTTAAAATGATCATTGCTGATCTAATTAAAAGTGACAAACTATTCCCCATTTCCATTAATTTTTATGTATTATGTATTTGCCTTCAACACTTTTTACTTATAATTGATATTGCAAGCTAATTGTCTAATGCACTTGCAATAATAACAATTATTTACCAAGACAGATGGTCGATATTGTTTCTTTTAGAATTATTACCGCATTAAGCTTAAAGTTGACATTAATGGTTTATAAATGACGTTGTGTTAAATGTACTTCTGCTACGAAATGTTTAAATAGCAGTAACATTAATACCAGTAACAATTTAACAGGTATGATTGACTGACGTTGGTTCTTGGTTGGAACTTGCACCGTCTCATATCAAGGAAAGTGTTACGAAAATTTTGAAGTGAACAAACGATACATTGTGAGGAAACCTGAATGATTTACATTCCATAGAAATTTTCCCACATGTGTATTTCACCAACCCGTATTGGAAGTTGGAACAAGTGGTGGAATATGTTCCATACCTTCTCCTCAACGGGAGAGGAAGCCTTAGCTCAGCAGTGGGAAATTTACAGGCTGTTGTTGTTGTTTTTTAATTTTTGCAGTTTAAACACTATGAATTTGAAAACACCTCGACTTGTTATCTTCACTGCTGACAGAAGAACTCGTTCATATTTCGCCCTCAGGATACGAATTACTATTCCAGGGGAAAGTTCCTGGCATTCTTGCCACCATTACACGCGGTCATTATCTGAACAGTAGCTATTTTAAAATGTGTTTTAATATAATTAAGGTCTTAATTTGTGAAAAACTTTTTTGTGAATAAATGATTTTTTAAATATTTTTTTCATTCACACAATTAACTTGTAAATAGTAATCATTAGATATCTCATCACCAAATAACACCAAGATGCTTCATCGTAGCTTATCTCTATCCAATATATTTGACATATACCTACTATTTACTTCGCAATGTTTTAATTAATTACCAAACAAGAATTTGTTTTGTATGATGAATTGAATATAAAAATAAAGTGCGATCGATAGTTTCATTCACTGCGCTAAATCTGAAACTTATTCATCCAAACGTGAAACCAATCAAGACAAAATAACTCGCACGTCAATTAGAAATTTATAAATGACTCTAACTAATCAATATTATGACTTTTAATATGATTTCAATGCCGGTTCCTCCATTTGGACTTTCAGATTGCTGTAATCTTGATTTTGCTTATTGAATTAATAGCTTCCAACCGTTGATTCGCTTGCGTGTCGAGGCAGGTTTGGATGCCTTGTCTATTTCTGTTCTCCTGACAAAGTATACGCGGTTCACAATTATCGGTTAATTAGACATTCGAAACAACCAAATCAACTTGGTCTCCGCATTTATCAAATAGAATTTCGCACATAAAGTACTATCAGTAATTATTGTTTTTGTCATGAATATTTCTCGAAATAAATACTAGGAACATGCAGATACGTTGATGTAACATTATACATTAATAAAATACTAGACGAGTGTTTACTAAATGTAGGCTTTATGGCGACAGGAAGACTGACAAAAAGATGGATGGGCTGTGCCGTGTAAGGAAATATGCAATATTTATTACTGGTGAGAATATAATATGTTTAAAAAAAAGTGTGACTGTGATGACTTTGTCGTTTATTTTTAATATTTTATCATGTGTGAAATTTTTTAAACGTCAAATCAATACACGAAAATTATTTTATTCAAGCATGTTCTAACAATTGATTTGAATTACCACTAAAATTTTTTTGGATATTTATTCTCTAGTGGTTTGGTGGGCTATACATAGTCTTACTAACATATATGTTAATTCTGAGCGTTTACTGCAAATTCGTAATGTAAAGGAATACTTCAAAAGTAATAAAGATACTAATTGTTTTTATTAGGATAATTAATATACATAATGCTGAATATATCATGTTCTAATAAAATTATCCGTTTAACTTTCGTTTAAGACATGTCTGTGTTTGACGTATATAAATAAACATATAAAACCTCCATGAAAATATTTAAATCCATGTCATGTTGACGTTTTTTTTCGAATTATGAATATTCAAATCGAACTTGCTAGGTGGGAATTCCCCATTAACCGCTACTAAAATAAATGTCAGTGTAACGTCGTTAATATGGTAATTGTATCGAAATTGAATAATAACGTAACTTTTATTGAGTTTTAAATGTTTAATCAAACTTAAAAATCAAATATACTAATTTATTCATGAGGCCATTTATCAATTTTATACAGTTCTATCGAGAACTCAGATCGAACTGAATTAATGTAATTAAAATTTACAAATTCATTCCTATTCGTTTTATCATTATTACTTACTACTGCGAAGTTTTTTGTGTCAACCATGTCTACTTAATTGTGCTAGAAATTAAAGTTGGGTTTCAATCTTAAACCAATCTTGTTTATACATCAATAAGCAAATGTTTGGTGTTACAGTCGTTTCTATAATTCGAATTTCGAAGCCAAAGAAACCTTTTTGTATGCGGACGCAATTTAGAATCATAGACAATTGTACTACTTGAGAGGAAAAAAAAATCGTTAGTGAATGTCGAGACGTAATACCATTAGAATATTATGATTAACAAACAGCAGTCATCAATGAAATAGGTTAAGTTTTGGAAATCGCAAACACCGATAAATAGAAATTGAATTGCTTTGAAATTATGTAATTATAAAATCGCAGATGTATGTATTTGCAATACAGGTTACAGGTGGCCGTGTAGTAGTAGCATAAATGTATAAATGATTGGCAAAAACATCTGCTATTATATATGTTCAATCATCGATCTTAATGTAATTTATCACGCAGGTTTATAATTTATAAAAAAGGCAACAGTAATAGTTGTACAGCCATAGACAAAAGCTACGTTATGGGTACTATTTAAATGTTTAAATAGTGATTTCGTTGGTCTTCATGGAAGAAGTAGTAGTAACTATGAATAATAAAAGGGAAATAATTACCAATGGTTATCTTCGTGTATTGTCGGTTGTTCTCGGTAGAGGCCACGAAATCATTACACTTTCACTTAAAACAAAGTGTCAAATGTGCTTGCCCCAATTTGCTTGACTGTAGTTAATAATGACATTATATATACTATTGGCACAAGAGCCAGTGGCGGATTTACAAATTGCCGCTGGTAGGCTTTTTGATGTTTGTCGTCCCTACTGACTTTTAAAATTCGATACGTTTGTTTAGTTCATAATCACAAGTTATTCTAAAAATGAAAATTTATTATTTATTAAAGTTATTGATTTCGGGATATTTACCATGTTTTTTATTTTTGTTCGGTGGAGCTCGATATTTCGACATTATCTACGAATGTCTTGTTCACGAGACATGGTAAATATCCCGAAATCAATAACTTTAATACTAAAAATAACCATGTTAATTGAAAATCTTATATAAAAAGAAAACAAAAAATATGATTTGTTTTCTATCGTCCTCATTACATCGGCTTTTTCCCGTTATTAGTATGACTAGGTGATATTTCTGTCAGTTACTAGATTATTTTTGCAACCCATTATGTAGTGACGAGTATACGGATTACGCAATGTGTATACATGTTATTATAAGATTTTTTTATTACTTTAAGATAAAGACAATTTGGGCTAAATTAGTTGACCCTCTAAATCTGCCGCCCTAGGCTCCAGCCTACTTTGCCTATTGGTAAATCCGCCACTGACATGAGCTTGATGCTTTCTGGGCTTATAATTCTGATATAATGTTTTCATGACAGTTTCCTGATCGAATCTGCGATATAACCAATTGGGGAAAAATTTACGATAGTGGATTAATTATCGTTATTTAGCCTTTCGAGAAAACGCGGCAGGAGCTGACACCCTCTTGCCACAAGTGTGGTACGCCAGTCGATACGGCGCTCCACCCTGAGTGAGTGTTCCGCGTGGGTGCCCCAGAGGCATTCCTTGGTGGCGACTATGGACAGAGACCTCTCACTGCCAAGCGTTGTCATGGAAATGCTCGGCAGTGTGATGTGCTGGTCGGAGATGCGCTCCTTCTGCGATGACGTGATCCCGCGGAAGGAAGCTGCGGAGCGGGGGCGGGAAGAGGACGCCGCTGCAGACCCACTCCGCCGAAAACGACCGGGGAGGAGAAAGAAGCGCTACGTCCCACAGCCTCAATAGGTGCCGCAGGGATCTCAGTACTCCGAGATCCCCCTAGGTGTTGGAGGCCTGTATAGGTAGGCCGACCGTCAGGGCGTCACGGTAGCATGCGAAAGCGATTTCGTGGTGCTCACCGAAAAGACGGAGAGGTTTTTTAGCGGGTATACCTGGTGGACATGGGCGAACTCGGCGTCCAGGGCCCAGGGGAGTACCACGCCCCCCCCACACTTTCCATCAAGTGGGGGAAGCGCGTAACGCGTTTTTCCAGCGAGAAAATAAAGACCTTTCAAGAAAAATATCTTGGAAGAGCTTACCATGATTTCCACTTACAATAATACTAAACTTTTACGATCAGCGCTGTTACGAGATTACGTTAACTGATTCTTTTGGTTGTGTGTCATTAGTAAGTCATGACCCACTGACAAATGTTAGGTAAGCATCTCAGCGGCCGGATGTTAATTCTTATTTTATGATGCTGTAATATTATTATTGTTCTTTACTAAATATTTTAAAGAAAAGTACATTCCTCAGTGTTTAATAAAATAAAAAACTACCAAATTGATTTTTATGCGGTTTTCAGTAATGGACAGTGTAAATTTTTGAGGAAGATTACTTTAGGTTATGGTTTTGTGTGAATTGGCGCAAATGTTATGATTATTGTTAAAGCTGTAGGAAAAAATATGCTGACAAATCGAGTTAGACTATTCCAATCAAAGAAGGAATGAAGATGAACAAACCTTATATTTACGTATTCCATGAGATTTGCTGAAGGTTCAGCTTTACCTATTGTGCTCTAGTAAAGTTCTTGATTAATGTGTATATCTCCATTTATAATACCGCACTATTTTACTAATACAAAACTGTATTACTTATATCCACTTTAATTTTACTCCGCAAATATTTCGTCAACGTTCAAACTGCAGTTTTGATGTCACGTCAATTTAGTGTCAAATGTCTTATAGTTGGAATACTTAGACTATATATTATGACAAAAAATATTATAACTATTATAAATATGTTTTTCATCAAAAGTATAACACCTCGCCACATTGCCTCCACTGGTGACAGGAGGGCTGGTTCGTTTTTTGCCCAGAGGATCGGAATTGCGATTCAACGGGGAAATGCTGCTAGCATTCTTGCCACCATTCCACGCGGTCAAGATTTATACAGTAACTAGTTTTAGTTCATATTTGTTTATATTAAAGTTATAAATATTAGCTCAGGACTAAGAAAGTTAAATGCTGTTGTTGTATATATTACTAGCGACCCGGCTTCGCACGGGTACAATAATGATATTAAGTATACTGCAGAATTTGTTTATTTACGACATCACATTACAACTTCTAAAATTATCAATGTCTCTTTACTATATTTTCCATGTCAAAACCGTCCTCTCGAATAACTTTATCTATTAAAAAAAACGCATCAAAATCCGTTCCGTAGTTTTTAAGATTTAATCATACAAAGGGACATAGGGACAGAGAAAGCGACTGTGTTTTATACTATGTAGTGGTGACAATATGTTTTCACGTAAACTCTTATTCCACTTGAGCGAAGCCGGATCTAGTCATCAGTTATGTAATTAAGTTATTTGTAATGGTTAATGGTTGCTTTTGTTCGTATACTATGCGATCACGCATTGTCCCTCCGATTGAAACTATGAAAATGCCGTCGACACTTGCGTAATATTTTTGGACACAGTAATACAATAGAAGCGTGAATCGTATGGAATATTTATTCATAATGAAATTTAAAAAGGCCTTGGACATAAATTAGTGATATTTGTTTTTTTTTTTAATGAGCAAGAACTTAGTGGAGAAAATTATTATGCCAATTCACACAAGTTTAACTATGAAAAGAAAAAATAATTAAAATATTTAGAGAGTTAACATTTAAATAGATTATCACAGTAAGTCTGTTTACAAGATGTTAAGATCGAGTCGAGCGTCGAGTGTCAAATGTGTTTCTTACGATAAATCTTTTTTGTTTAAGTTTTGAAATACAGTGAAGTTATTATTAGAAACAAGTAAATAAATGACATGGGCGTACTCGTGGTGAGCTTCGTTTAAACAAAGCCCTTTTTTATCGGTCTTTGACCACCAATTACGGTGCTCGGAACGCCCTCGACTGACAAATTGCAGTGCACTGCGCGCCCTTTACGCAACATGGCCGACTGCTTCGGAATTTAAAATTAACAGCTATTTTTTGCATATATTGCATCTTTAATTAACAGACTTTGTTGTTGTTTTTTTAATTAACCAAGGAACTGTAAAACAACAATCCATAAATAAAGATTCTACTTTTGTTAATATTTTTTATATATTATTTTGATATTTATATTTATTTTAGATATACGAACGTAATGATAGTGCCGTGTAATACGTAAATTCGATGACATAGTATTGTATGTATACATTTGCAACATATTATAATAACTGAAGTAATAACAAAACATGTAAAAAACATGGTAATTTATAACTTTTTTGAGAGGTTTATATATATCGTTTTTAAGTAATTTCTTAATTCTTAACCTAAATACACTGTGTGCATAAAATGTACCCCTATCAACAATAAGACGAATGAAGTTATGATGAGTACCCTGCAAGATCAGCATGGCTGTATTGACTAACTTCTTGAGCAGAGAGCAAACCGTTCGCGCTTCAGCTTTTATTATATTGGTTAAATGCCACAATATTTCAAAACTCGATTACTGCATTTAAATGGACGTTTAAACTTTTCATACATCTCACATTTTTGCATGATATTTTTAACATTTTTATCGAATAGTCGCAAATTCAAGATAACAATTAAAAAGAATAATGACAGTGACATAAAAAAGCAGGTGCGTTAGTGCAAGCTGCGCGCGCGCTTAAATAAAAAATAATAATAAAATCCAATCGAATATGAACTTTGCTGTTTCGTGTTAAAGATTAAATTTCAATGAACGATGTCGTTTTCGCTACCGTAGCTGTGGGGGTGCGTCTGATATGATAAAATACCTACTCTGCATTATCATTGCAAAACAAAGTTGTTTCGTTTCTGTTATGTTTGAAATAACTTTTTTAATAATGAAGGCTTCGGGATATTTGTTACTTTACGACTTTCCTTACGAAATGTTTTTTTATAAAACTGTGTCATATACATATACAGTAATGTGAAAGGGAAAGTATGTTTGTTGATTTGTCTTTCTTTTGTTAAATAAAGGTGAAACAGTTATCGCATAAACAATACTTTATGCGATAAAATATGTCTTAAGATACTTTATTGCTCCAGAATAAAACGTGATAATTGCGATGAGATTTTTATGAGGCTTGAATTGGTTGACAGACCAGGAAATAGGCCAAGCGACGGTAAGTCTCCACATCTCAAAGACGTTATGTCCTTTTTTCTTGTAGACTTGTTAATTTTTGGAGTATATTGTAGTAATAATAAGCATTGCTTGTTAGATGGGTAGGTAGAGAACGGCTTAGACAAATCCCAGATCAAGTAAATTAGTCTTAAAATAAATAATTATAGATTTAATAAAGTTGTCTTATTAAATTAAATTGTTTGAACATATATCGCTTGTAATTAACAAATAAAAAAACACATAAAAATATAAAGCAACCCAATGATTTTACTACGGCGAGATAAAAAAATATCATAGATTAATTCCTCGATTAATTTTATTACTGGACAAAACTAAGTTTAATCATAGCTTATATCGTGGCAAGTAAACGAATTATGGGCTGCATCATTAAAAATACTATAAACGATAGCCTTACGGGCACTTTACAACCGTGGAGTGATCAAGTCGTCACTTTTGGCATTTCTACGACTTTTTTATGGATAGTAACATCCCCGTAGTTAAATATCTTATAAAAATTTAATTAAGTAGTAAAAACGGATAATTATAATGATTTATCTGTTAATTAATTCAAATGATCGTCCGGACGAAACGAAAATCGGATATATTATTCAATGTCCGCTAAATAAGAACTTTTAAAAAGATAGATGAATTTAAACAAAACAAAAGTTTAACAGTAACAGGAATTCAATTCAAATGGGCCGCCATTGTTGTCTGCCTACCGCTTTATTTGGCCGATTTTTAACCGCAACTTATCAGCGGTGATGAACGAGGGACGTCACTATTACGTTAATCGCCATCGATTAATTCCAGAACTCACCAACTCTATTATACGTTTTTGACAATACGTCACTTGTCGGATAGTTAATCAAAATCTGGCAACAAGTCACAATATATCAGAGCGTCCATTGTCCTTGTCGAGTTCGATTTTTAAATTCGGCTACCGGTCATTGACAGAGTAACGGATAGCTCATTGACAGTTCCGTGCGTGTTTGACAGTTTGACTAATGCTTGTCTATGGCGGGAATGTTTGGCGTTCGAGATTTGAAGGCGCAACTTTTGAATTAGGGTGTCAACGGTCAATATTATGGCTGTGTAATGGTTATCCAGTGCATTTTTATTATAGGTTTTATTCATTTTTGAACGAAACTTATATTTTCTTTACGTATAGCAATAGATATAAAAATAGCGTTAAATTGGTATCTGTATACCTTCTTTTTGATTTGTAAACAATCGTATACGGATTAAGTCCACAGTTTGATCGGATCGGATGTTCGATTTTATGCATAAGAAAAATATCAAGAAAAAAATATGGCCAGTATGTATGATATTAAAATTTAAATTACTTGTAATTTAATAACAAATGTGTTGTAATTTTATACTTTTAATAAATAAACATAACAATTTTCTCGTTAAAGAAACGATACTCATCTCAATACTTTCACGTTTCCTTGTCTTGTTAAAACATCGTTGTCAATTATCGCGTTACTCATCAATAATTTTTTAAACGAATACAAACTTTTAATAATCAGTCAAACACATCTTATACGAGTTATGAGAGATAAATTCGTTCAAATTGAGTCATTCCGAATCGACAACCAGGAATGTTGAGTGTTTTACTTTTATATATACAAAAAGCAATTCTATTATTTATCACGACTCTATTACAAGGTGATAAAGTTTAAAATTCTATAAGTAATGTTTTTAAATGGCAAATAGAACGTGGTTAGGAGCTGTTCGATCGGTTCGTTCGATTAGAGCCGAGATGTGTTATCTGGCTGGAAATATTCAAAGGAGGTTGGAATGTCAACCGCCTTATGTTCCATGGTTTGTTTGTTTAGTTGGGAGCACAGATAACGTAGATAGAACTAGAACGTCCCGGTCTTATTTAAATTTAGAATTATAGGGTTACCGTCTTGGGTTTTTAATTTATATTCGTTTTTAATCAAATGTTCGAATAAAATTTGAACGCAGGGTTACTATTAAATATCCATTGATTATTTAAGAATTATTTATATGACGACTTAAATTAAAATACAGATAAAAAAAATTATATTGTAAATTTTCCGAGAGAAAAATTGACTTAGCTCAACCCAGTTAGTAAATTGACCATTTAAAAATAAAATTGTACTACACATAAATATTAGATATAAAAATACATACCTACATATATAATACTTACTATGGGTAATATTTAATTGACTCTTATTTATAATTTTGCACAAAATATATTATTGATTCTATTCGTCTATATTATGTGATAAATATTCGATCATAATTATTATCATTGACTGCCTCGATGATTTCGTGGCTAAATATAAGGCCGAACTCAAGGTCCCGGATTTAAACTCCAAGCTGAGCCGAAAAATGATACTCGGGTATTTGTAATAAAAAAATCTCAGTGACATCCTGGTGTCGAGAATTTAGAAGTATGTACACTCTCGTCTTTCGCAAAACACGTAAAGCCGTGGTCTTGCGCTCGAACTCTATCCGATTGTGTCGTACTTACTCTTCTATCGGATTATGAGATTGAGAGAGGAAAAAGATAGATGACTTACACCTGTGTTTGCGCACACTTGTAGACAATAACACATCCTGCGTAGTCCGCTGGTCTCCCTTGCGATTGGCTGCTGCGTGTCTGTGCCTTAAATCGTTCATAATTAAAATGATCATTGTTTTTATCCCACATTTTTATTGAAAACTAGCGGTGCCCGCGAACTTATAGAGATTAACCGGAACAAACAGACAGACAGACGGACAAAAATTGTAAAAAATATTATTTTGGTAGATATATTTACCGTGTATACATACATATGCATTGAGTAACAAATGCCTATTTTAATATTACAAACAGACACTCCAATTATTTTATATGTATGTATAGATATTTAAGTTCATCAAATAATAATTAATATAAAATCGGTTTACAAATAAGGCATTAAAATGTTTTGTCTTTGCCTATATGAGCTTAGCGAACATTGTAGATGAAGTTAAATCCATTCGTAAACCGACATTTAAAATAATGGCGGCGGTAAAGGGTAGAGTTTTAAATATGAAGTTGAGTTAAATTAGTTCAATTTCTATGTAAGTATATAATGTCGGTTAATGTTGAAATATTTGCGTGACTCGTGTATATATTCTTGTTAAGTTATTAATTGTAAAGGCCTTTAATGTTACTTCTAGTTTTATATATAAACGCAAACATTTAATTTTAATAAAAATATTTTTCTAAAATACTGGCAACCCAGATTATTAAACTTTTATTTTTCGTAACAGCTAGGCATAACAGTCATCACGATATACGAGTAATTGTTATAAAAAAAGTGTACGTATAGAGTATTTTTAATCTGTGTAAGTTCAAAGATAATGCTGCGTTGTTTTCGATACTATCATTATATTCATAGATCGAATTGAAGATTGAATGAATAATTATCGAATGGAATTTAAAGTCATCGAGAGAACTGGTTAATACCATTAAGGCAAGTCTAAATGTCAATAGTTTCGGGGGGGGGGAGGGGATGGAGGGGTGTTGGTTAGTAATTACAATGGTCTGGGCGTGGCGCGGCGCAATTAGTGAAACACGCGATGCAATGCTTCGAATTTTACTTACATTACGAAATGTAGTTTTTATTGATCTTTTCAGCCTGATATGTTTTTGTTTCAAATTGAATTGTATGCTTATAAAGGAAATTATATAAAATTAAAAGCTTATTATAAGAATTAATATTCAAAATATACCTATCATGGACATTTCTATCATCATCATCATCATCATCATCACCTCTTTTTTGTCCACTGCTGGACATAGGCCTCTCCCAGTGCACGCCACTGTGGTCTTTCTCCGGCTACTCGCATCCAGCTCCTGCCTGCTGCTGGATATTTCTAGCTGTTATTTATAAATAAAATAATGGTATTTCGGTATAAATTTTTTTTCACGATATATTGAAAATATTTTATTAAGAGTAGTTCGATTATTAAGACGATAGCACTTCTTAGATATGATTATAATATATTATTCTGTTAGTGTACTCCAATTTATCTGAGGCTTACGATGTAAAGCTTTGCTTTACAAATACAACTTTAAAAGTAAAGTAACAGCCTGCAAATTTCTCACTGACAGAGAGGGTTTGGAACATATCTATTCCACTACGCTGTTCCAATGCGGGTTAGTGGAATGCACATGTGACAGAATTTTGATGAAAGTAGACACATGCAGGTTTCCTCACGATGTTTTCCTTCACCGCCAAGCACGAGATGAATTATTATAAAGACAAATTAAGCACATATATATACACATATAGTGGCGCTTGCCTGGGTTTGAACCCGCAATCATCGGTTATGATGCACGCGTTGTAACCACTGGGCCATCTCAGCTCGCTTACGAAGGCGTAGGTTATTATATGCTTTTATTTAAGCTTAGACGTTACGGTGTTCAAGATAAAATGCTTGACTTCATCGTTGTACGCTTAAGTTAATCAATTTAAGAGGTTTTGATCAACACTGTAAATATTTCTGTATCTGTACTAAAGAAGTTCTTACACTAGAATCAGTTTTTCAGACAATGTATCACATCACACGAAAAACAACCTTTAATTGGGAAACTCACAATTACGGAGGATGTATGCACTTCTGAATATATAGTAAATAAACATTGATTTTTTTTACATTAAAATTTAAGCTAATTGTTTATGTACTAAATACAAGGCCAGATTTCCATTCTGGATAGTTTAATTTATTTATTTGTGACAAGTAATTGACTCACAATTACGATTATACGATTTGATATTCGCCTATATATCAGATATATCTTTTATATATCTTTTCTCTAAAGCAAATAACTTTGTGGTCTCAAAACACGTTCTAAAGATATTCTCTCTGTTACAAACATTTAAAAATAGGATGCCAAGTAAAATTATCTTAACAGAATGAGAAAGAGTGAGATTATGAATGCAAAGCAAAACATATAAATATTAACAATTCATTTTTCAACAATAAATTAATATTAATTTAAATAATTGTATTTAACTAACTTGACTTTGTATTTTTTAAATGTGGTAAAGAGTACTCAGTTTCTTGCCGGTTTTTCTAGGTAGAGTCTTCTTTCCGAATCGGTGGTGGCTTCACTTCCTTTTAAAAAGACGATTCAAAAGTGCTCGTAAAAGCCAACTTGAATAAACTTTATTTTGATTTGATTTAATATTCAATTCAGTGGCAAACTAGCTATTAATAGTACTATTAATATCTACTACTATATCTATGTTAACCTTGATAGGCCACAACGTATTCTATAGAAAGCTGATCGATATTCTAAACTTAATGGATTTTAAGTACTTTTCCATTTTAAATCGATATTGTTTTCCGCGTTAAATGTAAACATTACGAATTAATCTACTTGTCTCTTGAGGAATAAGGCGTGAATTTCTTAACCACAATGAAGTGAATGATAAATCTCGGTAAAGTGACGCTTAGTTGCTTTTTTAAATGTGCCTAAAGAGCGCAAGGCATGAAGTTATAGTGCTTAAAATATCGTTGAAATAAATAATAATAATGAGGGGATAAATAATGTAAAAAAGTATAAATTAAATTCTAATTAAAACTTTATATAATTTTAACAATAGTTTAAAAATTTAAGTATTAATATTAGAAATACATGTCCATATATAATGAAACTGCTGGTTGAATTATAAAAGAAAAAAAAAGCATTTGTTTTGGATGAAAACATGAATTTGTTTCTCGTAACAAAAATTGGTATATTTTAACCGCAATTTGTCGCAATAGATACAACAGTGGATTGTTTCATTCCGACTCCCCTTAAATCATCGTTTTAATTCATTATTTAAGCGAGTCACTTTAAATATTCGCTCAAACTTAACATCTATATAAATATTTGAATGCAGGACAGAACTCGTGCCTTATTTGACTGAAAATAACTTGATTGAAAGATTGATGACATTATTAAATATATTGACATGAAATGGGTTTAAATAATAAATAAATATGAGACAACATCACATACATTACTCTGATCCCAATGTAAGTAGCTAAACCACTTGTGTTATGAAAATCAGAAGTAACGACGGTACCACAAACACCCAGACCCAAGACAACATAGAAAACTAATGGTAATCTACATCGACTCGGCCGGGAATCGAACCCGGGAACTCGGAGTGGCGTACCCATGGAGGTCGTCGAGTTTCAAGCCTTTATAATTTTAATTCAATATTTTTTACACACACGCAAGCATAACTATACAAACTTCCTTTCCTTTACTACATAAAATAGCTGACAGAAAAAGATTACATGTATATAATATAATATATTAGTTATCACACCAGTATAACACGGTTTGATGTTATGGTTCATTTTGTCCCACTTTGTTACCAAATGAGGGGAAATTATGTAAACAAATCGATATTATTATACAATTTAATGTTTTGGCAATGCATGTCTGTACTATATTCCAGTGTCAGGCGGAGTAACATTAAACAAACCTTAGATGTCCAAAATCCATGTAATTTGCTATTAACTCTGTATTACGTACAATAATAATTGCAGGCAGGAACTGGATGCTAGCCGGAGAAAGACCACAGTGGCGTGCACTTGGAGAGGCCTATATCCAGCAGTGGACTTAAACGGGCTGATGATGATGACGTACAATAAACTATTCTCGATAAATTAATCCATATATTTATAATACATACAATTTCCAGTGAAATCTCTAAATCCACTTTGATTCTAATTCCCAAGTTTCGATAACAACTTTACAGTTAATCGAAACGATGTTTTATAAGTTTTTCGTAAATACCATTGTATTATTTTGTTTTGGTTGTCAACCGAAATATTAAAAAAAAAAAAACAATATACTCTTTATTGTACACCAATGAACACACACATATAAAAGTCACATTAAAGAAAGATGTAAAAGAAGCGGCCTTATCACTCGAACAGCGATCTCTCTTTTTAATCCAAGTAACCTTAATGCAGAGAAAATAAACTCAAACTCAAATGACTTTGTTCAATGTAGAAGCATTACAATTTCTTATTAATAGTCAAATATAATATAAACAGAGGTAGCTCGCGTTTAATAGCTTAAGCAAGTCAAGCCTACTTGCAAAGCATAACGAATAGTTACTATTCCATTTATTAGTACTGGCGAACCGTCTCGGCTTCGCACGGGGGTAATTGTGATACTAAATATACTAAAGATTTTTTTTTGTGTTTTAGTATATTGTCCATATAATATATACAAAAACCTTCCTCCAGAATCACTCTGTTTATTAAAATCGAACGCATTAAAATCCGTTGTGTAATTCAAAAGATCTAAGCATATATATGAACAGACAGCGGTAAGCGACTCTGTTTTACTTACTATGTGATCGCGCCAATGAATGAAGATGGAGAAATGAGAAGAGTATTTTGCTCTTG
The DNA here is from genome assembly GCF_905220365.1 of Vanessa cardui. Classification (NCBI taxonomy): domain Eukaryota; kingdom Metazoa; phylum Arthropoda; class Insecta; order Lepidoptera; family Nymphalidae; genus Vanessa; species Vanessa cardui. The sequence goes on along the minus strand of NC_061142.1, from coordinate 1,450,929 downwards.
TATAATAAATTTAATCAATTTGACATAATTTATGATATTATTTGACGTCCAAGTCTACAAGCGCAATCTTTTTTCTTAAAAAAAATGATGTCTCGATTTACAAAATTACGTTTTACGGCTCGAAAACTTTGTTGTCAAAAATTTCGTCACATGTCAACGTCACATGAAGTCAAGGTCAAATTTGTTTATTTATCATTACCCCACCAAAGAGCTTCCTCCACTAGAATAAAATAATCATTTACGTGAATATAGTCACAAGCACAGCTCGTTTTCCCTACATAATATGTCGTATATATGTCGTTTTTCTAATTGCAGCGTGCAGGGTGGGGGGTGGGGCGCTCTGCAATTTGCAGCGCACGCGACGTCACAGTGACTGATGTTGGTCAGGCTTTTACTGCGGAATTCGACCACCAATCATAGCATGGTTTTTGTGTCAAATTAAGTATAAACGATTGGCATGGAGTATGGTGATAAATAATTTGTAATACAGGTTTGATATACGAGTTATTGACGCACCACTGAATTTTCATGAGCTTTATCATCGAGGTTAGAACGCGTACATCTTAACCGATGATAGCGGTTCAAACGCAGGCCAGCACCACTGAATATTCACGTGCTTAATTTGTGTTTATAATTCAACTCGTGCTGAAGAATCCTCCATGTGTCTACTTTCATAAAAATTCTGCCACATAAGGGTACAGCGTGATGGAATTCTCCTCAAGGCGAGAGCCAGCAGTGATAAATTTACAGGCTGTTGTTGTTGTGCTTTATCAAGTTAATAATATACTGCGTGACACTTGTATGTTGTGTCGGATGAAATGACTATGATGGAACTATGTATATCAACCATCACCACTACATCGATATAATCGATATAAGCTTATTCGATATCGATATTTGTAGGCCTTTATTTCCTTATAAGCTATCATTTTTAAATTTAGAACATTTTTTTAATAAAACGAAGTTAGAGTTGTAAATATACCGGGCATTGGAAAGCACGTAAAGCTATTGGTCCCGCGACCCACTGTCTAGTCAACCATTAAATTATGAGATAATCCATCATAAGAATTAAATTAAAATTGTGTTATAACTTAAACTCAATCTGTGTGATATCCTGTGGAATTTCCTAATCCTTGAGATCCGCTGTTGTTGAAATTCTGCCAAGAGATATATATAGGTATTCCGTTATTTTCCGAGAAAATCATTATTACATTTTATATTAATAAAAAATATACTACGCAAAACACGAACGGCTATTATTTAACCTCCTGTAAAAGTCAATTTCATTACTCGAAAATTTCTTAAAAAACAGATTTAAGTTTAATTTATATGTTAAAAAGTAATCTTATCAATGTAATTAACTCGAAACCAAATTGAAATTACACTTATACATAAAAACACAAATCACTGGGTTTCACGCATTTAAAGAAAAGCAGGATATTATTTTTAAAGAGGTTATATGTAAATTAATTTGTATTAAATGTTCGTTCAGTAATTTTGTAATACGATTGTTATAATTTACAATATGCGATGTGAAATCGTTAAATGGTTAATATTATGTACTTTATTACAATAAACGATCAACACTTGTAATTTTCCGTACAATTAATTTTATTGAGAATAACAATATTCGAACAAGAATGGTTTGTTAAACCATTAAACTAATTTAATATGGAAATACCACCAGAAGCTATTGCTATTTTACTATGAAATATTAATCTCCAAAGGGAAACGTTTTTTTTAATTTTATAAAAATCATTAATATAATTATGTTCAAGGAATTCAGAGGTAATCTGACGGTATGTTGACCAAAATGTAACTAAAAAAAATTAAGTCCTGAAATGTACATTAAAATTTTATAAACGTATTTTTCATAATTCCTACACTCATAAAAAATCAGAAATATGCAAAATAGAATTTCCCATTTAAAATTTAATGAATTCAACGGCAGGTAAATTGCGATGGTTAAAATAACCATAGTTAAATTACGAATGACGTAATAATGCAGTAAAGCCAAATAACTCGGTGTTTCACCACATTCGTTACAGCGGCCATGTTTGTTTTTGAAGCGCGCGAAATTGTCCAGATTTCGCGCGCTTTTCAACTGTTATGTTTACATCTGACAAAAATACATTCAGTTTTGGATATTACGTTATTCCCTAGCATTTAAGTAATATATACTTACTAATAATTTGAAGGTAAACATTTATAATATAAAATAAGTAACACGTGTAATTTGACAACATCATTTGTTATGTAATAAAACTTAAAAAGTTGTGTTGATTATAAATTATTATTATAATTTAGCTAATTTAATTGATTTTTTAATTCTAGCAACACGACGAATTATTTTTTTTGTAACATAATCATATCAATTCGGGGGATTTTGAAATATTTGTGGGAGAAATAAGTTAATTTCTCTATAGATTACAAAATAATATATATAACGAGGAGTTAGGCATCAGCTCGTTATCAGATATATGGTATTCAAAACATAAGTCTAGTTGTTCACTTAGTAATGTCTTTCTTTTCGATATCCTTTCAAAAAATACCTTTTTCCACTGTCATGTGTTCTACGTCATACAGACGTCGCCAGTATATAGAATAAATAATAAATAAATCCTTATTAGACTTTTTGACGTTTCGACATATATATCACCAGAATTACACGAACGCACAAAACATTTATTTCCATTATTTTAGTACAGGTAAAAACATAATGTTGTCTTAAATTTTCGCGATTACACATTGAAATAAAACTAGTTATAACGGATTTGAATCGCATGTATTAATTATTTTTGGCATCCCGACGTTTCGAGCACTTTACAGCGTTCGCGGTCACGGGTCTACCCGTTAATATACGCGATTCAAATCCGTTATAACTAGTTTTATTTCAGGTAAAAACATTTTTTAAAAAGCAGTAGATATAGAACATATATAAGGCATGTTATTCGTTTTACAATGTACGTTTCAGGAATAGTTAAACCTATATGTCGTGAGATAAGATACATAGCACTTGCTGATGCAGCTTCAGCTTTGTTACAGTGGGTGATGGCTTCCTCTCTTTGCAACTTTCTGTGACTCATTCAATGTTTGAGCATTATCGGATTTTTCCGGCGAAAATATAATTAAATTGAAGAAATAGGTCTATCTTCTCATGACCTGAATGAATGCTTATAGAGAACATTTTCTTTTGAGATCGATATTAATAACAATAAAAAACATTTCAACAAGTAAATTAACTATCATTACAGGCGTTGCCATATGTTTGTTATCAGTAAACCAATATTCAGATTAACCAGAGCTAAGGTCTTTCTAGAAGACATTCGAAATATCTAAACACACTTTATTTTTCTCCTTTAAAATGGCTTTTGCAAACACAAGTGACTATCTTTGTAGGTGTATGTTGAATGCCATTATAAATTTATGTTAGCAATTTTTTAACACATTTAGTTTATAGGTGAGTTGGTATGTTGTCTTATCCACAGATATAGGTAAACATCCTAACTCGACCTGTCGTACTCAGAATAGGTTATACCTAAATCAGTGCATATTATACCTAGTTCGTATATTTCCTAAGCATTTTCCTTAACTGGTGAGAAGCAGCAAAACTTATCCAGGGTTAAGAGCATCACAAGCCGATTAAATCCGAACAAATATGAGATCTTAGGTCAATTGTGTTATTTATATTAAAAAAAAAAAAACATATAATGACCTCTTAAAACCTCGAGGCGGGCGAGGTTGTTTTTTATTAGAGTTTGAAGGAAACCCGGCATTAATCCGTCTGCATGAAAGCCGCGGCCTGCCGGGACGCGGCGGGGGGCTGGCAGGTGCTCCGTGCTTCGAGAAAAAAAAAATGGTGAAAAAAACGATCTGACAAGAAACTATGTTTTTAGTATATCTGGTGCCGTATGTGTTTTGTTAATTTTTTTATACAATAATAAGCTTAAATGATAATTTTACAATATGACACTTCGGAATAGATACACCTAATAATTATATTTATATATTTTATATTATTGCAACTATATAATATAATAGGTATAGCAATAATACAATCTAGCGATCTATCAAATAGTTCAATTAAAAAAAAAAACATGATTATCAATTAGCTGTCTAATTTGTAAATTATTTTATTAAAAAACAATGCAGCATTGGGAGATAATAATCATAACAGACTCATATTTAAACATTTTCCCACGAGACCCTAATATTTAAAAAAAAATACATGCCCCTTGCACTCGCGTCTCGACTGCGCGGGCGCAGCGCAAGCAGAACCAATCGCTCAGTTATGGGGATACGATTATTTCTTATTTTTGAGACATTTCGCCTTATAGTGACGTTAGTTCACACTAGGATTTAATAAATTCCGTCATTGAACTAACTTTATGATCAAATAACGTTTAAGAACCATTATATAAGTCTGCAGTATGTTTTGCGATGTAATGGTAATGGATTGGTTCTGGATTGCTTGACCCATTGGCGTTCTAACTTCTAGGACAAGCTATAAGCTTAATTAAATGGGTAAATAGCAGGAATGTTATGTATGTACATATATGTAATATCAGGACTGGATATGGATACGAATACGGATACCGGATTGGCCGATAATGTCGGTTGTTTTCAGTTACGAGTATTAATGTAAATTATTAAGAAATTGTAGGGGGGAAAATTACCATGCAACAGTTTGACTTTATTTGTAAGCTATTATTTGGTGCTAATTATAATTTTAGAAAAGAACAAGTAGTGTTAAAAACCTATTAGGTACTGGTATAACACTTTGCAAATATACTGTAATAATTATTTTTTTCTAATTTATAAATCTGTATTTTTACTCTCTCAAAACTGTTTTTTTTTTCAGTTACATTTTAGCAATCCAGTTATACGCTTAATCCCAAATACTGAAGAAACAAATCGGTTTATGAGTGACGAAAAGTAAGAAAAATTTAAGGAGTCTTTTAAAAATAACATTACGGTAATTGGTCAAAAGGTGTGGTGTTCGTTTATGCTTTATCTCGAACATAAGTATGTACTAGCATTTCCATTTTGATTTATGTATAGATGAAATATATGTATATTAAAATTGAGTGGACAAGTAACGCGTATAATATTTAAATTACCAACTTGCACACAACATTGTCGTCTGGAATGGTGGCAGGAACGCATTTCCACATTCGCAATTCAGATTCTTCCCACGAAACTAGCTTTAATATCATCAGGAAATGCGAAGAACTTTATTGAAGTTTATAACCAAACATTTGTATTAATTTATTCGTAGTGAACCGCTTAAAAAGAATCCGTACTTTGAACTTACTTGACTTGTAAAATGGCGATTTAGGAATGCTTACTACGTATTAAGGCGTTCTTGAATTAAATGTACCTCAATATATCATATATTCGCAAATGTGGCTTCGCAAGGGTGCAATACTGATACTAAATATACTACAGATTTTTTACATCACATTAGAAACTTCCAAAATTATCAGTGTTACTTTATTATATTGTCCATGTATTGTAGAGAAAAACCTTCCTCTCGAATCACTCTATCTATTAAAAAACCCGCATCAAAATCCATTGCGTAATTTTAAAGATCTAAGCTTATATAAGGACAGGCAGTGGTAATCGGCTTTGTTTTAAACTATATAATGATAATGATGATAATGAAAATGAACGTTCGAAATAGTGTTCGTCATAACGACTAAGAGATTCTAGGTTCGAGTCCCAGTTCGGTTCAGCGAAAATGTTAATGAGTTTTTCTGTCAAAAATAACTCCCGTGGGTATAATATATATATATATAGGAAGGAAAACATCTTGAGAAAACCTGCATGTGTCTAATTTCATAGAAATTGTGCCACATGTGTATTTCACTAACATGCATTGGAACAGAGTGGAGGAATATGTTTCGAACCTTCTCAAAAGGAGAAGAGGCCTTAGCCCAGCAGTGGGAAATTTACAAATTCTTGGGTATCATATCGGCAACTGACAGATTACTATAACCTGGAAAAATTGTAGGTCCTACTGTTCAAACCGCAATGCCAGATTCCATCGAATTATAATAGTCAGTGCACTCATGTCTGTGGACACTTTTTAGTCTATTTGTTTCTCTCATGCGAACTGCTGACCGTACTCGGTCAATAGGACATAATAATCACATACAGATTACATTTGAAGTACTTGCAACTAGTACCACCTATTTATATTTTATTAAACTGGCAACTTTCCAATAGCAAGCGGGACTTTCTACCATTAAGTTCGACCTGACGTCTGAAACCACGATTGACAGCGCTGCATTATTTTTCATTAGTGTGATGTCACATAAACTATAAAACGAATATTTCATTTAAATTGCCGACGTATTTATTGAACACTCTTATATGTGGAACACGAGGCGGACATAACATCTATTCGCATTTGCAAGTCAATCTTAAGACAAGCTGATATTCTTAATTGCGTCGTATTATATATCAGCTGACTGGAAAATATTTTTGTAAAGGTTATCTTTGTATCAATATCATTGTATCAAAAGACATATAGCCTCGCATATATTTTCTTTCCGATTAAGGAAAACCCTACACTGCAGGACAAGGTATGATTTATTAATACTATATACACATAATACATGAGTACATGGAAGTTTTGCAGCTATTGTTCAATTTTATCTCAGATTCGGTAGTGTAGTTATTAAGAATATGTTAACTTCACCAGTAATTAATAATTTAAATGACAATACTTTTGATTAATTTAGAGAAAGAGTATTCGCTCCTCAATACTGGGAATATGTTTTTTTTTTTGTTTATAATTCGAGAGTTGTTTATAAGTAAACCATTATAAATATTTACATTTTGTTATTTTAATGCTCTTTCCAAACATCTCGCCAGTATTTCAAAATTGCGATGGATTTATTAAAGCACTGTTCGCTTACAATTGACAAATGACATATTAAAAAAGTATACGCACATAAAAAAATAGTCATTGATCATATGTAATTGAATTCCTTGTTTAATATTTTTAGATGGATATCCCCATGAGATTATACCTGTTCTTGCCACGACTGTAACCTAATGCAGTGCAACCTTAATATAATGAACCTAAATATAACGAATTCCTCGTTTTAACAAATAATTCGTAATCCCCTTGAATTGTCCATAAGAGTCAATGTAAAATATACCTTTGCATTGCGAACATTTTTTGCGAACAACCTCTTTATAACGAATTTTCAAGTATAAAGAAAAAGTATAAATACCTCTAATAAACGAATGTTGTCAATCCAAAACCTATATATAAAGTTCCCATCGAGATATGTACGCACTTTTACGGAATTTATTGCATTTTATTTTGATTATTTATCTAAGAAAAAGTTTTTGTTACCTAGCTAATTGTTTTTAAATAGAAAATACAAAATACATACTTTGATCAAATGTGTTATCATTTATTAGTAGAAGTTGTTCGCTATAACAAGATGAGTACGTAATGTTGAGGTGAATTTTTTTACTTCTTTATAACGAATTTCAGACCGACCTAACCTCAACATAGCAAACCTCATTTCAACGAATTATTTGATATAACGAATATTTACTTATTCCCTTGCGATTTGTAATATCGAGGTTGCCCTGTAATAAAACTTTCTTACGCAAATGACTGATGTTCAAGATTGAGCGATCCTACTAATCATATCCTATTAATATTATAAATGCGAAAGTTTGTGAGGATGTATGTATGTTTGTTACGCATTCAAGAAAAAACTACTGACAGGATTTGGATGAAATTTTACAGTAAGACAGGTTATACATTAGAATACCACATAGGCTACAGTTTATAACGATTTTATGTAATTTATCTATAATATAATATATATCACTTCTGCGAAGTCAGGTCGGGTCGCTAGTAATTATATTCAAAATAGAATGGATCAGTCTTTTTTAAATATTACAATGTTTACATTGTAACATTATAATGGCATCCCAATTCCAAATACAGCAAAATACTTATCCTTTTAATTTTCAAAGTTACTTACAGAAGAATTTAAGGTTTGTGCACATGACACCACAGTTGCTCCGGCGTTGGATTGCAATTATATGTACCTACATACAAATCATCAGAGCACTAACGCCGTTTATATTGTCAGGCTGTTTAAATAGATAATAACTCGACATGTATAGCATATTAATGTTGTCAGAAAAAAAAACATTGAATAATTGTTCTACTAATAATGGCAAGAGCAAATGACGAGCGCAGAAATCAGTATCTAAATATTTCTTCTCTTAGTTTTACAAGAAAACAGGACATCTCTGTCGTCGTACATAACGAAAAATCATAGGAATATGTAGAAATGAGTACATATATTATGTCGTCAGTGAGAGGTGACCTGCACACGATACATACTTATACTTATTAATTCACTAAGTTTCGTCCCGGCGCCGGTGTTGCAGCGCCATGTACCCGAGGCCTTAGGTCTTTGACTCTGCATGGCATAAAATTGCAATTTCAATTTAACCCCCCTCTGAGAGGATCATAATAGAGTTGAGATCAATAAAATCATAATTAATACGATTCTTACCCGCAATAATGAGATCTATTCCTTTGGGATTAAAGGTTAATTTGATATTTACATAATTTGAAAACATAAAACTTGAAGCCCTAATAAAATGAGAGAATATTATGTATGTTTATTTTAACTGATGATGTTATTTTAGCAATATTGTTTTACTAACTAACTTTTATTTATATAGTCTGTAAATGGTATGGATATTTCACTAAAATTTGAATAACATTATATTTTGGGGTAACTCAATGTCTATATTTTGATCAAAGTAATCACAATGGTAATACATATGAATTCGTTTGGATTACTTAAAACGATTTTGATATACAAAGCTTCCTTAACAACGTTTAATATCTACTTTGCCATTAAAACAGGTATTATACGACACAATTTATATGTAGCATCGGCAAAATCCGTAAAACAGATCACATACCATTTAAGTGCGTCACCAAAATCTTCAATCTTTATCTATTCGTTGTGCGAAAATGAACTTTATACAAATGTAATAATTTGTAATGTCATATAACCAAAATCATTCGTCAAATTGATGATTGATTATTTTTTTTATTTGTCGATGCTACATTTATTAATTCAAATAATTGTATTTAACTAACATGAATTTGTATTTTTAATGTTAAAAAAGAGTAACTACTGAGTTTCTTGCCGGTTCTTCTCGGTAGAATCTACTTTCCGAACCGGTGGTAGCTTCACTTAATTGTAAAATGACGATTCAAAAGTGCTTGTAAAAGCCTTGATTTATTTTTGTCTTATACTTGTTTCTCCTAGGACTACAAGGAGCAAACCTTTTACATATAACTCTATATCAATATTAGTTCTATTGTATGCACTACAAACACCTTTTGATTAATATATCCTTATTTAAAATACATAACTATTACTTTAATTTTATTTAAAAAGTTTCAACAAAAACTTTGGGCTTTTATAGGGCTCAGTGCTAGCCCTTCTGGGTGTAGTCCCTGTAGGTAGCACTGACACAGAAAAAAGTAAAGTATTTCTACTGGCAAAAAAAACAGTATGGTTGTGTTCTGGTTTTAAAAGTGAGGCAGTGAAACTACAGGCACAAGAGAGATTTTAGTTCCCAAGGCTAGTGGCATATTGGTTTGGTTATATTATTGGTTGGCATATTGGTGAGAAATGCTTCATTGAAAACGTAACGTTTGTTACATACGGAATTTATGTGTATGGACGATGGCGACCACTTACCATCCGTGGTGGCCTATTTGCTTGTCCAGTTATCTATTGGATAAAATAAAATTTTCAATATCTCGACATCGAGCCATTTAGATGTCAGAATTGATTATTTGTGTTTACTTCTCTCGTGATTGGAAAAGGCTATTTATATACATACATAGCAATCTATCAATATAATGTGGGGAAAAAGTAAGAGCAGGAGAAGAATTCAAGAAGGTTATAGAAACTGTTTGAGAATTGCAAATCGTTCTTAGAGAAGCACTTTGTTCTATATCAACTCTAGAGGACTCTGCAGCTCATCGATACCGTTCAACCATTTCGTAAGGGCAACCTAGAGAAGTAAAAAATCGCAGGTTCTATCTTGGACCCTTTGGCATATTATCATCCTCAATCCAAACCAAAGCTTTAAGCTTATATGGAGAAGTAAAATAATAATAAAACAATATTAGTAATTCCTTAAACTGGCACATTGCAAAAAATATTTTTAAAAGAAAAAAAAAAACAAAAGGCGTGTTATATACTTCTAAATGAATGTGTTATATTATTTAATGCGTTGTAATATAATCGATGAATTATATAATGTATATGATATAAATCGTTACCGAGTGCGTCGACCGGAGCCTTGACCGTTGCAGAGAAAGTGGCCGGGCCGCATGCTTATCTAACGTACAAGTATCTTGATCCGATTGTGAAAAGGAAAGAGGGTATGTCTTTAAGACTGACTTTTGAATGCGGCTTTATTTGCACACGTGAGCACGTTATAATTTCAAGAGGACAGTATCAATTTGGATTTTAACCCATTTGCATAAAACAGGAGGTTTTTTTTCTGTTGTGTCTTTATGTCTATTGTAAATTAGTACATAATCGATATTAATATGACAAAACATTAACAACTTTTCAAAGAACATAGCAATAAATGGGCACATATTTGGAGGGAAAATTTTCATAGAAAATAAAAAACTGATAATCGATTTGATGATATCCTTTGGAGCGATATCCGGCGAGGAGTTTCTTCTGCAGACTAGAAAACTGCACAGAACTTCATATGGTAGCATGCAAGTATACCTATCTATTCTCTTATCTCATCGTTGCAAATCTGTTATTGAAAGAGTTCGACGCAGAACTCTTACGAAATGCCACTGGGAAGCAGGACTGCACGCCTATAGGCCCAATTATTCCCAATTACAGTGTAAAAAAAGTAAAGTAAGAAAAGTAACAACCTGTACATTTCCCACTGCTGAGATAAGGCCTCTTCTTCCGTTAAGAAGAGGGTTTGGAACATATTCCACCACGCTGTTCCAATGCGGGTTGGTGGAATGCACATGTGGCACAATTTCGATGAAATTAGACACATGCAGGTTTTCTCACGATGTTTCTTCACCGCCGAGCAAGAGATGAATTATAAACACAAATTAAGCACATACTCATTGCGGTGCTTGCCTGGGTTTGGCCGCAATCATCGGTTAAGATGCACGCGTTCTAACCATGGGCCATCTCAGCTAATTACAGTGTAAGCATTACTATCTTCTTGATTTCGGGCTGTTCTGTGAATATATTTTGGAGGCTGAAAAACTTAATATGTATTCTATTAGTCCATCCCATGTTCATCGTATAGGAATACGTTTTGAGTTTTCATAAACTAGCTACTGCAACAAATCTGTTGATTACGAACATTTTGTTACAATATCTGTAGTAAAACTGCTTGGCATTTATTTGGCTTTGGCTTTTGACTTTTATAATATAATTGGTAGTAAGTCGGGTGAATGGGATACCCGATGGTAACTGCTCCCCACTGCCAATAGACATAGGTACCATCTGAAATGCGATACCAACCTTGGGAATTAAGACGTTATGTCCCTTGTGCCTGTAGTTACATTGACTTACTTACCTTTAAAACTGGAACACAAAAATGCTAAATGTAGGTACTTACTTAGGCGGACTGCACAAAGGCCCATTACCGACTAAATATTTTGTGAAGAAAGAAAAGGTAGAGATTAACTTAACAATATGCAGACATTCAGTAAAAATATTGAAACTAACTTCAATTCAAAACTGTCACTTTAATTACAAATATAAAAAAGCCGTTAATATGTATAAAATTATTTTGAATGGAAGTTTGTTATTTGTTACTGACAAAATATTATTTTAACTATTTTTTTTTAAATATAGAACACGTTAATACTAAGTTGTCCAATTCCACTTTTTATAATTTGTAGTAATAATTTTAAAATGTTAATATTCGTAATACACGTAAGAAAATTTTAAAACGATTTCATTAATTACTTTACTATTGAATTTTTAATTTCGGTGTTCTTTTTTTGTAATAAAGGTTTTTGAATTAGACAGCATATAGAAAGTTTTTTTTTATCTTTTATACTAAGACCAGGAAGGTTATTTTTTTGAGCATTAATTTCTGTTTAGAGTGCGCGTTCTATAAAAAAAGTGTTTACCTTGTTAGCTTCCTAATAGAAAAATTAACGGATAAATAACTTATACTAACAAACATATTCAGAGAAGAGTTAACAATAAGTCATGTTTCTAGTTGTGTCGCCATTTAAATGTTGTTTTGAAATAAATAAGGAGTAGCCGTTAAATAACGTTAACAGCTGTTTCTATTAATTCCAATCTAACCTTTGCAGGGAAAATGTAACCTTTCAAAGAAAGGTTCATGTAAATTGTATTAGAGTCCAACGGAATAATAAATAAGTTAATTAAGTATAAAATTTTCTCTTTTTCGATTTCAAAGTCGGTATATTAAAACGAATATATCTTATAAATTTGTCATATATTTAAAACTAAAAAAAAAACAACAACAATTACACAATAGTCAACAATGATACGAACAACAACAACAGAACATAATTATTTGCACACAAATAAATATCACATTTGAATAACGAGGCGGTGATAACACCGAAACTAGATTAAGTATATTTACAGTTGAACCGCTTATAACTGGTTCAAACCAGATTGCACTGGCTCAAACTAGTTAGCGAAGCTTACAGGATAAGCTATGACACGCGTTTAGTGCTTGCCTCCCTTGTGGTGGTAGATATGTTTGTAGACAGGTACGTGTACGGGGTAGGGCTTAGGGATGGGTACCTCGACCTTCTTTTCAACTTCAACGGGGTAAGGCTTCTCAACTTCATAAGGTACAGGTTTCTCGACGGTGTAAGGGACAGGCTTTTCTACCACTTGATGGACGACCTGAGAGACAAGAATAAAAAAAATCGTAATTAATAAATTATAATTTTTTTTTAGATATTATTTTAATACTGGTGGACTTTTTAGCATATCTAAAAAGAGATTAAATCTTAATTAAAGTATTACATGAAACATTTTTATACAATCTTGGGCAAGATATTAAACGGAAATTTAAAAAAAAAACAAAACGACTTTCAGTTAAAACGATCTTGATAGTGTTACGTAACACGTAGGTATACCCGAATTGCTAAATCTTGATCCGTTATACAGCAATTTTTTTTTAACCCGCTCACGGTCCAATAACTCAAACCGACTTTCATCTTTACATAACGATAAATAACGTAAATGGCGCCACTACACTTGTCAATCACAAAAACACAATGGACATGACATAATGGATCCCACGAACGGTGAAAATACTACTTGAATAAGAGAAACCGAATATTATCGACATTGCAACATTCTTGACAATTTGTTAAATGTGATTATAATTACGATTATACTTATGTGTTGTTTTGTTATCTGTCATTTGTATTGTATTCGAGACAATGTTCGTTTTTTTTTTAAATTTAGAATGCGATGCTGTCTGCAAATGAAATTACGCAGACGCAATAAAATATATTAATTTCAAATGGTAGTAAAAGTATATCAGACGTGTGGTACATACGTCATTTGAGAAAATAATTACATTTGAATAATTGAAAGCATTTACAAGCTGTGTAAAATTTCAATGTTTAGCCGTGTAAATTGTTCTTATAAGCGATCATTTAAGAGCAATATATCTTGTATTATGGTAGTTTCCCCCTTGGTTGCCGTTTTGGGGAAGGGGAACTTTTTCTGGTATTGGATATCCTATGTCATTTACTGTAAATTTTAAAACATGTATGCAAAATTTCACGATGATCTGTATAGTTATATGGTCATTAGTTAGGGTTTGCCAGGAGAACTCACCTTGTATACAGGGACGTGGATCGGTTGTTCAACTGTTACGTGCACGGGGTAGGGCTGAGGGATGGGTATCTTCACGTACTGAGGCACGGACACCGCGACCGGATGGGGTACTGGAACACCTATCTTCTTGATCACGGTCACGTGGTACGGCTTGGTGTGCTCCGAGTGGGAGTGACCTTCGGGCTCCCATTCGTCGGAGGGTCGCGCGCTGGAGTACGCGATCAAGACGATGAGGACTGTTGTTCTCTGGAAAAGAAAATTTATTAATTACTATAAAGAACAAAAATCTTCAAAGTAAGCTGGTGTCATTGATACAAGATTACTATGAAGAACTAAAATCTTCAAAGTAAGTAAGCTGGTGTCATTGATACAAGAAATTGTCACTAGGAAAGTGACTTCTGCAACATCGGAAGACTTGCAGGTCCGTTGTCAGTTTGAAGATATAAGTAGACTCTTTTCTTGTCTTTTCTTGAATGTTCACAAGTATTGGTATAAAAGAATCACCAGCAAAGTGGTTCTACAGATAGGTAGAAAATGCTTTACAAACCCCTCTATTGTGGACATACAAACATCTAATTAGTTTGGATGATAAAAGGAACAAATATGAGTTTCTTTCTGTTTTTTATATACTTGAATGTATATTCCAACCGGTATATCATTTTTTAATTTTAATGAAATCTCTTAAAATAATTTATAGAGCATATTTGTATGAAGTAATTTCGATGTTATTTGAATAAGCGCTGTAATAAGGCCATGATTATATATGGCCTTATTTATATTTAACTTAATCAGTTTTGGTAATCGGCCGCTCAATTCATATATTATAATAAATTTGATTGATTGAAACATAATGATTACAGTATAATATATTACTTCCCGAATTAATCGATTAACTTAAACATAGATACTTTAATCAATTATTAATCAACACAATATATGTCCAAGAGTCACGTCACTAACGAATATACAGACTATACATATATAGCGACCTGGCTTCGAATTTTTTAATATTATTTATTTTTAATAACTGACAGTGGCGTTTAGACAAGTTTATGCCGTGTAAACTTTTAACATGCCATAAATACTTTATGGTATTCTGAAAATTTTACAATTATCTGTAAAGCTTCAACAAAGTATTAAACAAATTAAAAAAAATGAATGAAATCTGTAAATATCAGATCAAGGGAAAATGGCTTATTAATCTATGTGTATAAAACACAATGTATGTGTTTTAATATAATTTGGGCAATGAATTAACTCAATAAAGCTATTATTAATAAGAGTAAGGAAGTACATTTAAACTTTTCACCGAACGATTTATCTTTTTACGTAACACGAACCTCACCTAGAAGTAAGCGTTGTTTTAAACCTAGACAATGGCACAGTAATTACCTCTGTAACACACCCATTCCTAATGGAGGAAGTTATTTTTTTAATCTAGATTTAATCTTGAGCAAAGATCTTAAATAAATAAAACATTCTATTAAAATTATATTACATGTTAAATAATATTCCTTGAAATTTAAATTGGTTTCAAAACGCAATTATTTTTGTTCTTCGTTATGGTTCAGTAATAAAATATAAAATTAGATTTTTTTTCCAGTCGCTGATATAATTTACACATTTAAATTATTGTAAATATAATTTATTCTGAATTAATTAATTGAAGAAGTGAACAAATATTTAAATATATTAAATTGTACAGAAAAAATTATGGCATTTATAATCTACATAGACGGTTACAGAAGCAATTTTTTATCTGTGATAAATTATGTCAAAATATTTAAAATTACTTCCTATGGTTTAAATTGCGTAATAGGTTAAAAATGTAAAGAAATAACTTACGAATGCGATCATGTTGATGGATTTAGGTTGTGTTGGCTTCTTAGTATTGACTGATGCAGTTTCCGATCCCCACGAGCGTTTTATACTTGGTGAAATGAACAACGCGCCTTTCCATTCAGTGATAGGTTCTACGTACCGAGATGGCTAAGATAAAATTAATATTGCACTTCCTCCGCATTGCACGATATACATTGAGGAATTAAACGCAAGTCATTATATTGGCGTTGGTTATTATCCGCAATGTATATCATCGTAAAAGTTTTATAGTCTTTTGGTTCTCGGAATGGCATGATTACGATTTGATAGTACGCTTTGCAGCGTAATAGGACCTTTTTTTGCTATTTTTATATTTATATGTTGCAGTTATTTTTTTTTTTTGAGATATTTGATGATAGAAAGTCTTGTACTGTATGTTATGTATTGTAAGATGTAGTTTTTTTGGTGTTAAAACACACTTCATATATTTTCTATGAGAATAAGTTGAATTAGTAATCAGTAATTTACTTCCCCTGTTTTCAAATGACTTCCTTACCATAACATATGGTACTGGTGGGAAATAAATTACAGGGCTTTGAGAAAAAAATGACAAAATATCGACAGTAATGAAATCGTATTGAGAATAGCCATTTCAGGGGTTTTAGTGGACAAGGATCTTACATAACTCGATGACTCCTTATGGGTTTTAAGATTTCCCATTAATCATATGCAGGCTGTTGTTGTCGTTGCTAGAACCAAACGGTCTTTAAATACAAATCCAAACCATCAAAATATGTCTTTTTTAAGTTTTCAACACATTTGTATTTAAATTATTTAATATGAATTTTTTTCTTTATTGGAATGAAACGTAAAATTAAAAAAAATTGATACTAAGAGAATCAAAAGCGTGTTTTAATGGAATATTTATAATAGATTTAGTTAGCATGTTATGATAATTAGTATACCATTAAGTCCTAGACATTTTATTAGCTTTTATAAAACTTCACCTGTTAGCATGTCTGGGTCAAACATTGCTACTAAATTAAAACCAGTTCCACACAGTCGACTAAGTGGGAATATCTTTACTTCCATACTAATATTATAAATGCGTAAGAAACTCGTTCTGTCTGTCTGTCTCACATTCACGGCAAAACTACTGGAACGATTTAAATGGAGTTTTGTACACAAATTGTTTAGAGCCTGAGGAAGGCCATAGGCCATTTTGGAATTAAAGAGGTAAGCTTTGTATACCAATCATCAACGTAATATTTGTAAATATATTTATATTCTACGCGAGCAAAGCCGCGTTTAACTGCTAGTTGTATATAATTTTTTGGCGACGACATAATTGATGCTAATAATAAATATTTTTCCTTTTAATGCTCTATTATTTTTTTAAATAAACGGTTTCTTTCTCCCATTTAAATTTGGAACACTTGATCCTAGAAGTCGAATCGCCTTATTGTCTCCACTGGTAACAGTTGATCGGTTGAGCGGTTCAGATGAACAAGAGAATCAAATAAACAAACTAATGTTCGCATTTATAATATTAGTTAGGATTTTATATCCTGGGAAACAGGAAACATTCATATATGGATTGTAAATATATTTTTTTTATTATATATATAGGCGAATAGGCAATAGAGCCACCTTATTGTCCTTTCATCGCTAAAGCGCCGAAAATGTTGGGTATTAAGATGTTATGGAAGTATATTATGAGTTGGTTCCTGCCTAGACTGGCTTCCACAAAACCTTCCCACCGAGTGGTCACCATGCAGTGAAATAATATAACATGTGTGAACAATGGTTGGGCAACTAGGCACTAAGTGTGAGGAATGTATATACTTGTGCTCTATGTTGTACTCTTCCGGAAATGTAGACGTTAACATTCATCATCGTACAACAGCGGTTGGGAAAAAGGCGAGGAGTGACTGGCATACCCTATGACAGGTGAACGCCTATAACACTCAAGGGCTTAGTTTATAAGCGCATGATCAGGCTGCTCCTAATATCTGGCAGCAAATGTTCCAAGCAAGCAAAATGCTAGATGATGCTGAATGTGTGTTGTGATGAGACTCGAGAAGTACGGAAAGCTGCAAGAGAGCAGGCTACGTTGGTATGGGTATGTAAAATGAAAGACTATATGGATAATTTTGTGACCGATCTAAGAATCAGGAGGGCTAAGTGCAATCTAAGACGAGATGGACAGATGTTGTCTTCTAAGAATCAGGAAGGCTAAGTGCAATTTAAGACGAGATGGACAGATGCTGTCAAGAGAGATCTCCTGCAATGATGATGAGATGTTCATGCAATGTACCTGTCTGAAGAGGATACATCCGGTAGAAATGAAACAGACTCAGAATGCGATCAGAGACGAGATGGATGGTAAACGTCAAGAGAGATTTAATTTTCAATGTATTCGAAGTCCGATACAGAAAAGAGAAAAATCAGAAAGGCAGACCCCACCAATAGGAATAATAGATGCCATGGAAGAATAAAAAGTGACAATGGGGTTTTCTAATCACGGAAATAGCTCTAATGTTATTTTTATGGTTGTATTGTAAAGTCGTTTTTTCTTAAATTGCAATAACAATTACTGATTGGAATCTCTTAAGAGTGTGTTATCTCAAACTAGAGATCTTATATTATTTCGTTTTCCAGTACAGGCTTGAAACAGTTCGGAATTACATCGCAAGCAACTTTTACTTTTAAATAAAGTTAAAAACATAATTAATTCTCTGATTTTGTAATTTAACCAAATTGACACGAGTTATTTTATCCGAGGCTAATTCGAAAGTCATATACAGATAATTATAAAAAATAAATCGACGATGCACAATACATTCAATAATTATTTAATCGAATCAATATTTAATTAACGTGATATAATTATATTTATTAACTTTAAGTGTTTGTAACTAATATTGTTTGATGTTTTTGAATCTATTAAATATTTTAAAGTTGATCAGTTTCTTTCTAACTTACACACTAATTTGTTTGAACCGTTTGTCTTTCATAAAGGCATAATTAAAATATAATTAACTAAAATGTTGGGTCTTTGTTTAATTTGAACTGTTATTTTAAAATTCTTTTGTCGAGATGCAATATTATTAATAATAATTATTAGACCTTTAGTTAAAAATTTAGGAGATGTAAAATTTTTACATCACAATAGTATAAAACATAGCTACTTCCCGTCGTATGCTTAGATCTTTTAAATTACGCAATGGATTTTAATGCTGTTTTAATCAATAAGCCAAGCGATTCAAGAGGAAGGTTTATACATACTTACATAATACATATATATCAAAGTATAAACAAACCGAAAAATTTGACTTTTGGCTGGATTTTTTGTTGATATATCTGTTCTTCAACTTATAAGTTGTACTAGTTTTCGCCCGCGGTTTCGATTGCGTTTTATTGTGTTGGTTGTCACATGTCTCAAAAAAAGCTTCTTATACCCTTTTTCATACCAAATTTCATCAAATACGGTTCAGTGGTTTGGTCTTGAAAGTGCGACATACAGACAGACAGACAGTTCTTTCACATTTATAATATTAATATAGATTTTATTGTAACGGTCCGAATATAAAACAATATTTTTAAGATTGCGTTCCGATTCTTGCATTTGACCCGTATACCTTCGTCCGCATCAAAATCTTTAACTAAATCCTGTAACCATCAATGTCCCACACTTTCACTATATCCTTCATAAAGATAGTTTATTCAACGGTTTAAGTCGCTCTGCAGCGATGCGGTAATAAGCAGTCATAATTACTTTCGCGTTTATGATACCTGCTCCGTCGAAAGTTACCACTGCACCGGCAACCTAGTTCTTGGATTATCGTTGAAATAACACTGATATGGTAACGTATTACGTCTGATAATGGAACTGCGAACACTTTCTCCGTGAGATAATGGTTGACGACATGCATCGATTGATAAATATCGATTACGGGAAGTCGATGCTCGTAGGGTCGATAGAAAGTATCTTTGTATGTTATTTATCGAGTAGCTGAACATTTGTCTGTCTATATTCGAAAGTAAGTTATAAAACTTTATCTATAGCTAGCAAACTAATAAATTAACAAAAAAAGTATCCTATATCCTTTTCCGGGAATCAAACTATCTCCATACCCAATTCCATCAAAATCGGTTTAGCAGTTTATACGTAAAGATGGAACAGAAAGTTATTATGGCATTTGAAATATTGTTATAGATGTATAGTTTTATTTGAGAGACATACATTGTTTTATACAGATAATTAAGATTATAAAATGGATGATAGAAGATACTTATAATATAGATAAGTATCTTCTATTATAAATGTGAAAGTAGCTCTGTTTGTCTGTCGCTCTTTCACTACCAAACTGCTGAACCGAATTTGATAAAATTTGGTATGAAGCAAGCTCGAACTACAAGAAAGGACATAGGTTACTTTTTAGCCTGACACAAGATAACCAAAACCCCAAAAATGGCGAAGCCGGGGGCCACTTCTAGTAATAGACATGTAAATTGCCTTTTTCGGATACTAATTCAACAGTAAGCTTTAATGTTCCACCCATTGTAATCGCATTTTCCATTGGTCACAACGATTTAACTCAAACTAAACAATACGAGAAACATGAACCCAGTGGTTAGAACACGTGCATCTTAACCGATGATTTCGGGTTCAAACTTAGCAAGCACTACTATATATATATGTGCTTAATTTGTGTTTATAATTCATCTCTTGCTCGACGGTGAAGGAAAACATCGTGAGGAAACCTGCATTTGTCTAATTTCATTGAAATTCTGCCACATGTGCTTTCCACCTACTCGCTAATGCGAGTAGGTGGAAAGCACACATTCCACCACGCTGTTATAATAACAGCGTGGTGGAATGTGTTCCAAGCGCTCTCTTTAATGGGAGAGGAGGCCATTAGGCCAGCAGTGGGAAATTTACAGTTACTTTTTACTTTTAAACAATACGAAATTCCTCTTTTTAGGGCATAATGCTAATTCCCTATCGTGTCAATAGTTAAAAGATAAAGTAGAAACTCGCATCTTCGCTTGGGTTATAGATGGTTCTCGTCAGGTGCTAGGCATAAAAACTACCCTAACCCGGTTTACATGTTTAGACGAGAAAGTCTAAAATACATACAGAGACACACAGAACTACTTACAGAACTTGACGACCTCCGTGGTCGAGTGGTGTGTACCCCGGTTTTCATGGGTACGCCACTCCGAGGTCCCGATTCCTGGCCGAGTCAATGTCGATTATCATTAGTTTTCTATGTTGTCTTGGGACTGGGTGTTTGTGGTACTGTCGTTGCTTCTGATTTTCCGTAACACAAGAGCTTTAGCTACTCACATTGGGATCAGAGTGATGTATGTGATGTTGTCTCATATTTATTTATTTTTTAATATTAGTACAGATAAAGAAGAAGCCATCTCAGTCTACAGATTTGATAAAATTGGCGTGTCTGTTTGTAATATTAAAATAACAGCTTTTTACTAAATGCATATATACAAGCTATATATACCGAAATAACATTTTTTATAAAAAAATTCTGTCCGTCTGTTTACCTTTGCACAATTTTTGTTTGTCTGTCTGTTTGTTTCGGGTAATCACTGGAACGGCTGTACCGATTTTGATGGGACTTTCCTTGGCACATGTAATAAGAATTCTTAAATACTTATTTTAAAACAAAAACAAATCAAATGTGATACAATGATAATACTAAATTTACATGTGAATCAATTTTATTTCGGAAGCTGATTAGATTAATAACTGATAAGAAAGTTAACTGACAACCCTTAGTGAGTGAGAATAACGACGTTAGGAAGTGAACAGTGAGATGCGATGCGGACTTCCGGTGATCAGAACCACTGTCGCTCGTAATGCGTTATTAATTGATCGAAAACTGTGATTAAACTGTAGTTAAACTGATAATTATGTAAACGATTATAAAGGACGGTTGTTAATTTAATTGTGTAACCCTTTATCTATTTGTCAAACTTTTGTTTCGTCTTCACAGTTCAAGGACTAGGAAAAAGTGTTTTTTTGGGATAACGGTTTTGTGTTAAGTGAACCGCGATGACTCAGTGGTATTTTTTATTAGGTATGCAGTTCGACCGCCTTATAGGATACTTGACAAGCGATCACAATCCTCCATAAACTTTGTTTTAAGTAATAAAAAACTGATACTAAATATACTACAGAATTCGCTTATTTACGACATCACATCAGAAACGTCTAAAATTGTTCTAAAAGTGTTTATTATATTGTCCATGTATTATATACAAAAACCTTCCTTTCGAATTAATCTAACTACTAAGAAAACCGCATCAAAATCCGTTGATCTAAGCATACATAGGGACAGACAGCGATAAGCGACTTTGTTTTATACATATATTTTCTGATGATGACGATTAACCTAACTAAAACATAATTATCCATTTTAGCTGTAGTTGCACTGACTCAATCTCCTTTCAAACCGGAACCCAGCAATTCTAAGCATTACAGTTTAGCGTTAGAATATGTGATGGTATGATACCCCACGCTCTAGTGTCGTTATGACGTTTTTATAATTGAATCTCATTCACTTCTAATAACGGGATATTTAAATATTTCGATTGAATTAATTAATTTTCTTGGCACCTAATTGCATTTGAGCTGAGATGGCCCAGTGGTCAGAACGCGTGCATCTTAACCGATGATTGCATGTTCAAACCCAGGCAAGCAGAACTGAATATTCATGTGCTTATTTCATGTTTATAATTCAGATCGTGCTCGGCGGTGATGGAAAACATCGCGAGGAAACCTGCATGTGTCTAATTACATCGAAATTCTGCCACATTTGTATTCCACCATCCCGCATTGAAACAGCGTGGTGGAATGTGGTCCGAACATTTTCCTCAAAATGGAGAGGAGGCCTTGGCCCAGCAGTGGGAAATTTACAGCTTGCTGTTGCCAATTGCATTATGATTCCTTTTATTAAAGATTCATTAAAGATGTCAAATTTAAATTAATTTTAAATATTTTAAATTATTTAGTTTTAAGTGTTTTAATATATATTTACGGTAATAATTCTGGATTACAATTCTTAAAAACAGTGTCAATAGTGTTTGTGACGCATATACACAACTAAATCTGAACAAAAGAAGAATCGAATCGACTGTCATACTCTAACGGCCGCTTAACTTGAAATCTTCTGCATAAACCCGGGGAGTATTTTGTTTTAAAGATATTTTACACGTTATAACCTAATTCGAACAAGGCTTGCATGTTGTGGATAGCATCTGTCTGCTCCTTTGGCGTGATTACTGTCTCACTTTGCTTGACAAATAGTTGGAAGCAAAGTTGAAGATTTTAACATAGTCCTCAGATAGTTCTTCACAATATATGTACTGTGCATAGGCCTCAGCTTATTTTGTAAGCTGTAATCCTTGTGTTCAGTGTACATTAAGCTTATAATATTGTTTGAATTAATTAAAAACTAAATAACTATATACCTACATATTTACAAAAGAAAATAAAAAATAATTAAAAACATTATATTATATGTGATTCACATAGTACTATTGTAATATTATACCAAATATCACATATAAGTTTGCCTTAATTAATTGCTAGTACCTTAACTGACAAAAAAATAAGAAATAACATCTTGTTATACCTACCTATAATAATCTTTTTTACACATAGATCTGAACAACCCTTATTATATAAAATAACTTCTTTAAGAGTATTTAAATACATCTTATTATAATTTTACAGTTTAACATCATGGAGTATACTATCATGACCCGCAAAACTTCAATGAAAGATATGGAGGCCAAATTCCAATTGACCCTTAAAGAATTACAATCTTCCAAGGAGTTAAACAGACAACTTCTTCAAGAGCGTGAGGACAGTGAAGAAGAGATTCAAAAAATTGTTAATAAAAACACTGAACTCAAAAGCGAGTTAGCTAAATTAAATGAACATTGTTTAGATGTTGTTAGCCAGCGGGACAACCTTCTTGAGATTGTGACCTCATTTAAAGAGTGTAGCGAGGAACATGAAAGAGCTTTGAGTCGCATTACAGAACTGGAAGTGAGTCTTTTTAATGCTCAAAAGGCAGAATTAGAATTGGAAAAAATTCAAACAAGCCAGAAATGTGATGCGACTGAAAGTTTGTATAATAAGTTAGTTATACCTGCCCCTGACTCCAATACCACCTTACAGGAGTCTAAAATTAAACATACACCCATGAGTTCACATAATAAGATAAAAAAATATATAAAATTAAATAAATTCATCCGTAAAACAAAAAAAAACATTAATAACTATCAATACATATGCAAAATGAGAAAAGACCGGTCACATTTAATTAATAAAGTAAAATCATCAAATAATAAATTGCAGAATAATAAAATAATATATGAAAATGACATTGAACAACTGCAATTAGAAATTTCTAGCCTACAAAGATCTTTAGATTTTGTTAATAAAAAATATGAATTGGCTCAAAAACAGATAGAGGAACACATACACACAGCCAACAATCTTCTTGAGCTATGCACCTCTAACTTAGAAAAATTTGAATCCTTATCGAATAAATGTAACTGTATGCATACTCAGGAAAATGAGTTGGTTCCCCCTAATAATACCAAAGTATCACCTATCAAATTGAGTCAATGTGCACCAGGGATCCATAACCATAATAAACTGGGGTTAGAATTAAATAAAGATGTTATTATAGTATCGGATAAGTTAGGACAGGGCTTTGGCTCAATAATTAAAAGTGAAATAAAAAATGTATTTAACACATGCTCACCCGGGGCAACCTATCAATACCAAATAAATAAAATAAATTCTATGCATCTGGGTTCTAATAATGTAGTAGTATTAATGCATGGTGACAGTTTGTCTCTAAACAAAAAGAGTTTAATTAAGGAAATTAAATTATTAATTGAAATCCAAAATCAAAAGAAATGCAAATTTATAATTAGTTTATTTCCATATTCACATACCTTGACAGATGCACAGAATTTACATATTTATGACTTAAACCTATGTCTATATAATTTGACTCGACATTGCAGTAATGATTTAATGTTATTTGACATTAATAAATTCATTCATAGATTTAAGTGGACAGAGGATACTATGTACCTACCAATGAAATCGAAAAGACAAATTGGTAACCTAATTGCCTTCAATATCAAAAATTATTTTACAAGTAATGTTACCAAGGATCATATGTATAATAAAAATAATAATTTAATTTATATTAACTCCGACAAAATTAAAAATACTCAAATTAATAGTTTAAACTAAATAAAACGACAACATCTGCGCCCTCTTACTTAAATATTATACATCAAAATATACAGGGCATAGGTGGCAAAGATCATGAAATAGAATTATTTTCGGAGTGTTATAAAATACATGTATTTTGTTTCACAGAACATTGGGTTAAAAAATTTGACATATTTAATATTTCAAACTTTAAACTGTCAAGTGCGTTCGTAAGAGGGAGTGCTATTCGTGGTGGCTCATTAATATTAGTACGGAATGATATCGTTTGTAAATCTCGAAAAGATATTGTGGCCCTCTCTATCGAACGTACTATCGAACTATCCTGCGTGGAATTTCCACAGTACATTATAGTCTGCGTGTACCGGCCCCCATCGGGAGATTATTATTTGTTTGAAACCACTATGGAGGACATTCTTAAAAAGCTATGTAAAACTAATAAATATATAATTGTATGTGGGGACTTTAACGTCGACTTACTTAAAGAAACTACGTTAAGTGTTCGGTTGGTGGCCTTGTTTATGTCATTTAATTTAACTCATAGAGTTAATGAACCGACGCGAATAACCGACGGCACTTCTACGTGTATTGATAATGTGTTCTGTGACTGTGAAATATATGAAGTATCAATTATAAATAATTTAACTTCTGACCATTGTGGTCAGAAGTTTTCATTAAAACACAAAGAAATAAATCATTTAAAAAAAATAACATACAGGCCAATAACGGCTAACAAATTACATTGTTTTAAAGATATTGTGGCGTATAAATTGTCTAATCTAGATCTTACGACACAGGATCCAAATGAGCTTTATAATTCATTTTTTGAAGTAATACTAAAAGAATTTAACAATATATTTAAAATGAAATCATGTTATAGTAACACAAAATTAAAGTTTAGTGACTGGGCTACTGTTGGTATTTATAAAAGTAGAAATAAATTATACGACTTATATGATATGAGGCGGTGGAATCGAAGCGTAGCCTTTTTAGAATACGTCATTAAATATTCCAAAATTTTTAAAACAGTATGCATTTCTGCTAAGTCCTTATATTTAAAGAAAAAAATCCTGGATTCTGATAATAGAATTAAAGCCACATGGGATGTTATTAGTAGTGTTAGTGGAAAACCCAAAAAGGAAATGATACCAATAGAATTAAACACAGGTAGTAGATACACGAGTTCTGAATTAGAGGTTGCTAATTTATTTGAATCATTTTTTGATAAAGTACCCCATAAAATAACATTTCATTTAAAATCATCTACATCAAATGCAGCTAGGTTATTAAATAATAGTGTTTCTAAATGCGTTATTGATTTTTCATTTGAAACGGTTTCTGCAATAGATGTCATAAAAGTATTTAAAACTATAAATATTAAAAAAACTAACGACATATGGGGCATTTCGGTAAATTTTTTTAATAAAATCATATACGATATTGCTCCGTATATAGCAGTAATTTTTAACAAGAGTTTGGACACGGGTTCATTTCCTAACTTGTTAAAATGTAGTAAAGTTTTACCACTTTTTAAAACTGGAAACAGAAGCGATCCCGGTAATTACAGGCCTATTTCAATACTCCCATCCTTAAGTAAAATTTTCGAAAAAATTATTTTAAATCAACTTCTCGTCCATTTCGGTACAAATGCTATTTTTCATGGTGAGCAATTCGGTTTTAGAAGAGGTCGCTCGACAACTGATGCGGGAATTGCGCTTCTCAAACATATTTACGATGCTTGGGAGAAATCACAGAACGCTATTGGAGTATTCTGTGATTTATCTAAAGCATTCGATTGTGTAGAACACGAAACGCTTCTTTATAAGCTCAAATATTACGGTGTTAAAGGTAAAGCTCTTGATCTCATCGCTTCATATTTAAGTCAAAGAATCCAGCAAGTTTTCATTAATGGAATAAAGTCTTCTGGATCTACGTTAAAAATGGGAGTTCCACAAGGTTCAATTTTGGGTCCCTTTCTATTCCTAGTATATATAAATGATCTTCCTTTCTATGTTAAGGGTATTTGTGATATAGTGTTGTTTGCTGACGATACTTCGCTGATTTTTAAGGTTGACAGGAAAAAAAATGACTATGACGATGTGAACGGTGCATTATCACAGATACACAATTGGTTTACAGTAAATAATTTAGTTTTGAATGCTCAAAAAACAAAATGTGTAGTTTTTACCCTACCTAATGTTAGCAAGCAAAATTATAATATAGCTTTAAATGGTGACCGTCTTGAAGTAGCTGATACTACGGTGTTTTTAGGAATAGAATTGGATTCCAGACTTCAGTGGACTTCTCATTTATCATCCCTAACAGGAAGACTCAGCTCCGCAACATACGCGGTTAGAAAAGTTAGACAACTAACTGATATTGATACCGCTCGTTTAGTTTATTTTGGTTATTTTCACAGTATTATGTCATATGGCATATTACTTTGGGGTAACGCTGCAGATATTGAATCTGTCTTTATTTTACAAAAGAGAGCAATTCGGTTTATTTATAATCTTGGAGCTAGAGACTCTCTTCGGGATGTTTTTAACAGAGTAGGAATACTTACTGTTGCGTCGCAATATATTTACAACAATATCATGTATATTCACAGTAACATTGATCACTTTGATAAAATCAGTGATAATCATTGTATATGCACTAGAAGTAAGGATAAACTTATAACGCCAAGTTTCCGACTCCGCAAAGTCAATAAATCCTTCTTGGGGCAAGGTATCCGTTTCTATAATAAAATTCCGCAGAAATTTTTAACTTTGCCGTTTAGTAAATTCAAATCGTTTGTAAAAAATACATTGGTAGAAAAAGCATATTATTCGATACAAGATTTTGTAGATGATAAAAAAGCGTGGAGTTAATACCTGTTGACTTCCAAGCAGGATACATTAATTGAAATAATTGTATTTAATTAACATGACGTTGTATTTTTTAAATGTTAAAAAAGAGTAACTACTGAGTTTCTTGCCGGTTCTTCTCGGTAGAATCTACTTTCCGAACCGGTGGTAGCTTCACTTAATTGTAAAATGACGATTCAAAAGTGCTTATAAAAGCCTACTTGAATAAAGTTTATTTTGATTTGATTTGATTTGATTTGATTTGATTCATAAATAATTCCTTTTTAGCATTTTTATTAAACAAAAGATAAGTTTTTAGTGTGTCGTGTTTCGAAATTATTTCCCGTTTGATTTGTTTTTGTCAATAGAGTTTAGTTGCGATTTGTTAACAGACGTATTTTAAGATGTTCACAGGTTTCGAGAATATCTTAAGTTTACCATAAAGACAAATTACACTATGTTTTTTTTATATATATATCTATAAAGAGATTGCTATCTTATTTTTAACGTAATCACGCAAAAACCGCTAAATAATTTGACATGAAATTTGTAGTTTTGTTCAGCATATTTCAGAAAAGGTTTTTGGGTAAATATATAATAAATCACAACATATAAAAACATCGCGTGACTGGATTGCTAGAGATCATTACTATTAAAATATAATGAGAAAATGTAAGTTTTATGGGGCCATGAATTTATAAATCAGTTAACGGAAGGCGATCTAATAAATATGTAGATGGATGTAGATTTTTATCTACAATCTTTATCACATAGATATCTATAATATAATTTTCATTTCAATATCTAAAATAATCATAGTTATCTTAACATCGGAACAAAATGTAACAAATTATAATTGCTGGATGGTAACTTAGTGCTGGTAGCTGGTGAGTGGTATAATGATACAGTGAGTTACTGACACACTTTCTATTGTTGCATTTTTTTATCGGTTAGTGCAAAAAAGCATACGTTAGTTTTATTTGGAAGTGATAAATTTTAGCACACATAACTTCACAAACAATACCTAACGCGTATCTTTTGTGAAGTTAATGAAGTTATACTTCTTTGAAGCTATATATAAAACAAGCTATATCACTACATAGTATAAAACGAAGTTGCTTTTTCTGTCCCTGTATCACTTTGTATGCTTAAATCTTTAAAATTAAGCAACGGATTTTGATGCGTTTTTTCAATAGATAGAGAGATTCGAGAGGAAGGTTTATATATATATCTATACATGGACAATTTAGTAAAGAAACACTGATAATTTCAGAAATTGCCACTGTGATATAATATAATTGCATCCGTGCGAAGTCGGGAGGGTCGTTAGTATAGAATAATATTGTGAGAGTTTTTTAACTCTTAATGTTTAATAAATTTCAATAAGAAACTGACACTACGTTAAGTAACTAATTTCATTTTTTTTAAGGTTTAATGTTTTGTGATTGAAGCTAGCTTAAAATGACTAAGCACCACGAGGTCTGTTAAGTTACGTTTAAGTTACAAAGTTGATGACATCACAGTTAAATATTTTTGTTTTTCTTTGCAAAAACAAAATAAATTTTATTCAAGTAGGCTTTTACAAGCACTTTTGAATCGTCATTTAACAATTAAGTGAAGCTACCACCGCTTCGAAAAGCAGATTCTACCGAGAAGAACCGGCAAGAAACTCAGTAGTTACTCTTTTTCAATATATAAAAAATACAAAGTCAAGTTAGTTAAATACAATTATTTAAATTAATATTTGTTTCGCCTATATAATTTATGTTCTAGTTGTATTCCGCTCTTACTGTATTACATTATACATATATACAGAGAATATAATACGGTTAGGTTGATTAACTTAGATTGAGAGCCAATGGGTTAGAAAGTGTCTGCCCCGTGCGACGGTCACAAGTTGAATGCATCAGCTGTTAGTGCGTTTTGTGACAAATCAAGTCAAATCAAAATATGCTTTATTCTAGTAGGCTTTTATAACTTTTGACTCGACATTTTTCAATTAAGTGAAATGTGTGTACACACATTTGGTACTATCCAGGCTCATCATAAATATTAAGATAAGATTTTAAAAACAATATGTTATCAAAAATCACAACAATACAATTGACGAGCGAGGTATGTCGAGTAGTGTGTACAGAAGTTTTCATGGGTACGCCACTTCGAGGTCCCGGGTTCGATGTAGAAAAAGTTCATTAGTTTTCTATGTTGTCTTGAGTCTGGGTATTTGTGTATGTTTCTTGTATGTGATGTTATTTATTTAAAAAGAACGCCGACATAAATAATATGAACGCCATTAAGATAATCAAAATATGATCAATAATAAATTTCCCTCTGAAATTATAAACTTGTCAGTTATTTACAATAACTTAACAAAACCATTTCGTACTTAAGTTAGTTTGAAAGTCAATACATTAAAACTTGATAATTATAGTAAAGTAAAGTAAAGTAAAGTAACAGCCTGTACATTTCCCACTGCTGCCACGGTTTGGAACATATTCCACCACTCTGTTCCAATGCGGGTTGGTGGAATGTGCATTCCACATTGTGGCAGAATTTCGATGAAATTAGACACATGCAGGTTTCCTCGTGATGTTTTCCTTCACCGCCGAGCACGAGATGAATTAAGTATAAAGACAAATTAAGCACATATAGTGGTGCTTGCCTGGGTTTGAACCCGCAATCATCGGTTAAGATGCACGCGTTCTAACCACTGGGCCATCTCAGTTCTATAAACCTGAATATCTTAACACAGTTTTTGTTTCTTGTCATTATCATTTTCATAGAAGTTATGTCAAACAAATTAACATAAAAATCAAGTTATCATACAAACTACGTATCACCTTACGCGTTAAATTTATATATTTTTTAATTACTTTGATTAATGATATCAAACATTCTATCTTAACAAAATATTAGATAAATAAGATTATCAGTCGCTTTGATTAATATCAATAGTTTGATTGAGAGATTGAATCATGTTAAACTATGATCACTGACAAATGTAAATTTGGTAAATGTTTAAATGGTTACTGGTATTTTTATTTCAACTTCATTTGGTCTCTTGGAGAAATGATATGTGAGACAGTGGCGAATTTACATATCTGCCGCTAGTAGGCTAGGAGGCTATTCAATTTTTGCCGCCCCTACTTCTTTTTTTTCCAACATTTTTGATTTGTGTTCTATCGTCCTCATTATATCGGTTTATCCCCTTATTAGTATGATTATAAACTAGGTGATATTTCTGTCATTTACTAGATTATTTTTCCAACCCGATCCGTAGTGTCGAGTATACGGATTACGGACGTAATGTGTGTACATATAAGTAAAATTTTTATTTTTTTATTTCTGTAAGATAATAACGAATTTGGGCAAAATATGCCGCCCCTCTTTATCTGCCGCCCTAGGCTCCAGCCTACTTAGCCCATTGATAAATCCACTGATGTGAGAATATATCATGAATGTGATTCTTATTGAATACGATCGACTATTTCAGCCGGAAGACATCCATTGCTGAACAAAAGTCTTCTCCAAAGATTTCCACAACAGCCGGTTTTGTATATCCAGTGGCTTCCCGCAACCCTCACTAAATCGTCAGTCAACTTTGTTGGGGGCCTATCCACTCTGCGATTTCCATAACGTGGTCGCTACTCTACAAATTTTTTCCCCCAACTGTTGACGGTTCTCCAATGTGCCTCGTTCATTGCCACGATTGATTCGGTTAAAAAAGTGATGATGAAAATTTAAATTAGTAAATATTTCTCAAGAAATCACTTCGCATCTCAGCCAAGTGACAACGCGTGTAATTACAGGAGCTCTCTGTGATGAGTTTTGATTTCGTTCTCACAGAATAAATCTACTGATCTGCACCTAAGTAATATGAAAGGTTCGAACTTGTCAGCTTAACTTTTATAATACTGATCAAACGTATATCTACCGGTAAATACCGGTAAGATTTTATTCGTTCAAAGCTTTGCTCGCGTTTAAGGGCGTTGATTGTCATGTGTTAGGCAAAAAAGGTTTTCTTTCTAGGAGTTAAAGTTTGCTTCATACCAAATTACATCAAATTCAGTTCAGCGGTTTGGACGTGAAAGAACGACAGACACACAGAGTTACTTTCACATTTATAATATTAGCATAGAAAGTACAATCAAAATAAAATCTGAATGATAATAAATCAATACAATTTCCAAAACTTTTTATAATTATGTAGTATGTTACATTTATTTGCTCTTTTGGGTAAGATCGCCTAGTAAAAAAAAGAGTAACTACTAAGTTTCTTGGCGGTTGTTCTCGGTAGAATCTACTTTCCAAATCGGCGGTAGCTTCACTTAATTGTAAAATGACTATTCAAAAGTGCTTATAAAAGCTTACTTGAATAAAGTTTATTTTGATTTATTTAGTATTCCGAAATGGCAAAAATCAAGATGCTCTCTGCATATAAGTAATGCCTCTGCACCACCGCGCTATACGCACCGCGAATGTGTGTCAGCTATATTAAGGGGGCCGTCCTTACGGAACGCTAAAATAGCACTTACTAGTTTTTAAATATCTGAAAACTGGAGCATCGAATATGGATAAAAAATTACATGCAGCATCTTAATAGATATGTCTCAAGTTTTACATCTTAATATATCTAAAATATACATCAATAACCTAGCATATTCATCGCCAACATGACTCCAAACACTGAAATCGACCTTTTTTATTTAGCTTTACTGAGCTATTTAGCTGCTAGTTTATTCATGTATTTTTGCTTAAAAAGGGTCTCAAAAGTGCAAATAATAAGTGTACCACATTAAATTTTTATTATATTACACAATATTTTAGTATTTTTTATTTAAATATTACTTACTTTTTTGCATTCGTCGTCCATACATTTTAGTATGGAGAAAATCATTTGACGGTTTTGATTTTTTATTCGACATCGCTGTCAATAAATCTTCAGTCCCTCCCCAGAGCTCAAGGTGAGAGCACGTCAATTTTATTTCGAGCCGAACATTATAATTACGCGAAACGTCTACGCACACATAGACAAGCGAACATAAGGGTGGGGCCCGAGTGTCGTGGGACGCAATTGTTAATTTTTACTTTTCAAGGAATCAGATGAACTGAACTGATGTATGATTGCTAATTGGTTAATGTTTTACTTATCATTGCTTATTAGTGCAGTCATTTCGTCGAAAAAAAAGGCAGATAAATGACAATGAAAGGCCATGAATTCCGGGGCGCTAAGGCCGCCATCTTGAAAAAATGGTAAAATTTGTTCCCGGCAATAACTCGGCAATCCGATGAGATTCGAAAATTTTTACGAGAACCTTTTTTGTACCTTTTTTTGTGCTCTACAAAGATATCTTAATCATTTTCGCGTTCGTCGTTATCGTCATCATCGTCGAAACAAAAATAAAAATTAAAACAAAAATTGTTGCTGAGTTTTAATTTTTATTTTTGGTCATATATATCGAAAAATTTGTAAGATGCATTGCGTAGCTCGATCGCCCGTTCGCTGGAATGGATATTCGAGTTGTGGAGATCATGTTGCACAAGTCTCGTGATTTTGTAGTTTGTCTGAGCCCTATCTGATGAAGTAGATGGTTACCTCGTCGCTCCTGCAGGAGCTGCAGAGTCTCTGCTGAAGGAATTTCTTGCCTTCATCTCGCAGAATTTCTGCCACTTGTTCAAGTTTCTGGTCAACGTCGTTTGTGGCTACCAAGGCAGCGAATCGGTTGCTATCTCCGGCTTGAAGCATGTTAGGTCTAAACGTAGACTTCATCAAATAGGCACGTTCGAGCTTGAAACGAATATCCAGAGTGCCTCGTACGAGTTGGTGATCACTTCCGGTATTAAACCCGGTGACCAAAGAGACATCTCCTAGTATCCGTCGCTTGTCCTTTATGATGAAATCTATCTAATTTTTGGTCATTGCATCGGGGCTTTGCCTGATATGCCTTGGTACATATTTTCCTCTTCATCATCTGAAGGTGTCTTGTTGGGTGCGTAACCTGTACAACTTTGAAGAAGTACGCAACCCCTGTCAACTCACTGGAGATTTCGACAACGTTATTAATGAGATTTAAAATTAACATGGCTATTTTTATCATGAGACTCATGCACAAGACTTTCTTGATAATGTCCAAATATTGAGCTGCATCTAAGAAACATAAAAAATATGGTAAATATCCCATTTGTATTCAAGTTATTAATGAGGTCCTTATGCACCAGAAACCCGGTCCCGCCTTGAGATTGTTGGTTTCCCTCCCTGAAGTTCATAAGAGGACCCGAATCTAAGTGATTTTGTCCTCTCCCTCTCTTCGGACTTCGCAGATACCTCAAATGTATTATCTTATATATTTCAGTTCCTCTTCCAGTTGCACCAGATTTTCATCAAACCTAATCGTTTGTTAATACGATAAACCTAAACCTAAGTTTAGTTGAGTCGAGATGGCCCAGTGATTGGAACGCGTGCATCTTAATCGATGATTGCGGGTTCAAACCCAGCAAGCACCGCTGATTCATGAGCTTACTTTGTCTTTATAATTTATCTCGTGCTCTGCGGTGAAGGTTAACATCGTGAGGAAACCGAAGAACAGCGTGGTGGAATATGTTCCAAACCTTCTCCTCAAAGGGAGAGGAGGCCTTTAGCCCAGCAGTGGGAATTTACAGGCTGTTGTTGTTGTAGGGTTAGTTTGTTTGTGGGGCCGTTCGTAACACGGAGTTTCTTGGCAGAGCCTGCCCTACTGTTACTGTGGCCACCGCCGTAATCAAGAATAGTAGAATAGTGGAGCCGTGGACATTTTGGTCCTTCTTTTGGAGTAAATGCTATACTCGCCAAGCTTGGCTTTCGGGCTGGAAATCGCAGGGCGTTCACGCATAGGTGACTATGTTTGTATCACTTATTTACGCTCTTTTAGATGTTCATCCTACCATCAATCGGTCGCCAGGGTCGCCTCGTAGATCAGGGTGCACCACATGCAGATGTGGATGACTTGGGGCACTGAGATGAAGTTGCGCCCCTTTAGGTACACTTTTACGAGCAATTACAGAAAGTCACAAATCGCAATTCGGCATTTGGATACATGATTTCAAGCATCTTCAACTTTTAAAAGAAAAAAAAGGATTTGCATTCTGAATTTACCTCTGTAAAATCTTAAATATTAATGTGCAAAATTTGTAATGTCGAATTAGAAATGCAAAATTGTGAGGATGAAAATTGTGGAAACCTGAATATAAATGAGACTGCTGTGTCTGGTTTTATGTCGAAAGGTACTGGTTATGCTAGATCAAAACAGGTTTCTGCTTATCTTGCAATACCCTGTAAATCTAAAAACCTGTACGATTAATGTTATACATGGAATGGAAGAAGCTGCATAGGAATTTGATTTAGTGTTACTAGACGTCGCAGTAGACATTAACGGAATACCTGTGATCACAGTAGTAACTCATACATGCTCGTCTAACAGATCATACAGAAAAAACTACACGGCTCTATCATTTAATCAAAGTCACTCTATCGTCATATATTTTTAAAATTATATTTCAAAGTATTATTATATTTCTCGGTTGACTTAACTGGAGAGTTTTACTGCTTTGGAGCTGCTGTTTTGTGGAGGATTTGCTGCCTCACAGTTACCTAATTTTTTTTTCTAAATTCCAAATTTAAAACGAACGGTAACTCATACCATTGCTCATGATGTTGATGACGTTAGTCTGCTTAATTCTTAAATATTTAACTGCTTTATTAATACATTAGTTAGTACATAGTGCTAAGCAAAAATGTTGATATACATTCCTCTGTGTATTGATGCTTAGTACTTTTTATGAGCAGATCCCGTCAACTGCCCAACCCCTTTATTTTTATATACCTAATATAAAATAATTTTAATTGAATTATTTCATAAAAAAACATTTTCTTGTGTTATTGACTTGTTTAACCAAGACAAAGATTTTTTATCCCCCATAACACCAAAAAATTTGTTTTATTTTTTTGTAAATGTATTATTAGTTTTTTCTGCTTCTGATTGTAATTTATATAAAAAATTGTTTTAGATATTTTTTTCATATCGCTGTTATCGTAATAATTGTCAAATTGTAATATTTTTTGTGTTTATTTAATAGATTTTAGTGAAATGAAAAAAAAAAACAATATAATTAATATATGCTTCCGTTATTTTTATTTATTAAATATTAGTAAGTGATTATTTAATGTGTCTAAAATATTCTCAAAATAATAATTATTTATTTAGAAGCAACAAAAGCAGTTGAAAATCTAAAAATCATTAGGTATATTAGGCATCTTATTGCACTCGGACCGCACCCTTTGCTAACAAACAATTTAAAATTGATTTTGCGAGTGACAACCTCATAGCTAATTACATTGCTCGTATTTAAATGTATTTTTATAAATCCTACGTTGTGAATGCGCAATGAAAATATAATTTATTCGTTGCATCGACAAAAAGCAACTAAGTATTTCAGGGGATGCGTACGATACACCGAAAAATGCAAATGTATTATTGTAAAAAACCTATGTGTGTGTTCGAAAATAAATTCCCACGCTTACAGACTGCGCCCTTAAATACTTTCTTGCTATCATTATAATCATATAAAATATTTATTTATTTTACACTAAATTAATTAATTACAAAGCTGAAATGAACCCAGTGGTTAGGTCTTAACCGATGATTGTAGGTTCAAATTGACTATTCATGTGCTTAATTTGTCTTTATAATGTATCTCGTGCTCAGCGGTGAAGGAAAACATTGCGAGGAAACCTGCATGTGTCTAATTTAATAGAAATTCTACCACATGTGCATTCCACCAACCCGCATTGGAACAGCGTTGTGGAATATGTGCCGAACCTTCTCCTCAAAGGGAGAGTAGGCCTTGGCCCAGCAGTGGGAAACTTATAGGCAGCTGTTGTTGTTGTTAATTGCTTGTGATACATCTGCCGTGTTTAACTTATTATGACATATATTTTTTTCGGCTATTAATGATTTTCAAGTTCAAAGATCAAGCAAACAGAGTCACGGGGTGTAAACTATTGGCAGTACGGTGTCCGATATGTGTCACAGTTGATAAATTTCTGAAAACTTTAATTACGTCTCCTCATTAACTCGTTTCACTTAACAAAAGTGCAAGACTCGAGCAATGACGTAACGCACTGTAAAAAAAAAACAAATGTCCGGTGTATGGTCTAATTTATAAGACTCCGCCATTTTGTTTGCAAACACAATGACAGATTGAAATTTAATAATTTTTTTAATACGCGTTATTTTTAATACTTTACATTAAAATAGTGACTGATTGGATGTTTTCAGAAAATTTCATTTATATTTTATGATTCAGTTCGCTTTATTCGTAGTTTGCGAAAACTTTAACGTAGCACAGAGTAAACACTTTTTTTATCAACTTTCACAAACGAAAAAGTAAATAATTAAACATTGATTCATTTACAACCATTTTTAAAGGTGATTTTTTTGACGTTTATAGTTTCAAGTAATTTGACTCAGGTATTGATGATTATTACAAGAACTAATTGATTTGTTTTTTAGTTATTTATTATTTAAAATCAATAGTCTTTCATGACTTGTACCAAACGTTCGAACATAAGTCAGCAGCACGTTCACGAATGCGACGGTTCCGGCGACCGCCTTCCGACCTCCTTACAATGTAACCAGCTTATGCGCGCTACTTTATCTTTAATTATTCGTCATATCTGTACAAAGTATACATTCGAGATGAGGATTGGGGAATAAAGACTGTAACGGTTTTAGCTGTGTTAATATTATCTTAGTTTATTTTTGTAATTAGTTTTCAATTTTTTGTCCTTCTTTGAAAACTTTTGATTCTCATCATGATTAAGGTCGAAATATATTAGGAAAATTTACATAGTTTTTGATGAGTGTACGTAAAATTAATTAGTTGCGTGTGATAATGCCAGTATTTTTTATTTATAAAATTTTTGAGTAATATCGAATTGATATATTGTTTTGTTAATC
Source organism: Vanessa cardui (assembly GCF_905220365.1). NCBI lineage: Eukaryota > Metazoa > Arthropoda > Insecta > Lepidoptera > Nymphalidae > Vanessa > Vanessa cardui. The sequence continues at coordinate 1,413,068 of NC_061142.1, read as the reverse complement.
ATTATTACATAGTATAAAATAAAGTCCTGCACTAAAGTCCTGCTGTCTGTACTGCAGTGTATTAGAGTGACTCGAGGGGAAGGTTTTTGTATACAATACACGGACAATATAGTAAAGAAACACTGACCATTTTAGAAGTTTCTAATGTGATGTAGTAAATAAACAAATTCTATAGTATGTGTTATCAGTATTGCATCCGCTACATAAATAAATCAATTGCAAATGGTAGGCTTTTCAGCTAAATCTTTAACCTAATTATAAGCAATAAAAAAAAAAAACAATTCAAACTTGAAACATAAAAGCTTATTGAATTGTCACGTTATCTAGTTTATGTTGTTAATTTATCCAATAAATCATTTAAAGCATCGTTTTGTATATTTGACAGTGACATCTGACAGTGACATAAGACCAACAGTGACACTGACAGTGACGGCTTACATTTAAATAACATGATAACACGATCACTAGGGCGATGTTCAATTTCATTAATTCCAGAACATTCGACCATGGCACGATCAAATATCACGATGGATCTTGATACTTGACTTATGATTTTTACCACTATTGTTGTATAATGGACGTGTTTACTTTGGCTGTTATTTCAATTGCCTTTATATATACACAGTCAAAACATAAATTTAAAAAAAATGACAATTTTTCTTTACAGAAAGTTTTGTGTTGATTCTTCAGATATTAAGTTAATTGCTAAACAAATGTATGGTTTCTTAAAAATACTATAAAACATATAAAATTAAATTAACTTGTAAATGAAATATTTAACAACTTTATTTTTAGTGGTTGTTACTTAAATAAATTTTATGACTTTTGTGAAAAATAAGTGGGTACCTACGGAATATCTTATAAAAAACTCATTAAGTATAAAAATAATAATGTATTGTAAACTCGGAATATTATCTAATCTTAGATGTTGCGTGACCAAATCAAGATAGTTCACGAGAAATTGAACGGAAGGTTACAGGTTCAGATTCATTGAGATTATTTCCATCCTTTTAACGAGTGCTTACAATTAATCTCATGATAGGCGTTGAAGAAACATATCGTGGGATAAACTGCATGAGAAGCCTGCAAGAAATATCTGTTAATAAATACTTTCAATGGTTCAGTACCTTTTATCAACCGATCTTTTTGTTGTTTGATACTTATTATCAAAAAAAACTAATGAAATGAGACCTAAAGAGGCATCTTGCTAGTGAGTATGGTGAGGGCGGCTAGTGCAGTTCGTTCCTGACTGTACTGGCAGTCTTCGCGTTTGGACGTCACTGCCACTAACCATCAGTCGGAGTGAAGTCATATGCCTACCCGGTATTAAAGTAAATTCTCAAAAACTTCAGCTAAGTATATACATAAATAGTTGTACGGATATGTTTGGTACCGTCGATATCAATCAATCAATCAATTATTCAGCCCATTTTTATCCATTGTTGGACATAGGCCTTTCCAACTGCACGCCACTGAGATCGTTCTTAAGCTACTCGCATCCAGCTCGCATCGCAAGACTGGCAGGAGCTAGATGCGAGGACCGTCGACATATAAAATATAAATTTCAAATAGTAGGCTTCTTATGTCATTATTCAACCTTGAAAACTGTTAGAAATACTTCATTATGCTAATACATTTATATTATAATTATATATTTTATAAACTCATATTTTCTTAGTCTATCCGATTTCGTAAAAGTGTAATCGATTTTAGAACGTCATTGGTATGGCTGTATAAATTAATACAAGATCTATTCCCGCGCAAACGGATTATTAAAAAACAAAAGAGAGTCGCGCTGGAACGACAATTAAAAATTATTGTAAATTCTATTTAATTAACTTCAGGGCAATAATATTGTATAAAAATAAAACCAACAATAAAAAAATACTATGCATTCTATTGGCGTATTTATTATAACAAAACACAAGAAGTATTCTCGCCACCTTTCAGATTTCTGTAACACTGACCAATAGAGCGATTCTGAAGGAAATTACTTTACCTATACAAATTAAATGTAGTTAATCGACCTACGCCATTTTGATACGTGTATTCTATCATTTGTATTATCATTATAGCTAATGTCACAAATCACATTCTATATTCTTTAGTTCCCCGTTAATTTTGTTAGTTCCTTCTTACGAAATCATCTTTAATCTCTTCAAATTGAAATGCGCTATGTGTTTATTATTTTTTATTTATTTAATTTTACGACATCCACGTGCTCATAGTTGCCCTTGTCTTTTTTACTGCAAAGCGTATTGGCGTTTTAAAGTTTTATTTTACTGAACATCAGCACATCTTCACTGGAATTTTAGCTAGTTGTCTTCTTGGAGGACGTAACCCACACTGACTTTAAATATTAATTTTGGGTGTGATATAAATAAGTGTTAATATTAATAACTGTTGATAACACTTTTGTGTTTATTATTAAAGTTATTAATTTCGGGATATTTCCCATGTTTTTTATTTTTGTTCGGTGGAGACATTCGTAGACAATGTCGAAATATCGAGCTCCACCGAACAAAAATAAAAAACATGGTGAATATCCCGAAATTAATAACTTTAATAATAAAAATAACCATGTTAATTTAAAATCCTACTTTTGTGTTTATTCGAATGGTATGTGATTACAATACAATACGATGGTTCAACTAATTAATGTAGTATGTACTTACATAAGTAAATCCAATATAGGGAATTTCCTTTTATGTTAAATTAATTATTTTTTAATACATTAAACTTAAGATACATTAACAATAATAAGTAATCTTTTCTCTTAGTCGTCTTACACACACTAAGATATCTTTAAATACACGCGTTACTCACTCATGTTAATACAAGTGAAGGAGGACGCTTTTGTGAGTGAAAAGATGGAAATATAACCAATGTTTTTTTACAACCGTATGGTGTGAACATTAAACGGTTTTATTTAAAAAAAGCGTTATCAAACGTTTTTTTCCGTCCAACAAATAGTGCTGTGACTTAATTGGAAACGAACGCAAATTAAGATCGATAGAGTTTCCGGTCGGACACCTCCAGCTTTAATTTACACCCTAATTTAATCCAATTAATAATTAACATAAACATGATAAACAAACAGAATGTCGGCAATCAATTACACGGACTTTAATTTATGTGCTCAATTTTTTATGTACAATCTTAAAAATCAATGATTAAAAAATAACAAGGAAAAGAAAAGAGGTTTTAATTTGGCTGTATGTTGTATCATCTTGGCTTTTGTACAAAGTACTAAAAAAATGTTATAAGGGCAAAGGAATCATTTTCGGAAAATATATTTGAAATCCAAGTTAATATTAAATGGTTTGTTTGTGTAAGTTCCTATTATGATTGGCGCATTAAAACTGACTAAAACTATTACTATTATTTTAGCGATGGCAACACTCACCTAATCATTAATTATTCTAACACCAAATATTTATACTGCTGCGGTGTTCCGGTGTGAAAGTTAAATGAGCCAGGAGAAAACATATTAAATACAATAGATACTAGCGACATAAGAGTAAGGAGTTTTTATATGTACATTTTTCAGTGCCTGAGTTATGAAGTTATCTGTGGAGTTTCGTAAAATAAATTATAATATATAATTTACCAGACATTGTTGCAAATATATTCGCTTCACATTTTAAACATATTATATATTATTTATTTAGAAGTCTGCAAGGTGTTTAACGTGCGTTCTTAAAACTATAACTATGTACATTCAAAGTGATAACTTATAAAGGCCGGGTGCACACAAGTAAATTTAACATTACCTGGCGTGTGTAACATTTTACTAATGACGTTATCAAAAATTTCATTGCAGATGGCGCCACGATCGCTAAAGACTGATTAGGTCTTCAGCGATGTGATTCAAACACACCTAATTTGAAAGTTCTTTAGGAAGTTAAGAAAATGGGCCTTGGGTCTAGATATGCATATAAAGTAAATACGTATTACAATTTGTACTTTATTTCTTTCATAATATGTACTCCATCAGGAGTGAGGAACGGATTACTATTTTACAAAGAAGAAAAATACTTCGCGCGAATACATATCGATGACAGAGGAATCTCTTCAAACAGCCTACACTTGCCAATGGTTAAAGAAGTATTAACTCCTGGCAACTCAGAGAAATAACCTGTAGGAAAGCGACAGGCATGATACATTTAGATGATATTCCAAACTCGGATTTTTAGCTTGAACCTTCAAGTATGACATTAACGTCATGGAAGCTTTGGCTGCGCTAATAGCTGTAGGTGATTGTAGAGACTTTATTATCAAACCTGAGCTTGCAGTAGCTTTTCTAGCAGCGACTACATATAGCCTCGACGTATTTCAACTGCCATATTTAATTGAGGATGATGAGTTCTGAGTTTTTAAACCTGTAGAATAAAGCTCGAAGATCTTAAAACTAATAGCCAGGACTACATGTGAATATCTACAGCGGTGTTGCTACAGTAATGATGCACAGATGGCTGAGGAATTGCAAAATTTATTGAATAAAATATATCTTTACTAGCTGTCGCCCGCGGTTTAGCTCACGTTTTAGGTTGTTGCTCGTCATTTGTTAAGCATAAAAAGCAGCCTATGCCTTCCTTGGAGTTCCAATTAGCTTAATATCATTAAATTCGGTTCAGTGATTTGGTCGTGAAAGAGCGAAAGACAAAGTTACTTTCACATTTATAATATTAGTATAGATATATAATAATCCAAACCCAGGCAAGCACCACTATATATATGTGCTTAATTGTGTTTATAATTCATCTCGTGCTCGGCGGTGAAGGAAAACATCGTGAGGAAACCTGCATGTGTCTAATTTCATCGAAATTCTGTCACATGTGCATTCCACTAACCCTCATTGGAACAGCGTGGTGGAATATGTTTCAAACCTTAAGTGAGAGAGGAGGCCTTACCCCAGCAGTGGGAAATTTACTGGCTGTTACTTTACTACTTTACTTAGAATAGTCCAGGCATAGGGGACTAAAACATCGTGAGGAAATCTGTAATTTTTAATATCGTTTACCCACTCATGTGGCGACAACGGTTTATTTCAACGTTCGGACGTCTTCGACGGAGGTTGTGTTGGATACTGCTACTAAATATTACGACTTGAGGAATTTAAACGACATCTGGCTTTGAAACTGGTTTTCGTTATCTCTGACGTCACATCTCAACTATTTGCTTTGTTTATCGGACACTTGTTTTGCTTACGGATTGGTTTTGTTGTTGTGAATTGGTCTTTTTAGATCTTATTTATTGTTTCAGTTTTATGTATTTATATTAATATAAATACATATATTGTTTGTTTGGTTGTTTGTTTTTATGTTGTTTGTTCTCGACGATGGAAGTCGACACCGAATTATCGTCGGATGCCCTAATTCGGCGAAAAAGGCCGTACGAGGGCCTCACTATTTTTAACTCCGATTCCGAGACGGAGACGGAGACGAGGATAGCTGCAAAAAGTAAGCCTGCTCTTCGCGGCAAAACCACCAAAGGTCGTGGAAGTGGTCTCGCTCGGGCTAAGGCCGAGCTGAAGGCCAAGGCCAGTGAGGCTAGAGAGGAGGCCTTCGAACGATCGCTTCGTAGTCGAGCGTTTCGAAAGGAACCTCCTCAGACTGTTTTGGACTCCGAAGAATCTTCTTTCTCGGATGTCCAAACCAAGGATCCCGCAAAAATGGGCGCGGAAGAACTTCGCGCACAGGCTGGTCGTAGCGCAGCCCTCATTTTGGAGGTGGCACAAAAGTCCTCCAACTTAAAGGGAGGGTTTGGCAAGAAGCTGAGGGAGTCGGCGGCTGCACTACAGGCGATCGTAGATGCTTTAGCGTCTCGGACGGAAGCCGAGGAGACTTGAAAGCTCCGTGCCGATAATGGACGCCTGCGCAAAGAGGTGGACAGCCTCAAGGCCGAGGTGAAGGCTCACCGCCGCGATTTTGCGGAGATACGGTCCAAGGTCGCTGTGGTAAATGAGGCGTCCACCAGCTCCACACAGGATGCTCGGATGGTGGACAGTATAAAAGCCTCAATTATCTCAACGATAGGAGTTATGCTCAACGCCCGATTTGCCGAATTGGAGGAACGCCTCCCTCCTGCAAAAATACAGCGCCCTCCATTAGCTGCGGATAAGAGGCGGGAATCAGCGCAGCAAATCGCTGTGTCCCAAGCGCAGGCAGTCCATTCGGCTCCACCGCTGAATTCCGCACCTCTACATAAGCGGGTGTCACCAGCTGCCCCGCCGGCACCTGTTGCTGGCTGTTCAAGCGCCGTGTCAGAGACAACTCCGCCTCAAGGGGTCCAGGGGATGTCCTGGTCCACCGTAGTTAAAAAAGGAAAAAAGGGGAAACAGCCTTCAGCTGGAACGATTGCCACGGAGGCGCACACGGTGCCCAAAGCAACCCAAGCGGTTAAGCCTAAGTTGACTGCTCCTCGTACAGCTGCAGTAGTGGTTACGCTGCAGCCGGAAGCGGAGCAGAAAGGCGTAACATATGCCCAGGTCTTGGAGCGAGCTGAGCAAGGCATAAAACTGCAGGAACTCGGGATCAACGGAGGTTTAAAAGTCCGACGTTCCGCGACGGGTGCCAGAGTGCTGGAGCTGCCGAGAGCACAGTCGGACCAGGCAGACAAACTAGCCGACAAGCTCCGCACAGTGTTAGATGGGGTGGCCAGCGTCGTTCACCCCGTAAGAAAGGTGGACATTAAGGTGACGGGGCTAGATGACTCCGTCACCAAAGATAAGATAATCGCCGCAGTCGCTCGCGAGGGAAATTGTCCCTCTGAAGTTGTTAGATGTGGAGAGATTTCACGTGGACCCGGTTACATGGGTATGGTCCGCGTGACATGTCCAGTAGCTGCGGCGAAGAAGCTGTCTGACGCCGGACGTCTCTTGGTTGGGTGGAGCTCGGCTAGGGTATACGTGCTGGAGCAGCGCCCTCTGCGCTGCTACAAGTGCATGGGTCTTGGCCATACGAGGATACTATGCCCATTCAGTGCGGATCGAGGGAGCCTATGCTTTCGGTGCGGCGTTAATGGCCACAAATCGGCTGAATGCACCGGGAAGCTGCGCTGCGCGGTGTGCGCAGACGCCGGCAAGCCCTCCGGGCACGTGATGGGGTCAAAGGAATGTAACCCCCCCATCACGAAAGGTAAGGTGGCCCTCACTACCCAGACCAACAACAACGTCGGACAGCGCCAGGCCGAGGAGGAAGCTGCAATGTCAACATGAGCGCAGACTTCAGCTTCCTTCAGACGAATCTCAACCACTGCGCCGGGGCTCAGGATCTACTGCTGCAGTCCATGGCGGAGTGGGGGATCGACCTGGCTGTGGCCTGCGAGCCCTATTACGTTCCTCCCTTAACTCACTGGGTAGGGGACGTGGACGTGGACGTGGACGTGGACCGTGGCAGTCCTCACGAGGAGCGGAACGGGCCCTCCCCTCTCACTCATCGAGAGGGGCTCGGGCTACGCAGTGGTGGGGTGGGGGGAGTACGTCGTCGTAGGGACGTACTTCTCCCCTAACCGCAGCCTGGCTGAGTTCGAGACCTATCTCGGCTTAGTCAGAGCTGCGGTGGCCAGGCAGTCGCCGAAACCGATATTGGTTCTCGGCGACTTAAACGCGAAGTCGCGTGCCTGGGGCAACCCCGCCACGAATCCGCGAGGGAGGGCCGTTCAAGTGTGGGCCCTACTCTCCGACCTGTCCCTTCTCAACAGGGGGCAGGTTCATACCTGCGTGCGCCAGCAGGGGGGTTCCGTGGTGGACGTTTCGTTCGCCTCCCCTGTCGTAGCACGCAGAGTGGTCGACTGGAGAGTGGAGGAGGAGGTGGAGACTCTATCGGATCACCGTTATATCCGATTCGAGATCTCTACCTCGCGGAGGCCGGCGGAACCACAGAGAGTGTCGACCACGCTGCCGAGGTGGTCACTCGGTCAAGTCGACCGAGATATGGTCAAGGAGGCCGCCATTGTGCAGCGGTGGGGTTCCGCAGGGAGGAGGGAGGGTGACAGCTCAGAGGAGCTGGCGGGCCGCATGCGCAGTTCGCTCAAGAAAATCTGCGATGCGGCCATGCCTCGGACCCGGCGCAGGTTACCGCGCCGGCATGTCTATTGGTGGTCGCCTGAAATCGCTGTCCTTAGGGCGACTTGCTGCCGGGCGCGTAGGGCCTACGTCCGTTGTCGAAGGCGCAACGGCCTCGACACGGTTCTGGAGGGTCAGATGCTGGACTCATATCGCCAGCTGAAAAAAGATCTGCAGCTGGCGATAAGGAAGGCTAAGGAGAAGGCCAGGGAGGAGCTTCTGGAGGGTCTCAACCGAGACCCGTGGGGGCGCCCGTACCGCGGTGTGCGTGGGAAGTTCCGCACCCAAGGTGCCCCCGTCACCGAGACGCTGCCGCCGGAACTCCTCCTGCGCCTGGTCGGAGAACTCTTCCCCCATCCAGGCGAGCATGTCCCTCCGCAGATGGCCTCTCGCTCCGTGATTGAAACAGCAGTGGCTCCACCACTGATCACGGAGCGGGAGATGGAGATGGCCCTCGGCCGCTTGAGGGCCAAGAAGACAGCGCCGGGTCCGGACGGGGTTCCAGGGCCTGTTCTGTGCGTTGCCCTGGAATACCTAGACGCAATGCTTCGGGAGCTGTTCGACGAATGTGTGCGCAGCGGGCAGTTTCCGAAGCCTTGGAAGGAAGGAAAATTGGTGCTGTTGCCGAAGGAAGGTCGGCCGATGGACTCTTCTTCGGCATACAGGCCAATTGTGCTGCTGAACGAGACGGGAAAACTCTTTGAGAAGATCCTCGCAGCCCGTCTCGTTCAACACCTCGAGGAAGTCGGTCCGGGTCTTTCAGAGGCTCAGTACGGATTCAGGGCAGGCCGGTCGACGGTCGATGCCCTGGACGCCCTGAAGACTCGGACGATGGAGGCGGTGGCCCGGGGACAAGTCGTCCTGGCAGTGTCGCTCGATGTGGCGAACGCCTTCAACAGTCTTCCCTTTGAGACAATACGGGAGGCACTCCGATATCATGAGGTGCCATCCTATCTCAGGAGACTGCTGGAGGCGTACCTCCAAGACAGGGAAATCCTCTGGGCGGGGGTCGATGGGAGGCTCGTACGGTATCGGGTGGGCTGTGGCGTTCCACAGGGGTCGATTCTCGGCCCAATTCTGTGGAACGTCGGTTTCGACTGGCTCCTGCGGGCTCCCGTCCTTCCCGGGATGGGGGTGTTGTGTTACGCTGACGACACCCTCGTCACGGCGATTGGGCGGGACTTCCAGGAGGCGGCTCGCCTCGCCGAAGTCGGAACGGCTCTCACCGTGGACCGCATGGGAATGCTGGGCTTGAGGGCCTCCATATCCAAAACGGAGGCCCTCCTCTTCCACGGTCCACGGAAAGGACCCCCACGAGGGGCGAGAATCACCGTCCAGGGGACGGCGATCAAGGTGCAGGCCCAGATGAGGTATCTGGGCCTGATTCTGGACGGACGATGGAGTTTCGGGCAGCATTTTGTCCATCTCGGCCCGAGGCTCATCAACGCCGCTGCCGCTCTCGGTCGCCTCCTTCCGAATGTGGGGGGGCCGGGATCCCTATGTCGGCGTCTATATTCCGGCGTAGTGAGGTCGATGGCGCTGTACGGTGCCCCGATCTGGATAGACGCCCTCACCGCTAAAAATCGGGCCCTACTGCGAAAGCCGCAGAGGGTCATAGCGGTGAGAGGCATCAGAGGGTACCGTACGGTTTCGTGGACTGCGGCGACACTTCTCGCGGGCGATCCGCCCTGGGAGCTCCAGGCGGAGGTGCTCGCGGAAGTGTACCGGTTCCGGGTCGAGGTGAGGGACCGCGGCGACCGTCCAGGGTCAACGGAGATCGGGCGGATCAGGACTCTAGCCCAGCAAGCCCTGATCGTCCGATGGCAGGAGGATCTGGGGTCACCCACAGCAGGCCTGGCGACAGTGGAGGCGATCCGTCCCCACTTGAGTCGCTGGGTTGAAAGGAAGCACGGCACACTGTCGTACAGAATGACGCAGGTACTTACCGGGCACGGATGCTTCGGTAAGTACCTGCACGCGATAGCGCGGCGGGAGGAAACACCCTCCTGCCACGAGTGTGGTGCGCCAGTGGACACGGCGTACCACACCCTGTACGAGTGTGCTGCGTGGGGACCCCAGAGGCACATCCTTGCGGCGACTATGGGTGGAGACCTCTCGCTACCGAGCGTTATCAACGCCATGCTCAGTAGCGAGATGTGCTGGTCAGAGATGCGCTCCTTCTGCGAAAGTGTCATGTCGCAGAAGGAAGCCGCGGAGCGGGAGCGGGAAAATAATGCCACCGCCGACTCGCTCCGCAGAAGACGACCGGGGAGGAGGAAAAGGCGCTACGCGCACCTTCTCCCCCCGCCTCAATAGGCGCCGCAGGGACCAGGGGGGGTCCCAGTACCCCGGGAATTCCCCGTAGGAGTTGGAGGCCCACATAGGCGGGCCGACCGTCAGGGCGTCACGGTAGCATGCGTAAGCGATCCCGTGGCGTCCGCCGAAAGACGGAGAGGGTACCGCTGGTTTTTTAGTGGGTAAACCCGGCGTACTTGGGCGCACGACGTCCAGGGCTCCGGGGAGTCCCACACACCCCCCCACTTTCCATCACGTGGGGGAAGCGCGTAAAGCGTTTTTCCAGCGAGAAAAAAAAAAAAAAAAAAAAAAAAAAAGGCATAGGGGACTAGAATGGCCCTCATTGCCTTGCAGTGTCAAAATTACGTTCGATTCTTGAACTTGTGTAATATGGTATTTACACTTCTAATCTCACCCTTGAAATTTTGACAGTAACTTATTATACGCTATTTTGATACGGGTCAATTCTATAATTAGCATAGTCAATGTCGCTTACAACATTCTGTCATTAGACACTCACAAATTGCGGTGATGTTCGATCTTTACATGATTAATGTTGTGTTTCAGTACAAATAATTTTCTACTTAAAAAAAAAACAAAATATATTTAAAACCACAGAAGCGTGTTAAATACACACGTAAATAAACGAATGAACGTTAATTAAAGATGTTAACACATCAATTAGATCAAGGTTATACGTGTGTCGTATTTCTTAAAGCAGATGTTCAACACACCTTAGTCGTATAGCTTAAAAGGCATCGATTAGTAGATCAAAACGTTCTGCGATCGTCGCGATACGACGCCTCATTAATTACGGGACAAAATCCGTCGCGGACTCGGAGAATCGATTCGAATTTCGATTCGATATCGAGTAGATGTATCGATGCAAATGTGGAAATCGTTATTGACAGAAAACATTTATTTTATCTGTTACGAATGTGTTAATATATGAAATTGGTAATATAAGTCAAAATATTGATAACAGTGCTCGTGTAGTGTGTAGTGAGAGTTTTGAATGTGTTGGTAATACGAATCTGGTTTGAACTGGTTCTTTCGTTATTTATTGATACGTTATTCGTTAATCGGTATTCTAAATTCAACGGCAGAAGTCTGTCAGTTTTCCTCTCGATTGTGATTAGGACAGATATTATGTGTAATTAGTTTGTATCTGAGTTTAGTACTTTTATCTTGTACCTATAGGTATGTTCTTATTTTATCTAGCTTAAATTGAAAAATAATAAAAGTTTATTTGAAATTTAAGGCTTTTCTTTATTATAACTTACTCTTGAATTACTCAGTTTATTGATGGAAACTACAATAAATTCTGTTGCGTCCTTTAAAAGATCTAAGCACAATTAATTGTATATATATTTTTTAAATAGCAATAGAATAATTTCAGACTTTATTTGGTATTCTGTATGGAGATTCACAAGACTACTGGTTATACGATCGCCAGCCTGTTGCATCACTGTGTTATTGATATGATCCATTTGTCTGTATTAGCTTCATTTAACATGGTTTGCTGAAAATAAAGTATACTTTGATTTAGATTTTGTAGTTTCACTGGCTGATTCACTTTGCGTCACGGTAGCATGCGTAAGCGATCCGGTGGCGTCCGCCGAAAGACGGAGAGAGTACCGCTGATTTTTGTAGTGGGTAAATCCGGTGTAATTGGGCACACTCGGCGTCCAGGGCTTCGGGGAGTCCCTACACGCCCCCCCCACTTTCCATCACGTGGAGGCGTAATACGCGTAATGCGTTTTTCCAGCGAGGAAAATAAATACAAAAAAGTCTCACTCACTTTACCCAGACGGGCAAGCATTTAGCCTACGGTCAAAGCCTAAGCCTACGGTTGTCACTAATCCCGTTTACAAATACACACTTGTTTAATTATTCATCCACTTGCTCATTTTAACTTCAACTATAATTTGAAAATACTTCGTTATATAATATCATCAATATATAAATATATATAATAGTGCGCAGTGGAAGCCAAATACTCGATACTAGGTAAGCAGCCCCACCCCAATGGAAATTATAAATGCACAGAAAGATTAATACTTTTAAGTTGTACTTAACGCAGGCCGACATTTGGGGAATTCAAGACTTCTAAAAAAAGGAGGTTATCAATTCGACATACATATATGTAAGTATGTAACATTGTTAGAATTGAATTATATTGGACTATGATGATCCCATTTAGATTTCCAAGCACATCTGCTTAATTTTGTAGGTGTATGTCTGTATGTTTGTCCACGAATTACTTGAAAACTGAAAGTTTAATTGAGACGATCGTTTAAAATCTAGGTTAGGTAAACTTAGGGAACAGAGTATATTTTAAAATGTTTTCAAATTTTGTAGTCTGTTTATTTTTTTATTAATTATTTATTTAAAATGTTTTGTCCGTAAGCAAGGCAATATTTATGCATTATTTATCTTGCATTTGATACATATAAATCTTTATATTAATTCAAATAAATAATTTAGTCCGCGCATAATTTCTTGATCGAGCAAAAGATTATTTTGTCATTAATTCGATTCAGCATAGTTTATGACTCGATGATATCTAATCGAATGAATAACATAATACTTGTCATATAAAAATACATTTGAATTTTAATGCGACAAATTTAAGAAGCCTCGGTATTATTAGGTTTTGATTTAAATCGAAGACCATTGAGACACGCTCGGGTAGCGTGATAGACACGTGTAGGAATTATTCGTTATGTGTATACGCAGACATCCGAAATCGCGGACCACACACAAGGCGCCCGCTGATTTCAAGTGTCCGTCTGTCACAACAAGTGCATCAACAAGTTGATTTATTACTTGTAAATTCCACACATGCGACAAAGTCTCAATTTGCACGGTGCGGTTTCGTCCATTTGTCTGTTGATCAATGTTTTGTAAATAAATGTTGTTCTAGTGTTGCGTTTTTGTGACGCGATTTTTAACAGATCATTGAGTTGATTATCGAAACGCATTAAGTAGCATATTAGTTTTAAAAAAAAAATATACATTTAGAAGTTAAGTATATATGATTTTTCAATTATTTCGCATCAACTCTTTAATAATATTTCGCGTGGATACCTAAATAAAATAAAATCAAAATACACTTTAATGTACATAAGCTGCTTGGGTTCTGAGCGAGCCTTTAGAGTTTGATGGATGTACCACCCCGGTTAGAAGGGCCGGTTATTTGCACAAGAGAAATTTAAGCTCCAAGGCTAGGAGGGTATTGGTGTAAGGAATGTTTAGTAAGTCTTAAGGCTCCAAGTACAGATCGCTATAAAAAGTAACAGCCTTATGTAGAGCTGCTAGAGATTGCTATTTCGTAATGTTATTCGGTGTAGTCACTTACATTCAACAACTTATTATCTCACTCAAAGCCGAGAAAAAATATCTTGAAAATAATATCCATGATGTTGATTGCTTGAACTCGTCATCTTCCATATAGACTTAGAATTGGACTCTGTTATGTTTTAGCTACTAGACTATCCTTACTCTACTCAATCTATACATGTAATAAAATTTGAGTATCCGTTTCTAATATTAAAATAAACGCTTTTTACTAAATGCATAAACGTTACGTATACCAAAAGAGCCATTTTTACAACTTTTTTCTGTTTTTTACGACTAAAATCTGGAACGGCTGAACCGAACAGACAGCTGATGTAATAAGGAGAAACTTTGCTAGATTATATATATTTTTTCATAAATGTAAATAAAATGGAATCAAAAATAGCGGTTTATTTTTTTTACATTAAAAGTTATCCCGTGCTGAATCCTGTGTGGTCGTGGGTACGAGGTGCTTGAAATGTCAACGTAGGTGGTACACATGTGCCATCCACACATTTCTTTGCAACAGTAGTGACGAAACTGCCAGCGCGGGCATTATAATATTGGCATAGAATGAGTCTTATCCTTGTTGTATTGTTTCCAACTTTTGTTTGTGACAATGTTTTATACATTTAATTCATCGTTCAACATTATATATGTGTGTGTTAGTGTTATGTATTTTGATATTAACATTTTTACGATCTTTTCTTATTGTAAAAGGTTGGACTTTTGAAGTGAATAGATGAAGTGTATGTGTGTAGTGTATTGTTGTCTGTTTGTACGTTGTTTGTTTCTGTTCGGTTTAAGCTTGTTGGTACGAAGTATAGCGCTGTGGTTCAAAGGTATGTTTTTAATAGTATTGTTAATGTTTTCAAAACGCATATTCAAATTATATTTTATTCAAATAGGATCTTAATAGCGAGAACATTGCTATAATGGAATACAGAATCAAATGTGAACAAATAAATTTATTTGCCATCTGTGGAATGGATTTATTTATGATTTTAATTAAAGAAAAAAAAAGCGAAAAGTGTGCCTATTTGTATATGTGTGTGTGTGTACTTACTTAGTATTTTCTAGAAGTAATGAAATGGTAAAATCGAAGAGTATGAGTACAAATTGTACCCTGATGTTTTGATAGACTCAAACATTTTAGATTAATCGATTGAACAATAAAAAATTAAACACGTAATCAAAAACACAATCAAAGTTAAGATCAAATCGTCATTATATATTAAGTTACCACCGGTTCGGAAAGTAGATTCTACCGAGAAGAACCGGTAAGAAACTCAGTCAAGTTTGTTAAATAATTAGAATAAGGCACTTAGTTAAAAATTCGTACCTAGATTAGTAAAAATAAAAAAAATATAGGATTAATTTCATTACAAATAATATGTCTAAAACCACTGATTCAAACTCAAATAACTCTACGATGTAGTAGCATTTCTTATTGATGGTCAAATTAAACAGAACCACCGGTTCGGAAAAAGGAACGCCCTGACCTGAGAAGAACCGTTAACATAACTATCCAATTGAAACCAAACTATTCTGATTATATCTTAAGTGTCTTCATCATCATCATTCAGCGAATCTTCTATTGCTGGACATCTCTCCTAGTGACTAAAAGTAGTTCTCCGCCGTCAGCACCCATGCATCATGATTGAACTTACGACTTTCTTCTTATTAGCCATCGATCAGCTGTTGAGGTATTGAGGCTTAGCTTTATATATGCAAACG
Source organism: Vanessa cardui (assembly GCF_905220365.1). Classification (NCBI taxonomy): domain Eukaryota; kingdom Metazoa; phylum Arthropoda; class Insecta; order Lepidoptera; family Nymphalidae; genus Vanessa; species Vanessa cardui. Next base: position 1,397,629 of record NC_061142.1, on the reverse strand, counting down.
GTTTTGTATAAAACAATATTGCTATGAAATAACATCAGGCGTACTTGTTACGTTTCGACTAATTCAATTCAATTATCAATTATATGTTAAAATTTAGCAGATTTATTTATCATTAAGATGTATTTTCTAAATTGTTACTTTGTGTTTTTTATGTTTGTTTGGGGATAATAGTAACCCTTTCTAATTTCTTTGCTATGTTGCTGGATAATGGTTGTGATTTATTTATTTATTTCATGCCACATTGTATACATATCATTACAGGATTTTGTCCCCAATTCGATATTATGACGATGGTTGTAAGCCTCAAGCTTTTATAAGTCCAGTAATGTAACTCAAATAATATCTAAATATTATTGTTTTGATCAATATTTAATTTAAACTAGCAAATTGTAAAGGTGGCATTAAATAATTGTTAAAATAATTTTATTATTAAATTATTATTTATAAAATTTGAAGATATGTATGTAATAACATATCAAGATTATAAGTTTCATATATTTAGTAACGTCAAACTACCCCAATTGATAAAAGTAAAGTAACAGCCTGTAAATTTTCCACTGCTGGGAAAAGGCCCCCTCCTCCTTCCATTAAGGAGATGGTTTTGAACATATTCTACCACGCTGTTTCAATGCGGGTTGGTGGAATGCACATGTGGCAAAATTTCGATGAAATTAGACACAGGTTTCCTCACGATGTTTTCCTTCACCGCCGAATACGAGATGATTTATAAACACAAATTAAGCACGTATTTATAGTGGTGCTTGCCTGGGTTAGAACCCGAAATCATTGGTTAAGATGCACGAGTTCTAACCAGTGAGCCATATCAGCCCAATTGATAAGGTTAGTAAAAATATTAAGAAGGTTTTTTTTAATTTTTTTATTAGTTGCTTGATGTAGGTAATTAAAGTATGTAGGTACACCATAATTCGTTGCCTTGTTGGACACATGAATTTGTTGGTCCTGCAGTCTTTAGTCATGTTGTATTGTCACTCTATTAGATTATCATAGTAAACCCTTACTATGTATATGTAGAGAGTGCACCTGTGCTGCACATTTGTGTCTAACAAGTATGACATCAGCTACGTAGTTGGTTCGTTGCGATATCCGTTGCCGATCATCGTCAGTTCAAATACTATTATTATTTTCCTGGCGGTAGGGCTTTGTGCAAGCCCGTCTGGGTAGGTACCACCCACTCATCAGTTATTCTACCACCAAATAACAGTACTCAGTATTGTTGTGTTCCGGTTTGAAGGGCGAGTGAGCCAGTGTAACTACAGGCACAAGGACATAACATTTTAGTTCCTAAGGGTGGTGGCACATTGACGATGTAAGGAATAGTTAATATTTCTTACAACTTCATTGTCTATCGGTAATGGTGACCACTTACCATCAGGTGGCACAGTTCGTTGTGGCACAGGCTTTTGCTTATCACAAAAACCAGGGAACTCATTTTTATCTGTAAATCATTTTTTTATGAATATGCTATATTAGTATTATATTATTATTTATATTTAGACAAGAGCTTAGTTAATAGCTATGCTGAGATAATTGGAGCTGGTGTTTGATGATTGATGAGTTCTACATTCACGATGCAGTAGGATAAATAGTAATTATTTTATTAAATGCCAAAAGGACCGTCTAGTAAAGTTTAGGTACCTACAGGTAACCTATAAGTTATGAATCAAGGCTTGTCTAAGCTCACCTTTCCTTTTGATAAGAAAACCCTTGGAAACAATATGATCTCATGATACTTAGATCAGCCACTCATCAGATATTCTACCGTCAAACAATAGTACTCAGTATTGTTGTGTTCCGGTTTGAAGGGTGAGGTTAGAGAAACTACAGGCACAAGGGACATAACATCTTAGTTTCCAAGGTAATAAATTGGCATTGGTGATGTAAGGTGGCTATGGGCGATGGTGACCGCTTACCAACAGGTGACCCATTTGCTTATACACGTATATCATAAGAATATGAAATTAAGAGATATTATTATTATAGATCTTTTTATCTTTTTCAGCTTGATCCAAAACGATTTAGTTGTTTAGACGTGAGAGCGTAACAAATAGATAGGCAGAGAGTTTTTCAAATTAATAATATTGATAAAGAAATAGAAACGATTTCGACATCTATAATTTTTAATAGTAATTTTATATAAGTACTTCTATTAGAGTTATTCTATAAGAATAACTTTCAAAAGTATAACACCTCGGCTCATTGCCTCCACTGGTGACAGGAGGGCTGGTTCGTTTTTTGGCCAGAGGATCGGAATTGCGATTCAACGGGGAAATGCTGCTAGCATTCGTGCCACCATTACACGCGGTCAAGATTTATAGAGTAACTAGTTTTAGTTCATATTTGTATATATTTAAGCAATTAATGTTATTAATACTTATGTTAATAAATAAATATTTATTACCCTATATATGTATATTCAAACATAAGAAATGACAGAAGTAAAGAATACATGAGTGTAATGTCACAATGTGATAAACACTTATTATGATAATTATAAAATTTATAGAATACCGACATCAAAATGGCGTAACATATCACGATTTTAGATAAATATAAATTTATTATCTATTTTAATATAATCATTTGAAATCATCTTTGTTATAACGATCACGACGATATTTTTTTCCGTTGTAGTTTTCACACAGTTTTTCAATATTTTCTTGATATCTCACAATCGATTCGAACAATGGGCTTTCAGCGTTTAAAAATTCATTTTCTTGCACGAGATTTTATTATATGATATAAGACAGTCATAAGTCAGAAAGGATAGGCATTAGTGTTTTGAATTTTTTCTTTGTAAATATATATTGTAAAGAAAAAAGTTATTTTTCTTTAATTTAAATTCCGCTCATCAACCGTCATCGAACGCGCATTGACATGGCGACTTAATCTTGTTAGCCAAGAAAAACATTAACCTAGAAGCAATCTTATTACTGTAAAAAGTAAAGAATTTTGTAATTTAGGAACAGACGTTGTCAATAATAACGTTAAATATATATATGCATACAGTGAATTTAATACTCATAAAATTTATTTCTAATATTGTGATTTTTTATACTATTACAAAATAAAATTAAATTTATAGCACAGATTTGTTCGCACAGCGGGGCCCCCAGGTGGCGCCGACACCATAAACACCTATATGGACAATCCATAATAATGAAAATTCCATTGGGTTTTTAGAAAATTTATTATTATTTTCAATAATATCAACAAATTCATTTCATCGTGACGATCATGGTATAAATACGATAAATAAAGGTAATCTTATAACAGCAAGTTATCGAGTTCATAAAAACAAACCTTCCAAGTACAACTAAAAAGTAATTAGCTGTTTTAAAAAAAATAATTAGCTATTTTTGATTTTATGATGACGTTGCGGCACCAATTTCAAGGAAGATCAGCCAACTAAGGAGGAAAACTGCTAAAATAGTAAACTTTTTCTTCTCGGTATAATTTAGAGAGATAAAGCACCTATCGGTGTTTCGCGGTAGAATTATGGATGGATATCCGTTTCTGGCTACTCATGGTTGCCATTTTACCATTGTTAAGATAGTAAGCAGTTAGTACAAAGCAAGGATTCCCTTATAATAAAGTGGTTACATACCTATATACGAACATTTAAGATGTAAATATATAAAAATACGTTTATCTTTTTTTAATTCATATTTTTTACTATTTACGATAATACCAAACGAACGTTAATATAAGTTCATGCCGTCTTTATACTACCTATTATTTAGAAAAACAGTCATAAGTCAAATAAAACTAGAAAATTATATTAAAAATGTTAACTTTAAGTTCGCAGCTCGGCTTCAAATTTAATATTCAATTAAGTATTCCATAATATTAATCAAATAAAGTCAAATGTCTGAACATAAAGTTAGCGATAGGTGCGTATAAATTTAAACGAAATAAATTTATTGCCGCAGTATCGCATCCGTATTCAAATAAAAAATAGATATGCAAATCCAAGATGCACGCGGAAATTAAAAGAATGGCGTATTTTACATAAATGGCAGCGGCTTTATAACATAATGCCAGGCGAAGGACATCGGATCTGTTTTTGCCTCAAACGAGACTAGCTCCTTTTCCCCGCGCGCCGCGCTCACTTTTCCCGCAGCCTTCCGATTTCCCGCGCACGTCACGTTGGGAGGCACCCGCCAAAAGCCCGCCAATCAACATATACGCCATGTTGTTAACGGGGCGGGTTACAAACTCCTTTCTCGATCCGTCCTGCTCGCGAACGACACCCTCTCGCTCGCTCGCAGCGTTCTCTCATTGGCAGGCGCGCAATTAAGCGCGGGAATTCGAATTCTATTTTTGAAGTAAATGTTTTTTCAGCGCTTGTTTATGGTTAGGCGGCCGCGCTATGATGCCGATTGAAGCGACACCTGTCTCGTTCGCGACGCTCCCGCGACATGGTCCTTTTTCATTCGGTCGGTTAATAAGATGGCGGCGTAAGTAGCACATAACGTAAATCTATTTGAATTTTGAGATTTATGACGTCGAATTAACACGTTGCTGTGATGTTTGATGGATTTATGGGTGGTGGGTGATTAATCGGGGACGTGTCTGGGATATCGTTGCAGGTGGGCGGGTCCGACTCCCAGTTTTTGTTGAGACAGGTTAGGCAGTCTATTAACCCATTTCGCGTTGTAAAATTGATGGAGTCCACAGTTACGCGGAGATTAGTTTGATAACATGCCATTAAAATGTTATATCACCTTAATGGTATCGCTTCGTAAACAAAAACGTAAATATCACCTACGGCTAATGAAAGCATCATAAAAACGTCCGCGTTTTAAAATATAGGTTTCGTGACTAATGCTTTTTTCAAAGCATGCAGGTATGTTCGTTCTAGCCTCGGCCATACGTAAGCGTAGGACATGGCAGGATGTAGATATTCACGAACCGCAATTAATTAATTTATTACTTTTTCCGTTTTTAATTGTGAAATGCACAAATTAAAATAAATTAATATTTCTAAGTTTTTTTCTCAATACTTTGGACCTACTTATAAAAACCTTCTTTTGCTGTTATTGCCTCTTTATTCTTATTGGGATCTGTCTTCGGAAGGGATTGCTTATTAAGTAGGTACCTACACGACAAATTTCCTTGTGCTGGATATTAAACTAAACTGGAAATAGTACATCATTAAAAAAAATACCTTTACATGACACGGTATATGACAAAAAAGTTTTTAGTTTGTTTGATTTGTAAATTTTTGAAATACATTTTTTTTTATAAGCAAAGATCCTTATTTTTTTGTCTTTCTGAAAGTATACGCCTAAAAACTTTATTTGGAAATTGTTTTGCGATTTATATTATTAGACTATGCATTTGTATGTTTTGTTTATAAAATAACATACGCTAATAAATATTAATTAGGGACAGTTATATTTGTAGCTCAAGATTTTATGCGTTCAGAAATATTTTTATAAGTATCGAAATAAATCTCTTCGTTGCAATAAATATTTTATCGTAGCAATTACATTTTATTTCGATTCATTTATTTTGTTTTTCAAAGAAAAATGTATTTATATTTAAATTATCAACGCTTTAATTTCGAAGCTCATATTAATATTAGGTACTAGCTAACTATTAACTAAGAATAATTTATAAAAAAAAAACAAATTTAAAAATAAGCTGGTAGCGTATTGCGTCCAAGTACCTAATAATAACTTGAAAGTGTATTTAGTCTCCTGTATTTGATCATTGTATCTAATATCAATAAAATGACATGTCCCTGTGATAGTGCGGGGTTAAGTGACACGTTTGACAGTTAGCAGATAGGCAGGTGAGTGTAGCGTAGGCATTATACTTGATGCAAGTTACAGCAGCTACAGGGTGTATAGCGTACACTTATAATAAAAAAAAATAAAACTGTCAATGTCAAATTTTGGCGGTATTTTTTCGAAGTGTCAATATTCATTATTAATTTTAAATTGTTTTTTGTAAAACAATAACGATAACATATTAGTAATATAACATTATTATTAAGTAAACTCACCGTAAAAAGGTACTAATTTTATTCAGATATATCTCGCACTTTTTATTTGACCGTCAAGATTAACTTTTTTAAAAAACTGTTTGTCATTTAAAATCTCTACGAAGGCTTGACTATGTTCAGCTTAGCGATATTTGTTTAGGACCCCTCGTTTAATGTTTATTATTTGAAGTTATTCATGTTTTGTAATTTATAATATAGTGTTTTTTATTGTTGTATTTTATCTAAAAAATATCCTAAATATGTAACTTTTCATGTTTCTTTGTTAATACCTATACTAGGTACCTAATATTGCAAGGGTTTATAGAGTATCCTGAAGAAGGTTTTTTTCTTATTTATAATTAATATTAATATTAGATATATTTGAGACAGCAGGTAATACTACTGGTTACGGTTGATTATTACAAACGTTTGATCTGAAAAAATTGTGTTTTTTTTTCATCGTAAATTGGCAAAAGTATGCATAAAGTATTATTTTTAATGAAAACCTCGTTTTTATCTCCCGTTTCTACAAATTTAATGAACATACCTACGTACCTATAGTATTTAGAATAAGTATAATGCTTTTTAAATGTATAATTGTTCATACTATCAACTAATAACACTATAATACCTTGTTCGAGGCAAATATTGATTGTTTTAAATATGGGTTTTTCAGTACTCAATATTTATTTCTTGATTGCTTTTCAACGTTTCATTGCTCAGTTTTACTATTATTGTTAGGCAATTAACTCGAGCAGCGAATTCAACATATTGACGATAATAAAATCGAAGCGAAGTGTTCCAGCGTCGTTAAATGAAGATATAAACGGCTCGCATAGTATGTTGTCGGTTCGCTCATTTAGTCGTTGAAATCGTGTTCTCATTCCACGTGTTAGTTTAATTATAAAGCGGATCACGACCAGCGCGTTTGATATTAAGCCAAATTATCCACATAACTGTTTCACTCCAGTGATTAATCTCCTTTAAAATTTAATAAACAGAAATACGGCGTCACGACGTCGGGCGCGTCTCGCGCGGACCGACACGTCAGCTTGACATATCGTAGCGAGGAAACTTTGATTGGCGCGTTATTTTCACAGGTAATTCGGTCCGTTTCCCAATCACCCACGTTTAAATCATAGCATTTATTTCTTATTACCGCTTTGGCGAAATTCAGCGCAATTTGCGAGCGCGTTTCGCAACATCGCTAATTTCGGTCCGGCGCGGGCGTTTACGCGCGCTGTGACACCTGATTGACAGGTGAAAGGGCGCGAATTAGTGAGCCCGCTCGGGAAACGATCTCCCGAGCTTGGCCGCCGTACCCGGTCATTTGTGTACCTCGATAAATACATTCGAGATTGAACGCACGCAGTTTAAACGGCCGTGAAACGCCACACGCTGTGTCAGGGTCTATTAGCGATCGTGTAAATGAATTAGATTTTAGGGCGAAAGTGTTGAATTAACAGAGGCAGTCCATTAGGCGCCGTCGGGTGACATATGCTGCCGAGTGGCCGCAGATAAGATAGAACCGTATGTCATAAATTGTAGCGCTTCCGTTTAGCATCCGCACACAAACAGAGGCCGAGAGGATTAGTGCGCAAACACTGCGAGTGTGTTGTTATTAAAACGAAACGCTGGCACGATAAAGACGTAGCGACGTAGAACAACAGCGAGACAGAAGCAAACGAGATCCGAGATAGCGGGCGGCGCAGCGTCGTCGGCGGAGACTTTATCTCGCGGGATGTGTGCGCAGCGGGCGCGGGCGCGTCCTACACCGAATTCCAGATTCGAATTTAAAAAGAGAACGTTACATTATTTGAATTAAGATGTAATAAAGTAGATTCGAGGATAAACAATCATTTCTCTCGGAGGTAGATCTTCCGCTAGACTATCCGATGGGTAATTAGCCAGAACAGATGAACCAGTCGTTTGTAAACTAAAGCTATTTCTAGTTAAATCTCTTGGTAAACGAGCAGGAGAAATTCTCGGTAACGTGTTGTTAGGAACGCGTAATGTTTAAATTCTGAGTATTTTTAATCCTATTTGCTTAAACGTCATTCGCGGTATCTTAAACACATTGAGATGCGAGCGGGGAGGTGTCTCGCTGCCAAAACAACTACACTATACTATAATTCTCGAGTCTTCTTTCTTTGTGAATACATATTGTTTTGTATTTGAAATGATCATATACGTTTATTAATGAATAACTTATATTTAACATATTATTATTTTTAAAATATAGATATAATACCTATTTATTATTAGTAGAATTGCTGCAAAATTACTAACAGTATTGAAAGTACATTAAAGTTATTAAATTACGTACTAACCAGGAAAAATACATACCTACTAGAATGTTACGAGGTACTGTTTTTTAAATCAATCAACGTGGTAACCGAAAGTATACTTTAATTACAATTCTTGAGTGTATTATTAATACATAATACGATATGAATATTATATTATCAGAGAGTTGTTGTACATACAGCAGGAAATAAATAATAAGTAAAAATTGTCAGTGTGTGCACACATACATAGGCACAATAGTAGATATTTATTTATAGTTCAGTTAATGATTAATCAGTCCGATTGGAAATATCTAGTAAATAGCCCATTTATTGAGACAGGCTATTGATTATATATCATCACGCTATGACCTACAGAGGCGAAGAAGTGACGTTTAAAATGCATGATAGCGCGCCAAGTAGCTACTTGACATTATAAATCCCCATTATTGTTAAATGTCAGGAAATGTATCTTGAAAGAACTGCATTGTATGTGTATGTGTGCTTCTATGTGTAAGCATTTTATAGTCCGTTAATTGAGGTTAGGCTGTATAAATTCATGCTGGTGCCCTGAGGGGCGGGTCAGTAAACTTAAACGTCAACTAGTCCAGGCTATAGGACCTCTTTTGTAATATAATATGTCGGAGGACAAACCGAAACACATAAACTCTAACTTCTAATTTTTTGACATACGCTTAAAAAACCAGAATCCAAAACAGAATAATATATTTTTGAGTGAATATAATACATGTAATGTATTTGTTACATTACTCTGTGGCCTAGTGCTAAAAGGGCCAATATCAATATCAATTACTTTTGGTAATCAGAATAGAAGCGATGAACATATGTTGTTGTTTAATATAACATGTGCCTATTTGCGTATTAACAATATTAGGCTTTACTGTTTTAGCAGTTTTTTTTTAACTGATTGAATTTTATTAGTATACTTTGGTCCTAAGCACTAGGCCGTAAAATCTTACTTTATATAAACGTTAAGACTCTTAACTTTTTTAACATTTTGGAAATTACATCTCAACTTAAAGGTAATAAATAATTCACATATTTAATCTTTTTTTATGGAATAGGTTGGTGTACTAGCATATGGGCCACCTGATGGTTAGTGGTCTCCATCACCCATAGACAATGACGCTGTAAGAAATATTAACTATTCCTTACATCGTCAATGTGCCACTAACCTTGGAAACTAAGATGCTATGTCCCTTGTGCCTGTAGTTACACTGGCTCACTCACTTGTTGTCACTTGAATATTCCGACGGAACTTATGTTATAACACAAAGTGCAAATTTCAGCTCAATCGTATTGTATGAAACCGGTTTGACCCACACACACTAACAGAGGAAGTTACAAACTTTTTTAAAAAAGTTGTAAAATCATTACATTGTATAAAACAAAATCGCTTACCGCTATCTGTCCCTATGTATACTTAGATCTTTTACAGAACGGATTTTGATGCGGTTTTTTTTAATAGATAGATGATTCGAGAGGCAGGTTTTTGTGTATAATACATGGACAATGTAGTAAAGAAACACTGATAATTGTAAAAGTTTGTAATGTGATGTCGTAAATACACAAATTCTATAGTAAGTATATGTATTAACTTTACCCGTGTGAAGCCAGGGCGGGTCGCTAATAAAGGATAAATTAAGATATACCTATTAGTATACTGACTTGTTGCATTATTAGCATTAGTAATTATTAATCAAAAGAGTGTATCTTATATATTATTTATATAAAAACAGATGAATGTTGGTAATTGTTATAGCTTGTAAGAAAACAAGTAGGTATGTTGGGTTTAATTTTTTTTAAATGGTCGAGCGGTTTATTGTTTAGGGCCTTAAGTATCGGATAATAAATAGTGTTAATTTCAGTTCGAGATGTAAATGATATGAAGACATTTACATTAGCTTTTTATTTCCTAGTAAGTCGGTGAAGGTATCATGAGTAGATCTACTACTAAACAGTATTACCTACTAAGTATTGAAGTGATCTGGTTTGGATACAATTTATAAAACATCTTAGTTCCGAAGGTTGGTGTGCCACCGATAAGGCATTGTTAAGATTTCTTACAAGGCTAATGTTTATGGGCGGTGGAGATTACCACCATCGCTAGTCGAAGCCACTCCGGTATCCAATTTGAAATAAATAAATATTAATTAACTCGGCAAAGATACGCTAAGCTCCTCCACCTCCACTCAGTAATTCCTATTCTAAGTATGTGTGCATGTGTATGTGTGTGCATGTGTATGTGTGTATGTGGATTAAGAAGTAATCTTACACTTATTGCAAAGCTTAGAAAAAGCTCATAGATAACTTCAAGCCTTACTTAACTAGATTTGCACTTACCCAGCTTTGGTACGTAATTTCATTGTATTGACAGATCACTATCATATTTATTTTTTCTAATTTAAAAATAAATATATAAACGAGACATTTTTGTAGTAAAGTCTACATACCTATATTATTTGTATAGAGCCGCGATGGTCTGGTTAGAACGAGTACATTTTAATCGATGATTGCGGGTTCAAACCCAGGCAAGCACCACAAAATTTTTAGGTGCTTAATTTGGGTTTACTATACATATCGATATCGGCGGTGAAGGAAAACATCGCGAGGGAAGCTGGATGTGTCTAATTTCAACGAAATTTTGCTACGTGTAAATCCACCAACCCTTATTGGAGCAGCCTAGTGGGATATGCTTCTAATTTTCTCCTCAAAGGAGGAGAACGTTAGGAGGAGAGAAGGCCTTAGCCCAGCTGTGGGAAGTTTACAGGTTGTTACTACTGCTACTGTATGTACATATATCTAATGCATGGTATATAAATTAGTGTTCTTTGTCTAGTAATGACTAACAATAGAGTAAGAACTACACTTACTTATATGTACTTGGAACATTCTCAACTTTCTTAGTAATCAGTCAAACAGCATCCAAGTCCTCACACACAGGTACATATATCACGCACACATAGAAACGAAAACTAATTAAGACGTTTGAAAGTTTTCCTCGTATTTACATACATAAATAAACAAACATCCATTAGTTTCTCGGACGTCATAACAGAATCTTTCTGAAAATAATAATTACGTATTGAAACCGAACGAACAATTAGTAATAATATACGTTTTAAGACGTATTGTGTTTTGTAATTGGCTAAGATACAGGAAACGCTGAGCGCTCTTGGACAAGCATTTCATTAACTGAGTAAGTAAAACGAGCGATCGATATTGCTTCATTTTAACTTCACTGTTGCTGAGAAATCTCTTGAATTAATCCATATTTCTATACCACTTATATATTTACTATATTTCTTGCCACCATTCCACGCGGTCAAGATTTATACAGTAACAAGTTTTAGTTCATATTTGTATATATATTTAAGCATTTAATGTTGTTAATTCTTATGTTAAAAAAATGTCACTATTATTTCTATACTAATAAAATAAATGCGAAAGTAACTCTTTTCTTTCTTTCTGTCTGTCTGTCTGTCTGTCTCGCTTTCACGCCAAAAATACTGGACCGATATAAATGAAATTTGGTATACAAATAGTCTAGAGTCCGAGAAAGGGCATAGGCGACTAACAAAGATTACCTCTTTGTATACCGATCATCAACGTAATATTTTAAGTGAATTTGTAAATATATTCAAATTCTACGCGAGCAAAGCGCGGGTAACAGCTATTTAAACATATAAATGTACATTTGATAGATGTTAGAAGGATAGAAGGCGCTGGATGTGGACTAGGGGCGAGGCTAGAGTCAATGGCGGTAAAACTTCGCGTTCTCGAAATTACATTGATATCTTCCAATATGTTTAGGTATACTTAACTAGAAAAATACGTATGAAAAGTTTTCTTCTATAAACGAGTCATTAAAGTAAAAATTATATACCTAATAATGACACACATACACACACATATTTCACAAACATACAGTTTATGAACAGTATCTATACCTATCACAAATTGTTTAACTTCTATAAATAAATTGTATAAAATTTTCATATTGTAACTGCTTTTCGAATTCATGTTATAATAGTGTAATCCTTTTTTGGTCATAATTTTTACATTATATTGTTAAATTTTATAAGATATTTTAACACTGTTGGATTGCCAAATGAAACAATAAATAAATACCTTAACCTTCCTCATAAATAGCTCTATCTATAAAAGAAAACCGCATGAAAATCCGTTTAGTAGTTTTGGAGTTAATCGCGAAGATACAGACAGACGCCGTTGGGGGACTTTGTGATTTAATTATTTTAGTAGAACATACAGACAGACAGACGCGGTCGGGGGACTTTGTGCTGTAATTAAAATCCAGACATGGTAAAGTTAACACAAATATAAATAGGTATTACATAAATACCTATTATTAATAACCTTGAAAGCATTTTCTATGTACGAGCTATGTATTTAAATGAGGCTCCGTTTTATACGAAATAACCATTTTTTTTTTACCTACGTGACGTTCTCACCGTAATAAATCAAATCTGTTATTAATTATAATTCTTATATAACTATTTTACGTAAAAGAGACAGAGAATGTCACCTTAACTATGAATGCTATATTGTTAAAAAGGGATGAATATATGTAAGACGGTTTACATCAAGAGTTTCTTATGTATTAGATGTTTTTGTAGTATTAGTCGTTGTTGAAAAATTAAGGAAAACTTAAACACATTTGCATGTTTTGAACAATATTACCCTTTTATATATTTAGTTGATATGTATTACAGCTCGTGTATATAAAGCGTGTTTATACCTATATTTGTAACCGTTTTTTTTAGTTATATAGATATATCACTAAGATGTCTGTGCTACGAAAATTGCTATATTTATTAGATATAATTTCTTATGGTATAGGTTGACGGACGAGCATATGGGCCACCTGATGGTAATTGGTCACCATCACCCATAGACAATGAAACTGTAAGAAATTTTAACTATTCCTTACATCGTCATTGCGCTACCAACCTTGCGAACTAAGACGCTATGTCCTTTGCCTGTAGTTACACTAGCTCCCTCACCTTTCAAATCGGAACACAACAGTAATGAGTATTGCTATTTGGCGTTATAATATCTGATGAGTGGGTGGTACCTACCAAGACGGGCTTGCACAAAGCCCTACCACCAAGTATAATACCAAGTAAAGTTGTGATTTTCTCCAATTAAGAAATAATTTAATGTGAGGCAAAACATTTTACAGCTGTCCTAGACTGACACATTTTTAAGGCTGACAAAATAGACTATTATACTTTGCCTTAACTTAATGTAAAATAAAAATAAAATATTCACTATTTTTCAGATCTATTAGTTTTCTATTATTTGACTATGCGATAAAATATTATCAATTTAAATGATTTGAACATTTTTTTTAATAATTTCTCATAAACGAAATCACTTTGGCGGCTTATCGCTTACATTATCGAAAGTTGTTAGAAAAAGCTAATTTGTAATAAATAATCTCAACACAAGAAATTTAACTTTTATTTAATATTGAAAAATTATAGAGTTATAAAAATCCAGTAGGTAGATGTCATTTTGCCGCGGGAGAAGTTATTCGTTCATCTCTCGCTGTGACTAATGTGCTTTGTGAATTAATGAACGAAAACTTAAAAGATAATCGCGTTCACAATTGAAGACCTCACTTCGAAATTCGAATGCCACTAAATTAAATTTTAATCTGTTTTCATCGGACCGTCGAATTGGCGCGCTTTGCCGTTCTAATTTTAAATTCTAATTGCACTGTCAAATTAGAACGATAGGTAGCAGGTAGCGCTTCTATGTATGCTTAAAATAAATAAAAACTCTTTGGGTGTTTAAAGTAGCCTTTCATAAACATGCAATTCTTATAGTCAATAAAATCATTGTTTTTTTTCATATGTAAAAAAAAATATATAAATATAATTTTAATAAAGATTGTAGTCAAAAACATGTTTTAAAAATACATATTTTGAAGAGACATAGATTACAAACCGTTCGTTTCGTGTACGACGTGTGAATCAGTAATTTAAATATTTTAAGGCGTCGTAATTTTACAAAATGGCCGCGCCAATGACTTATGTTAATTAGCGTACATTGTGATATTTAATTCCCTATTTATTTTCTTGAAATTATATACTTTACGTTTGTATAATGTTTAAAAATCCTGTTATTTGTAAATAGTATATTAATATACTATTTACAAATAAAAGGATTTTTAAAAAGTTAAAAACTTTTACTTGAGAGTGACAATTTAGTATTTTATAGAAAGTAGACATTATTTAATTTTTTTTTATTACGAGTGACATGTGTCACCTGTTATTAACATTCGAATTAAGTAAAGTAAATAAAAATATACATATGTGTCTTGTCATAACGCTATATAATTTTTTAAATTTAATATCTTTAAAGAAAATAAAATTTTAAACTCGTTTAATTGTTACTTTCAGTGTTTTTTTTTAAATTTCATTTCGTTGCCTTTCCGAAATATTTATATGTCTGTTTACAAAATTATTAGTTGTAATAATTAATAGCTGTCGTTCCCGTGTCCGAAGTCGTTATGTTCACTATTTTATTGCTGTAAACTTACTTATATTTAAAAATTCGAGTAAATTAATTTTTAAACTATCTGTTAACTGACCGCGTAAATTAAATAGCCTTTTAGTTTTTTTACGATTTTAATAATAATAATTACCAACCATTTTCATGTATGCATGTTATTTTTGAAACGAACATTTTTAACTTAACATTAAATCTTTCTTGTAAATTGTAATGCAGATCCAGATGTGCTTTTGATTAGTTTTTTTTTATAAAAAAATTTAGTCCCCGAGCGACACATACATGATTTTTTTGTTTAATTTTGAAGTTATAATTCTTTAGACACGTAAGAGATTTATTTTAATTGTGAACGGAAATGACGATACTCATCAAAGACACGTGTAAATTTTAACACGTGCACAGTAGGTATTATTCGCACCTTTTTTAATTTAAATAATTATAAAACAAACAGTATAGTATATTAAAATTTATATAGACTTCTATGACGTGTTTTTATTTAAATTCGTCGCGGCATTCAAGAAGCCGTCTAAACACAGAATGTTTTACATTTATAATTTTTAAAATGATATATAAATTTAATACAACAAGTCTATAAAGAGGTCGTTAAAGCAAATTTAAAACAACCTTACCAAAATAAAATAAAATTTAAAATTAAACTTCTTTCTCTGCAAAATTTTACCCAATAATTCGAAATAATTTATTTAAAATTATTTCAAAAATAGAATAACTTTTTTTTTTAATAATTACTTTCAACAAGTCGGTTGTTAAATGGCTTCCTTATGCTTATTTAAATATAGATCGTTATAATTCTTAAAACTCACACAGTAGGTTTTATAACGTTAATTACGCTAACATATTCTATTTGTATTCTATACAATATAAATACACACATAATATAAAACAGCAATGGCAATGAAATAATAATTATTTTTTTGCATTTTTACGAAGCAATTTTATAATTCTATTTGTTCAAAGCATATTCAATGAATAATATAACATACAAGCGTGAAGTTAGAATTTGTTGATATTTATGCAATTGTTTTAATTTAATTTGGAATTGTGATGCAATTTAAATTGCATAATACAAAAAAACGTTACTAAGTTTCTTGGCAATTAGATAAAACTCGTTAGAATAGGTATTCTGCTACTAATGCGAACTGGTTAAATACTAAAGTTTTATTTCACTTCATTTAACTATAATGATAATGGGAGTTGAGTAGTTAGAACGTGTGCATCTTAACCGCTGATTGCGGGTTCAAATCCAGGCACAGTACATATATATGTACTTAATTTGTGTTTATAATCCATCTCGTGCTCGGCGGTGAAGGGAAACATCGTGAGGAAACCTGCACTTTTCTAATTTCATTGAAATTCTGCCACATGTGCATTCCACCAACCTTAATGGAAGAGGAGGCCTTATCCCAGCTGTGGGAAATTTACAGGCTGTTACTTTACTTTTACTTACTTTAACTAAAATGAAGTTCCATTCGTTTTCGTTATAATTTATTGTTTCATTGTTTTCCCTTGAACTAAATACAAAAAGTAATAAAGATTAGAAATGTATTGTTAATACTAAAGGTGTGTGCAAAATATCAGATTAATTGTTTGTGTGAAACCGGTTTTAACTTCAGATGCAAATTAACAGGTGGATTAACTAATTAACGGGTGGATAATAGCTTGGTGTAAAATCAATTTGTTTCACGGATTAAATAACTATATCTATAATAGAAAAACCGCAGAATAATAAATGTCTAAAAATTCATTGTCTATTAATAAACTATTACTTAAGACAAGATTATTTAGATAATAAAATGGTTTGAGTGAGTTAGTGTTGATTTTCATACAGGATATATAAATATATGTGTATTTTATTAACATACTTCAGTTATTTCATTAGTGGGAAGGTACTCGTTTCTAGTCGTTAGTATTGTGGAATGTACGTTCCGAATCGATAGTAGTTTTACAGTTAATATTAACCCAAATAAAAAATATATTTTAATTTTTTAATATAAAATAGGTAGGCAGCCTGGTAAGTGGCAAATTGACACCGCCGAGACATTTTAGTTGTAAGAATCTTTTACAAAGTTGTTTGTACAAAATTAGTATAGTGAGTAGTTACACTGGCTCACTCACCATTCACATCACAAACAATAATGATGTTTGGCGGTAGAGTTCGATATGACTACACGGGTAGGTTTTATTTGAACAGAACTACCGAGTTTAATTTTATCATTTTTTAATAAATATTAATATAGTTGATATATTTATGTACCTTATGTAAGTCTTATTTGAAGCTAAAATTTATTCAAAGATAGTGTTACCGTAAAACGAAACGTAGCGATTTTAACGGTAACTAGTAAGAAATAATAAGTACAAGAAAGCGTTTATTCTGTTAAATAAATTATATCGCATAAATAAACATACCGCTACATACAATTATAGTATATTTAATTTAATAAAGTGTACGACATAACTGCATCCCGCTACGTGTGGAATGCCTCGTCACTTGCGCGTGGGCCGCTAAAGCCTACCGAGATTTATATGCACTAGATGCGATTACATTATACGTATTATACACTGGATTGTAAGAGGGTTTAATTTGAAAATCGAATTCATTCCAAAGTTTAAATGTGGAACGTTTTAGCGAAAATTTTTTTTAGAACAGAATTTAAAATTAAGTTACAATGTAACGATTAGTTTCATAGTCTTAGAGAAACGTTGGCTCATTATGTCGGAGGCAAGCAGCCTGATTAGGCATTCAGTTAATAGTCTACATTTGCTAAGTGGAGTCGTCCAATCAGAGAGCTGAATAATATTCAGTCAATATTTATTCCGTTCATAATCAAATCAAATCAAATCAAATAAAAATAAACTTTATTCAAGTAGGCTTTTACAAGCACTTTTGAATCGTCAATTTACAATTAAGTGAAGCTACCACCGGTTCGGAAAGTAGATTCTACCGAGAAGAACCGGAAAGAAACTCAGTAGTTAATCTTTTTTAACATTTAAAAATACAAAGTCATGTTAGTTAAATATAATTATATAAATTAATATATCCTGTGTGGAACGTGGTGGTACATTGCATGTGCACTAGGAGTAAGGATAAGCTTATAATAACGCCAAGTTTTCGACTCCGCAAAGTCAATAAATAAGTCCTTCTTTTGGCAGGGTATCCGCTTCTATAATAAAATTCCGCAGACATTTTTAACTTTGCCGTTTAGTAAATTCAAATCGTTTGTAAAATATACCTGGTAATTTGATTCAGACTCTTTCTATGTAAATAGAAAATTTTATTATACCGGTTCGCTTACTTTAGAATAGAATATTATTTACCATTTTTATTTTATAAATTAAGATTTACATTTATTTTTAGAAAGTTAGGTTGTACGCCGAAATGGCTAGAATGTTAATTAAAAGGCTAATTCAAACAGTTGCCTGTGTCATATATATTTCATAAATAACTAATTACATCAACGTAGTCTGAGAAAAATTATATTTATTGAGTATGTTCATATAAATTAAGTTTACATGACGCTATGAAATATAATTGTCATGGTATACACTTCAGTGCCTGTTATAGTTTGTTAATTTATATAAAACTAGTCGTCGCCTGCGGGTCCGCTCAACTTTTAGGTTGTTAGTCTTGACAACCTGTTAGGCAAAAAAGTACCCTATGTCTTCCTTTGGAGTTTGAGTTTCCTTCACAACAAATTTCATAAAATTCGGTTCAGCGGTTCGGTCGTGAAAGAGCCACAGACAGACAGAGTTACTTTCACACTTATAATATTAGTGTTGATCTGAGTGAGAATATGTTTATTGGTGTAAGTGAATAAGTAAATTGTTGGTGAGTTTGTTCCTTATCACTGTTGTTTCATGGTCGATTGATAGACAGATCACGCTTGCTTGACAATCATTAATTTAAATAATTGTATTAACTAACATGACTGTATTTTTTTAAATGTTGAAAAATAGTAAGTACTGAGTTTCTTGCCGGTTCTTCTCGGTAGAATCTTCTTTCCGAACCGGTGGTAGCTTCACTTAATTGTTAAATGACGATTCAAAAGCCTTCTTGAATAAAGTTTATTTTGATTTGATTTGATTTGATTTGAGTCAGATATTTTGAGTATATAGAAACAAAACGAAGTAAAGTCTTAATCTCATTCCTGTATTTTAAGATGAGAATATCGAGATAGTAGCGTTATCTATGAAGTTAGCTCGTCTTCAGAAACATCATCTGTTAATATCCATATTCCAATATAAAGTCGACCTGACCAAATTCGTGTACGGCAGCTATCCTCAGGAGATATCCTCTCATCAACTGTCAGGTTCCTTGTCCAAAGGGACTTGAACTGATGCCACTAATAGTCCACATAACTTCAACTATTTAACCTTTTGGTCCAGTAAATCGAAGACGGCGAAGAGTTGAATCTGCTTTCGAGTCATAGCGTCCATCGAATTGTTTTAGAAATGATATAATAAGTTATTTATAGGTTATAAGATTTTGAACATAAATAATGACCACATATAAATAGTATTTGTAATACAGACCTGTGATATTAATATTGAGATGCTCGCCGAGTTTCTTTCGCCGGTTCTTCTCAGGTCAGGGTATCCTTTTCCGAGCCGGTGGTACTGTTTAATTTGACTACCGATAAGTATGTTTAATGTGTAGATAAATATTAAATACAGGAATTTGAGTTTGTGTGTTAATTAGTTTATTGAAATATTGTTCATGTACAACACAAACAACAACAATTAACCATATTAAATAATAACCAATTAAATAATATAAGACGGTAGAATAAGAAGTAAAAATAACTATTAAATATTTATTACAGCATACAATGTACAAATAATTATACAAAAATAATTCATAATAATAAGTTTCTATTTAAGGTAATTAAATCGTCAGTCAAAAATAAACGGTGGAGGTTGGTACACCGACGGGCTAGAACAAACTACTAGTAAGCCTTCCTATATACATCTATGAGTAGTCTACTACGTAGAACATATCATGAAGTACATCGTGTTCATAATCCGATTACAATACTACCAGACCAAAGAGATCATTTGTAGAAGTAACAGCTGTACAAACTATCCTGTTGACTTCCAAGCAGGATATATTTTAATTGAAATAATTGTATTTGACTAACATGACTTTGTATTTTAAATGTTACAAAAGAGAAACTACTGAGTTTCTTGTCGGTTCTTCTCGGTAGAATCTACTTTCCGAACCGGTGGTAGCTTCAATTAATTGTAAAATGACGATTCAAAAGTGCTTGTAAAAAGAAAAAAAAATGATTTGATTTGATTTGAGGAGGATAATAACATCATCTTCATAATCACGGATGAGCATATCTCACTTCTGGACTATATCTGCAGTCCAATAGCCACAAGAAAAACGAGAAATTATTCTACAAATCAAATCAAATCAATTTCATTCAAGTAAATTTCACAATGAAGCGTCGATAATTAAATACTACCACCGTTTCTGAAAGCAGCCGCTAGCGACAAGAAACCACAAGATTAACAATGCTGTTCTTTACAATAATTAATTAGTGTACTGTGATGGAGCCTATCATAAGTACTTTAATCGAACGATTTGCTTAAATATAAATTAAAGTAGACTCACTATAGTATACGAAATCAATAAACTAACTTATCCAGGTCAATGAACTTATTAGCGAATTTATAACATTTCAATGTAACCTAAAGTTATTTATAACTCACAAGGTGTTACGAATAATGTCAACGGACCAGTGACCATTGATCCTTCATTGACTAAATTAATCATATTATGTCATATCCAGTTATTTTGGACATCGTGCCGCATATAATACGCTTGTATCAGTTTCGCCTTCCACAATGTTGGCAACTCTTGCGCAGAGGGGGGCCGCATTCCGAGAATATAGGTAATAACGACTAAGCGTTAATTTTTTTTATGTATTTATTTTAAACAGAACCACAAAAAAAGAATCTATTCTAATCTGTGCCAACGCGTAATTCGAAATTCGAATTATAAAGCCGTGTCAATTCGTTTTTAATAACCCATTTTATATTCTACAGCCGTTCAAAGTATTTAATTATTAGTCGTAAAAATAGGCGGATTGGACGATATTTAAATCGACTAAAGTATGTTTTTATCGCGGGTTATTATGTAACGCGGTGGACGAGTCCGTTCTGGATAGATTGGATGTAAAAATGACAAAAAAATCGATTGTAAAACCAAATTTCCACGTTTAATGAACTTTAATGAAGGGACCTCGTGCTCCGTTTTATCGCTCGTAACGCATTAACGACGATATTCGATGTTTTTATAATGGAGCGAAACAAATCGTGCCATGAAACTAGATAACCGATGAATATTATAATATTTCTCATAAAGCTACCGCCGTATAAACCGAATAATAACTTCACGAGCTATATCGGGCAACATAACAACGCTAAAAGTCGTAACCTCAATCAAAACGACGATAAACTTTGACAAAAATTCCACCTTAAGCCGTACTTTAATTATCCATATATTACAGAATCCGAGCTCGAAACTACCTGATAGCAATTATACACGCGCTCACCCACGTCAAGAGCGACCCATTCAGTGACGTTTATGAAAAAAAAAAAGAGCAATCGGCGTCTTAAACCTTTTAACAAAAGTCCGGCGATAATTCAAGCGAAATGTCCAAACCGTTCGGAAAAAAATTAAATTTCGAACATAGAAAGTGTTAGCGACAATGGGATATTCAAAATCTTGTTAATAAAGAGTCTAGGGTCGACGCGGATGTCTCCCGACAATGGATGCAGAAAAAAGAAATGCTATTCGAAAAAAGAACGACCAGAAAGAATATGTATGTATTTTTTTTTTGGTTCGCAGCGTGAGATCGTTTTGGAGGGAATTTCGGATTTGGGCGTCATGTGCGGAGTTTTTTTTTTTTTCTTTTAATTCGTTCGAAGTTGGCGCGGAGCACATGGGCCAGCGGGCGGCTCGGCTTTCGCTTGTCAAAAATTATTATTACATATCAGAATTGATTCGCGTTACGAAATACGAAATCTGCTAAATGGGCGTCACTTGAACAGATTAACATTCTCGCCGTCCTTTGTGGGCTTACGACTTGTGTTTGTTTATTGAAATGTAAAATTGAGATGCGAGATTATACGACCTATGACATTATTTGTTGGAAAACAGACGCCATGGGTGTGATAACGAGAGATAGATTGTCCCGCCATTACGGCTGTAAAATTGCGTTATTACAAAACAGTTTCGTTTGAGACATTAAAATTGAATAATGTAGCTATTTACAAAATGTTGCAATATTAAAATTTATGATAATTTTCTTTATACTTCGGCAATTGTTTCTAACTCAAGATAAACATATACCTACTAATATTATAAAAGTAAAAGAAACTTCGGCTTATGGCTAAACCACTAAAGGTCAAAGAAAGCTACTTATTTATACCTAAAATCTACGATCACGCACCGTAAAACGAGGTCGGCACCACGGGCTAAAACTAGTTAATCATATATTCAATTTACCGCCAGTATGCGGGCGACGGCAACGGTGACAACTAATAATATCTTCATTGCTTAGTTCTTGAAATAATGTTGCCTGTAAACAAAAGATATTTTAAAACGTTTCGTTTCTAAAGCACTTAAATATTGTTGTAACGAAACAAAACCTCTTTGTTGTCGACCAAGGAGTTCGTATAAAAGAATTGTGTATTATAATTTTATTTTCGACCAGTATTGACTTTACAACGATTTTTTAATACTTCTTCAATAGTATTAGTTACTTAAAGCTCTTAATAAGATTTACTGCTTCCATTGTTTGCTTATTGCTAATTTAGAATGACCAATTATTTTTAAAATATTTATACACATTTTTGTATTACAAATTTCGTGACACTTATATGTAAAACAACAATTCTAAATAAAATTTATTATGTTGATTAAAACATTATATTGTATTCTAATTAAGTTTTTTCATAAATTGTATTAAGATAATTGAATAAGTACATTCGATTTAATTAAAAAAATAGATTTAAGATGTAAATAATTTAAGTCAGAATATGTATAATTTATACCATTATAAGTACTATTTTTAAATCGTGTAACATCTTGTTACAACATGAAATTAACATTGAATTTAATTTTTCGCTATAACCGGTTCGGAATATAGTTAAATGCAACAGCATCCGACTTAGCAGTTACAACTCAAACATCTTATATAACATAAAAAAAAACAGAAAAAGATTGCAATATCTATTGTCTATATACGTTTATATTTTTTTTTAATTTTTATCTATTTATGACACAATAATATAAGTACTGTCAAAACTGTCAAATGTATTTTATTTTGGAAACAAATACATGATAGTAATTATTGGATTAGTGGATTCTGGTAATTCGTTTTATAATTTTATTTCGCATATATAATGATTGTTTCTTATTCCACCAAAATGATCTATATCATTATCATCACTACATAGTATAAAACAAAGTCGCTTACCGCTATCTGTCCCTATGTATGCTTAGACCTCATTTTTTCCTTTGGAAGACAAGGTTTTTGTATATGATAGGTACATGGACCATATAATAAGGAAACATTGATAATTTTATAACTTTCTGATGTAATGGCATAAATAAACAAATTCTATAATTATATTCAAACTATTTAGTATTACATTGCACCCGTGCGAAGGCGGGAAAATCGCTTGTTATGTTAATATATTGTTTTTCAAATTATTCTATTTGAATGCAACGAAATAATTGTCCATAAGGTGTTAAGAGTCCGACATCAAATAAAGAGCCGTCATAATAACACTTCTGATAATAACCTACAAAACCGCAAAGGCTCCGAATTGTCTATGACGCCGCACCATAAAAAACCCACAATTGATGGTTTTATAATTGACATGTCATCCTTACCATAGAGCCACTCTTTACTTTTTTTCATTCCTCTTTCCGAAGCACTCATTTCGTCCATTGTTAGGGGGCTTAGTCAAATAATGCCCCGAGAATTAATATAATCATTTTCGATATTTTAAATGGTGATTGATTATAGTGACGCGGCGATTTCGCTCGAATTTCTTTCGAACTGTAAAGGTGGATACTGTCTTACATTTGTAATGTCATTCGTTTAATTAAGACATTCAAATTATAATAAAGAATATGTTTAGCTTAGATTATTCTTAATGTAAAAAGAAAAAGTTTGCGAGTCCACCGAATTGTAAGACACTAGATAGACATACCTTCGAAAATGTAATTTTTACTCAAATATAATATACCTAACTTTTTATATAATATATCTATAGTATAATAACAGCAGGTTCGAAAAAATATTGGCGTCATATAATATGACCAACAAAAATAATATAAAGAGAAACTTCTTTATTATTTATAAAAAAAATATATAGTTAACTAATAATAAAACTTTTTTTATTTAACCAATAGGATCAAACTTGTGGTAATCTTTTATTAAGATATTAGTCAGTTGCCACCTTAACAGTTCCCGCCATTGAAAAGTATCATATGTATAGTCTGTGGTAAGGTTCTTTATCATGTCGCGAAGGTTCTTTTAGTGTATTGTTTCGATCAATACAAAATACGAACTCGAAAGTTGTTTTTGAGTCATTATTCTTAGTTGCGTTTTTTTGTTTTCTGACGGACAAGTGTCAACGGTTAGCTGCGTCATGTTCCGTCTCGTTTCCTCACGGCTCAATAAAGGTGCTAACATTAATAAATGTTATGAAACAATTAGTATTTGAAAAGTTATTTATTGTTTTACAGTTTCGTATTTCGTAATTATTGTCATTAAAAATCAATCAATTGGAATTTAAACTTAGGACAGCAAAATTAATCTAATTCCAAAAGTATTATTTTAGGTTTTCATCGGTAAAAGTCACAGTACACAGGATATACTTATTTTATAGCCACCCCTTATGCAGTCTATTCCTTTACGCTCATAATCTGATAGGTTATTTCGAAGAGTTCACGGCATTCAGGCTTTGGGTGATTCCAAGGCACGGAAATGTACAACTTCAGAGCTACTGAAGAATAAAAAAGAACAAATTATTACAGAATTTTTTTACAGGTTAATCTTTAGGTTCGATCCTTGGACCACAAAATTGTAGCTGCATTAGCTATCCATTCGTATTTTTTTTGATTATTATTAAATAATTCTTGTTATCAAAAAAAGATAATTAAAAAATTACTAGAAGAAAAAGAAATATTTACCCTAATATTACCTACTACCTACCTACTTTACCTTTAATATATTTAAGGAGACCCGATAATAAGCGTCATACCATACATACTACACACTTCCGTCAACATACTATGTTATATAAAATCCACAAATAATAATAAGACTACCAAAGATCACTTATTCATAATATTTAATTCGAAAAGTGTAAAATTTTGCCACTTAAATAAAGTCATATGATCCTCAATGTTTCCGAATACAAATCAAAGAGATGTTATCTGTGATCGCTACACGAGTCAGCCATGTTGGATGATCTATGATGCGCGCGCGCAGTTGTTTATAGTAGATGAACACACTTTTTAAATATACGAACGGATGGATTACAAAAATACTGTTATACACTAAAAACACATTTATTTCACTTTAAAACTATATAGCCAATATTTTTATTATTTAATAATTAATCTTTCATTCACAGTAATAAAATTAATAAAAGAAATATGATTATTTTAGATTTCTACAGTGAAAGTATCTGTTTATCCGTTTGTGTTCTTTTAATCCGAGATAGTCGAGTGGTTAAAAGATGTGCATCTTAACCGGCGAATGCGGGTACTAACCACTAATCCTATATGCTTAATTTCAGTTTATAATACACCTCGTTTTCGGCGATGAAGGAAAATGTCGTTGGGAAATATATAATATTTTCAATGAAAGTCTGCCACATGTGTACCAACCTAAATTGGAACAGCGTGGTAGAATCAGCTCCAAAAACCTCTAGGCCCAGTAACCTAGGTCCAGCAGCGGGGAATTAAAGGCTATTACTTTTTGTCTTTGATCAGTAAATCTTTTCTCACTTCACCTAGAAGACTAAAACTGTATGCAAAACTATATATATATATATATGACAACATAAAAACAGCCATAACGAAGTTACCCAAAAAAATTTTGAAATTTTGATACTATGTACGCTAAATTTTGATACTATGTTTGCTACTATATACTACGATAATTTGATTTGATCAAATATGTATAACAATAAATCAAGATTATAAACATAAATATTAGCAACAAGCGATAATCGAATCATTAACTTGTAATTAAGTGCGTTTGTAACCACTGCGCGAGACGGTTGCTAGCGGTTGCCGTTCTGTGGGGTCTATTATAGCAAGCCAAAGTGAAATAAACGGCTTGTTCGTGTTAATTGTGACGGTAGCTCGGACTGTGGTGACCATGGTTTCACCATCATTCACCGTAATTATATTCATGACATGCTATTGTTTTATGTGTAATTATTTTGTAACTGTGTGTCAAACTATACGTTTGGACAGCTTTGATTTACGTTTTTCTTAGGATCAGAAAGAAGGTTATAATTCGATCATTATTTTTTTTTATTTAAATGTTTGAACAAGACATTCGTAGATAATGTCGAAATATCGAGCTCCACCAATTAAAAATAAAAAACACAAAATAATAATCCCGTGTTGTAATAACTTAAATTAAAGAAAAATATACTTTTTTATTTTTTAGTAAAACTTTTTATTTATTTAGAAATAGAAACGACATAATAACCGAAAGTATAACTAATATAACCACACAAATGGTTGTTACGACTATTTACAAATGGATACATTACAATAAGAGTTTGCTCTACATCATGACGCCATTGCTATGTACAATGTTATTGTAAATATTATTATTACAAATCTAGAGAGATTGTTTTATTTGTTGACTTACGCACGGAACAGAATCTCCATTTTCTAAGACAAGAAAGCTAATATTGGCAGAATATTGCACTTTTATCGAACATGCCTTCGGACATGACGTATCAGCTAACTACTTGGTGATAGGGCTTTGTGCAAGCCCGTCTGAGTAGGTACCACCCACTCATCAGTTATTCTACCGCCAAATAACAGTACTCAGTATTGTTGTGTTCCGGTTTGAAGGGTGAGTGAGCCAGTGTAACTACAGGCACAAGGGACATAACATCTTAGTTCCCAAGGTTAGTGGCACATTGACGATGTAAGGAATAGTTAATATTACTTACAGCGTCATTGTCTATGGGTGATGGTGACCACTTACCATCAGGTGGCTCATATGCTCGTCCGCCAATCTATAACATAAAAAAAACCACCAAGCTAGTGGTCATTGTCATTAGTACAATACACTTGGACCTATGAAACCCTGGAGTATAATGTTATATGTATGCATGATGATGATGCTTCATGATCTAGTGGTTTAGCTTATAAATATTCAAGATCCAGTGTTTACGAACCAATACATAGGAAATTGAAGACCCTGAAGATTTTCAGCGTCTGGAAGTTTGCCGTGATCACGACCCATGCCTCGGACATCACCTATCTACCCTCAACTATTTACAGTTGTACAAGATTATGAGAATACTCTTACTTTTATTATCGATGAGCGACCCGCCCCGGCTTCGCACGGCTTCTCAATATGTATCTTATATTATGAAAAAAATACATAAAATCATTATAAATTGTAATCTATTTGTTATTCTGATGTATAACCTATATTACTGTAAAATTTCTTACAAATCGATTTGTAGTTTTTTCGTGAAAGAATAACAAACATACACACATCCTCACAAACTTTCCCGTTTATAATATTAAAAGGATTAGTAGGATTATTATATGCACTTGCACACACTCTTGTGTCATACTAGGGTAGTCTCTTTTGAAAATGGCCAACAACAACAACAACAACAACAGCCTGTCAATTTTCCAGTGATGGTCTAAGGCCTCCTCACCCTTTGAGGAGAAGGTTTAGGACATATACCATGGAGAATGGCCGCATTGAGTAAAATTGATCTTGAGTTAGTACAACAAAACAATCACCATTTTTAATTAATTCGGTGCATAATCTGTCAAAATCAACATCTACTTCATTCAAGTAGGCATTTACAAGCACTTTTGAATCGTCATTTAACAATTAAGTGAAGCTACCACCGGTTCGGAAATTAAGAACCAGCAAGAAACTCAGTAGATATCCTTTTTTAACCAGTGACAATTTAAATGACGTCAAACTCCAAGGATGTGATTATCACTCTCCCTGTTCCGTTGTATTTATAATGACCACGTGGTCACTGTACACACTATATGCAAATTGTGCGCGGTGGCTATAAAAGTGGGCGTGGCCAGCAACCAACATGGCTACACGTTGGCTGTAATTACAATGTTTTTCAATGTTTTAGAGATCCTTCCGTGTTTGATTAAAACGATTAATCTTTATTAAAGATTATTGAGATATATTTCAATGATCGAAGCAAAATACAAATCGATATTATGCAGTTTTAAGCTAGCGATGCAGCCCGGCTTTACACGTTTATAATACTGATGAGCTGATAGGACTCAGAGAAGTGGAAAAGGAGGTTTGACACATGAATTTCAATCTAAGGTTGTGGGTTCGAATGTGTATTTATAATTGCTTATATGGTCCAGCGGTTAGAACGCGTGCTTAACCGATGATTGCGGGTTCAAACCCAGGCAAGCACCACTATATGTATATGCTCAATTTGTGTTTATAATTCATCTCATGCTCGGCGGTGAAGGAAAACATCGTGAGAAAACCTGCATGTGTCAAAGGAAGATCTTCCACATGTATCCACTATTCAGCAGTGTGAGGGAATTGGGTCCCAACTTGTCCCACAAAGGAAGAGGGTTTAGCCCAGCTGTGGGGTGTTTACAACAAACTTACTTAAATAATCATGTTAAATACATTATGTCACATAAATTTAGTATTATTTAAACCGAATTGTATTTCAAATGAACCATTAATTAACGAACAATGATTGCACAAGAGAAAATCTCGATTGAAATTTAAAGTCTAAATGATACTTAACACAATTATACGGAACATGTCCGAACATAAACAATGGCTGTATAGAAATCAGAAATCATGAAAATGTCGTGTGGACTCAAGTTTAATTTCTATAATAGTGCACGCACACTGTCGTAGGCGAGCGGATACACGGTCGAATATTACACACGACTGTCGGATGAACTGGAAACACTTTTTTAACAATAACAGCCTGTATATTTCCCACTGCTGGGCCTCTTCTCCCTTTGAGGAGAAGGTTTGATCATATTTCATCACGCTGCTACAACGCGGATTGGTGGATACAGATGTGGCTGAATTTCATGACGTTTTCTTCCTTCACCATCGAGCTCGAAAATAATTATGAAAACAAATTAAGTACATGAAAATTCAGTGGTTGAACTGGGTTTGAACCCGTAATCATCGGTGAAGGTGAACTGGGAAGAAGGTCAATTATTGCTTGATTAGTTTTAATTGATCGTCATGTTGTTGTGTCAATAATGACATATCACAATGTATTTGCACAATATTGGCCTTTTTGTGTCTTTTGTGTTTCTTATATCAATGCATGGAAACACATCATCATCACTAACCTGTGTTATAGAGTTGGATGTGAGTCTCCTCGCTTTCTATTTTCTTTCTGAAAAATAAAGGAATTGTTTGAATAAAAATGCACACGATTTAATTTTAAACTTGTAATGGCTGATGACTTTATAAGCTTAACACTGCAGATCTCTGCAGGTCATGTCAAAATGTGATTAAGGTAATTAATACATTTAATAATTAAAAAAAATAGATACTATGATATAGGAAAATCAAAAATTCACAGATAAAAGAGAAAACTTCAAAGGCTCTAAACTAAATACCTTTAAGCGAAGTATAATAAACTTCGCATCATTCAAAACTACTACTTATAATAAATCTTTATTCAAGAATTTTAAAATTAATACTTTTAATTTGTAATGAAATAAAATACAGCTACACTTAATTGGCGGTTAAGCAAATAACAACATCATGTAATTTCCATATCATTCAAATTTCTTAAAAAGAGTAACTACTGAGTTTCTTGACGGTTCTCTGGATTCCGAACCAGTATCTTCCCTCAACATAGTTTGTTAAATGACGCCTTCTTGAATAAAGTATAGTTTTGTTATCACTCTTATTATTTTTGTACCAAAAGATGTATAACTTTAATAATTAATAATCAACGAATGAAAACATCAGTGCGTCTGTCGTGCTGTACGCAATGAACACCCGTATGTTTCCAAATTCACCGTTCTAGTCACGACCGGAAATGTGATTTACGACTTATTTTCAACGTGATTCGCTATCAACGTTTTAAACTGGACGTTTTTTCAAATGACGTAAAGCGATATAATATTTTTTATATTTTATTTTCGGTTTAGAAATTAAACGTTTTATTTCCTATAAAATTTAATGGTTCTATTTATATTCGATGTTGTAAAATGTAAGTTATGTTAAGGCTTGTCCGAAAGCAGTAAAGTTGTGGCCATGTTTAGGGGAACAAGGAACTAAACTGGTTACGTGGAACCTCTTATTTCACAGGTTGCTCGGATGTATAATAGATTTATCAATAACTAGTTAATGCTCGCGGCTTCGCTTGCATTTCAGTTCTTAATAAAAGTATTAATTTAATCAAGTACGGTTCATTGTTTTTCACGTGAAAATCAAAAGATAAAGATTAATTTCGCTTTTATAATATTTTATTTTCTTGGTGGTCTGGCTTTGTGCAAGCCCGTCTGAGTACCACCCACTCATCAGTTATTCTACCGCCAAATACTCAGAATGGTTGTGTTTCGGTTTGAAGGGTGAGTGAGCCAGTGTAACTACAGGCACAGGACATAGCGTCTTAGTTCCCAAGGTTGGTGGCACATTGACGATGAAAGGAATAGTTAATATTTCTTACAGCGTCATTGTCTATGGGGTGACCACTTACCATCAGGTGGCCCATATGCTCGTCCGCCATATAACCTATACCATAAAAAAAATAGTATAGACTAGCTACCCATCCCTGATTCGCACGGATAGAATAAAATCCCTAAGGACGAAATATATCTTGTAATTATTAAGAAGGGCCTTATTTGGCGTACCCAGAACTCCTCGCAAAGCTAAATCACAGTTGCTACAGTTGCTTGTTGCAAAAGCTTCGAAAATATCATTCGAAATATGAGCACAAATATACAAACAAACACTATCATTTACTAAGAACATTAAACGAATGAGTTTCGTATGAAATCTTAATTTAAAATATATATTAATAATGATTTTTCATGATCACCTTTTTTTACAATGTACGTAGACTGGGGAACAAGTAACCTAATGAAAAGTCACCACTACCCATAAAAATTGGAGCCATAAGAAATATTAACCATGATAAATATTACCAATGCGCCATCAAGCTTTGGAGCTAAGGTGATATGTCCTTTGTGTGTAGTTACACTGGCTCACCCTTCAAACCGGAACACAACAATACTGAGTATCGCTGCGTCCAGAGCTGCTTGCACGAAGCCCTACCCCCGAGTGAGCTGTCATGTCACCGCCGAAATAGCTCAGTTGGGAGAGCGTTAGACTGAAGATCTAAAGGTCCCTGGTTCGATCCCGGGTTTCGGCAATTCACTGATACTATGGAAAACATACATGTTTCATATATTTTTTATTTGTAATTAAATCAAATGTAAAAATGATTATATAAATTCGTTAAAAGCCATTTATATTTTAAGTTTATTGAGTTGTATATATTCTATTCATTTTAATAAATGTTCAAATAAGCACAAAAAAAAAATTGTTTCATTTGTGTATCCAAAAATTATATCCATTAATTTACAACATTAAGTTAAATGCCACAGCATTGCGGTTTAATCTTCTAACCGTCTCTTCAAACGTCACGAACTCATCCCAGCTGTGGGATATTAGCAAGCTGTTACTTATAGCTATTGGGACACTAGCTTGTTCTCTTATAAACAAAGTAATTAGTTTTGTGCTTAAATCAAAAGAGTGGGCATTTTTTGCGTAACACAAGTGCACACATCCAATAATCGTTTTAAAACAAATATTTCTTTCCTAGTATTTCTCTCCACTTGAAATTAACAAGACACCGCTTCCCAAACTTTTGTCACTAATGTTACAAATGGTAAAATTAATTTGATTATTTTATTTACATACTAAGTAGCAGTTGCAAGCGGTTTCGTTCGCGTTTTAGGGTATTGGTTGTCATATGTTAGTGAAAATGCATATGTCCTTTTTTGGAGTTCAATTTTGCTTCATTCATCAAATTTCATCAAATTCGGTTCAGCAGTTTGGTCGTGAAGCATGACAGAGTTATTTTCACATTTATGTTATATCAATATAAATTTCAGTATGT
The DNA here is from genome assembly GCF_905220365.1 of Vanessa cardui. Lineage (NCBI taxonomy): Eukaryota > Metazoa > Arthropoda > Insecta > Lepidoptera > Nymphalidae > Vanessa > Vanessa cardui. The sequence continues at coordinate 1,365,361 of NC_061142.1, read as the reverse complement.
TCCAATTTTTTATGTTGATATCTAGCTATCTAGCAACAAAAAAGGTGGGAAATTTTAATAAATTAAAGCCCTTAATGTATTGTAATGTCACCAGCGCTAAACGTGGAACTGGTTTAATATATACTTTAATCCACACGTAGCACATGCATACATGTATTGTAACGGTTTAAATAATGAGTGAGCCAGTGTAACTACAGACACAAGGAACGTAACATCTTATTTTCCAAGATTTGAAGCGATATAAGGAATGATTTATTATTCTTAAATCGCCAATCATTTTGTACGGTGGTGACCACTTACCATCAGGCTGACTTGCTATCTAACTATATGATAAAAACGTGTTTAATTATAAGTTTTAGAACCGGTGTCAAAATGAAGTTTTGTCTAAAATTTTTTGTTATAATTTTTTGCATGGACGCGTATATGTTTTGAGTCGGAGATATTTATGGGCTGCGAAGGGAACGCGCCGATTGACGTCGCTAATATCTGTTCAGCTCGAGCGGCTTGATTTATTCGAGCTGGACGAAATATACACATAGCAAATAATATTATTAAATGTTGTAAAAGAGTGAGTTTCTTGCCGGTTATCGTTGAATCTGCTTTCCGAATTGATGGTAGCTTCACTTAATATTATTATTAATTGACCCAAAAGTGCTTTTAAAAGTCTAAATGAATTAAGTATATTTTGATTTTGATTTTGAGTGCCCGATAATACTATGATTGTTGCGGTGATGATATGATGTTTTTTTCATGTTATAGGTAACAAACGCTGCAAGCCATAGACATTTGCAACACCTGGCTTGCATGTGAGTTGCCGGCCTTTTAGAAATGAACACGCTCTTGTCTTTAACGTTTCCAAGTCGTATTCGGAAACCGCAAAAGCTTCTGAGTCTATCGATCTACGTTATTACTTATTGTTATAATGTAATTTTGTGATACTAGCATTTGTCTACAGTGTATCAAACAGAGTCTTTCCGCTTTGCACTCTCTACAGAGTATTGCTTCTATTGATATTCACAATCTTTAAGTTATAAATTGAGCCTATAATAATATTTAATGAAGAATTTTTTTGCAGGAGAAATTTTTTAGACAAATAACTTTTCATATAATCGATGTCTGTTTTAAATCTTAAACTAAAATACAATAAGTAAGATGTATAATTGTGTATGGATTTGTGTTATGTTGTATTTAAGTCTAAAATACTTTGTATTATTACAACCTTCAAAGAAAACGTTTACAAATAAATATCAAGAAAGAAGTGTTTCCTGAAACACGCACATCAACTCACCGTTTGTTGTTATTGTAACTGTTTTACAAACAACACTTTCTAAATATAATAAATTATTTAATATATTCTTAAAATACACGTATTATATTTTAAAATTAGAATATTGAAAAAAAAATTTAGATTGCAGATACTACATTTACCGAAAAGTATCTCAACTACTTACCGTCGGTTAAATTAATTAATTTTGAATAAAACAATTATTTACATTAAGTCATTAATTATACTCAATTTAAAAATTAAAAAAAGTTACGGTACAAATCATGACCGCGTGGATTAATGGCAGGAATGCCAGCAGCATTTCCCCGTTGAATCGCAATTCTGATCCTCCGAGCAAAAAAATATTCAGTCCTCATGTCACCAATGGAAGCATTAAGGTGTTATGTTTTAATAGTGTTATGTTAATGTTTTAATAAAGGTTTTAGCAGTTATCATAAAACGACACGTACAACGCGATTTTGATTATATCTCCGTCTCTTTCTGATTATTTTTTTTCCTTTAACTTCTTTCCACACACACACACATCTTTCCGCAGTCCAATGGCAGTAGGAAAAATGATATACAAACCTTAGATGACGTATTTCATGCGGTTTGCTAATAGCTCAGCTACATATACAATTTGGTTTGGTTGGAATATAAAATATAAAATCACAATCAAAATCAATTTTATTCAAGTAGGCTTTTACGAGTACTTTTGAATCGTCATCTAACAATTAAGTGAAACTACCACCGGTTCGGAAAGTAGATACTAACGAGAAGAACCGGCAAGAAACTCAGTAGTTACTCTTTTTCAACATTTCATATAAGAATACTTTCATATTATTCTATCGAAGTGCTGAAAGAAGTTTCACTTTAAAGAAATAATAAATTAAATTTGAAAAGTAATTATTTTAAAAGGTAAATCAAAACTACTTTCTAGTCCCAATAGTTTTCGTAAAATATAAATTAAAAGTCACACAACTGAGCTAATGAGCTGAGATGGCCCAATAGTTAGAACGCGTGACCCTTAACCGATGATTGCGGGTTCAAACCCAGAACACCACTGTATATATGTGCTTAATTTGTGTTTATAATTCATTTTGTGCTCGGTGGTGAAGGAAAACATCGTGAGTAAACCTGCATGTTTCTAATTTCATCGAAATTCTGCCACATGTGCAATCCACCAACCCGCATTGGAACAGGGTGGTGGAATATTTTCTAAACCCTCTGCTTAATGGAAGAGGAGGCCTTATCCCATCAGTGGGAAATTTATAAGTTGTTCTAACTGGGCTTAGACGTGTTCTCCTCGAGCGATTCTCAGTTACAGGTTACGCAATAGTTATTATAATAAATATTGGTTTTTCACTTCGATGTTGTGTTTAGGAGATAACGCTTAACAAACTCCGTGTAACAATAAGTTTATTGTTCTCATTGTGTCATATCAATAAAACGCTTGAATCAATAACAGTTAAGCAAAGTGTACACATATTTAAACCACCTATATATTATATATTTATTACATAATTTCTTTGTAAATCTAGTGATTAATTTTTAAGGTGATAGAAATTAAGTAATTTTTTTTTCGTCAAGAAATTTAAAGTATTCTTGGATCGTCATCCCGTCGGATTAAGAGAGTTACACTCACATACTTGTGCATAATAAAATACCTTGTGCAATTAGGTAGTCCCCAATATCATGACCGCAGTAGACAAAATTGAGACATACAACATATTTTGCTGACAAAAAAGCAATCGAAAACTATTATTTATTCCTGTCTTATGTCGTCTTATCTTTAATATCATATTATGTTACGGACACGAGTTATATGATAATTATTAAATGACTATTCTTGTATATATCATGGAGGAACGGATACTGTGAATATATATGTTCAGATTTGAAGATTATTGATTATAACCACAAGCTTCAAAATCAAAATAAACTTTATTCAAGTGGCCTTTTACAAGCACTTTTGAATCGTCATTTAACAATTAAGTGAAGCTACCACCGGTTCGGAAAGTAGATTCTACCGAGAAGAAACGGCAAGACACTCAGTAGTTACTCTTTTTCAACAATTAAAAAATACAAAGTCATGTTAGCTAATACAATTTTTTAAATTAATATATTCCTTATTAACTTCCTTCAATTACAAGTTATTTAATTAGTAATTAACTCTTTCAGAAGCAATATTCTAGACACAATAACTGAAATTTTTATGACGTCTATAGACGTATTCTGTTTCAGAAAGTGTTAACAAAGATTAGTATAAGGATTTATTAAGAAATATTAGTACTGACAAATATTCAGTTCTATAATAAAATCGTTTAACTATAACATATTACTTGTGAATAAAAAATTAATGTATAAAGCATATTATTTAACACAAGATTATATATGACAAAAATGGGAGCTAATACTGGTTGACTTTCAGGTATGATATATCATGTGTAATTGTATTGAACTAACATAATGTATCTCAAATGTTAAAAACTTAAGATAGTTTCTTGCCGGTTATTTTGGAGGAGATATTTACTAAATATAGTTCTATAAAATAACGATTTAAACGTATTTAAAAAATTTACATGAAAGTGAATTTGATTTTCATATAACTGTTCTATTCAAAACAACAATAATAAGAACATTATAAGTCCGGGTAAGATAAGATTATATCGATAGTAAAAAGGTAGATTTTTGTTATGTTGATTTTCATACAACATACAAAATAATATAATCATCATAGTATGTAAAACTTAATATATACATAACTTCCCTATATTCTTCTGTAAAATATATAAATCAAATCGTTTATTTTTAAAATTATATTTGACTATATGAAAAATGTGTTACAAATAAATATATATATTTACATTAAATTTTAAGTTACGATTATCAATTAATTACACAAATGAATTCGCTTAAATATTTATATGAATTAAATTGAATTCAATAGACATATAAATAGTTGTCGTGTGAAAATAGCGCTTTATAGCGCTTAATTAGCTTGATGGGTGTATTTTTCTCTCTGTTTGTGTTTTTGATGATATTTCATTAACGCTTTTTGCCTTTCATATATTTTTTTATTGGAAATTTATCGGTTGCATTAATTTAATTTATCGTGTTATTGTACTGTTTGTTTCGTAAATTATATATAAGCTAATAGATAAAGTCCTTTCTTTAAGTTCAACAACAAAGTTTAATACCAGTACTCAGTATTGTTGTGTTCCGGTTTGAAGGGTGAGTGAGCCTGTGTAACTACAGGCACAAGGGGCATAACATCTTAGTTCCCAAGGTTGGTGGCACATTGACGATGTAAATAATAGTTAATGTTTCTTACAGCGTCATTGCCTATGGGTGATGGTGACCACTTACCATCAGGTGGCCCATATGCTCGTCTGCCTACATATAACATAAAAAAAAAAACTTGCGTCGTAGGTTTTATCAAATTGCGTTCAGTTCAAAAGCGTATCAGAGAGACACAAAATATTTCAAATTATTTATTATAATTCATATAGTTTTTTTTTTAATAAGATCTTTATATAGTTATCATTTTGTACTTTAATTGTTTTCTATGTAATAGGATTTTTGTTTTATTTTATGTTCATAAACTTTAAATCTTGATTTTTCAATTTTTTTTATAAATGACACTAAAATTGTTTTTAAAACCATATTTATACTTTAATTGCTATGTTGATATTAATCAAACACAGTAAAGATATAGATTACATTGAGGATACATTCAGAGAAACACAAAACTATACTCTACGGAAAGTAGAGTCGGGTAAGATTAAAAATAAAACTTCGACCCGAACTGTCAACGGTAATATTAATCAGTATTATGTGATAGGGAACGACACGGCCACGAGACGGGATAATCGCGGGAGTGAACCGCTCGGAGTCAGTTCCTCGAAGGTGCAACAAGCACATGTGCCCGCATGTGCGCGCTGCCACATGTGGAGATGACTTCCCTAACACACTATTGCTATGTGCGGAATCCATATATTCATAAATTTGTTTATCTATAAATGTTAATATATTTGTTGTAATTTAATTAATTTAATATATATTTATATGATTATCTTAAGAGTAAATCCAAATAATCTACTTAATTTGTTAAACTAAAAGAGAAAATCTTTAGTCAATATAACACTTGCTTATTGTCATACATAAGCAAGTGTTATATATCATATAGGATATAATACCTCAGACCTGAGAAGAACCGGCGAAAGAAACTCAGCGGGATCTATTTGTTTTTTATAATATCAATTTACAATATATGTACAATAGAAAACATATATTTGTTATATTAAATACAATGGTGGCGATCATCTCATACTAATAACTACTAGCGAAACGCCCCGGCGTCTGAAATACCTACTGATAATAAATATACCACCATTCATCCAATCCATGAGCCCATTTCCGTCCACTGCTGGACATAGGCCTCTCCAAGTGCACGCCACTGAGATCGTTCTTAGGCTATTCGCATCCAGCTCCTCCCAGCCAGATAAATATACCACAGAATTTGTTTATTTAAGATATTACATTAGAAACTTTTAATTTGAGTTTCATTATTATAGTATCCGTGTATTATATACAAAAAACCTTCGTTACGAATCACTCTATCTATTAAAAAAAACCGCATCAAAATCCGTTGCGTACTTTTAAAGATCTAAGCATACATAGTAACAGACAGCGGTAAGCGACTTTGTTTTATACTATGTAATGATAAATATAATTTAAATAAAAAGCGGTCTCTATAACGTTTGAACTTTGAAATGTAACAAACGGGACGCGGTCGAAACGGATAATTATTCTGCTTTTTTTTCTTATTGTAACAAGACGATACGAGAGATTAACGCAGCTTAGAATACTAAGTTATATTCTAAGTTAACAGAAATAAATCAACTCGATTCTAATTATGAACATTTATCAAAATTAACAGATTATATAAAACTCGTTTCAAAATAGAAATTGCTTAACATATTTTGTTATAAAGCAATCAACGTATTAATTACATTATTAATATTATCATTAAAATTCGAATTAATTATATGTAAAAATATATGAAACGTTTTTGGTAGTATTTGTGAATTGCCGAAACCCGGGATCGAACCAGGGACCTTTAGATCTTCAGTCTAACGCTCTCCCAACTGAGCTATTTCGGCGGTGTCATGACAGCGCACTCGGTGGTAGGGCTTCGTGCAAGCAGCTCTGGACGCAGCGATGCTCAGTTTGTTGTATTGTTGTGTCCCGGTTTGAAAGGTGAACCAGTGTGATTACAGGCACAGGACATAACACCTTCGCTCCCAAGGTTGGTCGTGCATTGGCGATGTAAGGAATGGGTAACATTTCTTCCAGCGCATTAGTCCATGGGTGAAGGTGACTGCATTAAGTGATCCAATGCCCAGTCTACATTTCTGCTCATATAAATGTGTGTAAATGGCTTGATCAAAATCTTCATAAATTTTAATACCTTAACATAAAATAAATATAATGATAACGTTAAACAGAGTAGATGATTCATAATCGATAAATGATACCTAAGAATGACTTGATCAATTCTAATAAAACTAAGCCTGAAATTTTACCTTGCATTGAATGATGAAGAGAGACTATGTGTGTTTGTATTTATTTAGCGTTATTTACTCTTATATTTTTATTTTATTCATTTGTAATATTATTTTAATTATAGACAAATCAACTCGTATATACATAAAAAAAATGTAAGTTAGAAACGTAAAAACAACTAAGTAGGTGCCAACTTACTAGAAAAGTGATTTCTTTATAAAATTATAAATCAAGGAAAAATTAACTGTTTTGTATACCTTATATATCAATATTAAATACGATTGCATAACACAATCCAAAAATTAAATTTATAAAATACATTACAACTTTAGTTCCGCTACTTGACAACAGATGGCGCTACACGTAGTATAATATCGAAGCGACGGCATTTATTTTTATGAGCTTACTTCGAAACTTTTGATTCATAAGTAAGTTGTATGCAATATCATTTTATAACAAATAAATGTTAATAACTGATTATAAATTAGTATACGATTTAAATCGATTTCGTCTAAATTACGTAATTACAATATAAGTATGCGATGCTTGTGATACGGGACGCCAGTGCAACTTCATAATTCATATTCTCGTTGTTCATAATTCGAGTTTATGTGTAATTAAGATGTAACGTGTTACATAGTATTGGTAGGAGTAATAAATTATGATAATTTATTTTAATTATAATAACATAATAAGTAGTTTTTAAAAGTATTAAACAAATTGAAACTTGAAAATTAAATAAAATAAATATTAAAATTAATACGTATAATAAAATATTTCAGTATTCAATTCGTTCCAGATTTAAAAATAGAATTTCTTCGAAAGCATTCGATTTGTATAAATTAACGTAAATTTAAAATTAACCTATTGGATATTTCGATTATTATTTTGGTTTGGTTTTCATTATATTATTATTTATTATTAATAAATACTTAATGAAAATTGTTAGTGCCTTTAACTCAGCTCTCGTAGTTCAAATCAAGTCACCATTTGATTAGGTATATCTAAGTATATAAAGTTCTATGACAACGGTAAAACAGAAACTTTAGTATAAAGCAGATATTTAAAAAAAAAAAAAGTACATAGATATACAATGTATACATATTTATTTTTTATTTATAATACATTATTCATAATCATTATTGTCAGAAATTATTATTATTATAATAATCTGGATTTGAACTGCGAAATAGAACCATACATCAATTATTTAAAAAAAAATTAGAAGATAAATTATGTAGTTATCTATAATTAGTTTAAAGTTTGTGGTATGGTAATATTTACTAGGTTTCAAAATAAATTATTTGATTGGAAAAGTTTTTTACGCAAAGCTTGATATGAATTGGTCTGTAATGACGGCACGTTGTTAAAAATATACTTTACATAAAACAAGATTTGTATAATTCTAATTAAATACTTAGGTACTAAAATTAACTTTGTAATAAATATGAATAAAGTAACTTTTGACAAATCCAGTCTCGAAATACTTAGTTGAGAAACGCTCTATAAATATATTTTTCACAAAATTTGTTTAATTTCTATCAAATAAAATAATATAACTTTTCTAATAAATATAATTTTATTTGTTTAAAATGTTTCTGGAAATAATGAAACATGAAAATATGTTGATAAAATTTCGAATATAATCTTAAAACAAAAAGTACTTTCTAAATAAATTCCGTAGCGTCGGAAACTTATGAGAATAAAAGTTTATTGAAATTTTATAATATTGTAATTATATTTGTTTGTTATAAGGGCGATAATTGCTTACATTCTTTTCTCAAAATACTTATAATTCTACCATTTAAATAAAACAACAGTTCAAAATGAATTTATCCAATTGTTTTAGTAAGTTGTGAACATATTTTTCTTTTTGGTATATATTTTATAAATAAATGTAAACACGCTTATTATTTATTTGTAAAAGTCCTTCGTAATATTGAAATTAAAAAAAAATATAAAAATTCTGTTCGATTTTTGAATAAAATTATAGATTAGTAATAATTGAAGATGTTCATAATATATTTATAATTACTATATTAATGAGTATATTGTTCGAAATGTAACAGCCACCACTGGTTTCCATATCGAAGTAACACTCACACAATTACGAAGCGAGGTGCTATTAGTGTTAATACCTAAGTAAACTGGGGCGGGGCGGGTAACGCCTTCGATTCCCGTCGACATGCAACTCGGATAACGATTATAGCGAAAAAATTGCTACAGCGCTTACCATTGTTTTACTTGATTCGTGACTCGGCCGCTCTTTTTTTTGTAGGAAGTAATTTAGTCGCAGGGAATCGTTAGGAATAGGGAAAATTTTACATTTAATTCAACGTGTACCTATTTCGTAATTGTGGATTATAAAGAGCTTAATTTGCGTGATATTTTCGTACACAACACACGTTATAGGAATAAGTAATTTTTTTTTTATTATGCTAAGGTAACAGCCGGTAAAATTAACACTGGACTAAAACCTCTTTGGATAAGTTCTAGATCTAATTATGCTCTAGGTAGATACCAAATGCGCAGAAGAAAATAGTTAATTGATTGTCTAAATATAAATATATGTTGAAAAACATTTCAACTTAATTCATTTGATTGTATATAGTTATGTTAATATCAATTTAAATCTGCTAAAGTAATCAATTAGATAAAGATCGAATTTTATAAATATTTAATTATATTTATAATTTAGAAAATAAATTATTAACTTTATTATTTATTTAATTAGGACTTTATTTTAATAATGTTTTAAAAAATATATATCAATCATTAAGATAATTTTAATATTAATTATCTTATTTCAATTATATATAATTAACAATTTATAAAACAAAATAATTGTTTATTTTTCATATTGGAAACGATGATTATATTAAATTTAATTTATTCAATTTATTTATTTTCAAGATGGCGACTCGTTGATAACTCCGAATTTCAATATATGCAACTTAATAAATAAGTAATTACTGTATTTATAGTTTCTATTGATAATTTCTTGATATTCTAATGACGATAGTGTATTTTTTAATATATATTATTCGCAGTTAAAATTGACGTTCCAATGTGCATTAACATAGATATAGTACATAAAGTGACGCAGGCGGCTTTAATATCGAAATTATGCAACAATAAGTATTATATAAGTACTTATATTATAAAAAGTAATATTTGTTAGTTTGTATGTACTCATATGGTTTAAAATATGGAAATGATGACTTATATCTAAAAACAAATGTTAAAAAGCTACATTATTTCTGAGTAGAAGTAATAGTACCAGCCTTTAAATTCCCCACTGCTGAACTAAGGCCTCCATATGAGGAGTTGGTTAGGAGCATATTGAACCACGCTGCTTAAGTACTAATTGGTGGATTCACATTTGATAGAATTTCGTTGAAATTAGACACTTGCAAGTTTCCTCATAGTGTTTTCCTTCACCGAGCTCGAGATGAATTATAAATACAAATTAAGGGCATGGAAAATCAGTATTATTAATAAATTGGATGGCGAATTAATAATTAAATATGCGTCAGTAGGTTTTCGTGTAAGTTTAACTGGGCTAATTGTTGGAGTAATCATCATACTGTCAAAAAGCTTAATATACTGTTGCGTTGCTGCTTTTAACGGTGAGTGAGCCAGTGTACAAGGGAAATAACATCTTAAATCCCAAGGTTGGTGGTGCATTAATGATGTAGAAAATGGTTAATATTTCTTACAGTGCCAATATATGATCACTAACGTTAGATGACCCATTTGCCACTGTCTCTGTCTGTTGTTGGTGCTACTGGTTCAAACAATTAGAGTTAGAGCCCGTAAACGTCCCCCTTTTGACTAAAAGCAGGCCTTTTGCTTCCCATTAAAAAGATACACAACTCCACTGTTACACGGGCCAGAATCTTAGACGTCCAGATTCATTTATTGATGTTATTTATATTTTATTTATAATCTTGGAACTCGAGACTCCTTTTGATTTATTTCATAAGATCTATGTCATGGTGGAATAAATACACTGAAATACTTTTAGGTTTTTCTCGATGTAATTGGAGTTTCGGGACGTAAATTGTAATAAAAATAATTTCAATATAAGTTATTCTGATGAACGGCACGTGACCGCGTGTAATAATAATATAGTATGCATATTTTTTATATAATTATAAAATAAACAGTGCAAAAGTTTAAGATAATTTATTCATTTGAGTTTTTACACAGATTTTTATTTAATAATTTTACATTCACAAATGAAATAAATCTATTTAATAAATATATAAAAACATAAGTAGGTACATTCATATAATGTACTAATTTTAATTGAATACAACAGGTAACGGACAAACTCAAATATTCGTCAATTTGACAACACAGGGGAGCCATCAGTCACAGGTTCTGCGAACAGAGCCTTTGCCCGACCTCTCGGAACATCATGACCTGTGCAGGCAAATAAGTCAGTCACTGGCTTGTCTTTCTTAACACAGATATAAATACTTACTTTCCTGATGGTAAAACCACTGACCATAGACCTCGGTGCAGCAAGAAATTAAAGAAATACTTCGTAACACCCTCATATATACCCCCCAACATTGCGAACTAATGCTATGTCCCTTGTGGATCTAGTTACACTGGCTTAATTTTCATATATAGTTATATAGAATTGAATAAAACTTAAAAATGTGTTCAAAATATTATACGTCATATCTGTATAACAACAGATTTTTCAAGATATCGTAAATTGATTCTAGCTGTGGTAGAATCTATTTTCCGAACCGGTGGTAGCTTCACTTAATTGTAAACTGACGATTCAAAAGTGCTTGTAAAAAGCCTACTTGAATAAAGTTATTTTGATTTTGATTTTTTTTTTTGAAATATCGGTAAAGGAATTTCAAAAATCGTCTCAGGAAATTACTTAGAACATTCAAAGTACCTATATATAGGTATGATTATTACATCGTATGCAATAAAATTAAATACACATTTAATAATTATTATTTAAGAAATAACTGTATATTAATTTAATATTGTTTGAACGATTTACAAACTTTTAAGAGGTTTATAATATTTTGATTTTATTTTATAGTGTAAATATATAATTACCTATGAGTAAGTTTGCTCTCAGTGATCACAATCCCAAAATCTCTACAATCAAAATGACTATGTGAAAAAATAACACACACATCTCCTGTACGTCTAATATCAAGGAATACCCACTCTTAGCGATGAGGCTTGGAGCTTCAATCACCATACTGCATTGGAAAGGTCCAATTCAGTATGGTGATGACACTTACGATACGAATTTCATCCTATAAATATAATGAGTTTTCTTAACGATATGTTATTTATAGGATTTTAAATTAACATTATTGTTAAAGTTATTAATTTCGGGATATTTACCATGTTACCACGAGACTCGTGAACAAGACATTCGTAGACAATGTCGAAATATCGAGCTTCACCGAACAAAAATAAAAAACATGGTAAATATCCCGAAATCAATAACTTTAACGATATGTTATTTATTTCAAATTCAGGAGTGCTCCGGATTGAACCCATTATCATCGGCTTTAATACCGTAGCCACTACGAATATTATTATCACTACGAGTATTACTTTTAAAAACTATTAAAAAACTGATGTAAATCTTTGTTTACACTTTATTAAAACATATACATATTATTTAAAAATAGATATAAAAATACTTATATACTATCTTTTATTACGTTCAATATTTTCGATATGCATATTTGTTAAACAATTATTACCTAATTACACCGTTCAATGATTGAGCTGGTGTATTACTGTAATATGTTAAGAAAATATATTACAGTAATACACCAGCTCACTCATTCGCAACCAATGTAACTATTAGCGAGTAGCAGTAAGAATTTTAGTAACGATCCCATTGGCGATCTTGTTTTTAGTTTATTGATTTCATTTGATTTGGTGTGAGTAAAATACATTTTAGTGTTCTAATTTCTATGGTGGTAATGTTATACCATCATAGAAATATAAATTTAAAAAAATACGACTGTTGTGGTACCCAAATATCTATTTAGCTCTAGGAAATATCAATAGACATTATCACAGATTATTAATAATCAATCTAATTGTTAAGTTATTGTAAGCTGTTAGTAGGTAATAAATATCAATAGCCAAAGTAGAAATATGTGTCAATGGTCTAGTGGCTAGTTTATACGACTACCAGCAGTTCTAACCCTTATTGGTCGACATCCAGTAATATACAAACAGACAAGTATTACTTTGGTAGATCAATAATAAGTAAATAATCACCAATCTGTAATTGAAAAATCACTAATTATATATATTTTTATATTATGGATTTAGGTAACTTGATGGTAAGTGGTCACCACCGGCTGTAGGTTCTGGCCCTGTCATAGTAACCATTCCATATGTCGATATGGAATGGTTACTATGACATGCGCTAATCTTTGGAACTAAGTCCTTATGCCTGTAATTACCCTTAAAACAGGCACACAATAATACTGAATACTGCCGTTTAGCGGTAGAATACCAGATTAATGGAATTCACCTACCCAGACGGCACAGCCCTACTTCCAAGAATAATCGTAATAATATTTAATATTAGGTATATTAAATATTATTACGATTATTCTTGGTATGTTCATAACGTTTAACAGTTATTTAAATTAATATAAAAACACTCCTCAACTATTATAATATAAAAACGAATGCGCTTTAATATTCATTTTATTTGTATTTAGAATTTAAATCACGATTCTAATATTTTATTCATAAAAATAAAATTAATAAAGATTATAATGCAACCGTATTAAAATATTATCACGATTATTTTTAAATTAAATATTAAAATGTATTTGGTTGTCTTTTCTTAAATTATATATATGTAACGCTAAATTCTTGTAATTATTTATTGACATAAGTTTTACTTTTTTGGCATAATAGTATTTTACCTTTGCTTGGACTTGCATTCAACAAAAAATATTTTATTTCAATTGTCAGAATTTAGTATGCCATATAATCGTTACAAGATATTGTTTAATTAGTAATAATACTTAATTATGTTACAAGTAATAAAGATATATTTAATTACAAACATACGCCTATTACTTACTAATAACATTCCTGAGGGTTAATTAAATTGTAACGTATCTAATGTTATTCAAAGCGATAGTAATAGAAATTTGTATGATACGTACCTATTTATAGATACATATATACCTATTCCATTTCAATACCGACCTAATGCGTGTTTTTTTTTTAATTCTATCTTGCTTTAATTTTTTTTCCAACACAATAAGTTTAGACTTTAGCCTCTGATTATTTAAATAACATGGATAATAAAATAACGTTGAAAAAGTTAACATAAGCTGACCATTACAAAACTGAAAAGTTTTTTTTATTTTAGAGTAAGAGAAATATCAAAATCGATAAATATTGTCATGGCAAATTTTTTGACGTAACTTTTGTATTGAACATAAATTAAACATCAAATTGACAAAACACATTCGGTCAGTAATAAAACGTATGACAGTTAATACAGTTAGTATTCCTACGCGTTCCATATTCCAATTTATTAAAAAAAAAAAAGAAATGCCGTAAAGTCTGAGATGTAGACGACGAATAAACCGAACACACAATCAAAGGATCATATCGTTTTTCATAAACATAGAAGCAAAATACACTTAGATCCTTTTAAAATTCAAAAATAGAATATTTTTATAATATTCTATTTACAATTATTTCATAGTATACAATTGTCTAATCATTTGATTTATATTCCGTCCCTTTATTAATTATTGTTAAGCTAATAATTCATTAAATTTAAACAAGATATGAATAATTATATTGGAATAAGTAATTTATAATTGTCTTAATTCTAAAATGACAAATTCGGTACACAATTTGTTCCATTTTGAATGAAGAACACTTATGTTTCATATTTTGTGAGTGTAATTTAAATGCTGTTCTTATTTTAAATATATTTGTATTCTTTTTAACATATTTTTTTATTTTAGTTCCATACCTAATATATTTAATAAATATTTTTTATTATGTTTACAGAAATAAATTAAAATAAATCATAATATTTATAAAATTTGTGAAAGCAATAAAAATCTTCAGAATATGCAACACATAAAACGAATAAAATGTAGTTCGAGATAATTTTCTGGCGTTTCGTAAGTTATTTGTATTTTCAGTAGCTTATAAGATGTTTTTGGAAATTTTTGTTTGTGTTTTTACTATCTATGTTGAGTAGGTACTGTTTGGTAATAATAAATATGTAAATTGATGCGATTAGTAAAAAATAGACTTTTGTGTAATTAATATATTCAATACGTAATTATTTTACACGAATTGGCACTCGTCGGCGAGATAAGCCGACGGTTTAGTGGCTTTTTTAGTGTTATCTTTAATAGTTTTAATGGATATATTTATTTAATTTATAAATAACCATTACACCATCTTATTGATAAATTAATTACTGTTTAAGTACTGTTATAGTGTTGAATATTTATATATCTATGTTTCGCGGCCGTCTGTAACGTAGACGAAAACAAGAGCGTTGATCTGCCTAAAGTTTTCTCATTAAACCTACTCGTCTCGTTGAAACGCAACAGCGCATGCGTCGAGAGCGTAACACACCTGTTTCTCTAATAATATCCTGATAAAAAAATTAATACCTACATACATTTGTTTATAATAACTCATCCGTAAAGCTCGTACGTCATTCCAACACACGCGTCGTCGGCGAAAATCGGTGTAGAATTGTAAAAAGTAGAGTCGCGGGTAGTGCGGGCGCGTTAGCGAGCATCGGCGGCGCGTCGAGGAGTGGCGCGTCGAGCGAGGAGCGAGGAGCGAGGAGCGAGGAGCGAGGAGTGAGGAGCGAGCAGCGCGGCGTACGAAGGGCCAAGGCGCGTTCTTCGGGCACGGCGGGAGTGGGCCCGCGCGCGATTGGGCGGCGCGGCGGGGTCGGGCGCCACGCCCCGCGGCGGCCCCGCTCGCGCCGGCCGCGCCAGTGTCCGCCAGACTGCCGAGCGCGCCGGGCCTCCCGCTCCCCGCGCCTCGCTCGGCCATAACGCGTTCCGTGATCGACACCTTCCAAAACTCGACCGTCGCGAGTGCATTATGACACTAGTGAGCTAGCGGGCCGCTGTGACGGTGTCAATAATTGATGTGTAAGTGTTCACGTGCTTGTGTGGTGTGTTAGCTTGGGCCCGTGACGAAAAACGTTCGTGGTGGCCAGCGGAGCCTTGCACCCGGGCTCGGGCCGAGCGTTCATGGCTCAGCCTAGGGTATGTACCAGTGTTACACATATTTACTACACGTGAGTTTGACACAACGATACGAAACAACAACAGGCCTGCATACAAAGCGACGAAATAAATTCACGTTCATTAAATTCGGTAGAGACTTTGAATCAGTTGAAAACTATTGCAAGTCAATTGTTGCAAAAATGACAAATATTGAAAATCAAATGTTTGTTGTCAATGGGTAGTGCTTAGACTATTCTCTCGAGAGCACGGGCCGTGTCCCGCCAGGGGATCTATTTTAACACGTCGAACACGTTCGGAATATATTAGAGTGTTTTAGAATGCGTAGTCACCACCGACGCATTACCGGCGATAATGAAAACGAAATGAGCGCTTTATGGGCATAAAGCTTAGATAACGCGACCGTAACATAGGAACCTGTCCCTGGGTCAATAAAACAATTTAAATATTCCCGAGATTCAGACTTTAACTTAATTCAAATGGTGACTTCGGGAAATAAGTAATTGTAAAATAATTTGTAAAAATTAATATATTTACATAAATATCGTTATAAATTGAGTTGAAATAAATTAAAATGCTGGCAACACCTGACATTGTACAGTTTGTTAAAATGTGTTTGGAAATAAATGAGATAAAATGGCGTGCAGCGGGACGCCTATTGTCGTTAGCTGCTCTTATGGGGACAGATAGAAGGTCCCGTGATACAAGATACAAGCGGCTTTGAACGCACGGTTGGGCATAAAAGGGCCTATCTCGGAAACCAACAATAAAATTCAATTGACAATGAAAAGAAAAAAAGTTTTTTTTCGTCCGCGCCACAAAGATGCCTAACGGGGATCGGGGACAACTTTCTAAAAGATTTAGGGTTGTATTGTTTTTGTGAACCCAGGTAGTGTTGCTCTTAATCCTTCTTTTATATTGTATTAGAAATTATTTTATATCTGTAACTCAGATAATGAAACGGCCTACACTGTAGAAATGCTTAAGTCGATGGGATTTTTATTTAAAATATACACACACAGAACATTTGTTATATTTCATAAATTAATTTTGAAATTCGTTTCGGAGTTATAAAATAAATTTCCATAAAAAAATAATATGAGGCAATGATCGCAAATAGAAAAAAAAATACAAAAAGTTTGACGAACAAATATCCAAATGAAAACACATTACGCGAATTATAATATTCCTTATCTCGTTATAAAATATATTACGTTTTATATTTACAATATAAAACGGATTATTTCAATTAAGTCTACAAAAGTTGATTTCGTACAAAATAACTTTATAATCTTTGGCACTTGTTTTGATAAAGTGATTATGAATAAAGTAGGGAGTACGATAACAATTATTATTGTATTAAAAATAACAAAAGATAAACGTCTGAACATAATTATATCTGATTTCGGATGCAATATCAATGCCGTCGGTAAGTAGAGTTCGCGTTAAACTGTGTTCTGTAATTAAAAACGTCTTCAAAAATATAATTTAAAAATGGAAATATAAGCACGTCAAAAAGTTCGATATCGAATCTTTAAGAAGAATATTATTCGTTTTTTGAATTAGGAACACATTCGAAATACAGATAAAACATTTATTAATGCTATTAGAACATAAAAGCAATTCGTTTAGTGTTTGAAATAAGAATAGGTCTTTTTAATGTTAAGAGTGAGTACTTTGTTTTTTTTTTTAATTTATTAATTTTACGTTTAGGTATAATATAAATGTTATTGTTGGTAACATTAATATTACAATAAAATTCATGTGTTTAATTTCATAAGAGCTGGAATAATAAAAAACTTCAATCTCATATAAGAAATAAACGCAATTATTATTTATATAATTATGTAAAAATCATGAATCTTTATAATAGTAATGCTTGCAACATTTAGGTAGATAAAACTAGTTAGATTTGCGTGAATCACATAATGGGTCTAAAAATATATTATACCATCAAAAAATATTTAATAAAATACAAGTTTTGAAATGTCTTTTAACAGGATGATCAAGCTATTTGTTTTTAATTTAAACGCAAAATAATCCGTTACCAATATTTAAAAGTGGAACTCTTAAATTAACTTCTTTGTTCTTAATGTAAACGTTGAAATAAAAAAAAGTAAAGAGTTATTTGATTTCAATTATGTAATTGTAATTTGTCAAAAAACTCAAGATATAAAACTGTCCATTCATAAAAAGCGTTGACATATAATAACTCGTTTTTAAAAATCACGTACTTAAGTGTAGAGCAAATTAAAAAAAATGCTCTCACAAAAGATAATATAAATTAAATTGTAATATAGTTGATATTACACGAAACTACATAACGCTAATATATTTGAAATGATTATCATAAATTTTACATTTTAATTGACGATGACGTCGCGTTATTATATTTTTAATAAAATTCAAATCAATTCACAGTGTGAATAAACATCTCGCTAAAATGAATAATTACACTAATTAAAAATATAAATAAACAAAAGTGGTTTGTTTAATTTTACGTTGTATGAATTACTTCAGCTTTTTGTAAATCAAATGATACGAAAGTACGGAGACATTTTGTATTTTTTTTCTTCCCAATTGCTTATAGGTTTTTGTTTTTTCGGAAATATCATTTAATATATATTTAGATATTATTGGTAGTTCAATAGATTTATGATAGAGTAAGTCACAAATCGCCCTTTATAAGCGACATGTAAAAATCAATAAAACACAATATTATTCTTAAAGTATAACTATATCTTAATACGTCTAGTAGTTAGTTAAGTAAAGAATTATCAACCCAAGACATAATATATATGTACATACATTACTTATATGCTTTTTTAAAAACATTAGTGCTATCTTCAAACAGCTTAAATCCTTTTTTATGAGCATTTAGTAAATTAAAATGTCATCATAATATATTTTAAACATTTACTAATTAGTAAAAAAATGTTATTAATAATACAGAAAGCAGATTAAAACCGACACTAACAGTTGAATGTATTAAAATTATACCATTCGAGAGATAATATAAGTATTATTTAATATTAAAACACTAATACCTCGCAAAGGAGGATTTTGGCCTTTTGAGATAATGTACTGATAAAAAAAATAATAATGAAATGTTTTTTGAACATCCAATTGCTTTTAAACCCTATCTTGAATTCAGTGGCATATTTATCATTTTGAAATAAACCCTATTAAAAAAAAAAAAAACATTAGAAGTCTGTCGTACGTTCTTATTTTAAATTTATTTCTAATTTAATTAAAGGCGAATGGAACATTTCTTAAATTCGACAATACGACGTTCGAATTTTAAATTTTGAATGAAACGATTTAAAAAAAGAACGTAATGTTCATTTAATATTCGATCACATCGCTGATCGCACGGATATACTTATTACCAATACTAGAATAAATAACGACGCACAATTATGTAATATTATTTATGCAAAAGTTAGGTATGTTCGTCATTCAATACACGTTGATTGGGTCTTATTTAACATAAGTATTAAATATAGATATTATCAAGACTATATTTCATTTGATACAAACCGGATTTCGATTTTTTCTATCATGAAAGTAAAAAAGTCATTTATTCTTAATAGTTTAATTGAAATATCACTGTTTTCTGAATTAAAACGAATTTAAATAGCAATTATATAGCTATCCGGATGTTCCGAATTTCGTTGATCGTTTTTATTAAGCAATTTATTTTAATATTATACCTAAATACTTTTGTTACGTCATAATGAGTTTAATTCTATTAAAAATAAAATGTAATTGTCGTTGGGTACCTAAATAACATAAACTTCTAAGATATTGCTTAGTTACATTAAATAGTTACTCCGAGATTATATCTTATTGTTAATGTTCTTTAATTGTTAAAATAAGGATTGCTTAAATATATAAGTAATGGCTATAAGTAGCTCTACAATATATGAAGTACATAAAACCTTTGTATACCGTTAATGCGAAATAAGTTTAAGATACTATACGAAAGATTATTAGCCTTTAAATACATTTATTTATTTTATGTATGTCTTCTTGATACCTACAAAGGACTATGTACAATATTTAAATATGTTATACTGTATATGAGAAGATTATAACACAACAAAAACTCACCTACATATATATGTCTTTCCACGAACACAAACATTAGCATAACAATCAACATAATTAATATTGAACTTAAAATAAATTAAGAATTAAGATTGTATCAAAATCGCTAAGAATTAAAGTACCTACTTCTAACTACCCACTCTTGTACGAAACAAACTTGTGCCTAACATACGATTTCGAAGAAAAATTAATATTTATATTTGCATAATATGTTATATCTCGATGAATAAGCAACGAAGCCTTTGTCCTCAGACTATAAACTAAAATATATAAAAGTTTCACATCAATTTATTATGTATATAATTGATAGTATTTGCGTTAATTCGAAAAAGACATATATTGCCCCTTTATTATATCAAGTGAATTAATTATTAAATACTTATAATTAAATTTAATATGTCCTGCGTTAAAACGTCAAATGGTTAAAAAAATTTTAGATGTGAATTTTCTATTAATGATTTGAATTACAAAGGTATTATACCTACTGTAAGTATATAGATATATATTAAAAAAGTCTTAGTGTAAATAATAAGGGCACGCAGTTTTTGCTGGCAGTATTTCTCTGTTGAAAAGCAATTCTGATTATCCACGGCAAAATTGAACCCTCAACAGCGGCAACTAAGGGATTACATATAATAGATATATAGAAACACATACATATAAACAGTTGCTATAAAGTTATAACAATATAACTGAAAGCAATAAATAAATAAGAAGACGTTTCTTTCTAATGTTCTATCAAAAAAGTACTGAACTAATAAACATAAAACTTATGTCAAAAGACACAGCGCTGTTCGGAGAAGATTTTAGTATAAAATATTATAACATAAGCAGTTACATTTCGCATTTTCACCCTCTTTAAATTTTGATTATTGAGGTTGTATTTACTTTTCTTATAATAACTATATAATGACTTCTTGCCCTGGGCTTGCGTTGTTGGAAGAGTCTGTTATGAGTATATCCTGTGGTCATACCTATACAGACTTTATTTAATGTTAACATAGGAAAAAATATAGTATCTTAACTTTAATACCAATTGCTTGAAACGCTAACTATATGAACAAATATTATTGCTTAATTATTAGGTATAAAGTGCTTTTACATGTCAGAGTTTGCCATTTCTGATCACCAATTCTACCATCGTGATTGGGCCAGCATAAGGGATATAACATCATATATTTTGCGTCGATAGCATAAAGAGTATTTTAAATGATACATGCAGCCAGTGTCTTCTGTAGATACCTTCGCTTGTAAGCCTTCTTAAACTGAATTTATAAAATAAAAATAAAGTTGGTACTTACTTGCCATCATCTAGTAGGTATTCGTGCCATATCGAGCCTGAATCTTTATAATCTGTTCCCAGGTTAAATAACGTGCTTCCTAATTACTTTATTGGAAATTGAAATTTCGTAAGTAATCAATTTCAAAAACCTTTTAAGTAGTTACAAATTATATATAAGCTATTCTGTGTTGTGTTCGTTTGTGTCAGAATACAAGTGTCATGTCACACTGACCACAGTTTTGTTGTTGTCGTGTCGACTGTGACATAATTACAAGCAATATCAGAATTGTTCTACATAATTATATTTGCACTGGTCTTGTCCGAATATTGTCGAAGTTAGGGCATCGTAAATTTTACGATACACTGATAACGGTATCAATTTGTCTACTATTACTCGATAATGCAACGCTACACTTACAATAAATGAGAGATAACACGTGGATATGGTGCTTTATCGGTTCATAAGTTTCGACAAAATCTTTTTTTTTTATAAATATAAAAACGATTTTTAGGCTGTATCGCTTTCAATCTTTGTGCAAATTTATAAACCTTTATCTGTGTAAATTAAAAAGCTTAGCGTGACGGTTTGATAAGTACCTATATAAGTTCCAAATATAATTTTATTTACATCATTCAATCGACAAATGCATTATTTTAATGGATATAAAAAAATAATGTGCCTAAGTATATGTTAATATTTATGTAACAAAAGACGCACATTAATGCGAATGCTTTTAAAATAATTTAAACACGATATCGGGTACGTTTCTAAACAAAACACGTCGAATAACACATAAACCTGCAATTTTATTATTATCTATGCTTTCATTTTAGGCGCCAACGCCATTTTCTTTATTCATAATTTCATACAGTTTATATATAAGTATCTTATCCACATTCATGCCTTTTTTAATCTTATAATCTTGCATTGTAATTATTAAATACTTAACATAATAAAATGAGATATTACATTATGTGTATACATATATACTTATCGTATATAAAAAGAGTAAGAATAGTATACTGACATAATGTATATTAAAAGCTTAGGTAAATAATAGATATATTTGAATTTGATTTATAGTTGCGAGCTATTTTTGTATAAAAAAGTATTTTGGGTTTCATTAATATAAATGTAAAATTAAACTTCTCAGTAATAAAATGTCCGCGGAGATCTCGTTAAATTATTTTTCGTTTGTCGTGACATCGACTTTATTTATTGAAACAAAATCTGAATCACCGAATCGCTAATATACAAGATATAAATGCGTGTTCCTTTCGTAAATAAAATTTAGCGTTACGATCATGTGATTGCGTCCGCCATTATTGTTATATTTCTAAGATGTCGCAAATTCGCGCGTCGGACACTCAGTAATAAAACTTATTATTGCCAATTATTTCCAATGTACATACGACTTGTATTCAAATGAGAATTAAATAAAATATCACTATTTTTATTTTGACATTTCAAAGTTGTTCTCTGATTAAGTACTTACGGACTCGTTGCGTTCTTTTTTTAAATATTCCTAGTACTTACTTTTTTACGGCTGGAAACATAAGGCATACGCGTTCAGGAAGTACCCACAGATAATAATATCATGAAGTTCCACACACTGCCCTTGTTCAACTTAAACGATAACACAACGTCTACCCATTGATTGAAAAATGTTAAATGTCATGTACGCTTAAGTGGTTAATGAAAAAAGTAATGTAGACAGAATGCTAAGTAAATTAAAGAATTATTCAAATGAAAAAAAAAAATGGAAACAAAACACTGAAATATCGTTCGGATACACAGACCAGCATCGTTTTTAAAACGAAATGAACGCACCTATCTGTTCTGTAATTCAAACTTGGAACACAATTTCTTTAACAGATAAATAACACTTAAAATGGTCATCTCGACCAGATAAATTAAGGTTTGACGTATTATATAACAGTATATACACGGAATGATATATTAATATAATAAAAGAATCAACCGGTCCCGCCGGTTGGGACATTATTTTTTTAATGCGATGCGGTGATTAGAAATAGCTATTTTTCAAAGCCGGATTATATAGAGTTAGAAAATGGTTACCGACTTTCCGGTACCTCACCCATTTTTTTATCCGTGGGAGTAGATTAGTTTTATACTATTAGTTCGTATCTACGGTTTTTATATTTTAATGGTCTTCGAGGGAAAATAGTTCCGTCAAAATTTCTATCTGGGCAAAATGTCAAGTTTTTTTTTTTTAATTTCCAAGTGGCAATGGGCGTGCTTTTGCCAATGTCGTGTCGCAGGCTGTGGATCTTGTTTTGCATAATATAATTAGACACTTAACGGCTTGCCAATACAGATAATTTATTAGTCTGCAATATAAATGCTTAGAGGCGAAAAGCTAATTTTTATCGCTTCAAAACTGCATAGTTATCATCTTTACGATTTGTAATGTAAAACTTTTTGTAATAGGTAGTTATTTTTGTTATCGAACCATAAAAGTCGCGCGTGTGAATTACGATCTATATATTGAGTAGTTATAAAATACTTTTAAGTATCAAGATTCACGTGTCTGAGTTTATTCTTAAATCGTTTTTATTTTATTTAAGACAATTATAATAAAAGCGTATGAGGTTTGTTCTTAGTGTTTATAAGATTTAATTAAAGTATAATAAAGTATACTGTTACGTTGTATTTCTGTTATGCATATAAGCAAGTTTTTGTTGTAATATTGTTTTGTGGCGCTAACAAAACATTTAGCAGAGAAATAAAATCAGATTGTTTTTGTTTCCTTTTTATAGGAGTTGGAAATTAAGAAGTAAAACTGTTTACTGGTTTCTTATAGGTCTTAATATTTATTATAGTCATATTAAAATAAAACAGATAAGTTCACAATAATGTACAACTAACTTTATAATTAGTTTATATTGATAAACAGTTCTTACCGCGTAGTACATAAACTTAAATAAGAAACGTACGAATTAAAATATTATCCCTTGTCTATAGATGTATTTCACTTACTTTTTACCGCGCAAAAAGTTTTAACATAATCCCGACATAAAAATCGATAGGAATCAGTCCGATGACCGTCGCTGCGAACGCACCCACTAATTTGTTATTTAAATTTCGATCTTCCATTCCATTTTCGAATTTGGATTCGCGCGTTTACGGTTACAACACATTTTTATGACATGTAAACTAGAAGAAAAACTTTAATGAACATAAACGGTCTGTACCATCTACAACATTCCAATACAAAATTAAGACAGGGATAGCTATAGTAAAAAGAAGCAATTTTTAGAAAAAAAATGTGTATCTCTCTTTGTCTTATAGATCATCTGCGGCGGACGGTCTATTTGTCTATGTTACTAAGTTTGTTCTAGATGCGTCGGTTCGTACACCGACGGCGGGTGTTTCGTGTTAAATTACCGCAGGCATTTCTCGCCTCTGTCTCAGTCTGTACACGTGCTATATTCCTATGAATGTCGGCTATCATTCGCCGTCCGTCCTCATTGTTTTATTCACATCGCGTACCTTTTTCAATTTGAATATCGCTGTTCATTTTCGAATTGGCTCTTTGTAATTGCGCACTTTGGATTCAACTGTAATTCGCGCGCTCGCTAATTTGAGGGTTTATTGTGTAACCGAATGTTTAAACATCCTTTTTAAAGACGCCACCGCTGAATTCCTGATAGAATAACGCGTAATAGTCTCGTCATAACATTATTTCAACGTCAGACTGTGGCTTCCTCTAATAATATCGTGCAGAAGCTTTGGGCCTCCCACAGTGATAGTTATTTTTCAATTATAAAGTTAAGTGATTTATAAATTAAATGGATTTTCTTAAAAAACAGTTGTTGGATTTCGCTCCACGATCAAACAATGTTCCTGTTTATCGTCTATCAACAAATCCACGAATGCATGAACGTTATAATTCGTCTAATACGCTGTCGGGATCTGTATACATTAAACAATATTAATTGAACCACGATGATTCAGCAGTTAAGGGCTGCAAGGACAATGCTCTCCATAGTAACCGCCACATCGAACTGGCCATTGTAGCCTGTTTGCGGAACGCATACGAATACGTTCCTTTTTTGAAAAAAATATATCGAACCTTTTTACCAGATCTTTTTCGAATATCGCGTTCTTTTTTCGAAGCGCGATAACGAGGTTTGAAATTGGAATCACGATGGTCCGTTAGTAGCCTATTTAGCGCGGGTTTTCGGTGACAGTTTACAGAAATATGGCTGTCGCGAGATGAATAGCAAATTTTGGGATAATTGGTTTGAATTATTTTAGAGAAAAAGAGGTATCTGTTTTTATTAATAATAATCTATAGCGGTCATAATTTCTGATCATGTTTATAAACAATACATAATAAAGGATTTTAATTGTTTATTGGGTGGTACCGTCATACCACCACGTTAAGTGTCTGCGTGCGTCGGTCACCGCGACCGGGGCGTTGACCAAATTATTGCCAGGATCCCGCGGTGCACTCAGTATATCCCGCATCGCAAATAAATCATAATAAAACTTTTTAAATTAAATTTATTTTGAAGTAGATGCTTAGGTATTGAGTATTTACATCTAACAGTGATTGTAGAAGCACTTGTAATGTTTATTTATGGTTCTTATTTAAAAGATGAAAATAAAATTATAGCTTTTTATTTCTTATACAAAATACAGTTCTATTAATATTTGTTAGTACATAGTACAATTTTAAATATGAGTACAAATATCGTAAACGTGAGCTGTATTTCTGTAATAGGTTCTTTTGAATTACAGGAAATATAATTGAATAAAAAATAAACATTGGACGTCGACCGTTAAAATTTAATAAAGAGAAAAAAATCGTCGAGTTTAGTTTAGAAAGGCGTCAGAATTTGAACTTAAATAGTCAATCACGAGTGTCGGTGTGGCTAATCTCGCATTCATACTCACAATGGCGGTAACGAACGGACGAACGGACAGACGCGGTAATAAGACGCGCGTGGGCGGCTTTATGTCAACGTTATTTATGATGAGACACCTTTTTTTTTCGTTGCTGGCAACACTGCGTTCGCCAGCTTAATACCGAAAATTAGTCGAAATATCTTCGCGTATCCGAACGCCTACTTATCGCCCGCAGTGTATCCGAGCCACATAAATTTATCCAACTTAATTCAGTGACAAGAAAATCCTTTAAGTCGATACTTATTTTATGTATATTAATAAAAGCAAAAACCGAGACGAGCGTCGCGTCGAAAGGAAATCGTTATCTTAACGACGGCATATTTACGTAAAATCTGACTAAGAGAGTCTGAAACCGTCCCTTGGAGTGCAGCAGACGATAAGGGGGCGCGCACTATCTGGGGTTCATATGCCAGCTATCGACCTCTGTTTACAATATAGCGCTGATAAAATACCGAATGCGCAGAAATTACGATAAACCCAAGGCACCAGTATCAATTTGTAAACCGTCACGGGCCGAGGTTAATAGTCTGTTTAATTAATTTCGTTAACGTAAATAATTCACGAGTCACTCTAATATTCGATAGCCGGGCGGCGGTTCGATCGGAATCAGCTGATCCGATTTATGCCGCACGACGACGGCGGCCGTGTTTGTTTTTAAAGAGTTCAAATTAAAAACGTATGGCAACTAAAACTTTCATCCGCGGTCTTAAAACAAGCGTTAGCGCATCCACTCGCGCGCTTCCCGAGCGATAAATCTGCTCGCGAATCCCGCGCCCGAGAGTGAGTCGACCATCGCTCACGGCGGTTATTTTTATAAGCGCAAGAAAAACACTCTAGCTCACGAAATGGATATCGAAACGTTTTGAGCTCCGCAGCGACGCGGCGCTCGAGCGCAGCGGCTGAGCGGGTTAACCTTCGCTCGGAACGGCCCTACGGGTTCAAATTTAGAACGACGAAGACTGAGCAGCGGCCGAGGCTGCGCTGAGCCCGAGCCGAGCCGAGCTGAGTCGAGCTGCGGAGCTGAGTCGGAAACGGGCGCGCGATTGGTTTATTGACACGTGTTGGTGTTGGCGCGTCGCGGCGCGTCGTGTCCCCATGCGGATGAGCAAATGGAATAATGGACGTCTGGGCCCGCATCCGGCGCGGGAGTCGGATACAACTCTTGCAGCGCTCTGGATACAATTTTTCAATTAAATCGACCAGACAGAAGATCCCTAATAGGTGTCGTTAAGAAGTCGTGTGCCCGATTTTCGATCTGTCCCCGTAACGAGGCCGTTTTATTAGTATTTATGGTCGACGAACGAACGGAACACACCGGGCTGGTCCGCTGCGTCATGAATGAAACGAAATTTATGACTAGCGCCCGCTGATGTTGTTCCACTGTTAAATCGGAGCGGTCGCTGCCGACGCGGCCGTCCTCGTGCTGGCCGCTCGTCGCCACTCGTCCGCGTAGCAGGTGATATAAAAAGATTTTTCTAAGTTTTACGGTCGTGTTACGTACGGGTCGAGTGGCGCAGTAAAATCCGATCCGAGCGTCGCGGAAGGTCTAACGATGCTTGATTTACCGCTGTCATTTTTAAGAATAGCTATACAGAACACACACTCTTAATCAAAGCCGGCCACTTATCATTCTCGCGTTTAATTGAAGCAGTACTGCGTGCGGAGCCCGTAAGCCAGCCTCAAATGCGACGGTGGAAGCGATACCGGTTCGCATTATTACTATTAGGTATTGTGAACTATTCAAATACATTATTCACTGTTACGAATCGCTTCTGGTAGCCCCAGACATGTGAATGCTTTGCCAGATGACACGGAGCAAGACGGGACGAAGGGCGAGCGGGTGCGTTAGAAAGGGACGGATTCTTTAAGGGTGGCGTTCATCATGTCCCACCCCGTGTCGGGCACAAGTGACGGTCTGTCTTCCCCAACCGTCTGTGTTCGAAGCCTGGTCCCTTTTCGCCGTACTTTTATATAGAAACGCCTATGTCCTGAATTCCTCAACATCTACGTGTATATTTTAATAGCCGAGCGGCTCCGACCGCAACATATGAGTTTAGTCATATTTAATTATTGCCACAAACATATATCGCTTCTCGGAATCTGCCTACGCTGATCTCGAAGACGCGAATCGTAAAAAACCGAGACTCAGCGGGCGTATTGCGGCCGAAATTTGAATAACTGAAGCGATTAATCCATAGCTTTAATTACGGCAGCGGACTGGAAGTCATCAGGCCGACGGCCGCGACGACGGCGCTCCGTCAGAGAGCAATCGCGCTGCGATCATAAAGAAACGACTCCGAGGAACCATACGGATCGCAAAAACCGGCCGCATCGAAACGAACATATTACTCAGTAAAGGTTCCCAGCGAGAAAAAACCACAAGAATGTCATTTAAAAAAATTAAAACGTACGATTCTTATTTTTTCGTTATGGCAAACCGAATGGACTAAAGGTTATCTCGGAGGAAAAAAGGCGGGTCTGAGCGATTCCATTTTTAAAACGTATCATTTAATTTTGGAACCGGCTTTCAAGACGTCAAAAGGTAGTCATTACATATTTTCGAAATATTTAATGA
The DNA here is from genome assembly GCF_905220365.1 of Vanessa cardui. Lineage (NCBI taxonomy): Eukaryota > Metazoa > Arthropoda > Insecta > Lepidoptera > Nymphalidae > Vanessa > Vanessa cardui. The sequence goes on along the minus strand of NC_061142.1, from coordinate 1,336,357 downwards.
CTAGCTTTATTTTTAAGGGACAGCTTAGCGCCTCGTATCGTTCTATTTTTAAACTTTCTTTTTTTAAAGATTTAAAGGTGTTTTATAATGCACGGGGCGTTGGTCGTATTGGATGTAAATAGATCGCATTAGCTATTTAATTATTCAATAATTTTGTATAATATAATCGAGGTATAGTGCGTGCGATGATTTTAGAATTCTAATTACCCCTATCCCTACATACGTGACGGTATGTGTGCCGACACTGACCTAAAATTTATGGGAAAATATTTTTTTCCGAGAAATTCGTGGATACCGCCCTAAGGCTTAGGTATTAAGGTCTAGTATCGTCTGAATTGGCCGGTGTTGAATTCTTACTCCACATGTAGTGTCAAATGCCTACAAATTAATGACGTAAGAACCAAAGTGTGTCATGTCGGTGACCGACCAATAAGAGAATTATTTTATAGTCGGTACAAGTGATTTCATTCATAATAGCTCAGTATTTCCTATCGCTAATCATATCGAAATCAATCCAGTAATTTTTACAAATATAATATCATAAATACATTATTTTCAATCTTAATATTATCTAGACGAGAAATATTTTTTCTTTATAATATTGAATATAATTATAAACCATAAAGCTCTTTTATGTTTTTTTTACGTATATACTATGGCTGACGCTCGACGCCTTAAGCCTAATATATTTCGTTATTTCAGTTGCAACGGGTTTCATGATATGACAAGGCAGAGACTAGAGATTAGTCTGTCTCGTGTCATATTCATTATTGATATTAAAATATCAAAGCGTTTAATAACTGACATTTGCAAGGAACGAGTACTGAAATAAATTTTAACAAATGATACAATAAATTCTAGAATTAATAATCTGTGGAACGGTTTTTATTATTTTAAAATTATTATTAAATTAAGATGATCACTTTAAAAATGTTAAATAAATATAGTTGTTAAATTTAAAGTTTTTTGTGTGAATATTGTATAATAAATGTTAATATCTAATTAACACTTTTAAATAGCTCACAATTGACAGCACAGACCTACACAGTTGCCGTTATTTAAAATGTCCGCCACGTGATCAAATCATGTAAAAATCTAGTTAAGCAGCTGCTTAGAAATAATAAATTTTAGTCTTTGTCAATATTATGTTTAAAATTCGTCAATTAAAAAAATACATTAACCAAATATCAATGTTTCGTAATACCAACATAAAAAACTTTACTAAACAACTAATGACTATTAAAAATAATTTATGAGCCATTATATTATTATGAAGTAGAAAATAGACATTAAAATAAAATTATTAACATTGCCTATTTTCAAAAACGATTTCTTCAAATGAACATTTTTTAGTAAATTGACTTTTCAAATTTCGAATTTCGAAATATGATACCAATTTAAAAATTGTCACGTAAATAATATTTGCTAATACGTTAAAAAGGTATTTTTAATTTTATCTGCTTGTATTTACGACGCAGCTTTTAAAAGTTATAGGTTAGTATCGTTAATCTAAACACGCGAATAACATTTTAATTTACCATCATTATGTTATTATGTTTACAATTTTAATACGGTTTTAAAACCCATACGACAAAAGGTCGTAAGGTTTATTTTAAAAATAAAATAATTTTGTATTTATAATGATTTAAGAGTATTTTATGATAGACCTTTGATGAGAGGTTAATATTTAAAATTAATTTAATATCGTTAAAAACATATTGACTCCTATGTATATATTTAAGTTAATAATAACTAAATGACGAATATACTTAGATTTTTTATTACTACCTATTTATTAAATAATTGTCAATAATTGGAAGTTATAATGACTAATTATTTCATAAACGATTCAATAGACAATGATATACCCAGTAACCGTCGGTGGCCCCGCTCTGTAATTTACCTAATACCTAACTGACATAACCTAGGTATTGACCTAGGGGCCTAGGGTTGCGACTAGGGTTAAGTGTAGGTATATTAACAAAGTATTCCGAGGTATTATTTATTGATGCTTAAAAATGCTTTATAGGGAAGTTTAATGTATGGAAAATGTATATTTAAAGTTAAAAATAGTTAGCGATACGTGTAGTTTAGTTTGTTGAGCGAATTCACGCTTGGTTGTATAAGAGTTATATTATCATCGAGCTGGTTAGATCATTTTCAATTAATTTTTAAAGGAATTATTCCAAAGAGAAACCGTTTAAAATTGTTATGAAATAATACAGTTTCATTGACAGCGATGACCGAGTTGTTGAAACGAGTCACGTTTGAAATACAGAAGTTTAGGTTCAACCCCGAGCAAACGCAACGGATTTTCATGTGATTAATTATTGTTTATTTAACTCAAGGAACATGCTTATCCATACAGATATGTGTGATACGTGCAGGTTTCCTCACGATTCCCAAAATTAGGCACATGAAAATTCCATGACGTTGGGTAACCCTCGAAACCTTTGCACAATCATAGAGCTAGTTACAATAAGTTGAGGATTCATCTAACATAGGTACAGCTTAACTGCATGTAGCTTAAAGTTGGCCTAAAAACAGTGTCGGTCAGCTATGTCGGCCATTAAAACCTACCTAAAGGCGCGAACAGGTGTGTTCCACACTGCTCCGCTATCGATCGACACAAATCGCCGACTCACGATTTTTGATGGGCGCCTCGCTGTATAAGGGCTCGGCTCATGATACTGTGTATATTAGTGTATATATATGTTCATATATAAATTGTAGCCTGTTTGAGAGCTTTTGAAGTAGAATACTTTACATATAAACTATGACATTTATTAACTGTTTTGGGGATAGGATTCGAACCCGTATACATCATATGATATTCACGCGTTCCACTGAATCATTACGGATTTCCATGATAGGTACATGCTCATCCGTGAAATAAATGAACAGTTAAACCACAATGAGATTAAATATACTTTAAGTAATCTCTAAAGGACCATATGTCCCTTTAAATGCATAACACCTTATAGTAAAAAAAGCGAGCGGAACCACAACAAATACACATAGAAGCAAAGATTAAACATAACTTTATCTATACATATACATAACTATGTAACTAACTATATTCAAATTAATTGGTTCTCTAGTCTGTTACACATTAACACCAAAGCAGTTTTATAACATATATCATTACAAACAATACATAAACAACACAATTAACTTAACAGCAAAAAATTGTTCAAATATCTCGAACATTCATCTAGTATTAATGTATAATTCATGAAGTCGTTAAGAATATTAAAATTAGAGGTTTTACGGAGCACCGTAACTGTGTAACTATTACTACTATGGCCGCAGTTGTAATTATCATCGCACATACATATACATATATTATTGTCTTCAATCTGACGGTGTGTGTATATAGATATAGTTTTTGTATATGGAAACTATTTTATTTTCCTAATTCGCATATACTTAGTTGATTATGAGTGACGAATTCGCGGTTATTGTCACCTTTATTATATAGTATAAAATAAAGTCGCGTACAGCTGTCTGTTCCTATTACACCTTTAGAATTAGGCAACAGATTTTGATGCGTTTTTGTAAGTAATAAATGGACAATATAGTAAAAACACTGATCATAAAAGTATATGTAGTAACAGCATTTAGTTTAGTTCGTTTATCATATAGGAAATTTATGAAATCGAAATATTTTTTATTCAAGTATGCTCATAAAGGCACTGATGAATCATTAGTTACAGTATTGAATTAAATGGAAAACTGACACTGGTTCGAAACCCGGTTAGATTTTTCTCTTTTCCACCATTTTAATTATGTATGTTAGTAAATAACAATTATTTTTTTTTATATATTTTTTTACATTTGTCGATTTAAATTTAAAGGAGGTGAAATTACAAAGCATAACTACTTATACATAATATACTAATATCTTCTCCGAATCGCGTCGACGGATATAAATTTTATGTGTGTTTTAATTTAATTTAGTAGATTTTTTGTGTTGGTTGTAACAAAAAATATTATACATATAATTATATAAAATATAGCTCGAGATAGGGTTGCCAAAAATCTAATATAATAAAAATAATCCTGATATTAACAAGCCGTTATTTTTGATAAGTTAAAGTTAGAAGATTTATATATGTAATCAAAAATAGATCTTATTTAATACATATGTCAAAGAGACGTATTAAAAACTATTTACAATCTTAGCTGACTCAGCTTGTCATCCTTAGGATACCTAGTGGATATACGGATAGCAGTGGTAGCTTTGTTAAAGCCCAACTTGGAACCAATCTGTCATGAAAATTTCTGCCGCCAATCAGCAATAGTCAAGATTAGGAGACAAGATAGTGTAACAAGTTACAAGGGACGTAACATCTTACCTCCCAATGTTGGACGCGCATTGGCGATGAAAGCAATGACTACCACTTCTAACATTACCAACGCTTATCCTTTGTGGTGACGACTCACCATCAGATGGCCCATTCTCATTTCACATATCTGTTGTCGAAATCAATCACTGAACATACTTTAAAACCGCATCAATAATTGCTTAATTGTCTTAACAAAAAGCTCTTAAGATATCAAAATTAAAAGCTCATTCCTCTCAGTGTTCGATGTTACTTTTTATTTTTAATTAATTGTAAAAAAATCATTAGTTCATATAATATTAATAAAGTTCCAACGAAATAACGTACATTAAGGCTATTATGAAACAAAAGTGGCGGCTGTCAGAATCTTAAATCGGTCGGTTCGAAGCTATATATATTTTGAAAGGAAGTTAATTGATGGTCAAAGATACGAGATAGTGGTAGGTATGACTCGACTGTTTCGATGCGCTGAGTGACCGTCTCGTTACCCGACTGTGTAGACGGGGGTAATGTTTTATTGTAATGTAATGTTTAATTCAAATAAAAGGTGATTAATAAATTTTGAATTTTTGGGTTAGAATGTGCGGTCGTTCAAAAGCCAAGTACAAGACATGGGTCCTTTTTATTTGCAGATCTCATTTTTACGTTTAAAATTTAAACTTATATTCTATTTTGATAAGGGAAAAGCATTAAATTAATTAATTGATTCTTAAATATAAGCTAATAATTTCCTACTCAAAAGACAGCACAGCACATAATATATTACAGTAGAACTCTTCAGTAAATGAATAAATTTTCGATGGCAACATTTTATGGATTAAGCTGTATGTATGTATGTAAATGTATATTGACTTGTGATATGATCAACAATTTAGTTTTCATTTCCAATACCGTTGAACTTATTTTGCACGCAGAAAACACTCGGCTTCAATAACTTTCAACGATTCCAAACTATACTTATACGGACGGACATTTCGACAAACAATGACGTAATTTGATATATTATTAATATCATTATTAATAGATATCAGTCTATCTGTAATATCTGTGCATGATATCTTCAAGAGATATCTGTTTATTAGTATCTCGTTGAAAGAGGAAGGCATATTAATAATTATTATTATTATTTAAATTATTATATATGTGAGTATCATTTTTAGGTTTCTTACTGGTTTTTATGTTACGGTTTATAGTAGGTATTATTTGAAAGCTTTATGAGTTTAGTCAAGTGATATACACTCATCATATGACGTTTGTGTTATGTGTCATTAAAGCATACCTCAGAAACAGTTGTATAAGAAAAAAAATAGAATAATAATTAAATAATTTAATTTTATAATAGTCTTAATCCTTTAATTGCTCGAAGGTGTTAATTAAAATACGGTTGAAGGAACTCATTTGTAAAAATTAACAATAATACGTTACTGTCTTTGAATTGTTTATTATAAATATACATAGAAAAAAAAAACATTTAAATACAATGGGTGAGTATTTATATTACGTTTTATTTTATTTCATTTGTGTCAAACTCACGTGAATTTTTACTATTAAGAATATAAAATATAATTTATGCAGGTTATTTACCTACATCATAAATGTTTTTAAATTTATCTATTAAAGTGATTGTTTTATTAATGATGTTCTGTAACGTTACAAAAAAACGTTGCAGGCTTTTAATTGTTATGAGCAAGTGTATTAAGATATATTTTGTCCTTTAGTACGACGAGAGCCTCCACGGCGGGGGTTACATGGAGGGCGGCGCGATGTACCACGAGCATAGGCTCGCGCACCCCCACATACCCCCCGTGCACTACCCCCCGCCAGCTGCGCCTGCGCACGCGCTGCCAGGCGAGCCACTCGTCCACAAACGCGACAAGGACGCGATATATGGGTGAGTCGGGTGGTAAAGTGTGATTTGTATATTATAGATGTACATAGACTAGTTGATGGTGTCGCTTCTGTGTTTGAAACGCATGCGCAGGTCTGGCACGATGCGCCCGCGCACGTTACCCGGCCAGACGATAATGTAAAGGTTGAAACGAGAATTACTATCGAAGATAATCAGCTTTCAAATAACATTTCATATTTTTAATCGTTATGTATAGCGCGCATGCGTTGCTTCAGTTACCTCAAAGTTTGATACTATGACATATAAGTGTTATACAGTTTATAGACTTTGGCTTCATAATAAGTTAAACGATTTGAGCGAGCAATTTTATTATAAGATATATGTTAAACTTGAGCCCATTTGAGATGTAAATATAGCATAAATTATTAAATTTTATAATTATATTTTTAAATATAGCTACGATGATAATAAAATTAAAATGATAAAAGCTAAATCATAACTATAAGACATATGAAAAGCAACATACACAAATGTTGGTCGTAACTTGGAAGATTTGGCAAACATTTGCGAGGCATGTGTATATATAAATGTTAAATGTTTATGTTGCAAATGTCTGGTCGTACGCACACAACACGCTGGATGCGACTGAGGCAACGTGTAGATCGTAACTCTTGGGCATGTTTGTTTGAAAACCTGCGCAGACGCCATTGGCGCTCTCTTGATAATAATGTTTGCTGGGCATTTGTTTGTTGGGCCTCGCATGATGTAGGTATCTGAGACTCGGTTGAATTTATTTGTGATTTTCTGCTTTCGAGAATTTGTATACCGTTCTAATTTCTTAACTTATATCCGTATTTGTTGTTTAGCGGTTCGAATATCTTCCATTGTAGTTTAGCTTAGCACACAAATCCAGTCTATTGAGATACTTGACAGTTCTCGGTAATCTTCCGAATTAGTAGTAACTGCAACTAAGTGCCTACTTCAATATAGTAGGTATTATTGATTCAATTGTGTACTTATAATACGATTTACAGTCAAGTTTACTGTCACAGACTATAAATTAAATTTGCAATTTAAAAATACAATTTAAATAATTCCAAATACTATACATGTATATGGTTATATTAATTATTTATGTATGTAACACAAATTAATTGATTAGTTATAAACAAAATGAGCACATAGTTAGTTCAACAATACAAGTGTTCCATATAAAGTGATATATATCTGTCTATCATATCATATCGTAATATTTTTAAAGTTAATATCGTTCTAATTAGCTTCTAACGTCACAACAAGCTCTTAATCTCTTTAGTTAATATTTTATCGTGTGTATTTTCGGTGTATAATCAATTTATTGATGTTATCGGCTTGAACGGTAGCCGAAATGTTATCGCACTGATAACGAGGAATAGCAAGAATACTGTCATTAATTGAGACCGCTGTAAATTTTAAACGTATTAATTCTTCATCGTTTCACTTTCAAATGTATTGAGATCATTGAAAGCTTTTACTGTCAAATCTCCTCGGTTTAAATGATTTATTGTAAAGTTTGCTTGCATATGGATTGGGTAGTATTACATACATTTATATATAGAGATTCACTTTTTGGTATTGAAAATATATTTAATGAATGTCTAGGTATTTTAATTGAACATTTAATATTTATAGTTGGAATGGATATATTTTCAATAGCGGTAATTTCGACTTCTAAAATTTTATAATGAATAGTTTGAATCATAATACATCCAAATCATCTCACTTAAAACATATTTCAGAATTTATTTTGACATTTGCAACTATTTTTTTTAAAAAAGGTTTGTTTCAACGGGATGATGTTAATTACATATACTAATTCTCTCTCTCTCTCAAAGTTCATTGACTCTATCGAAAATCTTTCAACTAGGTATATGTTACAAATAAGTTAATTTTTTTCGCAATATTTTTTTTAAGTATATTATTTACAAACAACAACATTTCTATTACAAGAGCTATTATTAATAATGTAACATGAGAAAACTTTATAAAGTCTCCCATTAAAAAGCCTATTTCATGATTTATTAGCGAACGTCGAAATTTATAGACTTCGATAACAATAATAGCGTATTTTATGCGTTTCGTTATCGGCATAGTTAAATTATTCGAGATAGGAGCTAGGTGTGATCCTTCGCGGATTAGCTCTCAGGACCATCTTATCAGATCACGAGTTGTCAAGAAGTTCCCGCTCGTGTGGTCCGAGTGAACGCGATGAGCGGGAAAAACACAAAATGATCGAATTTATTTTAATAACTTTTAATAATTTATACTTTGAAGTATGCGATTCGGAACCATTAATTGAATATTATTATAACTTTTGAAAGAATACAATCTGTACATTGAATAAGCGTTTTCTTGTAAATTTCGCATTATATTAATAACTTTTATAATTAGTCCATCGTGTGTTATCTGATCAATTATATTTAATGGGATTTAATGCAAATAATTACTCGCTCGGAAGGAGACCACACGTCGTAACCGCGCCGTGCTTAAAGGTCAATGGTTATATTAATGGACTTATTCATATGATTGTAGTTTTTACGTCCTGTGAAAGCTGATGTAATTATTGTTTAAACAGCGACTCGCTACAATCCGACCGTTTATGTTGGGAACACTTTTATAAGTGTTACGTGCTATTCATAATTAAAAATTTATATATTTTCACCGATGTTTATAATCAGTTACGTTGACTTCGATTTATTATTTTTATAAAAGGTCACATTAAAACCTTTTTTCGTTTACAATTGATAGCGCTGGCTGGTATTTGAAAAGATGTACACACATTTGAATTAAGATTTTCTTTCATTTGAAAAAATGTAATAGGTTTTAAATTCCCCGTCACTGGACTGAGGTCTTCTTTTTGAGCCTTGAAGCTTTCACCTGCTGCTCGAAATGGTGCATCACGGAGGATCACGTATTGAATAATTTAACTATACCGATAAGGAAGAGCATTAATTACGCTATTACTTCGAAACTATTGACATTAAAAATGAAAAATTATGGTATTAACTTACAGAACTTAATTATACGATATGTTTTTAATAGACGATTAAAAATTAACTATTTACGAAACCATTACTTTTTAAATATGCGGCATAAGTATTCATGATACACTATTATTCCAACAGTATGTTATTTTTCATAGATATAAAATATATTTACAAAAAAAAGGACCCTACAAAAAGATCTTTGGCTCAAAGGTAACATTACATAACATCATGTAAATTAGGCATAGATTTTGTTAACATAATATTTTAGTATTAAAAACGCTTCAGATTGTAATATTCATTGCACCACGCTCGTGGTACGACCGCACCCATTCCATGGCTCCTTGGTGATGTTATCAGCGTCACGTCTATCCAATATCGCTTTGATCTATCTTGTTTCTTTACTCAATTACATATTTTGTATTCTCTCTCGATATATATCTAGATTTAGACATACTTTCTTCTATTTAGTGCTTTAAATGGTCTGAGAAAAGTTGAACGATATCTTAAATAATAAATGTTTTCTATTGAGATGGTACAGATACAGTTTCAGTAAGTTATCTTATAGATTTAGCTGCATTGCGTCGAAAAAAGCTGCATGTTAATAGGTGTCAAGGTCAACCAATGAGGAATATATTGTTATAATAAGAAATATTGATTAGTATTCAAGAGCTCAGTCATAGGTCAACTAGGGAGCCGAACTGGCTAAAGGGTCATTTTATGGTACATACTGCCCATAGACATACATAGTCCAAGAAATACCCCACATCACCAATGCACAACCAACCTTGGGAACTCAGATGTTACTCTACTGCCTACTCACACTGGTGTACCCTTCAAAGCAGACCACGACTATCATTATTGCTGCATGCACCAAACTCTTAACATTGATCGTGCTTTGACTGTGTTTATATGCGAAGTTATATTAATTTACAATGCCTAATGTATATACTACTTAAAGTATCCTATTTACAGTTTAAATTATGATGTAAATTCATGATTAAATATATTCAAAGTGTCAAAAGAATAGCATTGTAATTCATTGTCATTGCTTCCACAATTGTGTTGTTAAATCGCCATTAACAATGTTATGTTTATTTAAATCCCCGCTAACACTGGCACCACTCGTGCTGTGTTACGATCGTATCTCCAGCACGTTCTCCCAATCTCCATCAAATCTTTCTGTTCTCAATTACATCTGTTTGTCTTGAGATCAACTTTTTCGTATTGAAAACATTTTTGACTTGTTTGTATGAATATTTATATAAAGGCATACTGCGTCGACCTGAAGTGCCTAAACTGGGAGAAATATAAGGGATTTATGTACATACGTATTTGCATATAGTTCTATCTATAACTGGATTTTTATTTTCTGTATATTATTGTATGTTTTACTTTATATTATAAATTGATAGTTAAATAAGTTACTTAACCAAATTGTTGTATTCCAGGCATCCCCTCTTCCCCCTCCTGGCGCTGATCTTCGAGAAGTGCGAGCTGGCGACATGTACCCCCCGGGATCCGGGCGTGGCCGGCGGAGACGTCTGCTCATCAGAGTCCTTTAATGAAGACATCGCGGTCTTCAGTAAACAGGTAAATTTCTGCACGATTATGATGTCCTGGTACCTAGTACATAGGTATATGAAGAATATAACTAACAGTAACCTAGTAACCTCTCCAATTTCCTTCCCTTAAAGATTAAATTTTCCAATAGGATGCTTAAGTTTTAAGGTTCTGTGGCTTTAGACTTTCCGTTGACCGTAAGGCATAACAGACAGATTTACATTATTTACTTAAAAAATAGAACGAAACGACATCGGTACAAAATAAAAACCCACGACTTCCCAATTCGATTCCATACACAAAACCCATTTAGAACCACCATACGAAAATTACTCGCGAAAAAGAGAATGCACGAACGAATAACTTTGTGGCAACGCACCTGCCTCCATTACCCATCAGAATTAAAAAAAAAAACGCGCCAACGCATTCGGATATTAAAATGTCGCGCAAAATGGCGTCCCGTAAATCAGCGGCGGCAATTTCTTCAGGCTTTAATAACTATAAAGCGTAATTAGCAACGGAAAATCAGTTATTGGTTTGCGTGGGCGTCGTATTATTGATTGTTTACGGGTTGCCGGACGGTCGTTACTTCGCTATTCGATTTACCGTCCCGGTATCGATTACTCGAAATCGATATCGAATTTAATTCTCATTTGCAATCGATTTGTTACGTTACGTTTTTAATTTTCATTAATTTCTTGGATTTTTAATAATTCGTTTCTGTATCGAATTATTGTTTAGGTAATATTGATAATATTGATAGTTCCAGAATCAAATCGCCGGAACTAAAATAAATTGAATTCGGTGTTGTAAATTGAACGGTAATATGTTATATTTATATGTATCGGTGGGTCGTAGGTAATATTTTACGGGGCAAAGTATTTATCCAATATTTCATTTTGCGGTTCCGGTAATATCATTACAATGAAAATCAGCATGCAGTAACACCTATTATTTGAACAATAAAAAGTACTTACTTTAAATGGAGTAATTTCGCAACAATTCGGCTTTGTGGAACAGGTTATCAGCTAACAGACCGACAATCACGGGATATGTAATTTTCTTATAAATTTATTATACCACAACTTCTTTTTATTCCGACTTTTTTACACAATAGGCTGAATAGGCGTTGACATGTTGCGGTGGAACGCAATTTAAAAAAAAATACAAACTCCGACGTCTTCACTGATATTAAAATGTCAAATATCAATTTCGTCCGGAAGTGACTTTGTACGGGCGTACGTTGATATTAAATTTCACTTTTTAACCGCATAATAATATTATTGATTCGTTATCAGTCAGAGACTTGAATGTGAACTAATTATTGAAATTAAATTGTATTTATAGCTACAATATTGCCAGCGGGTCTGACCTCTGGGGTCCGGGAGATAACTGGCGCTGATAAGGCGTCAGTGTCATGGAACTGACCAGTTACTCATGATTATTTATTTACTTCGCATTGACTTAGGTTAGATGGCCCCGATAGAGTCGCCGGAGTGAGTTTATTATTACATAAATTACGAAATCACTATCGCGCGAGGAGCAGTGATAGTGCAATAAAAGTATCGGCCGCGGATCGCGGCGGCGTCGCATTTATCATGCGTCCACATGTAACATGTACAAACGCTAATCGTTCGTTTTTAATTACACCAATAAAACGTTTATCGGTGGCGGTGGCACGTGAAATCGCCACAAAAAGAGATAAAAATTCGGACCTCCCGCTCTAGAACAGTTTAATAAGCAACGTCCATAATTCATCGGCGCACGAAATAAATCATAAACGGTAAAGTGTTTATTTTCAACGTACTTAATATGTTATAAATTTATTTAAGTGGCGTGCGGTACGATTGTGGAGTGATTGATATAGTGTTCTCTGTGGTGAGCGATCGGCTTAGTTGTGATACTGTCATCCTGCGCTGTCATCGCCGCACGAGTGTGGCACATCACTGACGTAGTGATGTGATCGAGTGAACGTTTATCGACTTCGAGTACGAGCCCTGTCAGCTGCTAAAAGCTTGATCTTTTTATTAACAGTCGCGACTTGTGACTAGTTTACAGTAAAAATAAATACGGCCCAATTGCGAGTCAAGTGCCTGACCCGCTGCCGTTTTTATCGCAGCCGTTTGATACTATCTTGGATTATGATCGAGTATTATTCAATTCATTGGCGAGCGTTATCCAAATTTTATTTGTATCTGTGTATTTCATAATCTGTCAAAGTCAAGTGACATTTCCATATTTTATGTTAACGATGCAGAAGTGCTCGCAAACGTCCCGCGCAAGGAACTATATTTGAATTTCGAATTGCTGTACGTTCTAGAATTGTCTATGAAATATAAGAAAGTTATATGTAATTGAATGCAATTTTAATTAACAATAATTGAAAGAATTTTAATAGTCAATCACGATCTATTACTGCACGAAACCATCCGTGAAGTGATCTGTGAAAAACTGACACAATCATCCGTACAAGGTCATACTGTACATACTTCTGCCGTTTTTATTTAATTTATAGATTATAATTGTATATTAGATATTTATATTTTAATACCAATCAATGTGACCAATATGTCTTAATACAGATTTCTTGAAAGTATTCATTGAGTGATTAAAACCTTTTTTTATTGCTTTTTTAAATCTCAAAATTTTGTTTGAGTCGCGTGCTTCTAAATCTAGTTTTTAGTGAACTAATTTCTATTGTCATGTATAGCGTGACGAAACCTATGGATTCATTGTGTTAATTAAAACTGTTTTGTGTCTCAGAAAGCTATTGAACAATTTCTATAGTTTAATAAAAACGTTCCATTTGTGTCTGATATCTTGATTATGATTCTAAATTTGAATTCAAAGATATCGAATAGTTTCGATATTTTGAAATAAGTCATTTTGTTGTTTGACGTTTATTTATTTTTTTAATTCCAATTCAAATGACTTTGTTTTTTTTATGATGCCTTATTTTTTTAGGCAAAAGTAACTCTTTTTACAGCCACAACTGATATCATAATTATAATCGTAACGTCAGTATATCATCGCATGTTAGGGCAGGCAAGGTGTGAAAATATGCAACGAACAATTTATAACGTGAATAAATGAATTTTAATATAATCAATTAACGGTATAATATCGATATTTGTCACGGGGACGCTAATTAACGAACTGAACCACGCTTATAACTTACGGTTAATCGTTAGAGATTATTTATGTAAGATAATGTTCGGGTGAAAATTAAATTAGTTTCTGTTATGTGTGTGTGTGTGTGTAGCTTATCTATTGTGCAGCTGTGCTTAAGATTACATCGGTTACATTTAGCACCATATTTTTTCTGTTATTTCGTTTTGCGAAATTTATATGAATATTCTAATAACTATTTTTTTATTGTTACTTAATATATATGATAGATTGTTTGTTTGTGTGAACGCGTTCATTTTAAAAGCTATAATACGATTTTTAAAAAAGAATGTTATCGAATAAAAAAAATGGTTTAGCTTCACGCTTCAGCAAAGAGCACTAACCGTTATCGTCAATGACTCTCATAAACTAAACTAAACTTAATTATGGTATTCATATTGGATACGTTAAATAATATAGAAAACACGTCACAGACATTACACTTAAAAGCAATAACGAAACGTGTTCATATACCTAAAGATATATTGTAACATTTGACAGCTGTATAATTATACACATAGAGAAATAACGATATTTCATTATAATTTAAATAATCGTGTCTTATTATATCCGTTAATTACTTTTTTAAAAAAAAACAATGCATACGATAGCAGTCTTGCATTCTAATATAATAATCAAACGCAGAACGCATAACTGGGAAAAAACTTAGCAATGCATGAACGCACGCCACTCGATCTATTTGAAGATATCTCTATAAGATACAAGGATTATGCGCTACAATATAGCAGATACGATATTTCAATCGAAACGTGTACTATAAATAAATAATATATAAATGCATTATATTAAAACGCAGAACAATAACAGGATTCGTGCGTTCGTTCGAAATCGATTGTAAATTTTATAATTTGAAAATAGAACGTTTTCCAAAAAATATATTTATTCAAAATCATTTATTTTTAAATATTTAAATTTCATAAAATAAGAAATAGAATGGAATTCGATTTTAATTCTAATTTCAAATTACGATGGAATAATTACTTTTTTTTTAATATTAGTGAAGTCAGGCACGAACAATATCCGCCCATGTATATTTTTATCAGTATCTCTTATTGAAAATACTATGAATATCCCGGTAGGTAGGTAATTAAAAATTACCAGGATATCTGTAAGGACGTAAGTAAAGCCTAAGTCACTGGCCGTGAACTATCTGTATGTAAATAAAACTTTGCTCTGTCAAGAATCAACTGGATACACACGACATAAAATAATAATTTTATTAATGTTTTACGAAATAATATGGTTATTTGGGTATTCTTTTATGCCCGTGACAGAAGTATTGTCAATTTATAACGCCATCTAGAGTCGTTTATGAGAAGTATCGTTTGAATATGACAAAAGATAATCGCGGCTGCGTGAGAGCAATCGTGTTTACATCTGTTCCTTCATCAATTGTATATTGTTAAGAGATTTGGACGCGCAATTTAAGCTCTTTGTCGCCATGATCCAATTGGATGTTTTGGCGCGGATATAGAATAAATAAATGGCGGATCGGTACACGGACATCATGCAGCTGCGCCCGCGCAGCGCTGTCAGGGTTGTCGATTGTATTATGTCATTGTTATTTCTCATTACATAGATTAAATACGATGAGACTTGTAATAAAATTATTAACAACTATAATTGTCCCAAGAATTTAGTACATGTGTATCAAATATTAGTTTAAGAATAAAATAATTGATGACCCTGATTCATCATTAGCGAAGCGCGCCAGAGTGTGACGGCTATACGATACGTTTTTTGCGTTTCACTCGCACGCAGCATTTGCGTTTTTTTTTAAACACATCGGCGATTTTATTTTATCATCACTATCGGTTGGCATACTTTACGCATCTTACAATTCATAGGAAAATTAAAAAAAAATACATCCACCGTACATATTACATCCATACATAAATATTAATTATCTATATTATTGGTAAATGTCATCACGAATATATGTACTTAAACGAACGTATCTACATACAGCACCAAGTTTGCCTATATAGTTAGAGTCGTTTAATGTGCATCGACCAGTCGACCTAGAAATTTCTCAGTTCCAAGTAACAAAAGATGGCAGCCGAAGATACGAGAATAGGACAGATATAATTGACGTAATATCTCGATTTATATCGCATTTAACAATATACGAGCTCCGTTACCGCGATACAGCTCGTACGCTATGTTAAAATGTAATTAAAGACAAACGTTGCAATACGAATATCGTAGCAGGAGGTCCGATAATTTGGAGCTAAAACAAATGCTGATCACGGGCGCGCCAATAAATTGTATGCTAAAGCGGCTTCGGGTCATTGACTTAGAAAAAAATAAACACGTTATTAAGGGAATTCGCTTATAAAGTTTGTGTACTGATTGAAGCCCGGCTGCACCATGCGATAGCGTGAGCCACTCAATTAGCGGCTGACACGCCGCGCCGGCCGACTCGCATCGCGTTTTTGTCCGCTTAAAACGGCATTAATATGCCGATGGACTAAACATTACGCTCTTTCATCGCTCGGCTCGACGTCACCTCGCCACTTACAACTTTACACTCGCACCAATTAATGGAAATATAAACAAGCGCACATCGGCCGCTCCGCAGTCCGCAAGGTCACCGAGCCCAATATTCGGATTTGGAAATCGAACGTGTTCCGTTTCGAACGTATTGTGATTTCTGTGGCTTCTAAACCGAAGAGGGTTCCAAATTTGAATACGCCAATGATGGACACGCGCTCACGCTATTGGTCGAAGTTATCGCCGCGAATTATTTCATACATCGTGTAGCGGCGATGTTTTAATTAATATATTTTTAGCTAGCAATGTGTCACAGAGGCGCGTTCGCAGTCCGTTTTTGGCAGAAGCTCGCGCTGCGGTGCAGACCGCTGCAAAAAGTGGAGCCCGGAGCCCGGCAGCGGTATGGCGGTTTTTTGTGCCTGCGTCAGAAAACTCGCGATAAAAATGAACGCCAAATGAGTATTAATTCGCACCGGTTAATAATGACATAAATACGCGCTAGGTCCGCGCTGATACAGGTTGATTGTGATTTTTTATAGCCCTCTATTACATCTTGTTCGGTTTCTTGCCGAGCCAGAGATTGATAGAGAGATCGGTTTTATCGTATTGATGGATGAATTCCATTGGCTCGTTTGTTCGGAGCGTTTTTGTTTTAATCGCAAACTTAACAATTACATCGCTGCTGTGAACATTCTTAAGATTTTTCTGCGCCATTCATTCACACGTTCCATGTGTAATTGTTTATTATTTATTTGTTAGTGTCTATGTATACATAGTAGGAAAATATTTGTCCAACTTATAACTAGCAACAAAGAATAATTAATTTAATTTGATTATTATTAAATCGCTTCGATATGAACACACCCTCTATACCGTAATTATAAAAGCCGCAAACGCATTCCTGGCGATACGTATGTCCTGATTTCTTCACTATTAACCGACTTCGCAAATGGTCGGTAAAGTGTAGGCAACCAGCCGTATGTAATTACAACAACATTGGACGGGTTATATCTCTCGAAACTTCGTAGCATGAAATATTCATAATTTTCTTGGCGTTTGTTTTATTTTAAATTGCTGTTATTAATAATTGTCCGTAGAAGCATTTATAATGTTGTAATTCTTATAAATGTTATTTTAATTCAAAAAATTTAAAATTCGAATTTAGAACAGAAATAACTGTGAAATGTATATTTTTGTTAAATCGATACGCTATATCGATGACAAGATTGCGTTTTTAATCGAATAAATCAAAATTCGGCTAAAACCATTAAACGCCCATCGATCTTCTAAGCCTCCGCGTATAACTCCTAAAAATAACAAAAAAAAAAAAATTCTCATTATGTATTTGACAGGGAACGAGCTCCCCCGCTATCAGAGACCAGTTTAATCGGACATGCCGCGACGCACTTATCCGTATCAACCCCGCGATTGTTGGTACATGTTTGTAGGTCAAGACATTTTGGTGCTCGGTCGAATGGACCAGTATAAAATGACATCTCGTTTTATACAATTTCAAGGTTACCAGAGTTCTTCGTTTAGGGTAAATAAGGGTATACGAGCCGTGGGGGTGTGTTACGACCAGTCAGAAGCAGCTGACGAGGATTAGGGTGTTTTTACCTACAAATATGGGGTAGAAACGTTTTCGATGCCTAATGTTTATCAATTGCATGGTATATGCGTTTAATTTTGTTTTAAATTTAAATTCATTCAATTTGTGCTCACACCTATGCTGTTATTATTGTTATGATATAAATGTTTATTTGTATACCACGTTTGAATATATTTAACAATAAAAAACAAACACGTTTCAGTCAGTCTTTGTACTCAAATTTAGTTATTACTTTACTAACTAATGTTTTAATCGTACGCCTCCTAAAACGAATTAAGTCCACGTCGTATATAAAAACTTTTTCGTGCCTTGAATATTAAAAATAAAAAACCATTGAAAAAATATAATCCAACATTGTAATATCGATACGAACGCACCTCAAATTTAGTTGTCATAATCACATACCTAAAATACATACATCGATTGATACTTTAATTACCAGTTTAGTGATTGTCATTGCAAAAAATATACACAATTCTGACCCTTGATGCGTAGCATTAAGAATTAAAATAGTCTGTATTATTAGGTATGAAACTTAGTATAAAAGAGTAACAATTAAGTATGAACTCCTGACCCGGACATTATCTACCCCGTACTTCAACACATACATATTTCACCCCGATCAAGTACCCTGTAATTTTAGGTTCTAGGTAATGCGTGATGCACAAGTCTAGAAATAACAGTCCATCGTCCGTTTAATTAAACCCTAGGTCTTGAAATTAAATATTCCCTCTACCATAATTGCTTCATTCATGTATTCTTTATTGCAAGCCTTTTAAAACATCCCTCTATTCAACGTTTGCTATTAATTATTATTATATAGTCTATGGCTCCTTAATTATAGAGTATCGAGATATTTAAATATAGAATTTGCGTTCAATTATATTATACATATAAAAATGATAGCTATATGTATGGGTACGTGAGACCCCAATGGTCAAAGTTTAGGGTTAATTCGTCATGGAGAAGAAAAGTTATTTGTATCAGATCAATCAAGATTACGTTAACGCGAACCCTTCCAGGGGTTCTGATTGTTTCATCAATGTGTCGATGATTAGGGGTTAGACTGTAATGGCGAAATCTTGTAATTTGTTCGAGTTCAGATCGGGGTCAGTAAGAACTTACAAGCGGTATAATAATAGTTACTGATTAATACTTTCCCTGCTTATATATCTTGATGTATGATTTTAAAACAAAATATACCGTAAGTAAACTAAACTATACCGTATTTTAATGTGCTTAATTCATCACTTCCCAGGTGAGAGACGCCATGGTGAGGAAACCAGCATGTGTAGACTCATAATACACCACATGTGTTACAGTGACACATTGAATCAACGTGTCTTGTTATATATATAGCCATATTCGACGAAATAATTCCAACAGTCAGATATTCTCAAGCTGTTATCACTACTTATTATTATTACAAGAAGTAATCATTTAAATATATAGAAACAAAATCAGTATTAAATAAAGTTTATAAAGCCGACCGCTAATATGTCAGCGCAAACCGTGCGTCGATATACGAACCCTTCCACGGTATTAACTTTAAAAATTACATTAACAAAAGCCAAAACACATTTCGACCCGTAGATAAGTTATTAAACATTGCACCATTACACTTTAATTTTTGGCCCGGCGGGATTTAGGAGGGTCGCTGTGTGGAAATTAAAAAAAAAAGGTACGCACAATGAGGGTGCTGAATGCGCTTACTTATTCATAATGTACGGAACATTTATACATTGTATAGTCGCGCGGCGGCGCAGGGTTAAGTCGCATGGTCTATTACGGCGGCCGTATTTGTTCGGTTAACTTCGCGTTGTTTGAAATTAGTGTTTTTTTTTAAACTTCGAACACTTTCGGCTGTTTATTTTCAAATGGAGCGTGTGCGAGTGCTCTCGTTTATAAACACGACCGTTATGAATACGCTGTTTGTTTGTTTGTCAGCTCTCCGCGGTCATGAGAAAGGGTTAGCGTTTTGTGTCGATACAGATATTGTTGTGTGAATCTCAGCTAATGAAAACATTTTAATTAATGCATGAATAGCATTAATTAAAATGTTGATTTTAATCATAATCATGTTATAAAGTCGAAAATTCGAATGAATATAGTATCACAACTGAACGTTTCTGAATGAAAGGCACTGAGATCGAATCGAATGGAATGGAAAAATTGGTTTCGATAATAAAGGTAACCTTAGTCATGGTCGGTAACTAGTCAAAACATTAATACTCGCCCCCTACCTAAACATCATCCTTTGATATATATTCATACCTATCAAATCGTTTATATGAAAATAGTTATTCTATCATGTATGAAAAAAATATGTTAAAGTAATAAATGAGTTCTAATATTTTAAATTAAAAAGAGAAAAAATGAAATGATCCTTAAACATCTGCCGTTTCGTAACACATTAATCCAGGGCCATCTTAAGATGCACAGATAAAAAAATATAATCCATCATTTGAATTCATGGCTGTTATTTTTGTTCATAATACTCCAGTTTGCTTTTAAAAAAAAAACCTATTTCACATTTTTAACATTTGTAATACAACAAAGGATTTAAGATATTTTTTTAAATGTATGAAACCTTTTCATCCAGAAAAAAATGCTTTAATTCTATTAATATTTTCAATGAAAAAAAAAACCCTTCGAGGATCAAGGGTATTCATACGCAGTATGAAGTAAAATAATAAAAAAAAATGTATATACAAAGTATCAACGTCAGTTCGTAAATTGTCAAAACAATATTAGTGGCATAAAATAGTTGTAATTGCTTGCACTATTCTACTCGACTACCCCGGAGTGAGTCATTATGCACCACCTTTATAACCCTGCTTAATTCCTCCACAGCCCTCTGAACGCGTTAATGGCCGAAAAACTGACCTTCTGGGCTGAAATGACCCCCAAGGGACCGGTTAAATGGCCAACTAACGCGTCGAAAGTATTGCCCTGTGAGGATGCGTGATTTGCACTGTTTATTACAGCCCATAGACTAACAACAATTATACTAACGGACGATAAATTTCATAAACCTCTTTCGGTAATTATAACGTTCGATTTTCAAATTTCGTTTTGCCAATCGCCTGTCAAATGCGCTACGAGCATGCGCCGTGGAAAAAAAGTTTAATCCCCAAATTACAGTGTTTAGGATAAAGACAATAAGTAAGTTTGACACATCATGATCGCGCACCAAATAATATGTTCGTTGAACTCAAATTACACGTTACGGACAACTGTCAAAACCGGATCACGCCTCCTCGGGATTTATAAATTAATAAATCAACCGTCCGGCGTCCGTTAGTGACAAAACTCACATCAGAAATTACAGGTCACAAATCGTCACAGAGCACGGCCATAAATCAACTCGAATTCTTTGCGCGATAAAAAAACTAAGCAAACACCCCGGCCCGGCCGTCTTCTACCTGCCCTCGTATCTTTTGAATAATTTTCTTGTATTAAAAATAAAATTTTCGAACGCACGGATTTCGGGACAAAAAACGTACGAAAAACTCTCCTTTCATATCGTCCGTCCCTCTCCCGCTGCGGGTTCTCTGTCCCGCTCTAATGGGATGACGCTTAACAAACGATACTGAAGCATTTGAAATTTTTGGCTCAGATCGAATCCGTCCCACACTTCGCCATGTGTTTCGAATATTCAAGAATCGAGTACCCGCAAATGGCGGAGCCGTTGGAGATGGGATGTTTCGTCAGTCGGCGCGGCGAGCGAGCCCGGGATGCGGTCGTAGCGAATGTAGGGCAGGCGTGTTCCCGGCCGGCGCATACTATTAACTTTACCTGTACGAAAGGACAACGGCGAGATATTTATGAATTCCTGTTAGTTATGAATAGTTTTCTATCATTTACATATTTATGGCGCAGACGACACGAGGGTTAAGCAAACAAAAGGTCCCGTTCCGTCCCACGTCTGAGTTCTTTTAATTTTATCGTGGACCCGAACAAAACTTAAACAACCGAACCTCAATTTATTGAGCTCAAGTTTATGGCCACAATATTCAGTAGGAGTCGTTTTGTTAAGCAATATTTATGGCATTTTTTGTTTGAGCCGGAGGAGAAATGAGTGATATCTGACGTTTACAAGTGTACCATAAAGGCGTTCGTTCATTACGTGCCTTTATGGCGGCAGTAAAGCGCCTGAAATATATACATTCGCACGTCGTTGTCCTCACCGGTGATTATGCGCCCGAGTCGCGAGTCTCCAGCACTCCCGCGCCGCGACGGAGCGCCCTCGCGCCACGTGACCGCGGCGCACGCGCACACCACGATACGTTTCGTAACAGAATACTTCAATATTAATACACTATAATTTAGAACATGAACTACTTCAGTAGCCGTATAGCTCGCTTCGCTTTTTTTAGGTCAAAAATTTATCAAAAAAAAGTTTAAATCACCTGCCTGCCGTCGATCGCACAAGAGATATTAAAAAATAGGAGGCGACTCGAAACTAAATTACAAAATTCAACCTTTACGCATTATAGAATAATTAAGCGCGGGGACACGGCGACCAAATCTAAATCATATGATCGCTTTTGACAAGCGTCAAAATGGCTCGAAACGGTTGATTTATTAAAAGTCCGCCGAGATCGATCGCCGGACATCTTAGGTAGCCACTCGATGCTTTATTTTATCTTATAAATAGATTTTTTATTATAAATTACAGGGTACCACGTATGGTAGCGATTTTGATACTCGGACGGCCGATATGTATGGTAATAAGTACCGGTTAAACGGTCGTTTCATTATGCGCTTTAATCTGTGTTAAACAGAGTTTAATATCAATCGGTTGCGTAATGTCCACATTCCTCGGACATTCGATTATGATTTTATGGATTTAATGACGGGTTCCGCGTTTTAATTCAGACAGGTAGTCGAGGAGGCTGCGCCGAAATTTACTTAAAAGTCCAACGACGATGGCGAACAGTTTTGTGCGGAAAGTTACGACGATCCCATCAAGATATCCTCACGCTTAACTCGAAGGGAGATGAACAAAGCCGCTTACATGAAGGCATTTATTCAATTACACGAACAATGCGTTTCGTCTGAAAGTGCACAATGGGCCCAGGACCCAGGTACACGTAGCGAAATGACAATTGTCGGACGAAAATTATTTAGGGCGAGTCAAAAGTTACTGTAGTGTTGATTGTTATGTTCTTTTTAACGATTGGTCATAAAATAAAAACATCGAGCTCTTTATTTAATCAAACGACCAGCTAGAACAAAGATGACGAAATCACAAAAGCCTCTGTGTTAACTTTTACTCGTCACAAGTTCAATTTTAAAACGACATAAATATTATAGCTAAAGTTTTTATTATTCAACTTACGGACACTATAACAAAGAGTTCAAAATCAAAACTTACCTCCGTTGAAGTGCCTTTAGCTTACACACATGTGCATATATACCAGAATACATAACTCATTTAAACTTGATCCAAAATACAAAGCATTTAAAATCCTCTGCTATCAAATATCTCGTTCGATTGAATTCAAAAGATAATAATAACAATACTACAAACACACGGATATTTTGACACACAGACAAAGATATTATTTATTATAATTACGATCAGATAAGTCAAAATTTTACTTAACTTTAGGTAAATTAAACCCAAATAAAATTATACTTTAAATCTTCCAAGCGATTTTGAATCGTCATTTAACGAAATTTAATTATATGTAAAACAACAAATGCTTGGGAATTTAGATTCTATCGAATTTAACTAACAAGGCGTACCGACGATATAAAACTTACATACATAATTAAGGTAACTATTTACAGTTAAAATACCGTGCAAAATTAAAATAAACCAATATCAACTCCACTGTAATCTATGTGTAGATTAATAAGAAAGAAGAAGTTTATTTTTTAAATTTTAAATTAAGAACGAGTTGACTAAGATACAATGTAAACATCTTTTCCTATATCAGTATATATGTTCATATAAGTATCTGATTAGCATTTAATTGTCCAAATGTGGGGGTTTACGGGTCGGTGGTCCCAAAAATGAGGGACTTCCTCCCCGCAGGCGGAGGAGGGGCCGTGACCTCATGCCTTCAGATTGGTTATCGAGATGTGACCAAAGCATAATTCCACCATGATTACAGGGTATTACTAATAGTGGGCTGGTGAACTAAATAAAGCTACATGTATGTTATAGATCATTATATACATTATATTTTGGATAGTTTTTTGATTTAAAAGCAACTAAAAATAATAGATTAATTTTTTATGATCAAATTTATGTTTTTGAGTTTTTATCTGCGTATAATTTATAATTAAAAATATATATATTTAATAATGTATAAATGTATGTATAATGTTATCTTTTGTGGTATAAAATATACAGATAGGCTAAAACAAAGCCATACTAACAAAAACAGCTAAATATTTAAAATCGAAGGTAGACCCTGTAATTAAACTCACTTGTATAAATGCTAAATTATTATGTCGACATAGTATCTAATTACTAATTAGATAATTAAGAAAAAGACATTATTCTAGAGGGTCTAAGTTATTTACAAAAAAAATAAAATCTATTTTAATAAATTGTACTTGCGATGCCTGGCAGGTCGATATAAGTAGATGAATAAATACTACAGCCACAAATATTGCAAGTAATATATGATTCACAATTATTAACGAAAGTTATAATTTTGCTAATATCGAATGCAATCGCTATGAAGTATATTAATAGCGAAACATTAGTCGACCTTTCTAGTATTTTTATTTATCACCTTTTTTCATTTGTTCTCATAGAATTCGCTTTTTATAAAAATAGAGAGCCATTTATAATCCGGGCACGGTGCATAGATGCGTGATAGCATCGCATTTCCGGTCAAGCAAAGGTGAAACTTGAAAAAAAAAAATATTCTCATGTCGTAAAAGATTATAGAAAACTGTTTACATTTAATACATTTTTTTTTACTATTAATATTGTACATGTATAACACAAACTCATATCTAAATAAATAAGTTAAGTAATTATATTTATTTAATCTTGGAAGCTGTAAAGAAGGCTGCAACATTTTTAATTAAAAAAAAAAAACTCGTTTCAAACGGGGCCACATGTTAAAGTTTAATGAGACTTGCTGTAACTTGTTTATGACATGGACGGGACCACTTTTGCCATGATTTGTGGAATGTAATCATCGCACTTGGTTACGGTGCGATAAAATGTTCTACCTTCATTTAGTCTATGACTGCGCGGGCGCAGCGAAGCGGACATTTTATTAGCTTCGCGTTACCCCCTTTAGTCTAGAATGTGTTTTTCGTATTTGCGTGTATTCGAACGTTGTTTTATTTTATTGGGTGTCGAATGCGTTCCCGTTTATAACAGGATGCTGACTTTGTTTGAAATTTAATCGGTAATCTCGTCTGCTTACTGAGTCAGCTGATGACTGTCCGTCCTTTCATATCCTCGTTCTATCTTTAATATTATAAATGCCAAAATGACATTAGTATTTGTGTCCCTTTACTACTCATAAGATCACCCATTCATCCCTCCTCTTATGCCGGTGATGTTATGTGTACGAGTAGGGGTAAGGTGTTATGTTTTTATTGTATTGCGTGCGTTATTAACAAGCTTTTTCTATCCACAGATACGTCAAGAGAAACCTTATTACATAGCGGACCCAGAGGTCGACTCATTAGTAAGTATCCCACAATTTTATTATGTCCTTCGTCCCCCAAAGATAAATAAACGGCTCCAGTTTAATACGCCATAAAGTAGTGAACATTTTATAGTTCGCGTCTCCGGCGACCGAATAATTTACGACTTGATTAGTTAAAGACCTGTCTAAAATTAACCGCAGGTAAACGAGGCTTCTCGGAATAACGAAACGAACGAACGATATGGAAAAAATATCCATCCGTATGTATATTGTCACTCATAAAACGCTGAATCGCACAGCGTCTCCCGTGGCTAGTGGACAAAAAGCGAAACAAAAAGAAGATGGCGGCCACCCACCGCAGCCGCCCGACACGGATACTTAACCGATTTTTAACAAATAAAATCTAAGGCATTACGAATTGCCGGCCGCGGCGATGTTGACTCTGTTCAGATTGCTCTAATCGAATCAGCCCGACTCCCATCGGCCGCTACGTGTGTGTGGACTTAATGAATCTCCTAAATTTCGTTAACGATGTCGATTATAACTCGTCGACAGGTTAATGATATATTAATTAAAAATATCTGCCCCGAAACTCGCTTCTGGTAATAACGAATTGTTCGAGTGCGCACGTAAATCAAGATTTGAAAGTTTCAAACAGTAGCGAGCCGTGACACCGTAAAGTGTAACGTCAGGTTACCTGCCGGAGATAATCGTCATTGACGCTCGTGAACCTTCAGATAACGAAGTCAAACAAGCTCAGGCACATCCGGGCGCTGAACAAACTCAACGTTGAATTTTTATGTTTTCGTCGGAGTATGTCACGTGGTGCCACTGGGGCCCACATGTGACTTATCTGGGAGAGATAGTACTGGAGTATGACGGTATTGGCCTTATCATTGCATTACATTCGAGGTAATTAATCAATTAAAAAGTACCGTCAACATAACTATTCAGGATCTCTATCTATTCGTCAGTCTGTCACGCTCTTCTAAAGGAATACAAAAGAGAAAGAAGCATCACACGTTTGGGTCCACTTAAATTATTATAAGATGGAGTTCATGTTGATTTATATCTCTCCTTATTAACTCGTTGCAAAAACCTCTTGAAAGCTGTAATTCGTGTCGGTTTGTCTTTTAAATAAAAGCCGCCGGGGGTTATTTTAGGAAGTGGCTCTTGTTACTTGTTTACTGCTATTCAATTGATGTTATTTTAGTTTTCAATGGAATCTTTTGAAAAGACACTCGTAGTAATTCCACACGGTTGAAAAGGCGCCATCTTGCGGTGTACCCGTGTAATTACTCATGCGCTGTTTGTTGCTGTCAACGAAATTGAACCGTTCCATCGGCACGCAACGTGTCCAATTTAAATTTGGAAAAAAATATATAGTTTTAATTTGATTTGATCGAGTTGTAAAGAATCTGATGGATGATTAATTTAGCTATATTAACGTCAACATTTGACCACCTTTAATACTATTGTTGTTTACAGTATTTGTCTATTTAAAAGGACCAGTGACAATCTTTACAATCTTAAATTAATTTAATCTCGATCACACTTTAAACTTTTATAAGCTGTATTTCTATGAGTGAATTGTATACGGAACCCGTTTTCGATAATTCGATTCACTTAATGAATTCGCCCAAGGTGTTGTTTTAACGCAACTGACAGATCTGTTTGCACTTCAACTCGCGCTGCAGTCGCCGTCGCCTGCAATGTGTCGATGCGTAATGAGCTTTAGTTATTTCGTTTGGGTGCATTGTGACGTGTTGAAAAATTACGGCATTGTACATTTACATTGTTGACGATGTAAGAAGTTTTTTTAGCTGATTTGATGATGATTATATAGATAGATAGTTTACTTAGTTTACAAATAACAAAAAGGTATAAATTTAATTAGGTACAATCATTTAAAATAAAAACGTCAATCAAGTCGCCATTTTTTCAAAAATCCATAATGAAAATCAAAGCCTACATAGTTTATGTGTTCCTACTCAATTAGTATAATTATAGTAGGAGTATATGGTACAAAATAAAATTTCAAATCATCTAAGTCCAATTTCCACTGAAATGGACTTAGTACTTTTTACGAATTGCGAATAAAATTAAGGCATTTAGAAAACAAACTTGATATGAATTACTAATGAGATGGAGGCATGTTTGCCTGGACCCTTGATGGTGCTAAGCGGAGCCGTGACTGAACAAACACAGATGTGGTTTGAGTAAACAGAGAGTTACATTACAGGGTGTCCACGTTGGAGTGTTTTCGAGGACAGTGACAATTAAATCAGCAGACAGTTTTGAAGTTAGTTAAAAACTGAAATAGATAACATTAGGTATACATTTTAATTCATTTGATAATTAAGTTACTTAACATTTAATTAACCAAATAGAGGAACAAATAACGCATTTTTTTTAATAATTTATAATAAAATTCTTTTGATTGTAAACATAATAGCTTCTCTGTC
The DNA here is from genome assembly GCF_905220365.1 of Vanessa cardui. Lineage (NCBI taxonomy): Eukaryota > Metazoa > Arthropoda > Insecta > Lepidoptera > Nymphalidae > Vanessa > Vanessa cardui. The sequence goes on along the minus strand of NC_061142.1, from coordinate 1,308,189 downwards.
CACTCTATGGTGTATTTATGGCCATAATAAATCCGCTCGGCCCGGGGTCGAAAAAATGTCCATGTTTATTTAAAACTATTAAATATAACTAATCCTTGTTATCATTACGGTTTTTGATCGACGAAATTAATACATAAGTAGCCTATCAAATGATTTAAATGATCCGAGAAACATGACTCTTAGAAATTATAAATAGTGATGTACCTTTTCCAATTTTATCGAAACTTCATTGTAGAATATATTATATTAGTTGTGGCCCGCGGCTTCAATCGTATTTTAGGTGCTTAGGTTGTCATGTGTTAGGCAAAAAATAGCCTATGTCCTTCCTTAACGTTAGAGTTTGCTTCATAGCAAATTTCATCAAATTCGGTTCAGCGGTTTGGTAGTAAAAGAGCGACAAACAGACAGAGTTACTTTCACATTTATAATATTAGTATATATTATAGTTAGTGACATTCGGGATGATATAAGGATTCTAACGATACCCCATACCTTCAAATATGTTCAGGCATTTAATAGTTATAGAGCAATAAATACACGGACCAGCATGAATCCTGAAAACATACTTTTTCGGGAGTCTCGTAATAAGGTGTTTTTCCGAGACATTTTTACATGTTTTCACTCTGTCGTGTACCTTGAGACGGTAGCGTATAAGTGGCTTGTCAGGCAAACAGATTGGACTGCGTTCATAATGTTTGCGGAGCCTCCCTCAAACACGGCAAACATCTCACTAGCTCCACACGAAACCCATTATCGTCCTTATGTTCAATGCAATAAAGGTCACAATGAACACGTATCTATGACATAGTGTCAACATATTTTTATCTGTGCGTCTGTCACGCGCCTGTGCAAACGAACGGGGGTGGCGTCTAATTGATACAGCTTCGCACATGTTATGTCATCCTGGTTGAAAAAATGCTTAAATGCACTTGTGTAAATAAAACGGGTGGTCTTCATATAAATCTAAATATTAAGTACAATAAATGCGTATTAATTGTTTTCTTATATTTACACTTATAAACAATTTTAAATCAATTTCGAGTATCATTTTGATTTCTAAATTGTCAGTTAAAACAATAGCGTCGCTAATAACTATAATATATAATACTTCCGCCATTTCCGGTATTTAAACGTAATACAGTAAACTAATAAAGCACCATCAATCAAAAGGTTGAATTGAAGAATATTCTGGAAGGCGGCGCACGTCTCGGCAATCAGAAACAAATCATGGAGCTATTAAAACGGCATTAACTCGCCTTTGAGATAGGTATCGATTTAAAAAAACTCCGATTAGATCTTCAAACAGAATCACGATTACGATCGCGAGTGCGTATGTAAATAGCCTCTCTGTCTCTCCTTATTATATTATTTAGGTGTCAGAAGTTGAACCGCTCTGACGGAACTGCATCGACTTTTTTAATCGAATAATTGCTTTTTTAATTTAATCGATTTTATTGTTATTTACGAGGCTAGAATCTGTCAATATAAATCCCGGTTGTAATTTAATATTTATGATGACCAGTTCTAGCTATCTTCTCAAAAATGAGTCTTATCCCAGAAGTGGGATAGCAACAGGAGGCATGAGAGATGTTTAGTAGTAACAGTGAATCATCTCGCGCAAAATGTTAATAAACATCATATGTTTATAAGAATGTATCACAACCTACTGGTGCGTTTATTTGCGAACCATAACAACCCACATTTAGTTAAATAAACATGAATTATTAATATAGAATGTGTAATACTAAAATTATTGTTAACAAACATTTTCTCAATCGTAGAATAAATATCGATAGCGAGCCATCCCTAGGCACAGCGGGGCTTCGTTGTGCTTCGTCCAGCTCTTTGTTGTCGACCTGCCTTTGTCTGATTGAGCCCGCTGCTCAGCTATGACGCTATAATATATATTGTATAAAGAAAACGATTTTAACTAACGCTCTTCTTCTTTCCAGATGGTGCAAGCGATACAGGTCCTACGGTTTCACCTATTAGAATTAGAAAAAGTAAGTGTTCTTAATGTTTATTTATAAGAGAATACACTTCGATTCGTCTTAGAACCGGTCCCGAAAGGAAAATATCACCTAACATTGTCCGGCGATATCGTTTCGATTATCCGAGGGCTCGGGTATCGATTTTGAATCGAGATAACGTATCGATCTCACGCAACTGGCGCACGCACACCGCCAACCGGCCATACTTTTAATACTGTTCGATTTTTAAATGTTCGAACTTCGAATGTTTTAGTTCATAGAAACGACCGTCGAAGTCGCAAATAGCAAATCGCCAACCGAATTTCTATTCTGGCGCGCCGATCGCTATTCCATATTCAAATTCGCCGTATCCTAGTTCGGCAGCGGAGTAGCGCGGCGCTCGCGGGTCAGCGCGGCCGGTCAGGTGTTCGGGCCGTGAATGGGAGCGCGCTCGCATTCGTATGTTTGTTTTTCCCTTATCTCCGATTTCGGCTCGTTCCGTTCGAGACCGGTCCGAGTTCTTGCGTGTGTCGCATCGCCAATTCGCGTCATTATACCCTCGGACGGGTAACGGTAACGCGGCGGGACCCGGGCTTTTTGTCGTCCGCAATCAAATCGGCCGATTCACGCGTATAGACATTAATTAGACGTATGAAATTCATATGTCCATCCGTCCGTGAGTTACGGCAACACGGAATTAATCCGACTTGTCAATATTACAGTCACGTTTTTAAGAAACTAGTTCCGCCTGTATAGAGGCGATCTCGAAACTAGATACGCGCAACGCTCCCACAGATACTTATGAAATACCTGGCGCCGATACCGAGGTACCTAGCGTTCGGAACCGGTAAATTTTTGGTTAAAAAAGCATGTATAGGTAAGAAAGAACAAAGAGCTCTGTAACGAGATAACCCGAAATGTGATACGTCTACGAATCGATGGCCGGAGGGCGAGATAAAGGCCATTTAAAAGAATAAAAATAAGAAGTTCGAAATTCAAAATACCGGCGAGCCGCGGGCTCGGCGCGAGTCAGAAATGGTTCGATGCAATGACTCTCGGTGTGACCGCGGGGAATGCGCGGAGATAGTCTTGATACTCGACGAATACGCGCACTAACTAATTCAAATTTCACGAGCCCGTTACGAGACGCGCGATTGTTTGTCAGTTACACGTACCTATATGGGTTTAAAAAAACAGTTTTTTACCCTGTGCTCATATCCTATACACGTCAACTTCTATTTTCGTTCGTAGTTTTTGTCGAAATAAAATCGAAGAAAAAACATCCCGTTAGTTGGAGCCATTTCCGCTTCACTACACACCGCTCACAGGTGATGTCTTCGGATCTTAAATAATAATTAAAAGCTGTACAAAAAACACCCAAACGAGCACAATGGGTATGCGTTTAGTTGCCTCACTTGTATATGGAACCTGTACATAGATTGAATAACAAAACTCTTATAGGAATAAATTACTAAAAACATCGCATTATAAATAAATGACATCGATTTTTATAGAAAAAAACTCACTTAAAATTCATATAGTTAGGTACTCGTTTTAACGAACACAATTATATCAACATTAAAAAATATCCAATAACGTTTTTGATTTATGCTTTTAATATTTTTTAAACATGGCCGCTGGCGGTCACATCGGGTTCGAAATTCGAATCATGGGTCTTTTTCGGTCGCTCGATCGACTGTGATTGGTCCCTACCAGCAGGTTTTTTATGTAGTCGACGAGTGACTGTTCCCTAATTACGTTATGTGGTAGACGCTCGGATTCCTGCGGTAATATCGACCTTTATTAGATTTATTTCTTTTTTTAAACTCCACTGAAATATGGCCACGACGTACCTATATAAAGACAATATATAAAAACTTTTTTTTAAATAAATATAATTACTAAACGGTCGTTGTGACTCTAACTGATTACTGAATGAGTCTTTTATTTTCATATTTTGTTCTTAACTCATAAACCTTATCTGTGAGAACGTGGCTAAGTGATTTACGATGTAGGTCAGATTTGTTGGTTTACGGGCCTCGAACCGGGGACCCTTTACGACGTTACCGAGTTTTATAACTTTAACAACGCACATTAACTCGATAGTGCGACACGATTTCTCCGTCGACTTTCGCATTGATTGACCGAAAAGGTTTTAATTAGAGGCTCGGATTAAATGCCAAAGTTGAAACGCGAACATTGTAGATCGAACGATTTTTTTTTTTTCGTTGAGATTAAAATAGTTAATTCGAAACCTAGAAACGTTATCTCGGCGGAGTGAGGTGCGAACCAATCGGACCTCATTTGAATGCTGGTTCAGGTTTTATTTAAATTAAAAAGAAATAAAAAGGCGCCAAAACGTATAAAAGGACCGAAGCGATGGGCTCCGATCGGAACTGTCGGCCGATGCGTTCTTTGCATCTGCGTATGCATTCGACTTACGCATATTTTAAACTTAAATGTATAATTATCGTGATGTATAATTAAATTAACATATACGACAATACGGACTTTGTAATAAATAGAACGAAACGAGTTTTAACATCAGCTCTTTTACGTAAACAAGTCGATTTTCCATTAAAGATGGTTAATTTATTTATGTTTATAAACATTGTACGTTAACGGCTATGACAGAAGCAAAATGTAACCGCCTTATAATGCACCACCGCTGGGCATAGATCTGCACTGGTTTGAGGAAGTTTGGAGTTAACTCCAACACACTGTTTCAATGCGGGTTGTTGGGTACCCATAGGTTCCCAAGCGAGGTTTTTTTTTTCGATATACTTAACCACGGTTTGAACTCAATAATAATTGGTTATGATTCTTTTAATCACTGGGCTGTCACGGCATTATGACAGAAGATAATGGAACGTCTCGAAATTCGAATAAATTATTACAAATGTCCGCGCGCTTGATTGGAGTGTATTAGTTTTTAATATATTACGGACCAATTTACTTTACCTACTGCCTAGTCACACCCACAGACCGCATTAGCGCGGGAAGTGGCTTATTATATGAAAAAAAAACTTTAATCGCGAATCGGCCGTGGCATACATTGCTAAGCTGGTTTTATGCGGCCCACGCTTTTGGCACTCTCTGACAGAGCCCTCTTTAAAAAAAAGTTAAGAATTCTACGCGCATACCTGGCCAATCACAAAAACGATTAATCAACATTAAAGAAAAAAGTTATTAGCCAAGATAGAATAGTTTTAAATTTCAAATACCGAAAGAACGTCTCCGTGGCAGAACGGAACGTCAACGAACTGCCATTATATATCACGTTTCAAATTAAAAAATAAGAATTCGTTCAGAAACACTCCATATCTCAATCCGGGTTCCAAATTTAAATTTCTGGAAAGAGTTCGATGTTCGTAACGATAATCGGCTCGGAGCCGGGGCCCGGAATGCCGTAATATCTCATTAAAGACATCAACATTTCACCCGAACGATCGTATCGGTACGTTATTTTTATGGGAATATGACACTATAATGATTAAACTTAGGGATTATATTTCCGTGATGCGAGAATGAGTTGTAACGTTTATCGGCCGATGCAGCAGCAATCCCAAATTTGGATATACGAAGAGTTACGATGTCATCTTTGTCGCTTTCTCTGGTTAAGAATAGATTGGGCATCGGTCACAAAGACGACGGATTATGGGAATTAATTTCGTTGTAAATGGTATGTTTATTTTGTTCGGGAATTTGAAATTCGAACGAAGTTTTATTTTTTAAAAAAGCTTAAGCGACTTACTGTCAAACATTACCAATACCCAAAAAGGGTTTTGAAAGCATAAACTCGATTTTCCTTAACGGTCGAAGTAAATAATATCGTAGTAACTTAGAAATTTTCCTTGAATCAGACAAAAATCAAAACCGGAAAAAAGGTAAATTCCCTATTTTCCGTAGCGTTAAAATAAGTCATTTACTTTGACCTCGCCGGCAGTGTCATTATTGACAGATATTAGTTATATTTAACTGTTTATGTTTTAGATACGAACTCGGGTATCATAAATACAGCTATCAACATCTAGCCAGTTGTAAAATTCAAATTACGCTAAATAAAGCTCATAACCACCTGTTCCTTGCTTACAAATTAAAAAATAAAATGACGTAACACGATTTACATAATCTGTGCTAATATTTCAAACTGACGTCAGAAGTTCTATGATTTTTACGAAAGTTGTCGATTAGGAAATTACTATCCCAAAGACATAATTAGCTGTCAACGGCGGGTAGCATCGTTTCCGCTTCCGTAGATGCGTTCTATTTTCAAATCCGCCAAGACGATTCGTGTCGTGACCTTTTTTTGTTTTTTCTTTTTTCAAAACGCGAACTCCCACCTGCCGCCATTTTATTACTTTTCACCGTGTAAACGTTATCTAAAAATTTCGTTAGCTGTTTTATTGCCTTATGTTAATTTCTAAGTTAATTATGCCTATGAAAATTTATAAGGCCTCGACGTAAAAATTAATACCCCACTGTCGGGGGTCGAATTTTATTAGACGAATGGAAAAAATATATTTACTTTTGGAATAAGTTTTTTTTTACGACGCGTCCGTCAGTTGGTCCGCAAGCGACTCGGAGTGTATTCTTTGTTTGTTTTTGTATTGTTTAATTTTAAGTGACACCAGGTCAGAGGTCGCCGAGCTGTTCAGTCGACGTGTCGCTGAACTCCAAGAATGGAGACTCAGAATCACCATAAACATCCCACAAACAAAAAAACAACCGCATGACTCTAGTTATGTATATTAGTGTTGTGAGTTATCGCAGCTAAATTTACAATAAATACATAATAAATAAGTATTTAGTTACGTAACGGCGAACAGTCGTCATTCGTCAATATTAACGTCTACGTTAATGTGTGATTGTGTCATTAATTAGTCGATAAATCAAAAGCAATCAATTCTGTTTGATTAGTTAGGAATTCGTTATTTCGATCTGTTATACAATAAAAACCGGTACAACAGCGCAGATACGAAACTATCGCCCGAATATCCAATTAGATGATAACGTTGGAGGTCTTTATTTGGATATTTTGCTTAGCCATTCAGAGCTGCCATCTGCTATTAGATATAAGAGGAGTAGTTGTAATGATTGAAGGTGTCTAGGTGTGCATGTGATCGCCGAGATGATGTGGAGCTAACTGTCTGGTTGTCGCGCAGGTGCACGAGCTATGCGACAACTTCTGTCACCGCTACATCAGCTGTCTGAAGGGCAAGATGCCCATCGACCTGGTGATCGACGAGCGAGAGTCCGCGCGGCCGCCCGACACCAACGGCGAGCCGCGCTCCGCGCCCGACAGCAGCCACGACGGCGCCTCCACGCCCGACGTCGTGAGTACCCCCTATAGCAAATCACACCTGATTCAGAGGCGCGATCCCCAGCTAGCACCCAATTCGACCACGAGCTATCTCGTGCACCCCTGCTCTTAGTCTGGCCATTGCAAAAACGAAGTCTTTAAGGGGGTGCTCGCGTTATAGTTTATATCCCGCCTCCCTAGCTTGTACGCCAGACCCTCGAGGTCGCCGGCCCGCGCGGAGCTTGCGAGCGCTCGCAGCCTCCGCGCGGCCCGCTAGTTTAAGTGTCCTTTAGATCAAATCTTCGTTTTTGCAATTGGCCAACCTCTAGCACTGTACCATTTGAAAATTGATTTTATTCATTCTAAATTATTGGAACAAGAATTATCACACGATACAGTGAAGGGGTGTGACGGGTGCGCCTCGGCGGGCCGAGCGAGCGTCCGCTCGGTTACGCGATGAACATTTGCGCCGATGTTCGAAATTTGTTTTGCGCCGGAATTATGTATACGATTTAAAAAAACATACGTATAACGTTGATTGTAATATGTGTATACTAATAATTAACTCTTAGTCAGTAAATACAGCGTAAGTCTTTCGAATCACCCCCTCCCTCGAGGGCTACAGAACTATTGCCATACAAATCTTCTAGAAGCTACGGTTACAATTCTGAGCTTAGTTTAAAACTTAATTAGGTTATTGGGAAACTATTGGAAAACGAAGTATACGTAAAAATACAACTTTAACTTGCCTAAGTGAGATAATAAGAGTTACTTAAGAGTTTTAAATTATTGTCATTGATTTTAATGGTGGTAGATACTAGTGTTATCGTTTGGCTAGTAAACAGTATATACGTAATAGATAATAATTACAGATTGCGTTCACTAACAAGAAGCACAAAAAAAAATATTAAAATTAGTTAGTTTAAAGGAAAGGAAATACGTATTCGGTATACGCTAGGTGTAATTTTAGCCAGTTTGCGATCGATTGCACTTCGCACGTGAGTCTGCCATGGAGCCGCCATCACGACTGCCGTTTGAAGTGCAAGCGATTATAATAATCGGATATATTATGGATGTGCGTTATGAATAGAAATCTAGATGCTTCTAAATATAATTAGTGGCGTTAATGTGGTTCCGACACTATCCCTATTTCGATAAGACATAAACGTTTAAATAGTTAAGATTATTTGCTGTATTTTTGTACACTGCATTAATTCTGAAATCGATATTGCACTATCGGTAACTGCACGATGCATTTTGTTAGTAAAGTTAACATTCACAGCGACAGATTATTCGCCTTACGTTACGAATGCCGACCCAATTCTGTAATCGAATGCATATATTTGAAATCGATTCCAACTGTCATGTTTATTAATTATCTGTGGAACGTGACGTTTCATATTTTTCACGCGAATGGGTTACAGGATTGGTGAAAACAGCCACGTTTTTTTTTGTATGTTTGTTTAGTGATATTGAAGGTATGATGTTTTTGGGCGTTGAGACTGAATTGTTTTGTTTGTGTTATATATTATTTCTCACATTGTTAACATGAAAGCCATAATTTTAAACCTAACTAGTGATTCTGTTTGGATGGAGGTCATTGACCTTCAATGGTTATTTTTTTGTCTGTATATGAGTTTTTTTTAACATATAATTATGTAGTTGGATGTCTTAGTTAGGTCCTATGCATCGCGGTAGGTTTTGTTTTAAAATAATTTTCATAATTCTAACTCGTAAATGTATAATTAATATGCTATTTGGTGTACGTCCATCTTGTATGTCAATGTGATTTTAATTAATTTTATAATTTTATTTTTCTGAACGGATTACAATAAAATGTTCTGTTTGAAATAATATCGGAGTTTGTTTTTATATAATTATAAGTTTCAAAATAACAGAGCATTACTCACCCTCATGAAAATACAAAACTGTTATCTACAGCAGAATCGATATCGATTATCCTTAGAACAACCCTAAATTCAACTCAAGACATTACAGAAATAAACTCGTTAAGCGTTTCAAAGGTGGTAAGGGAGTTTTGGAATAAAGAGGGAATATTTTATAAGGAAAATATAGTATTTTTATCGTGTCGCAGATTCCAGAGCCCCGGGAGAGCCGGAAAATTGTTTCTTTACTGCTTACTGCACCCCGCGCGATAATCTTTCGCGCCAATCCGCCATCGCTAGGCTCCTCACGCACTACTGATTTCGGTACATCTGGGGTTTGCTTACACGTAAATGATTAATTAGTACAGCTTGTTTTTAAATTATACGTAAATTATCACTAATCAAATTTTAAATCATGATTTAGATAATTATATCATGTCACGTGATAATTTGATAAATAATAAATAAGCTAGATAATTTGAATGTAGATTAAAAATATCATTTTTATAAAGTAGTAATGTTTATGACTTGTATCCGTGCAGTGCGTATAGACAACGATTCCTACAAAAACATGGCGGATTCTTTTCATGAGTTTGACAATCTGATATTTTATTTATTTTTTATAGTCTGTCGTTGACGTTGGGTGCAGATTGCGAACCGCGGGCGACGGGATTGGGGTAAGGTTAGGATAATTGGCGGGAAATTTGTGAAGGCCAGTGTTTAACTGGTAATTTTTTTTAGGGGAATGCCAAAGGCACTAATATTAGGGTTTCAAAATTATTGTAATCTTTCGATAAATTGATTTCATCTTTATTAAAGAAATACTGTTACTGTAATATTAAAATTTGAACATAATTTTAATGTTGGTATTTGTTTTGAAATATAAAGTAATTCCTCCGTATTCACATGAGCATTTGAAACACTTAGATTTTATTTTTAATGTCTGTATACATAAAAAAAAGAATTCATACACATTTATGAATTCATACAAAAAAATATACAATTACACACAGTGTCACACACACAGTGTTGATTCTAACACAACAATCAATTTATAATAATGACCAGAGTCCAATGAATAATGCAGGGCAAGGGTCCTGGTATGAGTAAAATAATAAAAATAAGGGCCCGGGATTTGTCCGGGATAGGAGACAATTCGTCACGGATTCGTCCCGGTGCGTGTGACGCTGACAATGCCGTAGGATTACGAAACTGGGGACAATTCCATCCCCTTCATATAATAAAATATAATAAAAAAATATAAATATGTATAAAACCTTTACCTACTTCCTGGTATTACAATAAAAAAAAAATTAAGTAATTTTTCCAAAGCAATTTGGAATTGTCATTGAATTAAATATAAAGCAACAACCGGTTCAAAAAGTGATTCAGATTCTACTGAGAAACTACAACAAGAATCAATGTCATTTTTAAAAATTAACATAGCTATATTAATTAAAATTACTATTTATCCTATATGAAAATCAATGAGTTCTACCTTTTTATCGCCTTACAGCCTGTTATTGAGTAATAATCTATATTTATCAATGTTTTTATGACACCAGATTTAAATTATTAATGATATCTCTTATATTAGCAGCGCGTTATCTATATCTTTTTAATTATCTTTTAAATTTCATATAATCAGACTTACTTTTGTAATTAGAAAAGAAAATAATCCTTAATTCTTAAGTTAAAGAATTTTAAATCGTATTGTTATTATGTTCGCAATCTTGATTGGTATGTTCCGAAGATCACGTCCAATAAGTCGCGTCCTCACATGTATATTGGCTTGTCAATCTGTCCGTCTGCTGATGACTTTATAGTCACTAAATTTACCTTAGAATCTCCTATTTTATGCATTGCTTGTACGAGTAAATTGGAACTGTCGTTGATGTGTATTTTTTTCAATATATATATAAACATGTAAAATTTATATTGAATATAATTTAAATAACAAATATATGGTTAAGTATTTTATTGATATCTTAATGATAAGTTATAGGATTTGGTGGAAAAATAAATGCTATTTGAAAATTCGATTGTATATTTTGTCTACGCGGTTTCATAAAACTTTTAGTTCACACACCACTTTGGAGATTTTCTCGTAAAATTATCCGAACTAACAAATTTCGCGCCAAAATAGCAAAGTCGCCGCCTGACGGTCGTAAACTGTCGCTTTTAAATCTATAATGTGCTGCTATTGGCTGGATATCTACCAATCAGCTCGCAGAAACGAATTTTACGATCACCCATTGGCCATGTTGTGGTTGTTTGTTTACGACGCTCCTAAGGTTTTGCGAAAATTCTATTAATAAATTAGTCGTAAATGCCTTGAAATTTATTATCATGGCGTTTTCTGTAATTATTTCCTTCATAAGAAATTATTCTGTTACGGTTATGGTTGTAGCAATAAACGCTATTGGTGTATGTCATTTGCTTTACTGTGCCTTATTTTCGCTCGAGACATATTTGACAAGCCTTTATAAGAATACTATGAAATTTATTGGAGTCTCAGTTGCAATACTGATGGAGAATATTAATCAAAACATGGATTGTGAAAGAAGATATGACATTTACTTTATAATTTTGACGTTAGCTTCAAATTGCGGACATTTTTCCTGCTTGTTCATTATGAGCAGGTACTTTCCGTTCAATAGAGAGCCTGCTGTGTTCCATTACACGCAGATAGAACCGCGGGACGCCAATGTCTTCATCCGATTCAAGATTGATAACAACATTAGAAAAATATTACCGTCTATAATATCAACTGTTTCGATTTTCCTTTCAATTGAAGACACTCTTACATATATCTTAAAATTTTTTTTTATAAATACTGTTTGGATTTATAATCTGCAACATATGTATTTGTTTTCGGACCTTAATTAATGAGTCGTTCAAGATCCTTTTCTAAGGTCGAGTAGGTAAGATTTCTAAGTGTAGTAAAAAATGAATAAAGTCATTTGAAATTAAGAACACGAGTTAGGATATAATAACATACATAATGTATGGAAAGCCACGACACATCCGGTGTTTTCAAATAAGAATCCAACGTAGTCACAACAATCATACGTAAGAAAATTGAATCCTATAAGAGTGCAATATATCCTTGCGGTCGGGTATTTATTCAGCGGAACCAGCACTCCGTGACATTAGGGGCCGCAGTGCCCCGCAGCGCCCCGCAGCACCCCGCAGCGCCCCACGGAGCTATTTGCTGGCAAACCAGGAAGATTTCCGCCCAGGCAGGCTTGACTGATTTCCGACACGGATATAAGAATAGACAATTTGGTATGTGTACATTTTGCAGTTGAGTGAGATTGGGGTTGGACACAATTGATAGAAGTTTTTCTTCTCGTAGAGACGATCAAGTTACTCTTATAGTTATTAAAAGTATAATGTGACAGTTTTAAATATAGAATAACTAAAAAAACAATAGATAAGAAACAAAATGACGCTGAATATTTATAAAATAAAATGGGAAACTCGACACTGGCTAGAGAATCTTAGAGTGTTGAAGAACGGGCGCCTTGAGTCTATCGCTTTTTTTTGTACAATAAAATAAACCTGGCCACAGTAACACCAGAAGTGGAAATAGCGCGTTCGAAATCAAAAATACGAATTAAATTTAAAAGTTTAATTATAGAACAGCGATCGGCTTCCGTAAAAGCACATCGTCGAACACATTTTCTAATTAGCGATTGGTCACGCGCTCGGAGGCCAATCGCAGTCTTATTCTAAATCTGAATCGAGCAATTTGAATTTGGAACGGTTCGGCTTATGATTTGCTCACAATGCTTTTTGTGGCCATCGATAACGGACTCGTTTCTCGTTTCAATTCAAAACTGACTTCTGTATATTACTCGCTTGTATTCAATTATCATTCAAATGCAGCCCTAATGACACACGCCTCAGCTTCTCTCTGCGAGACATTTTACTGCTGACTCAACTGCAGAATGACACAAAATTATCCTGATATAAAATAAGTTCATCCGTATTTAAAAGGGAGTCTCGTGTGAGAATCATAAATCGCTTGAAAGGTTACAGGCGAGGAGCGCGTGTCAAATATATATACATGTATATTCTTTATACGGCAAAAAGAAGCAGCTGAACGGCCATTAAGCAAAGAGTGTCAAAATGATTGACGTGAACCAACGAAGGGAATTTCAAATCAAACAATGTCACGCTACAAGTGGTCAGCTAAATAAAGCGTTGTCGTCATGCCAATTAAAAAAAATTATCCTCTTTAATAAGTGTCAATTCTTAACGAATGTGTGCATTCGCATGATTTTTATTTCACACGTTCCCGTGATATCGAATGCGCCGAACGTAAACATTATCGACCCAAAGGTTATGCGTTTAGGGTTTATTTTCGATCTCGAAACCGATTTTACGACTATTTTTATTGACGCTTAGCCCCGACACTCAGTGTAGCAATTGCAGTGAGAATGATCATACGGCATAAATATGTGGTTGGAAATTGAATCTTTTGTAAACATATTTAAAGTTTCTATTTAATTGTCGCCATCGTCGCTTTAAGTTTTTATAGTCGAGAGAACAGTACTAATACGTAGTGAGTCGAAGATGAACGTAGTGGAAGTGGTCATCAAATTTTAATAGTCCGTTAAAATAATAATCAATGAGGCGACTACCCTAGCCACCGTAAATAGCACCGACAAAAATAATTACGCCACTACATCGAAGTGTATCGACTATTCGATAATAATGAATTCAATCTGGGTAATATTGACGATGATCAAAGCCACTATATTTTAGACGGATGATTCTGTGTTCAGCTCGAGCTGTAGCTTAGGTGATTGCGACTGAGACAGCTCGGAATAAGAGACTAATAGCTCGTTATTTATGTAGGTCATGAATGAGTTCCTACTTTTGTTGACGTTTCTCCAATTACCTATATCTCGGTCCGCCATTTGAATCTTTATACTCACTAATTGGGCATTAGTGGTTCGTTTCAGCGATAATCTTTTATGATTAATGAGTTTGTTCGCGATCGACGATTAAATCTCCAGAGGATTGTAAAGGACTCGTTACGGAATTAACGGCGTTTGGGTGTTTATAAACTTGATTAGGTCCGATCGAAAGTATAAGTGAATGTACCTTATACAGACACAAGTATCAAACCATCTGTTTGATTAAGACATTTATTAATATTGATTAAATATTCAATATTTGATGCGTATTTATTGCATAAATCAGGTATCAATATTGTAATAGTTTGTTTGTCTGTTTGTCGTCTAGTATTCGCTCATGCCCAAGCTGTTTATTTGAGAATCTCAGAAGCTGGCAGAGTGGCGGAATGTCGTCGCACGTGCCCGATGATGATAATAATAAAATGTTGGCGCATTATTTATTTATAGCCGTCTCGCGGCTGTCGCTCGTCCGTCTGTCCGACTCGGCCGTTATTATATATATATAAAGTGCATCGATATATCCATGTTTCTTTGTCTCGTTATAACCGGGTTATAAATATTTCTGAATACAAACAAAACGTCTCACCATTTCGGCCGCGGTCCCTGCTCTGGCTTATTTTCACCTGTTCTTGTTATTCGTTTCCGAAGGCCGGTTTACATTTTCTTTAAATATTTATTATCCGCGTACAGTTGCCACGACAAAACGTTACTCATTTAATGAATATAAATACTCTTGCATTTAAATTTTTATAGGTTTCCATGATAATCTTATTTATGAGACGGTCATCGTACCCGGGGACAGTGTTGACGGAATCAAATGAAATATTGGTGCGCTTTTATACAAAAATTAAAAGCGAGCTGCGTTGTAATATTATATGAATATAAGCCAACAAAAAGTCCTAGACCAGTCAAAATTTCCACGACGCTGATCTGCACCATAACATCATACTAGCATTGTTTTGCTCGACGCCAGCTATTTGCGGACCGCTGCCCCCCCTACCCCCTCCACCGCCCGCACTACGGTGTCCGTCTGAACGCGAGCTATATTTTATCCCGGGTTGGGCTTGCCACGTAAACTGTCAGGATCGCCTGTAGGGCATTCAACTCGTAGTTAAAAAGTTTATAAGTAGTAATGGATGCCACTATTTTAGGTTAAGTAACTTTCAACAGGAGCGATTGAATCGTCGCTCATTTCTAATTAGTGAAATCGTTAAAATACAATAAAAAACGTATTTATATATTAATAACAAACTTTGTCGTATAATTTTATTTTGTTTAAACGAAGCGATGATGGAGATTTTTTAAGATTTAATTTGTCGTAAGTGTCGTTCACAATAACGCTAATCTCTATATGGCGCATAAATTAAAAACGAAATTGTCTCGGCGACGGTTGCGAATGTGCCGTGAAACCGACATTAACAAGCGCAATAATAATTACTTATAAATCATAGAAATCATTGCGACGATGCATTGATAAAACGTGGTCTATATCTCAAACGCGTTTGAAATATGGCGGACGCGTCGCGGCGGACAGAGAGTTGGCTCGAGGCGAAAACTCGGCTAATTCGCTCGTGATGGATCTATAGCGCTTCTATTAAAAATCATACATCGTTGAGATGGATTTAACAATCAAGGCATCGAGTCCATTTCCTTAGCTGTAATAAGTAAAAATAGGGCAAAAGTTCCAGACCACATTTAAACTAACAGTCATTTTAATATCGCTACGAGCGTCATTAGTTAGTTTCTGATCTTATTAATGTTCCTTGAAATCTAATTACGTTGAGAATCCTTTCTCCGTACGGTTCTTTACGAGGCTCATTGCGGTTACTTACCCACTAGTGGTAACATAATGTCTACAATAAACTGCTTGTTTACGACAACGCACAGTGACATTCGCTGTACAAACACCATAAATTATTCCTCAAATCACATGTGAAGCGTATTACCCACTAGTCTACTACAAAAAGCTCATGTATCTCTCGATCTTCACGCAACGACAAATGTGTAACAAATAAATTATAAAATCAACGGCCTCGGTTTTTATACCTCACGTGTGAAGTCCTGTCTCGCTTTCTCATAGCGTGTGACGTATAACCTTGTCTCGTTTGTTCATGAATTGTCACCGCGCGTTCGCAGTTTATCATCAACTGTCCTCTAATCATGACGTCTGTGTTATGTATGGTTAAAATTTTTAAATCCGTCACGAATTGGGTTCATTGAACTCCTATCGCGTCATCGTTAAAGGTTGTGCAATTATACACATAAGTGCATGTATAGCGAAATGAAATTAAAATACTGGTTATCATTATTTTTAATGAAATAAAGAACGTACGTCATTAATGAATTGCTTCGTTGTAAAAAAAAGACCTATCGAGTTTAATCGTCAATTTTTCAATGCTATTCATGCAATGAAACAAAAGTGTTGGCGAGGGTATCTCCTAATTAATTAGCGTGGACTATAATTAGAAGTACCAGGCGCGCAGGAGTCGCGGGGAGGAGCAGCTGTGACGTGTGACAGATGGCTACGCGTCGCTGGCTCACGCGCATCTCCTTTGAAACCCGCCTGGAATCTGGGGGCAAGGAAAATGCTCTAATTAGATGTGTACTTATTTACTTTAATCTATTCATCACCGGTAATTCATGGAAATGTGGTATCGTTGTTTTATTGTGTAGTTCCTAACATTTTAAAATATATCTTACTTAAATTATTAATCACTGAAGTAGTTCAAAATCCAGTACGACAAATAAATGATAATTTCCATTGATGTAGTTTATTCCGCAACCTTTTATGTAAAAAGAATTTGATGATAAAATTTTAATTTAATGTTGACACGGCCGAATCGTCTTTATTGTTTGTATGGCTGGTAAAAAGCAAGAGCGATCGATATGAGGAATCTACTACAGAAATACGTATCAATTTAGTAAAAAAAAACCGCGACAATTAACGTCAAACTAACTTTAGTAGCTGCCAATAATAATGCAAGCACACCGCGTTCTGTAATCTCGGATCGGTTTGAAAAACTTGAAAACGCTAGATTGACTACAAGATATGTCAATCCAATATCTGATAGTGGCAACATTATTTTTGTCAACGATAAAGTCTAGATACGTGCAAACGGTGGCTTATGGCTTAAGGAATAGTGCTGTGAAATGCGCGCGTCTCGGCTTAAGGCTGGCAACGGCGGCCGTACCCCTTAATGACATGCTTGTCTCGTCCGGACGGGCTGCGATTTAAACTCGTTTATCGGCCATTGTGTTTGTTTGTGTGCACCCAAATAAGTCGGCGAGATTAGTAAGAATTCGTGTCGTTGGAAAAACTTTTCACGCGCGTATTTTTATGAATTAATTATGTCCATCGACGGCTTTTTCTTCCGTTGAATAGTTGGAAGTTTCGCTGAACTTCTCTATTTTAGGATCCAACAACATTGGGAATGCGTGTACGTAGTGTATTTTTTTTATTTTAAAGGAATAAGTTTCAAATTCTAACTAAGAACAAACGTAGAATCGATCGGAATTGCCAATTAAACTTTATAGTCTGGTGCGACAAAGTTATAATCGTTAAAGATGGCGTGACAGTTTGGGATCTAGGAGGTTTGTTGGTATGCTGCGCGCGCGCATCCCGCGCGATATCTCGCCCGGCGCGCGCATTCCCGCCACGCGCGCCGCCTAAACTAAATACATAATGTCCTCGCACGACAGCTTTACTCGTTTCTCATGGTTTTCGCGGTAACCTCGTGGAAAATGTTCCGTGATACTTATTTACTGATAAAATACCATCAGTGGGTTTATGGGGTTAGAATAACAAGTCGGCGAGATTACTTCATCACTGTTTGACGTGAGTTTCTTCTCAATCCGATTTAAAACCTAACGAAGACGACTTTTTAGTCGTTCATCTAACCAGCTGAACCACAGTTCATCAAGAATCGTTTAAATTCATCGATTCCGGTCTCTAGATAACGCAAAGAAGGTTAATTGATTCCGATCGAATCCAAAAACAATTAAAATGTGCATAGACAATAAACATTTTTTCTCCAATTAATTTTACGGCAAAAAGTATCAAAGTAAACTTTCTGTCAGTTTGATGGGCTGGCTGATTAATAAAAATGTCCATCAGTAATGGCATAAGAATGTAAGTAAATTGGCAGGTGATGGATCGCGTTCGTTTTCGATGTGTGAGGAATATCAATACATCGCATCGGACGAATGTTGATCAGTGTGTCGTTGGACATGCAACTTTCGCATGCGGAGCTTCGCCGACTTAGGCTTTTAAAATTTCACGCGCCAATTCAAATTAATACTTTATGAGTAGTTTGTTTTTATTAATTTCCAAATTTTCACAATCGTTTCAGAATTTTAGAACGGGGCACTCAGTTATATCAACTCAGGATTTCAAGTTATATTACTGACTGTACATTAGAGTTTTAGTTTGCAAAAGAAGAAATAATCTTACTAAATAACAGTATTGGTCTTCCATAAGAGAGACGTAAGATTATTTGAAGCTAATTGCAGTGGGAACCAATGGCGGGTCTCATACCCTCTCGCGAGCCTCGGGCCCGCGGGCGAGTAATTCAAAATGCAAATATTGCACTTATAATACATTACGTATTCCACAGACACCGGTGCAACTTGCTGACTACGCCTCTCGCCGGTTTTACTGGAAAATCATGTAAAAATCAGTCATTTTTATTCCGAGCGCACACGCCATATTGGCGGTTCCCATGCCTCTAATTTTCGCGGATCCTTGTAAAATATACGCTGGTGTCACCTACCACCACCACCTACGTGACGGCCAAGCTTAGCTGCAATGATACGAGTTGATATTCAATCTTTCGTTCTTGATTATCTTTTGGTTTAATTTAAATGTGTTAGGAGTTGTTTTTATTTAAACTAGATGTATTTTGTAAATAAAATATTCTAAACCGACCGAAAGCTGTGCATTTGTAACTCTTAAATCTGTCTCGTTAGCAGTGATATATCATTGTGTATGATGTAGAGAGATAGTGATGGGCTCTCCGTCGCATCTATAAAAAGGCGCTTCGTTAGTGATGCCCTCACCCTCGCCACGGACGTTCTAAATATAACCGGGATACGAACCCGGGACACCGCACGTGTGTTCACTTAGTACTCGGTAACTTGAATAAAGTCTTTAAGTTTTAGTTTAAAAAACATTCCCGTTTTAATTTTAACTCCGTCCGCGGTTTCACCGTTACACGTTAAATATGAAAACTCTCGCAAAAAGCGAGCCGAGTCGGGATAAAAAGAATCGATTCGACGTATTCATCGGATCGTCGTATCGAAGGTCAATCGAGATATAAAATTAAAAAGTATAAGTGGCGTCCGCCCGGGTTCCGTTTTATTAAATTTCAAATATTACTATACCGCTGGTTGTATTACAATTTCAAATTTGGTGCACGGTGCTTCCACTTTTGGTTTCATGCGAACTGACCACGCCAGGCCGGCGGCTTCCTACGTCGTCGTCTTAAAATAAATATTGCGACGTTTACTTTAAAGTACGTGTTAGTCGAAAGAATGTTGCCGTCGTCGGCCTGTATCCTTTAGGAGCACATTAGAGCCGCATGCCTTGCGATAATTACTGTATTTTGTATACTTCATTGCAGTTCAATTTCTATTCCATTCTAGTGAAAAAAATGGATATTGGTCATTCCACGTTTTAGTATATCATCAGTCGTACTATTTCTTCATCTAAGTTCAATTGTTTATTTATTAATTGTGTTATACAGATAACATTTTATTTACCAAAATGTCGATTCGTTTCTGATGAAAATTCAGTGACAATTTGTGTACGCCTGAGGTTTTTTAATCAAAAATAAACGTCTCATCGTCAAAGTCAGTACTTTTACTACCAAAAGAATTATATATTTCGACGATATTGTCATATAGCGAGGCGTTTGACGTTTATTCTTGGAACATTAACCAACAATAACAACGCAGACAGTTTTTGTGGATAGTACGCGATCAGAGGAGTTGATGGTGAATGGTCACGCTATGCTTGGTGGTAGGTCAAGACCTAAGAGTCTGACTCAAGAGTCATCAGGACCATCAGCATTCAACTCTGATCTTAGATCTGGTGATGAATTTGTTACAACAATAGGTTATTTATTAGTGATCCAAGAATTTTAATATCTCAGTCCAGACTTAGAAGGATAACATAACAATTATTACGATCGCCCGCGACTTCTCGCGTTTTATGATATGATTATCATGTAAGGTAAAAAAGTAACATATGTCTTTCCTTGGAGTTCAGTGTTATTTCATAGCAAATTTCTTCAAATTTTGTTGAATGAAATGAAAGACAGACAAGAGTTACTGTCACATTTATACTATTACTATAGTATAGTATAGTAGATCTGTAATGCCGTCGCATTTCATAAATTTTAAGTTGATAGTTTTCAAGTAATTCTAATAAAGGTCATTTTAAAAGTCGATGCGTTAATTACGATCGCAGGGCGTCGTGAATACAGTCTGTCATCCGACCTTTATGGTCGCCGGTCTAGATTCAAATCCACTCGAAAGCTCAATTTGCTCAGTCGAATAGTTTTGTTTTAAACAACCGTATCTCCTAAACTATCTCGCGAATAATTCACTGTAACGCATGCGCCGAACGCGATCCGAACATCAACGGAAAACGATCTCTATTACAACGCCATACAGCTTAAATTCGCTTGTGATTAATTCAATACGTACTTCAATTGTACTTGATCGCTAAAAATCGTCTTTATTGCGAATATGTAAGGTGTTTTTTGGTTCGTTCGATGATGTGTGTATGTTGTTTCGAGATGCAAAAACTCAAGAATCCAGTCTTAAAGATGACCGCGCGCCGATTTTCGAAATACGAGGAGCGAAATCCGAAAGCCATCTTTTTTGCCCAGCCGATGATAGTTTTTAATTATTGTACCGCTAATTAGCTTTTAGGGTTCCCCTGTGAAATGTGAAAACCATTAAGGGCATACATACACTTAAATTAGAACTGTCCCCTAGTTGAGATGAAGCTGTTAAATCGTACGAACACTTTTATGAATGTTTACATTTTTAGCTAAAACTAAACTTTTAAATGGGCCATTCGAAATAGGTATTTCATTATATACTTACGATATACCGAGCTACTTAGCTTTGTTTTAAAAATGCAAACGATGTATAGATAATATTAACAATGGCTGCGGAACCAAATGAATTAAATGTGCAAATTTTATGACTTGTTCCGAAGCTGTCGGCGAACAAAAACCGCCGGAGCTGTCTCGTCGGGTGTTTGAATTTGGCGACTTTTTGTCCGTCTGTATTGAGATGCGCTTCGTACTCCTCGATGGACCTTGTGTGACGTTTTACCGTTATTTCGACCAATTTATAACTTAACTAACTCACAACTGCGACTTTCCGTGTATATTTATTGCATATCATAAGATATTCAGACATGTCTAAAGCTAAGAAGAGTTCGGTCATTTGTCAAGATTCTCAGACATTTATTAATAATACATATTATTAAAAGACTTTTAAACTTTAATGCTATGACTTTTTTTACCAACGTATTCATTCTAAAACAATTTTTGAGAGAGAAGTTCCAACCTTCGAGAGTACATCAACATACACTATGTTTAATTACATGTATATATTTCTCAAATATATACATGTAATTAAACTTTAAAGTACGACACGACTGTACATAATGAATTGTCTCTATATATATTGAACATCATTATTCTCATTTGATATACAACTATAAAATCATTGAATAAGTATGTAACCCAGCGTAATATTTTAAAAATTGGCAAATGTTTTGCTAGCAATGTTCCAGCATTCGTTGAATCAGATCTTGCTTAGTCATATCATATTAAGAGGCCTGTACAATCGCATACATAAGTTAACAAGTTAAACTATACCCATAATACCTTTTAGGAAGGAATTTCTGAGTGCTAATCCCATAGATAGATCGAAATATATATCACTCGGACAAAATCTTGAGGATTTGTAGGGAATTTCAGTTGTTTCTACTATCGGCATTCGCATTTGACGCCGACTCGTTTGAATTTATTATCCGTTGTGTAATCTTCGGTACCAGGGCGGCAGGATAAGCGAGGACTCTGAAACCGATACGATAACGTATCGGTTTCAGAGTCGCGTTACCTCTCGTTAGCGTGACGTGAACTCCCTTGCGTTTATTGTCTCCTTGTGTTTAGACTATAGCTAAATATATATACATATAACTTTTGAACAGATAATATATATAATAAGTCTACGTATGCAGCATATCTTCTAAATGAATTGTAATTTCCATAGATATTATTATTAATGCCTTTTACATTGAACTATTGCGATTTCTTTAATTTATTTCGATACGCAACGCGAGTTTAATAAATAAATTTATTTGGCAATAACAATATAATCCATCAAAATATCCAGTGCGAGCCCAGCAGCGTGCAGCAACAGTGTCGCTGTATGAATGGGCGGCGGTGATTGGTGGCGTTCGTCAATTTGTCAGACGACCACCACCCCGTCAGTCGTCGCAAACAGTCGTGGAATGATACGATGACGGCGCTAGATGAATGTCGGTGACTATTAGGAGAGCTGCCAACGGGCCCCGCTGATTCACAACGGGTTAACGAACCAATTGTTTTGATGCGGGCTTCGATACAGATTGGATAATTTGGGACCACTTCAGACCTCGCTACAGGTCCGACGACGAATATATTGATACATGTCAAGACTGCGCTATTAAAGTATTGTGCACAATTGATATTATTATGCAAGTTAATTGAGGATTACATATTATTTGATATTAATGGATAAGTCCATACATATAGTCGCAACTTTATAAGAAGTAGGATTAATCTGTTTATAGACGTTGCCTTAATTCTATATGATTTTTTCTCTGCATTTGACATGCTTTTTCAGATTAATCTTAATGAATTATTTATATGAAACTGTTTGTTTACGTGTAGCATTAGTTGAATAAAGCTCAAAATAGCCCCCCGAGCCTATAACCGAGAGGTATTATGTCGTTATCTACCTTGGATTGCGAAATGTCTCCTCTGGCAGCGGCGGCGTGTACCGATGACATCGTCGTCAATTATTTGGCAAGCGAACACCGCATTCTGGGTCACAATGACCAAGATCATCATTGAAAAAAACAAATTTAAACCCTGTGACGACAAAATAAAGTTTAAATTTTATAATCCAGGTGCTTGTGCACTGGACAGCGAGATTGATAAACAAAACAGATACTAATTTCGCTTTCTCATTCCCGCTCGTGTCTTAGCTATTTGAACGAAAGAGATATCACTTGTTTTTGTTGTCTTTCATGAGTTCGTTAAACAGTGATTCAAAGAAATAAGTCGGTATGAAAGTATTTAATTGCGATTGAATGCTGTGTCCAATTTCTTTTAAAAAACCACATTTCTGCTTTTATTCGATGATCGAGACGATCTTTGTATTATTTAAATTTAGTGAGAAAGTCTAATGACCAGAGTGCAATCTGTAATCAAATATCAAAAGAAAATCGATATTCCGAAATCGAGAAGTGGAATCGATATTCCTGATCTCATCGGTATGACGCCGGTCGGTGTTCGGTTGATTTACGAACGCTCGTTACAAGCACCATAATGAGTTGCGCCTGCGCATCGATTATGAGCGGGCATTTTTAAATTAAGAACTCGTTGATTTGTTCTGGCGGTTAGTGGATTGCGAAATGTTATTAACGATATTCAAAGAATAGCTATTTATGTTTTATTTTTGAAAATAAATTATTGAATTTGAATGATATACTTACATACCGACGATTTTACAAATGAGATAGATCTTTCTGTATTAACTATAGATACAAAAACTGATACATTAATATAGATTTTAAAATAAGAAATATGTGATCTTTGAAGTCGCTGGGGAGGATTAGGTAAAGAGTCAACTCCGGTTGCGGAGTCCCTCAGGGATCTATTCTCGGTACCCTCTCTATTCGAATACATATTTTTTCTCTTCAGCCACTAAGTGCTGTATTTATAGACGTGCTTGGCGGATGCCTTGATTCCTTTTTGGTTTATCTTCATTTGAAACTGTTTAGAAAATTGTACCGGATGATTCTAATTATGGTTTCGGATAAGCTCTTGATACTTTTGGTAATCTTGTGGATGTCAAAATTCCTTTTTTTAAGAATACAATACAAAACAGATGACTGAATTATATACATATTCATATATAGTATGTTATATATATAGACACTAGTCTATAGTAGTCGCCCGCGACTTCGCTAGCGTTTTAGGGAGTTGGTTGTCACGTGTTAAGCAAAAAAGTATTTATGTCATTTGGAGTTCAAGTTTACTCCATAACAAATTTCATAAAATTTAGTTCAGCGCGAGCGGTTTGGTCGTGAAAGAGCCACAGACAGACAGAGTTATTTTCACGTGGATTAATATAGATAGTAGTATGGTGATTGATATTGGTTTTTGCATTAAATAAATGTGACATACTTACCAAAATATACTAAATGTACTTGAAGCAAAATATTAAGAATAAAACAAATAACGTAAACACAATTACAACAAAAGATCGTGCAAACGTCCACAGCTTCCCAGATATCTCGTATCCCACGTATTACCATCAGTCTCAAATGATTAAACAAGATTTATATAAATAAAATTCGATCGTAATTTTAATATTGTAACTAAATAATAAAGTATAACTGTATTTACAGTATATTTTACCGGAGAGATATTAGAAAATGCTTTTAAAGAAATAATTGGAACGATTTCAAGTTTCCACGCCTGTGTTTGACGTAGACAAAATATATTACAACACTCATAGCCAATCGCCTTAGGGTTACGGTCCGCGCCATGCCAAGCTAAAAAAATTAACCTAAACTTCTTTTTGTACGATTAAATATCTCGAAAATAAAATCGCGGAATTCCTCTTAAATCATTTGTCAAAAATCAAGAGCGTTTTTTATGATGAATAAAACTTGATCCGCTTACAAATCTTGGGTCAGAATTATATCATCCAAAAATACTTATTCAGATATTTCATCGTTTCTTTAAATCTATTCCATAGTTATTAATAAATTTACTATTAATAGAGTATATTTAAAAATAATGATTTTTTCTGTCTGAAATTTTAAACAACATTCAGTTTTTGATAAACTATTTAATAAATTTCTGATAATATACACTCACATAGCTATTTACCGCTGCTTGCTGTTTTAATATTTGTATATCTCTTGATATCACGAGTCGATTACATCCCGCGGTTCTCATAACGTAAATTCATTAAGGAAGCACCATTAATTACATTTTCCATCCAATGCAATGCTATTACTCTCATTCCGAACCAAAACAAACAAATCCTGCAATTATTGTAACAGCGCAACATTAGAATCGGCACGGGGCTGTTGGAAAATAGCTTTTATTTCTATATTAATAAATGCCATAACGTCTGCGTCGGTACTTGCGGTTTTATCTGCTTTCGCCATAACAGCATCTTCAGCAGTTTTATGCTGAACAGAAATGTACGCTATCGCCTTGGGAATAAGTCTATCAAAAAACTTGTTAATATCAGAAGGAATTCTGGGATCCCCATTGATGTCCCCGAAATTCTCAAGATATTGAAAGATTAGCCGTGGGTGCAGGATGTCCCCATAAATAATACATCGGAGGGGTGCCGTGATGGATTGTCTGTCTGTCTATCCGCATTCTATTAGTCAGGAATTCTTAAAGGGTGGATCTTAGGGTGATTTCTATTATTAGAAGTAACCAATGTTAGCTTAGGAATTGATACACTCTACGTTCATTAGTGAACCTTTCATTTAGATGCTGCGGACTGTTTAATCCCTTTGAACGATAAATCATTTAATCGTTTACATATTACTTAATTTTTATCAAAACAGTTACCTCCGATGGCACCCATTTCAATTCAAGTGAGCTGAGAAAGAGAATTTTAATGATCCGTTACTAGAATTAATCGACCGTAAAAAATTGAATTTGGTTAGATGGCAATTACATAGGATTAATTTACTTATTATTAACATTGAATTTTTTGCGATGGCTACAACATATTCTGGCTTAAAAAGTTTTTTCGTAAATTAGAATATTATGAAACGCGATGCAATCAATTTTCTATCGACATCAGAGATTTTATCGATGAAATGTGTTATGGGCCTGCTTAACGATTAGCATATCAAAGTAATGGACTTATGGTTTATATTTGCTTACGATTATTTCAATAAAAATTCACAGTTTTCATCAAGAACGCATTACAGTCCTAATGCTAATCGAACACGCAACGAAAACAAAGATCTTGTGAAAAGGAAAGTTTAATTAAAAATTAATGCAGTAAAATTTTTCTATCACAAAACGTAATCCAGTAGAAGATACGTATCATAGAAACGCAAGTAATGAATAATAAAATTACTTTTATAGCACACAAAAAGTTAATTTGTAGAAAGGGAGAAGATTTATTGGCGTAATAAAAACCGAACCTATTGCTACACTTGTTGCTGGCCACTATCAGTATTATCTGGTGAAAATTATCGATCATAAATCATAGGATCGTAAAACTAACAAATATTGGCGCGCAGTAAAATTCAATACTGTATACATGGGAACCATCTCAGATAATTCGGACGATAAGCGACCTTGTTGCTGTGACCGATAAGTAATCGTCAAATGAGAAACGAATAAGAGGCAAGCGACACTTGGAAATATAAAACCTATTTGGTTTATTTAACAACTACCACAGATAACAACGAAAGAGAGCTAAGTGTAAAAGTTTGTCGAATATATAGATATATTGATAACAGGAAACAGAAAGAGAAATTTTTCCAAAAAAAAAACGTCAAATAAAAGTTGCCAAAGTAAGTGAATTGATGGTATTGCTTTACAAAACGTCACCTGTTTACAGTAGATTGATTTTTTGTCCGTTCAAATAAAAAGTTCGCTAACTTTGACAACTGGGACCTCCGATGTTCGTCCGATACCGTCAAATTATATTCCCTTCTTCATATTACTTTCCTGAAACACAAAGTATTCACTTGGCACTTTTATGTTTTTTGCCTTTTTCGGATATAATGAAATGTTTCATACAAATGTATGCTTCATACGAGAAGGTAATCTATACAAAATGCATATATGTGTCTTATCTTTTAGAGTGATCTCAATAAACTACATATATGGGGCATATGTTTATTCATTTTATTATGTAATAATATCATTTTATAACAACTAAATTTTATATAGAACACAATAAAATTGATATATTTGACAAACACAATATTTAGCTAAATAAAAATGCTTTTAGCTTAACTGTTATGGATGACTAGCACCAATGGAAAAATATTCTCTATAAAAAAAAGATCATTAGAAATGAAACTTGAAATAACGAAAATGTTACGAGTGAAAAGTGCAAAAACGTATCCTAAACAGTACTAAGCGGGAAATAATGCACCATCGGCGCTGAAAGCGGGCGTAAACACCTTTGTTTATGAAGGAAAACATTCTGTGGGTGCATAGACAGGGTTACTTTACCATTCCATTCGCTTCGACGTTCTTATCACGGCCGTGGAAATGTTCTCAAGACTCGCCCCTTTGTTCAACTTAAACATATAGACTATGTTATAAGCGTCAGCGATTTATATCAGCTCGGTGTTTTTAACTAGCGGATCTGTATCTTCAAGTTTTATTTGAAGCGTTGCTGAATCATTTTTAGGTCAATGTTTTGAGATCTTCTCTTGAAATTTAGGTAATAATAAAAAAGTCATCTAGTTTAAATATTAAACTATTTTGAGTCTAAGCTTTGTACAATCCTGCGAAATCGAGAAACTAGATAATGGAATGGAGTGGAATGGAGGATGGGATTTCCTTTCGTTTGATTGTAATATTATTTTATTTTGAGTTTCAATAATTCTTGTTTAGCAAACTCTCTCCGCTTTTGTCTTAAACCAAACCGGAAAAACTTATGTCAATATCAACTTTTTATTATTGAAAGTATTTATATTATTTCACTTTGTCTCCTTAGAGTTTCTGGAAAGTTTTGGCGGTTTAATACACTTAGGGTGGAACGTGTCGCGAAGTTTCCACGGGTTTGTTTCAATCATCTTTTTACTAACTTCCCTCTTTATATTGAAAGTTTTCTTTTATTTTTACATATTTAAGGGAATTCCCTTTTTTATCTGATATTCCTGCGTAGGATATCTTTTCAATAATCAACTGTCCCTTTTTTCTTATTTACTGATCTTCCATTAAAGTATGCTCTGTTCAGACAAAGCATATCCATTTTAATTATCTATAAAGCAGACTGATTAACATTCAATCCACGACAGCTTGTTAGATCTTAGTACTGATTAATTTTGCTGAATGTGTACTCCAAAGTTGTGTCGTACGAAACATTGTTTAACCTATAAAGTCCTTAGATTTGACGAATTCAGCTACCAATAATTAACTGTTTCACCATTATGTTTATACAATTAAATTTAGACAAACAATCACTACATATTATATAACGACTTGTGTCTCTCTGTCTGTAAATGATAAAGTGGTTGATAAGAAAGGTTTAGGTATATAATTTCTTAAGGTATTTGTGTAAATGATTTGAAATAGAGCGACAATTGTTGAAAAAGCTAATAAAAATATATAAAAAAAACCTTATGTTGACCCATGCGAAGCCGTTACTACATTTATAATTAAATGATCACAGTTAAGAAACTATAACGAAAAGAGCACATACCTTTTAGTAAAAAGTGAGCAATTTCAAAGCTATAAAGATCCCTTTATTTTAGCGTTTCGTCCGTGCTTTCTAAAATCTAGTTTCCACGTATCGTATCGTATTGTTTTCGTTTCAATTTCAAACTAGGTTAATGCAATTACTTAAACTAAAAAAACAGTTTGATGGCAATATATCCAATTTTAGAATTTTATTGTCTATTTAAACGAAGTCAAATCGACCGAACAGTAGTTTCGGTTTCATGATTCATTTAACGGTTTGAGGTTTACCAATGCGTTTAGAGTATTCACGCATTAATTGCAATTATGTGTTCTTTACGTATATACAATAGAGATCATAATTCAATACATTATATATATCCATATACTCGTTTTATTTGAGAGAATTAGAAGGATTACTGTTGTATCGTATAAAGCAATGTTTGTTTGTAATTTTCCGCTCATAAAAAACTTAGTTACATTGTATTCAATGAAATTTATCATTATTTTGATAAAATGGAATAAAATATTTGACCATTTGCAATTAAAAATCAAGTCTAAGCGAAGTAGTTATCAAATTTTATATGATTCCACGTCGTCAAATCATAAATGTAATTAACCACACTATAATCCCCATTAAAATTAAACAGTCAATAGCGGAAACCGCGGTTTAAATCCAATCAAAATACTATTTAAATTTCATACAGCCCATACACAATATAGACCATCAATAGCCCACGGTCTTGAATGGGCTTTTTACAGAAAAGCTCGCATTGTGGGCGGCTTAAAGGGTTTCGCGACAATACAGCCCGAGTTTAATTAACCGGAGCTTAAAGCTTAATTGTAAGTGCAGTTAAGCTCAGTAACACGTGTCGGAGTCTCTCAGGGCGGCCTCCAAAACCGTTGCCTTACAATTGATATAATTTTTTTGTCGTCCGTTTCAATTGTAAATGGATTTGAATAATTTTAATCGTATTTACATTTACATTTATCAGTTTAGAGTTTAAAGGATATTGAAAACAGTAGTGGAAATATTTGAAAGAAACAATTATCTGATAGGGAGGCGTTTGGAAGAAATCGCTATACATTAAAAGTATTAATATAGACAATAGTCCATAAAGGACTGTATGAATTGTGATGAAAATTTCGAAAAAATCTAAAACTGTTTTTGGCATTGTTTTAAATTTGAAACAAAACTTTGTACGATGAGCTCTGTACCAGCATCTGAAGCTATTTTCCAAACATCGGTAACTATTAGAAAACTTCCCCGCGCCACTTATCTGAAACACGCAGCATCAGGACCACATCAGCCGCCCAAACCTCCGCGGCTTATTTACCGCCGCAAGCAATTCACGAGAAAACCAAACAACAATTACCACACAAAAACAAATAAGAGGAAAAATCATTAGGGGAGCGAAGGGATGATTACAAAGGAAAACATGGCGTTGTGGAGTGGAGTCATTATGTGCCGATTGTTCAGTAGTTTGCACGCGAGGGTAGCTGGTTCGACAATGGAGCTGGTGAGACGCCTGTCGCCTGTCAAACAAGGGTCGAGAGCGAATATGTTTTGTTTATCGCGACCCTGCAATGATCGGGAAGGATTGCTGTTGTATTGATTGTGACGGCTGAAGAACGAAAGAACGCTTACAACTGCTTCTGATGTACGCGCTCAGTTTCACTGTTTTTGTCTTCAGGACGATATTTGTAGTCATAACCCTTTTAAAACTCAATTAGATGATACAGATATTACGTATACTTGTGATGTTTTAAAGATATAAGAAAACAGCTCGTATTTCATTGCATAAAAATATATTCTTAGGTATAAGTTCATCTTACTTCTAAATAAGGGAATATAACAAATCAAGTAAATTAAAATTTCAGCTTTACATTTTTTCCAGCACACGTACGTTTAAAACACTTTCTGTAATGTAGTTTTCAAATATAAATACTAGTAAAAAATAAAGCATTACAAATAGTTTACGATGCAATTGTTTTAAAAATAACTTGCAAATATATAAAGGCATTCGTACTAATTTGGGATTTAGAAGTATTTACCAAAAAAGAGCAAGCGGTAGATAATTACATTGGATCCTACATACAGCGAGCTTTAAAACAATTAATTAGGGTCCCCCAATCCCCAATAATGATAAAACCAGAGGCAAATCGGAATCTAGACCCGATCTCATTTAAATAACACCAGTAAAAATCGTATTAGACATTCAATTAGCCGATGCAGCGGCGGAAGTTCGGAGGAAGCTCGTTAGGTAGCCTATCTGACACTTTGACGCTAATGCCATCGTGTGCCGCATAACAATGTACCTACACGCAGACATCCCTCTAGGTATTGATATTCTAGCGATCGTCCAAGTACATGCTGTACGCCATGATAGGACTGAAAATATGAAAACTCTTGAAAACATGGCAACACATACACCGACTAATTAAAATGATCTTAACTTATGGCAAGTACTGATCTTACGTGTTTATGGCAAAGTTTCAAGTATCATTTCAGAGATACATACAACGATGACACATTAAGAAATCTATCGTAAATTAAGAAAGGTCAAGATAGTCGTAATTATCGTTTAGAAAAATGCCATATGGGATAATATTTTTCGTATCCAAATAAACCATACCAATTTTTTACATTGATCAATTACTGAAAATGTTTGTATTCTCGTTACTAAATATTCTGAACCAAACCAGAGTACAATCTGACGTTTGATTTGAATCTGAAAAAACACCGATACATTAAAATATACCATCATTCAGATAATTCGAAACCTTTATTTATTTATTGATTAACATCGAAATATAAGTCATGGATCATTCATTCGCGATTCCATTCCCATTCGTTCGAAAGATAAGCTTTCAGCTAAGCGGGAGTAAGCTGACCAACGTCTACAGTTCCTGAATTATTTATGCCCTCGCGTTCCGTTACATTGAATAGCTAATGACGTGTGCCCGAGCGCATATTTGCTGTTAGTTAATATTAATAACCCCGGATTGTCTGCCCATCGTCTCGGCCGCCACGTGAATGTCATAGCAATTGATTGTAGGTTACAAGTGCATCCTGGAAACGGATTAGCAGTATGCATAAATAAATATTGTTTGTTTGTTAATTCATTTCTCTGGAAATCTAAGGTTCCCATAAATTGAAGTACTGTTAACGCGTGGAATTATTCCATTAGACATCATGGCTCTGTTTGTGTGGTAAGCTAATCGCTGTCTTCGTGAGTTCAACGTAATTCGATTTAAAATATTTGTGCGCAATTCTTATTTACAATTAGATACTCCGGATTAAATGAATTAAATGTTCATACAGATCGTACCTACATGCGGTAATGTTAAAAATAGAAGCAATAAACTGTGAGGCATATAATGAACAAAATAATAGTTCACAGCGGGGCACAGACCACATAGCATGCGCACGCGTATATTATTTTAGGCCATTTCGCTGTGCAGCCTTTTATTACTACTCCTTTGTGATTTAAGAACTACGAACTTAAATTAAATGATTTTTGAAAGGAATTTGTATAGTGTTCTTATAACTTAAATATTAATTTGGGTTGTTGGATATTTTCCTATTCTAAATCCATACCGATATACAATACATAGAAGACTGGTTATCGATTTCTTTTTTGTCATGTTATAATAACAGTAACTTATAAAAATCCAAATCAATCGTTGCGGTGATTGTGATTCCGTATAACAACTTAGGAGATTTGTTGAAATCATTTAATAATATTTACTCTAGACACAAAATCAGAACTGTACTTGAAATAATAATGAAAATAGAGAAAAATGTAATTCAAACCGCTCAGCAAACAATGTGTACTGGAACAAAGATCCATCAGACCCTGGCAATATGCCGTCGTTCGCGCGTCCCCCTGCGAAGGGTTGCGGCCGACGGCTGAGGGCTGCGGAGCGTGCCGGCTCCGGTTACCGCCGTACAATGGTAACCGTATCGCGAGCCGGTGTTATTGCAACACAATTACTTCTGATTAGCTATTGAATCGCGCTCTATTTCTGCGACTTATGCTTCTAGACTCCCGTGCACTCTCAATGAAAACAAACGCCGTTTAACGGGTTTGTTTGTCAAACAACTATCGCCGAATAGCTCCGATCATACTTGTAAATGTCATGAATTTAATTGAGAATTCTATTGTATTGAATGTTGAAAAAGATTAACTACTGAGTTTCTTGTCGGTTCTTCTCGGTAGAATCTGCTTTCCAAATCGGTGGTAGCTTCATATAGTTGTTAAATGACGATTCAAAAGTGCTTGTAAAAACCTACTTGAATAAAGTATATTTTAATATTTTGAAAAAACTGGATCGCCAATGATATTAAGGCTTCATCATAGTCTCAGAAATTTACGCCCTCAGTATGTCGATTAAACAAAGAAAAGGGCATCGAATGTTCTACATTTATTTCAATCTTTGCGACCAAAGTATTCATAGAAATGAAGAAGATAACTTTGCGAGATATATCGTCTTATCAGAGAGGCTTCGGTCGTCCATTAATACTTGCGTAGCTTAAAATAAATTTCGCGATTCAATCGACAAAGACAAAAGTTATCTTATTAAGCACCATAGACACCCACACGAATTTCCCACATACCGCAGATTAAAAATCCTTCCAATAGACTGTACAGATTATCCCTAATGATAGCCGCCAGCAATAAATATGGCGGCCAAGATGGCGGAGATAGCGGGTAAAGGACGCTTTGATTGAACGCACTGGACATGTTAGATAAACGATATTTGCATATTAAATAACAATATTAATTTTCTCTTAGTTTTACATTAAAGTTTATCGCTTTAAAGCGCTCGAGCGAGCGACGGTCAGCGACGTCTGGGAGGTTATTTAAGCGAAATCTTATTATTACGTTTCTTGATACAATGTTTTTAATTACGTTAAAGAACAAAATTGATTTATAATTAATACCATGCTTAGGATAGATGAAAACATCGTGAGAATGCACGGGGATATCCTTGGATATATCTTCAATCAATTTTATTCACAAGGTAAAGAAAAGTAATCCTAGAATAAAGCTATTAAATCACTACTTGTATTGGCAATTCGCTAAATTAATTTTAATTCATAATATCCAAAAAAAATCTTACTTTTTTTTAAATATTTAAACCAAAGGTAAACATATATATTAAAGTCTATTTTATGTGAGTTTAATTGGTCGTTTTTTCATAAAACCATACATTATTCATAAATTTTATAGGCGCCACAAATAATTAACACAAAAAATATAAGATACGCGTCAGCAATCGATGTTATTACACGATAAGAACATCTCTATCGACACATGATAGTGTTGTGAATTGGGTCAGCACTACTTTAAAAAAAAATACAAACATTCGAATCGCGAAATTGATAAGTTATCGAACGACGAAAATGTTTTCATGTTTATAATACATGTGTGTGTCTGTCACGTGTTTGTGAGTTATGGTGTCCTTTCCCATGCGGTCGACGACCCATAGGCGCCTGCGCAAGTTAGGATTAACATCACGGACACCATAAAACTGTGGTGACATTATGAGTGGATCGAGGGACCATAAACGTTGACCTTGGACACTTATGACGGTAATGAGAATCGTATGTCTGTCTGTACTACGAAATAGCGTGACGCTTATTACACTTCGAATTATTAATATAACATAACTATGACGTATCTTATTTGGAATATTTGAACAAATAATCTTACTCCGCATAAATTTATATGCTTGTATGTTTATATATTTAGGCAAAAACAGAAAGACTTAATTATAAATTCAGAAGTACATAACATCTCAAAACACCATAGACATATATGCTAAGCTATATTTTTAAGTCGCACGAAATGGCCTTAAAATACTTGTGAATATAATAATGGTGATTATAGATAATCTTTTTGTATAAATTCGTAGTACATACCCTCGTGAACATATTATCTATTGTAAGTCATTTGATACTCATCGTCAAAGAAAGCTGTAATCCAACAAGTAAATATACATACCTATTCTGTAGTAGTTATTATAATCCAACAACTTGAACTAGTACGATTACAATAAGTAAGTAATAAGTTACGAAACTCGCTAAATAAATTTTTTTTAAATAATATTTATCTTAATATAAATCTTTTGTATTATTAAGTTCAGTATAATCAATTTTATAGATATTTTAATGGCTGTTTAACAAGATGAAATCTTGCAAATCAAAATAATTAAAACTACATTAATTCCGCAAAAAATATATGCCCTAATTAGTGTATGTTGTTTATTAATTAAATACATATGTATGTTGTTACGGTGATTATTTGATAAAAGTACCTGATCAGTTTCTTGCCGGTTCTTATCAGTTGCTACCACATTCAGATCGAACTGAACTGAGTTATACATTAATGATCATTTAAATTTCTCTGCAAAGGACCACTTAAGTATAATAACAGTATGATTTTTGATAAGATATACCTTAAACATGAGGAATATTCTAGAAATTATTTTATATAATACTTCTTGACTTTCGTGGAGGATATATTACACATATATATGTATTTAGCTGACTTATCTTTATATCTAAAAGTTTCTGGTCGATTCCGAACCGGTATAATAATTTTTACTTAAAATAGTTCTTTTAAAGTATGTATTTTATTATAATGGAACGCCTATTATATTGTTACCTATATGTTGTTTTTTTTTTTAATTTGATTCATTAGTTTGATCGTGAAAGAGCGCTAGAGAGACAGATAGAGTTCCTTTCACATTTATAATATTAATTTAGATTATTTTTTATTAAACAAAATACTTTAAAATACCTAAGTATTAATAAAAAATAATCTTGTGCATTAAATACATGTAAATAATATTTAAAAGAGTCAAGTTACGTTGAAGTACTAGTCTTAGGACATTTTATAAATAATGTAATACAAACATAAATGTTTGTACCGGAAGTATGTCGTAACTTAAATACTTTTACTCATATCCATGCGCGTCACGACGGACGCCATATTAAAAATATGGCGCCTAATGACAGGTTTTCGCGGTATAATTTATAGCTTCACAATCGATTGAATATTATTTGTAAATGTTAAACGTTTCTTTAATATTAAAACATTAGCGTTTTTTTGTATGAACGGTTTTCGTTTTACGATATCATTTTTTTTATCTATATTAATATTATAAATATGACAGTAACCCTTTCTGTCTGTTTGTCGCTCTTTCACAAACAAACCGCTGAATTAAGTAAAGTAACAGCCTGTAAATTTCCTACTGCTGGGCCAATGGCCTCCTCTTCTATTAAGGTTTGGAACATATTCCACCACGCTGTTCCAAAGCGGGTTGGTGGAAAGCACATGTGGTAGAATTTCAATGAAATTAGACACATGCAGGTTTCCTCACGATGTTTTCCTTTACCGTCGAGCACGAGATGAATTATAAACACAAATTAAGCACATATATAGTGGTGCTTGCCTGGATTTGAACCCGCAATCATCGGTTAAGATGCACGCGTTCTAACCACTGGGCCATCCTGTTGACGGTCGCTGAATTGAATTTGATGAAATTTGGTATAGAGCAAACTTCAAGGGCTATTTTTTTTGACAACCAACACTTTAAAATGCGAGTAACACCGCGGGCACACACACACACACGTCTTACATACATATATACTTTTAGTAATTAATGTAATGAATACTATTATAATTACAAAAATAAAATAATAGTTTAACGGAGTACATTCTAATTCAACCCTTTCATAAAAGTAAGGAATACTATTCAGAAATTAATAAAAGAACAATAAAGGGCATGGAAGTTTGTTCGATATTTAAATTATTTTGAATTTGGAACGGCGCGTGCGCACGATCGAGTTTCCGAACGCCAGGTGGGAATAGAGTCGTTGGAGTTTCGAAATACGAATTCGCGTACACTCGTTATTGAGTTAGTTATAGCTTTTAACTTTAGTCGTTATAATTATACTCATATTTAAATAAACTGTTTTGCGTGTTAAGAAATATATATTAAATATAAATATTCAATAAACTAAACATTACCGTATAGAGTCACGTAAAACGGTTTTAACATTTTTCAGAAAAAAAACAAAGCTCTAAATTTTACATTACCGCCTATTTCTGGAGCGTTCTATCAAACGTTCCAAGATGGCGGAACCCATTCCCGCTAAAAGTGGCGGAATAAACAAACAGACGAAACAAAAGAACGCTACATTAAGACGTATGACCTCTTTCAAGATGACACAATAGTAAACTCTCATTTGGGAGGATTAATGGTAATGGAAAAGTCGAGTTCCCTCCCCCCCTCCACTCCTCGCCTCCCGGGGGATGGACATCGACTTGGACGAAGCTTATCGGGGTATCTTTGACGTCATAATTTACGTTCTCATGGCATATTTTGTTGGAACTGTTTTGAAGATGTTTTTTGGTTTATGTAAGTAGGTATTACTCTCCGCGAAATTGGTCTCGCTAGCGTCGAATTGGATGCTGTAGCACACTGATAGTTCGTTCTCTTATCTGTACTTAAATTATGGAGTTACGCAGTTCTAAAATATCTTAACTGCCATCGATTACATGAAGTTATTTTTAAAACAATATTTCGCAAATGTATCCAGAAAAAAATACCTTTATATAATCCTTAAATCTTTTTTTTTATGGTATAAGTTGGCGGTCGAGCATATGGGCCACCTGATGGTAAGTGGTCACCATAACCCATAGACAATGACGCTGTAAGAAATATTAACTATTTCTTACATCGTCAAAGCGCCACCAACCTTGGGAACCAAGATGTTATTTCCTTTGTGCCTGTAGTTAATCTTAGGTATATTGAAATTACAAGGAACGACAACAGGATACAATACCGCCACTTCACCTGGGTCACTATATTCAATTGATTCGCTTTGGTTACTAATATAATTGTCTAAATGATATTTGAATTTTTTGACTAATATTTCAATAATTAATTATATCTGTGGAAAAGTTGGTAGGATGTAAATTATTCTTGGTAGACAAATTTAGATATACTCTACATAATAGATAAAGCTGACACATAACGAGATATAAAACAAACTGAAGCTGTTGTCCAAACATTTAGATTGTCATGAAATAAAGACACACACAACCTAACAAGATAACGTAACACACAATAAACTGGGATAATTCGTTGGAGGTTATGAGGCAAATATAAAAAATATTGCAAAATAAAGCAACAGATTTATGATGCAAAACTATGTTTCTATTTAGCGGATTTTAAACCCAGTTTAATCAAATTCGATTCAGTAATA
This sequence comes from Vanessa cardui, assembly GCF_905220365.1. Lineage (NCBI taxonomy): Eukaryota > Metazoa > Arthropoda > Insecta > Lepidoptera > Nymphalidae > Vanessa > Vanessa cardui. The sequence continues at coordinate 1,270,127 of NC_061142.1, read as the reverse complement.
GTAGAATCATGTAGTTTTCTACCAGTGAATAATTAAAATAGCTGTATTAGTTCTGGAGATTAGATTATATTATATTAATAACTAGCTACCCGCCCCGGCTTCGCATGTATGCAATGCTGATACCTATGAAGATTTTTTCTGGTTTCTTTAGTATATTGTCAATGTATTATATACAAAAACCCTTCCTCTCGAATCTGTCTATTTATTAAAAAAAAACATCGCATATTAAAAAAATCCGTTGCGTAATTTTAAATATCGAAGCATATATAAGGACAGACAGTGAAAAGCGACTTTGTTTTATACTATATATACCTATGTAATAGTATATATTGATTGCTAAAATAATAATAATGTTCTGTGACGTCATAGATCCGCCATATTCCCACGTCATCTGACACCAGGCGTGATACTGTTGGTAATTGCGACCGACTCTGACTGCTCTTTTACCGCCTACAGCGATACAAGGAGGGTTGTGTCTTACTCGAATAAATAACGCTTCATATCATAATTTAATTTACAATAATGGCACGCTTTTGTTATTTAATTGGTGGAAAACTGTTATTATTGAATTTCTATATAAATTGAACTTATTTTGACTAGTAAATTTGTCATAAGCAAAGGTCATATTTGTACGTTATACCCGTGTTACTTAAGTCATTTATCAATAAATGCTGTATATTTATATCGTTTGCGACTAATAACAGTGATGAGTCACACGACTCTTGAATAATGACATAACATTTTTTTCCCACACATCTCTATCTCGGTAACCGCAAAAAACTTTCACTCAAATCGCAAACGGTGCCCCGCCTCTTCCAGGAACCGAACCCATGACCCACACTGCGAAATTACTATTTCACGAGCGAACCCCGCCCTTAAAGCAAAGATGTTAATTTAAAAAAAAAAAAAACATTTGAAAATAATTGTTCTTGTGTGAAGTGTCTAACATTGTTCTTTTTCATTATAAACTCTTTTAATAAAAAAAAAACAAATATTAAAAAGAAAGCATGCAATTTAAAATTGCAATGATAAATACCTCAAAATCATATTTAGTACTTTTTTATCTATATCATTCAACATCGCGTGTCTGTGTCACTTATCAGAAACTATTGGAAAATAATTACAACAAAAGGTGTTATTTTGACGATCGTTAGCCAAATGGTGACTGACAGCATTCGCTAACGATACAAAATTATGCCCCGTCCTGTCCGTGGATAAACAAAATTATAACAATAAAAATAAAATTACTCGCGAACCGAAGTCACATTTGATATACACATATGGTGTGAACGCATTAGCAGGAACGCTTCCTGCGACTATAAAGGACCTTTTAAAAAAATAAACTTCAAACCGTACAATTTTGGAACGACTCAGACACAAAATTACTTGCCTGTCATTCGTATTAATAAAGCAAAATGTCGTAAAAATATATTTATTTACAAACGAATTTAAACAATTTGTATATTTTACGTTACGGCATTAAAAGCGACGTAAATAAGGAAAGTCACACGAAATTGGAAACATGTGTTCGATATTCAAATTTGGGAATAGACCTGAGTATCGTCAGATTCCGATTGGTGTAATTGAAAGTGGCGGCGGACATCTGTTCTAAATTCAAATTCGCCGTCTGTTCGGTTTCTTTAATGATTATTGAAATTGCCAGTTGTGTTATGCGTGTTCTATTTTTGAAAGGAATTTCTCGGACCGAGGCGTCATCAAACACGCGGCGTTTGGAAAGTCGCACTAGCATAAATCTATTGACAGGTAAACAGGTACACAACATACAAGTGTATTTAAAAATATAAACCTCATTAAATATTATATACTTTTGAGTTAATATATTTCTATTTTCAAGTAATTTCTATAATCGAACGAAATAATTACATGTGATTGTGACAATATTGGCTTAGATTTTATTCAAAATGCCTTCTAAGCCCACGCAATGAATTAATTTTGTTATTGCGTCGGCAGCGTTTTTTTTTATTTGAAACAGTTCGGACATTTGAAATTAGCTTACGGCTTACGGCATTGTAATCTCTAAGATATTCAATTAAGCCTCCATTATTTTAAATTAAAACAATCCTCGGTCGTAATGAGACACCTAACGATCGTTAGTGCTCGCAATCAATTTAGCGGTATATGAACAGCAATTAAAGATTTTTTTTGGTTATTACAGCACGACTCCCATGGGGGAGTTGTGTGATTATCAATCAAAACTAAGATACGAAGCAATTTTTTCAACTTCATTGATGAGATTACTTCAAACAATTGCAATTAAATAATTGAGATCATTCAGCTTAACTAAAGTCATTAGTTGCGCTGAATTTAATTCAAACATTTTTTTCTTAAAAACGCTGTAAGTATGAACGTAACTTTATTAAATTACTTGAAATATCTTAGCTTGCAGCAAATTCTCAATAATTAGTTAAAAAAATATTAAATAATAATAAAAATAAGTGTTTAAAATGACAACAAATAGTCAAATTACGAGTGGAATTGGCGAATCACGATAATGGAATAATTTGAGCGTATCGTCGGCCATTACCCGGGGCCAGGTGTCGTGTAATGGCGGACTGGCGTGCGCCCGCGCCTCATTACCTGCGACTTGCGAAACAACGGAAATTGTGAACCTATTTGTCTATGGCGAGAAATTTACTGTGTGTGATCCTTTTTGAAAGGAAATTGGGCAAATTTGTAGTCATTCAGTATCGCCTTGAACCTTGGTTTATAAGCTGTACTCCGTAAGCCACATATAATATGGAGTAAAACGCACAACAGCATACTGTAATAATATAGGTATTATATATTGTATATCTTAGTGTCAGTATGCTAGGGTACTTGTATCATTATCAACTGATCTACTTCCTTCTATTGATTTTAAGCAATGCCCCCAAAACTGATCGTTTATGTCCCTTTGTCAACAGAGACCGCCGTCGTCGTCGTTGTCCTATGGTGGTGCGGTAAACGATGATGTCCGCTCCCCGGGCTCCGGCGGCACCCCAGGGCCCCTCAGTCAGCCCCCGCCGCAGACCCTCGACGCGACAGATCCAGGTAAGCTTTTTGACATCATAGTGATATCTGCTGGTTCAGACATATAGACGAGATATTACGAGACATATAATTTTAACGATTTTTTTCAATAATGTCGATAATAGAGCCTGTACTTTGTCAAATACTACTACATCTTTCTAGTTGCAGTAGAAGTACTAATTACTAAAATATCTAATGAAATTCAGTAAAGGAGGACGTACATGTATGTTAGTTTCGCATGGTAGTAAGATCTTTATCATCCAGCTTTGAAAGGTTTGAACCTTTTTGGACAATGATTTAATGGACGGAGCTGATTCGTCGAAGCGATCTATGATATAGTTAACAAATGTAAAATGATAATAAGGGCATAAATGGTTTTTCAGTAACCGAAAGGTCGATTAATGCAAATATACAATGCAATCACACAACGCAACTACGTTTACCAACTCATTTGCATCGAAATTATAAACTTCATGTGATACAACAGCGTATAAATGCTGTCGTAAAATGGCCGACAGTGTTCAGTAGGAATTAAAGGTCAAGGGTCGGGTGTGTGACAGGTTTTTAATGAGCCGTTGTCAATAGGGCGTGCTACTCCTACGCCGCGTCTCGTACCTAACAATTAACATGTCCACACTCCGATCTAGATCCGACGCGATACGTCAACACCCGTCAAGAGCCAATTTAAAACTGACAGGCGCACATCGTCGCGTCACAATCTCGTGTCACCTTCTCCTTCCACAAAGGAAACAGTTGAGAAAAATTTGTAAAAAGAACGCAGTGAACTCTCAACGCGCGCGCTTGTCAACGTTCAGAAATCAGTCGCGAGCATCAGAATCACTCGTCGCACCGCGGCCACATGTGACGTTCTGAATCTCGATCGATTGTCATGTATCTTTCGTACGGAAATGACGGATGAGTGCGTATTGAATTGCCAGTTATGACGTTTCGGTTCCACGCCGGCGGCGACTACAATAGGTATTGAAATGAGGCGGACGACAGGATTGTGATGCATGTATCGGCGACGCATCTCTACCGATTATCGCTTTCATATGCCTATGCACTGGGTAATTTGTGTGGGATTACATTGTGTATTATTCAAAATAGCTCCGTCGCGCGTTTGAATTTAAAAAAAAAAAAACGTGTAAAGGTGTGATTTCACAAAAGACGCAATCACTGGCAGGCCTTTTGACAGCTGTCAAAAATGGCGAGCGTGTTGGCGCGAAAAACTAACAAAGCGTCAGTGATTTTATTTTTTTAACATTTTCACATTTTTCGTGGAAAAATTATGCTTTCGGCACACGTTTGTGTAATTGTTTGGTTTGTCGTACGGTTTTGTTGGCGTGACCGTTGCAGAATGAACTAAATTGAATTTTGGTGAACCGGGACAATGATTCGTAAATGTCAAGGAAAAAATAAACTTTTATAATAAAACAGATACAAAAATCCTTTTGTCGTTCAGTACGTCACCGAAAACTGTTAACGAGGCGTTTTTTACGATAAAAGCTAGCGGTTAATTCGAATGAAACATTAGTAGGCCCTCAGTCCTCATCCAATGGAGTCACTTGACCCAGCGCCCTTGAGTCGTAAAGGGCTAACTTCAGCCCGTGAATTATTCAAAATTCCAAAATTTCCCTATAATTCAATCAAGCCACGTTCCCTCGTCCCGGGGGAGGGCGGAAGGGGGGATGATTATTTGCGAATTTAATATTAATTAACTGACGTGCTCGGCCCGTAATTGCGTTTTTCAATTACATCTGACAATTATGCGATGAAATTCGGATGAGCCGAGATGATTCGACTAATTGTCTGCCGGAGAGCGTTTTTTGTGTACATAATTCACATAGGTGCCCACATCGCGCCGTGCAATCGGCCATAGTTCGTGTAGTAATTAAGGTCGCCATTTTGATGACTTTTATAATTGACCGAATTAATTTTAAACATTATTTTATTAGAACGCAACTCGATTTTGTAATAACGTTTTTTAACTAAATATGCAATGCTCTTGCTAACCTAACGTTAAGCATGAAACGAAACTGGTAATAAAATTCAGTATTATTTTGCGCTTAGATAAATTAACTCCGAAAAAAATTCAGTACGAGCGTGCATTATTCCGAAACCCGAAACTAAATTCGTATACAATTATCGCGTTATCGGGGCGGTAGGGGGCGAGATACCAAATAAAATTATCACAAGTTTGCTTCCATTCTCGTCATAACTCCCCCACTCGTCACAAACACCCTCACGAGACCTGTGTTGGTATGCCGAGCACGCGATGACCGCTCGTCTTGTAGTTCCGAGTCATTTTTAAATCGCTTAACTCGTAATATTACTTCTTAAATAACTATTACGCGCTCATATACGAACAATGTTATTTTATGTGAGTAAACCGAGCTTTTGTACGCGGCCATATATCTAGGTGTGAATATTGTTGCATTGAATATACTAATATATAACGCTCATGAGTTTCTCCGATTGATAATTAAAGACAAGTGCATAAAGGTGATAAGTAACATTTTGTAAAATAATAATTTTATGTCACACCACCTTCATTTATGACATAAAATTGTTGTTTTGAAAATGTTACATAGGACCTTATCACAGTCACTCTCCATCCATCAATCGGTTCTCGATTCCTTGACACTCAAAATCCGAAGGCTGCCAAGACTTGAGGCCCAGGACTATTCGTTTTATTTATATTCTGATGAATGGGTCACGAGAAAATGGCAATGACTTATCACTAGCTGATTTAGCTTGAACGCAGGACGTTCAGAGTAGCATCCTGGTACATTTTCAGGCAAATCGACCACCGTGTGGTAAGTGATCACCATTGCCCATAACCAATGCGTCACCAACTTTGGCTTAGACGTCTATTGTGCCTGTTGTAACATTGACTTATTCGACCTTTAAACCGGAACACAACAATATTAAGTATTGCTGCTTGCAGAATAACAACAACAACAGCCTGTAAATTTCCCACAGCTGGTCTAAGGCCTCCTCTCCCTTTGAGGAGAAGGTTTGGAACATATTCCACCACTGTTCCAATGTGGGTTGATAGTTGAACTAATACCTAACCGAGCCAATATAGCGCTACCAAGTAAAATCGTCAGTGATCAAAACAGCGACTGTTTATAATATAATTATATTACAAGTTGCCAGATCTCGTCCGTCACGCGACTCTACAAATAAACGGAACGAAATATTTGGAATCGATTCGCCTTTTCCACGGTTGTCACTGCGTCCATTTTGTTTAGCATTTATTGATTTTCTACACTAATTGTAAAACTGGTCATTGTTAGTTTATTGTAACGATATCGTTCGAAGCGAGACTACGTCCTCGGTGACTTATGTTACCATCTAGAAACAAAATTATATCGAATATTTATTTTATAACACATGTATAAACTTTAAACAATAGTGAAATACCTTAAAAAAATCGATTAGGTATTATACTGTATTATATTAGGTATTATTATCGACAAAACTATTTCTGTAGTAAGCAAATAAGAAAACATATACATTACCTTCAACTACAGCATTAATTTTTATAAATTTACGACAGTTTTAAATATTAGGTAATTGCAGTCCGCGATTTCGTTATAAGTAAAAGTAACAGACTCTAAATTTCCCACTGCTGGACTAATGGCCTCCTCTCCCATTAAGGACAGAGAGCTTGGAATATATTCCAATCTGTTATAAGTATATACGAATGTCTGTATGAAAAGAATAAGTCGAATGAAATAAGGGTTTAAAAAAAATTACCAAATAAAGTGTCGTTAGATCATTAATGTAATTTCATATAAGAAATCGTATACGACGTGTGATGGAACATTTTCAAGAGTAAAATTCCCGCCATTTTAGACTCACATTGTCATTATGGACATCTAGGAACATACCCCATCTCGGCTGCTAACAAACGCAATTCGGACACTCGATATCATCCATAGCCAATAAAGCAACCCTTAGGGAACCAAACTTATCAATATTTCGAGCACAAAATTGAAAATTACCGGCGCCGAGACTTACATAACTCAAAGATATCGAAACCAATATAACATTAGCTGTACTTTATCCCGCTGCTTCCCATCGGTTTTCACGTCACGCACAAGCGCACTTACTCTAAATGTAATCATAAAATTGTTCTTAATAATTCACGCGAGAGCGGGACGGATGACGTCGGAACGGGATAGTGTTTGGGATTATTAAATTCTGTGAATGCTCACTTTGTATCTAATATTCGAACGTGTTTAATATTAGATTAGTGAGGGGCGCTACCCCGGGCCCCGGAGGCGTGGTCTCTTCGTGATAGATTCGCGTTACCTACAGGTTTTCCACGAATTATGATTGGTTGACGATTCTCATTTGGTAATGGAAAACCTAAGACGCATCGCGTGTCTGTTACGGAACGAAAAAGTGACTTGTCAGCTTGTTATGTTCTAAATCAATCGTCCCGCATGTATTTGCGCTCTATTTTCGTAAACAATCTATATTAAGTAAAGTAACTCTATCTGTCTGTATATCACTCTTTCACGACCAAACTGAACCGAATTTGATGAAATTTCGTATGAAGCAAACTTGAACTCTAAGAAAGGATAAGGGCTACTATTTTGCCTGACACAATATGAAAACCAATACCTTAAACCGCGGGCGATTACTAGTTTTATATATTGAGATAAAAATACTACTATTAATTAAATTAAAGTATTATCTACCCTGTTGGGTATCATCGAAATCCATCCAATAGTTTTCGTATTATTCGTATACATACAAACAAATGTTCAAGATTAGTTACAGAGTTATGAATGTAGTTCTTACAAAGATTCAATTTCTCAAAATATTATTCTTAAAATTAACAATGTGATACATAAACTCTGAATAAGAGTAAAATTAAACTGTACAAATGCAATAACTTATAATTGTAAAGAAAACCATTCATACATTCATTCAAAGGGAATGAAATCGCTTCACAAAAAAAATACAGATTTATCATCCATTTTTATTACAAACGCATCTTTCGTTCATAACACCGGTGCATTCCACGTTCGACTTTTTTATTTTTATTTCGTGTTATTAACATAAAATTAATTAAAAATATATTTTCTAAATCAAGTTATTGGTTGTAATATTTTCATTCAAATGAAACTTTAGTAAAATTTATTAATAGTTACTTAATTGTTTTATAATTGGACTGCTTTTAACATTGACCGCTGGGTCCTTCCCACTTTAATTTTTTAACCTAACTGCAACTCCAATGCATGTTGCTGAATATACATACAGTAGATCATAGATCGTGCATCTTAGCCGATGATTGCGATTTCAAACTCAGGCAAACACCAAATCATATCAAATCAAAATAACCACTATGTATATGTGCTTAATTTGTGTTTATAATTCATCTCGTGCTCGGCGGTGAAGGAAAACATCTTGAGGAAACCTGCATGTGTCTAATTACATCGATATTCTGACACCTGTGCATTCCACCAACCCGCATTGGAACAGCGTGGTGGAATATTTAGCAAACCCTCTCCCAGCAGTGGGAAATTTACGGGCTGTTACTTTTATTTTTTTAGTAGGTCTTCATCCAGTGTTTCGATTTGAATAGTGAGTCAGCCAGTGTAACAGTCACAAGGTGTATAACATCTTATCATGTCATATTATGATATATACATAGCTGAACAGGGAATAAACTTCCACATATAAAACTATTACCCCATCGGAGTTACAACAAAATTACAATACAGGGTGATTCCATTGTCATACCCTTTGATGTTCGGCGGCTGATCCGTGGTAATTGCCAGGATAATGCCTCGAGGGTTTGTCTGTTTGTTTGTGAATCAACTCTGGTGCTATTGAACTGTTTACACTGTTTGATATACATAAATATATTTCATAATGAAACTTTGAATAATTTTAAACAATAATATTTGTAGATATTGGATCTGCATCAGTTCTGAATTCAAAGTAATTAAGTTATATTCATTGAAGTATATTTTTCCAACTGTACAGTGTTGCCATGCTTTACAATGATAATAAAAGCAACTTTTTTTATACCATAGACAATACAACTCTCTTTCTTTATTCTTTAATCACACATAACGAATAGTTTGTTAGGTTATATTAACAAAAACATAATTCTACGCATCACTAACAAATGTCGAATCAAATTATTATATTCGTTCCAAAATGATCCTTATCTCTTTGAAAATAGGATTCATAGGAAATCACTGAATCCAAGTGTGACCGTGTGTATAATTTTTTTTTATCTTCAAAAGGGTGAGAATTACATTTGACGAACAAAAAGCTGTCAAAATGACAAAGTGATTCGTCATACAAATGACAGCTGCATGTTAGAAAGAGACAGATGATAGCGATAGAAAGGGATGGTAAATAATGCGTCGAACAAATCGACAATCATAACTGTCTTTTTGTTAATAGTTAAATCCTTTTATGTGTTTGTATATCTGCCCCATTACAAATAGTGTACAACCCTTTTGATAATATTCGATATTTGAAAATGTAATTGTGAATTTTAAATTTAGAACGTCTGCCTAAGAATAATAAATAGGTATTGTTGTAGCTTCGTAATAAATCGCTTCGAAAAATGTACTAAAGTTACAGGGAATTGTCGTTTCACAGTACTTGGTTGTCATCTCAAAATCTTTCTTCAAATCATCCAACACAATCAGATTTCACAAATAAACCCATTACAATACATAAGAATATACATATTCTACCCACTGCGCCTCCTCGGCTTTATAAAATAGGTTTGAAGCATACACAAACTAAAATTAAAAAAAAGTAAAATTTCACTTTATCTTTAAACACAGAAGCTAAAATTTTTTACAACAAACATAAGTTTCGTAAAAGAAACATTACATCTCAAAGCTCAGTAGTTTGACATGATAATACAATTTTTCTACTTGCATCTCATAAATATAATTACACACAAATTGTGTACTTTAAGCTACCGTGTATTTTATGAATGCGACCAATATATCTTGACCCTTCCGTTCCTCACTGAATCACCAATTTTCCACTTCGTCTAAGGTCTCACAATTTGGCTATGTTTTTACGCATTAGCATTTTTAAATTTGAAATATTTATTCAAGTAGCCTATTTTAGGTTGTTTGTCTGTCTGTGAAAGGGCCGCAAATGTGCCCAATATATCATTGTTCGTTTTTAAAACTACAAAGCAATTTTCTGTTCAAGCTCATTTACATACGGAATAGGCATTGAGAAATTACCTCCGAGAAATAACCTTTTCACTATATGTTAGCCTGGTACTTTATTCATAGACGTAGTTATAAGCTAGATTTTTAGGTTTCGTCTAAAAGTATTTTTAATCTATGTCTCTGCTATTTGAAATGCTCAAGTATTTCCGCTATGTTACTGAGGAATCTAATTTTCCAGCGTTTAGGCATCCGGCGCACTTGCAACTGGATGCCGCGCGTAACTGTCGTGCGTCTGAACCTTGCATAAGGCTGAATTACACTGAGTGTTGGCTATTAAACTGGCGCTAATGCAACATGGCGTCATTTACAAATTTAAATTAAACCATTAAATTTCGTTTTCCATTTTTAGATAAAGTAAAATGTGCGTAATGAATGTATTATGATAATCTTGTCCTGTTTACTCGAGAGAGATTAATTTACACATAATTATACATAAATCTTATAATCACAGACCATTGTTTTAACAGTTTTTGTATTTCATTAATTAACATATTTATAAATTATTAAATACCTATCGTGAACGTCTATTAATAAAATCTTTGAATTACAAATTTTACGTTACTTAAAATGTAGTTTGAAACGTATTTATCTTAATTTCAACGGCATATCTTTGACAATTGTATGACGTCGCATAATTATCATATTCATAAATCTCGAAATCATATTCCACGTGATGCCGGTGGTCTGATAGGCGAGTCGAATCCGACCGATCACCGTTTGTTTCTGCTTATATATCTTCTATAACACTTCTTCTTCGACGCAACATTGTCATCTCAGAACGCTTCGAGCGATTTTGGTATTTACTCCCAATAGAATACGTCTGACATTTCAACCAAACACAATTGGAACGAGTACGATAATATCTGGTCTAATAGAAGCAGCTTTGAACCATATATCGTTGACAATAGGAGAGTTTTTCGTTTGTTATTTAAATTTTTTTCAGCTAAATTTTCACGGTTTTTAAAATCATTGGAGCGTTTTTAGCAAGCCAGTCTTTGAGCACAAGACGTTGAACGCTGAATTAATTGGCTTCATTGTTTTTTTAGCCTTTGAAATGTAACGTGTGGCTCGTTAAGTTGATTTAGACATCGAATTAAACGAAAGTTTAAAACTGTTAGGTTTGTAATTTATACGTCGGGTAACGAGGTGGTCGGAGTCGCTGGAATTGTTCGACGAGGAATTCTCTAAAAATTTCATTATGTGTGTTTTTTTTTTATATGTAATATTCTCGTTTGAGATATTTCGGTTGCATTTAACACTTTCCGTCTTGTATACTCGACGCAAGCGTTTAACGTAAGCTGAGTAATTGAAATGAGCTCTATAGGCGTTAACTGGAGTTTATGTTAGTTGTACAAATCCGTTGTAGAATTATTTCAATTGTTTCCGGTATTAACAAAAAATAATACCATGAAACACAACATCGATATTTTTCCTTTAAATATAATTTATTTTAAAGACTTTATGGTATAGAATGAAGGACATTTACATTCATAATGGGCAGTTCGGCCAAAATCTGTCAGGAGGTGATCATGATCATCTTGATTAGTAAGACACGTCTGTCTACCAAAAGTACAATATTCAAACTCAATAGCAAACGGTTTGGAAAAACACAGGCAAAAACTAGGACACATTAATTTCTTACATAAATCAGAAAGAGAAGACGTACCTTCTTTATTAAAACATCAAATGATCTAACCCCATATACAATTTTATAATATTTGCATAAAATAATATGCAGGAATCTTTATTCCAATATTAGTTAAATGCATGCATATGCTGTAATTTATTCATGGAACCGTAGCCACACCCATCACGAGTTAACTTGTGTGATCGACAATAGAAATTAACATTATCGTAAGGGGAGGAAATATTTTGATTAAAAATTTACTCCGAGAGCGTGGGGTCACTTGGACCATGGCCCCTGACAGATGTCAATCTGGTGTGAACGGTGGATCCGCGTGTTGGTGGGGCACTGCTCGAGTGCCATCATGGTATATGAAGCTGTTTTTTTTCAAATGTGATGGTATTATTATCGCCCTGTTGTATATACAGGACAAATATTTATGTAAATTAAAAGTCACTCATATAGCAGATACGCCCTTACTTTTTAGTAGTTATATTAAAAACTGCAATTGGTTCTGAAAGGAAAGGAAATTATGGTAGGCTCATATTACGAGAAAATAAATAATTAACATTATTAAAATAACATAATTAATAAAATAGTATGTTTAGATTTTGTCCAACACCTAACGATTTCAAGAATTCATTTCCCCGCTTTTACTAAATAAAACAAAAATATTGGTAAAATGCGATAGTTTATTTTACATAGTACATAATTAATTACATAATATACCCATATATAATTTTTTATTTGAAGGCTATTTGATTGTAAATATTTACGACTGTTTACAGCGAACGTTGAAATATAGACATCTGATACAGTGTTTAATATCTCGAGTAATATTAATAGAATACTCAAGTTTATAAAACTTTCGAAGCCTTAAACAAAATATCGACCTTGGACCATTAATTTTAAGATAACACGATTAAGAAACACGACGGTTTTCCCATATTGATTTTCAGCATATCTTACATAGATGTTAGGCTTGTAACGATAACACTCACAAGACTGATATTTAAAGGTTATTTAGGAATACACAAACTTACATATATGTATGATTTCAAATCATTACACTCCTTTTTAGAGCAGTCGAACAATTAATAGACATGTTTTGTTACTGATTTTTAAATTAATTAAATGTATTGTTTATAGCAAATGTTCCACTGTTAGGCTAAGTCCTTCCCTTGTAAGGAGGATAAGATCTAATGTGGATGGAGCATATGCAGGTTTTCACACATTTTCCACCGGAAAATTCAGTGGCCCTTATTCAGTTAGCATTTGTCATGTGTTGTGGGCTGGATTTGTAGATTTAATTATATGCGTCATTTGATTGGTTTGGCTAGATAGATTAGTTGATGATATTCTTACTGGTTATTCTTAATAAAATTTTCATTCCTGAAATGATTCAAATTGCTTGAAAATAAATTGGGATTAATATATCATCCATACTAATATTTTAAATGCAAAAGTAGCTTTGTCTGTCTTTCTGTCTGTCTCGTTTTCATGACAAAATTACTGGACCGATATAAATAAAATTTGGTACACAAATAGTCTAGAGTCTGAGTCAGGACATAGGCTACTTTTTATTGGAAAAAAAATTGTTTTAAACAAAGAGGAGAGAGGAGGTATAACATCAATGTAGTATTTTAAGTTAATTTGTAAATATATTCATATTCTACGCTAGCAAAGCCACAGTGGAAACATCTAGTGAAAATATAAATTGTTTTTATGTAAGAATTTTTGACAAAATCCTTATGAAATGTATTGTTGTTATGGCCTCCCCCTCCCCCCCTAGCATGGTCACCCCACACCATGACAATTATTGCATTACGCGGAAAGGTGTACATGAACGGTCGGACGGTAATCTTACATGACATGTATAAATATTAATATGTCTGTGTGTCCGTTCGGATGCGTTGCTTTTTGCAATTACTCATCCCCTTCTGCTGGCTGGTCAGGCGCGAATCGATTGTTTGTCGAGGGTTCCGTACTTGTATTTATTGCCAATAAATTCACCAAGAATAAGGGACTATTTAGAAATTAGTTCTGTTTCACTAGATCTGCCACTTTGCTGTGCTTGGAATAATTCTGCGAATATTAAATATATTTAAAATGAAGATATATCACGAGATTTTTACATTTTATGGCATCCTGTTTACGCGTGTTACAAAAAAACTACTAAAAGGCCTCTAAGATAGCGTCTTATTTTATTTCTTCTTAGTTGTCCGACTATATTTCAAGCTATTTACTAATTATCTTTTATAATAATATTTTCTTTGCATAATTATTTAATGTATTTATCACCTGTCATCAATTATACAAATGACATGTGTATTAATAACTTCACCATACAACAAGAATAAAAACAGTCAAATGCCCATTCAATTGCTTATAAGGTTCAGATTCCACCACACTGTTCCAGTACTTGCCAAACAAGTGGCAAAATTTAATCTAGTACATACAACCTGCTTGGTTTAACTCCACATAATTTGTAATTAGTTTAAATTAAGAACATCAAGCAAAGTTGTCAATGTTGAAGATTGTCTATGCCAAACGCATGGCAATTTGCTTGGCGCTAGGGCTTTGAGCAGGCTCGACTGTGTAGGTACCGATCAGTTATCACGGCACTATTTGGTATTGTTATATTGTGTTCCCGTATAGTGAGTGAGTCAGTGTAATAATACAAGGGACATAACATCTCAGTTCCCAGAGTAGGTGGCGTATTGTTGATTTAAGGTTTAATATTTCTTACCGTATCGCTGTCTCTGGACTTTTTGGATGAAATTGAAAAATCGCCTTAATAAGATCCTTATCTAAATTAAAAAGTTATTTATTAAAGGACATGTTTGTGTATCCGAGTTGTGTAGAAGAAACTTTCTTACGAATAAATAGCTTTTTTTATTTTCGCCTGACCCCGCAAAGGTACGCCGATTTATCAGGCGTGTCGTTCAAAATATATTGCACAATAGTTTTGCCCTTTGTGATTTTTCTTCTTGTACATAAAAGTATTACATGGCTAAGTATTTATGTGGTATGCGGGACATAAGTCCACGGCAATTTGTTAGGGATAGGTCGAATGGATGTGGTTTTGTAGGAAAAACCCACGTTTTGGGCGTAGTCATGTCTTGGACGAATGAATTTTTCATTTTATGCTACCCTGGTACTTTATTTTGATTCATTATTATAATATAACCCGTGGTGACCCAGTAGATTTGGATCTTAAGCCTATCGCTACTTCAAATCTAGACTGATTGTCGGGAGGTAGCTAACTCAACTCAACTTAAACAATATCCATCAGTACACGAATAATGGCCTTTGTAGCTTTGGTCTTTCTTTATAAGCGTTATACATAGTATGAAAATTCGAAATTAAAAAAATAAATGTTATGTGATTGGCTATTAATAAAATCACGAAGATGAATTCTCTCCAATCATTGGTAAAATTTGAGTTGAAATTGATAGTATTGGCTCTTATGAAAAGTGTTTTTTCTAACATTGTATGATTGTATTTATATTTCAATGAAGTTTTGTTTACAATTTTGTTAATTCGAATTTTTTTGTTACAGGTAAGAGATAATCTGTTTAAAATCAATTCACAAGGTAAGCTTAAAAATAATAAGAAACGTACCAGGATTCTCTAGTTCAATGTATCCTATGTTTTGAATATATTATGCACTATTATAACATTATGTTTTAGTCAGAACACGTCGTAGACAGGTTATATTACACAGAAATAAATACTATATATGATGCTTTTGCGTTGAAAACGAATTTGAAAAAATAAAACGAATCTTTATTTAGAACTCAATTTTCTAGCAACATTAAATCCCCAAAGTTTAGTGACCCATTACTCACCGTTCACCAGTTTATGGACCCTTAATGCCTAATTCCTATCACGTACAACCCCCTCCCCTCGCGACATTTTATTTAATCAAGACCACTTTTTAACATTCTCAAGGCAATGTCCATAATATTTCTAAAACGTAGAAAAATAATGAAAGCTACTGGCAACACTTCCTGTTTTCTTTGTTTTGCCACTCGAATATAAATGGGGGTGTATGCGCTCAGTCGTGATATTATTTCCACCGATGATATATTGTCCTATACTAACTATTTTTTTCTGCTTTGTTCATAATATATTCATACTATATAAAGTGACAGCTGTTCCACTATGTAATGCTTCCCCTATGTTTTGATCTGAAGGAAACACAATTTCATCCAAGATATGATTTTCACTGCTGAGTTTAAGATGAAATTGAAAATCACACAGATTATACAAGTGATCATTATTTTGTACATAAACTCAAATAAATGATTGAAATGATATATTTTGTAAAATCATGCAAAAAAGCTCAAGCCGTCCCGTTTTAATTTGACACTAGACAAATCGTCAGACCGATTTAAACTTTCGTTACAAGCGTAATAATCTTTGAAAACCGTAGTTTAATTACGGTTTTGATGAATTTCACCGAATTAACAAAACCCGAGCAACATTCCCGGACTTTAGTGCGTCGTTAAAGATTTTTTCCTACCCACTGTGCAGCGTCCGCGCATAAATACCGAAACTGTCAGATATCTTCGGTAAAACCTTGTGAATTTGTCGTTAACGTCGATACGACTTTACAGCCGTAAGATTATTGTGATATAATTTTTTTTTCTGGCTTAAGATAAACACCTCTCCCGGGGAGGGCGTTTTTAATTTGATTTTTTACAACTTTTTCGAATCGTTAAACGCGCGGGTCAGGTCGGCGGGTCAATTAAAACACTTTTAACAAAGGCACGAGTATTTTTCATTTATAAGTTTTATTGGGCTGTAAAAAATTTAATTGTAATAAATATTATTTCTGAATATGTTTATGTCTTAAGCGGTGACGAGACGCCGATTGGGTCTCTTTGGTCTCTCTTCTCTCGGGTTATATTTGTTCTGTTTATAAAATACAAAATAACGAGTCGTATTTTATTTATTTAATAAAAAAAAACTCGTAAAAAACTATCGTAAAAACAATAAAATTATATGCCTTATAAGTGTTATTCGGTGCTAAAAGAAACGTTACTTAAAATCATTACAAATTACGTAAAAATAATAAACAATTGTCATAAAAAGTTTTACAATTGACAATAATAATTACTTATTCAATTTATTATTTATACCTAGTATATACACGCTACTGGATTACCACTCCTTGACTCCATTTTCAAATTAGACCCTGCCAATCCAAAAGCATTCTAATCATTGGTTTAATATAGGAGTTCTAAATTCAAACATCAACTTATCGTATCGTTAACATTCCATGTTACTTTTTTAAATTTTCAAATAAGGAATAGGCAACAACATACAAAGTCTATGATTCGATATCTATGAATGGAATCCATAAACAAACGAGTATCATCTATTAAAAATGCATTTGTTTGAGATTTGTTTTTTTTTTATTTTCGTTTCTTGGTCTCCGAACGCTCCCTTAATGACTGTAGGCATTAGTTATCTTAAAATTACGCCTGATAGGTATTCTAGGGGTTCAAAAGAAAAAAAAATAGGGGTGCAAGTGGGGGTCGCTGATAACGAGGACTGAAAGAGGGCCTCTTATCTGCCGCTGTGATAGACAGAAAAAGTAATTAAGTTTTTTTTGTTTCGAAAAAAGAAATTAGATTTGGTCGGTCCGTTAATGTGTTTGTGATTCTTTTTAATTATCTGATCTGTGCATTCCCTTGTCTTTAATTGGTTTTTCTTGATTTAAACCACGGAATTATAAAACCCTAATTTATGTATGAAATGTTAAGAATTTTAACTTCGAAGACATACATACATTATTGACGCTCATGAAAGTTAATCTTATAATTATTTAGATTTTAATCGTTGTGATTCTAATTCTAAAACTTATTTAATTCATTTTAGACTAAATAACAAAAGTAACAAGTTTCAAACCATCCAATAAAAAGGTTTTTATCATAATATTGCTGTTACATTTTCAAAGAAAAAATAAAAAATAAAAATTGAAACATCTCTAAAGCAATCTCCCTACCGTCAAGCGAAACAGAAATACGATCGCGAAATGTAACAGAACGAGACGGGAAATACAAAGGGGCGCACTCGGATGCAAGGAAAAGTATTGTTTTAAAGACATTTTTAATTTCCCGTAGTTGATTTATTACCGAGTTCTTTCGTGTGAATATGTTACAATCGATATAAATATTTTTTCGTACGCGCCGCGAGGGGAGCGCGTCCCCCGCGATGATTTGAATTTAGAACGCGTGGAACAATATTTCGGAATGCCTTTGCGGGTGACGTTCACGTGATTATTTTGAATTTGGAATATCTTAGAATCAAAATGGCTGCACACATTTTAACAGTATTGTTTGTCTATTTGATTTAAAATTTAATTTATACAATAAAATAAGACGTCATTGTCTTAGAATGAAATCGCAAGCTAATAAGCCGTTCTCGCAAACAAAATAATTTGGCCCATAAAGCTAGATAGCGTTACAACGAAGTTTACGATAACAACCGGTGCGCTTTTAAAGTAATCGGCTTAAACTCCGCTATACTTCGCCTTGCTTCACTTTGCTTCTTTAGACTTAGCAATGTCTGTGTATTTTAGCGGTGACGCGTGAAAAACATTATTTTTAACGTACACTTTTATTATGGCTTACTACCTTTGAGTACAATATTTTTTATTTACTACTTCAATTTGTTTTGAAAAATATTTTTCAATAATATAGGTACTGAAAACATTCTTTAAAATATACAAAAAACTAATTTAACACTTATGCGAAAGGATTTTGAGTCACTTATTATTTTAGAATATAATTAAATATTTAAATTAAATAAAATCACTATTTCTACATTAGCATGGACCACCAACGTTCCAATGTTTTGAATTTAGAACGCGATTAAAAACATGCTAATCAGCAATGGCGGCTTCCCGCCTTGATTTGCAAACAGAGATGCAGTGACGATTGTATGTTGATTGTATCTCGTGTCACTGTATCCTCTAAAACTAATTTAATATACGAAAACAGCAATTAATATCTAAACAATAAGCTTTAAAATCCTCTGTATATGTTTGGTCTTTTTTTATAAGAATTGAATCAGCCTTCGTACAGTTCAATGACGTTTGCCATATTTTTTTCTTAATTTAAAAATCCTAACAGACTAAAACTATGCGAATTTATTGCGAATTAAATCGATTGATAATGTATATATCAGTAAATTATTATGTAGTTGATTTGCTAAAAGTAATTTCTTATAAACAAAACGCTATCACCTAGCATTAATGATATCTGATGAAAACATATTTTCATAGCTATTAAAAATAATTGTATTAAAGAGATGACTGCTAACTAAAATACTGAAACATTTTAACGAAGGAAAATTTATGCATGATAAATCTATTTCGATAAGACTTGTGGTGATTTATATTGCGATTAAAGATTTAAAAATATCGCAGGAGGTTATTTTTTAAATGTGGTTTTGTGTATCTGTGTATAGTTTTTTTCTGGCGAAAGTGGCGTGCGATCATTCCGCGCAGTTGACTGCGGTAGTTTTTTCACGCGTTAATACGTGGTTTCGTACGCGGTGGCGATTTACGACGCGCGGATGTGATACATGTGTGATGTGATAGGCACGATATGGTTTATGGCTTTTTTAATTTTTATTGTTTATTTGCAATGAGGTTTTAATGTAATTTATGTATCTAGTTTGGATTTTATACATTTTTAAATTATTCTTAAGTAAGTTTGTATGTTTTGTTTATTTCTGGAGTTTCCGAACGTCTTAGATTTGTTATAAAATAATAAAAGCAAAATGGGGTAAGGTAAGTCCCGAGAAAGGATTCAAAAGAAAAAACGACTGTTTCCCATTTCCATCTAGCAATTGTTTACCAGGCGTACATAAAAGCACAGGTGTACTCAGAGTCATTTGCATACATAATCGCGGAGACAAAGACGCTAGGCCTACCACTCACCGTTCATGCATCCCTAGTAGCCATTGTGATAAATGTTAATGCATTCGAATGCTTAAAAAATAAATACAAACAACCGAACCGACATTTCGTTTTTTAGCCAAATCCAGCAATTTAGAAAAATAGTAAATTATTTTAAAAAATACCTAGGTGTGTGTTTATCTTTTATTTTACATGAAAATAGAAGTCATTATTGGCAACAAACTTGCAACATTTTGACTAGAAGTTTCAGTCGTTTCTAATTGAATTCAAAATTAATTTAGTAATTTCCTTTATAATTTTATCGTTTATATATTATTATTAGTAAACGTAATTAATGCATGCTAAGGAAGTTACAATAATTATAGTATTTAACATATCTATCTACGTTCCTCCAACGAAACAAATCAACGTACGCTTTACACGGATCGATTACTTTGAATTATACTATAACCACCTCATTAACATGTAAATTAGTTGGCCACAACAATAACATAACCTAACCAGGAACGCAACAAAACGCCTTTTTAAAGGATGAAAATGAATACCAGAGAGGAACGGGCGATTTTAATTAGAACGGTCTGCCTCGGGCGACCGCAGCGGCCGTAACTTGGTACCAGGCGAACAGAACCTGGGGAGCGTTAAAAAATTAACCGGTGCTGTTTAGAATATTCTAACTCCGATCTCTAACATCTTCCCCGCCTATGAAGTCTTAGTAATTAAGACCGACGATTCTTATTTATAACGCATTGGGCGAGCCAGCCTGTGCTCCGTGTACAAAATTGACTTACTTAAAATTTATTTATTACTTCTTATTTAATAAAACTTATTTTTCTAGGCGGCATAATATAGTTATAATTTAAAAATTAACAAGAATACTCTCAGAAAACATTAAAAGTGTCATTATACCCATATCACAAATTGTAGTGCAGAATAATAAATTCCAAGCAAATTCTACTAATTACATGGTATTAATTAAATATGCTATCTACTTAGTGCTCTTGTAGTGGGGGTCAGATAGTCAGCAAATGTACCTATAACATGTAAAACGATATCCTACTAGTAATTCGCCTCAAACATTCATACGATGGATGTCTAACTACAATCAGTGTCTTTAATTTATTACCCGAGTGGAATTACTGAGCTATCAATTACAATAAATATGAAGTGACATCAAATCACCGCCAAATACACAGCGCTACCTCCCATTCTATAAGTTACACGCATTTTTGTTTTGATGACATGGGGAGAATCTTGAGTTCCTGCCAGTAATTCGTATTATTATTAGAGCTATCGACCGCAGTCGCAGAATCAGTTCGGGTCCCAAGGAATCCCACCCGCTCCAATATCGCTGGCACACAAAATCCATATTTCTCGGTCCGATATTTTCGCATAAGGAAAATTCCGCCGGCCCTTATATATCATTTCCGTTCAGATTTAACATCGAAACAAGACCGGAATCTCCATAGAAATCGTCCCAAGCAAATATCACTGCCTCAATTTTATCATACGAATTGCCGGACCTAAATAATACCGCCCCTTATTATCATACATTTCGTCGGAGCCGGGGCAGCGGTGCCACGCCGCGATGCGTACCTCCCGGCCTATGTGTTCCGCTCACGGAAAACACGACAAAGAATTCTCTGATACGCATTCTCTTCGGAAATTATCTTTACATAGGCGGTTTCGTATCTACTGATAAACGGAAAATAAGCGCCCCCTCAGGGGTAGCAGGGGTCGGAACCGAAAAACCGCAATACTATCCCTAAATTCATTATGCGAAAACATCCTTGGAAT
This sequence comes from Vanessa cardui, assembly GCF_905220365.1. Taxonomy (NCBI): domain Eukaryota; kingdom Metazoa; phylum Arthropoda; class Insecta; order Lepidoptera; family Nymphalidae; genus Vanessa; species Vanessa cardui. The sequence goes on along the minus strand of NC_061142.1, from coordinate 1,248,511 downwards.
TCACAATATTGAAATCCTTTGCACGCTGCGAAACCCGCTGCTCGCTCCAAGATATTGTACAACCTTATGCTAGAGCAAACTTACGCCCCGTATAAATTGTGCGCCCGTAACGAACTCTTTCGAGAATTTGGAATCTGCTGGAATCAACATAAACTTACCGAACGCAATATATTTTATATCTTCATAGCAAATACTTTGTAGACGTTGTTTTAAATAAAAGTGTTTTATTTATGCTAAAATGACCTGACTTTTGGAATTCATTTGCGTTTAAAGTAATATGTTTATTTTAATTAAAACTAATGTTATAGTATACTCATAGCTCTACTTGCATCAATTTGTTTATCATAATCAAAAACATCACAAATAATGTGATTATCTCTCGTGGATCCTTCAAAATAATCTTTGGTCAGAGTAAATTTATATTCATTAATAATAAAAACATATCGTAAAACAATTTGCCGGGTAATCCGGGAACAAATTACTGCCAGTTATATCGGTGGAATCGGCGTTAAATCATAAAAAGCGGTTAACGCGTGTTTTAGCTGGCCGGCAACCGTTTAATAACTATTATTAAAACTCCTCACCAAATTCCTCGATAAAAACAAGTGGAGCTCTCAAAACAACTACCTAATTGTTTATGATATCCTGGTTGTTTTAATAGGATCATTTTATAATCTTTCCTAAAGAAAAAAACAAATAGGGTTCATTTTTATAGTTTTCCAAATTTACTTTTTTTATTCATCCAATTAATTTTGTTTATTTACACAAAATAAATAAAAATGTTCTTATGGGACAAGAAAAGTCTCGCTACATCAATCAGGAAGGCTCTCTCTCTTCGGAACAAGCGACCTACATTTTCAGTACGTATAAAGTACTCAGTGCTAGTAAATAGTAGCAAAATAAATAAAATTCCCGTACATTTAACGCGCGCGTCAATCGTAAAGAGCGCATCACTTGGCCTCTCCGCCACCAGGCGAACATGTGTCGTAAAGAGACCTCTTCGGCTAACAATTTCCTGATGGTCTGTAAATAGTAAGTTTATTGTCTTTTTATGAGGTACTCGGACCGTAAAAAGGAAATAAAAGAGCACCGCCGATGGTGATAATAAAAAAAATAATTTTCGACTCATCTTCGTGATTATCTCGCTCGGTTTTACGAGGTCGCGCCGAGGAAGAACGGGACGGGGATGTTTTACAGCATGTCGTAGCGCTGTGACCCTTTCGACTGGATGGGGTAAAGGTCGTAAAATGGCAGCATAAGGATAATGTTCTGGGTTTCCTATACTGCGCTTCATTCATGATTTCGTTTTAGTACAGCGCCAGTATACATGTAAATCCGATTGCTTTCACGGCGTCGATACTCGTATCCGAACGTTTTCTTCCCATTATTCGATGTATTACATTCGTAATAGAATTATTCTACTCTCACTTTTATTTGCCTTTAAACAAGTCATTCCATTTTCCTTATTCGATGCCATATCATTGTGTTCCGATACACAATATAAATCACGAGAGAATACCGAAAGAAAACCGTTGGAGGCAATTTCAAAATCGATACAAATATGCCGTTAAGGATCGTCTAACTAAATGGACTTGTTTCGCAATTCAAATTTGGAAGGCGACGATAACGGTTCCATTAATTGCGCGTAGGGATGTACCGCGTTTCGCTATCCCGGAGCTAAGTCCCGACACTCCATTTGTTCAGCTCGGCTGAGCGACGCCCGGCCACGGGACGCATCCTAATTCTTAAAGGGCCATCACCAGACCTTTATGCGTTAATAAAGTTGCGATATAAAAAGAATGGAGGCGTCCAAGGGTGAAGGAAGGGTACGTCTTAAGTGCGCGTTTAGGAGATGTAGAGGGCGTGCGAATTTGTCAAACGGTACTGTGGCCGTTCAATTGCTCGATGATTAAATAAAGACGAGAGCTCTTTGTTTGGGAAATGTCCGTTTTCTCTCGCTTTGTTCAGCGATTTGTAACGGATGATGTTTGGCATGTATTTTCTGTCTCGGTATTTGAGTGACTCGTTTATTAGCGTCTACGATTTTGTGACATGTTCCTTGATTGAAATCATTCCGTCTAATTACATTTTGTCACTTGTGTTCTATTTTCAAAATCGTTTAACATTTCGAAATTCGATTTTTAAAAAATAATATGTTTTCCTCATTTCAACTTCACATTGACAATTAATAAGCTCGTGTTAATGTTGGTTTCATTGAGTAAACAAAAAAGAACGTAACAAGGTGGAACACACTTAACCCGCACTTAGTACTTCGCAAATAGACAGTAAACCGCGAGGCCCCAATCGCGATAGCTCGCCGTTTGGCCCCAAACAAAGAGATGCCGTAAAGGAAACGTGAGTGTTTTATGGCTCGTTCGAGCTTTATTTAACGCTCTCTCATAGTGATTTTATACATCGGCGTCTCGACGTCTGACGGGCTGCCTTCATGGGCCCTTAAGACCGTGTAGCGGGTATCAGATGGGAAAGGGCGCGCAGGGTTATTTCCTCGAGATTGCATGTGTTCTCCGTGTTTGACGGCCTATGACACGTTATGTTTATGGGGGTTGGGTAAATTTGCATGACACGATAAAGTCGAAGCATCTGAAGTATCGCGAGCCGAAATTTAACAAGGATGAGTATTATCTTCTTGTTGTGTCATAATATTTATACAGCACTAGTCGTTGTCCCTGTGTTCTCTTGTGTTTTACGGACTGTTCGTCAAGTTTAAACCATACAAAAGCCTAGTTTTCCTTTTTTATCGAAGCTGTTTTTATAACAAATTTCATTAAATCCAGTTCAGTGTTCACAGTACAGAGTAAGAGTGACAGTGACAGTAAGAGAAATGAGAAAAAAGGGAAGGTCAGACACAGTTGCTTTCACATTTATAATATTAATATAGATTTGTATAGAAATTTTAAAATAATTTAATGAACGTTTATTCCTAATTTATTTTATTTGCTAAAGATTGTTGCATGTAGTTATAATGTAAATCCATCAGTACACATGTTAGGTTTAACGGTAACATTTCACACTTATACATATTTAGGACTTGTGCAAGAGTCACTGTCCATCTTCAATTATAAAAAAAAAAAACATTTCGGCATAATATTGAAACATGTGGTTTACAATATAGATGTAGTAATTATTAAAAATAAGTGTTGCTACTACTATATTAATAACATAAACCGAAAAGAATAACAAATTTCAATCTTAATAAATTAAAAAACTAATTTGAAGTATCACGTGGCATCCCAGAGAATCGTAAACGGCATACCATCGCGACCCAAACAGTCCTAAATTAAACAACAATATTAACTGACACTCATACACTCAAAACTTTATTATCATACATTATAGTTTATAATCGTATACCGAGTTTATATCACATATACAAAAGAGAGATCGTTTTAAAAAATATATCACGTAAGCAACAATAAAATAACATTTATGACGTATCGTAAAATTGAAAAGTATCCACAAAAAGTGCCTCAAACCGCATTCCCGGACTGAACAACACTTACGCATTGTAATCGGCGCCAAATCGAATAAAGCGTCACTCGAGAAAAGCGAGTTAAGTTATTTAGAGGCCCCCGGCACTACCCGGTAATCGAATTTGAGACCGCCACTTGGCTGCACTCGACCGAAGTGTTACTTTGTTAGCCGATTTCAGCGAGGGGCCACGGTGATGTTAGATTATGCAAAAATACTATCTCGACAGCTTTAAATCGTTTCGAGGGCCCTCGGAGAAGATTTGATAATGTACTCCGATCTTAAGTTAATCGCGGCCGAAAAAAAAAGAAACGAAACTCCATGTTGAAAAGGCACACGTTATGGGTGCTATATTATGTAAGATTAGTGTCTATTTCATGGTTTAATTAATTCAATGTTTTATACGTACTTACTACCAAAAGTTGATGCAAATATTGTTCTTAGGTAACAGAATATTATTATGATTTTTAATTTATATCGCTGACAATTTTATAAACATTTACTCGATTTTCGAAAAAAGGATTTGAATATGGTACGTAAAAATTGTGTAAGTATATATCTTAATAAAATAGTTAAAACTGTTTTCGGGTAATCAAATATTACCGTTGTTTCTAGTCGTTAAAATAGAAGGCTTTGAAAAAAATAAAACAAATATCTTGATATCCAGCGATCATAAATAAAAAAAATTACTTTCTATATAAAATACCAGAAAAATAAAATGACCATCTTTATATACCACTGGTAAGACCTTATCTGCTTCTTCATTGTTGGGCGAGGTTTGGAATCCTACAGTGCTGCTTCAGCGGACGTTGTTGGATACAGACAGATTTATTCCTCTCGACGATTTCCACCTCAGGACATGAGATAAGGAATAATTCAGACAGATGGGAATTAACGCAATCTTCATTTGACATATAAATGCGATCCAGTGCAGTGCAGTAGAGCGGCAGTGGACCCGTGATCCTTCCAACCATGCTAGTTCTAAATCAGTCAGAGATCAGCGACCTTATGCTTTCGATTACATTACTTTAATGCTATTTGTATGCGGCCATATTAGTTTAGATCAAGATTGTAAACGATAAAACATCGTTTCGTAAAAAGTTGTCATTAATATTCATGTCATTGTAAGACGCAATACGAGCTCGAAAAAACACACAATGTGTTTGTGCGTCACGAGACATATGTTTTTAAATAGGGATGTCGTACGGCTCCGCTGGTTTAATTGGTCGTTGATATAGAATTACGTAATCATATTTTTCTTTATCGTACTGAATCCGAGCTTTTGATTTAATGGTTTTTTTAATCGAAAATCAAGAAATTTTGGGATTGGCAGTTTTAACATTTTCTCTCACTGTCTTACGTCCAAAACCACAAAAAAGGCGTTAGTGCTTTCCATGATATCCAGAAACTGAATTCAGATGGAACAGAGCTAGATGATTTACACAGAAATTCTAGCACAAAAATATTTCCTTATAGGTTAGGACGTATTGATACAAAAATGCCAATTATAATTAAATAACAAGTCGTTCCAGGTGACGCGCAGACGGGCGTTAATTTAACTACTATAGTCGGGCTGGCGTAGACACAACTAACACCTTGTTAAATCAATTCTGATTCGATTCGATTCGTATTCCGATGACGGAACACAATTCTATTTGAATATTTTGACGTGAGCCGGGAATACTAATGTCGACGACAGTTTAGCAAAATTGTATCTTAGCGTATGGTTTTTATGTTTTATTTATGTAACATGCTTCTGTAAATTTAATTTGTTACATTTTGAAATGCCGTGGTGGCCCAATGGTAAAAAAGCGTAAATCCTCATCTAAGATTGAGATTCAAACCGGAGCAACACTGAGTTTTAAGGGTGATAGTATACAAAATTTTAGCCGTATTTTTGTCCAATTTGGCCATATTCACCAAAATTAGGATAAATGAATCTCCAAACTGACGAAATACCTTCTGTGTTTTGCCCAGCAATGGGCCAATTACTCGCAGTACTTTTGTTAAATTTCGCCTCGAAATTTTCGGCTTAAGTGCTGAAATATTCGATACCGAAAGCAATTATTCGGCGCTGGTGACGCGACGCGCTTCAAGCTGTAATCGACGCTCACTGTTGCGCTGTTACGGTTTATAGCGTGTAAATGATACTGTATGTCTCTTCGCCGACCTCGCTTTCAGTTCCAATTGGTTACTTTCCTTTAAAAATTCCACGGTCTTCCCCTTTGTGACGTTTCGAATTAGAATCGATTTGTTAGTTTATTGGGTACAAGTTATTTGAATTGATTCGAAATTTAAATTTTAATAGCTTTTTTGGAATTGTTTCCTATTTTAAATTTAAACAGATTGAGACTTCTTATTAGCATAATTTTTGGTTACTAAATTTAAGAAACGATTCGTTTTGCTTTCGTACGACATACTAACGACCAGTTATATAAATCAAAATCGATCTCAAACTGTCGTACAATGACGATTCGTTAACATATAAGTTTTAACGAGAAACGCAGACGCAAGTTAACGCGTTATCACATGTTGATTTCCGATTTCTTCTCATCGAGAACACGCGGACTGTTTGTTACAAAGACAACGTTTGATAAATGACTCCGTCTCATTAAGATTCTCATTTAAGTTCATATGAGCCCATTCAGATGTCGTGTAAGGGTCGTGTCATACTGATTATCGTATGATATATGTACTAATATATACATATGTATACTTTACGTTTCGAAGAAATGAAAACATTTTAATGATTAAATTTCAAATATTTATTGAAACTACATAGTTTATTAACTGCTTCATTGATCTAATGGTGAACTTATAAGGGCGCAGCGAAAGCCATGGGTTCAAATCCCGGGACATAAAGATATTGGATTTTTCTGGTAAGACATTTTTCTTAACATAGTCGTGTGGGATTGGCTGTCCCGTTATAAAAATGAGATAATGTGTTTGCATATTTGTGTGCTGAGAATCCTGCACAGTTATTCAGTCTCTCGTGAGAATGACTGTCCGGACTGTAATCGGTCTGGAGAACAACACTATTTGAAGTTACAGCTTGTCTGTTGAATGGGATTCGAATATAAAACAAAACGGCTCAATCCCGGAGCGCGTTAAGAAACTACCTCCGCGCTGTCACTTTGACGGAGCATTTATAGGATTCTATAGAAAGTTTCACTAAACGCGTCAGTTAATATTAATTAACGGTCATGCCGTAACGTGGGACACAATTTTTGGCATCGTCTCCGTTCAGAAAAACTTTCAAGTATTGGAAATAGAAACTCGTGACTAATGATACGATGCAGCTAATGAACGTCGTGTGAAAACGTCATGTGCCTCTAATTAATGTTCCTCCACACGTAGCCCCCAGACGATATCTGTAAGACATGAATATTGTTAATATTATCTGTCCGAGGCACTTTTTAAAAAATCGTCTGAAGTGTATTAACGTTGTTTGTTTCTGTAATTAATGACATGTCAGCGCCTCGTTGGATTTAATTTATTTATTTATTATTTTTTTTTCCGAAACATTCGTACATTTTCGCTACCGGAATAAATGTAAGCGTTCGTGAGAAAAACTAACAATGTTTATTTGTTATATGAATACTTAAATACTTTTTTTTTTAATGTTTAATTCTCGCCGGATACGATAAAGCACTCGAAGTCGAGATTAGTCTTTTCTAAATAAATACAAGCGAGTGTTATTTGCCTACGAGGGTGCACAAGAGATCTCCTGTTCTCGACTCAATGGTGTTTGTTTAAAACCACTCAAAAAGTCAATGGGCTCCACAAACACGTAACGGCAGTAATCTGTAGTGACAATACTCGAGAACGTAAACAATCGTCCGGGATCCAGTAACGATCGGAACGTAGGTGTCACATCACTAGTCTGTCACTTAGCGACCGTCGACTGTCTTGCTTTGGATAAATAAAAAAAGTATGCGTTTCGAGTGTTATTTATATAATAATAAGACCCATGTCACATTAAACGTTACAATGAAAAAAAAAATCGAAGCAAAGATTGCACTGTGTGCCTGTCTTTCTGAAATTTATCCGAGACATGGCGCCAGTCAGCGTATTATCTATTACCAATATTGTGAAACGTGATCCGTGATGGCTGTATGATGTACCTCGAAATTAGTATCAAAATTATGCACACGATTATAGCTCTTTCTGTATTGTAACTAGACATTATTTTCGATCAAGCGTCATTTTTTGGTAGATCTCGCGCGTATCTCGGTGAATATCATCTCTGTCTCCGCAAACACTGACCGTAGATTAGATAAGGCCGGATGTTGCTTCTGAGATCAGACGACTCTGCAGAGATAACATTTACTCAGGCCTGATAAAAGCCGAGGCTCTCCATTGGAAACGCTTAAACAAATTACAAATGTTGAGACTGAACTGTACACTAAATTAAAAGATATTTACATTTTTTCCATCTGTAAAAGTTTCTTACGCTCTATAACGCTTGTTAGTTAACAATCAATGCGTGAAGAGAACGATTCGACGATGCAAAAATACCGTAACTCTTTATAAACAGCGGGTTTTGTTTAATTTGAAAGTTATTCTGTATATAAAACATTCGGGATTCGCTATTTGTTATTGGAGTGTTGTTTATTACGGGATCCCATTATCGACATCCGCACATCACTAATCGTAATTACATTCGAATATCGGAAACTACGTTTTAATGAGATCGAAATAACTAGTAAGGTGCGAACGGTGCCTCCCACTGTTGTTCTATGCAACGATAATGTGCCAAAACCAATTACACCATCGTAATTGGTCGCAGCACGCGAACTGTCTATCAAAATTATTTTACGTTTGGGGTCGTTTTTTCAATGCACCCCAACGGGACCCACACGCGAGCGTCAATACGGGTAATTGTTTCATTATTCTTCTATTAACTCCGCTCTCCTGGCGATCTGTCTTACGATCGCCAGCCACCCTTAGATATGGCCCACGTTGAACATTTCACATGCGAAATGGAATATTATGACGTGCCCTCTGCAAATAAGTCTGCTATGACTATGAATATCAAAATAAATAAAAATTAGACAGTTGAAATTTGGTAACGTAATCTTTAAAAAGCTCTTCGTGGGGTCAAGGAGCAGCAGTCCATACGGGATGTCCCGATCCTGAAATCGTTTCCCAGTAAGTAACACGCGATTGTCTACAAAACTAATTTGGAACGCAACAATATACCGAAAGGACGTGGCTCGTAAAACGAAAAAGCAGTAAAGTCCGAGTTCGCGCCGCTAAAAGCCGCCGGGGCGGGGCCTCTCCGCCCAGCGTTTTAGCGCGCGGACATGCGATGCACTGCAGCGTCTTTATTAGCTGCTGCTGACTTATGGCACCCTGGTACTCATGTTGATAATGTACTAGACAGTGTTTATAATGGTCAAGCTTGAGTTTGCCTTGGCAAATAATTTTCGAACTTTTCTGAAAACATCTCAAATCCTTTTCAGTTAAAGATATGTTTATTTATTACAGTTAAATGAAAACACTTGATTTATTTGCACGTATATTAAATATCCGAAGAATATTATGCATTCTTATGTGACTCTAAGAATTGCACTTATGTAATAGAAAATTCGCTTTTATCAAATCAACGTACGAAACAACGGCAGGCGAACAATACAATTTGTCAATGAAACAAAGCCGTCGCACGATCCTATTAAAAGCATAATTTAAATTATGCAGTTGGCATGTCTATCGGTGTGATAGATTCTGGCCAAATAAAACACGTGTGTGACAGCGTAATCGTTTTGACGCACCATCATTCTTTGCCGTTTAGGTCAACATTGTCTCTTTTGTTCAGACAGAACATATCAATACACGATACAGGAATACCAGGGTATTAGTGCAGTGGAGGTGTAATAATTAGATTGTAGATCAAAGAGCTAGATAAATGAACTCCTCGATGCTATGTCGACCTGGTAATTGGACAGATATTTCAACTGCTTGACGCTCGATCGGCGTATCTTATTGGAATTGGTTTTATCAAAATCGGTATACTCGTTTGATGAGACTGCTACTATATTAATATTGTCACATTATGAAACAATTTCTTTATTTGTATATCTCGGTACATCTCTATATAATATGTTTGCTAGGAGATTTGAGATCAAAACTAGTGTACCCGTTTATCTTTTGATAAAATCGTTTAAATGATATAGAGATAAGGTCGGTGTCTTAGATGTATAATAAGAATAGCTTAGGGCTGGTACATTTACAACTATCGGTTAAGTCCGGACACGTGGATGTTGAACACTAAGACTACTGGCCTAACCCCGTTACAAACAATTATCTATTTTTTTAATTATGTGTTACGTCTGCTTTTAACATTATTTTTCTTTGCTCTTTTTAACTCAACTCTAATTAACATTAAAAATAAGTCTAAGAGATCCCACAATTCTGCTGCACTGAATACACACATATATTTTGGATTTGTGATTTTCATACTATTCATACAACTAGAAATATTCTAGATGAAAAAATTGATGAATCCCAATCACTGCTTCGTTAAGATAATCCTTATTACAACTATTCAAGACAATAGCATTGATCAAGGTTTTCCTGAAACAAAAATAACCGACGTCGAATTCGATCGTGAAATGTTAAAAAATGACTTATGTAACGAGCCTGTCGTTATCGTAATTATTGTGTTTAATGTCGCCTGTCTGCTGACTTCGTTTTCGACATTTCACGATCGAAATCAACTTCGAGTTTCAAATTTGTTTCTCACAAAACAACCTCATAATGTCTGGTTATTACGATTTATCCACAAATGGCATATTGTTTGTAACTTCGCACGTTTATAAGAAATCAATAATTAATTAGAAAATTAATTAAAAAGCGTCTTTCTGTTATCAATATATCAAAATAGATTTTATTTTAGTTCGTATTTTTGAATACCACTATATTAAAGATCAATTAAATAGAAATCTACAACTGTTTCAATCAAGTCTTTTTCAATTATCAAATTAAATACATCAACAACAACAACGACATCTTCATTATTTAACATTGTAATCAAAACTACAATTCCACGTTTCTTTATCATCTATAATTATAATCTTGTGTAGAATAATGCGCTTTGTCTGGAAAAGTTATTTTTTTTTAATTAAACTACAAATTGTAAATAATCACATTAAATTGCTAAGTGATAAAACACATCACATCACATCATCAGCCCGTTTTTGTCCACTGCTGGACATAGGCCTCTCCAAGTGCACGCCACTGTGGTATTTCTCCGGCTACTCGCATTCAGCTCCTGCCTTCCGCCTTATCCTATCTTATTGTAACATTTGGAATTGAAGTAAAGTCGGGTCATAACATGATATCATAACCTATCACGCGTTATCAGCCACCGTGTTAAACGTCAAACAGTTACGGAATTAAAACTGCGCCTTTATCTTTACAGCATGTCCTCTAATCTCTGATAACTGTGTCAACTGCTCCCACGGGGCGAGCTTGAGACATGGCGTCCGTTATAACGTTATATTATTACACGAGGTTCCTCCAGTTAACTCGCCGTGGACGCTGAATATGCTGATGGAGTTATCTGACTATTCCCTGGGTGTGAAGTCATTCCTTGAGATAAACTAATTAAACTGTAATCAAAGAAACTGAATGGAACTGTTCCACTACTGGACCACTTTTAGAGGATAAGGTTTGTCTGATGCTTAGAATTTTGACCCATAAATTTCCATAACCTTATTCAAAGTAAATCATACTATAATCTGATCATTAATTGTTAACGGACTAATAATATTAATTTATTATTTTACGCTTTAAAAGAGAAATAATCAAAGCAGAAGACATCAAATGCTGTGGTATCTTTAAAAATTAAAAAATCCCCCAATCAGGAAATCTTTCAAGTAAAAATTCGTCGAATCCATAAACTGTTACAATATTTCTCCGAACCAATACACGTCCCGTTTTATTAGATTGATGTACAAAAATAAATTGATGCCATTATCTAAAAACGCATTCGTTTCTAACAATGCGCGTGCGCAGCGGAAACATTGTCTATTTATTATTAGAGCAATATCAAAGGATCGAGGCGGCCCTTCCACGAACGCGCGCCTTTGTCTTCAACAGATACATTTGCTATTTGTATAATGTATGTATATTTATTTACACACAATATCCTAAACACGGATAAATATCTCGTATAACTGGAAACCTAATTTCTTTAATACGATTTCGAGTGCGACTTACGGATAAGCAAATTCCTGGCAATTCGGCGCCTTATCTTATCGAGCTGAAGATTCAATTTCACTATCAGTTTTAAAATAAAATAAAATATGATGTAAAAAATCTTTGAAAACCCTTTACGCAAAAATAAAGAAACTGTTTAAAGTTTACGAGTCTCAAGACGACTTACAAATTGACCTCGCGGTAACATAACGTAAAGTATCAAATATATTACCCGTAGAATGAAAATTGCATTCGGAAAGTGACAAGTATTGTACGAGAGCTGTTAAACATAAAATTATATAATGAACTAATCGCAACCACTACGACCCTACGAACAATGGCGTCGTTAATTGAGCCCTTTGTCCGCTCGAATAGAAAATTTCATGTTCAGCCGCCAGTCGAAATGGTGGCGTTTCATTTTATTGCGCCAGTTTTAATGTAAATCACTCGGCTTTGTCAGGAGGTACACTCGGATGCTTCTAATGAATTTCATTTAAAATCTCTATAAATTTTATTATTTATTCGAAGAACAAATTCGAAATTATCTGTGCATTCTCTTTGCCGCCAATAAAACTCAACAGATAATAATAGATTTATAAACTTGAAATTCGAACGCGAAGCGACTCCGTAATGAAAAATAGTTTGTTATGACATGTGTAGCGTAAAAGAAAGTTATTGTTCCATTTTTAAATTCGCTTTCACGTATCCCTATTTGCCAGTTCCTAGGAAACGTGGAATTCGGCTTGGCGCCTTTGATACGAGAGCGTTTAGTAACGGCGTTGCCTGGAACCGCTTGTTTGTTTGTCGGGCTGTAAAACTGTTACGAATCGTAAACGGTCGTGTGTGGTCAGTCCTTACGACGAAATCCGAACAGATGGGCCGAGATCAAAAGAGTCTGGAACGATAAAAAAAGTTAATGCGTATCACAAGTAACAACTCAGTACTAGAAAATGACGGTTCGGAAGCGACGATCGTTTTGTATTTTTCTTTCTCGTTACACGCCATATATTCCTTCTTAACGCAACGCGTGAGGGGTTGGAAATAACAATCCCATTTTCCAGGTATTTTCCATGCCCCATATTGGAAGGATTTGTTGGGCCCGCGACGGCGCGCAATCATTAGCCGTGGAATCCTCTACATCTCCCTGATGCCCTGGTACAGATGGCTTGTCTATCGGAAAATTGTGCAGGGTTTTAGTTCTTTACCCCATTTGAAAAAACCGATGAGCATTTTTTTATTTATTTAATATATTAACTATACAAAATTTTAAGTAGTTTTCTTCGTCAAACTATACCCAAAATATATTTTTTAAATAATTTGTAATAGTTTGCTTCCATATTAATCTATTAGAAAAAAATCTACGAATCTACAGTTATAATATATTAAATAAATACTTTATAAATAAAAATTTTAACAAAAAGAAAAACCGACTTCAAACAAAACACTATTTAAAAAAAACAAATGAATATGCACAAAAAAGTAATAAAAATAATTGCGTATTCAACATATTTTTTAGAGTCTTCCTAAGTTAAATGAAATGAAAAATATTAGACTACTTAAAAGTCGATTAACGATTATATCATGTAGTTATAGTTATTGGTATATTTGGAGCCGGTGTCAGCCACGGTGCCTGAAAGAAAGAAGCGATACGAGCCCCTTGATTGATCTAGTATATTATTGTGTAAAAGGTAATTTGTAAAAAACATATTTGTTAAAGTATTCTCGTATTGTTTTTTGATAGATATACTGTAGGGTTTTATTGGCTGACACCGACTCCAAATATAACAATAATTATAACTACATGATGTCGGTTGAAAAGAAGTAGGTGGTAACTTATTTATATAGTACTTTCAATTTCAATAAGTTCACAGACAAACAGATTTTCTAAAACAACTTCATAATATATATAAAACGTATATATATGTAAATAAATTACAGTTTATATAGAGGTAACAGTCGCCCGAGATGGTGACAGATACGGAGACTAAACAAGCTCCATCCACAATCAATGTTTAATAACAGATGCAATTATAACTCTAATGCTCCATTATCAAATGTAAGCGCAACGCCGGGCGCTGAGCGTTATTAACCGGGATTACCGGATCCCGCCCGAATCCCCGGATACCGGGATTTGCTCCGGGATCGGGACCAGTGGAAATGATAAAAGATATGCCTCTTGGATACGGTCTCGTACGAGTAAATGATAATGTGAGCTCTTGATACCGCGAAAAAGATTTGTAGTAAGAATTATTTCTTATCTATTTCGGTGTACGAATATTTTAGATCGGAGTAAAATGTTTAGACAGCGAAACCATTTGAAAAATAAATACGATTTTTAATTTTTGCGTGTTATTTCTTTCTGAACGGAAACTTGTAATGGTCTTAGCTGACAAGTAACAATGAAAGAGTATTTTTTGTAACGTATCTGATTATTGTACCTTTTGGCAGGTGACCATTCATCACCAGATGGGCAAACCGTGTTTCAGTTTCGATAAAATATGACATGTCACACGTCTGACTGTAATAGTTTTTGTCACCATTTCTAATGTCATTTAGAGACGCCGTGTTGCGCAAACCCTGTTATTTTTTACGAAGACATTTCCATGTCGGCATTCGGAGATGCATCTGTCATTTAAAAAAATATATTCGAAAAACCGACTCTGGGGGGAAGTTCGTCAGCCAGCCAAATCCCTAAAGGACTAAAAAGTAATGAACAAGCCATGTTCACGGGGCGGGGGTACCAGGCTCGCATGAGCTAGGCGTAGGCCGATATCAGCAGTACAAGCGATCGCACTTAACCGTCACTTACGTATCAGTCGCTGCAGCGCTATCATTCAGCGTCGCGCGTGCATTAGCGATGTCGCCGGTCGATAATTTATTGGACACCTCCTCGCGGCTATGCGGGCCGGTGACTGCGGTGATAGCGATGATTAAAAACGCTCCGTGATAACTTAATGGTCCTGCCTGGATGCTGTGTTATCGAACGTTTCCTTAGTTTTCTCATTTACAACATTTCGAATTTCTTGTACGACATTATACTACAACTAATTGTTTTGACGGCTAAATGCGTGTGCTACTTCTATCCTTTTCCATCTCTGTGAAAGTCATAGAAATTTCAGAAGATATAAATAATCATAAATTCCGTATAATTTGCGGGAATCGAGTTGTACGATTATTCTCAAGTATCACGAATGTGTGCCAGTCGTAGCGCACATTATACCGGTACACCGGTCTCACGAGAAATCGCATACAGCACCCTCACCCACTTTAAACTATTGAAGATGTTCAGACATTAGCCTCGGTATTTGTACTGACATTATTGGAAACTAAATTCCCAATAATGTCAGAATTATAAGGTGTTGGTTGTCATGTTAGACAAAAATGGAGCCGATGCCTTTTATTGGAGTTAAAGTTTGCTTTATAAAAAATTTCATCGAATTCGATTCAGCAGTTTGACAATGAAAGACCGATAGACAGACAGACACACATAGTTAATATCACATTTATAATATTAATATAGATCTAGAGATCTCAAGCAATTACGGTTTTCCAAAACAGAATACTGCACTAGGATCTCATATATACCTACATATGTATAAAATTAATTAAGTAAACAAACAGACAATTATATAATAAGCAACAAAAAATACTTCGAATTATATCTGTAATAATTCATCTAAACATCTAAAATAAATGAACACATTTGAGAGTTTTTTCTTATATTAAGATGTTCTATCAAAAATAGATATAAAAACTACTTAAATTATATTGCTCATATGTTATGAATAATTAACACATATAGCTGTAATATTCAATGTATTATAAAGTCGCTATTCAAACCCCAAATGATTGTAAAAACGATGTCACTCTCTTGATGGTACCAACCACCAACAATCCACCATTCCCGTTACCATTACACCTGAACTTACCGTAAAACCGAACCGTTGAAATTGTCAAAGTCAGCGACGCGGGTCACGCCGTATAAATAACTCGATAACCTCACTACATAAATTAATCCTTATAAGTATTGAAATAGAGTTTAAAATCGAACAAGAGTTATGGATTGCTATTATTGTATATAAGACTCTTATTAAGAGCGACTCCCACTCGTGAGTGAGGCACGCAAGCGACTAATGTTTAGTTTACATGGCGCCAGCAGAGATTACAAAAAGCTGGACCGTCACATTTAAAAACTTGTAAATTTTTTATTTCTTGAAACCATTTTGACTAAAAGGGATTCAAAAACTATAGCTCGAGATAGAAGATTCTAGAACAACATTAATGGAGATCTTCTTTTCTCTACTACTGGTCTCTGCAGCTCCAAAAACTTGGTCATATTTTTAGTAGACATTAATTTGTTCATATGACTTATTCAAGCAAACTCTTACTTCTGAGAAGATAAGTTGCTGAATAAAAGAAGAAATATTCATTGATATATTTCCATTGTAACATATATTTCGTTAAAGCGACGCTCTGCTTGACATTTCCAAACAAGACGTAATATAATACGCGACGAAAAAATAAAAAACAAATCGAATCGAATAAAAATAGTGTATTTTTTAAATATTTCCCGGCATGTAAGCCGTCTCGTAACAAGTAAGTGGAATCATACGTACATTTCCAAGTATGGCCGCGTCACACGAGGCCCGGAGCCACCGTACACGTTACTGACGATCTCCGCTTAAATTAAACCAGTTTAAAACAATACATGATGAAGTATGCGTTCGTAAAAGAAAGTTTCCCGGCTATTTTAGATAACGGTCCGTAATTGTGTTTCCACTTTTCGAACGAGTCTATTAAACAAATGTCAAAAGTGATTCATGATTGTGATGCGTAGATTCATCCATTGTTACTTTTGTTGCTGATAGCCTGATACATAAGACATACAAGCCTTAAGTTTTGTACTATAAACAATATTTTTTCATGTAAGCAATCTTTATTAAATACTGTGTATATGTGCATGAAACACGTTTAACATTACTGGCTCCAAGTATTCGTTGCACCTTTAATTTTATTTGAAAACAATTACACGATACGCGCTTTCATATTGTGAGTGTATTATTGAGTACGGCGAACAGTTTAACAACGGTACTGCTTTCAATCGAATCACCGGTAAAGCGGATACAGAACGAACAATTCTTAAGCAACAGACTAAGATGACAGTATTTTGTAAATGTTGAAAAAGAGTAACTACTGAGTTTCATGCCGGTAGAATCTACTTTCCGAACCGGTGGTAGTTTCACTTAATTGTTAAATGACGATTCAAAAGTGCTTGTAAAAGTCTACTCGAATAAAGTTTATTTTGATTTGATTTGATCTTGATATATCTAAGGGTATGTTTTTCAAATTAGGTATGTTCGTTCAGTATGATTAAGCACAAATCTAACGGTTAGTTCGTTAGTTAGTTAGGGGAGGTTTGTTAGGTTAGTCGGTGGATGAGTGACGCAGTGATCAAAGGTCAGTAAGAGCGTCGTGGGCACTGAGCGGTCGCGCAATTGGAATGTAAATAGAATCAAAGCGGGCAACAACCGCTCGGACGCAGGAAAAACTTCTTTTAATTATTTATTTAGCACTGGTCGCTAGCCGCGGATTCGCTCCGCTCGTTCGGAGCTATAAAGTTACATTAATGGTGTGCTAAAACAACAATGTTGGGATCGAAATCGAAGGCCCGTGAAATCGTATTCGGAAACGCCTTGCCGACTCACTCTTTAGATTCGCCTTACTTTAATTGCATAAACAGATTATATGAGCTATTTCATTGTTTTACAATTTTTTTTAAGCTTTAAGTAAATTAAATAAGACCAGACGTTTATAATGAATGCGACTTTATTAATCGTTATAAATATTAATTTATTTACAAAAAATATACATACACAGACGAACGCTTTTTTTTTATAATTGCTTTGTTTTGACTGGGGCTTGAACAACAAGGAAAAGCCAGTTGTGTGTTGTCATAAAGTATATTATATGATTCATAGTATTTTTTATTTAATAACGAAGCCTGCAAAACCTAGTTTTAATAAAGATATTGTGAATCATGCATATTATTATTAATATACATTTATGTTAACTTGTATTAATACAGAAATATTCCATATTTAATGACAACCCAATAGGATTGCTGATTTGACTCGACCGCTAAAAGTTCCAACAATGGATTTCACATCCCAATTCAGTCTTAGAAAATTTCTCAATCCAATATTTTTTACCCTGACTCGGGATATGAACCCTAGACATCGATATTTGCAGCCTTATAAACTAATTCAACATAACAATACAAAGTTAAAATGTATAATAATATACATATATGTACCCAGACCCCTCTGGGTAAAACTCACAACTCTATGTTAGAAAACTTCTTAAACATTTAGAATAGTATGCTATTGATATGCCTCTGATCACCTGTCAAACTGTCAAGATGTCATTTCTGTCAAGTCGATATGATAGCTGTTCTTGAAACTGATAAGAACTGATAACAAACTCATACAGTTCCAAGATACCGACAGTGACGCTTTCAACTTTGAAACTATGTACGTATCAGGAAACATACAAATGTATTGAATACTTCAAAGATTATGAAACTCGTAAATTAATTAAATTAATTCAAAACATACTTATTACAGTGGCTTAATATTCTAACATCATTGCCTCGACTATTAAAAAAAAAAAAACTTAAAATTAACAGTTGTTCTGAACAGGTTCCGCGATACTTTTTTTTTAATTTAATGGCTGTTTAGGAATATAAAACTAAATGAGATGTAATAAAATGACGAAATAATATACAATAAATTAATTTTAATCTCGTCTAAGAGGTATGGGGAATTGTAATGAAACGGCTTAATGACAAATGACCTACTTTATCAGTACTGCATGGTCGTGTCAATTAAAAATGGCGATTATTAATAAGAATTTTCTGCTTTGTTCCAGATGCTATGGGTAAGTTGAGCGAGACAACAGGAAGCCCCATAAATCATGGTGAGGCTGTAAAAAGATAATGTTAACAAAAATTTCCAATCTTCATAAAATTCGAAAAATAATTACGGTCGCAGCGGCGGTTTTTTCAACGCGAAATAAGTTAATCGGGCAACACTAGGAGTCGGCCGGGGATTCGCCTCGCGTCATAAACTTTGATTAGGTCATTAAAGCATGTTAATTTATTAGCGTTCGAACAACTTTCATTTGTAATAAACACACAAAAATCACCCATAAAAGTTTTACGTTACCGTACTTTATGCGGCGAGGCGCTCGCCGGCTTTTACGACCTTTTAAAACGTTCTCACGTGTGTAAGATCGAAAATCACCTCTGTGGTGATTAACTGCACGGTCCATTGTCGACGGTGAAGCCGATTTGGAGGACATTTGAAAATCGCATTTTTAAACTTCAAAAATAGAACTTCAGTTCGACGATTAAAAAGTCGTCCGAAAACCGCAACCCTCGCAGCGCGATATTAATTCGAAATTCGAACTCGTTGCATGCAAATTAAATATTAAGTATTTCGGTATACGATCCCGATATAAATAAAAAAGGACGGTTTCATATTCATATTCATACACGCTGTCAGAATGACGTATTCATTCCAATTTCAAAAATCAACGTTCGAATCCGTTTCAATTTTGAAATTTTGTCAGTTCGGAAACGGGGTATTCATTTGGCGCGAAATTCCCGCGATGCATAAAATAAATTAAATTCAAACAATATCAATCGGACACGGGAACACACTCAGGCGTTTTCGTTTTGCTATTTATCATAAAATATGGACGTCGCGCTGAAATTAAACATCTCCGTCTCCTTCCAACTCGTATCGCGTGACAGGGACGAATGAGCATAACTTTTTTTCTTCATTACAAATCGTGTTATCGACTTGTCCGTCTGTGTGTTGATTTGTTCGTGTCCGTATCGCCGTACGATATTAATTACTGACATAATGAGCTTTGTTCTTTCGAGTCGATTGTGATCATACTTCGCTATTAAAACAGCGCTCAGTTGAACAATGGACTTGTAAGGCAAGAACGAAGATTATATTATACTTGCCTTAAATACCATTTGAATTGTAGAACATTTTACGTTTCTATGTTAAATCGCGGCGCTGGATAATAATTGTTACTTCTGTATTCATAATAGCGTGACTTATTATTTTTTAAATTGTCAACTTGTCATTGTTTTCATTTTAAATAGGAATGTTCAATGCCATTGTGTAAAAATCACTTCGTATCTCACACGTTTCAAGTGACTTTCGAGTTTCGTCCTCCAGAATACCTCTACAGATAATAATTTGAAAAAAGAAGATGTACTAATAAGGGGGCAATTTGAAAGTATAGTGTTGTTCAGTGGGCAGAGATTGATGATAAATTATGACCTATATACTTATATAAGCTGCTCCGTCGGTTTCATCCGCATTAAACGTTTCTGTTCCGCCCCCCTCTTTCCCGTGCGTGATGTTATGTAGTCAACCTTTCTCAATTACCGACCTATGTAAAAGAAAACAGTAACTACTAGTTTCTTGCCGGTTATTCTGTATACTTTTCGAAGTCCTAAATGAGTCTATTGAAATCAAAAATATTTCCATTTTGTATCACACGCTTCAGCTTTATAATGTATGAATAATATGACGCCGACAATTACATATATATAAATAATATATTCCATTGTATGTTCCATATGCGTTCATATAGTATATAATCCGATTGAGTGAAACTTTGTTAGGTTTCTGGGCTTAATGCAACTGTAAAATTACCATCCATTACATGAACTATATGCCCTACATCTGAAGAAAGGCTTCGTCTCCTTTCAAAGAGATTTACATCTTATTTCACCCCCAAAAATGTAGGTTGCCATCCCTCCGAATAAAATTCCACTTTTACATGACACATTAAATTTTTGACACATGAAGTTTCCTCGTGTTTCAGAGATGAATTAACAAACTAAGCACGTGAAGTTCCTGAGGTGTTTGAACCCGCTATCTTTGGTTACGATTCATCTATTCCAACCACTAGACCATATCAGCTCATCTCAGTGAAACCTTATTAAACCAGTTAATGATATTATTGCCTATGCAACGTACCTACGATCGCTTTCGTAATTAGATAAAAAAACCCCTACTTTTTTACAATTAACGTAATAATTCAAGTAACATTTTTATGAAAGTGCAAAACATACAAATTACCCGTGATCTTGGTATCAATTAACTAATTAGAATGATCATAGATTGCACGGTTAGGTCGATTGTCCATTAAAACTATAGCATTGTATCGCTATCGCTCCGCTCGATGAAACAGACAATCTAACAAACCCTTGACTATGCTGTATGTAAGACTAGGACGGAGATATATCTGTATACATCGCTTTATAAGCTGTTAACGATCTGCCTGTGATTTGTATAATTGTTGTTGTAACAGATGCGATGGTACGTCAGATTGACGCCATGTTGTCAAACGTTTGCACGATCATAGCAATTATAAAGTACAATGAGTTTTTCGTCACGCTCGTTAAAGGTCATGTAAACGCTTATTAAATTATCACCCTGTATAGATTTCATTAGATTTCAAAGCTCGCTTCCCACTATGAGAGCCGTATCTTTGCTTCGTAATATATAGAAGTGAAACCATAAAACCCGTAGTGAAGGGCCTTACGATAAAGTCACCAACGAGAATTTCAAAAGGACGATGTTATTTTCTTAATATTGAATTCTCCTCAAAAACGAGCAAGACGCCACGAGACGTCTCCTTTACAAAATCCCATTTATTTTATTGTTATTGTTAACAGCTTGTCGGAGTCACGAAAAACCGCTAAACGTAACGTTGACACGTACCAAAACGGTTGTATCGGCCAGAGATTCAAATTTCGAACGCAAAATTCAAGATGGCGACCTTCGCGAGTCGTATATCAATCGTGATTTACGCGCCACGGTCGAGGTCGACGGCCGCCCGAATTTCGTTCAGAAATGCACTCGCCGAGTAATTTATTTGTGACCATCTATTATTTTGTAGACTCACGAGGTCCTAAACGCAGCTGACATTAATATATCATTTTACGCGACGGCGCGGCCTACCTTGTCTGCGTCCCGCTCCCACGCGCCGCGCGCGCCTTCGAGCGAGCGGGACGGAGGCACGGGGGCGAGTGGTTTGCGTTTTCACTTTTTATAGTAGCAATATATTTGATCAGCTGATCGTCATGACGTTTACTGCGCGTGTGGCTATGTGTAATGTTTTTCATAATTTATATTATAGTTGTTTTGTGTTTTTATTCGAGTTGTCTAGGTCGTGGTTTATTTATAATGTTGAATATTTATCTAATAGTGTTGCCCGCTTCCGCGCGATCGCTGTTGACATACGAACTCGGCGGCGACCACACTTTTGGTTATAAAATTAGTTTTATTGTCATTATAAATTTAAATAAGCGGTTGCTGAGCTGAATTATAGCGTTCGTTTCAAACTTGAACTCGTGTAACCTTTGAAGACGTCGATAGAAAAATATCGTAATAGACGCCATTTTGCAACGCGGAATGTTTATAACCTTGTTCCGTTAAATTTAAATATATATAACGTGATTCAATTTACTATAACGGTAACTAGGAATTCTAAAATAAAAACATAATATAACCATTTTAGGAAACCAACCTATGAACCCTTACTGGAACAGCGTTGTGATAAAAGCTTCCCGCTTTCTCAAAGAGAAAACATCTTCCCATCTGTGGGAATTTACCAGGCTCGAAAACGAGATTTCACTAAATATCACAATTATATCGTGAATTAGATTCGGCTATAACAAAATTAATTCATAGACTTTGTTTACAGTTGAAGTTATATATTGATCTGTTATCTAAAACGGTTTAAATATCAACGCATGCCGTATGTTATTGGAAATAGCTTATGGACTAATCGATGCCCGTCAATCATCGATCTCTAATCAATACATATAACAAGACAGTCAAATATTAAAACTAAACTAAAGCTTCAAAACTTTTTAATTATGATTGTGGTAAGCAGTAAGATTGTCCATTAATATGTATATTAGAGCACCTGATCCCAACTTACTATGCAGTTTTATCTCTAATAATTGATAAATAAAAAGAAATAAAAAGAGCTGAGTTGTGTCCAGTTGAGTCCCCAATGTCGCCAGTGGTTGCACTTACCATCAAGTGGCCGAATTTAATGTATACCGTTTCAAAAAAAAATAAAGGAATATTTCATACCTTACCAGCATAATCAACTCAAGCTCAAACTCCTTTATTCGATATGGAAGTATTACACCTACCACCGGTTTCTTCTTCTGATCTAAGAAGAACCGGCAAGAAACTCAGTAGTGATGTTAGATTACTATATTAATATGAAAATTAACATCCAATCGTGAAAACTTAATATAAAAGTAAAATGTACCATTCTTCAGAACATCTAGAATATACAGAATAAAAATAGTTCTTAATTGTTTCTTGGGTTTACAATCCGGGTAACTTCGAGAATATATTGATACATTCGATCTTAGACTAAATCAGAACCTACCATGAAGTGTAAACCTAATAAAAAAGTAAAGAAATCAAGCCGGTCATATAAAGAAAACAATACATACATCGTTATAACAGACTTACGACATTTCGTGTCTGTACCTTACCGTGGGTTATATAATGAATGTAATTTAAAAATGCTATTTACAATATTAGTTTTCACCAGATTTGAGTTTAGTTAAAATTAGTCGTGTTCGCGTGCACGTGGCTCCTGTAAATATTTTTGGAGGCAATCGATTTCCGAAATCCATTCTGTACCCTCGCTGTTACGACCGGTTAGTGTGGATGTGTCTCTCGTATTATTAAAATGTTGAACAATTTTTAACTGTAAATAAGTTTACTAAGTATTTACTTTAATAAGATTTTCTTGGCGTTCTTTTTTTGAAAAGTTCATAATTCTACCATTTTTAACGCTTTTTATAGGAATTTTCTACAATATTCAATATTATGCTATGGTTATAGACCTTAGTGATAGTACAATAATTTTTCGCTTGGACGAAATCACTAATAAGTAATGAATTCTATGTTATTGCTTAATTCATAGACTTGTTTGTACAAATAGTAAATATATTATTGTGTATCTATAGCAGACATTATTCGTCATCATTACATAATGCCTTATATTAATTAGAAATGATTAATTTATTTAATATTAATGGTAATACATAATGTGATTAGCGATAGGAATTACGACGATATACGAAACAATGTAAAATTTGAAAGATAATCGACGATAATTACGAAAACAAATTAGCAGATAGTCCCCAACAAATATTTATTTTTTATAAATACATTAAATTATAGATAAAAAATATATTAAACAGGAGATACCGTAGCGTCTTATCCACAGTAATCTCCAGGCATTAGCGCGTATCGCACAAGCCTAGCATCATTAATCTACGTGACAGTTCAAAATTTAGTTACAGAGGGTCCCCCCTCCGCGGCCCGCTACCCGCGCCCCCCTCCCTCCGCCCGAATGTGGCAAGTTTTTGAGGCACTCCCAAATACGGCTCGTTTGTTGAAAAGTTGCTTCCAATTTTATTATTGTTTACGATTTCATTTTTGTTTACCGTAAATACTTCTGCCGATGGTATTGATTGGTCGTACGTTAAATTATATCAGCGAAAGTGGATTTGTTTCAACGCTTAGTACAACGCGCTATGGTCATTGTTTTCGTAGCATATTATATAGTTAAGCATGACTTTTTTTTATGTTTCTAACGTTGTTTGTGCTGGCACCACGTTTTATCACTGAATGAGTATATACTGATAAATTATTTCATAGTTATGTCATACCCTAAATTAATTCGAAGTGAATTGATAATTTTAATTTCGTCATGATGTGATTTGATCAACGAAAAGATTAAAGCGAATTCACGATAAACATGAATCAATCCTAATTGATATAGATTTCTGTCAATTTTGATATATTTACCCGAAGTAATATTGCCTATCTTAGCGGGAAAGCTAAGATGACGCCGGCGCCCCGTCGCGCTGCCATCCGCAGATGTTCTAGCTACTGTTAATTACGTCTCACAAGTGCTGCATACTCCTCCCCGCTCATGTGAGCCTGGTACTTTAGACAACATACAAATTAGTAACAGTTAAATTTTAACAAGTGGGAAATTTAATGGAAAATTGAGTAAATTAATAATTTATTTTAAAAGCGACAGGCATCCATCATTCGCTAGTTCATGTGATACGCAATTACAAATTAAGACAAGTAATAGATGGTTATTATTTAAAAAATTAACAAGAAACGTCTGAAACACGTTTCGCGATCCGCAAAAACCAGTAATAATTTAATTTCTCGTCTTTTTCATATAACATATACGGTGGTAAATTGCGGATGCGTTTATATAAGTATTACGAGTAAACATGATATTTTTAATTTGAAAAAGTCACGCACACACGTCTTTGAATATTTTCTTTTTTCTTAATCAGCAAGAGCAATGACCTAGAAAGTGGGACCTAACCTTTATGCATGTATGTGTGAAGCGAGCGAGGCTTCAACCGACCCCGTGTCATACCCGCTTGTAATTTTTTTCTCAAAGTCGGCATGAATAATCACATTTTTCTATACGTTCCGCATTTATTCGAGCGTTATAAGTTCAATGTGGAAACGGCCCGCGTACGTTACGGGGCCGGTCGGGAATCAAACCTTGAATTTATGGGCATAAAGTGTATATTTAAGCGGCGATAGCCAGGCTCGTGAATTTCATGTAAACGGTACCGCTTCGCCGGCGTACCTCCGTCCGCCGCCGATCCTCGTGACTGGCACAATTTTGCCCTGAAGTAGGTATATTTTTGCTTTTTTATTGCGTTCCGTAATCCCAGGGTTCGTATTTAGAAGTATATTCGTGACAGTTTTAATATAAATAAGGTTGTACGCTGAGGCGCCGGCCGATCGTCGATGCTGGATTCCTCTATTAAAATAAAACGCCCTTAAATATTTGATTGCGTCAGTCCATTGTCAATCACATTACAGCCGAGTCACTTGTCCGACGGTGTACTCCGCGCCGGTACAATCGCCATCAAAACGTCGTTACTAAAACACACCCTCCGTATTTTCTAACGTTTTATATTCATTTGGACGAGTGCCCTCTCCTCGTTGCCAGTGTATAAAAATTTCGCACCATTGCTTCGGGGAAAACTATTCCAAGTCGAGGAATATTCGGTAGTGTCTTATCTGAGAATATTAAAAGATTATTTTCGTTTTTTTTAAACCTCAAGAATTACAAGATGAACGGAAGTAGCTATGCGAATGCAATATATGGGTTGTACTAGCGTTCTATTGTTCAAAACCGGAAGTGACGTAAACATTGATATGATACAACGTATTAACGTGAATTACGTGCTCCAGTAACCTTTCCTCGTAGTTGCATAAAATAAATAGTGACGTGCTGCTCCAATTCGCCGATGATCGATGGCGAGCTGTCAAACTGACAGTGTCAAGGTCGAGTTTGACAGCTGTCAAACCGCCCAGACAGTGGTTGTCAAACTGGGCTACGCTGAAAAACGCGGTGCTGTCATGCCGTAATGGATAGCCTTCCGTTGGCTGTGTCATGACGCCATGTTTTGGGGCCAACGAACTTCGACGGTCGATATTTTTTTATTCGTAATCATGTGGTAGATATTTTTTTATTCGTTCCATTGAAGTGTTTTTGTCTACGCTTAAGTTGAATTAACGCTAAGTGCTTCAGATAGTTAATTAAAATATTTTTTGTCGGCCATTATTTATGAATACATATTTTTCGAAGCATTTTCTTTTCGACTGTCAAGTTGACAGGCTATTGAACTACACAATCGTAAAGTGTGGTTTAAGTGTCAACGTTTAATTAATTTATATGCGAGACCGGTCAGAAAATCAATTTTTTAATGTCTCGAATATATGAACAGCTATTAATTAATACTTATAAGAGGAGATAAGTGAGACAGCAAAGCAAAAACTAATTTATTTTAAAAAAAACCTAATAGCGTTCGCGTGTTATCCAAATTTGAAATCAATTTTAAAATTGGAATTAATTGACACAAAAGTTTATCACCGATATAATTCATTAATAAAACTGACGACGACTTTAAATCAAGTCATAAGATACTTTCCTAGTATTTACGGATGTAGTTATTATCAAGACGATCTGTATCCAACAAATCTCCAGGCCGCGTCTGTCTGATTGTATGTTTGTGTTAAGCTTCAAAACTACTGCACGGATTTCCATACGGTTTTCACTAATTGACAGAGGGATTCATAAGAAAGGTTTAGGTATATCATTTATTGCATTCAATGAGTGTTGTAGGATAGGCTCTTAGTTTTCTCCTTAAGAGAAATGGAGGCTTTTGCTAGCGTGAGACACTTACAGACTGTATAAATTTTTTAATATTTTCGTCGTTATAAATCACTAAGATATACAATCTCACAATTTTCTCAATTTTTTTTAAAATAATATATGTAGGTGGATGACAAGGGTCAACTGGTGGTAAGTGGACGCCATCGTCAATACGCCATTAATCTTGGGTACTGAAATGTCCTTTGTGTACAC
The DNA here is from genome assembly GCF_905220365.1 of Vanessa cardui. Lineage (NCBI taxonomy): Eukaryota > Metazoa > Arthropoda > Insecta > Lepidoptera > Nymphalidae > Vanessa > Vanessa cardui. The sequence goes on along the minus strand of NC_061142.1, from coordinate 1,221,280 downwards.
TGGCTCACTCACCCTTCATGCTAGAACACAACAACTGAGTACTTCTGTTTGGTGGCAGAATATCTGGTGTCTGGGTGGTGATAACTCAGAAGCATTACACAAAACCCTACCGCCAAATGTCATTATATTTTTTATAGAAATATGAAGCATACCAATGTCATAAAATGGCGCATCTTATATACTTATTGTATTGTTCGTTAGAAAATGATTCCATTAAAGGATTTAGTGTACTAAAAACTACATATTTTTGAAAAAGACAAAACTTTGTTCCTCGTATCCGTACCCCGTAAAAACTGAACTCATGAGTACGAAAAGCAATTTTTCCCAGCAACGACCATGCGAGGCTAATATCACTCTGATTATGAACTCTGCCAATAAATTAAACCGCTGTCATGTGCCCTCAGAAGACAGCTATCTGGAAAATTCCAACTGGCTTCGGCTCTGCTCACGAGATATTTTCGGCGACGAACTAAACAAGGAACAACGTTGTAAGCTAAGCGATTTTGACATCGTCTAAAAACAAACACGACCTAACTGCTCTATAGATACGCAATATCGATCTGTCGGTCTGTACCTACGGATGATGTACCTAGAATACATCCCCCCGGGCAAGGCATCGACCCTGCCTCCCGACGAGCCAATAGCTACTTTATCCCGCTCTAAACAAGTTCCCTTTTCCTTTGACAGATACGAACTTTCTTATGACGATTCCATGTCTGCCGAATCGAGTTCGTTTCCGATAAGACAGTAAAAGACGTGACCGGTGTAAGCGATAATGGCTCTTATTGGTGTCAGCGTAAGGTGGCGATGGGCGGTCTGCCCGCCCTACCTTGGGCGGGAGTAATTAGCCAACTTCACGAACGGTTTTAAAAATGCATTTTTTTATTACACACTGTTTTCACGGTTCGCTGAAGTTTAAGAAGCAACTATTGTTATTATAATCGCTCTCCGACGAGTGTTATAGAGATAAACGTGTAGGTATTTGTCGAGAGAAGGCAATTTGAATTTTGTTAATGTTAAAGCTTCACATAATTGTTTTTTGTTTGAATATCCACTCTCGCACGTTGGGAACCGCTGGACCGGCGTTACTTACCTATTCTATGGCACTTACCGAAAGTGTTATTCCTCGTGTATCTGATCTTAGATTACGTTCGTACTTAATATTATTCTATTTTATTCAGAATTAAACAATTCACTTGTTACCTTTTACGTATTCATTTCATCTTAAATACTATAGAAATAAATTATGAGTTTATTTCAGTATAAAACACTACTAGACTGTAAACATCACAGCATATACGTGGTTTTAAGTGTGAATATGTGAAATTGTTCGTATTTTTCCATTTTAATTTCCTTCAGGTCCCACACAGGGTCGATAAGGGATCAAACCCGGTTACGGGAGAGCTATGGGCACACCATTAAGGAAATTGCTTTATAGACCTGAGGATATTGGCTCCCTGTACGCGCGTGGGGTTCCGTCGAATGTGGAAAATGGGTACTTTTTAATTGCTTCAGTCTATCTTGTCTCGGGAGACGAAAGGGACAAAAACGCGACTGATTAATTGATTAAAAAGTATTGACCGGCGAATAGACTTTAAACAAAACTAAAACGAATTATGTTCGAAGAAAATAACTCCTAAATTTGTCTTTATAGTCTCAGCCAAGTCAAGAGAACTTGGTTGATGTTTTTTATTATACCAGCGTGAAAACGTAATTGTTATTTGTTTAGGGTTTACTTTAATTTTAAATTGTCATGCAATACATGGTTATTAAGTAATTAAAATAAATAAAATCGTTATTTTATAATGTCATACGGAGCGTGTCAACACTTTTCGTACTTGATTGTACCTTTTCAAATTGCCGAATAACATTTTACATAATATAGAAGACATTTTTTTAAAATAGCGTACAAGTTGAAAGTTACATTAAAACGTACGTAACTAACATGTAATTTCTAATATGTATTGCTCTTAAATACTCGATTGTCACATTCGTTCGAATAAAATATGTCTCTCATAAAAGGAGACATCGCCATTCCGCTATCGTCGTTTAAAAAATAATAAAAATAAAATAAAAAAAACACCGAAAAAGACCCGACAGTCGAAGCTTACGAGGGCCACATAAAACACGGGGTGTCTCGGGAGAAAAAGAGTGATTTATCGTGAGAAGAGGGACATCGTGGCCTTTATATTCGGGTGCATGGCACAGGTATATCCTAGCAGGTGCTGCTCGCCTGGTATTGTTTATTTTACATTTTTGTTTTTCTAACACAATAAAATAGTTTTTATTCAGATTCCTACGAGCAACTATGAGTTATTTTATTTTATACCTACTCTGAGTTAAATAATTATATATCAAGATATCAATTAATTATAATCGAAATGACCACTCTAAATATAATGAATAACTAATCAAATCCCAAACAAGGTACAGCCGTATATGTAAAACATAAAAACTCGACTAAAAAACGAGTCGGATCGTCTGAGTGATGCGCAAACCGCAATCAGAGAAAAACACCCCGAGCGCCCGAGTCGACCCGCAACAATGAAACGAAACGCTAAAACAATAATTAATAGTGATTATTCCGTAAAAATAATTGTCGGTTCCAACAAATTATGCCCCGGCGGTAGATCTAATTCAGAATCCACTGTTATTATACCGCGATCCGGCTGATTCCGATCGGAGCGTTTGGAAGCAACAATTGTTTAATTCGGAAAACACGAAAAAGAATTATGAATGTGTAATCGCCGCTCTCTAAAACGACTTCGCTATTGTTCGTGTTGTTTTTATAGCATCGGTAATTATTGGTTGCTATCACGAATGTTTTAAAATATTCCGACACTTTTGATTATTAAACAAATTGTTAAACGTAATTAAAGATACCCTGATAAATACGTTTTAATTTGAAGGTACATTCGAGGGAATCTATTTTAAATATTGTGTTTAGTGAGATCATTGCCCAAGATAAAGTACACGAATCTTGTGTGTTGTTACTTAGTAAGTACCCATTTGAATAAGTGAATATAATAGCTGTATATTATATGGGTACCGATGCAGTCGTTACATTGTTTGAAACGTTATTTAAAATAGTATTTTTCTGACTAACTATGTTGCTAAATGTTAAGTACCTATTATGCGAAGACGTTATAGGACTGACGGCCCTAAGTTATCGCAGCGAGCGCGACGTAAACATAACTTCCCAGGCACATTTAAAAACGGTTATTAAATTAATATTATAAATGTAATAACACTTGTACTGTGCAGCGTTTCAACGGGCCGCGTCACGCGCGACCGCCCGGCCGCCAGCGCGGCGTAGCGGCATATTTAGACAATTTCCTCAACAGCGCGGAGTCGCCCTCGCGTAAATAACATAGCATCGCCACCTCGACTCGCCCTATTCTGATATTCAGCAGGTTATTACAATTTTTCGCCTTATGAATATCGTCGCGTGGAGCCGTAATACCCTCGCTCGCGCCGGGGGAGTCACACCTCAGCAATTTTACTTTAATTCTTATTTAGAGTACCGCCTTATTTCGGTTACAAGATTTTTAGTATTTGTTTATGGCGTTAACTTGTTTTTTGAGTCGGCGATGGGGCAATTTTCGCTTTTTTCGACGACGTAATTCCACATTACGCGGTCGCTCTCGGAGGGCGAAGGCGCAAATTGGCTATCTCGGTATCAGATAACTCGGAATGGCTCACGGCGCGATAAAGGGAATGGAAACAAAGAGTGCGCGGGTCAAGGGCTTTTATTTTCATGAAATCGAATGTTCATTTGGAGTCGCGAGCGTCATCGCTCTGCCATCAATCATGCATGCACCATTGCGCCGCGCGCGCTTTTGTTCGAATTACGAATTTCGAAAAAGGTATATAGTGCGCGGGAAAATTATGGCGGTTGCGTTCTTTTCAAAACTGGAATTGTGCACTCGCCCTCGTCGCGTCGCCCGCACTAAAACACTGCATTATTGCGAAGCTATTATTCAATTAAATTATTAAAACGAACATTGGTTATTCGGTAATTTTAGCGATTCGTACCCGCCGTACCGGGCCCCGTTAGCGCGGCGGGTTTATCTGTAAACAAACGTTGAATATTAGCGGAGGTGTCATTCAGTACTTCCATTATGAAGCGTGTAATATACTTATGCAGTGTGACACCGTTAAAAAAGTAGGAAAATTGCTAATGGTGTATGATATTGCCTCCCCTTATTTTGGGGTAAGAAAAGACTAGGGTGGCAACACCTTCGCGCTCCCAGGAGGCGTTTTTTTGAGTCGAGTGTTTTTTTTTCTTGATGTTTTTTTGCGTAATGACGTCGAGGTCCTGCGAGAGTTGGACGAATCCATTAGATAGGCGGGAAGAGCTTAATGTAACAGTTTTTTTTTCTTTGGAATCGAAATCGGTTGGAAACGATGTCGCATGTGTCGTTCGGAGGACATTAGCAGGAACTGTAATGGCTTTTCATTCTAAGCGGGGATGTATTGCCAAGTTGTGTCATACATACATATACACCCATAATCATCGGAGACCCTGGCAATTCCAGCGCTATTAGGATTCCGATGCGACCTTAGGTTACGAAACTTACTAATTGCTCACATCACATCTAGTTCAGTATACTGTGACATAAAACAACGTATAATAACTACTTCTACTACTATCTTAGACTCTGTTCTAAGAACAGGTACGTAAGGCAGACTTAGAAGAACTGTACTAATTGTTCATTTTATTTCTGTAATTTGCATAAGATTTATGCGGAAACGTTATTGCCTTAAATCTTACATCGTAGATAATAAGGCTAGAATTAGTTTGAACTGAGACCTATATAAAGGTATACTTATATAGTTATACATAAGATTCCAATTGAAGGTTAAAATACAAATACATGATTTGTTGACAAGTTCAGATATCTTCTCTGATAAAAATTTAGTTGAAATAACCCGGAATAGAAAGAACGCGTTCTATTTTTTAAATATGTTTTTTTTTTATATCGATAGGATCCAGGTAGTAACAGTTATGCCAAAAAATTTATACATCTAAAAATTGCAAGACATATATGTATGTGTGATGTTTAAAACTTAAAAAAAATATTGAAAGAAAACCCATTATCAACATTTTTAAGCAAATACGCTAAGTAACCGTTCTTGTTATTCATGTCACTCGTGTTTTGAAAATGTAGATAAGAATATACTATTCTAAAGATTAAAGATAGATAGTGTAGATAGATTACTTAGATCTGATATGCTGATCGATACACATTGATAAATTCGAAAACATTTTTTTGTAAATTCATTATTATTATATAAACTATATTCGATAACATTATCATAGAATACTCTATTATTTGCACACACATAGGTACATATATATACCTACTAGTTGTCGCCTGCGGCTTCATTCGCATTTTAGGGTATTGGTTGTCATGTGTCAGGCAAGAAAAGTAGTATATGTGCTTTCTTGGAATTCAAGTATGCTTCAAACCAAATTTCATCAAATTCAGCTCAGCGGTTTGGGCGTGAAAGAGCGACAGACAGATAGAGTTACTTTCACATTTATAATAATAATAACAACTAAACAACAACAACAGCCTGTAAATTTCCATTGCTGAGCTAAAGGCCTCCTCTCCCTTTGAGGAGAAGGTTTGGAACATATTCCACCACGCTGTTCCAATGCGATTTGGTGGAATACACATGTGGCAGAATTTCTATGAAATTTGTCACATGCAGGTTTCCTCACGATGTTTTCCTTCACCGCTGAGCACGAGATGAATTATAAAGACAAATTAAGCACATGAATCAGCGGTGCTTGCCTGGGCTTGAACCCGCAATCATCGGTTAAGATGCACGCGTTCTAACCACTGGGCCATCTCGACTCTCGTAATAATATAATACAGATAATATAGATAGTCTTTTAATAAAACCAAATTAATATTAACGACTCCTTGTCTTTTGCAACAGCTATGACGACTAATCTGTAAGTGTATTTACACTGGCTCACCCAAATCGAAACCCCGCAGTTACGTATGGTTGTTATACTGTAGGACGGGTGGTACCGTCCATTAAATCGATATCGTTGTTTAACTGATTGTATTTCTTTCAGGCAAATGGTGTGGTTCGAGGCGGGAGTGGTCTTCACCCCCAGACGTGGCGCGGCGGGTGTACTCCTCCGTGTTCCTGGGCAGCCCCGGTGAGTACCCAGGTAATATCGACCGCATAATACATATATAATATATATTGGACATAATCACATACATTACTCTGATACCAATGTAAGTAGCTATAGCACGACGAAATTAGAAGTAACGACTGTACCACAAACATCCAGACCCAAGACAGCATAGAAAACGAATGAACTTTTTCTGCCGGGAATCGAACCCGTCGAATTGCGTAGCCATTAAAAAGCAGTGTAGGTACTCACAACTCGACCACGGAGGTCGTCAATATATAATATCCTTTTGCAAGTTTGGGTAGAAGGACAGTTACATAATTCCCTGACTCTACCTGATAAGCCGATGGCACAAATCCGACTTGACAGAGAAAGGCTACTCTTCTAGGTATAGGAGTTCGAATCGTTCTTAATTTAAAAGCACGGGATTTGAATCCCAGGACCTTAAGAACTCCGTGGTAGGTTAGCTACTAGACCAAGCATGTAGATAAGAAAAGCCTTTTTCTCAAATACCTACTCGTGATCAATTATGACACAGACATTATCGCAATAATATTTCCTTACGCAAACATATTTAAATTTAGTTTTACAAAAATAGCGTTTCTTTTTTATCTCTTGCGTAAGAATTACCTCATTAATTGTAAAACGGAATTATAATTAACTGACGTATTTATTTCGACGAAAATAAACTTAGTTTTCGTAAAAAAAACTGTCTACACTTTTAACATTAAATGTAATACTTTTATTGCGGTGTTAAAGTAATTCCTTTATCTTACACATCGACGAGGCTGAGGTGTCCGTCTGCGCACAGCTTAAATAAATATTTACAAAGTCACTGTCAACGTTTCAACCGTTGACAGCCAAATCGAAGTCATAATGAGGTGTCGAAAAGTCGAGACAAATTTTGATCTTACGCATGGAAGTTTGTAATTCGTCGTATAACCTCGAGGGAATTACATATCAGATACATTGAAAACAAATTAAAAAAAAAAACCGTATTTTTTTTTAATGTATTTCGCCTAATTCAAAATTATATTAATTTTAGGCTGTTTAAATTAAGACAGTTGTCATTTTCCCGTTTAAAAAGTAATTTATCGTATTTACTCATGTTTTGTATTATTGAGGGTATATTCGTATTAATCACATTTTAAATTAAAAACTATATCATAAACTATATCACCGCATAATATAGTTCTGTTGCGAGTACAGATAGCATATAAAAATAGTATACACATATAGTAATGTATATAAAGAATAAGCATAAAAACTATCGGCTTTTTTGTTAATTTCAATGTAAATGTATGTATCTACTTAATGAAATATAAATTTATTTCTAAAACATTCATAATTAAAGTAAACTTACTTAACATTGACGCTAATAACCTGAAAATAAAGAGGAATTTAATTAAAAATTTTAACACTTAATACTGAATTAATTGTTGCTAAAAATAGATTTATAAAAATAAAATTAACGTAACCTGCCTACAATAACGTGATGTTATCACAATTAATTATTTGGAATAATGTATTTTTACTTTAGTCTATTAATAAAAGTTAGAAAAAAAAGTTATCATCGGTTCCTGCGATGAAATGAGTTCTATTTTTGAATGGTCGTAATATTAATATCTGATTAGGAAACACCACGATATAATCAGTAATCAATCTTGTTAACTAAGCCAGCGTACTTGTAGTCGTACGATCGTAAACATTAAGGAGTTATTTAGAAATAAATTAAAAAATCATGCAGCCGAAACTCCATCATTCTTTCACATGTCAAATAACAAACGACATCGATATGCCAGCGCCATCTATTGACCCATTCATAATAATAAAAACTACGAGTCAGCGCCGTTGATCGAAATAGGACTTTATGCGATATGTGTAGAGATACAATTACGATAACAAAGTAGTGCACTTGCACCGTTACAGCGCCACACGTGACCATACCATCCATCTCTCTTCCGCGCGTGCGTTTGACTTATATCTGTCTCTTACATATTATAATACATCAGGTCCATTGCCCGTTTCCATTACACTAAATCAATTACCGGCCGTTGCTCGCTTGACGGTCATTCCGATCTCGCACATCGCTTGCAACGAAAGTAGAGAACGATTTTCGACTTTCGTCTCAAACGTAAGACGTCAGATAAAAAAATAATAATAAAGTACTAAAATCAGAAATGGAATCGGAAGGAGCGAAGTCAATTTATTCGGGGCTTCGTTACAATTCCGATTTTTATCTAACGTCTCGAATGAATGCCGCGCAAGACGGATTACAGTGGATCGCGGCGGAGCTCCGACAAAAACTGCGATAGAGTGGGACACTCTGAGGCAATCGATTCCGTCCTTAGCGGGAAAGGATTGGCCCGCTGCGAGAGAGCGCGCGCGATCGCGTCTTTACGACGTGTAAAAGAGATAAAACAATTCCTTATGTCGCTATTCTTAAGTCATTTGCGCGCTCGAAATGGCACTTTACTCGTAGACATTAAGGTCGCGATTTCATTGTTATTATTGCGCACTGATGGTTGTTGCGTTTTGTGACGAAATGTTATAACTTCATTTGAATGTATAAGCGATAGCGTACTTAGTGATATGAATGAGAGAGTTGTTTTTTGTTTGAGCGCGTCACGCGGGACTGGTTAGGCGTGTGGCGGCGGTTGCCATGGTGACCTGCTGCGCTGGAATGCCTGTTTAGATGCAAGAGCTGAATCAGAGTTGCCCGCATCACTGATGATTTTCACATAAATTAGAATAATCTTATAAAACTTGTCTCTTAATGTTATGCTCGTACCACTTCGACGTTGACCAAGTTATCGCGACACAACACGGGCAGACAAACACAAACAATTGCCGAAGAATTTTAAATTGCGATTGTCGTTTGTTTCATCGAAGATTAAATAAACAGCAACCTACTAAATACAGTAAGAGTCAGCCTTGGTCAACAGTCATCGGTTTAAATCTAGAATCGATTGGTCACTTATATCGCTAAGCTATTTATATATTTAATTACATAACATTAAAGGTAAGCATATACCGTTAATTTAATTTGTAGGTATATTCCCTTAACGAATGCGGTTTCACTGGTGCTCATTTATCAAATCCTCGGCAACATAATTACACGGGACTCAAACTTACTTTGAAAATGGAACTAATTTTTAATATTCCCATTTCCAATTCACGCTTAAGACGCGAAATTAGAAGCAGACAGAGATGGCTAGAGGGCGATATGCGAGCAAGAGCGGGCGAGCACGAAATTGCTCAATTTGTGCTCAGCTCATAAGGTGCCTCGGGTTCCTTTTTCAAAAAATCCAATGAGATCGATCGCTCGCCATGTCCGCAAATTAGAGCGGGAATCGTTGTTCGTTAGCGCTCGGCCCGCGACGATAGGTCGTAACAGCCGCGGTCGGACGACTCGGAACTCGTATTTATATCAATATCACCGCTGCGTCCAGAGTCTCTCGCGTGCTTTTATCTCTCATCTACGCCACAAGGCTCAAAGCTCACCGCTCCAGCACTAAGATGCATTTCAGCATTAGCGGTCTCGGGGCGCTCATTTCGCTCGAATCTCTTAAAGCGAAGTTCCCGCATCGACGACGCACCGATCGTTCGGGGTCATGCGCGCGCGAAAATTGCACTCGCAGCCTTATTCACGAGCCGGTGACCGTACTCCATAACGTATACCATTAAACGGGGCTCATCTATCGATGCGAGATATGAGATAGCGAATTTCACTCCGAGACCAGTTTTTAGTCCGGCTAAATTACTTCGAGTCTTAGGCGATTTAAATAACAGCCGGCGATTCGTCGTAGCGTCTAAACGAGCGTTAAAACGTTACTATGTAATGATCGTCGATTGAGATCCGATACGGGCGGCTCTTATACACTACCGGTTAGTTTACTGTTGCTGTATTTTTATGCGCCGGGTAGGAGGCCGTCGACGGCGTCCGTGCCTAATAATCGAGACGATTTTTATCGACACTTATAGTTTTTATTGTTTATTTAATAAAGTCAGTCGACTCGACACGACACGACACGCCATCCCAATAAACGTCGGATCGCGGAAGCACCGGCGATCGGGCGACAGCGTCTTGCGATCATAAAAACCTCATCGTAAAACTTGCGATATTAATAATGAGTATACGTTTCCGCGATATCTTTGAATGGAGCATTGATATATCGCTTCTCGATTGTCTCGGTGTCTACTCGATACCGGAGCTATTAATCGATGAGGTGTACGACTCGGTCGCGTATCTCGATTTTTAATGCAGCCACTCGGTGGTCCGTTGCGTGAGAGTGCAATTTGTAAGTTTCGTTTCACCGGTGCGCTGCCCTGACCTCTCACCCTGGAGGTATGCGAGGCACGGAGAGGCCGATTATATGCTAATACAAGAATAAGCCTCCATTTACGTAAACGGAATTTACAGATTGGCTCTCGAGGGCCCTTTGCTGGTTGGAGGGAAGCGATGTTTTTGATTTTACTATTGTTGGAACATGTGCATGACTGGAAACTTAGATACCCTAACTAATATTATGCTGCTGAATTAAGGATTAATGAGATCGGACTCAAATTATACTTGATTGGATTAGTTCTCATCTTTGAAGTGTAAAATTTATTCCATGTAAAATACGCTCACATAAAAGTTATAATTTCATATATTGATCTATTTTATACTGAAGTTTTCTGAATTATTATAATCATAAATTTATATCACTATGATATTTCCTTATGTTGTATATTATATTCGTTCAGAATAGAAGTATCAATAGCCAAAGACGTAAGTTAACAAATGATAGGCTGATATACTTATATACGGTCTGTTAGTTTACACTTAATAATGGTATAGATTCAGAACTGTTATTGACATAGGCTTCAGAAGAATATAGTATATACCTAGTCTTCCTAACGTTTTATTAAGTTATAAGGGAATGACTAACTACCTAACTGTGTGATATGTAGATATGGTTGTTAGTTCCAGCTATAGTAGGTACATACATACTCAGTAAATAATGGGGACAAATAAATATGTTTTAAAGTGATGATTCTATATAATTGTAAAATTGAAGCTTTCGAGACAAGCGCGTTACGTAGGTGGTGTGTGATTAACAAGCGTTCGTTGAAGCTCTGATAACTGTAATTGGTCAAACTTGTTTCATAGGAGCAGGAGTGGGCGAAGTCGAGTGCCCAAAATATGTGTCACTTGAAAGCGAAACGCCAGAGAAGTCAAGAGCAAGGGCTATTAAGACCGTGAACGCTCAAAGCGCGATTCGGAGCAAGGCACACCCACGTCTTCATTAAAAGCACTCGCTTATCGTTAAAATCGATCTCGTTACGAACAATGAAACGCGTCGAAACAAAAACCGGCCGAGCGGTGAACGAATACGAGAAATATAATCGGGCGAACGTCGCAACAAATAAAATAAAACCTCAATCAAAAATCTTAAGGCATTCGGTATCATAACCGGAGCGGTGCGTCGACCCGCCGCCATACGAAAACACCGCCGTGTGAGTTACACGACCGCGACGAAAAAAACAACAAAACTATAATAATGTAACGCACTAAGTATCCGTCTTAAAAATACGCCTCGATCTCTGTTGCGCGCGTCGCGGCATTAACGCGTCGGTGGAAACGAACCCCCGCGCCGCCGAGGGAATGTCGACTCTAATGCGCGCGGCGGAGGGTCGAGATTGCGGGCGGGGGCGGGCCCGCGCGGAGGGCCGGAGGGTGGCGGGCGAGGCGCGCGGGGGGCGGCGGCGGTGATGGATGGCCCAATCAGGCGGCGTGGCGGTGCCGGCCGCGCTAATCGAGCAGTGCGCCCCGAGAGCCAGACGCACACACGCGCGCCGCGCACACGCGCACACCTCGCACAGAGATGAGGCCTCGATTACACGTAAAAGCGCATCGAGAGCCTTTCCCGAGATATGTAGCATACCTACCGCGGTCCGGCGGAAAATCGATGGAAAACAGTCGAGAACGCCCCTCAAACAAACATGAGTAACGCCGGTTACGTCTATCCGGGCCCGGATCGATAGCCACCAACTGTTGTAAACAAGCGGACGGGAATTGGGGAAAAAAAGCTAGGAACGCTCGCCACCCCGTGGGGCTATTAACGGCCACGTGACTAATTTTAGGAGCTGTCACTTGCAGCGCCAGAGCACGTGGGCCCGGCCTGCGCCCGACCTTAGGCCGCAATACTGAGTCTGTTTGTAGAGCGATGAACACAATTAAACTCTGTAAACACGCTTTCATTTTAACATTCAATACAACACGTAATGACTTATATAAATACGATACCCACTGAGTCACATAGACTGACAATGTATACCTAGACATTACCAAAATGATGTAAGATACTCACAAGACACACGAGATAGGCCTACACCACAACCAGCTCGACTCGGAACTCACCCGAGCAGCGGACTGTCCAATTTCTCACGCTCCTTCCATACGTGGGTACTTATTTAGCGAAACATCGGCAATTTGGTGCCATTAAACCGAGAGTCACCTGTAAAAAACAGATAGATCTGGAAGCGATTCATTACGGGAGACGGAGCTAAAGAGGTCGATATAAATCAACGGACATCGCATTTCATCAAGGGCCCTTTCTCCGACTAATCCGAACTGAATTGAAACGAATCTAATGAAACAGAGTATACGTACGATAAAAAAAACAAGTCAACATCTCGATGCCCTACGATCACTTTAACTTTTTTCCGGCGTTCGCTCTCGAGGCGAGCGTTTTTTATTATTATTTTTAATTCTGTCTCATCGTCTTGTACGTTTTTTTAACTGTTTGCCTTTTCATAAATATTTTAGAATCGGATTCAGTCGGGGACAGGCGCGGCGAATGGATTAGGACTTAGATATTTTCGGGCGCGTAATTTATTCTCGTCTTTGTTGAGATATGAATAATGCGAGCGAATGATAAATCTGTTCAGGCATCGGCCTGTGCTGAGACGTCGGAACTTGGCGTTTGCCTTAATAGTTTCCGCTTTGCACTGACTCGATACAAACTAGTGTTTGTTTGGACACGGACCTTTTACCTCGAGCCGTTTCTTTGGGAGATTTATTTCAGTAAACATAAATATATTAAAACGATTTGCAACATAAATTAGATGTTTATTTATAATTTATCTTTAATTGTTTAAATAGACGTTGAAAGCAGCTTTACTCAAGGCAGTTCTGAAAAATAACTGTTCAACTTACTTACTTGTATAGTTTATTTTGATTTTGATATTATATAACAATTTTTATAGAGAAGTACAATTTTATACCTGAGTATACTTTTAAAATACAACAAAGCCCTGTTATATTATTAAACATTTCTTTCTTTTCAGTAATATAAAGGCAATGCATAGGTTAATCTTCATTTATTTATTTTACATTTCACATGATAGGCAGTATAGCAGCCACCTGATGATAAGTGATCACCACAGCCCATAGATATCGGTGTTGTAATAACCATCCCTAATATTGGAAATAAGATGTTTTGTCCTTTGTGCCTGTATTAACACTGGCCTACACACCCTTCAAACCAGAACACAACAAAGTATACTACGAATTTTTGCTTGTCAATAGTATGTATGATACCGGCCGTATCTACCTAGGCGAATTTGTCAAATCAAGTAAAACAATCAATGATCGCCCTATTTGGGTTTGAACCCACGATCATCGATTAAGATGCACGCCTTCTAACCACTGGTCCATCTCGGCTCATTCTAAATTCAAAACCTAAAATCACAGTCCCCAAAGTCTAATTGAAAGGCACAAAGAAACGCAAAGGCTTACCTCATCAGCGAATACTTTGAATGAGTCCTTAAATTCTGAACAATTTCAAGACGAACCCATTTAAATTCCAATAAAAGTGATTCCGACCATAAAGTACAAACAGCTATTTGAAATATGCGTTTCGTTTAAAAAGCCCTTAACGAAATTATTAAGTTCACAAAAAAAGGGTCAAGCTGATGATATACCGACGTCAATACTGACAGCTCGTAGCTTTGTTTGACTGAAATTATAGTAATTTTATAAAATAACCATCAACTTAAAATGAATGCTGATACAAAAAATCTAGCTATTCGAATGAAAAACGACCGTTTTGTAATAGATACGGAATCTGAGGAATGCTGTTAATGTCTATGGTCTATACTGAAATGTAATGACCTGATGATTGCGTAGGTGTATTTTTTTATTTTTTAAGACAACGGTAGCCGAGTATACAGCCAACCCTATGTTAAGTCATCTTTATCAATTATTAATTAAAAGAAGTATTCTGTGCTATTGTATAAACCTTGCGATATATTTTTTTACATTCCTTGTACTGGTTATAATTTTCATTCATTCATCATTCATACTTAGTCTTACAGAAAAATACACACTTTCCCACAAGTAGGCAATAAATTACTTTTAATAGAAATTGAATAATGGGTTTTAATTGTTTTAAACTGTTTTCTCTTATTCCGGGTGACGTCATCACATGCCTTACAACTATATCACTAGCTAACTAGATTATTATGATTCACTGACATAACCCTGTAGGGTTTTGTAACCTTAAACTTACATTTAATATAATAATAATCATTATTTTTAGTATCGGCAACACAATGTCCTTTGCCTAGTAGTCATTGAGGTTTTTATTTAAAAAAAAAAAAGGTTTCTGTCTCTGGATGAATATAAGTTTCGTTAGGCTCACATCTCATATTTACTGATTTAAAAACGTATCGTTTTTAATGCGACTTACAAACTTTTCTGACATACACAATATGTTTGCATCGATTTAAAGACTCAGCTTGTAAGACGCACCGAACCTTGAAAGATAATAATGAGTTGGATATAAAAATCACGAATTTATACGAGGTCCCCGCCGCTACGTCGTATTACGATTTCTTGTTCGGACACTCCTTATTAAATAAACTTTGAAAACGAAAATTATGTCTCCCGTACGGAGAACGAGCGATCACAATAAAAACGGGGATTTGACAAGATTAAAATTGTAATTCAAGTTATTTTTGACGTCCGTCTTATTGCTTTTTCGCTACGGCACCGGCGAGACCCGCGCTGGAGTAATCCGGACTCCGAAACAAAAAATACAACTAAATTGCACGTGGAATATGCAAATTAATATAAATGCTACTTGTTAATAATTATACGACGTGTCATTTTTTTTTTTTTATTATTTAACGTCATGACAACGACTCGAGTCCGACGCACGTCTTGAATTTTTTTACGTTTCAATAATTTTAAACGGGTAATAAAAAGTAGGTACCATCCGTATGACTAACTTAATAAAAATACATCCTTCGTCCATATTTGTACGTTTTATGATTCTTTATTATAATATAAACCATTTGTAAAACGTCAAAAGATTAAAGTGTGTTATGGCTATAAAATTTCTTGAAAGGATTAAGAAAAGAGTCCTCATTACAAAGGTGACTGATTTGTTAGTTTTTTATTCGAAATAAAATATCGACTTTGGCAAAAACTCATCCTCTTTGTGACATTTTAATAAAAAAATAAAATAAAACGCGATGGCCGCCTTTTCGTTTCCCGCCTCGCTGTCAATATCCATTTCGTTCGAAATCTGAAATGCGGTTATAATTTAAAATTACTTATGAAGTTCTCGACAAATAAAATTGAACCAATTTCTTTTGTATACAGTTATTACAAATTGTGAAAAAAAAATATCACAATGCTTTAATATACTCAATTGTCTTTTAACAGTAACATTAAGTTTCCCACATTTTGCGCAGTCCGCTGCACATAACTGGCAACACTAACCGTAGAGGCGATCACGGCCGCCATTACTAGAGATTACCTCTAATGTAATGTGTTGGTGATTTGAAATAATCACGCAGAATACGTAGACATGCCGTCATGTAGCCATTTAATCAATACCAATGTATAATGGAGTTGTAATAGCAGCTTATTCAGTACGGAATACTGCGAATATTAACAATAATGTACAAAAGAGTTTACATAGCATTGTTGGCGCGAAAACCACAACGTTTGCGGTAATGAGAACTGGCTGGTTAGAAGGCAATGTTTAAAAAAAATAATAAAAATTGACAAACGCGTATAATAAAATAGGCACTAACGAGAGCTAGCAAAGCATAATAACGCGACGGCTGTTAAGAGTTGCGGTTGGACCCAACTATGTGCTCAACCGCAGGGCGTTTTGTCCTCCAGTCACGGGAAAAGAAATCTAGCCCCAGGAACGTGTCGACCGCCATAACAGAACGTTCCTTATTTAAATTACGCCGCCTCGGGCCTTAATAAGTTGCTTTACAGAATACTTATGGGTAATTGAATTAATTTGGTTCCATAATCGATTTTTGCCGTCGAATACCGCTACTCGTTGGTAGATGGCGCTGTAATAGCACTGCTATTATGGAAAAAAATAATCCTTCGTAATTTTGATGTAGCAATAACAGGTTTTAGAAATAAATATAATCATCATCTGTCAATATTTATTATGGCAAGTAAAAACATAATTTAGTAAGTAGTAGTAACATAAAAAAAAACTTTGTAATTCATACGGCATCTCCTTGCGGAAACAATCATACGAAGGCGGCGCACACCCGAAAAGCATAACGATATAGGAGCTGCTTATAATACATTCCATATTCCGGGATCGTAATTGAACATCGTATGCAAATGTGGCGCGCGCTCGCCATCTCTTTAATATTTATGGTACCTTGGTACTTTCATATAGAGCAGGTGGTAGAATCGTGCTCTACTTATGTTATTGTTTATATCTTCGTTATGGGTATTTATCGCACACAATGAAGATAAACCGAGACAAAGATATCACTTATAAATGTGAATTAAAAAAAGTTCCTTTGTTAAAACAGTGTCGCTATAAAAAAAAGTATTTACGAATTTCTTAAAACAAGATTAATTTAAGCGAGATGATCTCAATCCGCTCCCAACATTGTTCTTAACGTCAGCGCTTCGGCGAAGTGTTTGTACATCATTAGACTCATCCCATAAATCTCTATGATTTCGCATAAATTTACATTTTAACGGGTGTCGTCGCGACACTTGCTTGAAAACATTCAGGATTCCATAAAATTAGAACAAAAGAAACGAGAGTCCAATCATACCGCTGTTACGACCGGACGGATGAGATCAGTTCATTACGATACATAAATATTATTAAGCAACTTTGAAGTTAAACTGTCCAAATACTTCTTTTATTTATATACCTTAACGTCAACTAAACTAAATCATAGCACAAAGTGTTGTCAATCATGAGATTTATAATGTTAGACCTGATACCTAAGTATATTAAAAAAAAAAAAATAAGCGCTCATGTAATCGTTTTTGAGTTACGTCATACAATGTAATGGTGTGATTAAGTATATTTTATTACAGTTTATACATTAATGTCTATGATTGAAACAGTCTTAAATAATGCATAATTTGATTGATTGTTTATTGTTGTATTTATTGGTTTTTAACTTGGAAACAACATCATAATTTATTATTACAAAATAGATAAATTTTATACTAATTGTTTATTCTCAATTTTTTTTATTATAAGTTATCAAATTAAGTAGGCTGTATATTATTAAGCTAGGTCGATCAAAAATAAATTAAAAAAAGTAGTATTTCAAATCGTTACGTTCTATATATTGCCGAAAGTCCGCCCTCCAAACAGCGATAGTTGAAAGTTATCCTGTATGTACACAAAACCCGGTGGTTTCGGCCGAATTTCACGGCAAAGCGTTTCCGAACGAACGCGAGCTGTAATTAAAAACAAACGGGCGTGCCATTGTTTACGTTTCTGAACGTACTGCCTTTTTGTGCTAGTATAGAATGATGACTCTACAAACGTGTTATATATATTTAATCTATTAAATACATATCAAAATAATTTATGACGCGCATTTCAAGAAATGTCAATTTCAAGTTTATTAGAAGTATTTATACTTATGTGTTTTGAAACAAAATTATATAAACGTCAAATAAAAATAAATTTAGATTAATGATGTCTTAAATTAAAACACAATTGAATTGAATATGAATAAAATATTTATTATAAATTGGCCGTTAATTTAATTAATAGCTCAATGAAAGTGTTATTTTAATCGATAAACGTCGTAATTATTCTGTTTTAATTACATTTTTTGTATAGCAAGACATATTTATGATCTATGATTTTATCAGAAGTTAGCAAATCATAAAAGTCTCATTAACTCTGTCGTAAAGCACAATCTCTGGCTTTGAGATTAAATTAGGCATTCAGACGCTAGTCGCCTAGTCTATATTTGCCGCGATACATCACGCGCGTAACGAGGTAGGCGTCCTGCCTAGCGCCGGCACGGTGCCGGTGCCTTCACGAAATTATAGAGAGTGTCATAAATTAAGATTGATAATAATTACAACAAAAACATTGTCACTCCAATTTTAATTTAATATCTGACAGTGAAATGTGCGAAAAAAAAACATCTACTAACAATAGGCTGGTTCACAACAAACCTTCAGAATATTTATCTTTTCTAACAGGCCGGGCTTTTGCCGACCTATTTTATGCCCGAGTTGGGCAAAGGTCCACGTAGGACATAAATAAACGGGCGCTCTTAATTAAGCCCCAGTAAACAAGTACCAGGAAAGCATAACAGGCGAGCAATTACTATTTGGCCAGCGCGTCGGGCGGCTTATTACGCGGCAAATATAATTCGCTTATTTATGCACGCAAGACGCGCGCACCAAAAACGCGCGCCGACATCAATCCCGCGGTAATCCCGGGATTATTTGCGAAATGAGCAAAACTGCATTTAACGATGCGACGCGCGCCCAGTTATTTTAGTCGAAATAAATAATTTCAAATACCACAGCTCGTTTATGACGCCCTCCGCACTGACAGTAATATTAGTTTTTCACCTGATTTATTCCGTAGTCACGGCTAACGCCACGCAGCTATCGTAAAACGTTCGCTTTACGACCTCGCAGATAATGACCGACCGTTCAATTAGATAGAGCCATTCGAAATGTAATATCTGCACTCGATGACAGTGACGTCACCGTGATGTTCCCGCGAATCCGTCGCTATTTTAATGCACCCAGCTAAAATATATTTATTGTACTCGATCGTGAGATGGAATCACTCATAAACTTAGGTAGGTACTTTAACGTACCGCTATTTCCTGAGGATATTTAGTCCCTTCAGATATGTAAATGACGCCAATCTCAAAAGTCTAATAGAGATATTTCGAAAGTATCGCCGAAGCGAATGTACATGGTTGAATTGTCGAGTTATTTTGGCGCTGAATATATTTATCGGAGTGCTAATATTGAGTTGTCAATGCAGTTCCATGACTGTTATCTGTTTAGTCAGTTTCGTTATTATCAATAATGCAAATTCAACAAATAATTTAATCTCGATTCGTTGATTTCATTCCCGTGTTGTTTTCGTAACACACCGAAACCTATTAGCATGGCGAAGTAATGAACATACGCACGGAGATTTATTGTACCATTATATTATTTTAATAACCTTAAAACCTTAATATTCGCTCTGCGTATCGTTCGACGGCGGTCGTCGGGTGGAAGTTTTGTCACGTTTTTATTCAAATAACAATTAGTTGCAGGCCAAAGTGACCGAGACCAGCATTCAGAACTATTTTTGTACGATTATAACCGGAACTGCTAGCCGATTAGCATTATACTCTGAATAAGACGGCTTAGTGCCACAGTCTTTGTCCTAGGCACGCCGAGCATGCTAAGTGCTCCGTTATGGCAGCCTTCTGAATGAACTGCACTTTTTGTAGCTGTGTAGGTTATCTTGCGAATTCTGAACTATGGACAAAGTATCAATTAATAATATATACACCGTTTGATCAAAATTATATAATAATATACTTATTTGAATGAAAATTAATTACATACGATTATAGCAATTCTTAATTACTGTGCTGAATAATATCCCTTATGATGTTACGGATACCCCAATCAACAAAAAAGCATCCGCCATTAACCAAATAAAAAACTATTTTTTTCATTAAAAACAACATGCTTATTTTTTTCTCTTTGAGCAAATAAAAAAGCTAACTTAATTGATTTTAATTATTTTTTTTTCGCTGGCAACATCGTATCCTCGAAGAACACATACGCCGCTCAAAACATTCTGACGTTCGTATCTTGACTGATTGGTCGCGGAGCTGCCTTAATTAAAAACCTTGTTTTCACGTACCTACGGCTTTCGTTTCAGAAATCTGCTCGGCGTTTCGTAGCCTCTAAGCCGTCGACCATAAGGGTGTATTTTTCTTACGCTAATGGTCGAACGTGGTATGTGATCATATCAGCGTGGGGTACACTGGGCCAGTATCGAGGGATCGGTGTGTACCGGCAGGACGATGACATCGGTCCCTTTTCGATAACGCGACTCTTTTTGTTTTTAGTATTAATTTTCGCCTTGCGATACAAAGATGATACGGGTGCGGTCGTGCTTACTTTTTACTTTTTTTCATTTGCTTATAATATTTGCTTCGAAAGAACCCCGCTGTTAAGTAACTGCAGAGATTGCGTGATACAATAATAATTTTTCTACGTTTTGTCGAAACAATTATTAAACAAAAACAAATCGTTTGTCATGTGAATAAATATGAACATTTAAAATCAAGTCTATAAAATTTATTTACAGATTAGGTGATTAAGTAAAGTATCAAATTTAGAATAACAAGTTTACAAAGACAAAATACTCCTTTCATATTTTCAAGTTGGTTAATAAATTAATAATCTCAAACATTACAGTAAAAAACACATTTTTTTTGTATCAGAAATACATATTTTTCTTCATAGTAAATCTAAGAGAAATATATATTGAACAGATGAAATATGGCCGTGTCAAACGTACAGACAAACAAACATCGGATTAATCACATAACAAGTAGGTATTATGTTACAGACATGTACCAGGCTCTCATGAGCGCGGTGGTGTTCATAAATACGCGATATGAACGGCCGCACACGCTGTGGATTAATGTTCTCCTGGTACCAACCGGTTGCCGCTACCAGGCGTAGGCGGATAGCCGATTAGTGCCATGTTCCAACTTTTTTTACATCTTTTATTTATTTACCTTACAAAAGAAAAGAAAAGAGGAAATAGGTAATTTTTAAACAGATTTATTTTAATTCAGGCTCATAAAACACGGACTCTTTATAAATATCGTTTAAGCAAAGTTTATTGAGAAATTTGCAACCGTGCAGTGTGTAACCTGCCTATTATTTCAACAGAGTGCACACCTTATAAAATAGTTACACATCAAAGAATCTTGTGAAAATTTATATAATATTATTAATTTTAAATGATCATCCCGTCGATATAATATAAGTTACAATACAATGCTTGATTATATATTTATCTAAGCTTTCCGGGCGCCACAAAGGTTTTTGGAAAATTCATAAGAGACTAAAATCATCAACTAAATTCGACTTAATGTTAGGACTCGTATTCAAATTAAAAATTACATTTTAACGATGTGTCGAATGGTAACTAAATCACTGCTGACTTCGTTATAAACATCGCCCCAACTTACCCTCTATTTCAATATTTAATTATGTAAGCCTTCACAATTTTATTTATGCAAAAACAAGACGAATATGAATCTTAATGAATGATAAATGAATGTCCACAGCCTTACAGTAAACACATTTACCACATTAATTTTCTCAAAAAAATATACCATTAAAAAAACTTAAAAAGGTATTAGGTTACATAGATTCTAATAGAGAATTTATATTTTTCTTTAAATTTCCAGACGTGAGCTTAAAATTGTAATGCCCATTTAAAAAAATTGTAATACGATATATACAATACACTGCTAAAAGGAGATTATATGTATACTGAATTAAATTAATATTATGAGTATATTTATCGTTCTTAAAATTTTTTTGGTATAATTTTAGAATTAATTACTTATATAACATGAACGCGATTTCATAAAAATAAAAAAAAAGCAGCCGCCACTCAATATTATTGAAGTCGTAAGACGTCGAGCCGTCCTGGGCGAGGCAATAAAATAGTCCGGTATCTCACCGTATCTGCGTTAATGAAAAACCGCTGTATCTCGCAAAATCCGTCCCTCACATAATATATGCGATTTTTATCGAGCCCCGAAAGGACAGGGTTAAAAATATGCAAAAATCACCGCCCGGGGTGAATATTAAGTAATGAAATTTTGTATAATATTCCGCAATTAAAATTCAAATTGAAATCAATGCGCGAATGAACGTCGGGGGTTCCGTGTACCGTTTTTCATAACGTTTGGTGCGGATCCCTAATCCCTTAATATGCGCTTTGCAGCATGGGGATTTTGAAGTCGAGGGCGTTGCAATTCTGATTATGTGAAAGGTGTTATATTAGCTTAAACTGTTGTTATAATCAACATAATCGCACTCTGCAATGCCAAAACGACATCTTGAAGAATATTACTAAAGTGTCTGCTAAATGATGGAATTTATTTAGTTTACAATCTAATGAAAACTGTTAAAGATAACGCTCTCATAATATTGGGATTTGCGATGCTATTTACTTATTTACGAATTAAATTGTCGTCATTAAAACAATATATACGTTCGATTAAGATAAAATGCTAATGTAATTCAAGGTCAAGGCAATAACACTTATCAATTAAAAAGCAATACACATAAAAGTCCACCGAAATCCACACTTAAATGGCCCAAAAGACCGAGATCCGCGGGTCTTAGTGTACAAAATATTCCTGAACCGTCTCGACACTTAATGGACCATAAAGGCACCCCATAACTTGCCTATCAGCCAGATCATTCCAAGTGTTATTCCTTCTTAATTGGCCGTTCCGGGCGGAATCGTCAATTCGAGATATTAAACTAATTTTCAATGCGCTGTAATCGCGGAGACGTGCCTCCATTGTAAGGGTTAAATTGTCATTTCAAATTTCGCTGTCATTTTTAATTGCGTGTAGTTCCTTTATTCTTCGGAATTCGTTTAAATTATTTTCATTCGGATTTCTTAATAAATGGTATTAATTTCGATAAAATTAAGTGTGTTTGTTGAATTTTATAATTGAACATTAATGAGACGTTATTCGTAAATTATTTTTAGTTTATTTTTTTGGGAATAAATTTTCGATTCAAGAACTTTTTAATGTAATAGAGCTGTACTTCTAATTGCATGCCACATTTTTTCGTTTTAAATCTGGAAATATATTTAGAAAAACACAGCGATTACTGAAAAGAATGTGACGTTAAACTAATTCGAGAAAGCGATATCTGTATCATTATAAAAATGAACGAAGCCGGAAAGCTCATTACAAGTAAAGATGAAAGGCATAAATCTCTATATCTAGCGGGATCCGGAGTAGAGCACGGCTCGCAAAACTGACGACTCAGGTCCCCAGCTCCGGTGATTAAGCGTGCGAGGCGATTTCACTCGTCCGATGTTATTCCGCGCCGCTAATGTCTGACTGGCAGTTTGGTTCGTTAAAAATAATAACTCAGGTTAAAGGACGTTTAGCTGACTTTGTGATTTTTTGGATTATTTAATTGTATACGATTACATGCACAAATTCAAACTCGAATCGGAGAAGCATTACACTTTCTTATTGATGGTCACATTAACACTACCACCGGTTCGGGAAAAGAAACACCCTGAGCTGAATAGGCGAAAGAAACTCAGCGGGCCTTTTTTGTCAAATTAATTAAACACATATTGTATATAAATAGATATAGCCAGGAGGGGATCGTTTTATTTCGAAGGTGAGCTATCAAACATAAACTCGCTAATTGTATATTATCCATTCGCACACAAGCGTTCCTTAGCAATTTTTTTAAATTTGGCA
The DNA here is from genome assembly GCF_905220365.1 of Vanessa cardui. Taxonomy (NCBI): domain Eukaryota; kingdom Metazoa; phylum Arthropoda; class Insecta; order Lepidoptera; family Nymphalidae; genus Vanessa; species Vanessa cardui. Next base: position 1,197,303 of record NC_061142.1, on the reverse strand, counting down.
ACAGAAGCATTTTCAACGCTTGTACATGATTGATTAAATGACAGACCAGTGGTTTCTTCTGAGAGGAATCTATCATCAGTTCTATTTTTATTTTATTTGTCTTGGAATGTTAGCTATTAAAATCTGATAGACTTTTAACGACCTTACTTACTTACTTTAGTATATAAGTATTTTAGTTGTAGTTTTGGTTTATTACAGATTGTTACTCAACTGTTGTAATTTCATATAAGCTAGTAGCGTAATCTTTGTCTCAAACATAAATTATCTGATTTCGTTTTGAACATTGTAAACAAGAACAATTTAGTTACATTACGACATAACTTATTCTAATTGAAAAAATACTTTCAAAATTTAAATCGTTAAAAGTAATTTCATCAATTCTATTATGATTGCAATTAATTCCATTAAAACACGAGTATTAATAGTAATCAAATAAATTGTCGTAGAGAACAGTCGATCAAAATTCGTAGCCAATCGGTAATTATTATAAGAATCGCCAAAAGGGACAGGAGAATTAATGACTTAATGGAATTCCGTCAGATTCCCAATAAGAGGACCATACCGAACACATTCCTATCGCCGGCACGTCATTACGTCACCCAATAAGCTCACGGAGCCGATGCAAACGTACGCGCTATTAAAACAATCTTTTTTGATTCGCCGAAAACATCTTTATGTCTATTGTAATAAAGCCCATCAAGGTGGTAATTGTAATGTTGGTCCCAGTTCGGGCGCCAATTTTAATTAGCCCCTCCATCCATCGGTGCCCCCTCTCCGTCCAGATGAGGGTGTTTGCAAATAGCGGACCCTGCGAAGAAGCCAATCCATCAAATTGTGAGCGCATTACGACACCGTGCTTGTCGCTTTGTAGGGATTGCGGATTAGACAAGTGTGATATCGATAAATCGCCTTACTGTCAATTTTTTGTCAGAACATTTGAAGGATCAGTATTAAATATTCATCGATTTAGCATCTTTATTCCGAATATTGCAAGTCACGCGTCAAACAAAACTACTGTTATTTGATATAACATAAGCTCTTCTAACATATATATATAACTGTCTCAACAATCATTAAAATGTATGAGACATACCTAAAAATAGTGTAATTATCGATAATTCCCACGGACAGCCATCACTAGCGGCGCGTGCTTTCAGTTGATTGGTGTAACTCGATAGCTCTGCGCTCATTTGGGCTCCGCACTAATATTGGGGTACATGGAGTTCTTGAGAAGCTATATTTTACGTCATAATGCGTTTTACCTGTTAATGCAAAATCAAATTAAGATCGTATTTGTTTGTTTGTGTATTTCTACACAACACAGTACTTGTGCAAAGCATCATAACTCATATAACAAGCGTTTCATTTGGAGATTAATTCCTAAGTATATGTAAATAAAGTTTAAAAACTAATACGTATAGAGGTAACCTTTTTAGAATATAAATTCTAATTTAAGTTGACTTATTATATTATTCGCAATATTTTTCCGGGTTCAATGTACTTATCTAGTTTTGAGATGCTGAGCGGTTCTGAGATTGCAATCTTTAAAAATCTGTCAATGTCTTCAGGTTCAAGGAAAAGGAATTAAATTGTTGATCGATTTAATTGCTTTTCCTTGAATATTTTAATTTCAATTTTGTCTAATTAATTAAAATACATATTCCATTTAAGTAATTAAAAATGGCGAGGAATTGTAATTAAATTATCAAAATGACAAAACAGAAGTCGAAACCGAAGTTGTACTCAGACACTGTTTAACCAAACAGAACTTTTTCCCAAACTACCCCAGTGATTCAACCCCAAGCATTTCTAAGCAGATCCCCAAGTTTGGTCTGAACCGTGCTTTCGCAAAGGGGTCGCGGATTCGGTGTCGGGTTACAGCAATCGGCTTACAAACACCATGGGAGCAAACACCACACCATAGATGGATTCGCTCTAATGAGCAGTCTTACTACCGAGAATACGCCTTTGAAATTTATTCAGGTCGTTACATTTATCTATTGCGTTGGTTTTCTTGTAAGAAAGTGTAAATTCTGTTCCCTTATACAAAAACTATTTATATTTTTTTATTTTTTTTAAATGTTCAATTTCATTATACAGCTGTTTAAATATAAGTTTGAACACTCTACGAACTACAGCAAAGTGTTAAAACTTATACTTGAATGATGCCAATTAATATCAATAAATAGTTATGGACAGTGTTACTGTAAAACTACCAAATCTATCCACCAGATGTATTGCTAGATTCAGCTAGGCCAGACACTAGACACATATACGATGATAATAATAATAGTTTACTTAATAATTATAACATGTAATAATTGCATATTTTTATATTTATTATGTAAAACGAATAATGAGGCATCATAAATTGTGTCCTTTGATCAAGAGTTCAAGCAATTGATATAAAAATAATATTATATAACTTTGATCTCACATATTGCAAGTTACAATCCACGCAGAACTTTAATAAAACAATTATATTATAAAAAATGATCTTATGTTTGCGGAAATATGAGAGTCACCATAGAAATATTCACGAATACTCTTTGTAAATTAGACGCTATCTGATTTCCATGGGAAACCAGTTGGAGGAATTATCGATTTCGCAAAGACAATAGAAATATGACACTGCCAATTCTATTACATTAAGTTAATTTTCATTCTCTTGACTTTTCACACGCATCCCCATTTGTGTTTGTACACTCATTTGGGGGTGTATTAGTGAGCATTAGGGGTGTGTGTATGTGTGCGTGGGCATAAGATGAATTAGGGGATTACGATCCCTGCATCATGCAACTGCACTCTGATTTTGCACGCTGATAATATATACAGGACGAGCTTTTCGTTTCATGACTATTAACTTACTATATCTCGAACTTATGTCTTCTAAAATGGATAATTTTTGAAGCCGAAAATATAAAAACAACAACAAATATACAAAAATATTTTGAATTTTCCGCTTATCTACCTATGCTTAGATAAATTAAAACATACTTAGGTTCGAAGTTGTCACTTTTGTTCCTGATTTAAATACTACATTTACTAACGGTAATAAAAGTATAAAACAATTACCTGCCGACACGTCTGTTGTTTTTGTGAATTTTAAAGCGTTTTATTGCATCACCCTATATTACCAGTGTAACATTGAGGGGTAGCGGGTAATGGCGTAAGAGTAATTTTATTACTTTGCCCCCATTACCATCACAATGCATGCCACCGGTCGAATACGATACGCAGATACTTGATACACTGTTCCATCATTGTCACTGGCAACATCACGAATTTAAGTTTTTAACCTCAAACCTTATGTTACATACTAAATTATATCTTTCGGTAAGAGTGAACCTTAATTTGATTGATAAACAATTTGAATAATAATGTACTGAGTATTGTACCCTGTGGTACTCCTAAAATATAAATACAAATCAAATATAATCTTAAAGAGAAATCAAAGATAATAACACAAAAAACTTGTCGCAATGTTTAATTATTGTTCTTAGAATTCTACACCACAGGAAAGACATATAGAGCTTAATAACAAATATTACCCACCAGATATAGTCTAAATATCTAAACTTGTAACATAATCGTTATATCAAAACTCACAATTTATTTTCCTAAGTCGAAATTCACTTTTGAACAAAGAAACGTTAAACATTATCGAAGAAAGCATTTCCCTTGTAAAATAAAAAAAGCCGAAACAAGACACAAACAGCTAGTACGTGCAAATTCAGTTTTTTATTTATCAACAGCAGTAGGACAAGGCGAGGCAGAAATAAGACGAAACTCACACCCCGTACTGATTCGATTTGTTTCTGTTGTGATGAATTTTTGATGTGGCTCAGTGCACACTAATTTGTTTATCGTGTTCCGAGCTCCTGTTGTTTCGGTACACGTAGCGAGCGTTTCCAAAGTGAATTTCGCCTTAATTATTCAGAAAAACAAACGCCTACACGTCCCGATCAAGAAAGTCTCCGTTGAACTATTTCCAGATAAATTTTTGTCTCTGCTCCTTATTCGGATCGAATTTATTTTTGTACAGCGTTCGATACATTTGAAACTTGATTTTTTTATATGGCAAACTTACTTGTTAAATCCATTATGGAATTAGTCGCGAGAAAATAAAGAATTTAGTCAAATTACATCCGCGTGAACGAGTTGCTTGCAACAACGGATCGCTGTACCGAGACACGTATGGCGCGACGTACCAAGAATTAATTAAGCGTATATACTCAAGATAGGAATCAGTGGTGTGGCAGGTGATTAAATAAATACTAGTTGGAGTTTCTAATTAATATGCCAGACGCACGGCTGATAAGCGTAGTCGAGACATCTCTCGCGGTTCCTGCTCGCCTGGTGTTGCGATTAACACGTTATTATAATGAGCTAGACGAATTTGTCTCGTCTGTCTAGAGATATATATTCCCGAGATCTAGGACTCTCGACTGTAATCTCGGAGAATTACTTTAATTAGAACACGTTTTAAATTCTATACCATGTCAACGGGAGGCTTTATCAAACTTTATCTATGTAAATTCTAGTTTATTATATTAGATAACAACAAAACTTCTATTTTAATTAATCCCTATATTATGTATCTTAAAATCTTGTAGTGTAATACTCGAGTATATTGTAAAACAAAAAAAAAACCACTCTCTCTAAACGACCAAATATGTAATGAATAAATATGTAATGATTAATTTTTGTATATGTATAAATGTGAGCAACGTGGGATAATGATATTGATATATGTATTACGTTCGCAGGGGATGCCAGTAACGCGAGTATCGGTTCAGGCGAGGGTACGGGGGAGGAAGATGATGACACGAACGGAAAGAAAAATCAAAAGAAACGGGGCATCTTCCCGAAGGTGGCCACCAATATCCTGCGAGCGTGGCTCTTTCAACATTTAACGGTAAGTACTTTAACTATAACAACTCTGGGCGTAAAATAAATTAGCCCAAATGGTATAACGAAGTCACAGCATCAACACGGACGAACAAATTGTTTTATTAATTAATTAATGAGAAGATCGCTTATGTAGGACCGAAAATAAATAAGACATTAGAAAATTACAAGCTAAACAATACCTCATAGCATAATTAATAAATTCAAGTATAAATGGTTGACAATTTCCAACGTAAATAAACAATGGGTCAACAATAACAAAAGTTTTGGGCCACTGAATATTATCGAATGAGCTTAATAGCTGTTTTAACTTCAGCATACAAAGTTGAAATCACGCAACGAATGTCAGCGCGAGACAATTGGACCGCGAGCGAGGCCGCTGCGGAGTTTTCAATTAAAATTTTCCAGCGAAAGCAATAAATTTTTCATTGCGTAGACAAAGAACGCTCCTCAAAGGGCAGGCCGGTCCTACGAAAGCAATTAAACTCGTCCCGTTCGACGCCTCAATACGGGAGTTCAGCGTTTTATCATTGTGATTGATGGCAAAAAATAAACATTAGCATAAGACGTTACCGGGAACTGTTCCTCTGTCGTCGCGAGTGCACAGCGTTGCGTAGTAATTTCTAGAATGGCTTTCTTCGCGACCGGTGGGGGCGGGGTGAGGGGGTGCAATTTCATTATCGGTCCGGATCCGCGCCCATAAATCACCAGCACCGAAGGCGCTCCGCTCGGCGCAGTCGGTTCAGGTGACGCTCGGAAAGTCCTCTGAGCCTGGTATTTCTATTTCATTCCCGACCGCTTGAATCCTACTTTCTTTATAGCTGTGAATTCCGCGAATGCTCCGCGAAAGAGTTTTAATTGGCGCCACGGAAAAGCTTTTACTGGTCGCGTCTTCGGTGAAGGAACCGAGGATTTATGTCCGAAGTCGCGAACTCGGTTCGTTTCTAAAACTCAAAATCCGCTTTATTTCCGGCAGCGTTCGAAGTTCGACTTCAAAAAAGTAGGTACCCGTCGACAATCGAATTAGAGAGCTTTTAACGTTCCGTTTCGCGGGTTTTTGCGTGTCCCTGTCCGCGTCCATTACCGCGCTCCAAATTACTTATAATTGCTTCGCTTAGTGCTAAGTGCTTTCATTAGGGCCGCCGTAACACAGTTCCGGCGTAGGTCGGTACACGTCGATGTGGCGCTGAAGTCTGCTCTCCATTATTTAGCTATGCGAATCGTATTTCACGTCGAACCTCAACGCGGGTGCAATTGCTCGGTCGCGATATGATCGGCGCGTCGCAAATGCGGTCGGACATAGACAATACTTCAAATTGCCGTCAAAAAGCGCATCGGCCCACATAGCGCATAGCTGTCGCCGTGATGTTTGTAATATTCATTTGATTACGCTGCGGGAAATGGAGCGTCGCGCGTTGACAGCGACACCTGCGACGCGCCGCGCGCCGCGTCGATACCCGCTCGGCTATTAATTCGGAACAAATGAATTCAATGTCACACGTTCGAATCTTCTCGATCCAGATATGGACGTTTGATTTGCGATTACACAGATCGGTGTCGTGTCGCGGCACGACGGGACACGAGTGATTGAATCCAACGGCCGGCCGGCTAATTCGGTATTGCTCGGTTATAAAACCAAAAAAGGAGATGTGATCTCGCTAGTTGGAAATCGTCGAGCGTGGTCCCATTTAAATTCAGTGCGGCGCATGCAATATTGGTAACAACCGAGTGTCCGTGACTGTAAACGGTATGAATTTTAAAACTTTGCGATCTAGTCCATTCGAATTTGAATTTCATTGATCCGGGTGGGATGTGCCTTATCATTCTGCATTCCCAAACAGATTACGAGAATGCTCGTGAATGAACGCGATCAAGTCTTTACAAACGAATTAGATTACTTCATAATCAATATCTTATTCAGATAGGACGTCATATTCTGGCATAAAAATAGAGAGTATACATAACTAAGCGCAGTGTCACATGTAATCCCGTTAATCATCAATCTATCCCGTCTCCCGGGATTCACGCAACGTACCTGCGTACGTGTCGCCGCGCCCTCGGAAAATTTCCCAAGAAATAATATTGAATAACGACGCCTAACAAATCCTACCTTGGGACTTTAAGCCCTTTCAGGGGGCTAAAAATAATTATAAGGCCACGGTAATCCCGCGATAGAATCCCGCAGAGTTTCGTGCCTCGCGTTCCTTTTGTTTTCGAATCTTCTACACCTGTTCCTGAATCCAATAATTACCTTGTCAAAGAACCGACTTAAGTTACAGCCATCATTATTATCTTTCAATCTTATAATTCAATTTAGATCAAAAGGTACATTTCATAAACTATTTATATTTAAAACAAGAACAAAATTACGTTGCAAGCATGGAGAGACTGAACTAAAAATCCAACATCCTTTGTTATAATCACGTCTCTTCAAACACACGATCGTAATTTTGTATGACATGCTCAACATAATATTAATAGAAGCACCAGGACATCATAGACGCGGAGATATGGCGAAACGCGGAATTCCTAGCGCGGTGTTGAGTTACGTTCGTATCGGGTTCTCTTTGAGATCCACCGCACCGGAATGAAAGCATCGCAGAATAATCGCGCCGAAAGAATTTATACTTTATTTATGCTAGTACACTGTCTTCTTTGTTATGTTCGTCTGGTACTTTACGATTATTATGGAAACATGTCAAACGGATGGGGAATCTATTGCTAATAGAATCTTTGACCTCATGTTTATTTTCGAATATGCAAGATATTACTGCAATCTACGTATTAATTTTATATTATGATAATCATGATTTACATATTACATGCTATGTTGAAGTGTTGCATTAGCTTTAATTTCGCAACGTCTAAAGCGCCATATTTTGAAGACTTACGAATTATTCAGAGGTCCCGCTTACCCTAACACAAATTAATCCAATAACACGGATGGTCCAAATTATGACTCAATTTCGTTCGTTTTTCGTTGAAAAACCTAGAAGAAAGTCGGTTTTCCCTTGGTTTATTTAGGGTAAGGGCGAGTCGTAAGTTTTACTTGGAGGAGTCGGGGGCAAATTGCATACGAATCCGGGAAATGAGAATTTATTAATATTGGACGAGACGCTGTAAGGGTATCTCGCAAGAATTAAGTTACTGATTTTTTTTATTTGGTGACGAAATAAAGTTGGTTTTGTTCGAAAAATTGCTTTTAAAAAACTCTCTTTTGACGCCATATTCGTTTAACAAAACAAAGAGACTCCCTTTGTTGAATGCATTCGTCATTTGAACATTTTAAATGTTATTTAATACCTACTTTTTTACAAAACTTTTATACAGCGTTGCTCGCTAGTGGGCGACAGAAGTCATTTCCGGTTATCCCATGAGATCCTACTTTTTAAGTCGACGCTTAATGCCGTACCGGAACGGACAGGAAATTCGGATCTACCGGAAATAGAGTAGGTACGTGAAATAGCAAAACTGCACTATGAAACCGAAAAGGACGGCTATATTTTACAAATACGTATCAATTTTATATTCATGCCGATAAGTATTTTAAATAGAACAGGAGACTACTTACATTTGTTTGAAGAAAAATTTTGTTTGTTGAGATTGATTCAAAATCCATCTGATACACTTGAAACTATGAGGATACTCCTAGACGAAATCTAGCATTATTTTAGGAAGTCTACATGTTTGCACGATCAAGGATTCAGTTGATTAGTAAAACTTACTGGTGTTGAATCAGAATCACTAATATATGATCTATTCTATCTACTAGTTCATCCCCATTAGTTAGATTGATACCCAGTATCGTGAATATACATCAGCCTGTATAATTTTACAAGCCCAAAAGTATACAATCTGTACCAAGACAAACAATCGTCAACTTTACCGAAGTAATCTCACAACTGGCAAATAGATAATCGTCCTGTCAATATTGTCTCAACATAACCCTTTAATAGCGAATGCCAACATGGCGTCCTATGCAAACCCCGATAACGCCCCGAGGGGGTAAATATGACTATCGAATGACAAGTATTAATTAATGGAGAAAAACCACGCTTTTATCTTTACACTTGATTCAATGTGATGCTCTTGATGGGGGTTTAATTCTATTGCACATATTTTATGCTGAGATTTAAAATTTTCTTTTAAATATTGGGGGCACTTCAACTGTTTTAGTGACATTAAGAAGTGACAAAGTGTTTGGGTGTGTATACTAATAAAATATTCCAAATACTTTTTCGTTAAATTTTCTTAAAAAAATTGTTGATATTAACCGTATACCTTTTTTGCGGCCAAATATTTTCGTCGGTCTTTCTTAAATTTTCGTATTACAACATAATCGATAAGTAACATACATCAAACAACCCTTGATCGTCCGAAATTCTGGACCCCACATCCTGTAACCTGAGACCGTCCACTCCCAGATATCTTATCTTAACGACCCACCCTTAGGGGGTCAGAGTGACCCCCTAGATTCTCAACGCAGATATGGAACGGGCAATTTTGGTCAACTCGACTAACTATAGTCGTCGGAACGAGAATTGTTGTTTATAAGTAATTGTGTGTAATACAGCTTATTTAATCTTGATATTATTCCGGTAATATTCGGTCGGTCGATTAGGCAAAATGTTATAAGGAAAATTGGTCAAGTGCGGTCTTTACCTCTTCAGAACTTCGTTTGCTAAATATGTTCCTTTATATTTTATATACATAAAATGTTATTCTTATAATTAGGTATGTCTTGTTATACGAAAACTTTCTTGTGATTCTGCTGATTTGGAATTTTATAGATGATATTTTACTGATGATAGTGTAATTAATTACAAATCATTATCTTTTTAGCCAATTACAGTAAAAAGATTATATTAATGATATTTGGAATATTCCGTAAGGTTCCGTAAAGTCCTTTTCCTAGATACAATATTATGAGTTTTTGATAAATATTGAATAAAAGAAAGGGTGCACATTTTTTTTTATTATGACATTCAATAAATTCAACTGACTGCCAGAGGACAGAGACATTTGATTTGCCAGAGACATTTGCAACCAGAGGTAGCTTCCATCGAAAACAATCATGTAAAATGACCATTCAAGAGATTACTTCAATAAAGATTTAATTTACCGAGGAGACAGTTAATAGCACCCGAGCTAAACAACAATAACAGCTACTATTCTCGAAACAAGAAAAAGCGAATTAAATTTACCTCATAAACCGAGATTATTATCGCCCTATAAATAAAACAAAGGGCGACAGGCGGAAAGAAAACATAATCTAAGCCCGTGTGATATGAGTGCGTGTACCAGGACACCATAAGTTAGAGATACGTAATATCCACAATCCAGGAACGGAGCTCAGCCTCTTTGATTAATGTATTCCCGTGTCACGGCTATATTGCCAGAATATATTCGAAAGGGTGTTACGTCAGAGCGTTATTGCAAATCTAAGGTATATTAAAAGGGCGCAAATTCAGTGTGTCTGTGTGACACCTGCGCCCAAACGGCTCTGAGATGTAATGCTCTCTGTTATATTTAGGCAATTTACAGTAAAATTGTAACGACCTATTTCATTGTTTCTCTGTTCAAACTTTATACGTATCTTTTATTTAACCTTGGTTGAAATTAAAGTTTATAAAAGGTACAGCGCAAGCCAATGATCTTTCATGAAGATCTTATATATTCATAAAGTACAAGGAATATTTGATAAAGCCTAAAAATAATTGTTTTTATATCAATACAATAAAAACTCTTAAGTATTGACCGACAATAATTTGAACGCTTTTCAGATATGCACCTTCCTTTACTCCGATCCGCAGAGACCCTTCGTAATAGGTTTGAGTGTTTCCACCGATGAATTTTTAATAAGGGAATGAACCCTTCAAGTTATAGTAACTTGGTGGCTGTCCGATGCTTTTTTAAACGAGGGTAGTTTAACTGTTTATCGGATAATGGGGATAGAAGGGTTAAATATTTTCAGTCGGAAAAGAATTTTGGGTGAAATGATGAACTATTTAAAAAAAAAGCAACACCCCATTGCGTTGCGTCCAGAATGAATTGCGATAAAAGTTTCTTTTGAAATTAACCGTGTTTGCTTTTAAATTCCGATTACAATGTAATTTCCTGTAGTATCGAACTTGTGCAGTAAATTTGAGCCGAACTGAATGGGGCTATAGTGGGGTACCCGGGAATATTTTTCCTTGCAAACTTGCCGCTTTTACCCAGGGAAGTCGGTAAAGTTGGTGCAAGTAATCTAAAGTTAGCTACCAGGACGGCAGAGGCTATTTAGATGCACATCTTAACTTGGCAATATATCTGGATTGTGCGCAACTCGCCTGGCCAACTCTGAAAGTGTTTCTCGGTTGTTTTTACCCCTTTTTTCTGAAAACAAAGTACCGAGAACGCTATATCCGCAACGTAATAAGCCGAGACTCTATTGGGAATAAGTCTTTATATCAACTATTTACTTTAAAAATATAACTAGTTCTACGACAGCTCGAAACAGTTCGATATGTATTGAAATTGTCGTTATTCGTTCGTTCGAAGTAGTAATTTAATTTAAATAGCAATTATAAATTAAATGAATACAGTTTTGACAAATTTCATGGAATTTTATAACGATGCGTCGGATATTACAAAAGCCTCGGAGCATTTCGTCGTTACACCGTACCTCGGAATAAATATGCACTTAATAACGCAGTAACATTATAATATTCTTGCTTGTTATCTGAACATGCTTCAGAATCCATTGCGTCTTCATTTCTGAGGAATAATCGAAAATTATCGATGCCTGAGAGCATTGCTGCATAGGGTTGTATCGGGATAACTTATTTCATGCTAGTTGTCGCCCGCGGTTTTGCTCACATTTTAGAGAGTTTCTTGTCATGAGTTAGGTAAATAACGAGCATATATCCTTGCTTGAAGTTCAAGCTTCCTCCACACCAAATTTCATGAAAATCGGTTCATTTATTTGTTCGTGGAAAACCTACAAACAGACAGGCAGAGTTACTTTCACATTTATAATATTAGTAAGTAAGTAAGTATAGATATTAAAGGTAACAAAATGAAAAATATTTCACGTAATAATATTAATATTAATCTATAACATGAAAGTATTAACTCTGTCTGGCTTTTGAATGAAAAAAATATCAGATTTAAACTAACTCATATTTGTCACGGGTACTTTATCTCGAAAAACTTAGACAAGTTCGTTTATTAGTTGGAAAGTTTTATTCGCGGTGCCGTTACAGCAGCAGCCCTATGCAAACAGGACAGGGCCGAATTATTTAATTTTAATAAACATTTGCATAGGCGAGCGTGCGGACCGCTGATAATGAACCATTTGCATCCCGTGAATTATCGGTCAGGTGGTCGTCTGACAGTCGCGCTATAATGCGTTATGTTCAAACGATATTTATGGCTATAAATAACATTCGACGCGAAACAACACCTGATATATATTTTTAGAATTAAAACGCACTTACTGTAACAATCGACAAACTTAACTAATCTATCAGACGCGTTGAAGTTTGTCTTCAAGGGAAAACATTTAGAAAACGTAAATATATCTTCGTAAACACATCTACAGCACTAAAGCGAAATAACTGGGAACTATCTCAGACAGGAAACTGGTAATTGCTACCACAAACCCTCAGACCGATGACTGACGGCATACTTGAGGCTTGTTTGACTCAGAAGAATCTATAATAATTCTTGGTTGAGATATTGCGAAATACCTCAGCGAAATATTATGACGCTTAGTATGCGCAATACTTATTTTAAGGCTTACATTTCGTCATCAAATAACAATGTTAGCAACTGGAATAATCCGAGCGTCGTCCGAGCCATTTAAATCAAATTAATTCGGAATTAGCAATCGATCGGTCCCAAGTCGGACTCGAAGGACCGTTTTTATCCCCACTATCTCATTTCTCCGCCTGGAGCAAGTCGTGCCTGCATAATTCCCTGCCCTGGCCAGGGGGCAGCAGGAGCTTAGCTAATCAGCGGCCGGCGGGTGATTACCCCTGGCGCGATAACGCCGTCCGCGCGATTAGCCACGCTGACCGCCTCCATACCTCTGCTGGGCTGCTATCAGTTGCTCGAGTTTTCCTAACTTTAATCCCTTCGTAGCATTAGGACCCCAAGTTTTAACAAATAGCCCGTGAAATCTAAGTGGATATCAGAAATTAAGGGTATATACAATTAATTTAAAAGGTCTCGAATCGTTTTCTTAACGCATATTCCTGTAATATATACAATGCCATTATATTAATCAGCGTTGCTATTCAATAATTACGTGCTCCGTGACACTCGTCAAATGTTGAAAACCGACTTAATGTTGTAATTATTATAGTCAGTGTCGCACATCACTGTCTCACATTGCACGATCGTGTTCTGCGGCGAGTTATGAGATTGTTCTTACGGAATTTGCTTCACTGCGACTAGATTCCAAAAGTTATAATACACGTCAACAGATGCTAGTCGCATATCGATAATTTGAAATAAGAAGGTTTTTATTTTTTCTTTATACATTATACAAGAAGTGACCTAGAATTTCTTTTAGCAAATATCGCTCCATAACTCGGATGAAATAAGTAAACTTTAAGCCGCCATTAGCGGAATTGGACGGAAGTGACGTCATCCCGGATTTACGCGCCGCACCGTGAGCTGTCTAGACGGGCATATTATTAAATTTAAAAGCCTTTAAAGCCGAAGATATGGCTCTCGTTTTTGCAAGTTTAAAATATCATTTAGGAATAGATGGAAAATTCCAAAATCAATTTGATATTATTTGTCGATCACAGCTCGAGTTGAATTTTAATTAAACCAAAAAGATTTTATATTCACTTAAAGCACTACGGATACTCAATAATGAATATATTCAAATAATTTCTTTATTAATAAATGATATATTACAAACAAAAATAACTTAACAAATTTTGAGCGATAACTTTTTTTGGTTTTTTATAACATCAACATAATTTCTTAATTAGGTTAAATAAATAGATTTTGAAATAACATAAGGGGCGTCAAAGGTGCCAGACCTGTATGAAACAATTACTTAGCCTGGGCGTGCCTGTCGGGGAGGGATGGGGGCTGAAGCCATTTTCATAATGCACCAGCAATGCCTTAAAGTTTATACTTTAAGAATTGCCAGCACGAGACAGTTGTACGCAGGTGCAGTTTGTAAACAATTATCTTAGAGGTTCGTAATTATTTAGACATCTACAAACTTTCCTCTTAGTTTTATTATTCTAGTTTATAATAAAACAAATTCAAGATTAAAGTTATTAATTTCGGGAATAGCCATGGGATGATGAAATGAACCATGGGAAATGGAAATGGAAAACATGATAAATATCCCAAAATCAATAACTTTAATAATAAAAATAACCATGTTAATTTAAAATTCAAGATTGTTATATATTATAAAACATATATATTTAGGGGAGATTACACAATCAAAATCAAAATATACTTTATTCAAGTAAGCTTTTACAAGCACTTTTCAATCGTCATTTAACAACTATTTAGCTAAAGCTACCACCGTTTCGGGAAGTAGATTCCACCCAGAAGAACAGGCAAGAAACTTGTTGTTACTCTTTTTTTACATTTATTATGATGATAATATAATTTAGGCAAGGTTTTACGTAGGTACCTACTAATACCCATCCTTCTCTTATTTAAGAAAAACACCTGTAACAAAGAAGAATTGAATCCAAGTTATTTTATGACGACTTCCGTGGTCGAGTGGTGTGTACACCGCTTTCATGGGTACACCACTCCGAGGTCCCGGGTTCGATTCCCGGCTGAGTCAATGTAGATTATCATTAGTTTTCTATGTTGTCTTGGGTCTGGGTGTGGTTCCGTCGTTACTTCTGATTTTCCATAACTCAAGTGCTTTAGCTACTTACATTGGGATCAGAGTAATGTATGTGATGTTGTCTCATATTTATTCATTTATTATTCTTACCAATAATTGGACACATTCCATCTATAATAACAACTAAAAACAGCCTAACTATATATATTCATTCTGTTTCTGTACAATTCCAGTGTCTCGTACAAATAAAAAATTCACAAATCCTAAAAAAACACAAAAACGTCACGAAATGATCTTAACGTGAAATAATTTCGAAGCGATATCTTCTAAAATACGTTGTTACTATTCATAAAATCAGCCATATATTTTTAACTTTATGAAGTAAAAGCTGAAAATGAACCATGATTTCGTAATGCAGTTCACGAGAGTAGGGGGTATATTTCATGCGAGTTGAAGTTCAACGCCTGCAGTTCCAGGTTTAACTGAAAGTGGGAGGGGTGAAATATTACTAAGAATTTACTTTTAGCTACATTTAAACAGGCAACTTAGACTTGAATCGAAATCTGGAGTTTTACTTGCTAGATATTTAATGCTTCCATTGTGATAAAGCTTTTTAATACTTTAGAATAAAATTTTCCTAATATGTAAATTATAAATTAAATCCGTAAATTTCCCACTACTGGGCTAAGGCCTCCTCTCCCTTTGAGGAGTGCGGGTTGGTTGCACACACGTGGCAGAATTTCTATGAAACTAGACACATGCAGGTTTCACGTTGTTTCCTTCACCGCCGAGCACAAGATGAATTATAAACACAAATTAAGCACATGAATATTCAGTAGTTTGCTTGTGGTTGAACTCGCGATCATCCATTAAGATGCACGCGTTCTAACCACTGGGCCATCTCGGCTCGGTTTGTTACAATCACGTTCGAAAATATGAACGTATTGAATATAAAAAACTTAAATTTAATTAATGCCGTGAAGGGGTTTGTTACCTAGATTATTTATCTCACATATAAATTTAACGTAACATTTCTGACGGCACGTTTATGATACAAAAGCAAAATGTATAAAATACTTTCGAGGAGCATTTGTTTCGTGTTAAATTTACATTGCAACATAACGTGTGCTTTTAAAATAGCGATTCTGATATGGAAATTAAGTGCAATTTTAATAGGCTTAAATTGCTAGATTTCTTTCACGATTCGAAAGAGAGTTCGTGTGAATAAGAATTATGTAAGGTACTTTATTTCTAACAATGTATTCACAGCTTATGAATTTAATTAATAAGATTTTATTAACGTTCGATATAATGATAGGTATATATTTATAAGATGATTTGTTAATTGGAATATTTTGGATGTTGTTAACGTGAATTTATTAACAAAATCAACTGCAACAGATGTTTAAGAAATAAATAATATTTATAGCTTTAGTTTGACTACATTTTTTTTCTTGAGGTGAACAAAAACAGTTCAGACGTAGTACCTACATTCAAGGACCAATCAAAACTTAGGCAGCTGGCTGGCGAATCGCCAATCAACTTTAAGTAATGCCTTCTAAAGATCATCTTGGCTGGCGAGGGGTATAATTATTGTAACTTATGCTATATACATTGTATCTTCTTTGCCTTTGTCTTATAAATATAGATTAACTTACTTTATTACCGTAGACTCTGTAATTTATATTCCGTAAGAAAAAAATAATCAAGATAGAACGTAAAATAGATTTATTATTTAAGAACAATACTTCATGCGTTTGCAAATGAACACAATTAAAAAAAAAACATAGATTCCCTATCTAAAATTTAATTTATCCCAGACATCGAACAGATCATTTCCCAGACTCCCCGTACAATTAAAATTTCCCCTTTAAAAAGCGGCAACACTGGCATGAAGACGTCGAAGGGTACAACAATGGCGCGGACAATGGGTAGATAACGCGGCACTCCGTCACGCCGCTGACAGGGTTATCGGCGCAATGAGACCGAACCGACGTGACGCAAGCGACGGGAACCGACGGGAAGCGAACGATTCCTAAAAATTGCAATAATATCACTTGTAGCTTGCAGCATTGCAACTTGTATGAATAATATAAAAACACTTATATACGCCAAAAACAATTTTAATGCACACTCAGTTAAAATTTAT
Source organism: Vanessa cardui (assembly GCF_905220365.1). Taxonomy (NCBI): domain Eukaryota; kingdom Metazoa; phylum Arthropoda; class Insecta; order Lepidoptera; family Nymphalidae; genus Vanessa; species Vanessa cardui. Next base: position 1,180,426 of record NC_061142.1, on the reverse strand, counting down.
CCATGCAATGAAATCGTTTGATGAGTGGGTATGACGTCATAATTACCAAAATGTGATGTACCTAGAAATGAAGTGGGTTCAAACAGTGACCTCTCATAACTTGTACCACAAACGTATCGTATATTGTAAGGTTGGTTTGAGGCCTGCGCGTCTTTATGTATTGTCTTTTGATTAGGTTTATCGTGTTCCTGGCCGCGTCGAGGCACAATCGCTACAGCGGGTGATCCCGCTCAGTAATTTCTATATTATATAATTCATCCTCTAATGTAGATCTTGCAAAAACATATGCTTTATTGTATTTTGCGATCATTTTCTGTTTCCTCTTTGTATTTAATTTTTTCATGTTTGATGTATTTCTTTGGTTTATATTATATTTACTACTATCAGGTTATAGATGTATTTGTTTTTGTTTGTATTGTTGTTCACAAGCACATTATCTATTTGACGACCTCCGAGGTCCTGGGTTCGATTCCCAGCTGAGTCGATGTAGATTTTATCATTAGTTTTCTATATTGTCTTGGGTCTGGGTGTTTGTGGTACCGTCATTACTTCTGGTTTTCCATAACACAAGTGTTTTAGTTACTTACATTGGCATCAGAGTAATGTATGTGATGTTGTCTTATATTTATTTATTACGTTAATATTTTCATACTTACCAAGAAGTATCAAATTTCGTGAGTTACGTAGAATGCTTAATTCAAATTAAGAGTCAGCCTCAGTACCGTAGTCGATTACCTCGTCTGAAGAGACGGTAATGCCCGCAATATGTAGCGGGGTTAAATAACCAGCAGAGCTAAACGTGCTCGAAGCGAAGTCACCTGTCTCGAACAAAACGTTTCTTTACAATATCATGTACCTGGAGATATACAGCTGACTTCAAAGAAACTACAGACAAAGTGAAAACGGGACTCTCTCCGTTTGATTAGGCGCGTTCTTACGTACGCCTCGAGGCACGCTTTGTAACTTCTTGCTTTGTACAAACGCTCTGACAACATTTGCAATGATTCAAAGATATCAAAACTCGTCTTTGCTCTGTTGCCTTGTCGATTTCGGCGAGTAATATTTGATAAGTAGGTGAAGGATTTCGGTCTATTTTTTCATTGATTTTCCGTACTCTAGTTAAATATAGCTAACACTGTATTCGTTTCTAGGTAATTAGTAACGAAACTGAATTGATTGTTTCGAAACATTCAGGAGTTGGTGAACTGGATGAAAAATGAACAAAATCCAACTAAATTGCCGCACTGATTCATTTCGTTTTATTCGCTCGCAGTAAGAGGCATAGGTTAAAGGTATGAATTTATATTGCCGTCAATAAAAATGGTTTAAAAAGTTTCGAAAAAAAAAACATATACAGTGCAGTGCAAAAAAATGTCGCACGCGGCGCCAACGTCAATAAAATTTGATTTTTACGCAGAGCGCGATATCTCGCGCCGAATAAAATGTGCACTCTTTTAAACTGTTTTGTTCGTCCAAAAATCATTTTTGAAAGGCTTTCATAGCCTCAGCCCTGGAAATTTTATCGGACGTAATGTTTTTTTATGTGAAGTTTGGCATTTCGTAGTAATCCATACGGTATCCACCTATTTATGTAGTTTTTCATGAAAAATATACTATATCATTAATATTAATAATATCATCATGGATACGTATTCCAGTACAGTCCTACGCAAAAACGTGTTTAAAGAATTTATATTCAATAATAAAAATATATATTTCTTTGAAAAGAAACAAAAAATACAAAGTAGACTTAATTAAGAGCTATATAAAATAATTTCCTATACAGTTAATTCACAGCAGGCCATAAACAACGGTATCGCATAACAAACACATTAGGTAGATTAAAATAGCAAATCTTCACATAGGGATGGGCAAGGACTGGAAATGTTAAGTAAATAACGATGTACATGCATCGTTCGCTATTTACGATAATTACACCACTAAGGTCGACTGTTAATTACGATTTGCATTTAAACGCATTTGTATAATCACTTTCAATTTTCCTGTTTCGTCTGATTATATCTCGTGTAGATGCGACGTACCGGTTACAGAGAATATCAGTTGAATGTTATATGGGCAAGGTTTTGATGTATTCAATCTCCGATTAATAATGTATTTTTCCATATACTACGATGTATTTTTTTTTTCAAAAATTCTCCAATGATTTGTAATTGGCCAGTATTTCATGGACAATTTTAGAGGTTTTGTTGAGAAAATATAAGTGACAGAAATAAAAAAATATATTTGACAAAAAAGTTTTGACTCCAGCAAAATAGATTGCCTTGAACTCCTACCTTCAAGTGATTCTATAATAAAAAGCCTATCTCAATAGGTAGGAATATTACTAATATATTTTTAACTGATATAAATTTTGAGAAAACATTTATAAACATTTTATCTGAATAAAAGATAGGCTCAAGTGTCGTGTTAAATGTATCAAGAGTCAAAATCCATTCCACTAATTTTCCACTCGCTTCAGACATCAGCTCGTCGTATTTTTAATCTACCGTAAAAGTCTCTGAAAGTAAAGCGAATTCCATGTCTTCGATTTTTTGCATGTCACATTCATTTAACTATTAAACAATGACGACTGACGGCACTATTTCCTTTTAACGTTTTTCCACCTAAAATCTGAATAGTGCATATTTGGGTAGCTTACAGGCGAGATACACTCTATTTTAAACCTTAAATACGGTTTTTGTAATGTTTTTTTCGTTTTTTTTCCATTACCGATAGGCGATTGACAGGCCTGTCGCCGGTTTTTTGTCTGCTGCGGCTTTTATTTTCTGGTCTAGTCTAGGTGATTAGTCAGCACGTGTTCGGACGTTGTCGGATGTGACGTCTTTCACGTTAAGGTTCTGTTACATTGGACACGGGTTACATTTCTCTCGAGAGCTTTATTGAAAAACTATACGTTATGACAATGATATTCGATTGAATTTATGCATTCAATAACAATCCACGCATAATAAACTTTGTTTGTATATGAATGTCTAAAGATGTGACTACAAACATCGTCTTTACAAGTTTTTTGATAATAGCTGCTTAAAAATCTTATAGCAATGCACTAAGGTCTCAAACTTGAAGGCGCCATTACTACTGAAATGGCTATCAAAATTATAATATCAATTACCGATGCATTAACAATTCACATCAGAAGTCAGACGTTGCAGAAACGGGAGTCGTGAGCGGGATGGCGCTATGGAACATTGTAGGGTGCAAGGGGGAAGGGTGGCAAGGCAGCCGCCGTCGGAGAGCTGTCAAAATGTCAAATTTCAGAACGTTGCTCGGCGCAACTTCAAACGTGCCCCTACCGCTGGCATGCACTGTGCTACCTACCTCTAATATAGTTATGGCTGCCTGGTACTCCGTGTTAATATTCATGCATCTCATCCGGCTCCTAGACACCGAGCCATTTTCGTGAAAGCCTCTCCCGTTCCGCCACTATGAATATGAATGAATGAATTCCCCGTTCATTTCTTGGATTAAAGTTTTTACATGCATTCTGCATCATTAACGCATGATGTGTAGCAATTGATATTAATTGTGAGTGCATTTCGCGACGACGCGTTCACAATGATTCTCTCGAAGCATAAAACAATTTAAATAAATCAGAGTACATACCGTTTCTCTTAAGTTTTCACGTTTAATATATTCTTTTTCTTATTGTAACAACTTCAGTATTTTAAACTTGAAGTTCTAGATCATAAATAACGTTTAATGTAGGCATACATTTTTAAAATTCTAAAAGTTCATCTTCCTCGCTCCGACGTTTTTCTGTTTGACATGACGCAAAGTAACCATGTAAAACAAAATTGGAAATTTCAATTTCGTGTCTATTTCCTGAAAAACAGGCGGTTTTCTATTTTATCGTTTAAAAAATTCCACTGCCCACCGTCGCTCCTGTCTCACTCTTGACGTGAAGGATATTGGAATGGACCGAAAATGAGAAGCAAAAGAAACGCTGACGTTTCAATATGCACTCATCTGCACCGCACGAGCCCGCGAGTTAATTAATATCGTGCCCAAAAACTTCCCCCGACGAAAAAACACCCTAAAACCTTCACTTTGATATCAAAATTGTCTATAGCGATATCAATGAACGGCGAGTGACATCGAAAGCTCTCGGTCTTAATAATATCGTTTCTTACCTTTCCGAGCCGAGTAACAAGCTCGTACTCGACTCGTGGTATTTACGAACGTCAATCACAACTGTCAAAAGTGACAGTAGTCAAATCTCCGCCCAGTAATAACGGAAAAGGACGCTCCCAATTTGAAAAACACACGTTCGAAAAAGCGCGCGTGCTCGATTTGGCGATTAGTGTTTTTGAAAATGGAATCGTGGATCGTGTCGCCTTCGGGTGTTACCGCCTACAAGATGGCGGCCCTAATCAAGCTCCGTTCGCGGGGAAAGGCACCGAATGATATACAATTTTATTGAAGCGATGTGTTATTACCGAGTTGAACCTATAATTACGTGCGAACATAGCGCGTGGGAAGATTAGAAAAAACATCTTTGGACGGCTCGTGCTTTGTAATTGGGGTGTTTCGAGTTACGACCATTCATGATTTTGATTTGATTATAGCAATTTAGGTTTGCAAATAAAAAAGGTACAATTTATTTTCCCCTTATTAGGGAATCGTGTTCGTCGATCACTTCGAGCATTTATTTTATAATTCTAACTGATAGATATGTCCAATTTAACGACAAAATTTTACGTCTTGATATTTATCTTAATGCTTAATCGTAAGCGAGTTTAGTATCGAGATAGCTATTTCGAATTTCGAATTCAAAGCCGCAATAACCCCGTAGAGTGTTGAGTATCCATCATTCATTTGGCCAGCACTTGCTCGGTCCTGATTTATTGAGTGTCGGTCGTTCGGACAGACATGCCGGTTCGGTTCAGAGGTCGGTCCCTGATCAGACGCTTTCTTGTATTGAGATGTGCATATTCCATCGCTATATTATCTAAGTACCTACCCCTGAAATAATTGCCCTGATAACCGATAAATTACAATGCACTTTTTATTATTTTTGAATTTTCTCTTCTGAAGTTAGTTTAAGCTTTGATTACATTTAACGTCACTGGTTTAATATATGTCAGTATTTGTAATTCTCAATCTGAATAAATTATCACTGAATTTATTCGAATCGACTTTTCAAAGTAAGTTTTACTGATGAAACATTCATTTTGTAATATAAGATACATCTACAACAACATTAACAGCCTGTAAAGCTGTTTTCGGTTTCCTCTGCAGGGCTAAGGTCTCCTCTCCCTTTGAGGAGAAGGTTTGAAACATATTTCATCGTTTTCACGTAGAATTTCGATGAAATTAGACACATGCAGTTTTCCTCACGACATGAATTATAAACACAAATTAAGCACATGAATATTCAGTGGTGCTTGCCTGGGTTTAAACCCGCAATCGTCGGTTAAGATGTACGCGTTCTAACCACTACATACATCTACGATTAATGTCAATATGACAATTATAGTGTCTCTAAAAAGCCTACAGCCGATTAACTACTTCACTTTGAGCCAATATATCGGTAAACATTGTAAGGGCAACGGTACAAAAACCTCATCCTCGATTCGAGCTAGGTGTCACAGTACAAGACGGGAGCCCCGCCAAACCTGTGTCAACGGAGTCCGAAGGCGGGAGTTCCGCCCTCGCACGCGACCTCCTCACCGCCCCAGGCAAAGGTCATGTAGCAATCGTTGGGGAAGTGAAGCGAACTGGTGGGACAACGCATGTTGTGTTTTACTTGTTTTTTAATGAGCTACATATAGACCACTCACGGCACTAAAAAAAACTATCGATAAAGAATGATACTTTAGCAAAAGCAAAATTAATTAACAGAATACCCCGTACCGAACGATACATCAAAATAATCGTTTTAAATTGACTATTAATATCAAAAAGCCTAGTCGTCATATATTAAAATTATAGCACTAAAAGGCAAAGCTGTGAATATAGTCAGTTGAAACGGCTCGGCACATAAATTAAACGGCGAACCTTGATTAGCGCCGCGAGGAAATAAATAATAATCGATTCATTCGATTCTGAATCGAACCGAAAATAAACGTTCGCGTTTCCACGCCGACCGCCGCGTGTGGCCGCCGCTGAATAAATATTGACGATGTCACTGTCACTCTCGGCTCTGATTTTTTTTTTAATAATATCGTACGTAACAATGGCTTATATCGTCTTACAAACGGCTTAAATATTTGCTGTTTAGTAAATACTTTAACAAATATAATGGTTTTGGATTTCTAACAATATATTTCTTAAGAATATGACCACAAGAGCATTTTTTCGGCACTAAAGTAATAAATCAGTGAATACTAAAACAAAACTCCTAAATCACCGTAATGATATTCCTAAAACAACTGGGATCGTGTATAATCTGCATTATCAAGGGCCGCAGAGCAGCGAGACACGGCTTCGCATAAACAGCCGTTATCGCGTGACAAATTTCGCATCTAGCAGATATCGACGCGCGGTAAATCATCGCCGGTCTGCGCCCGCCTTTATGTCGCGCGTGAGTTATAATGTGCGCGTGGCTTTATATCATTTCTCTGTGATTTCTGTGTGTACTTTTCTGTCTTCGCCTTTTAAAAAATGATGTGTTGAAACTTGTGTCTGATTGGTTACTCTGTACTATGTCCAATTAAGTAATAGATACTTCATGTCCTAAAAGCGCAGTAACTGAGACGCACTGTAAGTGATAACTTAAATTTGGAGAGCTTACTTAGCTTACTTAGCTACTTTCACGACACAATTCGAAACCAAAGTCAAAAAATAATAACCAATACTAATAGTTGTATTTTTTTAATATTCACTCCGTTCGTTTGGCTTTTTTGAAATTACATCTGAAATATATACACATATACAAAGATAGATGCATAGAAACCGAAACACTATAACAATTAAACCAAAACAAATTCTATTAAAATAATATATTGTACAATAAATATGTTAACCAATAAATTCCCCCATCTACGTGTAACCGGAATGAACCGGTGACACGAGCACAATACAACGCGTCTGTTCGGACGGTGCGTTATTTATTGCCGCGCTGTATGAAAACAGCCTTAATTTATCTACAACAAAAAAAACGACACTTCTAGTAATAACAAGAAAATTATCTTCGAAGCATAAATAAAACGATGCGTCAAAACACCAAAATCAACAAATGAATGTTAGAATAAAATAAAAAAAAACACCCTAAAATCACGACGAACACCATTACCAAATCAGCTATAACTAGTTATAACCGATTCAACTAAAGCAGAATTTTATTCGACGTTTTTTCTAACACGAAAAATGAAATATATAAGTCGATATATAACCCATTGTCAATTTGCGTATTCCGCTACGTGGAGCTGTTGACGTGAACACAATACCTGTTCTGTGTCGGTTTTTCAGTCCCAGAGCTTATTTATTGCACGAGCCACATGCAAAACGGGCTAAATTGAAGCATAGGGCTGTCGCACGCTACTGTAAGATTTAAAACGGCGTTCAGTTACGTTGCACTTACACTTGCTAATAAATGTTGATAGTGAAATTTTCTTACACAAATATATGAACGTTCCCTTTTCAAATGTTGTGTTTATTGTTTTTTTTTTATTTAACAATTTTTATTGAAACAACGTATTATGTCCAAATAAAAATACGGTCTTTAATCATTTGTTTAATTCTTTGAGTGATGATTAATATTTAAAAATGTTGTCCTTTAATGAAAACGATTCAGCTGCAGCCCTGTTCCATTCAGCATCCAATAGGACCTCATACATACCGTCTTTTTTACCTCACTTTATCTTATTTCACTTCATTTTATTTCATTTCGCCAACCGTTTGTGTAGACCGCGTGCGCCCGCGCAGGTGCACGGCGCCTTTGATGTGTATTGATATGCAAAGTTTTATAAGTGAATACATATTCATCGATTTTTTTGGTATACAATGTATGATTTTGTTTTAAGATAGGGTTTGTTTGTTGAAATATATTCAAGTGAATCTTTATAAATAACAGATACATCTTTAGCTAAATGTCGGTTAGAAGAAGTACCGACATGTTCTTGGTCCTTGAGAATATATGCTGTAAGACGGACATTTCAGGCACAATATCGTAACAATAGTATATCTCAGGCAATGGTGTACATACTGGTATAAATTAGCGTCTCACGTTACAATGGTTATTGTAACCTCGCGTCACCGTAGTCCCAATTCCATCAAAGCGACAGCGTAGAGGAGTTGCGAACTATCTCATTTCCTAGCCCAGTTGTGCTTCCGAGCGGCCGTCAGCGCATCCGGCTCCACAGATTAGTATCAACATTTGACGTTTCACGCCATTGTCTCTATTGGCTCATTCATGGTGACGCTATTGGTCAAGCTACCGTCCGATTTTAACATACCATAGACATTAATGTATCTAGATAATACATTACCAGTTTCTGAAATTGTTTAAAAATATATTCGAATTGTATAAAGTCTGCTTTAAAGTCTAAAGTGCGGACGTTGTCCATTACAGATTTGCATAATTTAAGTTCTGTTCTGTGGTCGATATTAGTCTATGAATTCTTTATCCGCCCTCTTCGGCAGAATGTATCGGAAATTGGCAGGTGTCCTCTGAATAGATTTGCGCTTTTTACTTCCAAAACCACAATTCATTTGTCGGATATCAACACGAAAGAGGATTGCGATAGCGTTTTAATAGTTGATTCGACGCGTTCAGTAACAGCGATAAAATACACTTGGAACGAATGGATGTTATGAATCTCAATGTAAAATGTCTCCGAAATATGAAAAGATACTTATAAAAAAGTAACAAAAAGCAATTCCCTCTTTGAACTAAAGGGAGTATTTCGCACATAAACTAGGGTAACATAAATAAACAAGGCGCTAGAAACAGTGAAATACAGCCGGTGGGTAATAGTGCCATCCATCCGGTCACATCTTCGATAGGGTTAGTACACCTCCACACCTTTATGTGTCCCTGGTGGGACATAACGGCCCCATAGTCGAGAGGCCCGGTTTTTTGACGTCTATTTGTGGTCGCCCTTCGCCCTTAACGACTTCTTGTGTCCCTAAGCGAATGAGTTGGTAAGATTTGAATTAAATTTCAAAATTATATCGGCAAGTAAGGCGTAATTGAATTGTTTAAAATTGATGTATTCTATTTTGATCTTAGTGAACTGATACAAAATATATATATATTCCTTAAGGTAATCAATCACGCTAAATATGTTTGGAAAGCATGTCGTAAATTCTAAAATAATCAAAAGGCAAGATAGACTGTACTATTAGTTTTACCATCTATGAAAACTGGAAACACGTACGTACACAACGAGGTAAGGGCATGCATATTTTAGCTCAATCTGAAACGTCACGTCTCGAAAGAGAAAAATTTAATATATCAACCTGATACTGTTACCCGTTGAAATTAGGAAAAGAAACTAACCTCTGCTTTAGTTTTAGAAACTGCAATACAGTATGTTAATAATGTATACTTTAATATTTAAATTGGAAAAGTTTCAAGACACGATTTAAATAAAAACAACATTTGTATATGTCAAATAATTTGCTCAGCAGTCGCGTGTCACAACAGTAATAACGAGTTATATCGCTTGTACAACATTTATAACTTAAATTTAAACGATTAACAAGTAACCTCTACGAATATGCTAAAAATATATATTAAAAATAATGTCAAACTACAAGGAAAATTCACTTCATCCGAACCGCGCTGCGCCCCGCCGAGACACGCACGATGATTCTTACGACATTCGAAAATCACCGAGGTCCTGAATATATTATTATTGTTATGGCAAGAGCTGGGAAATTGTGAAATACACACACTCCGGCTGAATTATGCCGCCACGCATATCATTAGGGAATTTCTGCTTCGCGGCGCCAGATGAATTTTTCAACATACACCGAGATTATTTTATCGTAAAATATTGTTTTTTGGACGCTGTTCAACCTTAGAGACTTGTAATATTTTCTCTACACGAAGATTTCAAATACGAAAATCGATTAACAATAGATAGTCTCTGTATATTTCTGAATTTGATAATGAGTGATGAACTTGTAAGGTCCTAAAAATCGAATCTTAAACAAATATTGAAGTAAAGAAATATAGTTAAGTTATGTGAGCTAGCTATTCGTTAACGAATCTCGCGCACGACTTTCATCCTAACGAATTTCCATATCCCCACCCACTATCCCATAGATTTAGGCGCCAACAAATGGATTGTTTCTCTTTCCATAGCAAAACAAAATTTATAGTTCGCCGGCGAATTTTTCGAACCTTTTTTACCGTAGGGGCTCATGCTTTTTTCACTCCCGATACCGGATTTATTGCTAACTTATGCCCTGTATAATCGTGATTTTAATGCAGTTGTGATTTATGAGGGTGGAGACTACAGGATTGCTTTTCGAAATTTGATATCTCAATAGAGTTTATGATGCCCTGGTGCAATGCTTGTCGAATGATAGGAACATTTATATTGGGCAGAGAAAGTTAACAATTTTTAATGTTATTTTTTTATCACGCGTGGCTTTCATAGCAGTGATTGATTGATACAATAGTCATTGTTATTAGTAATTTTTATTACGTGTTAGGCTGAGAAACACTATTGAGTTATTGCTATGTTCACGGTGCCCCTTCTAAAAGGTGGCCATGGGCCAAACGTTGCAAATTAAAAATAATTGACGGACATCAGCAAAAACTTCGGGTCCCGTATAAATTTGACAAACACCGTTACCTGGCCGGGTCCGTTGAGTTTATCATTTTCCTGTTTTTATGTTCACCGTAATAGGCATCATAAATTTATGATAATGTTTTTTCGATTTTCGAAGCGACCGCTGACGAAAAACGCGAACAAAAACTGATGCCACCGCGTTACAGAGTAAGAGATATTTTTTCGAAAATGAGATACGACTTTTACATTATAATGTAATTATAATTATACTGTTCGTTATATATTTTATCGAGATCAAGATGGCCCAGTGGTTAGAACGCGTGCATCTTACCCGATGGTTGCGGGTTCAAAACCAGGCGAGCACCGCTGAATCTTCATGTGGTTAATTTGTGTTTATAATTCATCTCGTGCTCGGTGAAGGAAAACATCGTGAGGAAACCTGCATGTGTCTAATTTCATAGAAGTTCTGCCACATGTGCATTCCACCAACCCGCATTGGAACAGCGTGGTGAATATGTTTCTCCTCTCCTCAAAGGCAGAGGAGGCCTTAGCCCAGCAGTGGGAAATTTACAAGCTGTTGTTGTAGTAGTTTTTTTATATATTTTATAACAAGTAAAAAAATAATCTAATTTTGTATACAAAGCAAAATCACTAACACGAAGGAAATCAATCGAGCAATTTATAATTATTTCATCGCCGCCATCTTTCAATAAAGCAAACATAGATCATAAACATCCTGGTGAAGTATATCTTGCATTAATGCATTAGCCGCGGTGAGCTGAAGTCGATCGATTGTAATAATAAACAAGGTCGGACCTCCCCGGTGATAATTGGAATAAACCTATTTCGTTAAAGCATTTCACTGTTCTCTTTTAAGTAATCATAACTATTTTTTTTTAATTTGCCTGAAGACAGCATGCCATGGATTCTAATTCTCCTTGTGGACAGTATTATTATTATTAATTATGAAAAAATAATTTAACGGAGATATACGTATTTAAATTGTTTTCTGTTAATGTGAATTGTCATCACGAACAATAGAATTGCTTAATAATTTACGATAAAGATTACTTTTGAGATTAAAAAAACATATTTCGAACTGTAATAACAAGAGAGATGACGTCACGCGCTGATGTAATTCCTCGGACTGGGCTGAATTCAGTGAATCTATGCTTTGATTGTGACAAATGTTATTTTACAAATTGTTAGTTAAAATTCAATGAAATATAACTCGTGCTGTAAGGAGTTTAAATTTATCGACAGAAATATAGATCGTATTATTTGTGGCATAGTGCTCAAAATAGCTGACATGAAATGTAGTAGATGGCTCATTTATAATTGTTAGATTATTTTCATTTGGTACATCACGTACTGAATCTTGGATATTGTCCGCTAAAAAGATATCTGATGTGCTTGCTTGTGGCGCGATCCTGTTTCTCCATTACGTTGTATGTCAAAGGAATGACGTTTATGATATTTAAATATCATGGCAGAAGAATTGTATGACCATTTATAAGTTTATTGATGAAGTCACTTCAATTGCAGAAGCTTTTTTGGCTATTTGATTGATTACTAAAAGGCTAAAACTAAAAGATTATAAATCAGAAACTTTTAAAAAACTGACGCTATTTCATTGTTTCTTTACTGTTTTTATCGATATGACAAATTCCAAAATTTGAATTTCCAAATAGACAAATCATGGTAACATTACATTCAGATAGAATTGTCTCCTGTTTTCATAACTAGATTTATCATATTCGTCAATTTAATAATTTATATTTCGAACATTTAGACGTATATAAAAATTTTATTTCGTAAAAGTCTTTTTAATGCCATTCAGAGATCGCTTGATGTTTATTCGCATCTTGAACAATATTGTCAGTTTTATAGAGCGTAGGTTTAAAATAAACAGCCAAGATTATTGCTTTACGATGACATAAAACAGGTCGGAACGTAATTCGCCCCATAACAACCCCTCGAATGGGATTGCTGTCTTTCCACGTGTAATTTTCACCATGAATGCATTATAGATGCTCCGTGTGACGGTTTCGTTATTGAGAATACGAAACAAATTATCTTGTGTGTGTTGAAACTTTTTTTAATGTTTACTTTTTTTTGTCAGTTGCCATATTAATTTTTTTTATCTGTAGTCTGTTAAAAAAAACAAATTAAATATTGCGGTTCCCTAACATCGTGTAAGGTTGCACTGTCCGAACAACAGATAACGCTTGATAACGCTATTTCTGCGAGTGTGGTAACTTTAATCCGCCATTTATTTCCAACTTGTCTGTATAAATCATAATAAAGCCGTGTCCACACGCGGACAATGGTGCGTTATGCGTAAGATACACTCGTAGCGGCTGACGTATCAATTTCTCTGGGAAACCGGCCTTATCGGTGAAATCTGTGTCTTTTTGGTTTTTATTTATTGCAACGAAAGAGTTATGTTTGTAAGCGATTTACAAATGCGTCGACCACACCGGAGAATAAAGAGAAAGTCGACAGTGTCTTAGCAACCGTTTGTGTATTGTTCTGACGCAAGCTGCCTGCGAAATCTTCCTTAAAATATATATTATGTATTAAATACATACGGATGATGATGTCCAGTTGTAGCAAATATATGTGTCATAATCAGTTGAAATGACAAAATTGTTAAAACTAGTTATGAATTAAAAATGTCTGCTGTATGGTTTTTTCCGGAGCAAGTTTACTATCATTATAGAAAACCCAATAACTTTTGACCAAGCCGACCCAGTACGGAATCCAGGAGCTCTGAATGTGCATCCTTTAACTAGATTAATTAACAGATATTTATTTGTATTATCTAAATAAATTATTTAACATTTAAAAGCGTATATTTAAGTTTCTTAAGATAGTCACGTTTCAAAACAGCCGGTATCGACCGGGGACTCGAACCGGTTAATAATTTACACATACGTTACCTGCGGTTGTACCAGGGTTACATGAAATAGAGAAGGTCTCCCGGGGACCTTCCCTCTGACTCGCACGGCAAAAACCAATGTCATTAGATACGTGCTACCCATGTCTCCTTTACATTTGGAATTTACTAACATTTTTCCTGTTCTAAAACGGCATATAAATGATAATTATATCACACATACAAACTTACTTATTAAATATAAATATTACGACCGTGAAGTATGCGTGACTTTGTTAATACATAAAAACATATATATCTACTGTCGAAACTCATAACTTTCTATCTGTTGTTCTCTATTTGAAGGGATGAGTGAGTCAGTAATTACAGGAATCAAAACATTACATAAATCCCATAGTTGGCGGCGTATTGACGGCTTATACTTGTGTATGGGCGATGGTGACTCCATATCGAGTTGACCATCTGGGTTGTAAGTTTGCCTTTAAATAGCCAATGCCATATAAACCTCTTTAGTTAAGAATAATCTTAAAATGTTCGATTTTGTTTCTATAAATCTAACGCTAAATAAAAAAATAAAACGAAATTTCAATGGATTGAGATCCGTAGAAAACTCGCTCGCTAGAGGCAATTTCACTGAAATTCCCATACGAAGTAATCAAATTGAATTAGCGAAATGGCTGGAGAGAAATTCGATTTTTCTTATCGTGATTATTTTCTTTTCCAGCATCCGTACCCATCGGAGGATCAGAAGAAACAGTTGGCACAAGATACAGGGTTAACGATACTACAAGTAAATAATTGGTGAGTAATTTTAACATTATTAATTATACTTATAAACAGTGACTGTACCTTTCTCCTGTGTGTTTATATTTTGTAGTCATTTAAGAGATAAAGCATACCAAACAAAATATTTGGTAGTAATAGAAACATATATATATCGAAATATACGATCGAATTTTTACTTTTTATATAATACTAAATACATTAATTTCATGAGCAATAAATACTTTTAGGAAATTGAATTGAGTGCAAAACCCACATAAATAGAAATGCTATAAGTAAGATGTGCTTATATTGTTTTAAGAGTGTAGATATCCACCTCTAGAGTAGGTAAATGTTATTTAATTAAATATGTATAATATGCAGAGTAATACTATTATTTTTTTCAAAAAAAACTTAAAACAATTACAAAAATATGTACAGACAGAAACAACACTCAGTACAATTTTCGCTTCTTAATATCTGGCGTTGTTTTAACTTTGACGCTTTCATTCTTATAGTTTCGATTATTTATTAAAGTATATTCTAAATAACTGTAAAGTAAAGTAAAGTAAATAAACTGCATTAAATCGAGTCAAACTCTTAACTGTATTCATTCAGTCGATAAAGTACCGTTCAAGTCGTTCAGTCTCCATCTTAAAAGCCAGTGTTATAGAAATATAGAAAACCTGTCGCCATTAGCCGTCACAAAGTGTGCTGTTTTAGGTATTTTAAATATCGCCAACGCATCGTGTGACCAACTTGTGACCATTGTGTTAGTAACTGCTCTTCACATTGATTGCATTTATTAAAACTTTTCATAAAATAATATAATTAAATTTATAGTTTTCAGTGTTACCAGAAAATTAATATGATTGACTTATAATTGTCGTTATGTTTTTTTTGTATTAAATGCCTGTACCCTCTAAGAATATATCATTTCGAATCTCAAGTAGGAATACATATTTTGTATGTCTCATAAATTAGGGATAAAATAAAATAAAAGAGTTTCTAGTATTGTTAAATTCTGGTTATATTTTATTTAAAATAATATTTTTTTCAAATACACTTTTATGAAATCAATCTCATCAGTTAGAAAACAATTATTATAAAAATATTCAGTTTAGAAAAAGCGAAATCGAATCTGCTAATTAATTCGCCAAGTGCGATATGATTCAATTCAATCATAAAAATCATTTGAAGATCATTAAAACGCTGACCGTCTGAGACAGCTTTACGGTCACACACTCAGGCTCGTATGGAAATATCATGATTATATCGACTGGAATGGCATAAAATATCAAAGTTTACGACCGCAGCTAGCACCTAGCAATAAATGCGCTTATTAATGACATGGATTCCTTCAGAATTAATACTAGAATATACAATAAAAATATATCTCGAATACTCAGTATTTCTTGGTAAAAGCGAAATTACATATCGAATTAATTTAAGCCATATGCAAACTCTCAAGTTTAGCTTCAGTTTTATCTGGAATTTAAACACAAGTATAATTTACAGGCGAAATTCGGAAATTATGATTTGATAAGTACTGTCGACTCTTTTCACAATAGCCAATACGTAGGCAGTTTCACTGATGGGTAAGGTTTTGTGTATCATACTCGGAGTAATCAGCAATACTTGGTAATGTTCTATTCCAATTTGAAGAGCAATAACACATTAGGGAGGGTAACAGGCACAAGGGACATAACATAATATCTTCCAAGGTTGGTGCAAATGGTGAATATTTCTTACAGCACTAGCCTATGGGTGACACCATATATCATAAGGTAGCACATTTGCCTTTGCACTTACATATTTTATAAAAAAAAACGATTCTCAACGGAGACGATACTTCTTTGAAGATGCCATCGTTCACAGTTGTGTATAAACAATGGTACAATCTTTCCTTATTCTCATAATCCGATGGGACCCCACTTTGACACGACGAGAGATAATTTATGGTGTGGGAATATTAAGGACTCTGAAATAACTGGTCTGGTCTGGGGTGGGAACTTAGGATCTTAGTATTGTCAAACTCATTGGCTTGCTACTAAGTTATTCCTACACAAGTCTGATACACAACTACAAGTATTATTAAATAAATAAAAAAAAATCTTCACTTTTTTCATCAATTAATAAATATAACCTATCACATGTTTCCAAAGTTTCCATACAATCTTATCCAATGAAAGTTTTCGAAGACGTTCTATAGATACGGACGATGGTTTGAAGCTTATAGAAGATTTTCTCATAAAATACGGCATTATTTAAACAATATGCTAGTCTTAAAGGGTTAGTGCAGTAATAAACGTGATTCAAATCGACACGTGCAATTTGTTAATACCTACGTGTTTTGCAATGTGTGGGTGCGACGCGGGCGCATCATGGCCGCGCTAATAAAATGTCAGACAAATTGACCATCGGTGCCAGCCAGATATGGACCCGGCCCTTTTTGTTTTGCAATACGATTTATATATTATTTAAATGCGATATAAGGATTGTGAATGGGTGGGCCTCTTTATATCTTAGAAATAGTGGTTACTTTCGTTATGGATATTATGTAACCTTTTAAGATGTTTCCATCTTAAATCAAATCATATAGAATTTTTATTATATTTTGTTGTGTGTTAATTGCGTCTCAGAAATATTAAGCTGAATAGAGTACAGCCTTTGTGAAAAGATCTTTTTAAAAAAAACATAGGTCAATGATTTCTAAGAACGCCTAGACACGTTTTTGAAAGTATGCTAGTACTTCACCCATATGTCACGTTGGACGTGAAACGTCAGTCTGATGAGGTGAGAGGTCGCACGGCCTTTGCCTATTAACTTTATACCTCCTCGCGCGCATGAGTGCCTAGTACCGCTGCGGGATAAATTACAAGGTGTAATTAAATTTTTTTTGTTGACTCATTACAAAATTCGTTTACAAACCTTAAATTATAATTTCCCATGAATATTTTAATGGTGAATAGAAATACTATTTAAAAAAAAAGCTTAAACATCATCCTTTTTGAAGGAATCAATACAATATGTCTACCCTAAAGATTTTATTACTGAATTACAACCAATTAAAGTATTCGTGGTTATTGTATTACCGGTAATAAACATTAAGTAAAGTGAAATTACTATTCCCGAGTCAGTAAATCAAGTGCCATAACATACAGGAAGGGTTAATACGCCCTTTGTGTAAACAGGTGGCTGAACCCCTTTTGATTGCACTTACAGCATCTCGAGAGAATGTTTAATGTAAATATTTGATTGGCTAAGCTTTTCCTGCGTTAACGCGTTACCGTTTTTGTCTTTTACGTGTATATTGTAATATAATAATTAGTATTATGTTTTATGATAAATATTTTTATATTCTCTAACACTTTATTGATAAATAAAATTAATTTGCACAAAAATCGAATTATTCAAATCGAGTTAAGGACAACTCGAGTCACGAGGCTCACATAACAGAGATGCAAATGTCCAAACAATGTTACAAACACAAGGTTCTCAGTCGAATTGAAACCGCCGCCGCTGGGACTCTGTCGAATTAACGAACGCGCCCCTAATTGGTATTGTATGAAGATGCAAATTCGAAGAATGGTAAGAGCTCTCTCGTATTGTTGGGCTCCTAGTACATGTAATTGATAAGGCGTCCGGATTTGAATTTCAAATTTTATTTTTCATTCATACCTCCAGGGAGTTTCCTTCCCAAATTTCACTTCCTATCATTTCGTTGCCTTTTGTTTGAATAATAAAGCAAGTACAAACTCCAACGATTATATAATTGCTGATTTTGTGATATTCCATTCGAGATTATAAAATTAGGTTGTTATTTAAAATCTAACATCACTTAACAAAATTGGGTACCCATATTCCCCTCCAAAACGAAACTATAATATCTTAAAGTAATTTTATTAATATAATCTATAATATTGTTAAAAAATTAATAACATTGAGTTTAACAAAAAACGTATCAATAATTAACAAAAAAACTTATAAAGAGAAAACGTATGCAATTCGCGTTTAACAGAAACATTTTAATTTAAATTACAGAATTAAAAAGACGCCGTAATAGAGCAATACATTACTTTACTTTTATGATTAAAAAACAAAACGAGAACAATAATTTCACGGCAAAAGTCTAAATTTTAGCGATGATACTACGCAGCGCAATTAGTTGTATAATAATCGTTATATATAAAACCTTTTTCAAAACGAACTGCATCTTGTGGGCTATGTATGTTTCTATATTGATTTAGTTGATTTTTCAATAGGCAATCAAAAAATAACTCCTCTACGTTTACTAGTATATATAAAAAAGAAAATTCTGCATACTTCAAACATAGATGTTTCTCTTTTTTGCTTCTCAATAAATTGTTTTTTTAGTAATTAGCAATAAATACAGTAGAACTATATACATATTTATTTTTATTTAGGAGCTGTAAATAAGGCAAGTTTAAAAGCGTATTTTCGTCATATCACCAAAATAAGTAACTTTATTTCATGGAATTTGATGAGTCGCCATAATACATATTTTAATTAAATCATTCATAAATTAGTAATAATCATGTAACAAGGACAATTATTAGTAATTAAAGCAACAATTCACTTATTCACACCGCTCATAACGGCACATTGCGCATATAGTGGACAAAGGCTATACTGAAATCGGATAGCTATTGATGGGCCCACAATAGCCGGCTAAGCTAGCCGGCTAGGCATCGCGACAGTCTAGATTAGACGGCTTACAGGTATTACGCTTGATTAGTGGCCAATAGATTGTAAGTGGGGATAACATGTTAATTATTATTAAGTCCCTTAGTAATTTGTGATTTAGTGATATTGTCTTTCAGCGTCCAATACGTATTTGATAGCAATATAATGAGTTATATAATTAAACTAACTATATGCTCGACTACGTGTTATGTTATATCAATATATACATTTCATCATACACAGCATTTTGTAATTTAATTCATGACTCAATAAATAAAAAAATCGAAAATCTGCTAGCAGAATTTTCAAATTATTTGGCTGAAATAAAAATTAAAAAATAAAATAAAATTAGTAAAACCTACTTTGGAGTATTTATTTAAATGAAAACTTTATTACGCTTAAGGGTTATTCGGAAAAGTTTATTGCTAGCGCGGAAAAAGAATATTTCCTGACCATAAACAACGAATCGACGTAAAGAAGTTGCTACAAACCGATGCACACACACATTTATGCTAATACAACTGTTACAATTCTTTAGAAAACATGCGAATATTTTTTACCTAATTCATTTCACAAACAAGTTCAATTTGAATATTTATGCTGTTAATGCACTACATTGTTGCTTAATAGTTCTTTTGTAAATATCTAACTGTATATATAATTAACACTAGTTTTTAATGTGTGTGTAAAAAACAAGTAATACAATGTTTGAAATATATACTAAAGAATATAAAAACCTTTAATATATTTTTTAAAGGACTATATATATACATATACATATATATGTATATATATTGACACGTGTTATGCAATAAAACTTACCTGCGTCACAAAATGAAATACCAGGGTGGCATGACTATCAGGGAACGACGCAACCTCCGCGATGTTTTTGCTGCCCTGGTAATTCTACGTTCCGCTGCGTCATTCTGGGCGCCTAGTAAATTAACTTAATAAATAAATAAAATCGTTTTGAACATGCTGTATGTAAATTAGTTGATTGTTTTAATTGTTATAACTTCTATATTAAATCGAAAATTGTTTATTTAATTGACTTAACATTCTTCTGACGTATCTCAAGAACAAAATAAATAGACATCAAATTCGCTAATACATTTTACAAGCAAACAATAAGTTGTCAACAATATAAATACACTAGTGAATAATTTGCAGCATTTCCAAAGGTGAGTAGTAAACCTTCTGTATAGCCACTAAAGCTGGTCCCCAGGGCTCCTCGGGCCGTTGAAACTCACAAAATGTCCATCAAGTATCAGCCGGCCTCCGTTTACGAGCATAGCCCGTAACTCGCGAACACTTCGGCTTAATACCGCAGGATTTTGTTAACCCGATAAGATCTGAGAAATCTCCTCTTGAATATTTTTGCGCATTTTTTTTTGTATTTTTACGACGGATCTCGACTTATTTTTATATGCTTTTAAAAGGCCCCGTTGTAAATTTAAGCGTCGTGTTATTTTTGTATTTAACTCGCGACAAATAACAAAAAAAATAAAGCGTTTTATTTAGAATTGGTGTTTGATATTTTTTTATATCTTATTTAATAAACTATACTGTACTAGGTGGTAGATTAAATATTGGACAATGGTTTAAATGGCTACAACGTTGCGTTAGCCACCTTTTATTAGTTAATTAATCGGTTTTTACTATTAATTAAGTTGTAACCTGTTCGTTTAGATAAAATAAATTAAATTGAGATAACTTACTGTCGCTAAGTCTTACTTATGTCGTTGTCCTCTTAAGTAATACAATGGTGTGTTTAAGTTGCGTTCTGCTAAGCCTAAGGAAATTACTTAGAAAAGGAGTTTAGAAAAGGAGAAGAGCAGGGTTATGTATTTGAAAGTATGTAAAACCTTTTTTTATTAAACTCAAAACTCGAACTCAAATTCCTTTATTCAATACAGAAGCATTACACTAACTTATTGATGGTCAGATTAAACACTACCACCGGTTCTGAAAAAATACCCTGACCTGAGAAGAAACGGAGACAAAAACTTAACAGGACTTTTTTTGTCAAATTAATTAAAAACATATATTGAATATAAATAGAAATAGCCAGGAGACGATCGTTTCATTTCCAAATAATAAATAAATATCAAATCGAAAGGTGTCTCAAGACATCAGGTTACTATGGTCCCTTCTTTATATAGAGTCACAGGCACAATAAAATAAAATACAACGATTGCAAGTAATTAAATGAAATAAATAAAAATTGTAATAAAATTGCAATACCTATAAAAAACATATCATATCGAAAACAGCTGCCGATAACCACAGTTGGTATACTGCAAGTAATTCTATAGGCCATACGCTTTTAAACACACAATACTCAATTCTAAAATGTCATAACGTTTGAAGTCTTACTTATTGGAGAATGTGAAAAATAAAGTGTCAAATATTGTAATCAGTATATATTATGACTTTAAAAATTGGTTATTTAGTATCGAAAATTGAAAATAATAATTAATTTATTAAAAACTACATTAAAATATGCGTTTTTTTAAACAGCCATATTGTCGAAGTAGCGTTTCGCTATTTAAATATGGAATATTTAAATTGATATTTTTCGGCGAATATGTAATACAATTAAAAAAAAATCTTTTACTGGGTGTCTTTTAGGCTATTTTTTATTTCCATTTAGCTTACATTACAAGCGTCAAAATTATAACGCTCTGTAAGAAAAGATAATTGAAAAAAATATTAGAAATACAAATATAAGCACCACAGACTATACATAAATTCAAATGAGACATGAAATTTCGTAGCGAAATAGCACTTAAACCATCAAAAACGTATCAAGACGATACATCGCCCCACAGCACTCCGGGTATTCATCTGAGGCCATTGGAATCCATTCAGACACGACTATCAAATCACGTATCGCGATCACCATACCGTAAAAGAAAACACACTATTTCGCATTTTACCCTGCGTTTACTACACCTTTGGTGACGATGGGAGGGTTTTTCTTTTAGTAACTTTGGAAACATACGGGGTTCAATTGCGTTCAAAAACTGAGACAATTTTTTCGAAGATTATTGAAATTTTTGATGTCAAATTTTAGTAATGAAATTTTATTTGACCTTTAAATTCAGACTAAATGTATAATTGTTTTGTACTTTAACATATTTTTGATCACTAAAGTCATTTTGAACTTTCTTTTAATTAAATAATGCAGTACATATATGCAATTATCGTTTAAGTAAAGGTTTCCATTTTAAGTTCTGAAGTGTTTAAATTGGGAAGATTTAGTTCCTCATTAATACCAAGCTAAAATTTGTCAGCTAACACATACCGTCTCGTCTTATGGAAACTATAAAATTCTCTACAACATATATATTCACACAAAAACCGCGTCGATCCGGTGCATTTTATCTTCCCCTATGTCTCCCGCTACCATGGTATTGTTCCTGATAAAACAGCCATTTCCCGTCTGTAATCGGAGGCTGAATTTTTACCAGATCGGTATCAGCGCGAATGAGGCGTTCTCGGCTTCAATGCGCCGTTACGGAGGTCGATTGCCATTTCCCTAACGCGTTGCCAGTTTAAGGTGCTATTGTCTTTATTTATGTTGAGAAACATTGATTTCTCTTTATAATCAAACGCTTTATAGTTCTTTTGTTTAAACATAAAATTACTGAATAAAATATTGGCCATATAACTTCTAATAAGTAACAAATTCATTCATGCTTATTGTCGTGGTCAGTAAGAAACATTCATGAATCGATAACCACATTGTACCATTCATCAGAGCTACGTGGAATACGCACAAAGCCTTCTCCTCAATAAGAAGACTTTGCCCAGCCGTGGGATATCTACACTGACTTGAATATAAATGGGATCGTTTAATTTCGTTATTTCTTTCATTTATAGGCTACTTCTAATTGATACATATTAAATTTGAGATTAATTATAAATCAAAACTCCATTTCTTGTACAAATATTAATATAACTTCACAAACATAAACAATAAACTTAAAAACGAAGGCAAGTCTTACTTATTTACTTAAAATGTTACTTAAACCCCGCCTATCGTGATCATCAAACGATCTCAGTGACACCATATTAAAATCATCAATAACAATTACTGTAAAAAAACAGTCGTTAAAAATGTAAATTGAAAGCGGAATCACATAATCGTCCGTTAATCTACGCCAATACGGTCCCAATAACAGTCAGTAACGGTAAGATCCGCGTAATTATAACGTAAACAAGCGATGAATTAAACAGAAGAAAAACAATTACCCATGATAGCGCCATAACAATTCACCTCACCCCAAACCCCCGTGCACTCGTCAAAATAATTCATTTTAATTTTCTTTACGGCCTAGTAAACCTTTATTTTACGATCTTAGCACGAGAGATAAGTCGGAGACTCCCTTAAAGGCCCTTCGGCCCCTCATCTCGCCCCCGTACCGCGATACAAGCGTAAGACCTTTAGCGAGAATTATCAGACGTTGAATGGTCGAAAATTTGACTTTGCTTGTTTTACGAGTACTCGAAACTTTACGGTCGTTTTACGTGCTCTTGTAAGTGCAATCAAAGAGTTCGTAAATGTTTGACACGCGTCCCGCCGTTATATTGGTTACCCCGTATCTGAGGTGTTTTATTTGACGATACATTTTTGGCTAAAATACAGTTTATTGCCGGTTTTTCTCGATAGATATTACAAATAAATTAATAGTAAACTAATAGTCATAGAAATTTTAAGGTTCCTTGGAGTTCAAGCTCGCTTGATAATTCATTTCATCCCGTTCAATTCCGTTCAGTGATTTGATCGTGAAACTAAAACAAGCAGATGGACAGATTTACTTTCGCATTTATAATATTAGTATACAATTATACATTACTATAACAATATCCTCCTTTATTATATAAATGATGATGGAATATAAAGATTTAATAAACCCACCCTAATTACCCTCGTTCATTCAAATTTCTATATATTTAATTTCTGATTAATCTGTAAGTTACTATGTAATACATAAGAGATAAGCTAGTAGTACATCATGAAAATATTCAAATTTATTTGAATACAGTCGGACGTTGCATTCGAGTCCCGAATATTCTTAAGACTGTTATTTTTCCCGTCTTGTAAATATTAATTATAATTAAAAGGGCTTTCTGTGTAAATAAATTACCACGCGGTGCTTTTTCATTGTATTTTTAATTAAATTTTTCCGTCTTTTGTTCTCAGGTAAGTAGCTTTCGCTGTTATTTCGTCTTTTGTATAAACGTTTCGGCAAGTAGTCGGTTTTATATGAAGATGTCTTATTATTAAGTTAATATCGATCAAACATAATTTGTTTAAACAAACAAAACATATCTAAGGTAAAATTGCAGTGATTGTAGCTTTAGATAGACAAATATAAATATATTACGTTTATTGAGAATTACACGAAAATACAGAAAAAGAGAAAACGCCCAAAACGAGTGATCAAATTAAAAAAAATGATATATGTGCAATAATAAAAATAATTATTTATAATTAATCAATTAATGTCAGAATGAAATGCTATGCAATTGAATGCGATATATTATTTAGAATAAACTATATATCACCGTCTGCAGTGAATGATTAAATAAAATCCGAAAATTCGGGCATAAAATTCGGAAAAAGAACGAATGGTAAAAAAAACGTCATTCGGCTGTAAGGTCAGCGCGAAACGTGAATGAT
Organism: Vanessa cardui; assembly: GCF_905220365.1. Lineage (NCBI taxonomy): Eukaryota > Metazoa > Arthropoda > Insecta > Lepidoptera > Nymphalidae > Vanessa > Vanessa cardui. Next base: position 1,155,663 of record NC_061142.1, on the reverse strand, counting down.
AATCAAAAAAAGCTAAAAGAAGTAAAGAGTATCACGAGAGATATTTCCCAAAAATGTCGCTACATTAAAATATCCTTATCAACGTTATAGGTCATTAAAAATCTTTTCAATAGCCGAAATACTTACAGCAGCGTAATTTCGCAAAACAAAAACTCCGAAACGTACGTACAAAAACACAAAGGCTTTGACGTCGAGCCCTTTCAGAGTTTCCGCGCCGGCGGCATGGCTGCCGTCATTTTTCACCGTTCCTCCATTTATTTTATCTGTGCACCACACTCTGCCCCCGGATGGCGCCCTGTTTCGAATTTCGAACATCAGCTGTTGAGACGCGGAGATTTATTGCCAGTACCATTCAGCTAGAATACAACTTCGATTTGCTTTTTTTTCTTTGGATTCGAAGAATTTAAATTTTCAATTAAGGAGAAATACTAAGGAGATTGTATACGATAAATTGTTTGTTTATAGGGTAATTTTTTCATAGTGTCATCCAATTATATGAAGTTTTCTATACATTAGATTAAATAAGATACATAAATTAAAACTAATATATTAAGTTCCTCATTATTGTACTTAACGGAGAAGCATGTCCGAGCGCGTTTTTAAAAAAACATGACGTCAGCATAGCTGACGTCACGAGTGTCAGAGTTTCGATCTTTAACCATCTTCGGTGGTATGAAATAAAACTCAGGAAATAATCCTCTCTGATTTATTCCAATATGAGACGGTCCGATCGCTCCGACGGCTCGACCAAGTCTGTCGATACCGGCGGGCGCTTGATCTTTTATAATAAAAATAGGTGGGTAGACTTATTCACGCAAGTTAACAGTTGTTTACAAACATTAAAATATTTCAGAGTAATTTAACATTTCAAAATTCACTAAAAATTATTCATTTAACAATGAAACAGTTTTAAATTTAATAAAACATTTTAAATAATCATAAAATAATAATTTCTGGACACGTGATTTCTTAAATTCGTGGTTTCGCGCCGACACGGCCATTCTGACAGGCGGTGCGCGCTCTGCACCTGCCTAAGTTGTGCGATTGGAAATCTGTGAATCAAAAATATTTTTGAAGCAGGTATCTGTAAGCAACACATCATGTTGACCTTTGATAATTGTTTTGTAAAACAGTACACAAAGAAATCTCTCATGCACCTTTATTATAATAAATGTGGGCAGATTTTACGCACACTATGCTCATAACTGTGTCATAATAATTGTGAAAGGTTCTCGTAGATCTGTGGTGTATACATGTCTATACCACGGTCCACAAGGTCTCCCTACGGTATCTCATGGTTCTCTGTGGATACATCAAGGATCCGCGGGTAGCTCGAGGGTAACACGTGGTTAGCTCAGAGGTATCACTCTCCAGATTACGGTATATAAATGACTACTAAAGGTTCTCGTAGATCTGTGGTGTATACATGTCTAACCACGATCCACAAGGTCTCCCTACGGTATCTCATGGTTCTCTGTGGATACATCAAGGATCCGCGGGTAGCTCAAGGGTAACACGTGGTTAGCTCAGAGGTATCACTCTCCAGATTACGGTATATAAATGGCTACCACGGCTCCACAACGCCTCCCAACGGTATCTCATGGTTCACTTTTGGATACATCAAGGATCCGTGAGTAGTACGAGGGTAACACGTGGTTAGCTCAGAGGTATCACTCTCAAACCAGAGTGTACGTGTGTAGTTATGGATGCATGAGGAATCTCAATGGTAATTAATATTCAAAAATTTTTTTTTTTCTTTTTTGTTATTGCTCTTTTTTATTTCTTTAGATTTTAAGAGGTAAGATAAGTAAATTTTGCCTCACAGTTTTATGCGATGATTAGTTCTCGTCGATGCTGACCACTCGCACTGACTGACCAGCTCGTGATATGGACGACAACTCCCACTGTCACGGCCATTCTGCGGGACGGTGCGCGCTCTGCACCAGTCGCATTTCTTGGTCGCCCGGCTGCGGTGCACGACGAAGCTGATCACGAGCGCCCTCTGCCGACCACCTCCTCCACTGTCGTTATTCTTATGAAACCTGCAAATCTCGAAAGACAATTAATTAATCACATCAAGTAATGGTGGTTACGTGGACTCTTTATTAATGTCGATCAGGTTTAAGAGGTTCAGGTGGTATGCAATGTTTTCTTTGTGTAAAAAGTGGGTGGTGCAACTCCATATACTAGATGCACTGTTCGGTCTCGCAGTTCTTCATTTTTATTAACTCGTTTTTGAGGGTAGTAATAATTCTTTCCACTTGGCCATTTGCTCGGCTGGTTCCTGACGTGTTGTTTATCTTAGTGTGTCTCCATTTCCCCGTGTTATCCATGATCTCCGTGATATCCATGTGGATCACTTGTTGAGTTTTCAATTAAGATGTTCCACACATATGAACAGCATGGCAAATGAGGATGCCCTTGTAGCGTATTATTCTTAATTGTAAGAAGTAGCCGCCTTAAGTGTTGACGAAGTGGGTACTCCCGCATTAATCGGCCTTGGAGCTGATGAATGATTTACTGGATCCGTGGTTTGCGGTCCTCCCACTTAGATGGGCCCCATTACACCGAAGTTGCTCGTAGATGTACCAGGCAGTTAGTGTGAAGTGCTTAGAGATCTTCTTATCAATTCGCAATATGGTTCTGTCTTGTAGCGATCCTTCTATGACAGGTGGAACCGAAGCTGATGAGGACGTGGCAGAGATCGGAGCTTGTTCCGATCCCGCTTCTGATAACGGAGAAGCATGTCCGAGCGCGTTTTTAAAAAAACATGACGTCAGCATAGCTGACGTCACGAGTGTCAGAGTTTCGATCTTTAACCATCTTCGGTGGTATGAAATAAAACTCAGGAAATAATCCTCTCTGATTTATTCCAATATGAGACGGTCCGATCGCTCCGACGGCTCGACCAAGTCTGTCGATACCGGCGGGCGCTTGATCTTTTATAATAAAAATAGGTGGGTAGACTTATTCACGCAAGTTAACAGTTGTTTACAAACATTAAAATATTTCAGAGTAATTTAACATTTCAAAATTCACTAAAAATTATTCATTTAACAATGAAACAGTTTTAAATTTAATAAAACATTTTAAATAATCATAAAATAATAATTTCTGGACACGTGATTTCTTAAATTCGTGGTTTCGCGCCGACATACTTTTTTGATACATATAACTTACATATATAATAGTAATATATATCACATCACTAATTATATTAATAGTAAGCTCACAATAAATTAACTCTAATTAAATATATCAAAATTATTGCTTTAATTAAATATTCAGAAAGCATTTAAACGTGTATAATTGAAACGGCATTTAATTAAGTGTCAACAGAAATGAGCAGGAAGGGGCACATACTGTTAATATGTACATATGTTGTTTAGTTGTTTACGTAAATAATATAATTTATATAAGATATTTTAGAATCTCCTTTGAAATAAATATAGGAATTTATTATTAAGTTAAAATGTCACGGTGATATTCTTAAACTTGTAAAACAGTGATAGCTAAGCGTTTACTATAATTTTTTTTAAAAAATACGTCATTTACAAAATTGTGCAATTTTTTTCAGTCACACATCATCAGTCAGTCATTTGGAGTGACATATATACAATATACTAAAGATCTTTGTTTTGAGTGATATAATTTCTTTTAGTGTGTTATTAAGAAGTTCTGTATAGTATTCTGAATAGTCGAGATTGTCTACGGTAAATGACGTAAGGATTGGACCTACTTTAATTTCATTTATCCGTTTAAAGTCAAGGATAAGAAGGTTAGGTTATCTAGTATAGAAAGTAATTTATTTTAATTAATAATTATATTCTGCATATTTAAAATCACTGCTCCATGAAAGCTTTGGGAATGTGGCTCGCTCTGGACTACAGGCTTAAGCGATAAAACAGCATCAGCAGAAAGGTCGTCAGCCCCGTCCACATTTCCCTATCTCATTTTCCATTTGACAAACATCATTACATCTTCCGGAACGAACCCTCGGCGCTCGGGACACGAGTGCGTTCGGGCGTGTTCGGAAATTTCCGGGAATGATTTTTTAACCCCTTTAATCGAATTTGATAAAAAAAAATATTCAGTATTACTATTTTATACGTTCAGATCGATATGTATTTTAGTTTGGTAATAGTTTAGGAACGCTGATTCTTTAATCTATTGTGTATGTGTGTAACCTACCTACAAAAGATAAATGAAAAATTAATAATAGTTAATAATAGTACTTTTACTATGCAAGGAGAAAATGTGTAGGTAAGAGATGCGTTACGAGCTGTGATGAGCTGTACAGATAGCACAAACATAGAGACGTCTTAAAACGTCCAGTTTGTACAGTTTGCATGAACGCCAATAAAATAAAAGAATGATTTAAGGTATTCCTATAACAAGTGATATTTAGAGCTAACTCAGAATACATGATAAACGCGCCATAACAAGTTATGAAGAACCGCGGTGACAAGATTCTCCCTACAATTTGAGTTTATGAGATATTAGTGAGATGTCAGACGACAGACGTTTATGGCGTCGTAAAGCGACCTCTGCTCACTTGTTGAGTTTATGGTCGCATTATGTAGACAAGTCTGAAACGCCCTTATTTTTATAGGGATAGAGGTGATGGTACCAGGCTAGCATGATCACTAAGAGTTCATTTGAGGAGGACAATCGTCAGCTATAAAACAATTTTGTAAGGATTTCGTTTAGTTAATAGCTATTTTCTATTATTTACATTCGAAGGAACATTTATTTCCCTTGTTGACATCACAGAGATATTAAGTTCGTTTGTTCAGCTTAAGTTTAATTCCAGCTATGTTTGCAATTATCAATTTTAATTCATCTTTAGCCGAAGAAAACATTATGAGTTGTTAAATGCATAGTGCATTGAAGTCATTACCATGCCACAAATCAATGCATTGTAATTAAACCAACGCGTTCCATGTAACTTATGCGGTCCTGGTACCTGTGCGCGCGCTGTGTAACTTATGCGCGCCGGGGCGGGGTTAATAGCTAATATCGCCTAATGACCGTCGTCTTGAGTTGAGCGTAATGCCCCACATGGGAACCCAAACGAACACCTCGCGCTTATGTTATCCCAGTCGTCTGGTAATTTACGCGTGATCTTACTCTACACTTAATTGTCTATATGTACGTACGTCCGTTATTACGTTTAACTTTAATAGAGGATGATGTAGCGAGTTAATAAAAGTTGCATGTCATCGAAACTTTTGAACCGATTTCATTTTAGGAACCTCGCTAAGACTTATTTTGAGCCGTAATCGTTCCTCAACTCGCAAAATAATACAACTCAATAGTACCTATGTAAATATGTTTTACCACCCTCTCCATTCAAATACACTCGCTATTTTGTATCACAATGGAGAACGGAGCAGTGACTCATATGGGCAAACTCGACGGACAGACACGAATAAATTAAGCTCACTTAAAAGAGTCGCAGCGCAAATAAAATCTATTAAGTCGAGATAGTGTCGTAAATCACTTTTAAATTATATCCAAACGGCGCCTAGCCCGAAACGGCTACTCGAAATAACACATCAAACTACAGACTTTTTTACGTTCGAAAAATTTAATTGCCTATACGATTACAAAGGATCCCTTGTTTTCACAAACACAATGATTTATGACGAAGAAATGCTTTAAAACTAATCCGTATAGAAGACGGAATCGCTTGTGAAAATATTTATTCACTACCGGACTGGTGATTTAGGGCTATATTTCTTTGATTTCAAATGATTTTATTATTTTTTAATCTCGTTCACTAACATCTAGTTAATAAATCTTAATGGCATGCAATAAATGCTAACGCCTTTATCAGAGTGTAAATGATTAGATGTAATAAATGCTCATAATTTATTTACGTCCTTTTACAGTTTCAACAGATATTTTTATCGAAAACGAATTATTACTGTCATAGTAATTAAAGTTTTAATTATGACTTGATTAATGTGACGTTAATTAAATGAAATACTCATAAAAGTAGTATTATGCGGTAAATTTTAATATTCGTTAATTGCTTAAAGTGGAATACTATTTTTGCAAAAGTGCCAACCAATCGCGTTATTGTTTCGTGTGACGTCATTTACTTGTAATCTACGAAATTACAAAGTTTTTTCAGATTCAGTGACAGCTAATTTGTTAATATCGTCTGAGCTGTTTAGTTCCTCTGTTCATTGTGTATATTATAAATTAGTTGTATCCACGTAATTTAAACAAATAATACTCTCAGAATCAGAGACGATGATATTTTTTTTCTAATAATGACACATTTTACAAGTAAAAAGATAATATAAATAGGATCACCTCCTCTGTAAGTATGGAGGTACTTACTGTAAAAGAAAAGGCCCCCACTTCGCTGTTCCAACGCGGGTTGGTGTACATAGATATACAAACACATTCATCAAACATTTCAGTTTTTCTTACGACGTTTTCTGCTCCAACCGAACCAAATTAACTACATAAAATATGATACTAATATATAATTTAATTCGTTTAAAATTTATCAACCGGGATGCCTGGATATATACGTATGTATGATCTGTACTAGTAAATAAATTATCGAGAGTACGTGCTCACAGCGAGTTGAATTGTTCGATATAGTAATTCGTGAGGTTATCTCACAGATGAGACCGAAGCTTTACATTTCTCAATAACTGTTTCTAATGTCACTTCAAACATAAACAATCTAGCAAGACATTGGTATTGATTTTAATCGTTTAAGACTGTATAGCTATATACAGCATCCGTAGTTTTACGCGGATGAAATTGTACGGAATAGATAGTACAATACGGACAAAAAACCCAGCAAAACCTATATTTATAACCTTGTCTATGCAAATCGGCTATGATAACCGGACGGTACATTAGAAGTATAATCTCGGGTCCATTCAGAGCACGGACCTTAAAAGGCCGAGCCCGCTGGGCTTGCAAATTGCGACATCCCTTTGTTCTCCGATTACAGCACAGTTCAGATACTCGCCTAGATACCGATACACGCTTAGATAATATCTCTTATAGATATATTTCTCAATGTGTAATTGTTGCTTATAAAATTATTATGATCGCTTCATTTGAATATCGAATAATGTTTTTAATTATAAGCTTTTCGATCTTTACGTTACGAATTTATGAATCTGTTCAATCGCGGGTCAGTCATCTTAAATTACACGTGTTATAAGATCCAATTGTTTTTTTTGCTCTCAAGTTAATTGTTTCACGAGCGTCATAGTTAACGGTAGGGATACACATATATATATTACATACGTCTACAATAGATAGATAAAACTATCGAGTAACTAATATTTGTGTTAATATTTGTATTTTTCGGTCTAAACCATGATATTGACACACTCTGTTTAGTGATGAAACTGCATTAAAATCCGTTACATAGTTTGAAAGATCTCAACATACAAGTGGGAACCGACGTTGATAAATATGTAGAGAGACTGCATATTTACGTACTTATGTTTTATTTCGTGAAATACTGAATATTTCATAATGGAAATCATGAAACAAGAGGTCATTAACCGCAATAGCATCCGGGATATTTTAATTTTCCCACATGTAATTTATTGGAGACGAACCATATTCGAACTCCATGGGAACAAAGTCGCAGGCTCGCCATGTTTAATGTAAAGTTGACATCAAATTTAGCTCGAAGATGAGAATCATAGAACACGAAACGATTACGAACGTAATTTTCCAAGTTCTTTGAGTAATCTATGTATAATTTGCCAGATGATAGCAAATTAGGTAGTTAGCCTCACCTAGATCCTGGCTCGGATATATTACCGTAATTGCGTCTATTACATTGATTACCACTTGTAATTACCACGCTTTTGCTATTACCGCCGGGCCAATTGTCAAACCATGCTATAATTAGATTCGATTACTAAAATTGCATTTGTGACGTACTAAGTCAATCTCATGATGGATCACTGCGCCTCCTTACAACTTATGCAATCCTGGTAGTTTCGATTTCTTAATATCTATTTCGTCCAAAGATCAATAAATTTAACAAAAGCTTATTTTAATTTGTGATTCTTCCAATGTAGAAATTGCCTTGCCTCCTCCGTCAGTCTAGCTGCGAAATTTGAACATAGGTAGTCTATGTTTTTGTGCCTGAATACCTGACGACCCTTAATCCCGATCAAAGTCACGGGCGACAATTAGACCTATACTATTTCTGGTTTACTTTACTGGTGTAATTGGCATGGCTACAAATCTATTAATACAATTTTTAATTAAGTGGACGTCATTTTTGTAAGAACTCGGGAATCCATAACGACCGTCGCCATCGCCTCTGAAATAGTGAAGCAAGAATTCGTCCATTCGATTTGACGACATCTTCAGGATCAGCTGTCACGTAGGCGGTAACCATTAGCACACCATTGGCTGCACGACGACCCCACTCTGATTACGGAATTACAGCGAATTACGGCGAATTACAGCGATTACGCGGGCCGTCGTCGCACGTTGCGATTCTGCGGACAGGTGACTGCGTTTAACATAATAGCCTGGACATCGACAGCCATTTTTGTGTGGGAGTCTGCGGTTAGTTTTTAATGGAGTTTTAAAAGTTTTAAGTTCATGTCAACAACGATTACTTGAAATGATTTAAAACGTTTCAACTAATAATAATTGTGAAATTAACTTTATCTATAAGAAAGATCAAATAAAATTAGACTCGATGGCTAATGATCAAGAGAAAATCTGTTCTTAGAGAGCTATACTGAATGAGTTAGAGACGTTATTTAGTAACGCTTAACTGAAAAATTACTAAAACAATATACATAAAACTTATATCAGAAAACACAATGCGTTTCGGAGAATGTATAAATAGATCCGCCTCCATCAATATCACAGGCTTTAAAATAAAACTATTGACGTTACAAATGCGATATTATTGTTCTAGTTTAGTAATAATTATCGTGTAGATACTTCTACACTTAAATAGTTTAGAATCATTTTTCATTCAAATATCAATCTTTCAATTTCGACCACTGCTTAACATCATTAGAATACAATTCATCGTTACACCGTGTAATACAATCCACCACATAAACGCATGCGTGTAAATGACGTCACATTACAGTCAACACGTTACAAATATTCAATAATGTGTCACCCGAAAGCTGTAAACAATTCAAGATCGCACGCAAATCGAGACTGACAGCTTACATCGATTCGACGATCGTGAGTTGATATCGTACCACATGACGCGCCGCAAAAATTACCCAATTACGCGGTCACAATGAGAACGGAACGCGTGCGCAATCAAAAACAATTTGGACAATGGCGAGCGGAGATCCTGCTTTAATGTCACTAGGTCCGAAGCAGTCTGTGACCGCAAATTGCACCGTTTCGTCCGCACCCTCGGAGCTGAGGGCGTTAGAAAGGACGACGATTTTTAAAACAGTTGTTGCAAGACACGGAACCAAAATTATTTGACCTAACTGGTGAGACATATAAATTATAATTGGGACTATTGAAATAAAGTCTGTGTTTGTAAGATGCAAATAATTACCTGTCTTATTTACTTGTGTAATTAAAATTATGTCTAATGTTTAGTTACACTTCATGACTATCTGATTAAAAACTTCACGTAGTAGAAAATGCCTTGAGCTGTTGAGACCCGCTTTTCTTATGATGTACACACTGGTACTGGTACTGGTACACTATGATAGTCACTGGTTCTTTAAATAAAATCATTTAATTTACATATATCTATTTACTGATATAATGTTAAAAACTACTAATTCATCATTTCTGATTAGTCAGAATTTTAAGTTTGGCGACTGAACAGAAAAAAAAGCATAGACAGTTGTTTTATAAATTATGACCAAATGCAAACATATGAAATTAAAAGATGCTCTCATCGCAATCCTTTCTGTATCCGATGCCACTTCTATACCCCCATGTTCCGAGCCCGCAGTCAACCACAGCGCACTTTGCGCGCGGACTTTACGCCAAATGTCAAATGCGTACCTCCAGACGAGGAACTCCGCGGTTTGACGTGATTGTTATGACAATGTGGTCTAATTGCCTCCAATTTTTTGTCAACGGGCGAATTATTTCTCGTGGAAAGGTCAGGTGTGCGGGTCACAGTTGTATGCGTCATTTCATTAGGTTAATTGTAATTTTCGGAAAAGTATTATTGTTAAATTTTTCTTACTCTTACGATGAGTATACTTAAGAGTATCTACCTATCTCTTAATCCCTTAATATTTGAGCTTGATAGATTAATTAAGAAGAAACAAACTAAACAGACTTACCACATGTTTATGGTTTGCTACATTTATCAAAATAATTTCCTTTAATATATTTTCTTTATACAGTAAGAAAAAAATATGTTAAAATGTCTTGATGTTTTTCAATGAAGGCAAGTCGTAAAGTAAGTAATATTCGATCGCCTATTAAATATTTATAATGCGTGTCCCATTACAGTGTCGACATGATGAATAATTAACACGACTTCCCATCGCGCTGGAATAACTGTGCTTCGTATAACCCCTTATGAATAATTAGAAATCTAATCGATGAAATAATAGCTTGGGGTACACCAGGTACATTTATAACCTCTAGCGTTTACTAGCTATTTTGCTCAAAAGGACAAATTTAAGGATTTAATAAGAAATACTGTGTGTTAGTGCCCAATTTTAGTGATATTGTCTATGGGCGAAGGTGTCCACTTACCATAAAGTGATGTATTTGCTCGCCGCCAACATATAACATACAAAAAACAAGAATCGTAGTGGGCATATAGAGCTGGACAATTTCTTGAACTTGATAAATAGATAAAGATAGAAATTAAATTTGCAATAAGTTTAGTTGTATTACGTTCGTGTAGATACATAATGTACCAGGATATACATTAAAGGAACGACAATTTCGCTTAATATCTAAAGCCAACAAAATAAAGCACGTACCAGGACATAAGAAAGATGCAGGTGTTACGCCACGGTGTGGAATGTGCGGTAAATTTTCCGGATGCCTTCCCAATGATTTCCTCGGAGACCGCCGGCCCAGATAGCGTGGATTTCGATACGATAATGCTTCTCGATTTCTGCTTGCCTGGTGCCTCCAAGATATTGTGACCACGCCCACAGTTTCTAAATACGATGTATTTGAAATAAAACTTTACAGACTTTATTTTAAATGGAAGTAATATTAACGCTACATTTACATGATTATACTGTTGGACAGCATTTCTTGGTGAATGGCAACTTTAACGAATACTATTTTCTTTCTACAATTATCTATTATGAAGGATTTTTGAACCGATATTTAGTATTTAGGAGACTTTTCTATCATGTGCTCTTTTAGAAACGAGAGCCTAAACTCTGCCATGCTACCTAAATGATGACAACATTTAATGGAAAGCCCTAAGAACTCCTGAGATAAAAGAGGTTGAACGTTCCTGAGCCATTAGTGTAACGATCAACGAGACTGTCAATCAAAACAAATAATAATGGTCAGTCATACTGTTTATGGTTATTGCTTGTGTTGTGTTTTTCCAAATACAGGATGTTCTCCTAATTAAAGAATATTAAACTAGCTCGTTCTGACATTACAGCAGTAATTGTGAAGCATCACAATCGAAGGTCGTAGTATAATCTTAAATGATCTGCATTTACTTATTGCCTAATACACAATCGACCTTCTAGATCCTTCGATTAGCATTAGGGTGGGTACCTTCATAACATTAAGTATAAATATATTAATATGAAAAAATAAACGAAATACGTACGGAACAGTCGCAAACGATAAAATTCCCAAAAAGCAACCTCCGTAGACGTTCGAAAAGCGCATATAACCGTATAATATTTTTACCCGGCTCCCCGGGGAGCTCACCTGAGAGTATCAATCGGGTGTATTGGGTGTGCCCGGCTATCTCCTCGGTAATCTTACAATTTCCCGCATCCGGATACGTAGGTACTTGGATTGGATAGTTTTTGTAGGATAAAATTGAAACATATGGATACTTCGACATCTTTATACCTATAGTTTTGTTTGGTGTACTGTCTTTCCTGAAAATTAATCCATTTTGGCAGACTATATTTGTACTTTTTTACTTTTAAAATGATGATAAAAAATAGTATGTTTTGATTTATTTTAACAAACTGTTCATTAAGAGACTTTTTTTGATTTAAGCTTTTAGTAACTTAAAGAAGAGATGTATGCGTATTTACAGTTTGCGTTGTCTTGTTATATTTTTATTATAACTAACAATTGTAGATTTAATCTACTCATATATTATAAATGCGAAATTAGTAACCTAACCTAGTCTTGAACTCCAAAGAACGATAAACAATTTTTTATAACTTAAATTAATACTTTATTGCACAATCCAAATAAAAGTTATACAAAAACTTAACTTATCTATCAGCCAATCTTCGTAAGAATTTTTGCAGGTGTTTACACAAAATTTTGTAGCAAAACAGCTATGTATATTAAATTTACAATAACAATTAAATATTTTTAAAAATCTTTATAGTTTTGATACTATCTTAAAACACACATTGTAATAGAACTTATAATCTAGAAATAAATCTGGATTTTTAATGTATGGTGTTTTGAAATCTTAAGGAAAATTTTGTTTTAAAAGCTTTCTTGTCAAATATATCACAAACAAACATATTAATATTCTTTTAATAATTAAAAAAAGGTAATTACTTTAGTGTGTGTGTAAAATGATTTATTTTTGTACAATTAAACCCAAGTTGAAACAAGGTGTAAAGAACTCTTTTAAAACCACCTGCATCAGCGAACGCGTGTGAGCTTTTGTGTAATAGTTACGAGCTTTTAATTGGCATTTAAGCTTGCAGGTGACTTTTATAGCTAGATAGTAGAACTAAGTAGGTATGTCCAGTTACACTTAAAACTTTATACCGTATATCAGTGTTTAAATTCAAATATAGAATAATATTTCTTGTCCCACTAGTGGGCTTAATGGGTCGCCTCTACTCTTTTACTCTACCCACTTAGTGTGGGTAGAAAAGACACGTGAAGATGCACAAGCGTTATATATCCAACACATGTACTTTTCCTTGGAATATTTATACCTTTATACCTTTTTTATACCTTTCATTGAGTGCGTAGTTAATTTTAAACTAGAATTAAAAATGTGAAAATATTTTTGGTTGTCTGGATTTACACCAGTGATCTAAGTTTGAATCGACGATCGTTCTCTATACATGCTGAATGATAATACTAAAAATATATATGTATGATATTGAATAACTTAATAAAATTCCTTCAACGGATGTGTTACTGATTTGTTATTTCCAGAGTTGGAAATAGAGTTTACGTTTAATTTATTACTGTACTTAAATTAATTTGAAAAGGTTTTTTTTTTTTTTAAGTAGGTAACAGTCACACCTTCTTGTTTAACATGAAACGCTTTTAAAATTATTGGAGTTGATAAAAGCAATGTGTCATATGTCCATAAAAATAAATTTATTCAAATTTGGAATCCTTTTTGCGCGGCAATAACTTTAGATATGTAAACGCTTCCTTCACACACAAAGAGTAATTTTATGATGTCCGGCGAGTAGCCCTAATCGAAACGTAGGTGTTTCAGACTCCGGCCTCGACGCTTTTAGTGCAGGTGTAAAATATAATATTTATGGGGTAAAGAAAGAGTCTGAATGCTTGTTAGCGATAATGAGGTGCGCGCGCAGCGATAAATTCGTTCCGCCGCCCGCCGCCCGGGGGCGCGGCTCATTTGCATCTTTATGTATTTCATTCGATTATTTTATTTTTCTCAATACAATCACTCAGAGGGGTCGTCGACATTAGACACGCTAAGATAATAAACGGCCGCGTGATGCGTCTACTCGGCGCTAGGTGGCGCTGCCCGCCGGTGCCCAAACCGCCGCGTCAGCGTGATTCGGCTTTCCCGCGCGGCTCGTTAGTTCAACACGGCGCCTGTCACTTTTTTGACAGTTTTTGACATAGACATCGATAGTGAGGCATCGTTACGAGCGAGGCGGGGTTCCTTATCTCGCATTTTGTTGGTTTATACGTATTTGATTTAGCCGTGTAAGCGCATTGTTACGGTTTAGTTGTTTCTGTTATACAACAGATAACTATCGGCTCGCTGATGATGTTGTCTATTTTTAGCAATGGCTCGACTTTGACGTGTGTTAAGACACGTGTATTCTATCATTGGTCATTATGTAACGGACGACCTGTTCAGCGGCTGTGATACAACAATACGAGTATAAGCGATTATAATAATTAAAACTAACTGTCCCATTCTGAGAAATGTCACAACGATAATAAGATACATTATTAATTTTGCAGTTGTATTGGACCTTTGCTCATGATTCGCTAAATGCTAATTATTTATTTTTATATCGTTTGCTAAATATTTAGAAGACCGAGGTCTGAATCAATTCTTGGTAATGACTCACTAATAATTTGGTTTTATAATGTTGTGTCGCTTTATCTAACATTCGACAACTATTTACAAAAAAACACCCAATGATAGAATGCTTAGCAGTGATATGTACTGTCTGAGTGGTACCACAATATTCAGTAGAAGCTCTTTCCTGGCTACCGTCTAAGGATAAATATTGCAACTGTAAGCAAATGTAAAGGTTTTTACGGCATCGTCTACAATTTCGGATTCATAAGCAGGTGTCACAGTCATCTCGTATTCATGGGCCGATATATCACGCGGGGCTGGAGGGGAGGGGGGAAACGTTTCCTTGACGTGCAATTATAAAGATAATAACGTTTTCGCCTCGCGTGCTTTTTATTTGTCGCGTTTGATTTATTGTGGCGCGTGTGATGCCACTTCATATTTTTTATTGGTTTTGTGAAAGCGTTTTACTGATAATTTGAAAAAAAACAGCGCTTGTTTTGACATGGTGGTTTAGGCTGAAATAGACATTCCTTTCGCGTGGTATCTCTATTTCGATCTCGAGCGAGATGTTCTTCGTGGAAACGCTAACGCGAACTGTCATTTCGGCATCCGCTCACAAAAATAGGTGTCGATTAAAAAAAAACATCGAATAGTTCAGAAATAATTCCTTGTTCCCACGATAGAGTGTTTATATTCGACAACGAATAAACAATGGGAGCGGCCAGGAGTACGGCCGACGCGTAAACTATTTTGATTAGAATGGCGTTCCCGCCAAAAAGTCGCCCCAAAAAAAAGCCGCCGCCATGATATTTCTCAACTTGTCATCCAGCCCGCGCTTTTTGCGGCCATTCCGTGCGCTCGCCTTGAAATCTTAATTCGGAACTTTTTCGGCGAACCATAAACAACGCTCGATTTATAGAGTCGAGCAATCGACAATAACGATTTGCTCGGTGCGTGATAGATGGGCCTCTAATAAACGTCTTCATTATGTCCGGCGAAAACGCTAGGACGCTGTGTTCCGCGGGTCGGCCTCGCAGCCGCCGTCATTAATCAGCGTGTAACGTAATACGGCGCGGGTATAATCGTAAATATGCTCATACAGAACGCACCCAAAGCAAAAGGAACTCGTTTCCCACCGACACCCGAGCTTCGAGAAATCGCAGAACATTATCAGAATTTACGCTCAGTTATAACGTATAACCTAATCCGCGGATCGGTTTTTTTTTCGAATCGCGGACATTCGAAGTGGAAAACAAAGCATCGATCAAGCCCGCTCACTCTCACATAAATCAGAGGGACGTGAAAGAGACAGGTGCAAGGCCGGCCAGTCGATTTTACAAATGGGCGGAGCGCAGAGCTAGTGTCGACAACGAAACAAAAGAGCGAAAAGGCAATAATGTCGAGTGCAAGGTGCAACGCGTGCGAGCGAGACGGGGATAGACTTTTTTTAAGCAAAGGAAACGCTAAGGCGGTCGGGAAATCTAGAGAAAAAGGTAGAATTGGTTATTACCTCGTTCGGAGGTTCATTACATGAAACTTAAAAACCTAAAATATATTTAATCGAGAACTTGAAGTAGTCGGTGTTGCTTTTTTTATTAATCTGTCACAATAAAATAACGTTGCAACAAACGTTATAAGTAACGTTTTTTAGTCATCGTTACGGTTCGCGGTACAAAGTCATTGTTTGTTGTTTTTGTCTTTATAGCTGACTAAATATTAATGAGGATTTTATTGAATCGCAATCGATAACATGGATTCATTTTTATAAATGATTCTATATACGGAATGTATGGATTTAATTAACTTTAACGCCGGAATCACTTACTTATAAAAAATAAAAAACAAAGAGAAAAAAATTAATGAAATAAAACTCTTTGTATCTATCTATCTATATTTAAAAGCTTATTGTCTTAGAAAAATATCTATGAAACAGATTATTATTTATAGAACTGTCGTACTTTAAGGCCTTTATCAATGCAATACATATTTGAAACAAAAAGTCATAATTCGAGTTTCCTCTCGTTTATTGAAGATTCAGCTATATATAGTAGGTTTAAATCTATATGAAGACTTTTGAATTATCAGCCAATAGCTAAAGACGTGAATGCCACTGGTTTACGTTTACCTGGAGGGTAAAATAACCAATGCCAAATTATATCCTTTTTTTGTTTTCAGTTAATAGTCACGTCATATAAAAATGGCATCAAATCTATAAACGAAGTCACGGCACGGTCCCGCTGCGAATAGACAAAGCTATAATTTTGTGACCGATCGTGAGCGCTGAGCGTGACCCGCCGTCACTCAGCGTCGGGCATGATACGAAAATTACTCAAGTTGCTCAAATTGCTCGAAATGCTCAAATTACTCAAAACGTTTAATTAACCAATTTGTTCCGTTTGTAACCGATTCAATTGTTGTACGATCATGATCCCTTCCGTTATTATACACGGATTGTGATTACTATTGTATAAATGCTTATGGGAAACTATACACCATGTATAATTGAGTATTATACAATTAGGCGACAGAATTGTTATACAGTTGTGATAGTTGAAATTGCTTGATGTCGAACGAATTGCAAAGAGACTTTCGTTTTGTCGAATATTAAAAAAAATATTAAAAAAATATAAAGCCATATTTGTTTGGTTATTACGGAAAAGCCTTTTACCTTTTTACTAATTATGTTTTATGAAAATAATTGTACAATATATTAAAAACAATACATTTGTTTCTATACAAAGATATACCTATTAATTATAAAACACAAGTTTACATGCAAAGTATATTTTCATTACTAACATAAAGATTAAAGAATCTAAAAGAACTTTTATATCATAACAATGTTTAACAGACTTTCATATTTAGAACACATAAGAACTATTTCTTTTTTAAAATAAATGGCTATAAAATAACCACAGATAATTATTGCAAGTACGAATAATATTTTTTTAATGACGTCAACAGAAACACGTAGAATTTTCTAAATAGAATACGTAATACTATGTAATCAATCGTACAGCTTAAAAGTAACACTGAGATTAGTTGAAATTAGTCCAATTACCGGTAATCACTTACAACGGGAAACATATGCTCATTTCGCCATTTAATACCGACTCCAATCAAACGATAATTGTCAAAGTATCAAGCTTAAATTACATGTCATGGGACAAATTATTGTTTTGCCGCGACAAAGTCGTGTTATTACATGATTTTCGCTTTTGAAATGCCGTTCGAATAATGGAAATAACGGAAAAATCGCTGACAAATTATACGATACTAAATGTGTGATAATTTTTTTTTTTCGTGCGCCTTTATTACGAACCAAAGTGCAATTTTATTATGCCTAGTTCATAAAGGTAGTAATTTTCGATTTACAAATTGCTTTTGAAATAAATCGTTCTAATGTGATAAGTTTTACGAATTAATTATAAAAATGGTGATATACGAATGATCTCATATAAAAGAGCACTGTCCATCTTAGTTGTAAACAGGTTTTAGTTAGGCTCGGTAAATATCAGTAACTTGAATTTACGCAATAAAAATTACGAGATAAAAATTTAACACTTTACTATGATCTATCTAATTATTATAAGCTATGTTTGGTAGTTTCCCATATCAGAATTATACGTATATATTTTATATATACTATAAAAAAATAAATAGCTTACAGATAATTTTATATTCGTAATAACTACACCACACCAAGAGATCTCAATCATTTGGTACCTACAACTTGCGTTCGCAATGATAACATTCGTAAATAATTTAATCACAGCGTCATCCATCCTATTATTGTATTATATATCCTATACATGTTATATATAACATTATTAAGAATAAGGGTTAGATTGATTTTTTTGTTTGAAACCTCAGGAATAGCTGAGGTCCTTTTGAGATCGTTGCTTGCGTGGCTTAAATGTTTGAAATTTTACAAAACATATTGTTGGCAAAATCTGTAATATAGCCAAGCGAAGTCTGTACGAACAGCTAACATATTGTATGAATCATCAAATCTAAAAGTAAAAATATATGTATATACAAAATTAGATTAACTGAAAATTCTAAACAAAGTATTATATAATTATGACGCCAATTATGGATAATGGATAATACTAAAACGTGCTTTAGGTATATTTATATATACAGCTAAGTAAGCTTTATTTATATAAATAGATTTTTAATTATTTTTCTTCTTTACAGGTAAGTGTTCAAAGAACTAGGTGTTATATCTTCAGAACCTTGTAAGTCATAACAATAAGTCTCTGTTACAAAATTTAATAATCGAATAACTACTGATTGGTTTAATTGTATCACCGGTAAATATTAACCAATGGCGATTCGGACTTTAAACGTCTGATTGGTTAATCTGTTTGATCGTTATAGAAACTAGATGTCTCGGTAAGAGTGTTAAACTATTAACAATAATAATCATTTAAACGCTTGCTTTAACTAGACACAGTATCTTACGTATACTTCTCACATCGAGATCCTTATCGATCATTCGAGACACGAACACCGTCATTCGATACATTCGATATAACTCGATGAAGAACACTCGCTTGGAAGAATCGAGTAGGAAAATCGATAACATCTTAGAATACGATTGAATTTATCTTGTTTATTTTTTTTTATATTTCGAATTTAATAACTATGTTTATATGAAACGTAGTGTTTGTGTGTCTTTAATTAATTCGTGATCATTTTTTTTAGTTGTTTCGGTATACCAAGCTGTGTTTCTAGTATTTTCTAGTTATTAAAGTTATTTTAAGCCGAATAACGAATTTTATAAGTCTAGGAAGTAGACTATATTATACTATATTTTTAATAGCATATGAGATGTAACAGTTTTAGTCGTTTACATTTTATTAAAAACCTTCTTTAAATCATTCGAATTCAATTAATTTATCAACAAACAACAACAACAGCCTGTAAATTTCCCACTGCTGGGAAGGTTTCCTCTCCCTTTGAGGAGAATGTTCGGAACATAAAAAAACCTCATAGCAAATTTTCTTTAGTTCTATTCAAGAAAACTACTAATAGCGGTTTCTAGGGGTATTATTTGTTTAATAATTAAGTTTAATATTGATACCTCTACAATAACCCAAGAGGTCAGAATCGAACCTGTAACTTGATCCCTAGGTTCGTTATCCGTTAGGCTAGTGAGGTTGTTTTATTTAAATTAGTTTGTTTAGAGATTGCGTAAATAATATAAACGACATTTGTGTCCAATTATATTTTTATAAGAAAAACAAAAGCGTAATACAATTTCAAAGTAAAGCACATTTTTTATAGTTTATTCCCTACAGTCTCCAGATAAAGTCGGCCTAAACCCGTTCTTATCGAAAAACATAAATATATTCGTATTATTATCGTGAAAAACAAAATTATTTAAATCTCGCATTTTATTATATCAAGACAATCTGCTGTTATCAAATAATAGAGATATCTGTTTGTTCGTGTAATGTAAAACGAACGATTCGATCCCAGACTTTACGACGAGATGGCTATTAGTTTAATTTTTATCGCGAACGTTCGTAGTTATTATTAGAGTAGCCATGCTTCAAAAACCCTGACAATCACAACGCATTTCATATAAATAATGACATTTGATTCCAGTTGATTCGAATTTACGCGTCCGAGGCCGGGGTCAGCTTATGTGTTTTTTTTTCGTTTTTTCCTCGACGCTTGAAGGCTTAAATTTCTGATGTGATCTCGAACGTTGCATACCGAACATATTTGATGTTATTTCTCCGTTATTTTTTTCCGTCGGCCGGTATTATGTGATTTTTTTTTTTCGTTGGCAGCGAGATAAATTCGATGGAACATGAAAGGGTATGGGTGGTAGACGATCCTTTACACACGACGGCCATTACGGTTACCGTGCACGATTTGTGACACGACAGTGTGACGCTTATTACTTTAGATTAGAGGTGAAAATTGCTGAAAG
The DNA here is from genome assembly GCF_905220365.1 of Vanessa cardui. Classification (NCBI taxonomy): domain Eukaryota; kingdom Metazoa; phylum Arthropoda; class Insecta; order Lepidoptera; family Nymphalidae; genus Vanessa; species Vanessa cardui. The sequence goes on along the minus strand of NC_061142.1, from coordinate 1,135,324 downwards.
GCATTCGAAAGTGCACGAGAGTGCCGTGTATGTAAGTCGGGTGCCAGGTTTCTTAGCGACGGAACAAGACAGCCGAGTGAGAATTAACGCGCTTTCAAATTGCGATCCTCGAACAACGACGCCGGGGAATGTACGCCCGGCCCGGATACCGGCAATTTTGTTAACTTACGCGACGGATGAAGATACCGTTCTAAACTAAAACGACCATATCGGGCGACCGAGGGACGCTTCGGTTAATTACACGATTTCGAACGAAATATAGGAAATACGTTCAACATAATTCCGTATCACAGACGCGTGCGTATCTTTTCGAAAATCCCATTTCTAATCTAAGTTATGTGACGTCAGGTGTCAGCTATGACATAGTGCGGGATACCAGGCCGTCATGACACGCAGCGGTCATCCAGCACGCGCGTCACGTCACGCGGCGCACAATGCTCGGGCTGCGTTATTGTCCAACAATGCGTGAAATGCCCTGACAAACGATGACAGCCGCCCGGCCGCCCTGCGCCGTCCACCTCCTGCAATTTATGATACCCTATTACGAGATTTAATGACACCAAACGTCACTGCCCCCGTTTGAACTGCAATATCAACAACAACGGGGTTTCGAAAAAAGACACCGTATTGACCATGACCACACTAAATGGACTTACGTTAGAAACTGTGGTCTGTCGATATACTCCAACTACCACCTTCGAAATATTAGTCATAATGTGAGGCAAGAAACTGAAAAGCCACCGAGTGGCTACTTGAAATGCCACACATTCGACAGCCGGTAGCGCCACCACGACTGGAATATACACAGCTCCAAGTAAACAGGCAATCTTCCCGTTGTCAGCCATCGGGGTATCCGACTCGCACCGTCCAAATATTTGCGAGTGTCTCATAAATTCAGCGGCGCTCGTCGTACCAGGATAACATACATAATGCGCCGCTCCACGGATCGGTAAACATATTGTAATGGAAAATGCCGTCATTGTTTGCACTTTATGATGTCCTGGTGTTGTAAACTGACGCTTCGGACCCGATGGTTAATGTTCCCAGGCTATATTTATTATTTTCTAAAGCATACATACATACAAGTTACTATAAATTTACGTATTATGCATAAATTTGATAAAACTATTTTGTTAAAATTATCGTATCATATTGAATAATGGTATTATTTCTTAAATGAAATATTTTGTTTAGAAATAGAAGTTATGAAATAGAACCTCGGATGATTTGATATTTATTTTATTTTACTTAGAAACTGAAAAATAAAATATTTCAAAATAAGTCAGTATAGAAACAGGTTATACTAAAAGCGTCTAATAGATAAATATAACGATAAAATAAATCGAACAAAAATCCTCAGCTGGTCTTAAATAATATTTCGTGAACATCAAAAAGCACTAGCCAAGTGCAAAATTACGATATAAGACGCGAGTTCTAATCCGTTAAAATATTCGTGAAGCGTCTCTGTAAATCGCGCCCTTTGTAGCCAGTATTCAGGGTGCAGATAGCCAGAATTAAACTTGAATTTAAAACCATTTTATATTAGCTGAGCTTAGATCGTTCGGGCGCCGCGCGGGTGAGATAAGAGAATTGGCCTGTCAGGCACCGCATGATATATTTGACCAGCATTTCCATATCCCGGCCGTTCCCCCATTTTCATTTTGTACGTGTCTGCGTCTATATAATGTAGCGAGGCGCGAAGGTACGTTTGATAGAAATTTCTCGAATGTCAAACGTTGACAGGGATAAGTTTTTTATTGAAAGAATCGTGTTTTATATTTCATTATTTGTAAACAATATTCGTCCTTTGTGCGGGACGTTTCATCTTCCTATCAATGAGGGGACTATTTAGTTCTAATAAATGATATATATAAAAAGAGACAGCCTTATAAACGTTGTTTAGCATGTACTTAGTTATAGTCATTTATCTCTTTCTAACAAAATGATTTAGTATTATACAGAAGAAGACGGTGTTTAATTAGTCATTACTAAACGTTTATAGGTAAAACTGTATGTTTTAAATGTTCTTTGTTCGTACAACTCAAAATGTATGGATTTTAATTTTCGATAAGACGCATGTATATATTTTTATGTGTAGGATCTGTAATTATATGAAACGAGCCCTTTTGTATAAAACTATTTCAGCGTACTAATGGACACAGCTAGTATATCAATATAACTAGTTGAATCAGTTTTTTGGAATCACATTCAGCATCGTAGACGCGATGTCTCCCGTTCGCTTGCCAAATTTTTAATTATTCCAAATGAAATGCCATTAAACTCACGTGCTTAATTGTGCTTAGTCGGTTGCATTTCATTATTTATTACGTAACCATTAGAATTTATTACATAATTGTATAATTTAAAATTCTTTTACTATTTAATTAATGTATATAACATAGGAAACCTCTATGTGCTCTAATACTTATATATAGAATTACCTGTTGACTTGCAGGCAGAATACATTAAATACATATATGATTGTATTTTTTAAATGTTGAAAAAGAGTAACTACTGGTTTTCTTGCCGGTTCTTGTCGGTAAAATCTATTTCCGAACCGGTGGTAGCTTCACTTAAATGACGATTCAAAAGTGCTTGTAAAAGCCTACTTAAAAGTTTATTTTGATTTTATTAAATACAAAGAAGAACGTCTGCGCTGACATATTAAAGTCCAAAGATATTAAAGCAGTCTCAGGATATTCTTTTTTTTTTGTAAGTTAAACTGATTTTCGTAATAAATGTTGAAAATTCCGAATTACAATTTAAATGCTATATTCATACTTTTTCAAATTTAGTGTGACCATATGTCGCGAAAGGACGATACTGAGGTCTCGTGATGAGTAACCTCGCTAGTACATAGACTGGTGTTCAACCATTCTCCACCCGAAGTATATACATAGAATAAACTCAAAGCTCACTCTAACAATTTTAGTATTTGCCAAGCAGTGGCACACATACGTGCGACTTGCCAATTAACATTATGCATAATTTTTATTACAAAACATACGTTAATGTAATAAATTATAATCGATACCATCACGAATGATTCAAAATTAAAACGTCAAGTTAAAAAAGGAACTTAAGCTGTTACGGCGACCGTTCATTAAACGTATAATTACTGTAATTGTTATGGATTACCGCAAATTGGTCAATTTTCCGCAGTGCACTGGTAGAGTTCACGCTCTACGAACAATCTATACACCCCATTGAATTATACTATATCTTTAATTAATTAACAAACTTTCTAATGCATTTTATTTATTTTATTTTAATGCTTTATTGTACAATACAAAAGTATTAACAAAAGGCGGGCTTAATGCTACTGCATTCTCTACCAGCCAACCTTAGGATTTTTTTATTGTTATATATTTTATTAAGATTATCAATTACTAACGACCCACCCCGACTTCGCACGGGTGCAGTGCTGGTACTAAGTATACTACAGATATTTTCTTGTTTCATTAGTATATTGTCCATGTAATATATACAAAAACCTTTCTCTTGAATCACTCTATCTATAAAAACCGCATCAAAATCCGTTGCGTAATTTTAATGATCTCATACATAGGGAATGATACTATGTAATGATAATGAATATTTATATTAACTCGTATGGGGTGCTAACTGCTCGTCGGGTACTCCACTATTAACGATCAATGTGAAAAATGAATAATCTAATCTTATAACTTGTGTGAAATGAAATTTAATCCCATATCAATATTGCTCACCAGGATTTGAACCCAAAGTTATTAGTCTTAAGTACACACACACGTAACCGATATTTTTTTATATTGAAACTCTACGGGGTAGTTACCATTTTATTCGTAGGTAGATATAATATCAATTTTGATATGATCTATATGGGTGATAATGAAAAATTTATTCATGTAAAAACTGTCATTTTCATCCATAAAAATAAGTTGCTTTAAAAATTAAAGACTGCATTTTAATTAACCGTATAAAGAAACCGTAAAAGAAATTCGCTGACAACATTAAATATACGTTTCTTAAGTTAAACGCATATTTTTTTTAAGTTTATGTGTAATTGTTTCAATAAAACTATTCGAAGTCATCGCCGTGCAGTGCAGTGTGAGCGCAGTTCAGACATTATTTCATCATAAAGTCCAACTACAATTGCCATTAACAGCATCAATGCGCTATCCTCCGCCTTATCCCGGGCACAATAAATCTGCCCCATTGTCCAAGCTATCCCGGTAGCCTTAGTACACCTGGACGACAATGTACCGGGATTTCCTGTTGCAAATAACACTAGAATATTCTAAAATATAAATACATGCATTCTAATACATAAAACATTTAGAATACTCGATATCATATATATTTTTGTTATTTTTATAAACGTACATAAAAGTATGAACCTATTTTTTTTGAAGAAACTGTATAGTTGTATATAATTAGTGAAAACAGTTTATATAAATATGTTAGTGGAAATTAAGCATCAATCAATACAATATATTTATTATATCTTAATAAAACAGGTAAAAACATCGGCTATCACAAGTCTCGAACGAACGGAACGTATCTAATGCTGTGGCAATTTATATATAGCATTAGCACAAAGCTTTCACGATACCGGAGCTTTTAACAAAGCCCCTGGCGACCCTCCAAGTTGTGACGCGCTAGATGTCGCCTCCGAAAAGTTCAGTTCCGTCATACTTGATAAAGCTCTATGTTTTTAAATCGAAGAACTTCCTATTTAATAATATACCAGAAAAACGTCGAGGATATATGTCTTACATATTGTAAATAAGATAAAAATACAGTTAGTTTTTCGCATTTCACATAAATTCAATTCCAATCTAGTTGTCTAGGAAAATGGCGTCGAAGTCAGCTCACGAGCAAAAGAACGATTCAACAATTTTATTTTAATGCTCTCGAGCGATCAGATTGCGTTAGACTCCATTAAAACTTCTTGACGTACCTTAAATTCAAACGGTAAGCCATCTGATAAACGAAAAAAAAAGAAAAAATTTAGGTGTGCGCTGTGACTTTATCTGTACCCGTTAATATCCAATTGAAAAAAGTAAGTGACAGCCCGCCTTTTTTAAGCTATGGTTTGTGTTTTTTTTTTTAATAAGATTGCGAGATTCATTACTTATGATAGACGAAGAAGCTATTATACAGCGTTTAAAAGTTTTTTTTTTTTTTGGCTTATAGTTGACACAATTGTTTATTTAAACGCACACGCTCAAATAATTATTCAGTTATATTTTATTTAAGTGAAGTAAGTTTGAATACGAAATATTTATGTGAATTGTTTTATTAATTCTCAGTACATTAATGTAAATTTTCAAATTCAATAGAAAAACATGTGAAAAATGCATTTTGAACACAAAACGCAAATAATTACGACCAAACTTTATCTTTAAGTTATAAATATACTATAATGTAGATATATTTATTGAAATTTGATTTGTCATACGTCTATTTAAAATTATATAGTATTCATTTTTTTTATTATTAAATTAACAAGGTTGATGCGTAGGCAGACACAACCGTAAAAACGCTTTAATATTCATCCGTCTGTCACCGTCAGTAAACCTTCGATTTTCTCAGTAACTATTATTGATATTATTCTATTCAAATAATTGTCGTAGCCTTCATAAACAATAATTTTTCATGTCGTACAAATGTTACGCAAAATGTAAATATTTATTTTGAGAATTATCGACTTATCTAGAATCTAATTTAAACATTAATTTTGTGACTTGTGTGGCGCTTGAAGCCATTTATTATCTGTCGCACTGACACAACACAGATAATATAAGTTGTGTACATTAATACAACGTTGCTTGAAATTTGGTAATCAAATATTGCCAGTAATGGAAAATGATAAATTTTATTATAACAAATTATTTGTTACGTTTTGTTGACGAGTATGAATAATGTCTTTTCGTATGCTTTTTATATCTATATAAATATATTTTTAATTCCACTTGACTTGACTGTGAAAATACAGGTCTAAAAAAGAGCTGCAAAAAACTTTAGAATACATAAAGAGGAAAGTATTTTGACACTTTTAAAACATTGCCATATAAATCCCTCGAATTCGGGATGATTTTAAAAAGTAAGTCCACAATTACTTTGAATACAAAACAAACAGGGGAACCCTTATCAACTAATGACAAGCAAGAATCCGCGGCGTTAACCACCTGAGCCCTTAAATAATTAAAAAACTGTTTTTAAGCCCTTCAGGGAGTTTTTCCTTTTGTAAAAGTACATGGAGGAAACGGAAAAAGCTGAATGTTTGTTTAAGTAATTCAAGTGTTAAGTTAATGATGTGTACATTCTTAGTATGCAAATGTATGCATATGCGAGAAAAATCTTTTTACGGTAGATTTTATTCAAATCTAAATTTGCATATACACTATTAATCGTTTTAACTATTCCACATTCCATGCAATCAAGACGCTAAGCAAATATATTTTTTTAATTGATTTACAGTTGAATAAGCACGTCTCAATTAAACCTAGAATGGCTAGGTTTTAAGAGAAAACAAACAGTTGTTTTAAATAACTCCAAAGCACCGTGGACCAGGAATTCATAATTAAGAGAGCGTCGAACAATGCGCTTGCAGAACAAGTCGCTAAGACCTAAAACAATACACGAGAAGAAAACAAAGGCCCCGAAAATTTACGTTTAAAAACAACGTAGATACCTAAGCGGGATTCGTATCTATCCTATTTAGATATTAATCTAAACGAAAAAGCAAAAGCGATTCAAAATAGGCAACAAGCTAACAGTAGGGACGGGGCGGGCCGCGCTGTAATTGGCCATTTATCAAACAGCGAAGGGGTTAGCTCCTGCCGCCTCTGCCGCCCTGGTAGGCCCGCGGCACGGCAGGCTTAGTTAAACGAACAAACATACGGATTGTATTATGGTTGTGTTGTATAATTTTATTTAATGTAACCCTCCAAAAAAGCTAATCTGAAAATTTTAATTGTGCTTGCTGAGCTAATAAATTTCCTTTTATTTGAAATTACTCCTAGGCATATATAAAATTAATAATTAATTTACCTAATAATAATACCTTTCATGTAAAAAGACCACGAATGCTGTAAGCTAACCTGTAAACACTCTACTACGCTCAAAAAAAAAAAAAGCCCCATAGACAATATTTGTAAATCGTCCTTAATTTATAACGTAAAGCAACAGCGGGCGATATAAACAAAAATTTTGCAAAATAATCCGTTCCCTAAACACACAGGTCATCCCAGCTTGATTTCGGATAAACCTCCATAAAGCTGATTAAGCCCGGTTTTAAATTCAGCGTTTGGGTAATGAAACTTTCTTATCAGAACCTCCTTGTTTTGAATTATGACCGCGGCTTATTTAAATGCGCCCCTACCACTAGCAACCTCTAATATCCTGGTACCGACTTAATTACCCATTATTATAATTATATACATTCTTGTTACGAGAGTTTCACGGATTTGGCATAGAAATAAAACAAAAAAAAACTATTTTTTATTTTGACCAAAAAGCAACAATAAAGATCTTATCAAATATACATGATGTATAAATCTGAGATCAATGCGAAGTGTGACTACTGTATAAACTTATAAACAAAATAACAGACAACAATTTGTCACCCCAATTCACTCGGTGATTGTCAAAGGGTGAATCCGTCTCTGCCAATCCACCCGTGTATAATTTAAGCCTTTGTCTATGGTGTTGTGATCGGAAAAGTTAACTTGTAATCTCAATGGTTACGGTTCTTTGTCACGGGGATGGATATTTAGATTAGACATGTCTCAGACAGTCACACTCAACATTATAAATTATTATAATCTGTAGTTATCTGCTTAAAACAGCTGTAACGAGCCATTGCTCATATTATTAGTTTTATTTCAACACTTAAAGCTATTAATTATCAGACTGATTACTACGACCATAAAAATTTAAACGCTCTAATTATAAATAGACGTTTATTACAAGAGCCGGCATTGAAATCGTGTGTAGAACAAGCCATAAACAAAAGTTACCGTCTCGAGAATGATAATTACGGCCGTTTTGACGCATCGGAATACGTATCCGAGCCCTTGAGCCGACTGAACGCTCGCACTGCGGAACGACTCAACGAAAGGTAATAAAAAACAAAACATTACCTCAACTAATGGAGGTTGTCCTCATATTTCGTTATTTCTTAGAAGATGATAAGCGACGAACGTCGAGATAAAACCAAAATGGCGAGCCCGCAGAATGTCACGCGGCCTCGCGGTCGCATCACTATGCAAATATACCTCTTAATTGCTTTAAATATCTTTACTACGATCTCTACTAGATCGTTTACTTGCGTTTCTTTTGAAACAATTATGTTAATAGCTAACGTCGGTCGAACGAGCGTCGCCCGAGCAATAATTTACAATTAAGGCGGTCTGCGTAATGGCGCCGTTTCTGAGCGGCGGCCGTAATGGGTGCGTTCGAATTGTCACAGAGAGACATCATAATCTGGCGCGTGCGGATTTATGCCGAATCCCGGCGCGGTGGCGGCGGTGGCGTGCATCAGACGCGTTTAACTTCGCTTATAAATTCAGCTGTGTCCCGCTCCCGTCCGTAACGCAGTCATACGTTGGCATTAGACGAGACGCTCAAATTAATACAACGGGGCGTCGGAACACCTGCGCCTCGCCTGTTTCTTTCGAAATTAACTCGCTGTAGTTGCCAACAATGGAGACCGGCCCCGCCCGATAAACTTTTGCACTGTTATTTTTTTCCGACGTCTGCGGTGGCTATATTTCAAACTGTCATACTTAATCTTTTTATCAAAGTTTGTTAAATGCTGTAAGAAGTGCACCCGTCTGCGTCGCGAACTTCTCATCTGCCCCCTAATTACGTTACGACTTCTATTTGCAGAGTTTTATTAAGATATTAATAAGTTTCGTAGCTTCTTTGAAGGTAAGTAGGTAAGAACGCGAAACACGAAATAACAATTTTAGGATTTATTTCGGTCCAACGTAAATAATTATAATAAGCAAAATAAATTGAAATAACGAAAACCTTGCTTAATTTCGGAACGGTTGTTTGTTAGTCGGCAATTCGCAATACCAGGCGAGCAGGCAGGCCTAGAAGCGTATAATTTATATTTAATTTAAACAAGACGACATTGGTATTCGGAATACGAGTGCGTAATTAAAATTCCCGCCATGGTCGCCCCGCGCGCCGCGACAGTTTTCGCGCCAATTTCAACGCCGGAAATTAATTGTGACAGAAGGACGCGGTCACATCCTCCTGCGTTCCGTTACGATTGCATTATAGGCCTTCTTTTATTAATTAAACTATTTGTGCCTAACATGAACCTTATGCAAAAATATGTTTACTACGAAACATTTTGAAATCCAAGTGGTACATATAATATGCTTCACACATTTTTTTACGTAATATTAACTAGTGTCACATATTCGAACATAGTTTTATATTCATACTAATGATAATTAAGCGCCAAAATATTTTAATTCCAAAGCTGATTAATAGGTTTTAATTAAAAAATATCAAACGGAACTATTCGTAATCAAACGGCTTGGAATTTTCATTACAAAACTGAACGGTACAGCAATTAATAATTGTCAAGCGAAATGTAGGAAAAAAATGTATTTATAGTTAAATGAACACGCTTGTGTAATATCTTCGTTAAATCTAAATATTTCAAATTACTATATTACTTTATTTTTTAAATGACATTTTAGAGTGCCTATTTAAAAGTTTAATGAATAACGGTGTTCGAAATTCTTTATTTAAATTTGAATAAACTCAAATAAGATAACGTCAAAAGTTAATTTGTCATTCGAAGTTTGAAATGATAATATTACAAATGAAGTTAAATCGACGCGTTCTTTTTTTAATCTGATGATCTTTGGTATTTTTTTTATTTTTGTAAATCGAATGTGTTTTCAATTATTTGAAACATTTCACGCTGGCCAGAAACAATTGTGATCAACCATCTCTGATTCAACATTGGCTCGACTAAGGGCCCTAATGGGCGCTCCTTAAAATTTTTAGCCCTTTATTTATACAGGCCTTTGTTTCGATAGCTATCGACTTTCATGATCTCCCTAGTCGTTATGATTCTCTTTACACTGGTTTCATATGTTTTGTGTTAAACCTATATACATATAGGTATACCTAGAATTTATATTGATGGTAGGTTTCAAATCAGATGTATTTTTTAAATGGAACGAAAAGTACCTTACCGGCACATAGGGGTTAACAGCTACATACTATTAATCCATAAATTTGATTTAGTGCCGAAATAGTATTCGAAATTTAAATTAAAAATACATTCAATGTATAAGCTTTTTAAAATAACTAATAATTATAATTAAAAAAAATGCTTTAAATTTAGAATCATCTACACATACGTGACCAATATAACGAAGAATATGACTTCTATATCTAACCATTAAATGATTTTAGCTGTCCAATATACCGGTTTTTTAAATAATAACCGGTATAAATTAACCGTTTCCGTGTTTCTCGTTAATCGTTGACATTTAGTTATGAATCTGATGTTTTTTAAAAGCTTAATTGTAGCATGATTTATGTTGTTAGCACTTTATCACCACAACATCAAAACTCTATGTGTTTCATCTGCAATTAAAATGTCACATTATCTGTGGAAAACTTGTCATTTCATACTGTCATTAGAATGACAAACAATTTTCTTTTTTTTATTAACAATATCTACCTACGATATAAACCTCCTTATTGACGACCTCTTTGCTAGCATTATGCCTTCGTCATTGTTCTACGTTTGAATTTAAAAATGTCATTATAAAAATGGCGAAATTTGAATATAGAATTTTATAGTTTGTTGAATTTGAAACAGTATAATTATGTTTATTTTCAACTATATTTATTAATAGTTGTTTTGCGTCGTATCTTTAAATTCATTTTATAAAGGTCTTTAATTAATGAGTATGCAAATAATATGGGCGCCTGCGATGTCTAAAGGTGCATTAGCTTGTTACGCCATCTGGTGGAGCTCACGCGATAGTGCTTTTAATATATTATGTACATATATACTAAATAAATATTTAGTCGGAATCTTCATTTAAATTTTAGCACTAACATTGTGGAAATATTAAGTATTCGAAATAAGATTAATAAAAAAAAAAACATTCCAAATTTATATATTTTTAATATCTATATGGTTCATTAATTACTAAGCGATCCTAACAAAATAGAAAAAGATAGTCACATTACAGACTCGGGGTGTGTCTGCAACCAACGTCCCGTTAACTTCTGTGACCATTTGTCAAATTAATGACGCGGGAATCAGGGCTTAAGGCACCTGATAACCACTGTGACGTCACGATCTCTACGGCTACTGTGACAAACAATTACTACTACAAAAAACATTGCTTATTTTGAAATAAACTAGAATATTTACTTACACGTAACTTTTATTGACGTTTAATGAAATGTAAATGTCATTAGCTGAATAAAGTAGGATCTTATCGATTACATATAGCAATTAGCAGAGTACCAGGCCAGCAAGACAACGGTGGAGCTGCGTCAGTGGAGGCAATCCATCAAGCTGCAAATTAGTTCGCGAGCCCGCCGCAGCGGCCACACAGCGCTGCTGTCGCACTCATTAGTGGTTGCTGTGTTTGCTACACGTTTATGCTATCCTGGTATTTAATACGTATGTGAATAACGAAAGATATGTACGACCAAGTTGAAATAAATCGTTAATAGCTCCGTAATTAATGATTTACAAGTACATAAAGCATAAAATAGGTACTCATATACTTTAAACAAGTATATTATATACTTTTGTAAATATTTAATTGTAGGTACCGTTGGTAGATAGAGCGGCAGGGAAGGGTTAAATGTAATTAAGTTTATCGAAGCAAAACTACATAGGCACGTAAGTTTAACCCCCATCTTAGATTTCAGTATCTTGTTTATATGAAAACGCATCTGTCGTCCACAATAACATTTCACACCTCAACCCTTTGCGAGCTATATTTAATGCGGAATAAATTCGGCACACTCGTCAAGCAATCAGCGCAACATGGCGTCGGGTCGGCCTATTACCACGATTATGGGGTATCCGCGACCCCGACAGCTTGAGCCATGAGAATTGAGATATTACACGAAATTACAGATCCGTAAACAGTTACACTTGAACATAACAAAAACTGTTGATATATTGATGAGCTAGTAAAGTCCTTTTTCACTTAAATCATTTATTATACATAAGTCATTATTACTCAAAACGCAAGTGCAATCCTTAGGGTTATATACATGTATATATAGGATAATATATAGCTCTTCTTACCTTCAAATGCTTTATATTTTGATCACTTATGTTTATTTCCGTAACGTTTGTCTCTTAAAATATTTTTTCCCGGCGTATTTCAAGGCCCCATCCCAAAGGAATATTATGACACCATCTGTGACGTTTTGAAATATTTACTGCTATTTTATGCCTTCGTACTAATTGGCTGAGATAAGATCTTTATTAAAACCATCCATTGCTAACAAAATAATAAATAAATTTAGATATTCCAATGCGTTATAATGAAAAAGCATTTCTTAACATATGTCTAACTCGTTCTGATTAGGGAATAAAAACTACCCCCACAATTAGCACATAGCCATGTGTTGCAGATGATGCCGAAGGTCGAAGGGTCTGGGTCACGATATATCGCGCTGTAATTACTACCACCGGTGCCAGATTAAGGAGTTCTCCTTAAAACGGAGCATTTGTCGATATAATCACCTACTTATTTATCCCGCCCTAGTATATAACAATATTTATGAATAACAAAAATTTTGACAGTCAACACCTACCTACATAAAAATTGCATAACAGACATAGGAGATAATTTTAGTATATATGTACATAGGTTGCTTATGTAATAGTTCCATGAAAATAAATGAGCCTGAATACCATAAAAAAAATGTGTCAAAAATTATCTGAAGACAAAGGCACCGAACACGATTCCAAATAAAATTCCAATAGGCAATATTCGTAGCTGTCCGACCAGTCCACTCATGATCCCCTGGTTATAATAATTTACTGGTCACACCTATAATTGCCTGATTTAGGGCCGTTTCTATGCGACGACGCGGCCAGCGGATTTCATGAAAAAAATTTATCGTCCGTGGGGCCGACTGCGGATTAGAAGCATTTGTTCGTGATAGCGTTTTGTTTTTCTAACATATCGCTCCGAGGCTGTATATCATCGAGTGTCTATCGTCAAGGGCTAAGTAATGAAGGCATAATAAATGCTTGACGCTGTTCGTGATGATTTCCACTGTTTTTATTAACCAACTTCCAAGAGGAAATTTTTGTCAAAGTAATTTTTTATTTATGTATGTGTACGAAGAGATTTTGATCATTATTTTTGCGCTGGGTTCAGTAGAGCGAGGTGGTCCCATCTCAATTTCATTGACATTGGATATTACTAAGCTTTTGTTGAAAGCGTTTCACGCAAATCTTCCAAGTCGATTTTTATTTTTTTGCACGGAAATATTTTTATATATTTCAAAACATAACATCTTCTCTCTCTCTCTCTCTTTGTAGAAAACGAATTCAATGACAATTAAATCTTCTAGAATAAAAAAGGAAAAACTAGAAATTCAATAATTAATTTTAAAAGGCATATTTCTTCAAATACGATTATCAGTTTACACAATCGTTTATAAATGTTTCTGAGTGATATTGCATTATTTACTGAAAAAGAGTGTTATCATCGTTTGGTCAGCCGGTTTCCAAGACGCCCCGAAGTCATCAAAACACGATCTGTTCGTCCGTCCGAAGTGGATTTATAGGATTCCAACAACATCTATACCGTATTATTCACCCTTTATGAGAGCCCACGGAGCTCAATAACAAATCTTCGAGATTTGGCCAGAGCTCTGCGGTTTAAATACTCTACATAGCTAAAAAGATAGCAGGAACTACGGAAGGAACTTTTGTAAACGAAAAAAAAATCCCGTTATTCTCTCATTGCTGGGCTAAGGTGTCTGAAGCTGAGGAGAAGATTTGTAGCTAATTCCAAGTACAATTTGTAAAGAAACAATAATTCATTTACTTTTAATCTTCACAGACTAAGCTTTCGTGCTTTCTTTTAACGTAACTGTTTATTTTTTTTTTAATTTCATAACATATTGTAAAGTATTCCATCAACAAATTATCCACTCATTTGTTAGAAAAAACAAAAACAAAAATAAAATTCCCCAATAAAGTGTTATTCGCTATAACATTGTTTTGTGATTTAAAAAAAATTACAATATAAAAGCGTAAACTCTACTCGGATCTGAATGTAACTTCAGATCTTCAGATTTAAGAAAAACAAACTATAATTTAATATAGAGCTTTATTTATTTACAATATAAATTCAGGATTAATTTTAAAAATAGAACTCATAAATCAATAAATAATTTCTGTGTTTATACACGAATCGAAATCATTACAGGGTGTTGGCAAAGCGCGCGTAACGGCCGGCGCTGCGCGATATTATTTATTTACAAAGAAATATGTTTTTAATTTGAAATATAGGTGGTAATAAATTACCGTGACACTGACCAACACTACATGGACGTGATCCAAGCCATGATAAATTATTATTTATATAATTAATGGCAACATTATTTATCTAAATTTTGCAATTCGTACCACTAAATATAACCACTTTTAATATTTTTTATAAAATAGATAGGCTGACTGCCGAACGGTCCACATGGTGAGTGGCCACCACTACCCATGAAAATTAAAAAAACATCCCTTACGTCTACAATGCACAAACAACTTTGCAAAATAAGAGGTTATATCATTTGTGCTATAGTTACATGCATACATCGTCCAAACCTTGCTTTTCAGCGGTAAAATTTTTGATAGGTAGGTCTAATGAGATGGACTTGATCTTTATACCAAGTAAATTGTTATCTTAATACCAACCAATTGTCAAAAGTTGATTAATTTCTTAAACATTTTTTATCTACGACATCAGTTTGTCTAAATTATCATTTTAATTTATATAAACAAAGGAATACTTGTTTTCTAATTATATATCTATCTAACTAAACACATATATTTTATATTTTACTCGATTTATGGTAAAGGTACGTTAAGACTTACGTCAAGTGAAATAAATAATCGTTCAACTACCCTCAAAAATAAATGTCAGCACTTTGAAACGTAGCGAACGAACGCTTCTCGAAATTCGAAGCCGTAACTCTCTTTGAAATAGTCCACAGTTTGCGAGTAACCAGCTAACGGATGCGGGAAAAACAACTTGCTAATAATGAATTATAGGGACCCTCGGCCGATGTTTTGCCGCCGGTCGATTCGACCCAGTGCGGTAACCGTATTTCGCTACTCCGCTAATACGTCGTAACTTTTTATGTAACATTTTGTTTTTCCTCATTTCCACTATTTCAATAATCGCGTGAAGGCTGGCTTTCGTTTGTGACGTCAATAAACATCGCTTGCAGTTGAGTACTTCGGTTTTTTTTTGCTAACCGTACAATTACTTCGTAGATTTGGTTTGTTAGTAATTTTAATGTTAAACTTTTTTCGTTTGATCTTTGTTAAGTATTAATGAGTTTAGATCGTCCAGTATTTAAATAAAACACGTGAAACTGATTTGTGAATTCAAACATCTGTTCTTAACTTATATATCTTTACATAGTATAAAACAAAGTCACTTTTTTCTGTCCCTATGTCCCTTTGTACGCTTTAATCTTTAAAACTACGCAACGGATTTTGATGCCGTTTTTTTAAATAGATAAAGTGATTCGATAGGAAGGTTTTTTATTTATAATACAAAAACAATATAGTTAAGTAACACTGATAATTATAAATAATTCTAATGTGATGTCGTAAATAAACAATTTCTGTAGTATATTAAGTATCAGTGTTGCACCCGTGCGTCTACTTTTTGGTGAGTATCGAAAGAAGAACCCCTCTATATGTCGGATAAAAACCTACCTCATGTGTCCACCAACCTACAATGAATTGGAAAGGCGTTACCCAGCCAGATATTTACAGTTACTGCATTATCAAGTATCGAAAATTCTCTCTTAAATTTCGCAACGGTTAAATAAAGTAAAATATTGTATTGATACAGAATCCTATATCGAAATACAACAGGCACTAAGACCGCAGCCCTAGGAGTTAGGGACTATCACGGCTTTATGAAAACTAATGCCTTCATTTGGCGACTCCGATAAGCCATGTCGCTCTGGTGCTGGGATTACCGGACACCCGCGCCGGACCCGCAGCGATAAAACTTTCCTTACCGAATCGTGCTCGTAATTTGAATTGTTTTCACTATCTTAACTAAAATCATTTTAATTGTATTTTAAACAAAATTTAAATTATTCTCCCTATTAGGAATTCTGTGCAGATCTAGTCGGTAAATCTAAATAAATGTTTGAAACGTTTTTTTATGTTTTAAATTTCGACATATTATGTTTGAATGAGATATATTATTACAGTTACTAAAAACAGGGTATTTTTTTTTATTTTTATTGATGGAGCTCAATATTTACATATTATATACGAATGTCTTGTTCACGACACAAAAAAAACACTTATAAATTGTATATATGTATATTAAAATTTAACGCCTTTCGAATCTATTTTAGTTTAACTCCATTTCATTGAAAAATCCTATCAAACTACAGTCGATGGTAGTGCAGTATGTACCTACTACCCGATATTACATAGAAGAACAGGAACGATATACTTTGTCTAGCGAAAAAACAAGTAAAAGCGTTGCTAGACGATAAAGAAAATAGAAATAAAAACCTTTAACCAAGAAACGTACTTGGCGTAATATAAAAAATAATACTAATTTATTTATTAAACCGAGTAATTTTATCTAAATATGTCTAACCTATATATTAATAGAAGGACCCGAAATTAAACTATTTAATTCAGTCTTAAATAATAGTCGAGAGTAGTAGTTCAGGGGGACGCGCAGTCGGGTCCGCACGGAATTACACCTTAATTAGGGAAAAACAGAATTTATCGCAGGGGATACTCCTGCCCACCTGCCTCTGTTTATTGTGCTCAAGATCCGGAACACTGAGGCTTTTATAAACTCCTATTTCTTAGAAGCAATCTATATTTAAATACAAGATAAGCTCTGGACTACGTTCGCTTATGAATGTAAATATGTCGGATTGAGAGATATCATCTTATACGAATCCTGGTTTTATTTAAATATATTATTTATTGTTGTGGTTTTATAAATATATTATACAGTAAAGCGGATATGTAAGTGGTCACCACCACCTTATATACCTATTGAACGTGGTACCATAAGAAATGTCAAGCAAAACTTAAAACGCTAATATTATATTATGAATATTATTGAAACAACACAAATATACTGAGCATTGCTGTTTAGTAGAATATGGGATCATTGGGTGGTACCCATCCTAACGGCGTTACATAAAACTCTACCATTAAGTATATATATTACGGTACTATACCGTAACATAATGAAAATATATACAATAAGATAAAATTCAAGTAAATTCCGTCCATGACATCGAAATGCATCTCCAGTTGATGTATGTTGCCTTAGTAGAATTTTTCAGTTAAGCATTACAAAAAATATAAATATCTAATAAAAAAAGTATTAAAAATTAAATAATATTAAAAAAAATTAAAATAGCTATACATCAAGATTTCACCAAAGCCTCAAATGATTTATTTGTAAAGCAACCGAGTGAGAAGTTGACATGCAATTATTTACTTTAATTAAAACAAGCGATCTATTCGTGTTGAATGTAACTCAGCAATTTATCGCATTTTTCTATTAATAAATACCATTTGTTCTTTTGACATACTTATTTCTAATTATCAATGAAATATTATAAAGATATATAATAAATAATATAATAAATAATATAGCTATTATATTACAATATATCGCTTAAAGAGCACATGCTTGAGAAGAAACATAGGTGATTCCAATATTTTACTTGAACGAAGCATAATTTGATTCTCAAATTAAGTTAATGACGATTCAAAAATACTGAAGTACTTTTGAACATTATTCTTAATGATATTATAATATATTAGAAGTCAAAAATTCAATGAAATCTGTGTAAACAATTTAATTTCAATAAAAAAGACCTTTGTATATTATACAATAATTAGTAGTGTTTTTAATCTTAGCATACAAATATATGCTTGTAATATTAATAAATAATGGATTAAATTAAAGTTAACAATAACTATGTAATAAAACAATCAAATAACTTTATGTATAACCAATTTATTGTGAAATACCTGTTAACTGCGGAACCGTAATAAATTAGCGAAGTTCCGCTCCGCAGTCTTGGATTCCTTGGAATTCTACATAAACCCCCTTATTTAATTTGCTTTCAGGTAATTAAAATCCAAAAAGTTCGAAACGAAATTAAATTTCATTCTCTTCTCAGCTTCAGACCCTCTCAGCTCAAGCTGTAGGTTTAAGGGATAGGCTCTATTATTATTTTCACGTAAATTAACAGCCGTTATGACACAGTGATTACAATAGGTGATCTTAAGAGTTTACGTGTTCAAATAATACCATCGAATGTACATATGTTTATTGTAATATTTTTTGTTTACAATTCATCTCGTGTTTGTGAAGGTAACCTACATTTATCAAAACAAGAGCTTTATCTTTCCTTATTTCGTAACTTTGCCTTTTCTAATCAATGCATTTTTCCATAGAGAATATCAATTGGATCATATGTAGTTAACATAAATATTTCGCAATGATGATTTTGTAATGAAAAATTCCTTTAAAATGTTTCCTTTAGTGATTATGTTACAGAATTAACTCAAATACTTAGTTTTACTTTAAAAATAAATAAAATTAAATCAATTTAGAAATATGTATGTTATTACGGGAACATATTTTTAATTTTGCGATTTAAATCATTTATGTAATGTTTTGAATCTATTTATAAGGTAGAAACTTTATTCGCGGTTATTCTTTACTGCGAATAGTTTATAATAGAATTAATCGTTCAAACTTTTTTTATGAATACAAGAAACGACACAAATTCAAATGCAATAAACGACAGTATAAACTTACTTTAACAAATATTATCTTAGTTACAAATAATACAATGAAAATTATAATAATTTCGATTTTAATATTAATTCACTGGAGCCCTCGCTTCGGTTTTATTAGGAGCGTGCCTCGTCTTGTATTTTAGCTTCGATCCCGAACCCCGGAGAGCCTGGCGGACGTGTCGCACGAACTAAATGGGCATTTTAACTTTTCCTATTTAGGGAAAGGCAGGGAAAGCCGGGAAAATCTGACAATAATAATAATAGATACCAGGACATCATGAAGTTCGAGGATGCTATTAACATTACGTATTTGTCGCAACACCCTGCACGGTAATAAAAATAATTAATACTGTTATATCATTTACGGAAATTGACTTCGGATTATTCGGCTGCTGTTTTCTTAATTATAATTGGATCTGTTTTATAACGAATAAATACAAGAAGACAAATGATCATACTTACCCAGTAGTGTGTTTCGTTACTTCTGATTTTCCATAACACAAGTGCTTTAGCTACTTACATTGGGATAAGAGTAATGTATATGATGTTGTCCAATATTAATAAGGGCGAACGGAATTAACGAAACAGCTGAGCGGTTGATGAATCTGAAATTAGAAATAAAAACCACAGATAATGCACATAATTCAGAACCAGAAGGGTTCGTGACACTTTAGCGCTTAAATCTCATAACAATTAGTCTCATTTGCATACGGAATAAATAAATCACGGCATGTGTGCATTTTTAGCTTCCAAGTGATAGCTACAAGGAATTACAAGTCGCCATTTTGCCATCCAACCCTTCGCCCGCCGGTATTAACGGAGTGTTATGATTTACGAGGCCCCATCTGGGGTCCGGTTTAATGTATTATAAAATAATAGAGATAAACAAATGCAAATTTCATGTCACTTTATTGTTGCATATGGATGCAGTAGCTCATTGTGACGTCATTCCATGTCGACTCTTATTACTGGGGATTCGAAAATATATCATTACATTTGATCATTTATTTTTTATATCTGTTTCTCTGTTGTATCGTTGTTAGATGTTATTATTAAGAATACACTGGATAGAACTGGTTCAAACCAGTATCATACTAGTCACTACTTTAGTTTTACTACAAAATTTGCCTTCGAGTTTGCTCACGTAGTATTGTTACTGTTTATTGCATTGTAGTCCGTTTAAATTTACATGTGATATTGGGATTATGTATACATAATTACATAAATCAATTACATAATCCGTGTTAATAACGAAGTAACAATCACCTCATTCGTAAATTAACACCACAAAGTAATCTCGTAATTAGCGTAACACGATAAATCTTCGAACCTCGAGCCGTCACTGTAACATATTGCAACGCAGAAACACTGTAATAACAATTTTAACTGTCAAAATTAATACAAGGAATTGCCCCCACGCCGCGCGTAAAACTTGCGTTTTTCCCTCCGGAGCCGGGGCTGTTCGAGACCGGCCGGCCAGATGAAGAGTTAATTAACTAATCTTGATATTAACAATACATTAGTCGCATCGGACGCTGGCCGGGCCATGTTTCGTCGTAATTACGCCCATGGAAGGGTCCGCTACGCTTTCCAGTTTAAATTCGAGATAATTTTCGAATGTTCATTATGTTAGTTGATGCCTCTTATTCTCTTTCGGGTCACTGTTAAACCGCTGTTTCCATTACTGTTAGTTGTATTACGGAATAAACGCTAACATTTGTCCAGCTACACATACATAAATATATGTAATTTGTAAATAACACGCAACTATGTTTGCGCTATAATAACGGCTATATTTTCTGGACGCATAGCGAAACGTGTTTGTTTATTAATCGACTAATTTAAATTAAAAAAAAAAAACAGCAACAACAACCTTTTTACTAAAACACTTATGTTTAACATTAACCGTTTTTATTATACCACTTAGATAGAATAAAATAAATTATCAAAATCGTTTTATGATATCATGACTTATGAGTTTTATATTAAATGGTTAAAAGTTATAAATACATAACATAAATTTATAACGAATGAACTCGATATGATTTCGATAAAATTACTCGAAAAACTAATCGAATCACAAAGCAATCGGCGGGCGGCGCGCGGCGGGTTATCTCCGCGCAATTCATGGTGACAGTTAATTTGGGAATGCACCCGCGCCCGCGCTGTTACTTATTCACCTCGTAACCTATCCGATGCGAGTAATTGCTTCAAATACTCGCTCGCGGGTTATGTGCTCCTAGTACATTTCAAATTATTACATTTGAGGAAATTTAATACTGGTTATATTAATAATAAAATTTATTTGTTTTGTGTTTTTGTGGTTGACGTTTGGAAATGAAATTAATATATATATTTTTCTTTACAGGTTTATCAACGCAAGACGTAGGATAGTTCAGCCTATGATAGACCAGTCCAATAGAGCAGGTAACATTTTTCTTATACAAATAGTTACACTTTTATGTAGCTTATACTTATTTATTTTTATTTCGAAAAAAAAAAACATTTCTTTGAATAGTGTTGCCATTTTATAAAAGCACAACTAAACCTAAACATAGCATTGCATTTCTAAAAAGATAAGAATATTTTTGGTAGGAATTTAAAAATATTAAAAAAATATACAAGCACTTACAAATTCATTATGTCAATACATATGGGTAGTCTAAGTATGGGTAAGTGGTATTCGACGTGTCGTGTGTAGATAAAAAGGCGAAATAGAACTCGAATATATTCAACAGATACGTAGTGAATTGAAATTCAATGGTCAAACGACTTTGAAGTCGAAAATCGAGTTGCTCCTTCATACAGTATGCAGCGCGCCAACCCCTGGAGACCGGCCGCCACTGACCACTACTTAAACGAATTTCCTAAGCCCATGGTGAAAACGAAATGTTTTCGAAAAAGCATCGGTTTTTCGTGCACGTTTTATTTTACGGACGGGGAATTGTCGGGACACCTTTATGTACCAACGAAATGTTGCTCAATACGTCCTTTATACCGACAATATTAAAGAGCGAACGTCCTTTAAATTATCAGTGATAGGATGAGATAAAATTATTCCATTACCCAGAAATATCTCCAATCCAAAAGTCCAAACGACAAAGCCGAACGAAGCCAGCGAACAAAAACCGAAACTTCAACAATCCAAGACGGAATTACTGAGCAATTCCATTTTTATTTTGTAATTGTAGCAGTCCATAAAACGTAAAAATTCCAGGGGAAAAAAGGACGTCGCAAAAAGGGCTTACTCCAGCAAACGGACGAAAGAAGGGTAAAAAAGAATAATGTCGGAATTCGTTGACCCGTCCCGGGCCATCCATCACGCGCCCCCGACAATCGGCTGCTACCCCATCTCGATGTGTGCTACTTGCCTACACGGAATTAGATCGCCTTTGTCTCCGCTGCGGAGATATCTCTGAAATGGAACGCTATAACATATTAATATGAGCGAACTTTCCCTTGTAAATACACGTAAGGCATTGCGCTACAAGTTGCGAATGATCATTTATAAAACGCCTCATATCAAAATATACTATTATTACAGAATATATATTACAAAGGAAATATATTGTCCATTGAAGATTCTCAACAAATTCTAGAAAGAAAAAAACACTAACATTGAATACAAGGCAACAATTTAAAGCAACGTAATTGCTTCGCATCGCGTCCAAACAAAATAAAGTACTCATTTATAGTCTAAGTGTACTCGAGTAGTCAGCGTCACAATTAGCAGTTGGATCATCATTACATCTATCAGCTTTTAATAGAGGGCTAATTTCATTGACGCTAACGATGTAAAATATCCTCAATGAATACATATAGAGGCTGTAATTAATCTTCGAAATAACCATTACCTTTGTGACAAGCTATCTAGGTACGTCCGACGCTAGCAGCTCACCTGTCGACGCACACATCGACAGCGCACGCAAACTCCGCAAGCTAATGAATTTATTATAAGAGCATAAATTGCCCTCTGATGCGTCGCCATTACCGCTCGAGTCTGTAAATTACAATTCGTGCAGCCGACTATTTCCGACCAATCGTTTATCCAGCTTTTCGCGGATTAAACTGACGGCCAGCAGTTTATTAAAAACGTAAAACACGCCTGTTATTGACTCATTAGCGAGTTCTGTAATGATGACTGGCGGAGAGTGCATCGAAGGAAATTCGTTCGGAAACACGCACGCTGGATGGTTAATGAAGTTGTAAGGCACGCCTATTAGCTGTTGTAAATAAATATTCACGGAATGCTGTATGTACGTTTTCTATTATCTTGATTGATAATCATTTATAATACTTCGTTAAAACGTATGTCCGAAATAAAATGTCAGCAGTTTTTAAAGCGTACAAGAAATACGTGCAATTGTTTTGAATACGTAAATAAAACAACTGCTGAAAATGTTTTTCGCAGCCACAGAGAAACATTGACAAATCATTAAGAAAAAAAAAAAACACTACTAAAGTTCTGCAGCGAAGATGTACGCACCAGGAATACATAAACAGCGAAGCGATTGGAAAAGCTGCTGGCTCGCTTGACCACAGGAAATGCGGTGGCCATTTTCTTCAGCCGATTGCCAAAACAATTTTCCATCTACCCTCCCTTTTCCATTTTCCGTCGTCGGCAAACTTGGCGGCATCCGCCGGGAATATTTAGGATTCTGCCCCTGCTTTATACCCTGCCTGTTTTAGAGTGCAACAACGCCGCCAAAAGTCTGTCGCCCTTGTACTTAAGACAATGAACGAAACAATATTCCGCGGAATAGGCGAATATTATACGGAGTTTTATTTATAACGGCTCTTAGGATGATTGAATTTGCGTGCGAGTTGAATATATAACGATAATTTAAACCATTATTTTAATATCGGGTAAGATCATGGCAAACATTAATTTAACGAATCATTAGAGCGGCCGCAACTTTCTCCGCGGGACTTAATCGGTCCGTAATTACGAAGATAATGTCATACTTAATTAACATTGATTACCAGATGGACATAATTATGATATTAATAATATTTTTGAATTTCACGTGATTTCGTGAAATTAGTCATTTAAAATTGATGAAATACGCGATTTGAAGGCTAAATTGCCTTCCACATCTATAAAAGAGAAAAATGACATCCTCAGAGCAAGTGGGCCGTGTCTCCCGTGCTCGAGTAGAGAGCAGGAAACAATAACAAGTCCCCGGGCATGGGGCTGCGGTACCAGGAAACTATGATTTAGTGAGCGATAATATTCGTCTTCGACATTTTAGCGTAGGCTATGCACTACTGCTCTTTTCATTAACAATTATACATATATCATAAAATTAATATGATTGAAAAAATCATAGATCTTTATCTTCGATGCGTTGATAATGATAATTAAAAAAAAAGTAAAGTAATAATAGTAAAGTAAATAAGCAAAAACAATGTAGAGTAAAAATACATAATTTCAAACTAGGAAAGAAACAAGATATTGTTGTAATGATAATAAAATTTTATGTATGTAATCATTATTTTTATTATAAATATAAAACAAACAAGTTTATTTTTATTAAACAGCGCATGAAGCGATCGCGTGACCGTTTCAAACTTCTATTTAAAACACTTATGAATTACGTGTACTGTAATATTTTCTACAAGCCAAGCGTGAAATGATATTATTAAAAATTAAAACAAATAAAATAATTCATTTTGTATAAACATAGATTAATTAAAGGTTACCGCTGTTTATAATTAAATTAAAGTAATTAATCTTAAGTGAAACTTATTTTTTATACATATAAACTAACGGACAAATAGCATTATATATATATATATATATTTGAAACATTTCAACGAACACTTTTCCAGTGTAAATACAAGATTACACGTCCGATAGCGTTTACGTAGTTCGCAGGCATTTAGAAAATAAGATTAAAACCAAAGTAATCGCCAGTACAGCTAAGCACTTCTATTTTTACCTTTCCACCAGGGTACCCTAAAAAAATAAGATTCCGTAGCGCTCTCGGCGATTGTTGTACTGAACGCATTAATATTCTGCAGCAGTGGAAAAGCGCTGTAGCGCTGTTAAAAAGAAAAAATTACCACTTTTTCGAATTGCTTCGCTTCGGATGAAGTATTGTATTTTATCGGTAAAAAATATGATGCAGTGTTTATTAGAATTATTGTTTAATCTTTTTACTGATTTTCATATTTGTTCTTATTTACGTTCTGTGTGAACTACAAAATGTATTAACTGTGATTACTCGCGCCTTACGCGTAATGTATATTATGGGCTATGTGATTTATATCTCCAATATACACACGTTACTGAACTCGATATAACGTTATAAATACTGAATAGTATTTAATGTAACTCTCAAAATAATGTTCCAACGTTTTTTTTTAAATGCACAAACTACTCTATTGATACTAAAAATTGGTGCTGACGAATATAAACACGATGAATAGATCCCTAATTAATAATTCCCTAGGAGTGTAAAATTATATGAAAAAAGCTAAACAAGGTGTAACATTCTGCTGATTAATGAAATAATTGTTCAAGTTTTTATTTTTTGTGAAAATTAAGAAAATACTGATTTCATTCAAATAGGATTCTAGATAAAATAATCGGTTATAAAATTTAGTAGTTACACTTTTCCGACATTTAATTTACATAAATATGTATTGTATTTATCTTGATATATACCTCAAATTCTTTAGATATGATCATGCAGTTGCTTTATTGACTTCAGTAACAATAAAACAACTCAGACCTTTAAAGTATTGGAAACGAAATAAATGAACTGCCAAACAGTTGTGTGTTGTTCGATTAAGTGAAAATCCGTATGAAAAATCAAGTGAATTACGAAAAACATCGATATCACGGAACCGCACCAGTGGATTCCTTAAAAAAACCTATTCTTAAAAGTCATTCCGATCACAACATTAGTCCGTGTTTGTGCCGAACGGGGCAATGGCGCATGCCACCATAAAGGCCCCACGAGGAAGACGGAAATCGGCGTCAATAATGGACGAACACCATTAGTTTACGATTGATAATCCCCTTGGATATATTGCGATCGGAAGGCATAACAGTTTTGTGGTAAAATTGAGCGGATTCGATGCCCAACTTGACAATTGCGAGCGTTATTTTTTTTAGGTATTTTTTTCGCGTCGACAAAACTAATTTTACTGTCAGCTTTATTGCGAACGGGAAACTTTATTTTATAAAAGAAATCATATATTGACGCACAATAAGAATGTTTACGTGTATGCCGTTACATAAAGCTGATCTTATTTATATTAAGTTATTTAACGAAAAGCCGAGCTGGCTCAGATTATAACACGCTTTTTTGTATCACCCAATTAAGTACGCGAACAATTGGACCTCCTGATTGGTCAGAACTGTCCATAAATATTGGCTCGCTAAGAAATTTTAACCATTACCTACAGAATACGACAACAACCTTGTTAGTTTGGTTTCGGTTCAGACTTTCCAATTATACTAAATTAACAAAATAAAAATCTATTCATCATTGTTACACTGGAGACATATCCTTATTATCTTAATAATATCATTAGTAATATAGAAACTATTAAAGTATTATTATCATGAATATATGATACGAGTATTTATCAGAATTATGACCAAGGGTTATAGTAATGGAATGTCTATCTTATATAAATTCTCTGCATAAGTCGTTTGTAAGTGCTTGTAACATGTTACTTCCTGAACGCTACTCGTGTACCCAGCGGGGAGGACGGGGATAACATAACCTTTTCCTTAGATATCATATTTAAATTATTAATTTATGATTCGAATATATCATACTGTACAAGCTTAGTCGAACCGCCTTGAGGGCTTGACTATGTCGCTATGTTAAAATGTCAAGGTCGAATTTTGTTTATATGTACGTTCAACGCAAATGAGATAATCTTGAGACTTAGACAATGTACATACACATACTGTTCGTTCAAATATGTCATAAAAAACGAGGAAAACCTACCCGCAGAAGACATAGAGCAGTTCTAATTAACCATGCAGTTTTCTACCCGGCAGTGTTCCCGCACGCGGGTCCCAGCGGCGCGTACAGCCCGGAGGCCACCATGGGCTACATGATGGACGGGCAGCAGATGATGCACAGGCCCCCCACCGACCCAGCGTTCCACCAGGGCTACGCGCACTACCCCGCCGAGTACTACGGCCACCATCTTTAATCCGCGCACTTGTACATGTGAGTATTGAACATATTGTATTTTATTGGTCATTCATTTATACTTACCACTTAGGTTGGTATAATTGTCTACGACGCTATATTGGCATTATTAAAGGGTCCCAATAAAATTATCCAGTTTCAAAGTGTCATACAGTATTCATTATTCAAGACGATTCATTTTGCTAAATATAAATGATATGATAATATCGCTTTGTACAGTTAATTGCAAAACTTGTTTAATCAATATTATACGTCCATTAAAGGACAAATGTACATAGACCTAGGATAATTCTATGTGTAAATTTTCGAAGTATATGATTGTAATATGTAATTATCTTTTCAGATATGAATAAAACATCGTTCGGCCTTACTCGGGCGAGCCGAGGCCGAATACGCGAACACGAACAAGGCGCCGAGCCGCCCGCGCGGCCCTGCGCTTGCGCACACGTGATACGAATAAACAGGAGAACGATGCTAAATGTACATAAAGCGAAACATTTTGTAATATTTGAAACAGTATACGATCTCCTAAATTAAGATTTAAAGTCAACTTTAATGTTTAAATTAATGTAAATTAACGCGATGTGACTCTATGGACGCTGTAATATACACCCGTGACCATCTTATATAAATAACGCAGTTTTATCACTCGGAGACATAGGAGCAAAGATGAATGCAACAATAAAATCAGTTTGATAGTTATCGTATAAATATTTATAGCTAATTGTGTATTGTTATTACGTAAATATAAATAAATAATTAATTAGTTGTAAGTTGTAACTATCACTGGAAGTACTGGGCGCGGACGTCGTAAATTGAGGTTTTTGTTTTGAATCGCTGTTTTGTAGTTGATTAAATAGATTCAGTGTTTGTTGCGGACACGTATACGATCGAGGCTGACGACGTCGGCAGACGACTCGGCTGCAGGCAGGCCAGGCCGACATGCGCTGACCGCGCGTCGCCCTCGTCTCCTGCCGGCCTCAGCATGAATTGGGATCAACCATCGGTTACTTTAAATGTTTAATCACAAGCAAACGCAATCATTAATTTATTCGATCGTAAAGCTCAAAACGTACGTCTAAGGAAATGTCAATTTGCACGGAGAATATTTTGATTACCCAGTTTTAGATTTTGCTTTACAGGTAAAGTACATATCTTCGAAATATATATATATTATAGTATATATTTATTATATATTGGTATCGGATATCATAGTTTCACCTTGCCTTGGTGTTCAATAATGTAGCACAATTTGTAACCAACGTATACGATAAATTAAATGATATTTTACACTGTTGAAAGCGATGAGATTTTTAGCTGTATTTTGTCTCGATACCTGACATTGCCTTCTACTTTAAAGAAGACCTAATGTTTAAAAACCAATTTAGATGCTACAATATTGTAGTGTTTCAATAACACAAACAAATACGTGTATACAATTTTAAATTTGTCATAAATGTGAAATTGATATTGTTCTCTGAAAACGCGCCAAAATTTAAGTCGAATTCTATACGTCAGTTGAATTTGACAGGTGCGTGGCGCGTTTTTTGACAACGAATACGTTCCGTGGGGTTGTCATAATAAAAAAAAATAATGTTTTACTTTTAATATTTTGTTATCTGTATTTTATATTTATCTATATAGTGTATTATCCACGGAACCAAAAGAGATATTTTAGTCTTTTCAAGAAATCAAGGGTAATGTATAATTACCAGCCTTAAGCCAAGTATACGAATGGAGCTTTTTAAAATTTGACGAAAAAAATTTGAAAATGGTATTAGCTACGGTTAACTGCGTAATCGGCAAAGTTATCCGGAACAAGCTTTATTATAGTGTAACCACGATTCTTTGTAAATGTGCTGTGTTTGTTTTTATTACTTAAAAAAATATTTAACTAATACTTGAAGGTAAATTATTAATAAAATAATAAATGCAAATATGCAGACAACTCTAATTAATAATTACGTTAATTGCAATGTGTTCTGTTAGCAGTACTAGAGCGCAAATTAATTGGCGTAGGCTGAATGGTACAAAGCATTCGCCTTTTCGGATTGGACATAATTAAAAAGAAAAAAAAAATAACAATAATAAAAACAAACGCAACGCATACAGTTTTTAGAAATAAATTTGTGAATTTTTGTAAATAAACATCAATAAATCGTTTCTCTATGTAAAAACCGTTTAGTTCTCAATAAAATTTTCAGTATTAAAAATTGATTTCGACATGAAAAACTATAAGATATCATTACTGGACTTTGTTACTACCCTATATTATTGTTAACGCAATCCTTGTAATATATTTTATTAAGAGGAAAGTCTTAAATAGTAGTTATTAGCTATTAATG
This sequence comes from Vanessa cardui, assembly GCF_905220365.1. NCBI lineage: Eukaryota > Metazoa > Arthropoda > Insecta > Lepidoptera > Nymphalidae > Vanessa > Vanessa cardui. Next base: position 1,105,742 of record NC_061142.1, on the reverse strand, counting down.
TATGAATTGAAGAATTTTATTTTGATTTTCTCTTTATTATATGTATATGTACAATAAATTTGAGTTTGGAGATCACGAAGTATTGTAAATATAGTAACTAATACGAAAAATCACGTCTCGCAGCGTCTCAACATAACTGAAAGTATGATTACTAAAATTTCTACATATATATTTGTATTGTATGATTATTGACGATTTATTGTATGAAATATTGTTTACAAGAACAATTTGATCGAACATAAAATTTCTAAACGCTGACGGGACGATGCGGAGGAAATGTGTCGGCATTATGAATGCTACGAATTGTGTAAAAAATATTAAAAACTAAAAAAAAACTTTTTTGTTTCATTTTTTAATCATTTGACATTTCAAACCCTTAACTGCATAATATATAAGTTGTGAGTGTGATTTGCACACAAATAAAGCCTAACACGTGGGCTTAGTGATATAGCCTTTTGATATAGCCTTAGATTTTGCTTAACAAAACAAATTAATATTGAACTTAAATGGTTTATCTTTTTTTTTTTTTTGTTGACGCGGGGTATATCTGGAAAACTACGTCATAACGTAGTTTTACTATATTAATATAATCGTTACTATCACGTGAAACTTCCTTCCAAGTCAGGATTTAGTTGCTTAAATTGTTGACAAAGACATAACACTTCCTTTTACTCTATTTTTTAATGAATTATATATTTAATGTCCACTGACGAGCTTTAGTTTTATGAAATATATAAAACTTTATACGTTTCGATACTTTGTTAATTTCTTTTTTTAAATATAACACAGCCACAAATTTTCCATTACACACATTAACCACACAAATTTTCAATACAGATATGGTACGAACAGAAAAAAAATATTAATCAATACGTATTCAAAAATAATTAAGAATGAAATTATTCTACTACATATTTAAGGATTAAAGATTCATTCTTTTAGGTTATAAATTAAATGATACCAAGAATTTAGTTTCAAATTAAAAATAATTAAATGACAGATCAAGATTTGAATATATTAGTAACGCTTTAAAATAAGACGTTTCTAATGGAAAACTAACGTAAACTATGACTTGATGGCAACTTATACTGCCGCCCTCATTTTTTTTATATATATATATTTTCTATATATTATCAATAAATCGAAGTCCTCTCAACCTAATTATAGTTGTACATAACGCCATATTCTATTATTAGTTTCCTACGACTTACCAATAATATATGTAGTATGTACAGCATCAAAACAAATGTTACATTTAAAAATAAATGAAATCCATCTCCAACTTATGGAAGACTCAAAGTTTAGTTAAAGTAATTTAGACTCATATGTTGTTTTTTGATTGAGTTTTTTTTTATAATTAAATACGATATATAACTTTACATGACTATCAAGTAATAATTATTAAGAAGTATTTGAAAACGGATAAAATAGAAAGTGCAAAATTAATTGACATAGGCGTGCATTGCATACAAAAAAGTCCTACGCAATAAAAATTACTTTTTAGATTAATTAGATTGGTAATCTGTAATTAACAAAACTATTTAAAGTACCAGGGCGACAAAGACGTGAAGTGGTGTTTGTGCCGTTGCTACGTTCCGTAGCGTCGTAGCGTCGTAGCGGGCGTGGCGCCTCGAAAATGGCGGCCGACAGTGAGTAATGGCACGCTGGGACGGGTCCAGTGACGCGTGCCGCAGGGCTGCCGCTTGATTACTTTTTATTTCAATATTTAATGAGTAGAGGCGCTCATAATTGTGTAATATGTGATATCCTCTTGATTACTGTTTCAGGGGTATTAACCATAAAATATATGAAAAAGTAAAAACACATTTCGATGCATCAGCTATCACCATTAAACAGAAAATATTCACTTTATCTTACGCAAGTATTTTTAATATATTTGTATATTAGAGTATATTCAATATTAATGTCTTTCCATCGTCTTAAAATATAAATAGAATTAGAACACAATAGTTAAAAACTCTGCAAATCATAGGATGTTTTATTCGATGTCTATAGAGTTAATATAGGACAAATTATAGAGAAATGTAATACATTTTAAAACACATATAGGTACAGAGTATGTGCTCAGAGTATTTATTTAGAGGGTTATGTTTGTAATCAGTGAGAAATTGTAATGATCCATGATTAAAGAAAATATAAACTTCTCAACTAATGAATATATAATACCAGAAGAACGACGCCTTTTGGAGAAAGTTTTAATTAATATACAAGGCCAAGCATTATAAAGCCTGCCGAAGATTTAGCTTGTAATTAAGTAAGCTATAGTATTATGTTTTATAACCTAAAGAATTATATGATTAGAACAACTTGGCAACCCTAGTTTTTTCCTACAACGGAGCACTGTAAGCAACGCACCGATTGTATCGCTCGCGGATGCTCGGAGCGGCCCATTTGTCAACCTTAGCTCCCCACCCTCCCCCACGCTCCCAGCGACAAAAGAAACGCGAGCCTCAGATGAAACTAAAGCTATGCCAATTTATGTCGTCCTGGTAGCGGCAGCTAGTAAGTATCCAGCTGATGCCTTTGTATCCCAAAAACAATATGAGCTTCATATAATAATATAATATTAATAAAACACAAAAATTATTTTTTTTTATAATAAAAATAAAAAATAACAACAACACTATTTGTATGAAAAAATAATCAATTGTTTTTTTATATTTACTACATTTTTTTTTGCGATTGGTGAAAAAAAAACAAATGTATAAGTTCTAATATAATATATATTTCGATATTAAATAATATAAATAAATAAATATAATTATGGTTATCTCTCCTCTCTATTATTATTACTTACTTACTTACTTACTACGTCTAGTACTTTAAAAATACCAGGGCTCCATGAGAAACTCTTGACTTGTAAGTACCAGGGTTACAGAAGCTGAAGCAAGTAGCACGTCTTAGTTATGTTGAGATTATAATTTTTAGTTACATATTATTTTTACTTTGATTATATTTATTAATGCAAATAATAATTATTTCACACAATAAAACCGTTCAACAATACATAAATAATATATATTTAATTTGTATATGAATGTGATAAAACTTATAAATATATTGTTTATTTATTTACATCTAAATATTGACTGAAATATGTTTGAAAAAATATAATCTTAATCACCCAAGCGACACTGGGAGAATAAATAAAAGCTAGTGATTAATAACAATTTTTACATCTTCGATTTCATAATTATAAACTAGGTAGGAAAATTGCACCGTAAATAACTTAACAACAAGTTAGCAAGTTAATTTTCGGTTCACGATGATCCCTTTCGCAGCAGGTACCAGGGTGGCATGACTACTCTGGCGATTCGCAATTTTCGCGAGGGCTAATTTAAGATAGGCCGCGGGCGACATGTTTATTGGTTAATTAAAGTTTTACGCCGAAACAAACAAATGGTAAGGAATTGTATGGTAAGCAAAGACATACAATTTTATGAATAAAACTATAATTACCAATGTTGGTATTTTTAAAGGGATAATCGTCAGGCAGAAACTCCCTAAAATGTCTGTATATGAAATTCCATAGATTTTGATTTTGATTGCCTTAAAATGTACCCAGAATTTTTAAATAAATAAACTTGTGTCTGTGTGCACCATTTTTATGAAAAGTACTACTAATAATAATTACAATTTACCTACGCAGGAAAGTGTTTCAAAGCTCAGGCTAGCTCTCACTGAACTAGATTGCCATCGAAGTACCGTAATGTATACATAAATCTATGTGAAAATATACGGAAGCTAATTATCATTAGAAAACTATTTGAAAACAGCCATAGGATACTGAATATAAGACATATGATATATGCTATAATTACTTTATTAGGATGAGTGATGAATGAAAAAAAACTGTTTTTCGATATAATAACTTTTTGGAAAGCTATGTATTCAAACCTCTTTAAAAGTATAATAATACAATTTTAATAAAATATTTAAGAAGTCTTTGAAAAAGGAATACCCATAAGAAATTTCGGTCGTATTGCTTAATTACGGTACATACACGCCATTATTCAAAGCTCAACATAAATAATCAGGAATCAAATTTTTTATCGGTCCTATTTAATATAATACCTCAGACACTGAAGTCTGTTGGATCAACAAGAGAATAGAATTAACTTGATAACATGTGTCTTAGTCTATCTATATCTACTTATAGATTTGTTAATACATTAGACAAATTTCATAACAAGTACATACGCTTTTTAATTTAAAAGAAAAGTTTATTGTTATATACATAATGCTTTGATTTGATTGAATAGACGACGAATTCGCTCATGTAACTCATAAATTATTATATTCTGAATGACGTTATATTTAAAAGAATTACTCACGACAAATATAGTGCGATAAAATGACTATTAACGATATATATTAACAAAAAATGGACCAATAAATATATGTGCATAAAAAGAGTTTATTAAAGTAAGAAAATCAACAAGACAATTTTTCATATAATTAAAACTCGTTAGTGGGTTTAAGAACTTAAAAAGCCGTGATGAGTAGATTTGAGATTCTTTTCTTTTTTTTTAAATAGGTGGGTATACTTTTAAATTTTGTCAAAAAGACAAGTCATCAGTTACCTCACTTTGCTTGTGGTAGATTAGTTTATTGGTGCGTTGCTACCAAGTAGATTGTGAATGGCACGTGTAAACAGTAGATTTGAAGGTAAGGCGTTTAAATAATATATTTTTTTTGAATAAAGTTGATAATTCGTTTTGATGATTAACAAATTTTAATGTGTGTTGTAAAAAAATAATTGTATTTATGTCACTATGTTTTATGTTTTTAAGTTGATTTTGAAATAGGAAATTAATTGAAAACTTAAATATTGGTTTGTAATTTTTTTTTGTATTTCCATTTTAACTGATTTGACATCCAAAGACAAAGCGCTGTTTAAAGGATCACCCCTAAACAATAAATCTCGTATATGTCAAATATTTGAAAAGATCAACGGTTCTACAGGCTAGAATATTAGGCTGCAGAATCTAAGGTCCTGGGTCAGGGACAAACCAAAACTGTGGTTTAGTAGAGGCTTGACCCAACTAATGATAGGTTTTTAGCAAAATACCTAAACATCAAAAAGTACATAACTTTTGATTTTAAAGCATAACAAACCTATTTAGATTACTTTTCGTCGATTTCTCAGATACTTTTGACGGTTGTACCCTTAAAACAAGGGAAGTCTTCCTGATTCCACCAATGTCCTGAGTTTCACTCTTGGCTCGTCCATTTTTTGTGAGAACGTCTCCGTGGCACCTTGGGTAGTTCCAAGTTCCCAAATTATGAATCGAAAAGTACGTAAAGTTATCCCAGTAGACCCTGCAGCTGAACTCTTTTCAGTCGTAGTCGGGAGTATAGCTATAGATAGATCCCATGTGTTATTGCACATACATGTAGTATATAATATAATACATCCTGATTATTTGGCCAGTGACCTTTAAAATTAGTCAGGTGTACATTTCCATGAGCAAAAGCTAAGCCAAAGCAATATATTCATATATATTATTAATTAGCTTTTAGTAAGATATAATATTACAAGATAAAATGAAGGCTACCATTGCGTCAAATGCATCATAACACCCATTCTAATATTGTATGGTCACATCAGCTCATGGCGCTGGTAATATCAAGTTCCATCAAAGATATCTGGTAAGTGTGTGGTAGCCCAACCGGTCCTGAGTGTAGCCTCACCCCATACCACTTAAGTGTTTCAAAATACCAGTGTACGAGTTTAAGAAACAGTTACGTCAATTCTAACGCCCACGCGACCTGTGAACAAACGTTATGTTTTAACTTTTAACAATTCAAACGGTAACCGTGTACTTATTAATTATTTCTATCTTTGTATACAGGATGTTGAATTAGAAATAATTAAAAATGTTATTTTTAACAACATTCTCGATAATATTATACAGATATAATACATGGGTGAAAAGTTTACTTACCAGTATTTTACGTATAAAAATCAACATCTTGTAATATCCTACTGACAGGCAAATACTTTACCCCTCGAGAAATGTGTTAAAAGTGTATTCCGCCATATTGGTCTCTATAAAAAAATAGACAAAATATCTATATCAGATTAAATTAGTACCACAATTAAGAATATATACAACCTACAATCCTGGGCTCAAAACCCAGTCGATAAAAGGTTATTAGATTTTTGGATCCAAAAATCTGTTGGAAAAACTCACTTATAAGCGTTGCTCCAGCACTGGAACTCTTTCCAGTCCTGTCGATGTTGTAATCCTATCGGATTATTAGAGTAAGGAAATATAATTATTTCCTTGTGTGCTGTGTGTGTGCATGGCACACAGGTTTATCCACTACAATATGTCCTTCGTACTAGCCTGGTATCCCATGACTTAAATCGGTCAGAAGCACATCACAATCATCAGACATGATATGATTTGAGTTTATAATCCTTCTAGTGCTCGGCGCTGCCGGGAAACACGAATGCATGTATGTGGCTAATTTCAATGATATACTGCTTGTAACCAGCAACTCGAAGTGGAACAGCGTGGAGTAGCCTAAAAACTTTCTCTTCCACAGGGAAAGAAGGCTTTACCCAGTGTGACATTTATCGACTGTAACTAACTATATTGGCTGAAACATAATTATATTTCCTTTTCGTATCGTATCTGATATTATGAATGTGTAATCGTGTTTGTTTGTTAGTCCTCATGTTCATGTCCTAACTGCTCAACCGTCTTAGAAAAATATGTGATAAAAAGGACAAAAATATGTACACATTGATTATAAAAAATAGGTTTATACCTAACACATACATACGCTGTCACGCACACACATACACGATCTCCAACACGTTCACTCGACATTTAAAATAATGTAATAAAAATAAAATAAATAATTAGTAATATTCAACAATTAATTTACCAAAGTAACGCGTTGACATTAAAAAATCATTAATTAATTACAAATTTCCGATTCAAATCTCTGCACACTATTACGCTAAGCTAAGCTATACATACAAGAATGTGATAATATGAAGTATATCGTCAACTAAGGCACGAGCATGGTTCATATAAAACATATGTACATTTTGCATTTTCAATTAAATAAGTATTTTCAACGCTGATGTCTTCCGACTACTTACAGGTATTCATATGAGCTGTATTTTATGTTGGCAGCTAATTTAAGAACACGGGAAGCGAGCTAATAGCCCGCCTTTGTACCTGTCCTATTACATTCGAAATAATATCCACAAAATTAATAAATATAAAATAACAACGGTTAATTTTCTATCAATAATCATTGATATATTAACACTTTGCATAAATCTCGCGAGCGTACCTCGCTTTGTACGTAAATCATAATAATGTTTAAAATACACTCTGTATGTGGATGAATGTTGGTCGGGAATCGACGTCGGACCCGACGGTCAAAGGAGCCACCCCGCTGGGACTGAGCGCTCGCGACATGCGCCTACCAGGCGCACAGCGCGTGAGCGGTCTTTTATATCGCTCACACTGTAATAAATCGTATTTTAAAACCTCCCCCCGCCTCTACGTTCCTAGTACATCCACAGCAAGTATTTCACGTTAAATGGACCAAATAACTGTTCTGATGGCGCACGCTGGACTCTGTCCGCCGTTTTAACGATTTTTCGCTAGGAAATTTCCGTTTTCGTTGGAATTATTGTTATTGTTTTGCGGCTGCCATGCGTTATGCTCTCGTAATATCAACTTCCGCTCACATGTTTCTTGCCGGCTTTACTTAATGTACCGACCAGTCTCGAAATTTTCCTAGCGATTTTTACTTGAATTTATTTCGCTTTCCTATTTCAGAACAGTAAAGAAATCATGTTATTACACCAACACGAACCAAAATATTAAAATAATTTTCATATTTTATAGGCTACAAAAAGATTTTCGAATACTCTGGACAAGCTTAACGACCATTTCTAAAATATTCGCAGAAGACAGTACTGGTGCCACTAATGTCTAAGCAAACAAGGCCTCCGTGGTTTCTGAAGCATAGCCATGCTGGAAATGTGAAAAGCAAACACTCGTATTATCTTCACATTTCCTAATCCTGGGTTCTGTCTGAAACTTGCTCCCAACGAATCCAGAAACTCACAATCAGACCAGCATCAATAATTTTAAACGTAGAATTCGTCTATGTGTAAAATCATTATTATTAATTCAACCAGATAATCCAATTGCTAAAATCTTAATTAATAAAAAAATCTGACACGGAATTCAATGCACATTATAAGTATAATGAGTTAAACGTACTGTTAAACTCGTGTTATATATTCTGTCTTACAATAAAAAAACCATCTGCTTTCTTTGCTTGGAATCTATATCTCATAGTTAACAGACTAGAATAAAATACAGCTCAAAATTACGATTAATCTCTGACAATAGAACGCATAGACGATTAGAGGCGCGCGGCGCTACGTCACGCAGCCGCAGGTGTAAATCACGCGACTAGCGCGCCGCGTCGCGTCTGATCCATCAAGCGACCGTGAAAAACGTCGCTCGAGCGGCGACTAACGGCCGTGTCGATTGTCGCGGGTTCAAGTACCGACGGCATAAAACTGATGCAAGATTTTTAATTAACAAATTTAATTGTCAACTCTTAAACATTTCCGAACTAGTAGTTTTGATACTTTGAAAAAGTAAATTAATTAGTACCAAGTAAATTATTCATGAGCAATATAAACAAGATATATTAATCAATAAATGTGTTCATTTATGTTTTAGATTTAACTTTATTACCAACGAATATTTGAACATAAATCGTATCAAAGCTACAATTATATTAATAGTCATAACTTAAGTAATTGTATTTATAATGACTTATAACTTATCAGTGTGGGACAGTAACTGTGTATTTAGCTGCTGACGCTACAACCTGCAACAAACGCGATCGTTTCCGCGCGGACGTCTGAAAAATTCGCTTCGCGACCGCAACGTCACTCACGCTGCGGGAACGCGGAACACTCTTGCGGAGTCATGATACTCTAGTACTCGATGTAACCATTTGCATATGCTTTAACATGTAATATTTTAACTAGATTTATAATATAAGGCAGGCTTTCCTAGATATTTCGACATTAATAAATACTTTTAAAATACACTTAGCAACTTCTAAGCATTTGTAAAAATATATAATTGGAGTATAGGAGATTAACTTATCACACTTGTGACAATACATTTCAGCTTGCAACTAAATGTTTAATTTGATTCAAATAATTCAAAAGATATTAAAAACAGAGAAAGAAAGTTAAACTAAAATCCTTTCTACATTAATTTTGAAAACTATTTTCATCACGCATCATTATCATTATAAATTGATAAATTTAGTAACATTTGAACTAAAATATTAAATACAAGAATATTTGTGTACATTTTATGTATGAAAAATGTAGTAATATCTACCAACGAAGTATTATTAATAAGAGGTTCTACGATAGCTAGAAGGGCTTAAGCATTTACAACCATATTGGTGGTTAGGTATCAGGTAGTCCATTTAACTATATCATAAAAAGTTGGATCTAACATTATCACTGATCACCTATGTCCATAATCATTGGTGCTAGAAGAATAATAATTCTTCACGTACTATCAATGTGCCAGCCAGTGTCCAAGATGTTACTCATCCCCTCCCTTTTACCTAGGCTAACACTTCCTCAGACATCCTAAAAATCAGAACATAGAGTATTACTAGTTGTCCATCGAATAAATATGGTTAGGTCCGATTCGAATATCATGAACCAAACACCAGCTTAGATTCAAATTTTAAATAAGAACGATTAGAAGTAAAGGAATCTATTGTGTAGGACATATTTCGTGGTCAAATTTTTCCCAGAAGAAACACAGTAATAATCACTCGGGTCTGTTCAAATACAAATGCAAGACTACTTTAATAAGCATGTTTTAATTTTTATCAGTACCTACAATATCATAGAAGTCTTTAAATGTGGATAACAAACACTATTTGTATCCTAAAGAAACTCACTCGTGGAAAGGTGGCAGGGTGATTTATCCTTTAAATAATTAAAGTTATTGATTTCGGGATATTTACCATGTTTTTATTTTTGTTCGGTGGAGCTCGATATTTCGACATTATCTACGAATGTCTTGTTCACGGGACTGTCTTGTCTTGTCAAAATCAATAACTTTAATAATAAAAGCAACCATGTTAATTTAAAATCTATCCTTTAAATGTTCTCTGTTATGTATCTCTTTCTTTCACCGTTATGATCTGCGGTGAGTTGTGAATTTGGTCTTACAGAATAGTGCTGAATTACTTTGCTAAGCCTTCCATAAAGTCTAATGTGAATTTTCATTATTATTCCAAGTTATATGGGCTGAAAGACAAAACTGACAATTTGTAAATTTACTTAGTTTCTTTAAACGTATAAGTATTAAATTCTTGTAACTTTTAAATAGTTATTTGACAACTGATATGCAATTTAAATTTATCAAGAAATAGCTGATCAGATAAATTAGTTACTCTTCTTCAATAATCAAATAAGTTTTATTTCAAAGAAAATAAAAGAGATTAAATATGTACGCTTAACAAAGACTTTTGAGAAATTTGGACATTCCCCAAAAAAAAGCAGAAAAGAATTATCTTGTACCATCTTATTCAGATTCTGGGAACATTCTTCAATTTCAGCTTTTTGTTAGATATTGAGCAATTGATCCTTATATTTAGCTTGCCTTAAGGCAAATAGGCTATTTGATGATTAGAGGTCCCTACAGTCTGTTGCGACACTAGCTCACTGACCCTTCAAATTGGAATACATTTAACATTGCTACTTAGAATAATATTTTTATTAGAGACAATATCAAACGAACTTTTTTTACTTTATTTTGCAGAAGGCTATGAAGTTCTTAAACATTTGTCTCGATTTCTAATAATTATTCCAGACATTCCATTTCTCGTATTCAATCTTCGAAGTTTCCTTAAATGTTCCACTGTGATTTTAATAATTTATATTCGTTGTGCGTTAAAGTGACAAAATGTCGACTAAGTAAGACTTAAGTCCAAATTCTATTTTCAAACATTCCCACGCTCATTAAAAAGTTGTCATGCCATTTGAAATTAACATAATATTAACGAATCAATATTTGTTTTCGAAGAAGAACACTAAAGAATCCAAAAAAAGTTGATGAAATAGAGTCGAAAATTCTTTGTCAGGAGGCTGTCAGTTACGGCCATCGGATGCCGGGACATCGGGTTGTTTACATCGGTTTTTCCGTCCTTTTTTATCGTATGTTAATTGGGTATCGGCATCTCGTTTCATCGTACGTGACTGGACATTCAGATGCTCGCTTCGAGCCAGATAATGGCTGGTCGGTTTGACAATAACATTAGTTCGGATAGGGAGCCGCTTTGATTGGATTATTGAAAGATCGACGTCACTTGATTTATGATGGCCTGGCACTAGCCAACATAAATTCCTATTCGGTCCTGATAACATTTTCATAATTAATTAGATTGGAAAAGCTAATTTATATTTTTAATAATAATTTCTGTGCGACATTTTGGTTTGGTGAACTTTTGCCAATAAACTATTGCTGTTGTAAGTTTTATTTTCTACATAACGCTGAAGTAAATATTAAAAATATGCTTCTTTGTTTAAAAGGCAATCATACTATCAAGAACAACCTTAGTCAAGAAACTCATTGGTCCTTCTTTTTCATCATGTGTTCAGTATTTGCTTTTTGTATAGAATATTTGCTACTGTTGGCTTCGGTTTATTTCCACCATATTAATTATCCGACTTCACACGGATTAATTTAAACAAAGTTATCCCTCTAATTTTCCCCCTTAAAAGTGAAATTTGCACTTTCTTAGTGAGTTTCAACATTGTAGTTATTTCAAGTCTATCGGACTTATGGTTTCGGCTACAAATATACTGAACTATATATTTATCTACATATACTGAACTGTTTGTCTTTCCATAAATAATATTTGATATCATTTTCTTTTTTTCAGGTATTTTTTTGTATAAAATGTAGAAGTGTTATATTTGTTTACTCTTCATCAAAAACCTACCACAAGATCAAAAAATAACAGTTCATACCTGAGAAGTAAAATGAATAATAACGAAAAAAAATTGGAAATTATATTTTTTGCAAATATTGCTTTTAAACAATAACAAAAACTACAATTTCTGGACAAAAATCGTTTATTTTTTGCGTACGTTTTATGCACATAACCAAACAACAACACATTACCAAAAACAATTGAGAAGCGCCATTCATTATTTTAATTTTTTTACAAATATTTTAGGCCCAGGTTATAGATTGTATGAATAGCTATATTCTGGAATACAAAAATGGTAGCAATGACATTATACTGTGAAAATAACTAAAATACACTAGACGAGCAGTGTTAACATTAAGTTTCTTTACAATGACTGCAAATCTAAATCTTGTCGCCAATATATCTATATGTATATAAATAACATTGTATATTGTAATCCTCGATATAGTTGTATTTGATTATGGTTTTTTTTTATTTCTATATAAATGAATAGCGAAATTACCTATTGAAAAATAAAATGTATATGTAGACATACAACTGGTAAATATTAGAATATCATATTTAGTCAATAAAAAAACTTCAATCATAAGAAGACATTGAAAATATGACATATTTTAAACAGCCTTAAAAAAGGAGTAACTGCTGAGTTTCATGACGGTTCCTCTCAGTAGAATCAAAGTTCCGAACCGATCTTCCTAAATTATATTTGTTTTTAATTTTTTTGTAGATATTGTTTAGATTTTTATATCGGAAAACAGAAACAACGATCTTACATCTAGACTATAGACTACACTAACGAAAGAATCATTTTTATTTCTTATCTAATACAACTTTACCGGATAAGTATAAAATTAATGAATCTACCTACAACAGAGACTAACACAATCTTAAAGCAATGGTTGCTGTATATAGAAATTACATATATTATTTCGATACACAGATATAAGGAAGATACATTGAATATATATTAAGTAATAAGCATAATTGTTACCAAAATTTTGCCTTTTATTCTCAACACTGATTTGGAAACAAATAGCATAACTAAGCAAACATACTATCAGCCGTTTAGTTATTTGCAATTCTTACAACCAGACATACAATAGAACTCCTAAAACATCCAAGGAATCCGACGCCACCGAATCCTTAATTTAATTCAATAATTTAAATTTTTGTACATACCAAACGAATACATTCTAGATCAGGGAAGCCGGATCACGGGATAATGTACCTTATTCGAAAGCAATTATGATTATATCTAAGAAACGGGGCGTAAGTCAGAGTACTGTCAGACGAGCGGGCCGGCTTAAGTACATTTCCTTCATTTCGAAATTCCCGCTCACAATGATTGTAGCAATTTTCCGGAGCATCCGTCGTGAGAGGCCGCGGGGGCGATGGGCCAGGAGCTGGCGACGATTACAGGCCTCCAAAATGTACGCAAATACCTTCCCAAGTAAATGCCTCGATAGTTATTAAAATTGGTAACTAAAGCCTTATTATTGAAAGCCTTAAGAGTTACCAATTTTACTGTACATACTTAATTTCATCGATTCCATTTTTACAGTAGTCGTTACGGGAAATACTAAAAAGGAAACATATTCTAAGCTTCATTATGTATAGCATTTAGTAATATAAATGAATATGGAAATTAATGTCTGTATTTCTTTTATTTAACCGCGAGGAGCTTAAAATGTCAAATTTAAAATTCGAACACAACCAAGTCGCATAGGACAGCTCCAGTGGTAAGAATACCTTAACACCTACCTTAATACCACCTCCAAAGCCTCAAACCAATACTCCAAAAGGGAGAAGTCCCGCAGTAAAAAGATTTACAACATTTTACGATTTAAATATATACTTTTTTCATCATCATTAAATTCATTACTTTATATATCTAAATAAAACAATCGCAATTACTATAACATGAGTACATTGTAAGAAGATACATATTACGATGACTTTATATATTTACAATGAAATCACGCAATTGCTTCAGCTATTACGAACAAGATATTCAATATTTTGTCATCGTAAAGTGTCATGATCAGAATTAACAACCTTTGTTAACATCAAGCATTAAGTGTCTTCGTAATTCAAGATAATTTATAGAACTGACCGATTACTGTTTAATCTCTTCTAGGTAAACTGAAATAGAAAATATTAATGTAAGTATAAAACGAAGTCGCTTTCCGTCTGTACGTTTAGATCTTTTTTATTACGCAACGTATATTAATAGTATTTTCATCAATAAATAGAATGATTCAACAGGAATGTTTGTATGTATGATCATCACATAGTATAAAACAAAGTCGCTTACCGCTGTCTGTCCATATGTATGCTTAGATCTTTCAAATTACGCAACGGATTTTGATATGGTTCTTAATAGATTCGAGAGAAAGATTTTTGTATATAATACATGAACAATAAAGAAAAGTAACAATAAAAAGACCTGTATTACATTTAGTATTAGCATTGCACCCGTGCGAAGCCAGAGCGGTTTGCTAAAACCTTTATATTACAGTAGCTGAGAATTTCAATTTTAGCCCTAATAACCTCGCCGTAAAAAAATTAACAACTTTGTTTTTTAAAAAGTTATACAAAGATCATTATACCCGTGTAAAGTCGTACGGGTAGCTAGACTTTATTTAAATGTGAATCAAATATATGTATTTGGTGCCATTTCTTTTCCTCTATTAATTCAACTGGGTTAACAGACAATATGGGGGAAGGTACGTGGTCACCACCGCGTATAGACATTGGCACTTCAACAAATAAATAAGATGTCTCCGTTCCTGTAGTTACACTATCTCATACATTTACCAATTCTGAAAAAGCATAACAAATTGTTATTTGGTTGTAGAAAATGCAAGGCATCGAATATGATGGTTAAAGAGTTAATAAAATGGAAGTAGTTAGCTCTTAGACTACAGCGGGGTGGCTCGGGGGTGACGTGGGGGCGCGGGGGCGCAGTGACGTCGCTCAGCGTGTGAAAATTACATTCCAGAAGCGCCTCGCATATCTATCACTTGCAAATTTAACTTTAGTTTCTGAACGGTGTTTGTGTGCGTTGTCTATTATACACAATGCTATGTGTGTGTACGTATCACTATTATAAATCTTTATTTATTTGGCTCATGTTAATTACATACACGAGTACATAACGAATTGAATACGAGGATTTTCCTCGAAATATCATTGCGGATTGTTCTTAGAATTTCTTCAGAAATATATATAATGTACGTACATATATAACATGAAAACAATACAAACCTATTACATTTATTATCATTTGTTTTTTTTTTAATGTACTTTATTGATTTTCTGAGTATAAATTCTTTTCCAGGTATAAATGTTAAAGCTTTCAATTAATATATGATTATCGGACGAGTGCTGGTGTCTCACGAAAAGGTGGCATATCGTGCACCCAAAGATGTTGACTATTTTCAAATATTAACTATTTTGCTAATCATGAAAACTAAAATTTTGTCCCTTGTGCCTGCAATGACTGGTTGCTGCTGGCTTACTGTTTTGCGGTCGAATATCTGATGAGTGAGGGAACCCAGGTCAATTCTCTCACTCATCAGATAATATCAAACCCTACCACGAAATAGGTCACTGTACAATTGAAGTACCAACTTGTGAAACGCCCATCAATGGACTTAGGGACCATCTTTTGAAGTTTTAAAGTTCCAACACACTGTTCTAACACTTATTGGTTGGATATACATGTAGCATATCCATATATATATAGCAGGTATATGTATGTAACAGACTTTCATGCGATATATGGATTTCCTCACTTTGTGTGATTTCTCACCATTGAGTACGAAATAAATTATAAAACGGAATTAACCACATGAAAAATCGGTATTGTTTACCCGGCTATGAACTCGTTATCTTCAGTTAAAAATGTGTTATAACCACTCCGCTTTCTCGACTCCCTTCTTTTTATTCATTCTCCTCATTCATCTCATTTATATTTTCGTAATTATTTTATTGCAAAGAGTATAGCGTTGAACATCTGCTGATACACTTTTACGAAGCAGTTTAGTAAATCTATAAATTACCGACTGTACGTATATACGTAGTAAGTGTTAATATTATAAATAGACGGTCACACACTGGCTTGTCTCTTTCTTTCATCAGGAATCAATTATTCAAAAGAAAAAGACATAACATCCTGTAACAATACCACTGATATACAAAGCTTATTAGTAGAGATTAATATGGTACAATTAATTGCAATTTTTTTTTTTGTTTTTATGAAAATTTTCGTACAGGTTGTATGTTTGCAAAAACAAAAACAATACATGCTTCTAAAGATCTCCAGAATTAAATCCAGATCTACCTCAAAAGTGAAACCTTAGCCATACTTTTCTTTCACTTTCATTTTCATACAAAACTATTTTTGTTTAAGCCCTTTTAATACACAATGAATATTACCACTAGGTCCACTAGGTAAAATTCAATATTTGAGTAACTATTCAGTTAACCAGATGTTAAAAGAAATAATACCAGTGTAACTAGTTGAATATTAACGAATTTGTTTACAGTAAACACAAGTATTTCAATATGAAGTAAAATTCATTTACATTGTATTAATTCTCAAAAATTTACAACCAATTCGAAAAGAAAACACAAATGTGAAAAGTACTAGAGAAAAAACAATTGTTCACAATTTACAAAATGGTTAACATACATTTCATTGAATACGACCTACGCGCCATTTTAATCGTAAGATGTATTAACGTCAAAAATAAAACAATCTCAATATATCCTGTAACGACTAAGACCAGATGTTCCTTAACATTTTATTTTTCATCTGTATATTTTGATGACATGAGCCCTTATTGGGTCACGTGGTCGAAGATTATTGAAAAAGTATAATTTGATGCGTGTATGACCAATGTCACTTTCGACATTTCACGATCGTGTGCTGTAATGAGTTGTGAGTTTATTTATACAGAATAGTTCTACTAAAAGTTTCACGCGCTTAGTATATTTAAAAAGATACCATTTGATTGATATTTGTCAAAATAAAAATTATGAAGTATTTCCGAGTAAACCATTTAAACCATCTATTTTGCTACACACATACATTACATAGATTATACGGAAAAAAAATTAAATTTAAAGAACACAGTGTAGGTAGCAAGGGGTTCATCTCAGTATAAGCTGTGCTAATGCACAACACTGATTTTCAGATGGCCCCTGACTATTAGGTAAACATAAACACATGCGCGCACAAATGAGTAGGCTTTGAATTGTCTTGTTATAGTATAAAGACTGTCAAGTATAAGTTGGCGTTCCTATGGCAGCACCTGCAACACCCTTTGTTATGCCACTTTTTTGTTTATTTTACCAATATCTCCCTAAAAAATAATTCTCTACGTCTCATTTTTAATAGATTTTGGGTAAGCTTTCTTAATAAGGGAAAATAAAACAATACGTTTAATAAAACGTAAAACTACTACCGATTCTCTATGAAGATTCTACTAAGAAAAACCGGCAATAAATTCAGTAGATAATCTTTACCAACATTTAAAATCTAGCTGTCAATCAAATAACTAAAAACGTAAACCAATTTTACACGTTGAAGTGACGATTAAAAAGTACTAAAAATATTAGCGTTCTATTAATAATTAAAGACAATTGTTTTTTTAGTACTAAATATAACAATTTAATGTACAATATTAAATACAATGAGATATGTTTGTACTAATACACTTTGTTATCAACACAAGCTTGTGTTGTTCCAGCTCGTATTTTTAATGAACGAAAGCTTATAAGCTTTCTCAATATTTATTGAGCTTTGGATGTAAAAAGATAAACTCATTCAAACATAGAAGGCTTCACAAAACGTGCTTTATTAAATTTATTATGATAGAACTCTACTTGATATTCGTAAAGTATTTTTATGATATTTGAGCCTGTACGACATATCTTTAACCAATAATAAGTAATTTCTTCTAGTCACGTCAATAGTTCAAATTTAAAGAGGACGAAACTGCAAAGTGCTACGACTTATAAGATTATATTATATACTAAAACCATTTAAGAAACACGCTGCATCATTCAACATCAACAAGAAAAATAAACAATAAATTAAACGTATTACTTTCATCATATTTAATTGGGTAATTGCCGATTTTGTTAAGGGTTTTCTAAAATTACTTAATAATTGACAAATAAGTCAATATTTATACTCACTGAACTTAATGTTTTTAATTCCTATGTTAATAAAAAGTCAACATTGTAAAAACGGTAATAATAAAAAGATATATTCTGGTATAACTGACATATACATGTGATAAGTAATTATTCCGATAGGTTAAAATAAAATCATCGTCTCATTTAACGATCGAAATATTCTTTATTAAAGGAGGCTCATAAAAGCATTTGAATCGTTATGTTAATAAATAATAATAAATATAAATATAATATTGGACAACATCACATACATTACTCTGATCCCAGTGTAACTAAAGCACTTGTGTAATGAAAAAAAATGAAGTAACGACGGTACCACAAACACCCAGACCCAAGACAACATAACAAACTGATGGTAATCTACATCGACTCGGCCGGGAATCGAACCTGGAACCTCGGAGTGGCGTACCCATGAAAACCGGTGTACACACCACTAGACCACGGAGATCATCAAAACACAGAGGTTACAGAGATGTAGAGTATAACTACCAGTTCGGAAAGTATGTTCCGATAAGAACCGGCAAGAAGCTCAGTAGTTACACTTTACCATCTATAGTTACTAATATATTTCTTTATATTAAGGCACTTTCTTTAAAGTCGTTTTCGATATTTCAAAACGTGTTAAACTTCTTACAGACAACGGCGTCAATTTATTTATATTGGTCACGTTGAATGCAAAATATGTCCGCAGATATATTGCTATGCTTCCGGTTTGTTTAAGTGAGGCAAACTCTCTGCGGTACGCGATCGCCTTCGCTTAGAAATACCGCTATAGGAAACATAAACCGCCTGTTATATACGATATAATGGATAATTAATTAATACATTTAATTTAATAATGCGTATTAATAATACATTTTAATAGATTTCAAAGAAGTAATATTTAATAAACATCATTAATAATTAGATAGATATATACATAGGAGAAATGTTAAATATTCTTTTCACCGCCAATGCGCCACCAGGCTTGGTAGCTACGATGTTATGTTCCTTGTGCCTGTAGTTACTCTGACACATTAGTTAAGTGCGTTACTATCAAGTAAATTGTGAATTGCAAATAAAACCAGTAAATATGAAGCTAATGAGTTGAAATTAATGTAATATTGTTGAATCAAGTTGATAGTTTGAGGACTAACGTGTTTTAATGTGTGTTGTAAAATTAAATGTATTTATGTCAGTGTATTTCATAGTAAAAACAACTAGTTTTGAATTAGGAAAGTAATTGAAAATATAAAGTATAACTGATTGGTTATCAATATATGGTATGGGTTGTGTGTACCTAGATGGGCTGGCACGAAATCAAGTATTTTTTTTTCTTACTGTCTTCATGATCCGAGCTCTACAATTAACAATCTCTACAAAATCTATTTATACTAGAAACTTGTTTACTAAACTATTTTTTGATTTGATATTTTTTAGTTAAAGTAGAGAGGACTCACTATAAGCCAGCTTCTCGGTCAGGCATTATAATACATGAAATTTAAATTGTCGCATTTGTTTTATTAATTACTTCCTTTCATTCTGATAATATTAACCACGTGGTCAAACATCTTTCACGTCCGTATTACACTAGGTCACTTGATTTTAAAACCGCAGTATAGCTGGCGAATGCGTATCTAACCTGAAAGATGTAAGTAAGTGAAGTCAAGTGTAGTACTGATTTAAAGTTGGAATTAGGATAATCTTCGAAAAAAACCATTATAATTGAAGAAAGTTGTCACATTATTAAAGTTAAAATGAATTTAATTTATAATTTACCCAAACAATTTGCAACATATTTTCATTATTTAATGATTCTAGAGTCTATATCACTAAATAAATAAATAAAACCAATGTTTCGATATTTTTATAAGATTTATTTCGTGTTTAATGACCGATTGCGCGGCGGCCATCTTAACGGACCTGATGACCGCCTTAGGCACTATCCGCAAACACAAGTACAGCTTCTATTCCCTCACTTTCAAAATACGGTGGATTGGCAATTTGATTGGCAATTGGAAAGAGACAGCAGTAGCATTGATCACTTTGATAAAATCAATGATATTCATTGTGTGTGCTGTACGCAAAATCAATAAATCCTCTTTGCTAAGGTATCCGTTTCTGTAATAAAACTTCGCAGACATTTTTAACTTTGCCGTTTCACATATTCAATACAAGATTATATATATGATAAAAAAAGCGTGAAGCTAATACTTGTTGACTTCCAGGCAGGATATATAACATACATATATAATTAATATTTAACTCGTAATTTTTGATATCTTGAAGAAGATTACTCTTACCGGTTATTCTCGGTTGAATCTACTTTCCGAAATGGTAGCTTATTAATATAGTTGTTAAATGACGATTCAAAAGTGCTTACAGAAGCCTACTTAAATAAAGTTTATTTTAATTTTAAGTCCAAGCTTGACAAATGACTTTGCAAGGTACGTGTCAGCAAAGCCATCGTGAAATCTCCCGATCACTACTGTCTGAATTGCTTTTTTATATATTTGTATATTGTAATTCCAATGCATTTATTTTTTAATAAGATTTTCATTCACTATCTCTTATTAATAATATATATTCTTTAGTAAATTCATGAGTAAGATGTAGATTGTAGACACATAAATTTATAAAACTTCTACAAAATTTAATGAAGAATAGGTCATTATAATACTTTAGAAACGTGACATGTAGCGACATCTATCGTCTAATAGCTGAACTTAGTATGTGAAAACGGTGACTACAATCCAGAAGACCTCGAATTATTTTATAAAACTTATATTATTTATTATAAATAAATTTTAATTATTTTATGTTAGTGATTTTAAATTTTAATAAAATAAAATTTGATATTAATTTTATTTTACCCAATATTAATTCATCAACTTGTCAATAAATTTGAATTACATACCGCCGTTCTGACTGAAATGAATCTCCTTGCTGGATATCAAAATCACGAGACAAACTGCATCCCTTATAAATTTATCCGACGGTTAATTATTATTAATGGAACAAAATGACACACAACTCTGAATAATTTTGCTTTCGGCATATTAACTTAAGACCGTTGCCTAATTAAGGATGACATTTTTATTTTATTTTTAATCTTCCAACTTTGTTTTGAAACATGCGACAACGAATTTTGCTGTTTTTAGATTTATTTTATTATAGTATCATTATTTTATTACTTCTTTTAATACATTAAATATCGTAAACATTTTTGTCGTGTATTATAATTATAATGTATTCTTTAAATAATAATTTAACTTAAAATAATTACTTGTCTTTTAAGACGATAGCAATTATTTGAATACAATAGAATTTAAACATGAAACATATGAAATGTTACGGCTATTAACTGCATTATTTTGTAAACTATTGACGTTACACAATAATATTAATACTTAACCTACATTTTTACATTTTGTATTTTCCCTTGTCTTGTCTTTTCATATATTTTTTGCACAATTAATGAGCGTTCGATATTCATAAATAAATACTTCGACAACACTCAATTTATTTAATAATTTACATCTGTGTTATAATATTAAAAAAATCAAAGTTTTTTTTTTTAAATAAGCAAGGCTTGACATTAGCACTACAATAATGGTATTCGATCCTTTTAACGCCAATACGTCATCAAATTTACTGACTAAAATTTTATATCTTTTATGCCTCTTACACTGGCTCACTCAAACACTTCGAAACAGAACACAACAATATTAAGTATTGCT
Source organism: Vanessa cardui (assembly GCF_905220365.1). Lineage (NCBI taxonomy): Eukaryota > Metazoa > Arthropoda > Insecta > Lepidoptera > Nymphalidae > Vanessa > Vanessa cardui. The sequence continues at coordinate 1,083,765 of NC_061142.1, read as the reverse complement.
GTTTGTAATTCTTTTCCTTTGTAACTATGTTTAAAAAAACATCCTCATTTTGATAAATGCATTTTAAGTTAAATTATTTCAAATGATGAATGATTTAATACGAAGCGAACTACAGTCTAACTTATAATGCCTGAATGTTATTGTAAACAAAAGGTGCGTTGATGGTATTAGACCAGGTACGGTCTAATGAAAGTTATATAGTTGATATATCATTCATTCAAAAGTACATATTTACAGTAGGTACGAACAAAAATACATTAACTTTAGTTCTTTAGAAAAATAAAAACTTTCAGATAAATTTCATACAATTTTAATAACAACTAAACTGGCAAATATTTCGATATCTTCAATTAATTAAAAAATGGGTTTGGTGTGATAATATAAATTGTTAAAAATAAATTTGATTTACTCGAGCGTCAGTTGATTCCTAAAAACTTACATAATTTTGTTTCTATGCACACTATTTTTACTCCATAAAGACTAAAACAAATTCATAATAATATAGAGAAGCCATAGCCGTAGCTATAGTATAATCGATGGGGCAAAGTACACAGATCTTAAAAAGCACATCGGAACAGGCAAGCAACAAGACCGCACTAAATACCGAGATAGCGGCGGATCAAACGCACGCCTCATTGTACATTGTACGCTAATGCGCCATTCAGACGGATGGACGGACATTGTCGCTATACGCAGCATATAGCCTTCACAATATATACCTCATGACTTACATTAAAACCGACTAACCAAGGTTTTTCCATATACGTATAATATACCAGGCTATTGTGATAAGGCTGGGTTACTCCACCATCATATGACTATTTATAGTAAGTTATATATGGCTCGCGACTGCAAACGGATTACTTTATATGAACAAAATGTATTAAACAATGTTGGTAGGACTTTGTCAAAATCAAAATCAAGATATACTTTTATTCAAATAGGCTTTTATCCCACAAAAACATTTAAAAAGTCTCTCGATGCAGTCTTTCCATCGTAAAAATTTTTGAGATCTCATAGAACCCAAGTCCTCTTCAAAATATTTTGTAGTTGTAAATCAACATTTAGTAATTGTATCAATAGTTCTCTTTGTTATAATTATAGTGACTTGGCAATGGCATTTAACATCGGTAAGTGTTCTTACCGAGAAGAACTGGCAAGAAACTCAGTAGTTATTCTTTTTCAACATTTAAAAGTACAAAGTTATGTTTGTTCAATACAAATATCTGTGTATATAATATATCCTGCCTGGAATTCAAGAAGTATTATCTCCACTTATTATCAGCCATCATCATACAACCCATCTGGGTTTTCACCACCTATGCACCACATTATGCCAACAAACAGCAATATTTAGCTTGAACGGTGGGTGAGCCAGTTTAACTACAGACATAGTATGTATTCTCTTAGTTCATAGTATGTATTTACATCATATAACAAGCAGAGTGGTCACATCAATCGTCATTTTAAAATTAAAAAAAAAAAACAAAAACAAAAACCTTAGAACACAATTTTTTTTAGTGATGCGACAATTTTTAATCGCTGTCATCCCATAGACAAATCATTTTTAATAAGCTTTAAAAAAAATGTTGTAGCCAAAATCTTATTTAAACATATCCTAATTATTATGAATAAAATTTAGTTGTGGCAAGAAAAAATATTTAGGATATTAGAAAAGGTTAATCCCCAAACATAGTCAGACGATTAGATCGATATAATTGTTCAAGAAATACACTTCTGAATATCATAAAACGTTTATTCCAACATCCATCTCCATGTCTTGAACCGATCGTGTACCCTTCACGACCAGCTGAGGCGATGAGTGAATACATGTCAAAGAAATACCTACAAGTTTAAAATTTTATAACACACGAAGGTTAAGCTCCTCACACACATGGTAACCTTTGCCCTTCGAGGTCAAAGACATAACGTTTGATAACGATCTGTATCTATTATTAAATGTTCATTTATGAAGAAGAGATTATACTAATTTTATATAAGATCAATTTAAATTTGCACTTAAACGATGTTTCCTTATTTTTATTTAGAATGACCGAATGACAAGCATTTTTTTTTATTTATACGAAAAGAACGAACATATTCAGCCTATGTTATTAAATTACTAAATAGTTTTTAAGATTTGATTAAAATCACTCCATCGTTGTAACAATTACTTTCAATTAATTCAAAATCCTTAACTGAAAACTGATAAACGCAGCTCTATTAGCAGGTTTTATATTTTTTACAAACAATATACCGTATACAGCATTGGTGTTATTAAAATTGACATTTGATAAATAGTAGCAACAAACGAACTTTAAAATATAACGTTGATGAAAATATAAATTGCATATTTCAGACAAAAAGTAATTTAAAATACTAATAAGTTATGAATGTAAAACGATTATTATCGCCTTTGGCTAAATTTAAAAACTAAATGCCTTATTATGAACCGCCCGCGGTGATCATATGGTTAATTATAGCCGCCATTTTGGGCTCAAAAACATGGCGAAGAAATTTACGTTTACAAATAATTTTGCTTAAATCGAATAAAATATTCATTCGATTTATTTTTAAATAATAAATAAAAATATATGTGTGTTAATATTGTGACTATAAACATTGTTCAGCTTAAAGAATACATCTTCAATTTACACGTTTTTAATTGTTAAGGTAACACCCATTTTAACTAAAATCAGATGATACCACATAGAATGACTGATTACTTTTATTAAGAAATAACTTAACTTCTGACAGTTCGCATTAATGTTCCATTAGGCTATACTTTTTTAAAAAAACAAGAACGAAAGTTCATTTTAATTACTAAAACGATGTAAGTTCATCGACCTCAAGAACAAAAGCCTTCCGCGACCCGTCGAACCCTCGCGCGATCGTGATAGCCTATGTAACTCATTATATCCGATTTAATTTTATATTTCCCAGCGTCCATTAGGCCTCCATTCACAATCAGGCATCAAGACAGCTCGCCCGTGCCCACGAAAAAAAAAAACAAAACGCGCGCCCGCTTACGTTACACATAGACTTAGCGTGGTCTAAGACATCTGTCAATAAACTTGAAAAATAATATACAATTGATCATCTAAGATAAGATTACGTATGTGTTTTCTAGAAATAAACATACAACTCTCTTTTGTTTTTTAAAAATCGAACTCGTTCAAAATTGTCTTTTTAATTTATATTCTATATTCGTGTATCTCTTTTCGCCTGTCATATATCTTAACTTTACATATTTCGAAGTCGTTACACGTCTATGTGATAACTTGTCTATGGTCAAGGTCATTCTGTCCTTTTCTAACCTACTGTCAGTCATGCGTTGTCTCTCTCGAGAGGCTATAATAAAACATAATTGCTTTTAAATGGATAGGATTGGCGATTGAGAATAATAACCAAGAAGCAATTTGCCGTCGGAGGAGCGTACCTCATTTATTAAGGGTGGTTCTCAAAAATAACTCTATGAATATTTAATACCTAGTACCATACAGAATATATGACTTTATTTTTTTATGGAAACACAAAACATGTTATTTCTGTACTGGTATTACGCACTACGCTTTCGTTTGCTTAACATAAAATTTGATTTAAAATAATCAAAAGCACAGACATAACAAAATATTATTTATAAAACCTGTAAGAAATGAAGAAATGTCACTTTTTAACGAATGTGACACCTTGACATCCAATTAATTTAAAAACTTATAAAATATGTAAAAAAAAAATACAGAAATTTGAAAAAGTGTTCGTAAAAAAAATATCTCAGTTAATTTTGAAATTAACGTTAATTTTTCTCGTATATATTGTTTGTTTACATTTTTAAATGTTAACATCTCGACCTGATATAACATATTATAAAAACAAATCTTCACAATTATTTATTGATTCCTCATATAATAAATCCTTGGCCTTAGAGCTTAGCCATCACGCTACTTCATTGCGGATTGATCTATATACATGAGAGCCGAGATGGCCCAGTGGTTAGAATGCATCTTAACAGATGATTGCAGATTCAAATCTAGGCAAGGACCATTGAATATTCATGTGCTTAATTTGTATTTATAATTAGCTCGTGCTTGGCGGTGAAGGAAAACATCGTGAGGAAACCTGAATGTATCTAACTGTTTTCATAGAAATTCTGCCACACACTTGTACTAAACCAACCCTCATTGGAACAGCGTGGTGGAACATGTTACAACGTTCTCCTCAAAGGGAGAGGAGGCCTTAGTCCAGCAGTGGGAAATTTGCAGGCTCTTGTTGTTGTTGTTATTGTTGTTGTATATACATGTAACAGAATGAAATACAACACTACACCTCACGATGCTCACCTTGCACGAACTCATTCAATTCAAATAATCGTGAGGAAACCTGCATGTATCTTATTTCATTGAAATTCTGCCACATTTGCATTCCACCAACCCACATTGGAACAGCGTGGTGGAATATGTTTCAAACCATCTGTCAGCTGTCTGCCAGTGAATATTCCGTGAAAATCAGTCAAACAGACATACAAATAAATATTGTGAAAATGTTATTTAGCTATATTTACCTTGTATATATACAAATTCATTTAGTAAAAAGCGATTATTTTAATATTACAAACAGACGCTCCAATTTTATTATATATATAGAGTATAGATTACAAAGGTTTTAGTTGTTTGCAAGGACATAATCTGGAAAAACTTATATTAAATTACCATTTTAATATCTAATAACAAAATTCGTATTAAAGCTGTGCAAACCCACCTGAGTAGGTACCACACCCTCATATATGTATACCACGGCCAAAGAGTAATTAGTAATATTGCGTTCGGTTAAATGAACATAACATCTTAGTCCCCAAGTCCTCAAGTGAAGATTTGCTGCGATTGGGCTTTTGACAGTTACTCAATGGCATTCATTCTTAGTGGACACTTTTGGGCAAGTGCCCAAGGCCCCACAACCGATAAATATATCAAATAAAAAGATCAGCATTTTTTTCAAAATTAATATTTTCACTTTTACGGTACATCCAGAATCTACAAAGATAGTAATAAATCAGTAGGGCAGTATAACAAAGCATTATTTGTTCGCAAATTGAAGAACAATGAACATTTCTTTGTCTGTTCCAACAAAATAGTATCTTATCATTATATATTTTACTATCCTAATACGCTCAGGGCCTCCAATAGGTTAAAGATGCCCCTGGTCAATGGAGAAAATTTGGTAAGTAACTCAAATACAACCCACTCCAAAGCGAGTTTGTGATTGCAGATATTACTCATTAAGCACATGACAATACTTGCTTACATTTGAACTCGCAAACATAAATTCGGATTCACCTGTTATAACCACTGCGCTATCGTAACTGATTCCAATTGGAGTCGTGAATGTTGCTGTTAGTAAATAAAACTCATATTTAATAATATTATAGATTTATATAAAACCGAGTTGTTACACACCCGCTGCGTATGATGTAAATTAATACTGTATAAATGACTAGCTAATGCCATATACAGTGCCTTTCATCTTTTTTCATTCTAGGGTAAACTATAAAAATAGAACCATTTAAATAAGTACCAGAAAGAAGAACAATATAATATAAAATTTCAAAACGTGTCTTCTCTTATCAATTATCAATCAGTATTTAACGGAAATCGCAGATACTACATCACACATGGATGTTTGTGTTTTATAAATTTCACGCGAGTAAAGCTGCAAGTTCAGTTAGTCAATAATAAAATAATGCTAGCGAAGTAGAGATATAATCTTTCATCCAAAGCAAAATGAATACAAAATAAATTGTTGTTCATTAAATAATAAAACGCTCCGCTTTTGGTAATCAATTAATAGCTAAGCCTTGTGTTGCCATAAAACAAAAAAAAAGATTTAAAAATTAATCCCTCGAACAACGCACAGGCCTCACTCAATCAGAAATGCGCCGATCAAAATGCAAAGTTACTTTTTATCCGTTTTGCGGACGAGCCACCATAACCCGCTACAAATTGCACATCGGTTTTATTTTTAATTGCTATGGACGAGCCACCGTCTTCGCCAGGGGCCTCTTGACCCTTCTATTTTTGAATTATTGCGCGCAGACACGTGATTGGCCGGTGTGGAAGCGTTAACGTTCACTACCCGGTATTTTATTAGCATACGTTTAAGCGGGGTGGAGATAAGATCTGTTATAAAATACCTAATTGCAGCAGAGCTGTCTCGCTAAATACCTTAGCCTGTCTTTCTTATTCAAAACGGCTAACAAAACATTCGCCTCAATAGATACTATCTACACACTTTACGATAAAAAAAACAAAAGGTCACGCGCGTTTGTGTATCTTTATATAAATAAAGATACTTTGTATTTACAAACTCAGTGATCTTTTATTTTCAATTAAAGAGACGTAACCTGTTGTAGAGTAATATAAACAGAATAATAGAGGTAATATTCTGACAGTAGTTACAATAACAGATGGGCCGATAATCGTTAATACATTCTGTTAATATGCTTGGCCCTTTGCCTTATTCTGCCTTTCTTTAATTAGTTTGGTTTCATGCTTATTTACGTTTTATAATTATATAAGTGTATTAAATTCGATGCAAAAATATCTTTGTAGTTATTTTATAATTAGTTGTCATGAGCCTGATATTTTTTTATTATATAGATTATCTGACAAGTAAATGGGCCACCTGATGGCAAACAATCACCACCACCCACAGAATATTAACAGTATAGGTCACCAGAGGGCCACCAACCTTGAAAACTTTTTTTTTATGGAATAGGTTGGCGGACGAGCATATGGACCACCTGATGGTAAGTGGTCACCATCACCCATAGACAATGATGCTGTAAAAATATCAACTATTCTTTACATCATCAATGTGCCACCAACCTACTAAGATGTTATGTCCCTTGTGCCTGTAGTTACACTGGCTCACTCACCCTTCAAACCGGAACACAACAATACTAAGTACTGTTATTTGGCGGTAGAATATCTGATGAGTGGGTGGTACTTATCCAGATGGGCTAGCACAAAGCCCTACCACCAAGTAACAAGAACTAAGATATTATGCCCCTTGTGCCTCCAGTGCACTGGAGCACACAACGATACTGAGTCCTGTTGTTTCATGATAGAATATCTAATTAGTGGGTGGTACGACGACCAGACGAGCATAAAGACCTTCCAGAAAGTAAATCTGCGACATATGAGGAACCATACGACGACCTTTCTTAAAGCCCGGCAACGCACCTGCAATGCCCCCTGGTGTTGCAGATGTCCATGGGCGGTGGAAGTCACTTTCCATCAGGTGAGTATCCTGCTGGTTTGCCACCTATGCCATAAAAAAAATGAACCTAGAATTGATGATGATCCTATTGAATATTCTCTCAGCTTTGACTTATTACTTCTGCTTTTCCTCACCTCCTGGTCAACAAGGTTTCCTGTGAGGTCTTTTTACAAGCCCATTAAGGTAGCTATCACATACGCATCAGATATGTACTACTGCCAAACCGCATTAGTATTATTGTGTTCCGGTTTAAATGAAGGGTGAGCCAGTCTGTAGCACAAGGGACATAACACCTTAGTAACCAAGATTTGTGGCACGATGTATTTCTTACTGCGCCAATGTCTATAGAAAGCGTTGACCACATACTGGTAGCACATTGAACTTCCATCCGTAGATTTAAAATTTTCACTTTCAAATTTAGATGTAGATATCGTTATACTTATTTTTATATGCACAAATATACTCTTATGTATGTATATTGGATAATCCCTTTTAAAAATTTGTGCACCTATGCCTTTAATAGACCATTTCCTCTGCCCCGAGGTTGCCTGGAAGAGATCGCTCTTCAGCGATAAAGCCACCTTTTGTGCCATGCTTTATTTTGTTATATTTATTTCCTGTGTGTTATACTTATCTTGGTGTACAATAAATAATATATTATTATTATTATTACTTAATATTATACATTGTTATAATATAATAAACCTCTTTATTCTACATATTGTAATGATTTTTAAAAGCGTGTTAGATGTATTGACGAAATTAAATAACGCAATAACGAGATAAAACAGTGAAAAATAAATAACTGCTTCATACTAATTGTAAAAAAACATATTACTTTAACGATAGGTAAGTTTGAGAAAGGCGAACAAACAGATCTACATGCAACATAAGCCACTTCTAATAGGTACCTACCGTCAACCACGAAATCAAAGGTATAACGTTATACCTGTAATTACTCTGAGTCCCTTACCTATCAAACCGCAGTACAACATACGAAGCTTCTAACGCTTCCGTTTGCTACATATATGATTCAATATAATCCCTCTAACCGACTTTCGGCTATAATGGTTAAGCGCAACAAAGCACTACCTAACCATTTATCCAGTTGATATTATAATATATAAATTTATTCAAAATAACTACAGGTGCACTCTCATCCGATTGGAAATAATCATAGAAACATCAAACGCACAGTTTCAAATTAAATAAATTTATTAAATATACTACCAAAACGGCACCGCAGTAACTCGTAATACTACTAATTTTCTAACTACAAAATACTAATCTTAGATGTATAAAAATAATAAATTTTAGGCTCAAAAAAAAGGAAGGAGTTCTATTCGAACCCTGGACCTCATGCTCATACTCACTAGCTTTATTGTTACACGGTACACCTAATTTTTCCAACTTTATGAATTATTAAAAAAAAGTTAAAAATGCATATTACCTAAATTGCTTAATCGTGGCAAAAATATGATGAAAAAAATGTATTGATAATTTCATATTTATTTCTATTAGTGTAGGTATAATGTAATGTAATATATGTATAAATGATTTACCTTCAATAATAGAAAAGTACTTTTACTTTATAAAACTAATGCAGTTTTTGTAGTCTAATAAAATGAAGCGGATATTATGTTATTAAAACTGTCAAGTATCAATTTCCTAACGATTGTAAATTAACGAAGTAGCGTTTCGGAACGTAACGAGGAAATGTCAAAATAAAGAATGACATAATCACGAGAACGTAAGGCGCGCAGACTGTTTTTTTAATCATTAAACGTGAAAACGTAACATAAACTAGCCGTGAACTGTGTTTAAAGTAAACTTTTAATACAAAACATAAACATGTCGTACGCTATGATTCGACATTTACGCCGAACAGCAATATTATCACAACAAATAAGGGTTGAGAGTACCATGACCAACCTAACCCAGGAGGATTTTGTATTTCGACCTCCAATGGCCCAGTGGAGCAAAATTATCAGAGAAGCTGAGAAAATAGTTGGATATCCGACATCATTTATGAACTTGAGATGGCTATTGAGTGATGAATTCGCCAATTTAGCCATGCACTTACGTAAAATTGTAAGTAATTTATTATCATGATCTATCTTATTATTATCTAATTGGACTGCTAAACTGCAAATGTAACACGAGAAATAGTTCACGCACGTGTTTGAATGTTATTGCAAGACTTTTCATTATACATTTCACATTAATTATTAATAATCTACAAATATATTAGCTGAAATTAGTGTTAATAATAATATATATAATTTAATAATGATTATATATCTACTATATTTTTTAAATACTGTTTATATAATATAATAAAAAATAAGGCCTTTTAAATACAATTTATATGAAATATTATGCAACCTTTTGTCAAGGTTATTTCCTCTTGCAGATCAAGGTTTTTTTACTAAAAAGTAAATGTTATGAACAAGGTTCAAGACTGCTTTTTTTCAAGGTGTTTGAATATGTTTATGTATATTTTTGTATAATCTTAACTAATTATGTATATTATTTTAGGTAGGCAGCAACCATCCAATCATGAAAACAGCTAAAACTGTACTGTACAATGAACAGAATAATTTACAACCATGGGGCCTCATCATACTACTACTCTCTAAAGCCATCATCCCCTCCACACACACAATACAAACCACCACACTTATAGAACACCAACGAATGCTGGCCGAGTTAACAGAGATGATTCGCACAGGCCACTACATACACAGAGGCTTATTAAACATACCTGTTGAAGAGCAAGACCAGAAGAGAGATACATCAATGTTTGCCAATAAAATTGCCATATTAATTGGTGATTACTTGCTCGTTACAGCTAATGGTATGCTAGCTCGCTTGAGAAATCAAGACTTGTCTTATTTAATATCTACAGCGTTACGAGACATCAGCGAAGGAGAGTTCTTTGGGCCGAGAGATAGTCAGAATATGCCCCTACCTGGTGAACCAGTGAACAAAAATGTAGATAACTTTAAAATTAACTGTGACACAATACCTTTGAGTGTAACAGACATACTTGGCTCGCCAATATCAGAGTGGACGCTGCGGAATATGTACAATGGAGGATCATTATTCGGTCGAGGTTGTGAAGGTGCTGTGTTATTAGCAGGGAAAAATGTCGCAGAACAGAAAAAAGCTTATTTATTCGGCTGCCATTTATGTCTAGCGTGGCAAGCCGCTAGTGAAATTTCAAAATTTACCCCTGAAAACCAAGAACCATTTTCCTTAGTTAGTGCGCCTGTTTTATTTGCATTGAACGAAACCCCAGAACTATATGAGAGTTTAAAAAATGTTAAAAATGTAACAAGTATAGACTTTAATGATTTGAAAGCAAAAGTATCAAAAACAAATGCAATTGAAAAAACTAAACGTCTTTACACTGAAAATGCTGATAAGGCAAAAAGCTATATTGAAATGTTTGGTGATAATGAGTCTGTAAACACTATCAAGAGATTAATAAACACAATATAGTAAATATTTGTTGTAGCAATAAGTGTGTTTTTCAAAACCGAGTATAAATAACATGAAAGTTATTTAATGCAGAGATTTAAATTAATATAGTAGGAAATTTTATATCAAAGATATAAGCTAGGCATAAATACAAATGTCTAAAGGGTTTTAACATTCTGCTAAAAAAAAAATGTTACATACTTTTTTATCTGTGGCACCACAATGTTAATTTTTTGTACATACAGTTCTGTAATAACGATAAATATGACTGAGTTGTTATTTTCTGATTTGTTAATGAGATAATCAAATATTATATCACAGTTATAATATAGCTGAAAAGTGAAATTTTGGTAAAGGATATCTTTTTTATAACTTCTGTTATGTAAACATGCACAATTTTGCATATTTTCTGTATAAATTACTTCACAAAGTGTCTTGGAAAATATTTTATTGTTTTTTTTATTTTAGTATATGATGTTTGTAGTAGTTTGGGGATAAACAATTAATTGTGCTAATTTTCTACATTTTTATAATAGATTTAGATGTGATAATCGTGCATTTCTTGTAATTTACCCAAAGGTTTTATATATCTATACATTTTTTTTTAAATAGAACATGTATCCGTAATCGTGTTAAGGTATAACAATATAGAGCCATTGACATTGCTCAGCCTTTTTCACACAATGCAATGACAGGTGCACATCAATGCAAAATAAGAACAAAATGGGCCCTTCGAATCTAAAGACCTGATTTTACCCATAGTTACCCAAGTAAGGCCGTAATATTATAAATGGATGTCAGATACCTCCGTTGAATTTGATAGCACAGGTCTTTATTTTTTATATACATCACTCACACTACATCGTTTAAATGTATTTTTTTTTAACTTATTGTTAGTATTTTTTTAATTATTATTTTTGTGGTAGGTAAGTTTATTATTGTGATACATATATTTAAGCAAATGTTGTGTTGAATAAATAGTATGAAACGTTAAATCTTGTTTTATTTTAACATCGAAACTTTAAAATTAATATACCACGCAAAACGTAGTTGACATCGCGCCTACTTTAATTTCCCGCGCATTTCCGTGGCGTCATTATAGAGTCAGAAGTGAAATTTTAATTTATTACGTCACGGGTCCCGTATCACTGCATCGCAACTGACACCGCAGAGATAATTTTCATCAATTATAATTTTACTAATGGAATTAACCATCGAAAAGTATCTTTTATTTATTTTTTTCAAAATTTAAAAATAGCAAACGCAATTATATTGAATCATTTATTTTTTTGTAATACAATAATTATAATATAATTCACGGCCAATGAATAAATGCACTATTCCATGTATTGAAGTGTTTCATCATGAATTGTCAACGCCATCTTTTGTATCGCATTTCGTGCATCATCGACTGGAAATCTATCGCTGATTTTCAAGATGGCTGCCATTTCATCTTCTAACAGTAACGTCAAATATTCCAGAGATCTCGTCGCTCTTACCGCGTAATACAATTGTTTATATTCGATGGGCCTTTTCTCTAACTTTGCCTCCAAGATGTAGCTATACACAGTGGGATATTCCCATATCGCCAAAATTACAGGAGCCCCGACTAAGGAATACGAATACGGATGTGTGAAGAAATCTCTTACGTCAAGATAAAGTTGCCAAATTATCGCCAAGTGACCGCCAAGAATGTAACCGTCCCGTTCCATTTGCTCTCCTCGACGAGCCAGTTTCATAGCACCTTGGCAACCTTTGCCAAGAAGACTGCCCGATGTGAGCATTGTGCGTAAGAGCCATTCATCTTTCCCCCGCCCAAGGTAATCATTCGAACCAAGTTTGCCAAGATTGTCCTCACTCTCCCATTGATAATGAACATTCAAGTCGTTGCTTGCTGTCAAACATACATTATTTACATGAGAAACTCGTCACAACGGAATGAAATATATTTAAAAATAAAAATATGTAACACGTGCAAGTTAAAAATACACGTAATTAAATTCTGTAGTTTTATAATTATAACGTTGTGCAATAAATGTAATATGTGTAATATAAGGAAGCTGGAGTGATCAACGTAACTATTTAATTGGTTTTGGTTATACGATAAAATTTTACGTCACACCTTGCAATCGGTATGCACCTACGAAAGATAGAACTATGAAGTTCAATAGTCATGTTTATATTATGTAAGCGCTTCCGTATACACAACGAGATAGTGTTTGCGATGACGTAATAGAAACCATCACAAATTGACACTCTAAAGTAACCTAGATTCTTAATAGAAATAGATTATAGTAAAAAAAAAGTACATTACATCCAAATTTAAACCAGATTCTAGTGATATTACTTATTACAACAACAGCCTGTAAATTCCCAATGGTGGGCTAAAGGCCTCCTCTCCCATTGAGGAGAAGGTTTGGAACATATTCCACCACGCTGTTCCAATGCGGGTTGGTGGAATACACATGTGGCAGAATTTCGATGAAATTTGTCACATACACGTTTCCTCACGATGTTTTCTTTCACCGCGGAGCACGAGATGAATTATTATAAAGACAAATTAAGCACATGAAACTGTGGTGCTTGTCCGGGTTTGAACCAGCAATCATCGGTTAAGATGCACGCGTTCTAACCACTGGGCCATCTCGACTCTTATAAACTATTAATATGATATTACTTATTAACAACCTTTTATTAATATAAACAGTCTACAATCGGTTACGTGGCTTATTTATTTAAAATGCTTGTTTAACCCTTTCACCGCCAGACTTTTTACCGATTGGCGTGCCCCCAGCGCCCGGCACATTTAACAATAAAATAATACCTACAAAAAATAGGGTTGTGGGTACATTTTTTTATGTCGATGTCGATATTTGGCTATAATAATGATATTGTATTTACGAGCTTGGTTAACCAACAACTACATACATACTTACCTACTACAGTATACTCTACTACAGAATGAAAATTTAAAAAATAATACATTACAATTATTATTATAATTTTTATACATCTAAGTCGACAAACAAGCGTAGGGCTCACCTGATGGTAAGTGACAACCGTAGCTTGTAACACTAAAAACTAAAAGCACCTCAAGCGCATTGCCGAACACCCCCCCAGGAGCTCTGGTCACCTTACTCACAGTCGGGCTACTCCATATTTCGAGGAGGATATGTCTTGCTTTAACCCTACCTTGAAATAACTTGAAATAAGACTAAAAAAAAAATAAAAAAAATAAAATAAAAATTATAATTACTGTTCATCAATAATAAAATCTTCGTCTGACACAAATTCATCATTGTCATCGACTTCTAGAATCCGCATTAATTATTCAGCAGTTATCATGGTAATTAAAACAGGAACATAAAACTATTACAAAAACACGCGCAACACTAATTGAAAGTTCCATACGGTTGTGACGTCATGAACGGTCGTGTTTATCCGACACAGGCGCTGGCTATGTTAGCAAAATGGACACAGTCTAGGGATGGGAATTTGCATTTATAGTTATCCATACAGAAATAACTAAATCGCTAATTTCTTAGAAAAATATAATTACACAGTAAAAACAACACGTTATTAAATAACAATAACTTAATGTGCTTTTTTTATTAAATAAGTTGGTCTTTAATACAATATTTTTTTTTAATAAATATTCCATATCTTGTAAATTTTTAACATTATGTCTCATCACTACGGTCGGATAAATACGACACAGGCGTTGGAAGTCAATGCATTTTCTCCTGAATAATATTAGTAAATTTACCGTAATGAAATAGCATTTTATTTTATTTCTTGATATAGTAAATGTGAATTATAAGACTAAATAAAAGATTGAATAGATAAACTTTCGAAAAAAATATGTATTTTAGGCTAAAACATCATAATACCTTTAGAAATTGAATATATAATAGACAGGGTTTTGTGTCGGATAAATCCGACTCAGGCGGAATGAGCCCGAAATGTTTTGTCGGATAAATCCGACTCTGGCGGTGAAAGGGTTAAATAAGTAAGAAGTAAATATTAACTCTAATATTGCGGATTAAAACTCAGTCAAGCACAATTTAGTTTTCAAATGCTTAAACTATGCTTATAATATAAATAAAATTTTAACAAAAAGAAAAACCGACTTCACACAAAACACTATTTTAAAACAAATGAATATGCACGAAAAAGTAATAAAAATAATTGCGTATTCAACATATTTTTTAGAGTCTTCCTAAGTTAAATGAAATGAAAAATATTAGACTACTTAAAAGTCGATTAACGATTATATCATGTAGTTATAGTTATTGGTATATTTGGAGCCGGTGTCAGCCACGGTGCCCTTGTCCCAACAATCAAAAGAAAGAAGCGATACGAGCCCCTTGATTGATCCAGTATATTATTGTGTAAAAGGTAATTTGTAAAAAACATATTTGTTAAAGTATTCTCGTATTGTTTTTTGATATATATATACTGTAGGGTTTTATTGGCTGACACCGACTCCAAATATAACAATAATTATAACTACATGATATAATCGTTAATCGACTTTTAAGTAGTCTAATATTTTTCATTTCATTTAACTTAGGAAGACTCTAAAAAATATGTTGAATACGCAATTATTTTTATTACTTTTTCGTGCATATTCATTTGTTTTAAAATAGTGTTTTGTGTGAAGTCGGTTTTTCTTTTTGTTAAAATTTTATTTATTTTTTTATTTTAAGTGAAGCTGATGTTGACTAACTAATTTTTTTTAATATGGATAGATTAAGCGTTCCGTTTATATGAGTAAGAAACTACTTCGAGGACAATTTCAAAGGAAACTTGCGAATAAAGCAAAAATAGACTTTCGAAAATGCGGATTTAATACGTCACGCGGCGTAAACTACAAGGATCCCTCGAAAGAGCTGTAATCGAACTCAGCAAAAAAACTTTGAAAAAGACCAACTATATTTCGTACATCATATGACATCACATCACATACACAAAATTTGATTAAAGATAGTAAGAAATTCTACCCCATATCGCACCCTAACTGCGAGCCGTATAGGAGTTCCATCACTACATAGTATAAAACAAAGTCGCTTTCTCTGTCCCTATATCTTTAAATCTACGCAACGGATTTTGATGCGGTTTTTTTTAAAAGATAGTGTGATTCAAGGGGAAGGTTTGTGTATATAATACATGAACAATATAGCAAAGAAACACTGATAATTTTAGAAGTTTGCGATGTGATGTCGTATATAAACAAATTCTGTAGTATATTTAGTATCAGTATTGCACCCGTGCGAAGCCGGGGTGGGTAGCTAGTTGATTATAATATTCGACTATGATAATTACATAAACATAACCACATTACGGAAGGTGACTCAAATATCCAAATAACCTATAAATAAAAGATTCGACCGAGTATCGCTAACGTGCTCCTCAGAATTGTTCCGTTCCCTTCCGTTCCGTTACTTTGTCATGGATCCTGTGCTCAGAACCTTACCAAACTTTCACCAAATTACCCTTGAAGTATATATTTTATAATAAAAAAAGAATTATCAAAATTGGTTAACGTGATTTTCAGTTATTCACCTATTTGTCGCGCATATACATAATGCAAATTTAAGACTTATGTCGTTTTCACATGGATACCATCATCGGAAAAAAAAATAAAAAAAATGGGACCCCACGGGAAGCACTACCTTTCAAATAAAAAAAAAATTATCAAAATCGGTCCACCCAGTGAAAAGTTATGAGGTAACAAACATAAAAAAAAAAAAAAAAAAAAAAAAAAAAAAAAAAAAATACAGACGAATTGATAACCTCCTCCTTTTGGAAGTCGGTTGAAAACACATTTCGTCAAACATCGAGTGTCCAATCCTACTCCTTTAGAGCAAAGAAGTCTACCCATAAATAAAATTTTAACAAAAAGAAAAACCGACTTCAAACAAAACACTATTTTAAAACAAATAAAAATGCACTAAAAAATAATAAAAATAATTGCATATTTTACATATTTTTTAGAGTCCTCCTAGGTAAAATGAAATGAAAAATATTAGACTACTTAAAAGTGGATTTACGATTATATAATGTAGTTATAATTATTGTTATATTTGGAGTCGGTGTCAGCCAATAAAACCCTACAGTATATCTATCAAAAAACAATACGAGAATACTTTAACAAATATGTTTTTTATAAATTACCTTTTACACAATAATATACTGGATCAATCAAGGGGCTCGTATCGCTTCTTTCTTTTGATTGTTGGGGCAAGGGCACCGTAGCTGACACCGGCTCCAAATATACCAATAATTATAACTACATTATATAATCGTAAATCCAATTTTAAGTAGTCTAATATTTTTCATTTCATTTTACCTAGGAGGACTCTAAAAAATATGTAAAATATGCAATTATTTTTATTATTTTTTAGTGCATTTTTATTTGTTTTAAAATAGTGTTTTGTTTGAAGTCGGTTTTTCTTTTTGTTAAAATTTTATTTATCAATCCAAGTAACCTTAATGCAGAGAAAATAAACTCAAACTCAAATAACTTTGTTCAATGTAGAAGCATTATAATTTCTTATTAATAGTCAAATATAATATAAACAGAGGTAGGTCGCGTTTAATAGCTTAAGCAAGTCAAGCCTACTTGCAAAGCATAACGAATAGTTACTATTCCATTTATTAGTAATAACGAACCGTCTCGGCTTCGCACGGGTGTAATTCTGATAGTAAATATACTAAAGATTTTTTTTTGTGTTTTAGTATATTGTCCATATAATATATACAAAAACCTTCCTCCAGAATCACTCTGTTTATTAAAATCGAACGCATTAAAATCCGTTGTGTAATTCAAAAGATCTAAGCATATATACGAACAGACAGCGGTAAGCGACTCTGTTTTACTTACTATGTGATCGCGCCAATTAATGAAGATGGAGAAATGAGAAGAGTATTTTGCTCTTGAATAGTAAATTTAATCAATTTGACATAATTTATGATATTATTTGACGTCCAAGTCTACAAGCACAATCTTTTTTCTTAAAAAAAAATGATGTCTCGATTTACAAAATTACGTTTTACGGCTCGAAAGCTTTGTTGTCATAAATTTCGACCAATGACGTCACATGAAGTCAAGGTCAAATTTGTTTATTTATCATTACCCCACCAAAGAGCTTCCTCCACTAGAATAAAATATTCATTTACGTGAATATAGTCACAAACACAGCTCGTTTTCCCTACATAATATGTCGTATATATGTCGTTTTTCTAATTGCAACATGCAGGGTGGGGGGTTGGGCGCTCTGCAATTTGCAGCGCACGCGACGTCACAGTGACTGATGTTGGTCAGGCTTTTACTGCGGAATTCGACCACCAATCATAGCATGGTTTAGGTGTCAAATTAAGTATAAACGATTGGCATGGAGTATGGTGATAAATAATTTGTAATACAGGTTTGATATACGAGTTATTGACGCATCAACGAATTTTCATGTGCTTTATCATCGAGCCGAGATGGCCCAGTGGTTGGAACGCGTATCTTAACCGGTGATGGCGGGTTCAAACCCAGGTAAGCCGTGCTTTATTTGTGTAATTCAACGCATGAGGGAACAGCGTGATGGAATTCTCTTCAAAGCGAGAGAAGGCCAGCAGTAGGAAATTTACAAGCTGTTGTTGTTGGGCTTTGTTAAGTTATTAACTTACATGTTGTATCGGATGAAATGACTATGATGATACTATGTATAGGTATCAACCATCACCACTACATCGATATAATCGATATAACCTTATTCGATATCGATATTTTGTTATAAGATATCAATTTTTAAATTTGAAACATTTTTTAAATAAACCGAAGTTAGAGTTGTAACTATACCGGGCATTGGAAAGCATGTTAAGCTATTGGTTATGCGACCCACTGTCTAGTCAAGCATTAAATTATGAAATAATCCATCAAAAGAATACAATTAAAATTTTGTTATAACTCATATTGAATCTGTGTGATATCCTGTGGAATTTCCTAATCCTTGAGATCCGCTGTTGTTGAAATTCTGTTAAGAGATAGGTATTTTCCGAGAAAATCATTATTACATTTTATATTAACAGGAATGTATAGAAAAACTATCCTACGCAAAATACAAACGGCTATTATTTAACCTCCTGTCAATCAATTTTATTAGTTTAAAACTTCTTTAAAAACAGTTTTAAGTTTGATTTATTAATTAAAAAGTAATCTTATAAATATAATTAACTCGAAACCAAATTGAAATTAGACTAATACTTAAAAACACAAATCACTGGGTTTCACGTATTCATTAAAAAATAAACAGGATATTTTGTAAAGAGGTTATATGTAAATTGATCTGTATTAAATGTTCGTTCAGTAATTTTGTAATACGATTGTTATAATTTACATTATGCGTTGTGAAATCGTTAAATGGTTAATATTATGTACTTTATTACAATAAACGATCAACACTTGTAATTTTCCGTACAATTAATTTTATTGAGAATAACAATATTCGAACGAGAATGGTTTGTTAAACCATTAAACTAATTTAATATGGAAATACAGCTACCAGAAGCTATTGCTATTTTACTATGAAATATTGATCTCCAAAGGGAAATGTCTTTTTTTTATAAAAATCATTAATATTATTATGTTAAAGGAATTCAGAGGTAATCTGACGTTATATCGTACCATAATGTAACTAAAAAAATTAAGTCCTGAAATGTACATTAAAATTTTATAAACGTATTTTTCATAATTCCTACACTCATAAAAAAAAACAGAAATATGCAAAATAGAATTTCCCATTTGAAATTTAATGAATTCAACGGCAGGTAAATTGCGATGGTTAAAATAACCACAGTTAAATTACGAATGACGTAATAATGCAGTAAAGCCAAATAGCTCGGTGTTTCACCACATTCGTTACAGCGGCCATGTTTGTTTTTGAAGCGCGCGAAATTGTCCAGATTTCGCGCGCTTTTCAACTGTTATGTTTACATCTGACAAAAATACATTCAGTTTTGGATATTACGTTATTCCCTAGCATTTAAGTAATATATACTTACTAATAATTTGAAGGTAAACTGCATTTATAATAAAAAAATAAGTAATACGTGTAAACTGAAAACATTAACAGTTATGTAATAAAATTTAAAAACTTGTGTTGATTATAAATTATTATTATAAATTAAGTTTGAGTATAAAAAATAATAAATAAATCTTTATTAGACTTTTTGACGCTTCGACATATATATCACCTTTTTAAAAAGCAGTAGATATACAACATATATAAGGCATGTTATTCGTTTTACAATGTACGTTTCAGGAATAGTTAAACTTATATCGTGGGATAAGATACATAGCATTTGCTGATGCAGCTTCAGCTTTGTTACAGCGGGTGATGGCTTCCTCTCTTTGCAACTTTCTGTTACTCATTCAATGTTTGAGCATTATCAGATTTTTCCGGCGAAGTGATTGAACGCGAAAATTTAATTAAATTGAAGAAATAAGGCAATCTTCTAATGACCTACAATTCTTACAGAGAACATTTTCTTTTGAGATCGATATTAATAACAATAAAAAAACATATCATTCTCTCGATTTGACTTTAGAAGTAAATTAACTATTATTACAGGTGTTGCCATAAGTTTGTTATTAGTAAACCAATATTCAGATTAACCAGAGCTAAGGTCTTTCTTGAAGACATTCGAAATATCTAAACACACTTTATTTTTCTCCTTTAAAATGGCTTTTGCAAACACAAGTGTCTATCTATATTTTATTGGTGAATGTTGAATGCCATTATAAATTTATGTTAGCAATTTTTTAACACATTTAGTTTATAGGTGAGTCGGTATGTTGACTTATCCACAGATATAGGTAAACATCCTAACTCGACCTGTCGTACTCAGAATAGGTTATACCTAAATTAGTGCATATTATACCTAGTTAGTATATTTCCTAAGCATTTTCCTTAACTGGTGAGAAGCAGCAAAACTTATCCAGGTTTAAGAGCATCACAAGCCGATTAAAGCCGAACAAATATGAGATCTTAGGTCAATTGTGTTATTTATATTAAAAAAAAATATATAATGACCTCTTAAAACCTCTCGAGGCGGTTTTTCGAGGAGGTCGAGGTTGTTTTTTATTAGAGTTTGAAGGAAACCCGGCATTAATCCGTCTGCATGAAAGCCGCGGCCTGCCGGGACGCGGCGGGGGGCTGGCAGGTGCTCCGTGCTTCGAGAAAAAAAAAATGGTGAAAAAAACGATCTGACAAGAAACTATGTTTTTAGTATATCTGGTGCCGTATGTGTTTTGTTAATTTTTTTTATACAATAATAAGCTTAAACGATAATTTTACAATATGACACTTCGAAATAGATACACCTAATAATTATATTTATATATTTTATATTATTGCAACTATATAATATAATAGGTATAGCAATAATACAATCTAGCGATCTATCAAATAGTTCAATTAAAAAAAAAAACCTTTTACATGATTTATCAATTAGCTGTCTAATTTGTAAATTATTTTATTAAAAAACAATGCAGCATTGGGAGATAATAATCATAACAGACTCATATTTAAACATTTTCCCACGAGACCCTAATATTTAAAAAAAAATACATGCCCCTTGCACTCGCGTCTCGACTGCGCGGGCGCAGCGCAAGCAGAACCAATCGCTCAGTTATGGGGATACGATTATTTCTTATTTTTGAGACATTTCGCCTTATAGTGACGTTAGTTCACACTGGGATTTAATAAATTACGTCATTGAACTAACTTTATTATCAAATAACGTTTAAGAACCAATATAAAAGTCTGCAGTCTGTTTTGCGATGTAATGGTAATAGCTTGGATTGAGACTGCTTGACCCAATGATGTTCTAGTAAACAGATATGTCATTAACGCGCAAAAAGTGGAGACTAGAAAACGTCCTAATTGGGACGTTTGCCTTTAGTCGTTTTCATCATAATTATGCCAGTAATACGTTATAATACATCATAATTATGTAGTAATACGTTTTGCCTAATTAAAACATCTAGTTATCCCTTTTTCTTATTGTTTTTATCAAGCTATCCTTTTTACTTGTATCGAAATGTAAAATAAACGGTCCCCGGCGCAGCACACTTTTTTCTGTTGTTTAGTATGGATATAACATATCTGTTTATTAGAATATCATTGGCTCAATGGCGTAACTATCGTAGGGCAGGCGGTGCAGTGCACCAGGGCCCCCGAGCTCAGGGGGCCCTTTGAACTAAATCTTAAGCTTCTTAAAGGGTAATTATTAGTTGAAGAGGGATGGGAAAGAGGGCGAAGGCCTGATTCTTTTTCTGTGCACCGGGGCCTTTCCTCAACCAGCTACGCCACTGCATTGGCTTGACCTATTGGCGTTCTAACTTCTAGGACAACCTATCAGCTTAATTAAATGGGTAAATAGCAGGAATGTTATGTACATATATATAATATCAGAACTGGATATGGATACGAATACGGATACCGGGTTGTTTTCAGTTACGAATATGAATGTAAATTATTAAGAAATTGTAGGAGAGATAATCACAAGGCAACAGTTTGACTTTATTAGTAGGATACTATTTGGTACGTATATACAGAAATAAACAAGTGTTAAAACCTTTTTAAGGTACGCTTTTTAAGTATAACAACACTTTGCAAATAAACATTTTTTTACAGGATTCGAATAATGTTTCGGTTTCCGTTACGGTTTCTGATATCTATAACATCTCTAGTAAATAGGAATATAAGATATAAGAAGTCTGTATCATTTATTGTTATGGCAATATGGTTGACTAGCGTGATATCAAAAATAATATAAATTATTTTATAAATTTAATTCGAGTGCATAAAAAAATAATTGCACTCTTAAGACTATTTTTTTTCTAATTTTAAATATTAGCAAACAAAGGTCTTAATCCCAAACAACAAACACTATTCAAATCGGTTTATGAGTGACGAAAGGTGAAAAGGTACTCTTTTCTGAACCTCATACGTGCAAACTTTTACGGTAATCAGTCAAAAGGTGTTTATCTTGAACATATATACTAACATATTCATTTTGATAAATGTATAGATGAAATATACGTATATTAAAATTGAGTGGACAAGTAACGCGTATAATATTTAAATTACCAACTTGCACACAACATTGTCGTCTGGAATGGTGGCAGGAACGCATTTCCACATTCGCAATTCAGATTCTTCCCACGAAACTAGCTTTAATATAATCAGGAAATGCGAAGAACTTTATTGAAGTTTATAACCAAACATTTATATTAATTTATTCGTAGTGAACCGCTTAAAAAGAATCCGTACTTTGAACTTACTTGACTTGTAAAATTACGATTTAGGAATGCTTACTACGTATTAAGGCGTTCTTGAATTAAATGTACTTCAATATATCATATATAAGCAAACCCGGCTTCGCACGGGTGCAATGCTGATACTAAATATACTACAGATTTTTTACATCACATTGGAATCCGTCAATATTGTCAGTGTTACTTTACTATATTGTCCATGTATTATAGAGAAAAACCTTCCTCTCGAATCGAATCACTCTATCTATTAAAAAAACCGCATCAAAATCCGTTGCGTTATTTTATAGATATAAGCATACATAAGGACTGACAGTGGTAATCGACTTTGTTCAATACTATGTAATGATAATTATGATAGTGACGATGAACGTTTGAAATAGTATTCGTCAATACGACTAAGAGATTCTAATTTCGAGCCCCAGTTCGGTTCAGTGAAAATGTTAATGAGTTTTTCTATCAAAAATAACTCCCATGAGTATAATATCAAAGGCAGGAAAACATCGTGTGAAAACCTGCATGTGTCTAATTTCATAGAAATTGTGCCACATGTGTATTTCACAAACATCCATTGGAACAGAGGGGAGGAATATGTTTCAAACCTTCTCAAAAGGAGAAGAGGCCTTAGTCCAGCAGTGGGAAATTTACAAATTGTTGGGTATCATATCAGCTACTGACAGATTACTATAACCTGGAAAAATTGGAGGTCCTACCGTTCAACACGTCATGCCAGATTCCATTTGATTATAATAGCCAGTGCACTTATGTCTGTGGACACTTTTTAGTCTATTTGTTTCTCTCATGAGAACTGCTGACAGTACTCGGTCAATAGGACATCATAATCACATACAGATTACATTTGAAGTACTTGCAACTAGTACCACCTATTTATATTTTATTAAACTGGCAACTTTCCAATAACAAGCGGGACTTTCTACCATTAAGTTCGACCTGACGTCTGAAACCACGATTGACAGCGCTGCATTATTTTTCATTAGTGTGATGTCACATAAACTATAAAACGAATATTTCATTTAAATTGCCGACGTATTTATTGAACACTCTTATACGTGGAACACGAGGCGGACATAACATCTATTCGCATTTGCAAGTCAATCTTAAGACAAGCTGATATTCTTAATTGCGTCGTATTATATATCAGCTGACTGGAAAATATTTTTGTAAAGGTTATCTTTGTATCAATATCATTGTATCAAAAGACATATAGCCTCGCATATATTTTCTTTCCGATTAAGGAAAACGCTACACTGCAGGACAAGGTATGATTTATTAATACTATATACACATAAATGTATTATGTGTATATAGTATTAATAAATCACATGGAACATGAGGAGTACATGGAAGTTTTGCAGCTATTGTTCAATTTTATCTCAGATTCGGTAGTGTAGTTATTAAGAATATGTTAACTTCACCAGTAATTAATAATTTAAATGACAATACTTTTGATTAATTTAGAGAAAGAGTATTCGCTCCTCAATACTGGGAATATGTTTTTTTTTTGTTTATAATTCGAGAGTTGTTTATAAGTAAACCATTATAAATATTTACATTTTGTTATTTTAATGCTCTTTCCAAACATCTCGCCAGTATTTCAAAATTGCGATGGATTTATTAAAGCACTGTTCGCTTACAATTGACAAATGACATATTAAAAAAGTATACGCACATAAAAAAATAGTCATTGATCATATGTAATTGAATTCTTTGTTTAATATTTTTAGATGGATATCCCCATGAGATTATACCTGTTCTTGCCACGACTGTAACCTAATGCAGTGCAACCTTAATATAATGAACCTAAATATAACGAATTCCTCGTTTTAAGAAATAATTCGTAATCCCCTTGAATTGTCCATAAGAGTCAATGTAAAATATACCTTTGCATTGCGAACATTTTTTGCGAACAACCTCTTTATAACGAATTTTCAAGTATAAAGAAAAAGTATAAATACCTCTAATTAACGAATGTTGTCAATCCAAAACCTATATATAAAGTTCCCATCGAGATATGTACGCACTTTTACGGAATTTATTGCATTTTATTTTGATTATTTATCTAAGAAAAAGTTTTTGTTACCAAGCTAATTGTTTTTAAATAGAAAATACATAAATAAAATTTTAACAAAAAGAAAAACCGACTTCAAACAAAACACTATTTTAAAACAAATGAATATGCACGAAAAAGTAAAAAAAATAATTGCGTATTCAACATATTTTTTAGAGTCTTCCTAAGTTAAATGAAATGAAAAATATTAGACTACTTAAAAGTCGATTAACGATTATATCATGTAGTTATAGTTATTGGTATATTTGGAGCCGGTGTCAGCCACGGTGCCCTTGCCCCAACAATCAAAAGAAAGAAGCGCGTATCGCTTGATTGATCTAGTATATTATTGTATAAAAGGTAATTTGTAAAAAACATACTTGTTAAAGTATTCTCGTATTGTTTTTTGATAGATATACTGTAGGGTTTTATTGGCTGACACCGACTCCAAATATAACAATAATTATATCTACATGATATAATCGTTAATCGACTTTTAAGTAGTCTAATATTTTTCATTTCATTTAACTTAGGAAGACTCTAAAAAATATGTTGAATACGCAATTATTTTTTTTACTTTTTCGTGCATATTCATTTGTTTTAAAATAGTGTTTTGTTTGAAGTCGGTTTTTCTTTTTGTTAAAATTTTATTTATTTTTTGATTTTAAGTGAAGCTGATGTTGACTAACTAATTTTTTTTAATATGGATAGATTAAGCGTTCCGTTTATATGAGTCAGAAACTACTTCGAGGACAATTTCAAAGGAAACTTGCGAATAAAGCAAAAATAGACTTTCGAAAATGCGGATGTAATACGTCACGCGGCGTAAACTACAAGGATCCCTCGAAAGAGCTGTAATCGAACTCAGCAAAAAAACTTTGAAAAAGACAAACTATATTTCGTCATCATATGACATCACATCACATACACAAAATTTGATTAAAGATAGTAAGAAATTCTGCCCCATATAGCACCCTAACTGCGAGCCGTATAGGAGTTCCATCACTACATAGTATAAAACAAAGTCGCTTTCTCTGTCCCTATATCTATAAATCTACGCAACGGATTTTGATGCGGTTTTTTTTAAAAGATAGTGTGATTCAAGGGGAAGGTTTGTGTATATAATACATGAACAATATAGTAAAGAAACACTGATAATTTTAGAAGTTTGCGATGTGATGTCTTATATAAACAAATTCTGTAGTATATTTAGTATCAGTATTGCACCCGTGCGAAGCCGGGGTGGGTAGCTAGTTGATTATAATATTCGACTATGATAATTACATAAACATAACCACATTACGGAAGGTGACTCAAATATCCAAATAACCTATAAATAAAAGATTCGACCGAGTATCGCTAACGTGCTCCTCAGAATTGTTCCGTTCCGTTCCGTTCTGTTACTTTGTCATGGATCCTGTGCTCAGAATCTTACCAAACTTTCACCAAATTACCCTTGAAGTATATATTTTATAATAAAAAAAGAATTATCAAAATTGGTTAACGTGATTTTCAGTTATTCACCTATTTGTCGCGCATATACATAATGCAAATTTAAGACTTATGTCGTTTTCACATGGATACCATCATCGGAAAAAAAAAATAAAAAAAATGGGACCCCACGGGAAGCACTACCTTTCAAACAAAAAAAAATTTATCAAAATCGGTCCACCCAGTGAAAAGTTATGAGGTAACAAACATAAAAAAAAAAAAAAAAAAAAAAAAAAAAAAAAATACAGACGAATTGATAACCTCCTCCTTTTGGAAGTCGGTTGAAAAGTGATACAATTTTTGGTTAGTAGATATTTGGTGATAAATTTTAATAGAAAATTTTGCCATTATTATGGACATCATGCTAGTCACCTTTAGGCTTACTCGGCAGAGGATTGTTATCATCATCGCGCTCTCCCAAGAAGTCACCTTCCACGAGGTCCCTAAGACCAGTCGATATCAACTCTGTTACCTCTGTGTTTCGAAGTCCACCCAAACCCTTTAGACACGTCGCTAGAAGATAATCCCCTAAAATATACTGAACACTTAGATTTATGAATAATTAAAAACCTATATACTACGATTCTTCGATCGAAAATTTTCTTCTTTTCTTCCGATGGAAAAATAATATAAAAGATATAAATTTTTTTTCTTTTACTTAGTCTTTTACTTTTACTGTTTAGTTGTTTAAAAACTATGTACTGGAATGATTTATTTAATATTTCGATAATGGAGTGGAAAATTTTGTACAGCGCTCAGGCGTGGTGTTATTATCAAATCCAAAGCTAAATAAAAGCCACTTTGTGTACACTCTGTATTCCATCGCTGTGTCGAATCCAATAGTAGATGCCCAGAAGCATTTAAGCCCTACCACTACAATTTTAAATACAGTTTCAAAAACACTAACCCGTCAAAAGAACAATTTTATTTCCGTATAAGAGATCCGTGTATTTATCCCCATGTTTCTGCTTCTCCTTCAAGTTAGCCATCGTCTTATGGATCATGTGACCTGTTCTCTTCATCTCTACGATCTCCGCCAACGCCCTCTGGGTGTGGAGAACTCCTGAAGTATGCTGATCTATCATGTTATGTGGTAAGCCGGCTGCTTTCGATACTAGGAGAATTATTAAGCCGACGGATTGAAGATTGCTTTTGGAACCAATTAAAAGATTCTTTGCAGATTTCAGAAGTGGATGATTTGTTCCGACCTGTGGAAATGAAACTCGTACTACTAACACGCATCAAAGATATTGTACAAAGAATGATTTTAAACTAAAGTCAATTTAAGAGTAAAATTCATTAACTATATTAAATATTTCCACGAACGCCAATATTGCCTATTTTAATTCTGATATAAATATGAATGGGTCAAACGCATCGAGTATATGAACAATTTAAGTATTTTAATTAAAAATTAACGTCAACTCCATAGTACATTCTTGATCATGATTTCATTCATTCTCATTATACTTGACTCAGCGGAACTTACTAGTTTCCTAAGATGTATCGCTGTATTAGCAATCTCATCATTCAATAACCATCTCAGATTGAGAAATGACGTGGGATAACCCACAATCTGTTCCGCCTCCGTGACAACATTCCGCCAGTCCAGCTCCTCTCGTTGACCGGCGCCGACCTCGCTCCAACTTGAGAACGCCCTTGATGAAACATTTCCGAAACATACAACAACAACAACAACAGCCTGTAAATTCCCACTGCTGGGCTAAAGGCCTCCTCTCCCTTTGAGAAGAAGGCTTGGAACATATTCCACCACGCTGTTCCAATGCGGGTTGGTGGAATACACATGTGGTAGAATTTCTATGAAATTTATCACATGCAGATTTCCTCACGATGTTTTCCTTTACCGCTGAGCACGAAGATGAATTATAAAGACAAATTAAGCACATGAATCAGCGGTGCTTGCCTGGATTTGAACCCGCAATCATCGGTTAAGATGCGCGCGTTCTTACCACTGAGCCATCTCGACTCTAACCTATATAAAACATATATACAATTCAATGGAAACCTGAAAATAAGTCCTGTGGTCACATTGTAAACTCACACACAATATTAGTAGATGGATGGTCAAATAGGCCACTTGATGGTAAGTGGTCACCAACACCAGTATGGTTAGAAATATTAATCATTCCTTACATCACCAATGCGCTACAAACCTAAGCTAACCCAACCAAACCGGAACACGACAATAAGTGTTTCTATTATGGAAGAATATCTGGTACCTATCCACTGCCAACTATTACAGTCTGGAATTCTAAAATTATTTGATGAATAAACTCTTTAAGTTTTATAGCCCAATCCGAGTTTACAGCCTTGCCACGCTATCTACGTAACCAATCAATCAAAATAAACTAATATTCAAGTAGGCTTTCACAAGCACTTTTGAATCGTCATTTAACGCCCATTAAGTGAAGCTACCACCTGTTCGGAAAGCAGATTCTACCGAGAAGAACCGGCAAGAAACTCTATAGTTACTCTTTTTCAACATTTACCAATTACTTTTTCAACTGTCAACCATGACCAAATACCACTATTAATTGTGACCATTGTCTACAATTTCCGGATGAACATGATGAATGACGTTTCGATTTAACACAATCAAAGATATAAAGAATTAAATAAACTCTTAAAAACACATATGATTAGTACTTAAATATAAATTAAACTTAAATATACCGGTGGTAAAATCGGTAACAGACCAACCAACCCAATAGTTAGATTTTTCCATCAATCATTTACATGTAACAAGAATTAACATTGTTTTCTTTTGAATTTGTTTCGACTTCAACATTATAAAACAACCGTATTTAAAATATGCTAAAAATAAACAAATAAAATAATAATGGTGTACATATTTTGGAATTAATTATATATATTTTACCTTTTAAATGTGTTTCTTAATGAGATTTTATCGTTGAAAAAGGACAAAAGTTTATTCGACAGCATTGATACAGTTTTATTCCCAAAACTCTAAATAAGATCGGGTATTCTTTTCGTTTCTTTTTATGTCAAATATTATTTTCTACCTAAATATATTTTAAAGTGTCAAATATAATACAGAATAATAATGTTATGGCAGAAGAATGAATTATATATGCAATTAAAACCTCCTTTCTAAAAACAAATACTTAATTCTCACACTTACTTGTACCTCAAAATGTAAAAAAAACGTAAATTTATAGTGAATTTTATTTTTCGGAATGATTATTTTAGGTCGGGTGACATTTAACATAGTTTAATTCGTAAAAGAAAATAAAATCACAATAGTTAATACTGTGGTTGCGCACACGCACCAAAAATTATCAGACGTGGCTTCCGTTGACATTTGAATATTTAAAAAATTATACTCGTAATACGTTTGTCTCATCATTAAAATTGTTTTACGGTCAACGATTTGCGTTCGGGCTTTTATAAAACGAAAAGGTCAGCGCTGTTAGAAAATAAATATCTTATAACGACCTTTCATTGTTTGTTAGGTACAGCGAAGTTTTTGATCTTTATCTTTGTATGCAAACGCAATATTTTTACAGCTGTTTAACAGGCAGACTTGTAAGTGATGACCTGGTGATTAATGGACAATGGCATTTTAAGAAATATTTAATACCTGTTACATCACTAATCCGCTACCAATCATTAGAGCAAAGGACATTCCTCATACCTTACCTTCGCTGGCTCAATAAATAAATATGAGACAACATCACATACATTACTCTGATCCCAATGTAAGTAGCTGAAGCACTTGCGTTATGGAAATCAGAAGTAACGACGGTACCACAAACACCCAGACCCAAGACAACATAGAAAACTAATGGTAATCTACATCGGCTCGGCCGGGAATCGAACCCGAGACCTCAGAGTGGCGTACCCATGAAAACCGGTGTACACACCACTCGACCATGGAGGTCGTCAATGCCGACCACAATGTCGGGATCAAGCACTATTCTTTAGATCGTCCCCTTTCCTTTAAAATATATTTTTAAGAGATATTCTGAGGTGCCTTACCAAAGACAACTGATGAAACTCTCCGACCTTTAACCCTGCCTTTTGCACCCTTGATTAAGACTGCAGATGGACGGACATGATTCTTTAACTTTCAATATTAATCTAAAAGTAAGACATCCCATTACGGGTATATAGTAACAGCCTGTAAATTTGCCTCTGCTGAGCTAAGGCTGCTTCTACCCTTAAGGAGAAGGTTAGGAGCTTCTTCCACTACGATACTTCCATGCGGGTTGGTAGTGGTGGATTCACATGCAGCAAAATTTTGTTTTCATTCGACATATGCAGGCTTCTTCACGATGTTCTGGCTATCTCGCTCTATAGCCCCTTTTACCTTTCGAAGATATTATTTTGGAGTTAATTCCACCTCGCTGGTCTAATGCGGGTTGGTTGATGAACATAGGGTTAATTTTCATCGGGTTCCTATTAGTTTGAACTCACTGCCGAGCACGAAAATAAAAAAAGGGTTTTCTGGCCCGAATTCGAACCTGCAATCTTCTGTTAAGATCCGCGTATCCTAACAACTAAGCCATGTCTGCATTTATTAATTTTTTTTATATTATTACTAGCAAACAGCTTAGTTTACATTTCACAGAAGATTTTATACAAAACTACAAATAGGCATTTCTTTCAAAATATTCCTCTTAAAAGTAATAAATAACTTTAAATATACAAAGTTAAAAATACCGTCCTCCATAGTTTATACTTTTTGATTTCATAATAATCTTCGCTTAAACCATAGATTGTAACAAAATAAGGCGCGTAGCTTTTTTTTTAATTCGAGTCCGCGGGGTGGCTGCAATTAAAAAAGCGCATGCTATCATTAGCCGAGCGGTTAAACGCTGGCGTTTATAATTATAACGAAATAACACGTGCATCCAAGAAAATGGAGATAGCGGGGTTGATTCGAAAATTTAATTTTATAATTATGGACAGGATTCAATGGATGGAATTGGATTTAATCTTCGTTCTGATCTCCGAGATGGATTTGTTTTTTGTAAGCCAACTTGAAGTGTTTTGTTTTTAAAACTCGCAACTTTATATTAGACTAGTTTTTAGTGTAGTCTAGAGCGTTTTAGGGGTTTGGTTGTCATGTGTTAGATAAAAAAGTAGCCTATGTCCTTCTATGAAGTTAAAATTTACTTCATAGCAAATTTCATAAAATCCGGCTTAGCACTTTGGTAGTGAAAGAGGACGGAAATACTTTCACACATTTACATTTATTATACTAGTATAGATTATTTAAAGCACTGGGTTCTACGTTTCTAGCACTCCTTTATCATTTAACTCCGTATATTTTGTTACGGAAGCTTTAATTTCAAACTAAAAAATTTTAATATCATAGATAAATAATAATCACACATAACAAAATAAGCAAGTCTGTACTTCTAACTAGCTTCACATATATTTCAAATCAATCTTCGTAAATTAGAAAACTGTTCGTCCAGCGCTGTATTAACAAGTTACAACTGTCTACCGGCAATTAAATTCATGATTATAAGATTTTGAGTGAATCACGAATGCGGTTTTATTTTACTTAGTTAAAACCTACTTGCGAGTTTTGTGTTTCATTTCCTATAAGGAAATCATCCAAATGAGCGATTTTATAATTCGTCTACAAAACATCTATTAATTATTTAGAAGTTCTATGTGCATGAGTGCACTACATCCGACATGACCGACTGCCGAGTTTACGTGCTTTCCGAGGTTCCAGAGAGTAACACTGCTAAGTTCTTCATCAACCTCCTGCCCTTATCCCAATATTATTTGGGGTCGGCGCAGCATGTCTTCTCCTTCCATACTTCTCTGTCAGACAACACAAGTAATATTCTTTCTAGCCATATCGTCTTTCACACAATCCATTCATCGTTTCCTTGGTCGTCGTCTACCTCTATATCCATCTACATCCATGCTCAAGGCCTTCCTCACAATGTGTTCCTCATTCCTCCGCATTACATGCCCATACCATGATAGCCGCCTTCCACATAACTTCTCGGCTATCGGTGTCATTTTCAAACTTCCTCTTATGTACTCATTCCTCACTCTATCCATTCGCGTAACACTGCTAAGTTCTTATTTACATTAATTCTGGTAGTGGTAAACATGTTATTTTAATTACCTTTTTAACGTAAGTATCATTATTATTGTAGATTCTCCTGGGATTATTTTTTTTTTACCATTAATCGTTTAATAATTTTTCATTTGGAAATAAAAGCGAACTACTAACTTTATTACTGGTTCTTATTTTTATTCTAGAGAAGAACCAGTCGTAACTCTATTTTAGTATATACCAGTTCTCCAGCCTACCTTCTATAATTGTAACCGTATAAAAAAACTTTTAATCGTATAAAGAAAATATTAGATAATTATACAATATTCATGCGTGTAAATAATTGATACTTCTAAAATAAATAAACTTTACGTACATTAACGATTATAGTCATTATAATGTTCGCATAAAGTTTACGATGATATTAAAATGACAACTACTGTACTTTTATACAACACAAATCGATAATGCGATATTAATTTATATCGATTCCGCAACGGTAGCATCCATGTTTCAATAAAACACAATATTTATTAAGGAAATAAAATATCGATCGATCGAGAAATATTGTTTATCTGTGCTCGTATAACATGGCGTCCGTGGTGGTCAGCTGATGGCACCATGTGGAGCTCTCAGGCACGTTGCGTTGTAACTTGTTACTTTACGACTCATAAGTTTTAACCATATGTTTTGTATTTTCCATTATCTAGTACTTATAATAGTTATTCTCTTATCTATTCTATCTGATACATACCATATCTATATTCAATATTAATATTATAAACGTGAAAGTAACTCTGTCGCTCTTCCACGTCCAAACCGCTGCACTGAATCGTATTTGATCAAATTTGGTATGAAGCAAACTTGAACTTTTTTTGCCTGACAATCAACACCCTAAAACACGAGCGAAACCGCGGGCGACTACTAGTATATTATATGCATAAGTTGCAGTGACCGAGTGGTTAAAATAAAACACATGAGTCTAAACTCTTAACGTATAATTGCTAAACTCACAACCTAGACAAACACCACTGAGCTCCCATGTGCTTAATTTGAGTTTGAAATTCATCTCGTGCATAGTGGAGAAGGAAAAGATCGCGTGAGGGGTAAAAATCTGCCACTCCATGCCATCAAATACATGCGATCATAGTGCTACTGCAACTTCGTGTAACATGCTCCAAACCTTCTCCTTAAAAAGAGGAGTAGATGACATCTGTGGGACATGAAAATACTTTTTTTTTATATTGCAGATAGCTCTAGAAATTAATTCCACTACCTAATATTTGAAGTATAACCGCCAAATAGTAATAGTTATTATTAATATTCTTTCCAATTTGAGCCAGTATAATAAAAAAATATACCAAAGATCTGAACTGTGCAAATATATTTAGTATGCATTTATAATGTATTAATACTATTACACGCATTATAATATTTCAAAAACATTACGTATCTTTTGTCTTAAATACGAAAGTGCAGCAAAAGTTGTATATTAATTTATTTGAAATCAAGTCATAAAATTAATCGGAAAAATTAGGTAGTTATTCAAAACACCAAACTAATATTTGTTAATTTTGTACATAATGCGTCAGCCATCACTCACGCGTCATTCGAGGCACATAATTTAAAAACAAAAATGAGATAGTCGATTTACGACACCGGTAGGCGCTCCGCCCCGCCCTCAAATTATATTGGCATTTTTACCAAACACGTAATCGCTGGGTTCGCACTGGACGAAAGGACATTAAGTCTTTACATAGCCAGGGGGTTAGTGTTACCAGAGTAAAAAAGATATTTACAAATTATCGTAGCTCATTGAACGCCATGTTTATGGAGCATGTGGAATTTCAGGGTGGGCTGGTTTTTTCTTAGATATGTGGCATATTTATGTATGTATTCATTTAGTTTTGTTATTTACCGACGATGGTTCGACGAAGTTTATTGTATGCGGCATAAATGTAAATTAATTACGTTTAAAACAAATAACACATACAAATAAATTCTAAAATGTCCGAATGATGTGGAAACACACAGTAAGATCAATCACTGCAATGCAGGGATTAGTTCGACCTTTGCACAAATTTCCTTTTTATTTATTTTTTTCGTTTCGATAGAACAGTTCAATACCTACACGATGTGTGATCACTTTAAGTTATTGTCTTGTTTAACAACTGTTTACATACATATGCTGATACCAATTAAAGATAATGCTA
Organism: Vanessa cardui; assembly: GCF_905220365.1. Classification (NCBI taxonomy): domain Eukaryota; kingdom Metazoa; phylum Arthropoda; class Insecta; order Lepidoptera; family Nymphalidae; genus Vanessa; species Vanessa cardui. The sequence goes on along the minus strand of NC_061142.1, from coordinate 1,048,837 downwards.
TTCAGTCGTAATTCATTTTGTTATTCCACTAATTGTGATATTCCTAAAACTTATAGACCTCTAGTTGTTTGTGTTGTTAATTATTTGTAACTTAATTTGATGGTATCCAAAAAAGTCGAAAAAAGCTTTTTAAAAATTCCTTGCAGGAAAATAGATATACTTATATGTACCTAAAATTGGCAATAATGATTATGGAACTCCGTACTTGAATAGCCAACATAGCTTAGTGGATTGAATTCTCAGTTCTTAACTAAACATCATGTGTTAATATCTGAACACGCACATTTTATAATTAACATGCATCTCAGGTCAACATTGAGTAAAAAAAGGGAAGAGACGAAAGATATATTTTGCCCACCAGTCAGATATTTATATTGTCATTGTTAAAATACCTGTTAAATTTACATCAACATTTTTATTTACATAAGAATTATTAACATAAATCCTTATATATATATATATATATATATATATATATATATATATATATATATATATATATATATATATATACAAATATGAATTAAAAATGGTTATTGTTAAATGGCCGCGTGTAATGGTGGCAAGGATGCCAGCGGTATTCTCCGTTTAATTTCAATTTCGATTGCTTTCGAATATTCATTTTTAATATTTTATTTTATGTTACTTGTAATAATTTAAAGTAACATGCATATTTTGGTACTTGTTTTTCAATAAAAGTCAAGTCAAGTCAAAGTCAAAAATATTTATTCAAAATAGAAGTGATTACACTCTCCATTTCATTTCTAAGGTGCAGTCACCTAGAAATTAATTAGTGTTGTAATATCCTTTAGCACACAAACGCTCTTTTGAATTCTATTATTAAATATTTTTGAATGTTTTCTGGGATCCTGTTATAAAAACGTTTACATTGTCCCAAAAAAGAGTTACTAACTCTGTTCAATCGGGTACTTGGTGTAAGAAGTTTATTCTTGTTCCTAATATTAATGGAATGTACGTCACTTTTTCTGGGAAAGTCATTTATGTTTTTGCGTACATATGTATATAATATTATCAAAAACAAATTGAGAAGTCTAGCTTTACTATTATTTATGTTAAATTCGAATGTATCGTACGCATATTTCACCGCGGTTAGTCAATACACGATGTCAAGTCCTAAAGGGCTGATCGGACGTTCATCGCTCGACGCAATCCGCATAGTTCAGTATTTTAGCATTCTATTTCGAACGTTCCCACGCTAGAGATCACTTGAATCTTTATTAGACGCTCAGGTGACTGGCTCTGGCCTAGAAAGATAAGTCTTGTTTCTAGTGATGTTTGCATTTATTACCACAATAGCGTTCTCACACGACTTCGCTTGTTTAACGAATTCGTTTTTTAAATTATATTGATTAAGAGTATAAATATGTATGAGAGGAGGTAAAATGCGTACGATTTAACTGATGAAAGCGGGTTCAAACCCAAGCAGCACAAAATATTCATGAGCTTAATTTATGTTTATAATTCAACTCGTAAGGACCTGCATGTGTCTAATGCAACGAATTCTGCCGCTTGTAAATCCCGCTTTGGAACAACGTGTTTGAATACGCGGTAAAAAAGGGAGAGGAATCCTTAACCTAACAGTAGGAAATTTTCAAGCTGTACCTGATGACGTTGTTGGGTATATGAACTATCATCATATCTATCATCATAATGCTGATAACTTACAAATATACACTTACTGTACTAGCTAAAATTCAGTCTCCAATTAGCTAAATCTTTTTTGCGGAACTAACGACATACCTATCTTCAACAAACCTCCTAAACTGTTGTGTTTTAGCAGGAAACGGTCTTAGGATGCTCTTCCTACTGAACCCTGTCCCGTAACATTGTCAAGGTCACTAGGTCAAGCCATCCTGAGTATCAGAACGAGTGCACTTTGATGAGCCTTAATATATTTATATCTCCTTCAATCTTCAATAATGAGATTGAAAAATGCAATGAAACGATGAAAATGCATGATTCGTTTTATTTTGCAATTTATATTTTTAATTACATCGACCGTGATGATTATGTTTCTTTTTTTATCTTATTAATATTTTAACAATGATGTCAATTTAATTCACACTTTTATTAATTATTTTTTGTAACGTTTAATTTATGAAGCAAGTGCTGTGTACACTTATAACTGACACGCGTCATAAATATATTATTCGTATTATAAGTTAAATTTTAAATGATTTCTATATATTGGAAAAGTGCTTATACATACAAATAAATTATTAGATATGTAAATAACTCGAAACACTTTGATATTACTGTCTATTTAAACCTTTTTTAAATTTCTTCGTCATATAAACTTCAAATACTGAAACTTACATCAATTTTTACCATTTATCTCAAACTCACACAAATACAATAGGATCTTTATATATAGATCCTATTGTACACACACACACACACACATAAACAAAATTGTTAATTTTGTGGCTAGGATATTATCAGCTCTACTCTAATACAATAGCTTATAATATGCATGTGTTATACATATAAAACATTCTCTTGAAACTCTATGTTTATTGATGAAAATCGCATTAAAATCCATCGCGTAGTGTGTAAGATCTAAGCTAAGAGACCGCGGAAGCGATTTTGTACATAAAATATATATAAATCATTATCATTATATAGTATATTACAAAGTGACCACTGTCTGTCCCTATTTATGCTTAGGTCTTTAAAATTACGCAACCAATTTTGCGGTTTTTTCTAATAAATAGAGTGATTTGAGAGAAAGATTTTTGTATATAATACATAGACAATATAGTCAAAACTAGTATAGTATAAACTATTACAATCTTGATAATTTTATTCATATCTGCTTATACACAGACGTCTTGATCGTTACAGTTTATTATATACAAGTAACATTTGCAGTTCTGCGTTTCCAGCGTAATATCGTTAGAATGTCGTAATTGTGAAGATTATTAAGATAAAGCTTGTAAAGATTTGTGATTTCTGTGTTGTTACGACGGACTAGCACTTATTTTATTAGCAGTACTTAGGTATACAGCGACACTAATTGCATAAATTTAAGTATGATGTAGAGCCGAGATGGCCCAGTGTTTATCTAAAACGCGTACCTACACTTTAACTAATGAATGCGGGTTCAAACCCAGGCAAGTACTACCGAATTTCATGTGCTTAATTTGTTTATAATTCGTCTCGTGCATCGTAAGGAAACCTGCAGATGTCTAATTTCAACGAAATTGAATCCACTAACCCGCATTGGAGCAGAGTAGTGGAATTTGCTCCAAGCCTTTTTCTCAAAGAGAGAGAAGTCTTTAGAAGCCCAGCAGTGGGATATTTACAGGCTTTTATTATTATTATATTATAATGTAAGAATGTTATACGCTGTTTTAAAGGCCTCGTTGGTACATTGATTAGTTTGTAAGGCAGCAGAGCTCGTGATCCTAGTTTCAAATCCTGACATATTTACACAAAGAAGTTATTTTTGTAACTGCCTGAAGTTTGGAAATTAATCTGCAAATTCCTTAAGCTCATATCTCTCGTTGATCGTGATGAATTGCCAATTCGATATATTTACATGTGATTCACAGTATGTTTACAACAATATTATGTTTATTCACAATGATACTTATAGATATTTTTGAAAGAATCGGTGTCAATCATTGTATTGAAACTAGGAAGAAGGGTAAACTAATAACGTCCAGTTTCCGACTTCGCAAAGCTAATACACATTTTCAGGTACAATATTAGTTTCTACAACAAGATTCAGAAGTCATTTTTTATTTGACCTATTAAAAAAAGTTTACGTCCAAAAAATATATGTAAATAAAGCACGTTACTTAATACAACATAAAATTAAATTATAAAAAGTGCAGGCTTGTATTTGTTGATTTCTAGACAGGATAAAGATAAATTTAATTGAACGTTATTGATATACTCTATTATTAAATTGGTGGAAAAGAGTAACTACTGAATTTCCTGCTTCTTGATTAAATCTACATTCCGAACCGGTGGTAACAATACATTTCACACTTACATGATAATTCGAACGAGCGTACTTGGATGAAGAATATTTTGTTATATTTTGATTTTGGATCATGTGATCTATTATGTCAGAACAAAACATGCAAACGTACAGACAAGGGATCTTCAAACATCATATATCAATTCGACAAATAGACATTTCGACATCAAACAATTATACAGGCGTACAAAACAATGTACAGTCGGGATAAGAAAAGGTTCGTCACCTTAAGATCTATTTTCATGTGCTCAGTATGAGCGATAATCTGCTTTACCAATCGAGAATGACATATTGCGTCGCAATGATTTGATGTAAAGATTCAAATGGTACTCAGAGTTTAAGACTTGATAATAGATTGAATTTGAAAACTGACGATGGTTTTCTTACTCTGACTGTACAATAGATACTTTTTAATTGAAAATATTCCAAAAGGTCTCATTTTAAACTACGCTCACCGTTCATCGGCTCATTTATTAATGAAGTGAATAAGTTATCACGCCATCAAAGGTTGTTGCACACAAGGTGAGCGTATTTGAAAGGCGCAAATAGTTCCCGGCGACGTTTTAATTGGCGGTAAAATGGTCGCCTAAGTCTTGTTCAATTATTTCGTATCGCCAACAGATCTCGTTCGGATTTAGCCGAAATGTTTAAATTGTACATTTTAGTATTTCGGAAACTTATATGGACAGTTTTATTTTATTTAAGTACAAATTTCATTGACAGCTACTGTTGCGCTCAAAAATGATGTGATAAAAATATTAAGCAACGTTTTTTTGACATCTTAATATTTTATCTGTATTTTCTTATAATCTACATCTTCTATATTTTAAACTGAAGAATTTTTGTGGACAAATGCGTTTATCTCAGGACTACTGGTCCGAATTGAATAAGGACTTTTACCATAGATAGTCCGTTTATTGAAGAATACACTATAAAACCCCACTCTACGACGGTTAGGAGGAAAGTAGTAAACATAAACTATTACCAATATGGAACAGGTACCTACTTTATGAAACAGGCAGTGTAATCCAAATTTTACGCAAGTTACGAAGAGCAGCCAGTAATAATATAAAAAAAAATTACATAATTTCATTCAGTATGAAAAAGGAGGGATTATTGTCGATTGTAATAGAACCTTCGTTTAAAAGATCTTTCTCCTTTTAATTACTAGCGTCTTGAAATATATTCAATGCGGACGAAACCACTAGAAATAGCAAGTATAAACCTAGGTACCACATTACATTAACATAATTCATTAAACAAAAACTTTCACGGAATACTGTGAAACATTCATTTAAATATCGCATGCCCTAACCATTTGAATCAAAGCGGTTGATTCTTACAGACAATACAGAAAACCGGTAAATAGAGCAAAAATGACGCTCGTCGTGGAATCGCCATCAGCGGCGACATTTAAATGTGCGGCGGCGCTTTTACGTCCGCCATTTGCATCCGAGATCGCGTCGATCGGCCATCTTGTTCTTTTTTTTCCGCCAATGCGTTGCTACTTAAAGTACTGAGTACACTTGGGTGGTAACTATAATACTACTTCAAACATATTTTTATACAAACAAAGATGATTCATTACATAACAATTTGATAAGTCTTCAAAATAATTGGTGTAGTCAATAATTCATGACCAATAATATAAAACTGAATATCCGTGTTTAAAAAAAAAAAACAAAAGAAAATATTTACACGTTAAAAGTTAAATTATATAAAAAAATCAATGTAAAGAAGAATCGATAATAAAGTATAAAAATAGTACTTTCGGATAATGAGGTTTACTAACTTAACTTTAAACGTAATTTTCCAGATAAATCATTTGGCTTGTCTTCCTCTCCAATGAAGATAAAGTGATTATAATTCATCTCGTGTACATCGGAGTATGTATTATGTATCCACACGTACTGATTCTGCGTGCTAGTATAAGTTCCGAACATTCTCCCAGAGGCGTTGGAACACAAACATACCGTTAGATACTTCATCAAAAACTTAGTTATTAAGGACATAGAAGCTGAAATCAACTGAGTTTCTTGCCGGTTCTTCTCGATAAAATCTGCATACCGAACCGGTAGTAGCTTCACTATATTTAAAAATCGATTCAAAAGTGTTTGTAAAAACCTACTTGAATAAATTATATTTTGATTTAGACGTTATATTATACGTAAAATAATTCGAAGTGAAGTTTATTTATGAAACCTAGATGTTCCGAGTGTGCCATTATCCTTACACGAAAACAATTTATAATACTTTCTGCCGCTCGCTATCTTTTATATTCGGGAGCGGCTTCACAAAGGACGTCGTTCAATTATTCAGAGTACTATTCCTGTTTTGAACTAACTCCTTTCACAATGAGACATCTAATTAAACCTTTTATTTCAGTGTGTGTATCGAATAGACTCCAATCATAGATTCTAAAAGTACATATCACGAACTATTCGTGTCTTTACACGGACACTTTTCACTGGTGATCATGAATTGAATACCTAACAGAAAAAAATACATGAAAATTGGATGGCTATTTGCGAAGTTGGAACTTACCATCATCGGTTAAGATTCACATGTCAAATAAAGATATATTAATCAAGTATGTATCTCTTTCTAATGCACAACATAGTCGAGCTATTATCAAATCGCATTGAATATGTAAATCTAAGGCTTGTTTATCTTGCTCTTTCCGCCATTTTATTAAGCTATCTATACCTGTGACGTAATTTCGGACAACAACATCTTATTCATAGTAAATACGTCCATAAAGTTGATTTTTTGCGAATAATAAAGACTTGCCGAGATGTTAAATCGGTCTAGAAAAATAATTATTTAAAAATAAATAAATATTCATTTCTAAGATCTCATTCAAACATACAAACTTTCTTGGTTTATAAAAAAAATTAAATATTCACATCAAGATTTTTACTAAGGCCAGTCATAATAATGTCGCGCACTAAACGTTTTAAATATAGAATATCCAATAACGGCATCCGGAAATGCATGCGACAAACTTTATAGCCTGTATAATTTTATGGGGGAAGATCGAATTTACGCTCGTCTAACTATTCTAGAATCACTGGATACTTATTCATATTCTTTATTTTACTCCGTATAGTTAAATAGTAGTATATTCGTACATTGAAATACAAATTGACAAAACATGACGATTCAATCAGAATATTGGAAAAAATTAAATTATTAAAATAGTAGTTAAATATATATTATTTGGCTACCTAACTCTTTAATTTCTTCCGGTTATTGACTTTTGGATGGTCATTTAAAAAAACTATAATAAGTGAGCCTACGACCGGTTGAGTATGCAGATTCTACCGAGAAGAACCGGCAAGTAACTCAGTCAAAATCAAAATCAAAATAAACTTTATTCAAGTGGGCTTTTACAAGCACTTTTGAATCGTCATTTAACAATTAAGTGAAGCTACCACCGGTTCGGAAAGTAGATTCTACCGAGAAGAACCGGCAAGAAACTCAGTAGTTACTCTTTTTCAACATTTAAAAAAATACAGTCATGTTAGTTAATACAATTATTTATATATCCTGCTTAGAAGACAACAGGTATTAATTCCACGCCTTTTTATCATCTACAAAATCTTGTATCGAATAATACGCCTTTTTTACCAATGTCTTTTTTATAAACGATTTGAATTTACGAGACGGCAAAGTTCAAATACTCTTTGTCAACATTTAAAAACCCTAAGTGAAGTTAGTTAAATGCAATTACATATGTATGTACTACATCCTGCCTGGAAATCAACAAGTAATAGCTTAACACTTTTTAGCATCAAATTATTTGAATTTTAGCTACTCAATTTAATATTAAGGATTTCAATATAATTGATTGTATGACTTTTTTGGCATTTCCTTTAAGTGTTGGAGCTAAAGCATTGTATAAGTTAGCTAACAAGTATTTTAGGTTAAGGAAATAAATATGTAAGGTTAAATAACAGAGCGACATAGTCACACATGGTGACAAAGCTCTTTAAATAAAGAGAAAAAAAAAAGAAAAAAAAAAAAATTATTTGAATTTATGAAACGTCGATTATCTATTAACTCACACATCTATGAAAAGCCAACACAACACGACCGAAAATAATTCAGGAGCAGACCAAAGAATTTCCATTAAAAATATAGAAGGAAGAAGTAAAAAATAAAAAAAACTGCATAACCGCTAACAATTAAAATTTGATGAACATGCTCATATATAATAGTTCAATAGTAAAAGTAAAGCAACAGCCTGTACATTTCCCACTGCTGAGATAAGGCCTCCTCTTCCATTAAGAAGAATGCTTGGAACATATTCCACCACGCTGTTGCAATACGGGTTGGTGGAATGCACATGTGGCAGAATTTCGATGAAATTAGACAGATGCGGATTTCCTCACGATGTTTTCCTTCACCGCCGAGCACGAGATGAATTATAAACACAAATTAAGCCCATATACATATATATGCGGTGCTTGCCTGTGTTTGAACCCGCAATCATTGGTTAAGACGCACGCGTTCTAACCACTGGGCCATCTCTCAGCTCTCATAACAATCATAATTGTGTTACAATTGAGCACGTTAAAATATGCCAATGATAAAAAGGCGAAATACTGATTAAACACGAATTCTCAGAAACTATAACACCTACAAACTTGAAATTTGGCACGCAGTTTCCTTATAGGGTGTAGACGCGCAAAAGATATGTGGTAATGATAATCGCGTCTAGAGACAGCTTAGACTATCTCTTTCAGTGTCATGTCGCAAAAGCACACAAGGTCTCGAGGCCATTTGCACGTTGTCGTGAGGGTATATACTGATGTGTCATCAGTATATACCCTCACCTATAAGCATTGCCAGGAGCTCAGAACTCCATGTACTCTCTAACTTGGAAGGCTCGCATAGATCGCGATCGAACATGCGCCGGCGATCCCATGATGAAAAATGTATTGATACTTTCACTAATAGGCATCAGAAATGCATTCTACCCGTGATGAAAAATGTATTGTTACTTTCACTAATAAGCATCAGAAATGCATTCTACTTTACCATAAAGATATATTCGCCCACGAAGGCCCGCCCCTCAGGGTGTTTTATTTTTCAATGAAATTTAAATTTTTATGTCGCAGAACTGATAACCGGAAACGTGTTCTAGAGTGGAGACCGCGTCTCGGCAAACGTAGTGTAGGACGTCCTCGGGCACGATGGAGTGACGACTTACACAAGGCGGCAGGCAGGAGCTGGATGCGAGTAGCCCAAGAACGATCTCAGTTGCGTGCAATTGGAGAGGCCTATGTCCAACAGTGGACAGAAATGGGCTGATGGATGGATGGGTGGATGTCGCACCCAAACCTAGACTGTACACGACACGACCGCGAATAATGCGCGCCATAAGTAAATATATTTATATTTAGTACTAGCGGTCGCCCGCGTAGATAACGGTTCATTATCAGTCTAGAACCCTATTTTTTTCAAAATAAAATTTAGCCTATGTTATGCGGGATTAATTTAGCTTTCGAATGGTGAAAGATTTTTTAAAATCGGTCCAGTAGTTTTTGAGCCTATTCATTACAACCAAACAAACAAAGTTTTCCTCTTTATAATATTAGTGTAGATTGATTATCAAATAAAAGATTGTTTTTAGTAAAATAATTATATTAACTTATTATAATTATTACAATGCAGAACACAACAGTGTTACCTGTTTCTTAAACTTTTATTTTTAATTATTTACATATCAACACTTTAATCTTCTGTATTTAACTTACAATCATTTTAATTTTATGTAAAAATATTATCAAAAATGTATGTTTTGATTTTACGGAATTATAAATTTATAACAGATAATATATCTGTCATAAACTGGCTCAACGAATAACTACCAAAAGGATTAGAAATATTGACACTAAACCCCATTACACAATGAAAAAAATAAGAGATAAGGAATAAGGAACAATAAATAAGGAATAGCGGAATTCAGCGATGGCAGCACCGTCAATCAATTCAAAATTCAAAAATAAGGAATAATAAATAAGAATAAAATTTCCATTGCGGTGGGAATTTGTTTCTTATTTCTTATAGCCAGCCAATCGAACAAATCAAACAGGGTATTTTTTCAAAGAAGTATCGTAAAACTAACAGCAGCACGTAACTAGTAGCACGTATTCAACCGCTGTGATTGGTTGAATAGTCATTCCTTATTCCTTATCTCTTATACCTTTTTTTTTCATTGTGTAATGGGCTTTAACCTTATATTCTACTGAACGCACGCTTTTAGTTCATTCATGTCCAATCACGTGACTTGTCAAAAATCGTCTGTCAAATAACATCTGAATATTGTTTAACAATGTCTCTGTAGAAGTCAAAAACGACATCGCTCGCGAGGCGACATCTAGCGAGCGCTTCCTCGTAGGTATTCTCGCTGAAACTACCCTCCGTGAAACCTGTCAACAATATTGTTTAACGTTACATAAAAAAAAACTAAATGTTACTCTTATTTCACTATTCAGATATCAGATTTGAAATTATACAATTTTTAATATGATAATTAAAAATGTATTGCAACCACTACAACTTTGAACCTTGATTATGTGTCAAAGCAAATAATACGAAGGAAAAAATAGTGGCCATTAAGTTCACACACACTAGTACAATATAATGAAACTTCGCAAATTCGCAATTCAATGAAGGGTAGCTCTCATCAACCCTTAAGGAATGAAGTTGTTCCTTTTTTTTCATTTCTTTTATAATGCGTGCATTTAGACGTATAAATAATCTAAGCTTTAAACAAATCTATACCAACTTACCGGTAACAAGATTTCTCTCTCGGCTGTCGAATACAAAATACAATAGCGCCGTCGCACTCTGCACTTGTGTGTAACTGGGCTCCAGTACCAAATTCCCATCCTCAGTGACCGCGCAACACACAGCCGCCACCATGTGCCGCATAGCGATACCAGAGTTGAGCAAGGCCAGGCACGCACAATTTACTGTGCATGTTAGCAGCTGTGACAAAAGATAAATTCTATGATCTATCTGATCTGAGGCAATACATAAATCTATGGAATTTATATGCTGATCATTCTGCATAAGTAGTGTGAAAGAAGTAATATAAATGTGTATTTTTAAAATTGTATTTTACTTGTATCTACACTTCAAATTGATTTTCTTACCAAATTGTTTATGGGAATCAAAGAACAGAGAATGCAGTTGTGATTGTGCACCTTATCTACTAATGTATAAATTGTATCTTTTAAAAGTGGTCACTAACCCAAATTATCAGAATGAACATAAGATCAACGGTAGAAACTTTTATAAATCTAAACCCAATCCAAAAATAACTAACATTGATAACTTTAATTAGTTGCTGTTAATTAATCCACTTACTCCACCAAAATCTTCAAGTTCTTGTATTGTAAGAGATATCCCAGTGCGAGGATAAAGGCATCCCAAAATAGCTGTTTCACATGTCTGTTTAATGATGTTTTCTTTAAATCTGTAATATAAATACTTTATTATTAATCATTATATTTTGGGGTTTTATAATAAAGACATATTCATCTGCTTATTGGTTAGTGACTTATTCTGGGGACAGATTATTTATTTCGTTAATATCATGATAATGAGATTGATGCCTGTGCAATGCAAATATATCTTTTCAATATTATTGCTATTAAATCTTCTGCTTTGTAATAGAGTAAGGTAAGTTATTGAGGCTGTATAACTAATTACACAATTAATTCATATGTTGTATTCGCTTACTCAAAAATTATAAAAATAGTAATAGTTTTTTTAACAGTAAATGGTTACTCTATAGAGTAAATGATTATTATATATTGAAATAACTATTATTAAATACAGAAATTACATAAGCGCAGATGTAAGAGAAAACCAGGTATATTTTTCTTTCAAAAGTTTAAGAAACTAGTACCTTTAGTAACTGAAAAAGTTTTTTTCGTTTCTATATGAAATAATTTAAAAAAAACCTTCACATAACTATCAATTATATAATAGAGCTTATAGCAGTAGTTATTAGTTAGTATGAATACGAAATAAACATACCTATCGGCTACCGATGGCTTCCCGCCTTTAGTGCAGAACAACACTTCAAGTGTAGCTTTTTCTATGCTTTGACTGGTCGACTTGATATCCAGAGGACCATTTACACTCACCAAAACGACGGTATCGCCTGTAATTGTTAATGTTGTAAAAGTATAGTAAAAAATAAGGTTTTACAATGTAATACTAATAAAAATATAAAGATGTACCCTGGGCTAAAATTGCTGATCCGTCTGATTTACTGAGATAATTAAGTTCACATTTCATGGGTCTCAGTTTAAAGTTATTTTCGTCTTCAGTTCCCATTTTTAAACAAATTATCTGTTTTTATTTAAAACAAGTATACTTTTCACGGTTAACCACTATTTTTAACCTAAAAATTTTGTAAACAAACATCAAGAAAGTCAAGTCTCAACTCTCAAGTCAATGTTGCTATTATCATTAATAAATATTAAATAGTAGTATCAAAGTCAACAAATAGGAATAGGGCAAACGATTTTTAAAATTTTGAAGCTAAGATAAGCTGATGGACTTACTAAGGTAAGGTATTTATTAATTTTTCAATATTTTTTTATATAAAATGAGTCCTATTAAAAGCTAATTTGTCAGGATTTACAATAAATAAACTTGCTTATAATTATTAATTAACTAATTGGGAATTATAAGCAAGTTTATTGATTTATTCCGATTATCTCTTTTATTATATTAATATGCAGTGGGTAACAAGATAACTTTTAATGTCATTTTTTGACATATGTCAAAACTCTAAATAGTTGAATACGTCTCTGAAAATTTGCTATCAAAGAAAATACAAACTTACTACGAAAGACAATTATTAATGACAGACAATTCAGTTTCAGAGTCAGCAACTACCAGCTGACGAATGAACTGAATTTTTCTAAATATTACTATTGTATAGTTATAAGTTACAAAAGTAATCTTAGATTTAATTAAAGTTTTAGGTGCTATAAACGAATTCTATCAAAATGAAAACACGATTTAATACATACGACATCGTGTGCATGGTGGCCGAATTACAAAGGTATAATAAGTATAATATAATTTCTATTTTTATTCATACCCATATTATAAATAATTCAATAAAAATAATAATACAACATAAAATTAACATAACATAATGTAACTATTCTTATTATTAAGTAACAGTTGTAACCCTATCTTATATATCTATCTATTCTTTATCTAAATTTAATTTATGAGTAATAATACACAAAAATTGTGAAAAGAATATAACTTCTTAATTAATAACCCTTGAATCTATCTATAATATTTAAATTAATATGAACCTAATAAGAAGTATATTAAGAGTACAGTGAACATTTAAATTTTTTAGGCTGATCGGCATGAGAGTAAATCAAGTGTATGATATAGACAACAAAACATATGTTATTCGGCTGCAGAGATCTGAGGAGAAATCAGTATTGCTATTGGAGTCAGCTAACAGATTTCATACAACACAATTTGAGTGGCCTAAAAATGTAGCTCCATCAGGATTTACTATGAAGGTTTGATATAAATTAAATCTTAAATAACACAAGAGAGATCGCTGATATCTTTCCCATTACTGATTATGTATAAATTTTTAATTTTAGCTCCGTAAACATCTAAAGAACAAGCGTCTCGAAAAACTAACTCAGCTAGGTATAGACAGAATAGTAGATCTGCAGTTTGGTAGTGGTGAGGCAGCTTACCACGTTATATTGGAGCTGTATGACCGAGGAAACATTGTACTGACTGATTTTGAGTGGACAATCTTAAATGTTCTAAGACCACATGTTGAAGGTGACAAAGTAAGGTGAGCCTAACTTTTTTATTAGGCTTGTTTCTTAATATTTGACCAATGTTTCTGTGGTAAGCTATGTAGTCCAGCTTACTTAATTAAGCATACATATATTATAATTTAAATAACGCTCTCCATATCTTTTCCAAAAATTTAATTTAGATTCTAACAATTTTAAATCATTTTCAATTTTGAAGAATAATAATTGAAGTAAAAACCCGTTCATCACTTATTTGTTGTTGCTATTCAGTTCACAAGGAACTAGACATGTGTTATACATCATATTTTGAAACAGAGGCTTAGAATGCCTAAACAATACAAAATTAACAAGAAATAATTTCACGAAAATTAGCATAAGTATGAAATATATAAGTTTATAAATAATTGACGTTATATCTCAATATATTATTTTATACAAGTGTCCATCCATAACTTCGCAAGCATATTAGGACAGGATTAAGTTTTTTGATTGTAAAATGAAACCTATGTGCTATTCTACATTATAGTCTATCTTTGCCTAGTTTAATTAAAACCTCTTCCACAATTATAAACATCCATTCATCCGAACTTTAGCACAATATTAGTAAGATCATAACTTGTAGGTTTGCAGTAAAGGAAAAATATCCTCTAGACAGAGCAAAGACAAGCTATGAAGCACCAAATGCTGATGCTATAAAAGAAATATTTGGAAAGAGTAAACCGGGAGATAACATCAAGAAGATTCTAAATCCAAATCTTGGTAAGTAAAAAAACACTTTAGCAGTAAGCTAATCTTTCGTATGATATTCAATAAAAATTTAGATGAAAGCAAAACTTATCATATTTTCAATCATGAACGAATTTTGATTTACTTGGTGGTAGGGCTTTGTGCAAGCCCGTCTGGGTAGGTACCACCCACTCATCAGTTATTCTACCGCCAAATAACAGTACTTAGTATTGTTGTGTTCCGGTTTGAAGGGTGAGTGAGCCAGTGTAACTGCAGGCACAAGGGACATAACAACTTAGTTCCCAAGGTTGATGGCACATTGATGATGTAAAGAACAGTTAATATTTCTTACAGCGTCATTGTCTATGGGTGATGGTGACCACTTACCATCAGGTGGCCCATCTGCTCGTCCACCAACCTATACCATAAAAAAAAAAGAAAAGATTATGTTTCTGGTGAAGAGTTTTCACTAAATTTCTCAAACTAATTATTACTAATTTCTTTATATTAATCAACAGAATATGGTGCAGCAGTAATAGATCATGTTTTGCTGGAAAACGGCTTAACGGGTAATATGAAGATATCTCAGGACCCGACAAAAGGATTCTACATGGAGAGAGATTTGGACAAGCTTGTAACAGCTCTGAAACAAGCTGAAATGATGATTGAAAACGGCAAAAACCAAATAGCTAAGGTAAACAGTATTAGTATAATATATTAATATTGGTGCTTGTATTATTAGCAGCATTTTCTGATGATGTAAACTAGTTATAACCAGAATCTATAATCCTGCATCAAAATGTGTGTGAAACAAATCTAATGGTATTTGTTATCAAGTAACCGATACATTTTGTAAATATATGAGAAAACTATAACTTTCAAAATTATAATTTAAGATTACTATTACAGAAAGATTAAGTCAAATATAAATTGTATGAGTATTCAAACATTTTCGTACACACAATTAAATCATTTTTAATAAATTAAAATCATACCTTATTAGAATAAAAGGTTTCTAATTAAGACTATTTACAATATAAACAAAGCTTTTAGTCTTTAAGTCATTAAAGATGTTTACCAAATTAATAGTTATAAGAGATCTTAACTTGCATTGTCATTAATGTAAATACAAAATAATATATGTCCTAAATGTGACCCCTGAGGAACACCAACAGTATCTATTATTTGTTAACTCACTCCATATTCAGACTTTTCTCTTATTCTGTACACCAGGGCTACATAATCCAGAAGAGAGAGGAGCGTCCAAACCCCGAAGGAGGAGGTCCGAACTATCTGCTCACTAACCAAGAGTTCCATCCCATGTTGTTTGCACAAACCAGGAATCAGCCTCACACGGAATACGAAACATTTGACAGAGCTGTTGACGAGTTTTTTTCAGCTCTGGAAGGTCAGAAGATAGATCTTAAGGTAATATATGAAAAAGAAACTGTATGCACAGATGTACAGTCAGGGTAAGAAATGGTTCGTCACCATAAAACCTATTTTCGTGTGCTCAGTATGAGCGATAATCTGCTTTACCGATCGAGAATGACATATTGCGTCGCAATGATTTGATGTTTAAATTAAAAAGGTACTAAGAGTATAAGACTTAACAAAGGAATTAATTTGAAAACTGGCGAAGATTTATTTGCTCTGACTGTACATCAAACTGTTATTTGAAACTCCATGGTCGAGTAGAGTGTATAACGGTTTTTATTAGTACGCCACTGGTCCTAGGTTCGATTCCCGGCCGAGTCGATGCAGAATAAGTTAATTAGTTTTCTATGTTGTCTTAGGCCTGAGTGTTTGTTATCGTCGTTACTTCTGATTTTCCATAACTCAAGTGCTTTAGCTACTTACATTGGGATCAGAGTAAGGTGTGTGATGTTGTCCAATATAAAATATATATAAATCGATGTTTATATAAAAACACACTATGCAATAATACTAGTAATAACTTTACACAAATTGTATCCTTCGCTTATTACATATTTCAAATCCAGTATGTACTTGAAGTACATGTACTTTTAGTACATTACTAATGATTAATGATTTTTATGATAAATCAAAATCAAAATAAACTTTATTCAAGTAGGCTTTTATAAGCACTTTTGAATCGTCATTTTACAATTAAGTAAAGCTACCACCGGTTCGGAAAGTAGCTTCTACCGAGAAGAACCGGCAAGAAACTCAGTAGTTACTCTTTTTTAACATTTAAAAAATACAACGTCATGTTAATTAAATACAATTATTTCAATTAATGTATCCTGCTTGGAAGTCAACAGGTATTAACTCCACGCTTTTTTATCATCTACAAAATCTTGTATCGAATAATATGCTTTTTCTACCAATGTATTTTTTACAAACGATTTGAATTTACTAAACGGCAAAGTAATAATGCATATTGCCTGCAGACTGTCCACGTAGAACGAGAGGCGATGAAGAAACTCCAGAACGTACGCAAAGACCACGACAAACGCATAACTGAACTGGAACGCCTCCAGCTAGAAGACAGGAAAGCCGCCGAGATGATATCCAGAAATGAGCCTCTCATAGAACAAGCTAGATTAGCCATCCAAGCGGCTATTGCTAATCAGGTAAAACTTAATACTGTTAAGAGAAATAAACATTAAGTAAAAGTAAAAAAAGTAAAGTAACAGCCTGTACATTTCCCACTGCTGAGATAAGACCTCCTCTTCCATTAAGGAGAGGGTTTGGAACATATTCCACCACGCTGTTCCAATGCGGGTTGGTGGAATGCACATGTGGCAGAATTTCGGTGAAATTAGACACATGCAGGTTTCTCACGATGTTTTCCATCACCAAATAAATTTAAATAAATTAAAAACACAAATTAAGCTCATTATATATAGAGGTGCTTGCCTGGGTTTGAACCCGCAATCATCGGTTAAGATGCACGCGTTCTAACCACTGGGCCATCTCAATTAACATTAACTATATACATTTGTATTTGACACTGACAATGATAATAATGATATCCCAAATTGGGAATGCACAGAAGATTTATTATATTGGACATTTGTGGGCATAGACACAGGTGTTTATTCTTTTACTCTCATCGATCGAAGAAATGTCAATCTGACTCCAGTGGAGGGACTTCAGATTCAGGAGCAAATTGTACGTGCTATCTGAGGCACAACCTATAACATTACCAACATTCAAACTTCGCGACTGACATTTTACCGATAAAATTTCCAATGACTCCATACTGGTGGTAGGGCTTTGTGCAAGCCCGTTTAGGTAGGTACCACCCACTCCGCCAAATAACAGTACTCAGGATTGTTGTGTTCCGGTTTGAAGGGTGAGTGAGCCAGTGTAACTACAGGCACAAGGGACATCACATCTTAGTTTCCAAGGTTGGTGGCACATTGACGATGTAAGGAATAGTTAATATTTTTTACAGCGTCATTGGCTATGGGTGATTGTGACCACTTACCATCAGGTGGCCCATATGCTCGTCCGTCAACCTATACCATAAAAAAACAAAAAAAAACTGAACCATCAGGCTTATAACCGTGTTAATACCCCAAAAAACATAATGCAAGTCTCCTTACAACAGAAGAAATAAAAATTGTTGGTATACTTACTCAAATCCCTTCCGATTTCCAGATGTCCTGGGATGACATAAAGGTTCTCGTTAAAACGGCGCAAGACAACAACGACCCCGTGGCGTCATCCATCAAGCAGCTGAAGTTGAACACCAACCACATCACGCTGCTGCTAAAGGATCCTTATGACGACGGGAACAGTGAGGACGAGGAATGCGAAGAGAGACTCAAACCTATGCTCGTTGATATCGATCTCTCGCTAACGGCATTTGCTAACGCTAGAAGGTATATTAGAATTCTCAACAACAACAACAACAGCCTGTAAATTCCCACTGCTGGGCTAAAGGCCTCCTCTCCCTTTGAGGAGAAGGTTTGGAACATATTCCACCACGCTGTTCCAATGCGGGTTGGTGGAATACACATGTGGCAGAATTTCTATGAAATTTGTCACGTGCAGGTTTCCTCACGATGTTTTCCTTCACCGCTGAGCACGAGATAAATTATAAAGACATATTAAGCACACGAATCAGCGATGCTTGCCTGGGTTTGAACCCGCAATCATCGGTTAAGATGCACGCGTTCTAACCACTGGGCATTCTCGACCAATGGGCCATATTAGAATATTAAAGTTAAATTCCTTTATTCAATATAGAAGCACTTACGGTAATGGTTTGGCAAAGGAAAACTGACCTGAGAAGAACTGGCGAAAGAAACTCAGCGGGTCAATGTTTTATCAAATTCGTGTTAATCTGAAGTTAGGGGTTCCTTTTAGGTACACAAATCAGTCGCCCGACAAATTTCGCGTTTTTTTTTTTAAATTTTTTAGATATGTCGAAACCTATGGCAGATTTTGCTTTGTTTTTTTTTTTATTGTTAGTTGTAATCCACTCATTCCTATTTGGGGCCTAAGTAATAAAATCCTATTTGAATGAAATTTGTAATGTTGTTTGACATTACAAATTTCATTTAATATACATAAGTATATATATACATAGGTTCCGTTAGGATTGGAATTTGTAAACAATTAATTAACTTAAATTATGTTTCTTAACCGGCCAGTTTTTCCGCTTATTCTTTGTTAACTTATATTATATTATATATTCTTTGTATTCCATAGTATTATATATTCTCAAAGCTCCCATAAATAAGTATTTTCATTTATCAGGTATTACGACCAAAAACGAACAGCGGCGAAGAAACAACAGAAGACGCTCGAATCAGCAGACAAAGCGCTTAAAAGCGCTGAAAGGAAAACGAAACAAACTTTGAAGGAAGCGCACACGATAAGCAACATCAGCAAAGCGAGGAAAACTTATTGGTTCGAAAAGTTCTACTGGTTCATCTCGTCTGACAATTATCTCGTAAGATCGTCTTCTTGAACTAAGTTTGTAACATTTAGTTTTCTAGTTAGCAGCAACATATAGCAATATGTGGCAGGCAGTCTAAATACAGGAACTAGGGACATAAAATCTTAGAGTAACAACCCCCCCCCCCCCCCCCCTTCCATCATGTAGGGGAAACGCGTAAAGCGTTTTTCCAGCGATAAAAAAAAGGTTGATAAGACATGAGGAATGTGTGGCGATAAGAAATACTTAAATATTTCTTACAGCGCTAATGTCTATGGATGGTGGTGACCACTTACCATCAGGACCATTGGCGTGCCCGCCTACCATACATCATAATTTGTTTATATATATATCGGCGGCAGCGATGACTGAGCGGTAGAATGGTCCTTTTCGGTGTTCGTTGGTACGGGTTCCATCACGATGAATTGATATAACACGTGGTATAGCGATAGAAGTTTTATTATGGATTTACAACTTGGTTCTTAAGTAGGTAAACCGACAGTTTCGCCTTGGAGGTGTGGGCTGATCAGTTACTCAAACGCAAGTGTCGTTATCCAGTCCCCATACTCTCCAACACGACTCTGTCCACGTGACTTTAACATTCCATGACGTCACCGCGTTTACCCGCTACTATAATAATCAAATAAGCTTCTTTTAATCAAAAAGATTGGCTTTCCACAACATATACATTACCACAGTGTTTACAATGGTGGGTTGCGCGCAGGTGATCGCTGGGCGCGACCAGCAGCAGAACGAGCTACTGGTGAAGCGCTACATGCGCGCCTCGGACGCCTACGTGCACGCCGACGTGTCGGGCGCCGCCTCCGTCATCGTCAAGTGCCGCGGGGCGCCGCCCTCGCCCAAGGCGCTCTGCGAGGCGGGCCAGGCCGCTGTCGCTTACAGGTGCCGCCGCTTACACAGACACAATTACCATACAACAACAACAGCCTGTAAATTCCCACTGCTAAGCTAAAGGCCTCCTCTCCCTTTGAGGAGAAGGCTTGGAACATATTCCACCAAGCTGTTCCAATGCGGGTTGGTGGAATACACATGTGGCAGAATTTTTATGAAATTTGTTACATGCAGGTTTCCTCACGATGTTTTCCTTCACCGCTGAGCACGAGATGAATTATAAAGACAAATTAAGCACATGAATCAGCGGTGCTTGCCTGGGATTGAACCCGCAATCATCTGTTAAGATGCACGCGTTCTAACCACTGGGCCATCTCGACTCACAATTAACAACTACCATACGATATCACAAACACACTTAACAAAAAATTAAAGGTCGTAAATATATACCAAATATAGAAAATGACCTAATATGTGTCCCTATGAAACACCCAATCTTAGTAGATATTTTGTCCATTAATAGAAACTTATTGAATTGTTAATCCCAAGTGTAAAGCAATGAGTTTTATTTAAGCGTCTATATAGAAATTGTATTATGAAGCTTCTCTTAAAGGATTTCGTGTTGTACAAGATCAAAAGCCTTTGTTATTGTTTTATGTTATAGATTGGCGGACGAGCATATGGGCCACCTGATGGTAAGAGGTCACCATCACCCATAGACAATGACGCTGTAAGAAATATTAACCATTCCTTACATCGTCAATGTGTCTACAACCTTGGGAACTAAGATGTTATGTCCCTTGTGCCTGTAGTTACATTGGCTCACTCACCCTTCAAACCGGAACACAACAATACTGCGTCCTGTTGTTTGGCGGTAGAATAACTGATGAGTGGGTGGTACCTATCCAGACGGACTTGCACAAAGCCCTACCACCAAGTGACGTTGAAAAATCTTAGGAATATATTGAGAGCATACTATGATTAGTTTCTCTTAAGGGATTTTGTGTTCTACACTATCAAAAGCCTTTGAAAAATCTTAGGAATATATTCAGAGCATACTATGATTACCTTGTGCCCTGCAGCGTGGCGTGGGAGGCGAAGGTTCTGACTCGCGCGTGGTGGGTGTTCGGTCACCAGGTGTCCAAGTCCGCGCCGACGGGCGAGTACCTCACCACGGGTTCGTTCATGATCCGCGGCAAGAAGAACTACCTGCTACCTGAAGTGCTACAGTTCGGTTTCAGTTTCATGTTTCGAGTGAGTACCATCAGATATTACATTGACAGCCTCTTAATTTCCCACTTCTGGACTAAGGCCACTTCTGTTGAGGAGAAGATTTGAGCATATTATGCAATACTGCTCCAATGCAGGTTGGTAGATACATAAGTGCCAGAATTTCTTTGAAATAAGACAGATGCAGGTTTCCTCACGATGTTTCCTTAACAAATTAGGCACATGAATTTTCAGTGGTGCTTGTCCGGGCTTGAATCCTTAATCATCGGTTAAATATCACGCGTTTTAATCTCTGGACCGTCGTGGCGCTAAAAATTCAAATCAAAGATTGTTTAAGTTTTTAAATAACTTATTTAATTAACAGTTGGAAGACAGTTGCATAGAAAGGCATCGAGACGACAGGAAGTCGTTGGCTCCAGGCGACTCCGCCTCTGACGTCACTTCCGCGCAGGACACTGAGGACGAGCAAGAGATCGTAGTGTCTGATGACGGTATGTTTTTATTTATTTCTTATTCTTCAATAATATTGTCAAACATAGTAAAAGTAGCGATCCGCCCCCTCTTCGCACGGATACAATACTGATACTAAATATACTACAAAATATATGTTTACTTATGACATTACATTAGAAACTTCTAAAATTATCAGTGTTTTTTTATTATATTGTCCATGTATTATATAAAAACCTTCCTCTGGAATCAATCTATCTATTGAAAAAACGGCATCAAAATCCGTTGCCTAATTTTAAAGATCTAAGCATAGATAAGGATATACAGCGGTAAGAGACTTTGTTTTATACAATGTAAAGAAAAGATTGTGCATTTCGTGAAATAATTAATATAATATAAATATTAATCCCAATTGTCATCCATTTTAAATTGAACTACCGCTAAACTTTTTTAAAACGCAAACGAAAAAAAAAAAGCTACTTATAAAATTTTGCAATTGAAATACTTCGTAGATGAAACATCAGACAAAGAAGAATCAAAGAAAGAAGCTTTAGATACAATAAAAGAAGAAGTAGCAAACGTTAAAACAGAGAAACCTTCGGACAAAAACGATAGAAAAGAAAAGAAAAGCCCGGAAACTTCACCGGCGAAAGTTAATAAAGAAACTGCTCCAGAAGAATCTGAGAAACAAGTTGACAATGAAGAAGATAGAAATGATCAAGAGAGCGATTCGGACAGCGAAAGCTTAGAAGCTGGAGTGCTGGATACTCACATTAAGGTTTGTACACACGTTCATTATTTTAGCGTTATAGCATTTTTACTAGATGTATGCATCAGTAATGTTTCCTATAGACTATAGTCTACTATAGACTAAAAAAAACCTTATTAAAATAGGCAAACACAAAATCACTTAACAACTGTATTAAGTGAAGTTACCACCGGTTCGGAAAGTATATTCTATCGAAAAGAACCGTCAAGAAAATAAGTAGCTACTGCTTTTCTTTTACGTTTGAAAATACAAAGGCATGTTAGTTAAATTGGAGTAGATTATTATATACTATATACTCGATGGTATGTTTTTTTTTTCAGAATATATTAGCAGTTATAGAGTAGTTTAGAGGTATTGCTAAAATTATAGAGTGCGATACAATTTACAGGTCGATCACGGCACTGGGGAAGTTTTCATCGCGTCTAAAGCTCGGACAATATCTGAAATGTCTGATAAAAGTAAGTGACAAGTTTTTATATACACACACAAATACAAATAAAAAAGGATCAAGAAATAGAATAC
Organism: Vanessa cardui; assembly: GCF_905220365.1. Classification (NCBI taxonomy): domain Eukaryota; kingdom Metazoa; phylum Arthropoda; class Insecta; order Lepidoptera; family Nymphalidae; genus Vanessa; species Vanessa cardui. Next base: position 1,025,531 of record NC_061142.1, on the reverse strand, counting down.
CTAAACATTAACATCGCATCACAAATAAAACGTCTTGTGTGCTACGAGAACATTTGATATTTCGATTATCTCCGTAGTCGAGTAGTGTGTACACCGGTTTTCATGGGTGCGCCACTCCGATGTCCCGTATTCGATTCTTGGCCGAGTCGATGTAGAAAAAGTTCATTAGTTTTCTATATTGTCTTGGGTTTGGGTGTTTGTGGTACCGTCGTTACTTCTGACTTTCCATAACACAAGTGCTTTAGCTACTTACATCAGATCAGATCGGGATCAGAGATCAGATCAGATCAAGGATCAGAGATCAGAGAATATTTGTTATTATATTTATTGATTTATTAGAGAACAGCTATCAGCAGTCGTAACATTATTAATTAAATGGCAACACTATAGGTGACGATTCCAAACTTCTATCGTTCCCGTCTTTACCGAAGAAAGGTGGGAAGAAAACGCAGAAGGAACAAAAACAGCAGGAAACTAAGAAAGAAGAGAAACAAGGCCCGAAACGCGGACAGAAGAGCAAGTTGAAGAAGATAAAAGAGAAGTACAAGAATCAGGACGAAGAAGATCGGGCCCTGATGATGGAACTTTTGAAGGTACGATGGAACTTAAATGAAGTATGATTACATAATTGTTTTGTATTGTATGCGTTCTGAATTGTTAGTTCTTGGTGGTAGGACTCGATAGGGTAGGTACCATCATCTCATCAGATATTCTACCGTCAAATAGTAGTACTCAGTATTGTTGTGTTCCGGCTTGAAGCCAGTGTAACTACAGGCACAAAGGACAAAACATCTCGGTTCCCAAGGTTCCCAAAGTTAGTGGCGCATTGGCGATGTAATGAATGGATATTAGTTCATAGTACGACACAACTTAGATGTAACATCGGCAAATTCAATAAAACTGATTACTGCCGATTCACACAACCAACAGAAATATTAGGTTGGAAAAAAGTCTTTTCGCATATAGTATGTATGAACTTGTAATAAAATCTCTTTGGCTATACCATTTGTATCTGGCTGGTTTTGGTATCATTAAAAAGTTTTAATTTTAAAGAAGGCACTTCCAAATTCAAATTAGGAATTTGTGTGATTTTCATTTGTTTTTGTTGTTGTTAAAATGAGTGAATCTAAAGAAGAAATTCGATACATTTTAAAATTTTACTATAAAAAAGGTAAAAATGCAACTCATGCCGCGAAAAAAATTTGTGATGTTTATGGACCTAATGCAGTATCTGTGAGAGTAGCGCAAGTTTGGTTTAAGCGTTTTCAAGCCGGAAATTTTGATATCAAAGATGCATCTCGCTCTGGTCGCTCTGTTACGGACAAAATTGATGCCATTTTTGAAAAAGTGGAGCAAGATCGGCATATTAGTAGTTACGATGTAGCTGAAGAACTGGCAATTGACCACAAAACGGTTTTGACTCATTTGAATAAAGCTGGGTACACAAAAAAGCTCGATATATGGGTGCCTCATGAACTCACTGAAAGAAACCTAATGAACCGTGTACTCATTTGTGATTCTTTATTACGACGTAATGAAACCGAACCATTTTTGAAGAACCTGATAACTGGTGATGAAAAGTGGATCACATACGACAAGAACGTGCGAAAAAAATCGTGGTCAAAGGCCGGTCAAGCTTCACAGACTGTGGCAGAACCCGGATTAACTCGCAACAAGGTAATGCTGTGTGTATGGTGGGATTGGAAGGGCATCATTCATTATGAACTGTTACCGCCCGGCAGGACCATCGATTCAGAACTGTATTGCGAACAATTGATGAGATTGAAGCAAGAAATTGAGAGAAAGCGGCCAGAATTGATCAACAGAAGGGGTGTGGTTTTTCACCATGACAACGCTAGACCTCACACATCTTTAGCCACTCAACAAAAATTACGAGAGTTTGGCTGGGAGGTATTAATGCATCCGCCGTATAGTCCTGACCTTGCACCTTCAGATTTTCATCTGTTTCGGTCTCTGCAGAATTCCTTAGGCAGTGTCAGGTTAACATCACGAGAGGACTGCCAAAACCACTTGTCGCAGTTTTTCGATCAGAAGCCCCCAAAATTTTTACAGCAATGGGATCATGTCACTGCCAACACGATGGCAAAAAGTTATGGAACAAAATGGCACCTACATACTTTAGTCAAATGTAAATAAACTATAAAAAAAAACTTTTTGAATTTTCATATAAAATACGAAGAAACTTTTTCCCCAACCTATTAGCTCCCTATCGCGCCATTCGACGCTATTCGTCGCTATGGTTCTCGCGTCAATTCAACCCGAGAAAGCAAGTGCATGAAAGTCGACATGTCCAATTTACGAACATATTAGGTCATATGATATTACAAGTTATTACGTTTGTGTAAAGATCATAATCACATAAAGAATAAATAATGATAATTCGGGATATCGTACTTAATTCGGATGTGATCGGTTTTATGAATTTTTCCGATGCTACCTGTAATACAGTATAGTACGACACAACTTAGATGTCGCAGCGGCAAAATTCGTAAAACCGATCACATCCGAATTCAGTACGCCATCCCAAATTATCAATATTTATTTCTCATGTGAATATGATCTTTACACAAACGCAGTAACTTGTAATATCATATGACCTAATATATTCGTCAATTTGACGCGTCGATTTACATGCACTTGCTTTCTCTGACGCGCGAATCTATAGCGACGAATAGCGTCGAATGGCGCGATAGGGAGCTATTTCTATTAGTTGTATAAATCGGCAGTAATCGGTTTTAATTTCATTCCATAGCATTTTCCGATTCTACATCTAATTTGTGTCCTACTATACTTAATTCGGATGTGATCGGTTTTACGAATTTTGCCGATGCGACATCTAAGTTGTGTCGTACTGTTTGTTATTAATAATGTTGTGTCAAACTTGCAGCCGGATAAGAGCGCGAAAGAATCGAAGAAAGCTCAGAAACAAACAGCGAAGGGGGGGAAAAGCAAGGCTGCGTCGCGGTTGCCGAAGATCCCGCAACCAGTGCCCGTCCTGCTGGAGGCGGAGTCTGACGGAGAGGAACCGGAACCCGAGGTATCTAATGAGGTTCCCAATATTTACACAAGTTTCCACTTTAAACTGTCTATGGTGACTATAATTTCAAATATTTGTATGTGATAACATTTTAACCAACCTCAACATTTTGATTGTGACGGTAACTGAAAATATAAACATATTTCACGATCAAACCGCTGAACCGAATTTGATGAAATTTGGTATGAAGCGAACTTGAACTCTTATAAAAGACATGGGCTTTCTTTGCCTAACACATGACAACTAACACCCTTAAACGCGAGCAAAGTTGTGGACGACTACTAGTTATCTATAAATACTAAAACTGTTATGAATTTAGAATAGGCTATTTGACAATGCGAAAACTAAATTGTGAATTATTATAATCACTGTATATTATGAGTTTAAAAATGGTTATATACTAACGAAACTTGAAAATAATACTTAATTTATTCAAAAATCCATAAATAAAAATGCATTTTTTCAAACGTTTGTCACGTGACACAAAACGCTCCTGATTGGCCGGGCTTATGATGAAGTCACTTTCTTGTAAACTTTGCTTTTCTACTATATGTACCACAGATTAAAATACACGAAAGTGACGTCACCGACCCCATTGCAGCGCCGTATTGTCCAAGTAGCGTTTTCGCGTTATTTAAATATGGAATTTTTAAGATGATATTTTTCGGAAAATATGTACTAGAAATAAAAAACACAACTTTTACTGGGTTCCTTAACTTCTACTAAATTGTATAAAATTGATTTAAAAAAACAGTCAAATAGCCTATTATTTTGTGCAATTCCTGTTATGGCTATGGGGCATGGAGACGCAGTAAATCTACTAAACTCCCTTAAGTAAATAGATATAACCTTCACGCTTCTCGTACTGAGATGATCTGGCCGATATGGTCAAGAGCAAGAGCTGTCCTTAATTAACTCCCTGAAGTAAACAGATATAACCTTCACGCTTCTCGTACTGAGATGATCTGGCCGAGATGGTCAAGAGCAAGAGCTGTCCTTAAAGTGTTCACCCCACAGCTGGAGCCGGAGCCGGCGCCCGACGCGGACATGGAGCTGCTGTGGCAGCTGTCGGGCTGCCCGCTGCCCGACGACGAGTTACTGTTCGCCGTGCCCGTCGTGGCGCCCTACTCCTCGCTGCAGAACTACAAGTCAGTTGGGCACCGAGTTTTTGGAAATTATCATTCTTTTTCGTTCTGGCTGTCGTTGTGTTGTAATGTTGCCATATTTGAAAATCGAATCGTGAGAATTAACATTTACAATATTATTGGTATATTTTTAATATAGTGTTTACAAAGTTAAAAGTGTACATCTGTGCTATTTATTTGTAGTTGTTGATTGTCAAGAAAAAATCTTATCACTGATTCGTAAAGCCTGAATACTTGAAAATAGATCTGTAGAAACATTCCTTTCATTTTTAACCGACTTCAAAAAAAGGAGGAGGTTCTCAATTCGTCGGGGTATTTTTTTTTTTTTTTTATATTTCTAAATAGCTTGGAGGCGAACACTTTATTTCCAATCTCTACTACAACATCGTAACTTATTATAATCTTTATGATTTTTATAAATACTTGCATCATGTTTATATCGGAGATAACATTTTAATTTATCCAAAACGTCTTTCTGCGTCAAGAATTACACATAACTTCTGGCTATGACTTATGTAAGATAGATAAAGCAGCACATTTATGTCAGGTTCAAAGTGAAACTGACGCCGGGTAGCAACAAGCGCGGCAAGGCTGCGAAGACGGCCGTACAGGTGTTCCTGCGCGACAAGGGCGGCTCCGCGCGCGAACGGGACCTCCTCAGGGCCGTCAAGGAGGAGAATGTCGCTCGGAACTTCCCGGGGAAAGTCAAGCTGTCCGCGCCGCAGCTGCACAAGCATAGGAAATAGCGTTTATAGATATGGCAACAAAATTAAAAATAAAAATATTTTTTCTTTTAATTTTAAATTATCGTTTTATTTTTATTCATTGTTTCATTAATACTTTTTTATTTACTTGGATTTTATATATAAACACATTTCGGTTTTTATTTTACGAAATCATTTTTTGTTTCACAGATAAAAAATGTATTTATGATGAGGAACGTTTTTTTTTTTATCTATGTAAAAAAACTCAATAACGGGTCAGATTACTATTCTAATATTCGAGTAGATTTACCTATTGGAAGAAAATAAAACGATAGTAATATAGTTTGATTATTTGGCTCTCAAATGTAAATAACGAAACTTTATGACGCATTTTTAATTACCGGTTATATAGATATTGTTAACTCTGTTAGTAAATAATTAATTGAACGTGATGTGCGCCTTCGTGACTGAATAGATCCTATATACTCAGTTCGATATGAGAGAATGTGTTTCTGATATATGTTACTTGATTATGACCTGTGCTGGGCAGAATGTAATCATTATTTTTTGAAACGACCCAATAAAGAGTTATAGTACGACACAACTTAGATGTAGCATCGACAAATTCAATAAAACCTATATGTATATATATATATAAAAAAAGGTTGTAGGATGTATATATATATATAAATTACTGCCGATTTATACAACCAATGGAAACAACTCCCTGTCGCTCCATCCGACGCTATTCGTCGCTATAGATTCTCGTGTCAGTCCAACCCGAGAAAGCAAGTGCATGAAATTCGACTTATCAAATTGACGAATATATTGGGTCATATGATATTACAAGTTACTACGTTTGTGTAAAGATCATATTCACATGAGAAAAAAAATTGATAATTTGGGCTAGCGTACTCAATTCGGATGTGATCCGTTTTACGAATTTTGCCGATGTTACATCTAAGTTATGTCGTACTATACTTGACTCTCATTACTTACATCTCAATGTACGTGTGTACATTGAGATGTAAGTAATGACACATGAAACACACAATGTCCACTTCCTATCAAATGAGTTTCTTGCTGTTTGCCACCTATAGCATAAATAAAAAATGTTTCCATTTTTTGAAATAAAAGACATCATCAGATACAGATAATACCATCGATGCTTTTATCTTGTAATCAGTTCATTTCATCATTCATTATCAACAAATTTCTTATGGACATTTGTTACCGTCATCATGATATTAATATTTTTATAATGTTTGAAAAGCTATATAATAAGCTATATATACATAATTGCAAAAAAAGTGTAGCCAAATAATACATAAATGCGACAAAATATATAAAATATATATTATAATCTGTTACATTATTTTATCTCATAAACAGCTTGCAATATTTTTTAGAAAGGTGAAATTAAACAATGTCTAAGTTATCAGTTTCCTTTAAAAGAGGATGCTATTTTTTGTAGTACCTCTTATGAATTCATTTTAAGAATGGTGATTTCAAGATGGCTTCTAACGTCAAACTACAGCTTAATTCGAATTTAAATTCGTATAATATTGCAATAAAGGAATATTAATGTATTTTTTTAAAAACATTTGTTCGTCGCATTGTTACACATATAATGATTGAAATACATTAAGCGAGAAAGATGTAATTAATAAATTAATTAATTTTATACTTGTATCCAATACCTAATTTTCAAAACGTAAACTCATATTACCAGAAATTTGTAATACCAACTCGATACTACTACGCTCATCGTGATATTACTATGTCTAGGTATACAATATACATTAAAACCTGTTATAAACCACATTTATTGTAAAACATTTTTAGTATTACTTGTTACAATAAAAAACCAACAAATTTATTTATTAATCTTTTATTTAAATAAACAAAACATAAGAAATAAAACAACAAATAATCGCAGTCGTTGTATCTGCGAAGTTTCCTTAACTGGGAATATTATCTTCAAAAGGTACCCATTCAATATGATAGTATTCCAACAGATTACTAAATATTTACAAAACTAAAACCATAAAAATGTTTAAGGCAAATGAAGAAGTATTAAGTATTTTAATCTTCTTCCTCCTCTTCTTCGGGTATACCCTCTCCCTCCCCTTCCCCTTGCAGCACTGGTGGCGGTGGTGGTAGGTGAGCGATACGATAAGCCTGGCAGAACAGAGTGATAAATATATAGTACAATCTGGGGCTGCCACCAGATACTATTACTCGTGATAATTTCCTATGATGATAAGAGAAGTAACTTTAAAAATGTATGGTGAGCTGGTATAAAATATTTGACAACAAAGTAGCGTCTTCGACACACAAACGAAAAAAAGAAACCTTATCGAGCGTCCTCCAAGTCTAAGCAAGTATAGTACGACACAACTTAGATGCAGCATCGGAAAATGCAATGAAACCGATTACTGTCGTTTCCCACAACCAATAGAAACAGCTCCCTATTGCGCCATACGACGCTATTCGGCGCTATAGATTTTCGCGTCAGTTCACCCATGTCGATGTGTCAAATTGACGAATATATTAGGTCATATGATATTACACGTTATTACATTTGTGTTCAAGATCATATTCACGCAAAGAATAAATATTGATAATTTTAGATAGCGTACTTAATTCGATTTGATCCTTTTTGACGAATTTTACCGATGCTACATTTAAGTTGTGTCGTACTATACCAAAGAATTTATTTTCAAAGAATTCTGTAAATCTTTTTCAGAGTTCATTGACCAGATTATTATTTCATTCATTATTCATTCCACTTGTGCACGTCACTGGTCATTGACGTCACAAACACTGGCATAAAATTATTATTTGCATTCATTAGACAAATTAAACAAAGTATGACCCCGTAGGACCATGGCAGGAATACTACCAGCAAATTCCGCTAATCATTGGTATAAACCAAATGATGACAAATGAATCAGGCCTCTTTTTTACTGTGCGAGGCAATAACATATAGGTGTCATATAAATGAGTGGATTTATTTATTTACTGTTTGAAAGGCTTTCGCGATTATTATGAAGTTAACAGCTACGCGCCCTCTTCTCTCACGCAAATGAATGCCTACAACTTTATCAAACTAGCTAACCTCTTCATCCGCGAACGTTGGATCAGCCATCTCCATGACCTCTGGCCCAATAGCATACTCGTCCTGGGGCCGCGGCAGCTGTAGAGGACTGAAGTTCGGAGGCTGGAATTTCAGGCCCCATCCAACGTACATGCATTCAGATTTCCTGAACATTTCATAGAATAACATTCTTAATAATTTTCTAAGCATATTTTAGTTATCTTAAATCATTTTTTTTTAGTGAAGCAGTTCACAAAAGGTTTTCCTTGATATTTGGAAGATCATAGCTATCTTCACCTTATCACGAGAATGAAGATGAAATAATCGCAAATAATTCTGAAGAATCTGAACGTATAAATTTATGTTTTATGACTTAAAAGTTTCATTTAATTTTCTCCCAATTTACTGGATGTTGCTACAACTCACTTCCCAGTTGTAGAATAAGCAACAGCACCAGGCCATATGTTACTTCTCAGATATGCTGCCGCCCTGTCCGGCACCAGGGTAGAGCTGATGCGGGCGCTCCAAGCGTTCTGACCCTCGAGTCGGCTATCTTCAGACAGAGATGTGAATAGTGAAGGACCAGATTCAGGCTCCATGGGTGGAAGGCCTTCATCTTCTTCTTCTTCAACGGCTTCATCCTAAAGAAACGTGTCGGTTAATATTTAAAGGATGTATCGTCAATACTTGTATGTTTGTATGTGTATGTAAATATATAAATGCCAGTTAATTTTATGTATGTAAGGATATTACTCATTTTAAATGAGTATTTAAGAAAAATACTCACTTTTTGTACTTCAATTTTTTGGAAATCTAGTAAACCTGTACACATGTTCCAGAAATAATATAAAATTACGAATAAGATATGAAATTATTCAAAACCAAATTTTCTAACCAATCCGACATTAGGATTCCACCATAAAGTTCTACCCTGCTTAAGGATATGTCTGCCGTGGTGAACCCAGTAAGTCAGATTTGGATCAACCAAGTCTTTTAGGGTGTGGCCTTGGTAGAAGGGATTCGGGTTGAAGGCCATATCACCTAATAAAGAAGGTAATTAATTATAGTATACATATGTGATAACGCTTACTTTTGTAAAGATGCTATTTTAAAAGCCCGCAGTATTTTTAAAATTTCTTGGTATATATCGATACATCAAATGAAATACACAATAAATCTTAAGAAAATGAAGGAGCATATTTGTAATTAGGACATCGTGGTCCTGTATTCTGTCTGACCAAATATTATTAAACTCTAACTAATTTTCGATTTTTAATGACAATCAATCAAATCTAATCAAACATGACCGAAAGGTATTCAAGTGCAGGCTCGAATGTGCAGCCGTTACGTGCCACCCCAAATTTGTAGAAAAAGATTTTTATCGACATTGGGTACTAATTAATATCGTGTAGTGTAAGTTTTTCTCCGTGTTACTTGTGTAATTTCATTTAGTTTGTTGTGTTACAAGCAGTTTATATTAGAATTACATTTATTATCCTAAAAATGTTAAAGCTGAATGACCAAAATAATCCACATTATTTTTATGTAATAATATAACAAAAACAATCGTATTAACGCGAGGATTTAAACGAGTGCAAGTGATATACAGATAAATTTACAAAAAATACTAATATTTGTTACGATACATTATAATTTTCAAAACTGAAATGATACCTGCTCCCTCTTCCAAGTCGATGTCTTCTTCCTCTTCTCCCGAGCCAAAGGTGTAAAACCCCTGCGGTGAGACGGAGGTCGCTGCTTGAATACGAGCCAGCTGAGCGCGAAGGTAATTACGCTCCGTGCCCTCGAATGGTGGGTAAGTGATTACCTAATAATGATGAAATTAATGACTCAATTGGCTATTTTCATTGAGACCAAGACTTACAAATAAATCAGGCTTCTGATCCTAAATTAACAGTTTCCATTGCTATTAACACGGTACGAAATATATCCTTACGTATCAATCCAGTGGTGTTAACCAAGGCGACCCAGTGGTTAAAATGCGTGCACTTGAACCGATGATTGATAGGTTCAAGCTCATTCAAACAGAACTGAATTTCCCTATGACCAATTACTGTTTACAATTCATCTCATGTTCGGTGAAAGGAAATCGTAGGGAAAACAACATAAGTTTATTCCAATCAAATTCTCCCACATGTCCACACCAACTTAATACATACATCACTCATTAAAAAGTAGTAAAATAGTCTATCTTAATCTCACTGTCTTTGGTTAGATATAAGAGATTGATGAAAAAGTATTTAATTTTAAATACTATATAATTAATCCACTTTAACAGTGTGTTTACCCGCAATGAGATAAACACGCCGAGTTAAAATTCTGAACGCTACGTCAATTGATTTTACTTTTTTTACGGCAAACTAGCAGGAGGCTCACCTGATGGAAAGCGATCACCACCGCCTAGGGACATCTGCAACACCGGGGGGCTTGCAGGTAAAAAAAAAAGTAAAAAGTAACAGCCTGTAAATTTCCCACTGCTGAGATAAGGCCTCCTCTTCCATTAAGGAGAGAGATTGGAACATATTCCACCACGCTGTTCCAATGCGGGTTGGTGGAATGCACATGTGACAGAATTTCGATGAAATTAGACACATGCAGGTTTCCTCACGATGTTTTCCTTCACCGCCGAGCACGAGATGAATTATAAACACAATTAAGCACATATATATATAGTGGTGCTTGCCTGGGTTTGAACCCGCAATCATCGGTTAAGATGCACGCGTTCTAACCACTGGGCCATCTCAGCTCTTGCTTGCAGGTGCGTTGCCGGAATTTAAATTCATAAATAGTTACCACAATCGACTTCTTTTACCTCTGCATCAAGGTCGCCAATCATGCAACGGACCGATAGTCTTGCCACGCGGATCTGTTGCGGAGTTACGTCTGGAAGACATACCCACGGCTCGCCCGGCTGATTGCACACGTAGTACGTCTACGAAACACATTACAACAGTAAACTTGCGAAGCTTACAAATATGCAGAAAGACAGAACTAAAACGATCCCACTCAAAACATATCTTTGAATAAATATTACAATAGAAAATACCCTACAAAAATAAAAACAGGATTAAATTACAAAAACACCAAGTTAACGTAAAGTTTACATGATATTTAACCTTTTTATTAACACCTTGGCCCGGCCTCTCGACAGGGATGGCTGGAGGTGGCTGCCATGTGGACTCGGGGACTGGAGGCAGTTTGGGAGGCACTGGTTCTTTAGGTTTCTCCTCCTTGGCCTCACCTTCGCCCACTGCGATTTATTTCATATTTTCACTCATAACATTCATTTATGAATTTTCAATGATATATTTTCGGATTTTATGTGTATCACCATTAATTTTGGATAAGAGGTCGCCGATTCACTACTACGGTGAGAAGTGCAAACTATTTGATAGATCGCAAATATGACGACAACCACGAGATTCCGTGCCTTGCTTTAAGCTGGAACGAAATAACATACACCGAAAATATTACCGTTTGGCGGTGGAATAAAAAGTGGTCATCCACCCACTCGAGATTGCAATAAGGCTACTACCGCAGAGCATGGGTTTTTCTTTTATAATTAAACAGTTGTCATTTAATATACAACTATTTAATAAACTCACTCATTTCCTTTTGTTCTTCTAATTCTTGAGCACGATCTTCTTCTGCACCCTCTCCCTCGCCGGGCATGTCTTTCATTTCGAACTCCTAAGCAACGCCAGAACTTTTTACGTATACATCGTAGGTATCTCGTTAATGTATAATTTTATTCAATTTTAGAATTAATAAAAAATGAAAATTACGGGTCGTTAAAAACTTTAAAAAAATATATCTTTTAACAGTTACGGCTATGATCTGAAATAAGTATATTCTTAAAACTACACAGAGATTGTGTTAATAATAAAGACCCAGGACCAGGAAGTCTCAAGTTTCGCAGAATTGGATAATTTGAAAAGTTTAATCTGCTGTAGTAACAACTCATCGGGGTTCGTACACCTTATTATCAATACAATTTATAGTGGAAGTAAATAATATTTAAAAAAGTAATACAAACTCTAATACGCCTATCCAACTCTTCAATGGTGAGATCCGTCTCCGCTACGTAGTAATTTGCTTTGGTGCCAAAAATCTTACCGAAGAATCTGTCATTCAGATTTGGGTATATTATCATCATTTTTTTTTAATAACCTTAATAATCGTGTTATTTAATTAAATCATGCTTTTTGATGAGTCGAGATGGCCCAGTGGTTAGAACGCGTGCATCTTAACCGATGATTGCGGGTTCAAACCCATGCAAAGCACCGCTGATTCATGTGCTTAATTTGTCTTTATGATTCATCTCGTGCTCAGCGCTGAAGGAAAACATCGTGAGGAAACCTGCATGTGACAAATTTCATAGAAATTGTGCCACATGTGTATTCCACCAACCCGCATTGGAACAGCGTGTTGGAATATGTTCCAAACCTTGTCCTTAAAGGGAGAGGAGGCCTTTAGCTCAGCAGTGGGAATTTACAGGCTGTTGTTGTTGTTATGCTTTTTGAAAGGGTTAAAAAAAATAAAAGCTTGAAAAAGAAATTGTTTTTATCTAGTCTCAAGTAATAGTTAAATATCTACAACAAAAACAAGCAAATTTCTTATTCTACTCACCTAATAGTGGCTACAGGTTCCTTGATGGCCAGCATGTTGAGAGCTATGTACACCGCGTAACATTCTTGTTCAGACAAGCCGTAACCACACTTTGAATAATACAAAATAATGTCTTCAATGAAAATTAAGAAAGGCGCTTTTGGCTTGGGTTTTTCTCAAAAACTTCTTAAGTGTCAGCCACAGAAGGTTAAAAGTTAAGTTAGTAAACCTATTTTAAAAGTTAGCACAAAGTTCCCTTTTCTTCTTTCGATGTTATTACCTAGAAGCTAGAATGTGTTGAGCTTAGCTTTGTCCTTAAGTAAAGATTTTAGGTGGTGGAAGAAAAAACGCAAGGAAACCTGCGAACCTTTTTTTTCATTTCAGACTTAGAATTATAATAAGAGCGAAGAAATTCCCATAAGTTTAGTCAAAATAATATTAAGTTTCCATCCAAACGATGATATGTGAAAAGGAGGAAGGAATCTTTAATATCAACCACTCCTACCTCTACTTTCGTGGATACCAGACCAGATCAGAAATTGTATGGTGACTACTAACCTCGCGAAAGTAGTAATTGTGCTCAATGATGTCTGAAATCCTTGGCCTTAAGGAATCTTCTTCTAAATCTAGCTCCTGCTCCTCTTCGCCGAGATCTTCCATTCTCTGGCTCTTACTCGCAACCAGCTAAAGTTAATAATAATATTTATTTTTTTAACTTTTAACGAATACGTTATGTACTAAACCGTATTTTCTATTTATAGAATGTTTTATTTTAGGATAGGATTCAGAGTTTAACGAACTGCATAATTTCCAATTAATATAATTAATTGATATTGTGTTCAAAAATAAATATGCTGGGATATAGGGTCACGGCTACATTGTAAAGATATCATATGAAGTACAGAATATTTTTTATACGTAATTAAAAAATTAAGAGAAGAAAATCACCCGAAACATTTCATCCATTCGTCTAATGAGAGCCAACTGTGATGGCGCGAGGTAGATATCGTTCAATAAATCGAAATTTGGTCGAAACTTCTCTTGCTTGACTTGCCATGAATATTGTTCAAAATTATCAACAACATCTGGAGGCTTTTGAGATAAAATTTTGTGTACAATGTCCACCATGTGATCATATCTGGATAAAAAAATATTGTTATACTTCGAAATCGATAGGATTATTGAAACCAAAGAAACTAAAAATATAAAAATTTACAGTGTATCACCAGTTGCGCAGGATTGTTGTTTTAAGAAATTTTTAGCAAGCACCAAATCGTTGTTGAGATCGGGTAGAACATTTGCTGTAGCTGCTATTATATCTGGTTCTAGCATAAATGTTTGTGACATTTTTAACGCACTTTTAAATAATTATTTAAGTATTAAATAAATATAAGTCACGCTAAGCTAAACTTGACAGTGTATATTTTCATTATTTTCAGCAGATACTTTTGACAGCCAGTACTATGATAGGAAAAAAAAGGTTCATTTATTATAGTAATACATAATGTATTGTTTCTAAACTGATGACAGTGAAAATTGACATTTATATAATAATATTTTGCAAATGTCATAGTAGAATACATTCAATACAACATTTGATTATTTCTTATTCTTGATTTTAATATATTTTTTTAGATATTAACTTTTAGTTTGTAATGTCATGTTTATGATATGTAATTAATCTCGTAGGTTAACTTATACAGATACAAGTAAATAAAATTATAACCTCGAAATCAAACCAAAACAAAACAGAAATGGCAACAAAATTCGACGTTGCTGCGTATAGTTTTCGTAAAAAATGCCCTTATGTGAGCAAAGATCTCCTACACTGGTTCCCGGGTCATATGAATAAAGGGTTAAAACAGATGCAGCGAAAACTTAAGTCAGTAGATTGTGTGATCGAAGTTCACGACGCCAGAATTCCATTTACAGGCCGTAATCCAATCTTTACAAATACTTTGACTGGTGCTAAGCCTCATATTCTAGTTTTGAATAAAAAAGACTTAACGATACGATCGTTACTGCCAAAGATTAAAGATCAACTCACATCTGAAGGTGTACAGAATGTTATATTTACAAACTCGAAAGATCAGCATTGTCGTGGACTCAAGTCATTGCGACCTCGTTTAGTGGATATTATTAAGAGCTCTAACAGGTATTATTTTGTATTGCAATATACTATGTAATTTAATGAAAAAGATTTTTAAAATACTTTGAAACAATATTCCTAAATGCCTAAAGACCCTGTGGAATAAAAATTTTCTTATTACAGTTATTTGATTGCACACCAATGTCTATACTAAATTATATTATATTGTTATGATATCCATAGAACTTCCATAATATTCCTCCAATTTTAATTATAAATACTTGTTAACAGGTACAATCGAAGTGAAGAATTAGACTACAGTGTAATGATCATTGGTGTTCCAAATGTTGGCAAGTCATCACTTATAAATATGCTAAGAAGTCGTAATATGAATATTAAGCATGCTCTCCCCGTCGGTGCAGTGGCCGGTATCACTCGAAGTGTGATGACTAAGATTAGAATAAATAATGATCCAAAAATATTCATGCTGGACACTCCAGGTGAATTACATTTTAATCTTATTGTTTAACTGGTTTGCACAACATTATTGCTTATATATATTACGGTTATTTAAGATTTTATTTAGTGGGTAGTTATTTCCCACTCATTACGTACGTTTTACTAGTTTGAAGCATGTATGATTCGGTGTAACCATAGTTACAAGATATGAAACTGCTTAATCTCTAAGGTTGCATATTAGTTGGTCCGAAATAGTGGTAGTTTAATTTGATATTCTATAAGTAATTAACAGTATTAAGTAGTTGTATTGTACAAAGGAATATGAGTTTTAATAATTAATATGACACATAATTAGTGTTTAAAATTTATCTTAGCTTTGTCTCAAAAGTAGAGGAGGTATTAGCCCAGTTGTTGGTCCATTTACAGATTTTACAGTCTTATTCATGGAACTTAAAAGCAATATCCTTGTTCTAGGAATTCTAGAGCCATCAGTATCAGACATAGAGATGGGATTGAAGCTAGCTCTTTGCGCATCTCTACAAGATCACCTGGTCGGTGAAGAAATCATAGCAGACTATCTCTTATACTGGTTGAACAAGCACGGCTGCTTTAAGTATGTGGACTTCATGGGTCTGGAGGAACCGTGTGATGATATTAACAAGGTTAGTACAAGAAAAAGTGGTTGCCGTAATAATATTCTTTTGTATTCGAAGATTTTTAGGCAGAATAGTCTCATATTCTTGACGCGTTGGCAGTCTGAAAAAATCGTCTAAAGAACAAACGCTCTTTCTCATTCGCTCCTAACGCTCTCTCACTCTTATATTGTGTAGTATTGCCACCCTCAGTAATTAAGGGAGTTTTATATCTTTAAGTCATCTGTGTTTCGAAATGCATCTATCGGAGACATTTCTTGTTTAGAGTATTAACGTTTTCTTGTAAGGTTATAAGTATTTGTTTTAGTACCTAATCTTTATAACATAATTCTTTGGCATAAAAAGTACTATTAAATTGCTTTCTGGTGTAATGTCAAAATTAAGATATAAATACTCAATTTAGAGATAAGATTCATATATATACAATATTACTACATTTTAATATCATCTTACAAACTCAGATGTTCGAAAACGGAAGCAATCGTAATCGTTAGAATATAATATTTTGTTTTTTTTACAGGTCCTTGTCACAGGCTCGATAAAGTTAAACCGCGTGAGAAGGACACGTGACTTTGATGGCCGTATTCGCGAAGTCCCCGACGTCGTGGAAGTCGCCAGGACGATGATACGAGCGTTCCGGACCGGGGAATTGGGGAAAATATTACTAGACATTGATCTATTGAAGAGAGATGACAAACAAGAAAATGTTCTTGCGGATTTGTAGTGATGAATATTTTGTATCATATTTTAATGAAAAAAAAAATGTAAATAAAAATTAATGATAACCTCATGTAGAATAAGAATTAAAAAAATAAAATAATTGTCTGTGCAATGACCATGATTCCAAGTTCAAATTTCAAATTCATGTCTTTATTTTTTTTATTAATATTTTAATAGAAAAAATATCATTTGCCAACTATTAAAAAATAATTGAGTCTACGAAAGATTTCATAGTAAATACGTCAACATAAACAATTAAACGAAGCAAATACATGGCGTGTGGCAAAAACATGTATGTACTATTTTTTTTTGTTCATTTATATCTTATTTGTTTTATTTACCCTTATTAAGAAAACTTACCCAAAAATCTATTAAAAATGAGACGTAGAGAATTATTTTCTAGGGAGATATTGGTAAAATAAACAAAAAAGTGGCAAGACAAAGGGTGTTGCCACAGGAACGCTAACTTATACATAACAGTCTGTAGAATGAAATATGTGCCAAAGTAATCATATACTTAAGCTCTTATACTTTTTTTTTTTATGGAATAGGTAGCAAACGAGCAGGAGGCTCACCTGATGGAAAGTGACTACCACCGCCCATGGACATCTGCAACACCAGGGGGCTTGCAGGTCCGTTGCCGGCCTTTGAGAAAGGAGTACGCTCTTTTCTTGAAGGTTCCCATGTCGTATCGGTTCGGAAAAACCGCCGGCGAAAGCTGGTTCCACAGAGTGGTTGTGCGAAGCAGAAAATGTCTAAGAAATCGCGCTGTTGTGGATTTTCGGACATCAAGATGGTGCGGGTGAAACTTAGAATTTTGACGAGATGTCCGAAGGTGAAATTCAGCAGCCGGGATTAATCCGAACAATTCCTCGGAACATTCCCCGTGAAAAATTCGGTAGAAGATGCAGAGTGATCCAACATCTCTACGCAAAGCCAAAGGATCAAGGAGATCGGAAAGGGCTTGATCGTCGATAACTCGAGCCGCTCTACGTTGGATGCGGTCAAATGGAAGGAGCTGGTACTGGGGAGCACCCGCCCAGAGGTGAGAGCAGTACTCCATGTGAGGCCGAATTTGCGCCTTGTAAAGTTTTAGGCGATGGGCCGACGTGAAATACTGTCTCGCCTTGCTGAGCACACCGAGCTTCTTTGAAGCCAATTTGGCTTTGCCTTCCAATTGACCGCGGAACTGAACGAGGCTCGAAATATCAACGCCAAGTACTCCGATACTACCTGTAGCGGCTATCGGGATGTTCTCAAATCGTGGAGATACGACAAATGGTAGCTACCTGTGTCTTTAGATGGTATACATCATAACAGGCAAGCCGCTTATAATGCATTATTAATAATAATAAGTAACTAATGAGTCCACATCTGTGTCGTCCCTCTATATAACTAATGTAGGTAATGTAATATTTTATTTTAAAACCACTCAAGGAATTAAGCGATCTTCGGTTCGCATTTTTGCGTAAAATTATGAAATGTAGTTATATAAATACTTATTAAAATACATGTGTCCATAACGAGGTGTTTTTATGGAAACAGTAATAATCAAATGCAAATGATTTTTTTTTTCACGTAAGTAGCTATGGACAACCTAAAATAGGTAGTTGTAGGTAACAATTTTATACATCACCATAGCATTGGGAACTAAAATTTTATGTCCTATGCTTAGTTACACTGGCTTTTAGACTCTTCACACCGGATCACAACAAAATTATTGTTTTTTGGTGAAGGAAAGTGTGATGAGTAGGCGGTACTTACACAAAACTCTTCTACCACTTTTGTAAATACAGCAAATCTTCAAAATTGATCCTTTTTTTAAGTAAACTAGCGACCCGTCCCGGCTTCGCAAGGGTGCAATACTGATATATAACAGAATTTGTTTATTTACAACATAACATTACAAACTTCTAAAATATCAGTTTCTATACTAAATTGTCCATGTATAATATATAAAAAGCTTCTCGAATAATTCTATCCATAAAAAAACTGCATCGAAATCCTTTGCGCGTTTTAAAGATTTAGGCATACATAGGGATATAATGACAGAGAAAGTGACTTTCTTTTATACTATGTAGTGATACGGTTTTGTGGTTCTTCAGTCTAAAACTTCGATGGCCGTCTTCGGCTTGGGATGGTATCGGGTTCAAGAGTTGTGCTATAGTGTTTAACTACGCCCACTAAGCATATAACGAACCATTCCTAATCCAACGACACTTCTTAAGTTGCTAGAGTCGCTCAAAGTATTCACTTATCAGAATAATAACAGGAGTCACAACAGCTGAACTCTGGCCAGCATCTCACTGAGTACCAACTCTCGATTCCCAGGACGCAGCTTGAAAAAGAAACTGACCTCTAAGCTAACCAATGAGGCATAAAAGCACGGTTAAAATATACAAGCAAATAATAACATATAACAATAATAATAACATAAACATTGCACTCTTAAAAAAATTAGCAAAAACATTTCCTCATTTTTGATAGTCAGTTTTTTTTATTAAAACTCAATTCAGAGTAATATCCAATATACGTCCTTAACACGTTCAGTGCCAGCGACAAGCCTAGCGTGTTCATGCGAATTTCTATAGCCACGCCGCGAACACGCTAGGCTTGTTCTAAGAATTTCAGTGATATCTTAAAAACTAGGCTAAATTATTCATTCAAACTAATTGTGTGCAATCTTCAAGCGATAAGCTACTGAGTTTTTAAGTGGCCCGTTAAAAATAATATTTTTTTTTTATTTTAGAAAAAAATGTCTTTTGTAATGCCGGCGACACGCTAGGCTTGTTCACTTATTAAGGATAATCATAGATTGTCAAACTGTTTTTTCAACAAACCACATTTTATTAATGGCTTATTACCAATTTGTTGACAATTGAACTAATTTTGTTATTGTTTTCTCAAATTTGAGGAACTTTGTTACATTTTTTTTTGTACAAATATCTATTATTATAAAAATTTATACACCTTTGTAGTAAAACTATATAAGCCGTAATTCTGCCATTCCTATTTAATGACAAAGTTTATACTAAATTGTCTTACTTTGTGTTATGTTGATACTGATACTGATTATGTATTACAAGTACCTATATGTTAGTTCGATTAATCATTAACTACCACATACATACACCAAATATATAAAATCAAACACTAAATAAGGCTGATTTACCTTAAAATGTAAACACATGTCAACTTCAAATTCGTGTTACAAGAATTGAAGTAATGAAACAATAAAACGAGTTTAGCTTACAAGAAGCTTGATTATTTTTTAATTATTTGTTTATTAATTATTACTTATTTAATTTTTCTTTATTATTATATCAAGACATGTGCACCGAATCGATATCTTATGACCTTTGAACATTTCTAGCAACTAAAAAGAAAGTGAACGAAACAAGTGAGATAAAAATTGATTTTAGAAAATTGATTTTAAAAGTATGTATTTGAGAAAAAAAAAGAAGGTGGATTTTTATGGACACTTTATGAAGCGAAATTTAAACTCTGTTTTAATTTGTACATATTGAAAGTTCTATTTTATTTTATTTGATTATACCTTACTAATTTCAAACTGACCCGCGTCCTTTGCAGGGATACAACAGTAGATAACAGATAACAGTATATATCATGAACAATTTTTTTATTGAAATACGAACTAAATCATAACGCGATAAAAAGTATATATCAAATTCGACACCAATGTAAATATGATATGTGGGAATTTATTAAAAAGTTTTACAACCACTGATTCATTATGATGTTTAGTTACCATAAAAGCGGTTTTTTGTCATAATTCCAGGATAAAACACTGACAACATCATTCTAAACACCTTAATTATTGCATAACACAAGAAATATTAACTAAAAAAGACCGTTTTAACAAAAAAATAATCATTTTTTTGTTCCTGTGCCAGTGGACACGCTACGCTTGTCCATACAATTTATCTTGCGATGCCGGGGACACGCTTAGCGTGTTCGCGGCATTATGTATGCCGGCATCGCTATAAGCATAGGAAAAATTTAGGTGGCAGTGAACGTGCTGAATAAAAAATAATAACTCTTATTATAGTGCAGGCTTTTAATTACGTAGTGAATATTCAAATTAAATCAAAATAAACGGAAAGGATTCAGATTACGCACAATTATATGCGCAGTTAATTTAGTTAAAAAAAATGTTTTTAAGAAAAAATATAGATTTAATCAGACCAACATTCAGACGTAATTAAATTAATTAAGCAACATTTTTTTTAAAAGTAGTTGCAAGTATAACTGGCCGAATATAATTACGGATAATGGAATTGAATAAAGTATTAATACTTTTTAATTACAATTATAAATACGTTTTAGTTGTTTTAAAGGAACTCCGAGATTAAATTGTAATAAAAGTTTTGTACTAAAAATTTATGATATACGGTTATGTCATTTACAGTAAAGTAATTGTTATTCTTTAAATAATTAAGTATTAAACAATATCAAAGTTATAATTACATACTCAATGTAAATAATTATATGTGTAATTCGAAAATAAAATTCATGAATTCCATTCTTTTAAACATTGCACCTAATGATAGAAAGAATTAAAATAGAACTTTTAATATTATTTGTACTGGATAGTCTTTAGTACTTATTTAGATATTACGCTCGTCAGCTAAAGATAAGACATATATATAACGAAATTATCCTGTATTAATATTATATATAATTCCTGTCAATATATATATTATATATGCACGTGTGCAATAAATAAAATCACAAATATTTCGTTTTATTTTAGTTACAAGGTACACGATATAATTATTCTATGAATATGATAACACTAATATAATGTTGTTTCTTTTTTGTTTTATGCTATTTGTTGACGGACGAGCATATGGGCCACCTGATGGTAAGTGGTCACCACCGCCCATAGCCAATGGCGCTGTAAGAAACATTAACCATTCCTTTCATCGTCAGTGCGCCACTAACCTTGGGCACTAAGTTGTTTTGTCCCTTGTGCCTGTAGTTACACTAGCTCACTCACCCTTCAAACCGTAAAACGATAATACTAAGTACTGTTGTTTGTTGGCGGTAGAAAATCTGATGAGTGGGTGGTACCTACGGGCTTGCACGAAGCCCTACCATCAAGTAAACTTCTTTGGAATTTAATCTATGTCCATCGTAGCTGTTTCTCGATCCAGCGATTTAAGCGTCAAGAGGTAAAAGAGTTACTTTCGTATTTATAATAGTAGATTAATCATTGGGAGGAGATGTTTAATGTATTTACTTTAAATTTTTATAAATAAACAACTATTAAGAAAGCTGGTGACCACAGACAAAACATTCTTGAATATGGGCTGTAGTAATGACCATTATAGATATGATTCGACCTTTTTGTAATTTTTTTCGGGATACTTTACAATTCAGCCAAAATCAGGTTCAATATAAAGTTGCTCAATTAAGTTATTAGGTATATCTTAATATAATTTAAACCGAGATGGCCCAGTGGTTATAACGCGTGCATCTTAACCGATGATTGCGGGTTCAAACCCAGGCAAGCACCGCTAATTCATGTGCTTAATTTGTCTTTATAATTCATTTCGTGTTCAGCGGTGAAGCAAAACATCGTGAGGAAACCTGCATGTGATAAATTTCATAGAAATTCTGCCATATGTGTATTCCACCAATCCGCATTGGAACAGCGTGGTGGAACATGTTCGAATCCTTCTTCTCAAAGGGAGGGAGGCCTTTAGCCCAACAGTGGGAATTTGCAGGCTGTTGTTGTTGTATAATTTAAACCAAAATAATAGTAATTTTTAATCTAAAAAAAAGCAATGTGGCGGTCGTAGAAAAGATGACTGCAAGTACCTATACACCTATTATACATATATACATATTATAGTATCTACTTTGTACCTACAATAAACAAAATATTTTGTAATCGTTTGCCAAGAATAACGTGAATCAAGGAATATTTTGCTGCGAGCTCAAATTCGCGCCAAAAAAAACAGTGATGGCGTGAGCCTCACGTCATTATACAAACGTTGTGTCTATTCGCGAGTTTTAAATGTTATACCTAGTTTGTTTACGAGTGCTTTAGATTCTTTTAATATCTGAAGGCGCAAAATGTCCTTCATTTGAACTCATGGTTATTATATATGAATGTGGGCAATTAATTATAATACTTTGTATTACGGCTATTTACACGCCTCTCTTGGTAGTTACTGTATTATATTTCATCATAGTTATTGACTTGTCAGGCTATTTGACAATGCGTATGAGTTTAAAAATGGGTATTTACAAACGAAAGTTGAAAATAATACTTAATTTATTCAAAAATCCATATATAAAAATGCATTTTTTTCAAACGTTTGTCACGTGACACGAAACGCTCCTGATTGGCCAGGCTTATGATGAAGTCACTTTCTTGTTAACCTTGCTTTTCGATACATGTACGACAGATTAAAATACAAGAAAGTGACGCCACCGACCCCATTGCAGCGCCATATTGTCCGAGTAGCGTTCTTGCGCGTTATTTAAATATGGAATTTTTAATATGATATTTTTTGGTAAATATGTACAAGAAATAAAAAAACAACTTTTACTGGGTTCCTTAACTTCTACTAAATAATATAAAATGGATTTTAAAAACCAGTCAAATAGCCTATTACACTACGATGATCGTGTTCTTCGGCACTGTCACGCTGTCTTATTTCGCCAATGTCACGTGCGATAGAGAAGACACTCAATTTTCTTTATCCCGTCAAGACCGGGGTTTATTATTTTACACGCCTAACTTGTCTAACTACGGATATAAGCACTGTTCTTGAAAAAAGTAACTAAAAATGCAATAAAGCTATATAAATAGTATTATATGCATTTGCATATACAAATGTATATAATCCGATGTCTAATCATTATCTTATTCATATAAATAAGGATAGTGAATATTTTAATATTGTCAATACGTTATGTCAAACGAGTAAATACAAACGTCAGTTGAATGTAAATTATCAAAAAAAGTCAATCAAACAAATTTTAAATGGAGTAAATATCTCAATAATCTTTATAATCGTAATTATACGATGAAACAAATTAGCGAAAGTTGAAATAGAAGTGTTCATCCAACATGAATCCTTTGGAATACCTCCAGCTACTTGCGAATTGCATTCAAGAGTACAGATGGCTCATCGATGCGGCGACTGCATGCTACCCGATCGTTATGATGTCAAGAATACACACAGCTTGAAACATGATCACTAGATCCATGAAACATCCGTATGAATATCAGGATGTTAATAAATCGATTTCAGAATATTCTACTGATAGTTCTCACGTTATTTCATCCACCACGACGACAAATATTGAGTCTTCGGATAATGACACATCGGTAAGCGACACTACGATGGATGACTCCATTTTCAGCTCCGATGACACGCTGAATATGATCGATACGCCTTGGAGTACAGAGTCGTGGACTTCTCAAACTTCAGTCATAACTAACCCACGATGCGACGTTATAGCAGAAAATGTGACAACTATAACATCCTCTACCAAAAATCCAAGGTCATCTTCATCCTACGGCGGAATTAGCCCAAGCTTGAGTAACAGCAGATTCACTAAAAGTTTACTGACGATTAATTCTATTTCGTACCTATCACCAATTATGCATCCGTTGGCCTGCCAGTCTGAGGCAGACACTCTATCGTCTTGGACGTTGGAACCATACACGAGTTCGCTAAAGCGATCACATATTTTAATAAAAAGAGTTATTTCCTCGAGTCTTTGTAGTTTTTCAGACAACGACGATTATCCGAGTACAGTGGAAACATTTAACAGCAGCGAATATAATTTAGTAACGTCGACTCTCGACTGTGGTAATGATACAGTTGATAATATCTCAGATCAAACGAAAGATAGCTATGAAACTGATACAAAAGTCGATCTAATTAAATGTCTAAGTTCTATGTCATTTAAGATGAAATAAATCGAAAAATCAACGAAAAACTTGAGCTGTAAATATTTGAAAAGGTTACTTTTGCGTCTAATCAATTCTTTATATAGCTATATGTAAAAACAAACTCTCTACTTTTGAGACAAAACGTACTGTAACGTGATGTATTTAAATAACACAAATGAAAATATTACGTGCATGAAACACATTCATTTTAGCTGTGTCGATCGGTGGGGATATATTATAAAAAGGGAAATCCTCTCTCCTATTAAGGGATGAAACTGATTAACCTCGGTTCTCCAATGCTCGTTGTAGATAAATATTCTGGTAGACTAAGGTTCTACCAAGGTTCAGGTGGTTCTATGCGACACTTACAGGTTTCCTCTATAGGTTTTACAAGCACGATATTAATAATTACAGACATTAATTAAGCTCAATTTACTCAAACAAACAAACTCATTTTCGTATTTATAATATTAAAGTTAAGAAAATCCTTGACTATTTATAGCTTCATAATTTTCCTTGCATAAATATATACTTAGTTAAATTCACATTCATCATGGTAAGTCTGTACTAATCATAGATATTAACGCTGTAAGAAATTATAAACCATCCTCAATCAAGATCAACCTTCGGAACTAGGATGTTATGACTTATGTCCATCGTGCCTGTAACCACACTGGATCACTACCTAAACTCTATTCCAATAATAAGAGAATAAAGCCACAAAGGATATATGACAAGAAATCGACGCAATATTATCGAGTTTAATAAATATTTGATAGTCATTATGAATGTGCGAAAAATGGCGATTTTAACTTTCACGAAACTGTAATCGGAATTTCAGAAGTAAAATTAAAGCAGGAACGAGAAGTTAAGTGTAATACTGTATTATAAATAAAGATATATTAATCATAAACCGTTAGTAATGCACAATATAGTTGCGTTATTAGCAAATCACATGAAATACGTAAAACCTGCATTGGAACAGTGTGGGGAAATATGTTCCAATGTCTCTCCTTAATGGAACTGGAGGCCTTATGCCAGCAGTGGGAAATTTACAGGCAGTTTACTTTAATTTTTTTTTTTACGTAAATCTAAGATTTGTGTATCTTTTTTCCTACTGCCGTCGGAATAGGCTATATGTTACTCCAGACAGTCTCATCCCATATTTCATCGGCTTTATGCCGTCTTCTTTTTTCGAATGTGAAATTAGTTATGTCAGAAAGAGAGAAATTATTTAACTAAACCAGCAAAATGAAGTCTTTATGTAAGGTAAACAGCGTTGTAATCTGAGCGCGTTTGGAATGTTTTGAAATCTTCAACATAGATTTCTTAGAAAGTGAATCAATACTATAACTTTTAATAGTAATTAACTTGAGAATGAAAACTGTTCTATGTGTTATTTAGGAATGAAAAACAATCGTCACGATCTTATCCCATGTCATGGCGCCATTTCTAATTACGTACAGGTTAATGTTTTTTTGTGTTTTGAGAATTATGTTTAATTATTGTTAATTATATAATAAAATAAGAAGTTAAAATAACAATAAAATATCACAAAAATACTGACGTGCAAAGCACGCGTATATTAAAATAATACACATAATTACGCAACATTAGTGCCTACATTCTACCAGTTTTAAAGTACAAGCTAAAGTGGACCTCCATGAAGGTTGCGTCGCTGGCAGTCTGGCTGCCAATAGCTACAACACTAGCCGTGAAAATATAAAATAAACTATCATAGAAAAAACTCTATAAGTTACCGGTATTTACCACACTATTATTATGATAATTAAATTCATTATAGACAATCAGAATTAATTTTAATAATTTCAATGCCGCACTATTCTATCACCTTTCTAACCTTTGTACTAAAATGCGATTAAAAGAATATTTTTTTGAATTTAATTGATTATTTAACCGAAAAACACGATGATATTCATTTAAATACTTGATTTAATCAAGTGATCAATAGAAAACAGTATGTTCGATAGAAAAGAGTATAGTGTAGTACCTATAGTCGACTGAAGAAATAAACATTTTATATAATTTAATTACTTACATTTAAAAAATAAGCAATTCTTTATAGATAAATTCATCGAAGTATTTTTCGTCAAATAAATTAATTCGATTTATCTTTTTTTATACTTCATTGTTCATAAAAATAAAATTGTGCAAACGCTGGTGAATACTCTACAAAAAATCTCATGTAAAATCTAAATAAAAGATTGTAGACGTGCGAAATGACTACAAAATATTACTTAAATTAAACAAAAATAATTCAACTGTAACTAACTATTCCGAATACATTATAAGAATATATTAACTCAACGGTCGTCATATGAGCAACTTTACGTACCTTTCAAGGCAAAGAGGTATCGCTAACATTTGACTGATTCCGTTCTAATGAGATTTGGTTCATGAAGAATCAAAATAGCTTACTCTTATCGGATTTTAACACAAGGCGTGGATTTGCAGTTATATACTTTGACGACCTCCATGGTCGAGTTGTGTGTACACCGGTTTTCATGGGTACGCCACTCTGAGGTCCCGGGTTCGATTCTCGGCCGAGTCGATGTAGATTACCGTTAGTTTTCTATGTTGTCTTGGGTCTGGGTGTTTGTGGTATCGTTACTTCTGATTTCCATAACACAAGTGCTTCAGCTACTTACATTGGGATCAGAGTAATGTATGTGATGTTGTCTCATATTTATTTATTTATTATTTATTTTTACCTACTTTAGTAGTAGGACTTACTTAATTACTTGACGATACGAAAATACATATATTTCACCACAAAGCTGTGAATTTGAATATTCTAATGAGTACTTAAAATCTTTACAAAAAACTATTTCGAATGGTTCGAAATTTAAAAGTTAATTTTTATTTACACTTAAATATGAGGCAGAGGAATAAACAAAAACCAGTTTTATATACAACCTTCGTTTAATTACACCTCTGTCGATTAAATACATCGAAGTAAAACTCGTTTATGACCATATTACACCAGGATTGCCAGCCACGATAGACAAATAACTAGAGTGTAGAGCGAGGAATTAATTTTCTACATAATTTAAATTGTAATCATATCATAAAAAACATAAATTTATGTTAATTATTACGTAATTTTAATTCTACTGACAGCCCTGAACAATATTAACTCGTCTGACGAGATTTTTTTTCTGTAAAAAATAACCTTACCATTATAAATTTGAGTTCATAATTAAATAAAATATTTGATTTTAGACAACATACAATGTTATTGTTGAATTGAAATGCAGATAATAACAATTTGCTCACAAAAAAAAAAGTTAGTATTTGTCAAAACTATAACACCAAGAATTAAATTTAAATAAACTTTTTAAATATTTGCAACAGATTAAAAACAGCCTATTTATAATGCATACACGCACAGACACAGATTACAACTTCAAGATAAGTATGTCCAAGAACACTAATGTAAAGTCGGGTCTACACGTGAAATCATTGCGCCGGCACGTTGCAGAGCCCGATGACGGTCTTGAAGTATTTCTCTTCCGTCAGCCCATCGACCAGAAACTTGCCGAGGTCGTGCTTTGAAATACAACGTCCGGGCGACTTTTCTGGGTTGACTTCGACGATTATGTCGCGGCTTGGGTCATCTGGTAACAAGGAGAAAAAATTAACTCTTTAACTGTGGTAGGGCTTTGTGCTAGCCCGTCTGGGTAGGTACCACCGACTCATCAGTTATTCTACCGCCAAATAACAATACTCAGTATTGTTGTGTTCCGATTTGAAGGATGAGTGAGCCAGTGTAACTACAGGCACAAGGGATATAACATCATAGTTCCCAAGGTTTGTGGCACATTGACGATGTAAGGAATAGTTAATATTTCTTACATCGTCATTGTCTATGGCTGATGGTGACCACTTACCATCAGGTGGCCTATATTCATCAAAAATTGCCATTGGCCATTAAAAAAACACACACAATTACACACGTACTAATTACAAATACATACATACGTAATAAGTAAAACTAAACAATTGTACAAGTCAAAAGTTCATTTTCGGGTAAGAACCTCTGAATTTCCATACGCTTAATTTGCGTATATAATCCACGAGGTAATTTGCATGTGCCGGATAAAAATCTGCCACGCACGACAACTATTTAGTTTAACCAAACCGCTGAACCTAATTTGATGTAATTTGGTATGAAGCAAACTTGAACTCCAAGAAAGGCTACGTTTTTGTCGTAGGTATACATGACAACCAACGCCTTAAAACAAGCGAAGCTCGGGCGACTACTAGTATTATAATACATATATACATATATATTTTTATTTTCTGTTAAAAGATATTGTATTAATTACTACATTTTTTTACGTATGGTCGAATACTTTTTCACAGTTTACTATAGATATTTAATTTAAATACCTAGAACAAATCAAGGGCCTCTGGTCCACATTTGCGACAGGCCCCTCTCTGGCCTTTAATTCGGCTTTATTCGACACCGGGTACGACCTGCTACTAATATAATCCGACTAAACAACTAACAAAAAAAATACGCTTAAACTCGAATAAACTTAGATCTACGTAAATGATACGCGTATTACGTATAATTTATTAATTCAATATAAAAAATTGCGAGACTTACTCGTGTGGACCACGTTCTTTTCGTGTAAGTTAGGAGTTTCCTTTGTTTTAATTAATCAAAAAATATTATGAATTGTTTCAATTTTGCGATCAGTACCTATCTTCTATATTAAGATTCGTGAATTGGTAAATTTGTATTGTAAAAAAAATGCTATTCCAGTCGAACCGATTATAAATAATCTATCATAGGAAAATAACTAAATTTCTCAAAGTTAATACTTTAAAATAGTTCTTGTTGAGTAGATTAGTTGATAGATTCCATTGCAAAGATTTTGATGCCATTTCTAATTTGCCCACTTATCTGAATCACAGAACCGGATCTCTCTCAATTACTAAATTGTAGGTGATCCTGCGGGTTAAATCAATTTAAACAATATGTATCTGAGAATGCAATCCGGCCAGAACATGCCAATACTTGCGGTTGAGGAATTATTATTGTTAGTCATAGCGCAGGATTCCGAAACATTATTATAAGACGAGACGTCTTTGTAATACTAGACTTTAAAAACTACTAAACCGATACACGTAAAACTTATACCAAAATCCGGAGCGCGTTACAGAGGTTTTATTATTACTAGCAACCCGCCCCCGGCTTCGCACGGGTGGAAAGCTGATACTAAATATAGTGCAATGCTTGACATTACTAAATATATTGAATTGCTAAAGCATCACAAACAATACTACAATTATCAATGTTTCTCTATTATACTGAACATGTATTATACACGTAAACCTTCCCCTTGAATCAATTATGAAAAAAAAAACCGCATCAAAATCCGTTGTGCAACTTTAAAGATCTAAGCCTGTATAGGGACAGATAGCGGTGAGCGACATTAAATCAAATCAAAATAAACTTTATTCAAGTTGGCTTTTACAACCACTTTTGAATCGTCATTTTACAATTAAGTGAAGCTAGTCAGTTTTATACTATGTCTAGATTAGAAGTACAAGCATTTCGTAGTCTCATCCACTTTAAATTTATGGTTGTGTTTAAAGCTATTGGCGTCAATTTCGTATCCTATTCACAATATAGTGAATTGGACAGTTTTGAACCGTCAATATTTCAACTCTATCATAGTTTCGAAACCTCAGCCTTCAGCAAGAACGACAACAAATTTACATACTTTCTCTAACTCATCATAATTGTTTATTTGGGTGTAGTTAGCTTGTGGTGTATTGCTATAGTTAAATATCGGTTAGCGCAGAGGCCATTTCAAAGTTCTACAATCCGTATACAAGTTCAAAAAACAAGTTTTTATTTGATTACATTAATTCAGGTTTGTAAGAGCGTTTTTATATGCGGTTTTTTTAGTTAATGACCTGTATATCATTTGAATATTTCACGTTTACGTTTATCAAATACGATGGGCAGTTTAAATTTTATTACATACACTAGCTCTGTCGATGACTTCGTTAGCATTAGACTACAACAAAAAAGCTACTAGTTTATAAGTATCTGCCAATTAAAGACCCGTCAAAATTGGTCCAGACATTTCAGAGATTTCCGGAACAATAGATAGATAATAGATAGACAGACAGAAAACAATTGAAAAAAAAATATATTTTGGTACATGTACCGTGTGATATTATTATATATTGATATTGTGTACACATATGCATTAGTTAAAATGAGCTTTTTTTAATATTACAAACAGACACTCAAATATTATTATTAGTACGTATAGATATTCCAAATATATAAAACTATATTAACAACGATCCACCTTCGCTCAGAAGGCTCTTATATATGTCACCATAAATTTGGGAATACCATTAGATGATAATCTATCTCACGAGATGGTGAACGACGGATAGATTATAATACAACGAAAAACAAATACCTTAGTATATCCAGTTGAACTTTAATCAATAAACAGAATTGTAATGACATTGAATAACAAATTAACCTTTTTTTACAAACGCAGCGTTGGTTTAATAATTATATAATTTTTGGTAATCGACGCGTTATATCTAAAAAAAAAAACAATTTTTTTGCTGACCGTCAAGAAGTTCCTTCGCGTGGAACTAAATCTGGGTTTAGAATATTATTTAATTACTTAAAATAAAAAATACAATATCAGAACTGTACCAGTGTGTAAAAATTGGTGAATTGAGGGTAACATTAAGTAAGTAGTTTAGTTTTATAATATAAATCACGAAAAAGATCCTTTGTGTCCTATTATTTTATCCTTGTATCCTTTCGAGTTTTTGCATTTAGAATGCTAACTAACCTAGCAGAAGTTGTTCTTCTGGGTATTTAATGTGCCACTGAGTTTAATTTATCTTATTACTTTTTGATTGATTTGTTGTTGACTATTAATAAACAATCCTGATTTTTGTATATTAAATATGAAATTTTGAAATTTGACATACATACATATATTACTAGGCGTAAAATTGAATTGTATAGAAGTTGATGTGCAGCAGCAAAACATATTAAAAACCTTCTCCATGAAAATATATAAAGTTATATATCAAAACAAGTAGTTCTTAATTCGAATTAGCTACTATAGTTTGTTTTAATGTTTTCAATTGTTTTTGACTTGTTTTTCGCATGACTTGTGATCAATGCCTAAACAAAAGCGGTAGTCTGTTTTAAAACACTAAACAGGTAGCTTAATTAAAAATTTCAATCAATTTGGTCTACTATAGACAGGTTCAGTTTATGCGATGCAATTCAAAAACAAGAATAAAAACTGCCGAGTAAAATTAGTATACAGCTGAGTACAGACATTCGAACTATTTTTTTGAAAAGATCAAACACTCCATTTTATTTATAAAAATAAGATAGGTCAGTGGTTTTACCGTGAATCATGACGTCTAGAGATCAAGGAAATTCCCGGGAGCGTTTAAAAAGTGCATTCATTTTGCGACAATAACAAAAAAAAATTCCAAGGATTTCTAGAGAACTGTTAACTATATACCTACTTTATTAAAAACCGATCTCAAATTGGTTTAAATAATTAAATTTTGTAATGCAAATATTGTCTTAAGTGAGAGGTGACTTCTATCTCACTTGAAACGTAATTCAATTCTCGCAAACACAAAAAGATAAAAAAATATCGATTTTTACATCATGTGTACACAAGATCTGTTACATAGTGATAAAAATCAGGCTTATCTTGAATAATCTCACTGCCTTGATTAAATAAAATACCTAGAGGCAAAACCACACTACGTAAATATTTTCACTTTTCTGTTATACTTGGAATACAGATCATTTGGAGACAAAACCAGTTTATTAACGATTGCGTGAAAGATAGCTGGAAAGAATGTTACTTGTGAGATGACGTCAGGGAAGTATGGAGGAAAAAGACATGCTGCGCATACGCCGATTAAATTGGGATAAGGGCAGAAGGAAGATGATGAAAACCAGTTTATTATATAATGTCGGCGTTTTTCAAAGCCCACTGTCTATACCCGACTCAGATATTGCAAAAATGATATACCAGTTAAAATTCACTTACGCTGTGATTATAAGGTTATTTTTATTGTTAGTGGAGGTGGAATGTTATTAAGGGAACGATGGGACTGACATTTAGCTTTGTCGCTAAAAAGTCCAAGAAAATCAGAAAAGGAAACGACGGTTAACATCGTAGAGAGAACTGTCATATCGTATATAATTTATACTTTAAATCGCACAAGTAACATTTTGGTCTGTGCGTTGACTTTCATCTGATGACGGTTTGATAAAAAGACGCAATTCCAACTCCAAAACATCGTACGATAACCTCAGTTCGGCTTTAGCAAACAAAAAATTCCCACGATACAAAATTGCTACGATACATGAACTAAATAGCCGTGCAAATTGCAGTTCAGGATGTTAGTATCAAAATCGCATTGTTCAATAAATATTTTTACCTCGACGCCATGTTTGATTGTCATTTATCGGAAACATTTGTAAACCGCGATCTATATCGTTGTCACTTTTTTTTATGGTATTAATTGGCGGACGAGCATATGGGCCACCTGATGTAAGTGGTCACCATCACCCATAGACAATGACGCTGTAAGAAATATTAATTATTCCTTACATCGTCAATGTGCCAACCTTGGGAACTAAGATGTTATGTCCTTTGTGCCTGTAGTTACACTGGCTTACTCAACCTTCAAACCGGAACACAACAATAATGAGTACTGTTATTTGGCGGTAGAATAACTGATGAGTAGGTGGTACCTACCCAGACGGGCTTGCACAAAGCCCTACCACCAAGTAAAAGGTACCCAAAATTATAAACTTAGGGGTCAATACATTACGAGTCAAATCATTAAGAGCATTAATTTTCATTACAATTAGCTAAATGGAGTCGTTATGTCGTGACAGAAACACAAATACACTTACACACACACACTTAGTGATATTATTCTGATTCTGATGATCTGAGACTAATATTAGTAATACGAAGGTAGCTCCGTCTTTGGGGTTTGAGGAAATTCAGTAAGACCACCCCTCGAATATGCAAGCGACACCGAAGACAAAATTAGGTAAAAGTAATAAGTTAACTTTACAAATAATTCATAATATAGTCACATTTAAAGCGTTTGTAATTTTCACATGTCCATGAAAACAAATATAAAAACGTAAAAATAAACCCAGTACCTAAATAATTTTAAATGACCTGCTAGCTTCACAACAATGTACAACATTTACATTTATACATTTTGCGTATTACGTCGGTTTAAATTAAATAACTAATACATATTGCTTCTATTAAAATGTATCCCATCTATACATATAATAAAGTTGGAGTGTCTGTTACTAAGATTAAAATAAATGCATTCATTTATATGTATGCACGGTGCATATACCAAAACAACTGATGACTACAAACATACAACTACTTTTTTTGGACAGCCTTGTACAAAGTGAAACAGAAGTGTACAATTAATTCATTTGTGGACCTTTTTTCATTCCCTTTTCCAATAATTCGTTAAAATATTTTAGTGTGCAAAATTTCTGTTTTTATCTTTCATTTCCCTCCTCTTCACGATAAATATAATAGTTACTGTCTCCATGATAGAAATTTTCGATTATACTTTTTTGTTTGTATGCGAGAGTAACGTATTACCACTTACCCCTCATGATATTTTATTGCGCTATAACTCGGCAACTAATCATTTTACAAGAAAAAGTTTTATACAAAATTTGTAGGAAATTTCATGCTCTCCAACTTTAATTCACACATTTTTTTGTATCTCCAAAAATTATTGAGTTACTTTACACAAACAAAAATAATGTTTTTTTTACTTAAATATATCGGAAAATATCAACAATAGGGGGAAAAGTTTGGTATAAAAAAGGTGGGAAATTTTCTTCCGATCTCTTCAGTAGTTAATGTAAAAGTTACCGTTTCCGAAATATAAGCAAAACGTTTTCCAAGATGGCGGCTAACGCTCGCAGTTTCGGAAAATCTTGGACTTGGATTGAGTTTATATTTAAGCAATTGACAATTTGTTTTCTTGTCATTCCTTAGATTTGACAAGCGTTAGTGTCGATTTTGTTCACGGCGAAATTAAATAAGCCAAAATAGGCAAAGTCCTTCAGAATATTTTCCCATTTGTCTCTTAATTAATAGGAAATACGATCATCAACGTCAGTTTTTTATTACATACAGAAACTTGTCACCAGTTTTGTGAGACCTTAATACAACAAAGTATTAATTACTAGCAAATGACCGACATGACATGTATCGTCCTTGTCTCGGACAATTTTGTTGCAAAAATAATAAATGTTGCAAAACGCAGCACAATAATACCAACCTCACACCGCTTTCAAATCAACGAATGATAGCGTATGGAATGTAACAAAAACGAGCCTTATAAAACTTTAACTCAAGAATGCTGGGCTACTTATCATATTTTCTACCAGCAAACAGCAATGCTTAGTTTCGTTGTGTTACAGTTTAAAGGATAAGTGAGCCAGTGTAACTGTAGGTACAGTAAGAGTAAGAAAACCTTCGTCAGTTTTCAAATTCATTCCTTTATCAAGTATTAAAACTCTTTTAAATCTAAACATCAAATCACTGCGACGTAATATGTCATTCTCGATCGGCAAAGCAGATTATCGCTCATACTGAGCACACGCAAATAGATCTTAAGGTGACGAACCTTTTTATACCCCGACTGTACAATGACCACACTTTGCGGCAAATTGTGACATATGAATGATTAATATTATATCTTTCACAACACCAATGATTAGGGGCGGTGTGGTCACCAGGTTTCGTAAAAATTGCCGACCTATGTCATCAAAAAGACTAAGAATGATGATTTGACCTGCTCGTGTATAAACTTATACTAATTATAATGGCGATCTGTTGAAGGTGATATGCACCAACTACATATATCTAGGGGGAAGTTATTAACTCTATAGTAAATGGCTGGCCATTATTTGGTTCGTGATAAGCCAGTCGTCAGATGGTTTTAAAGCTAAATGTATACAAATATCGATAGCAAAATACAAATTCTCGAATGATACTTATTTTCCAAGTTGCTGATATTGATATTCAGATAAAGAACTGTTAGTAGATACTCGAATGTATTTGACTGTCATTCGATATCATTTATTACACGATATCATAAATTTATCTATCACTAGCTGCTTCGCATGGTTTTGCCCGCATTAAATGTAGCTACAACCATGGTTAGATACTATACAAAATACTAACTTGTTGGTAGGGCTTTATGCAAGCCCGTCTGGGTAGATACCACCACCACTCATCAGTTATTCTAACGCCAAATAACAGTACTCAGTATTGTTGTGTTCCGGTTTGAAGGGTGTTTGAGCCAGTGTAACTAGAGGCCATGGGACATAATATCTTAGTTCCCAAGGTTGGTGGCACATTGACTATGTAAGGAATACTTAATATTTCTTACAGCGTCATTGTCTATGTGTGATGGTGACCACTTACCATATGCTCGTCCACTAACCTATACCATAAAATAAATAAATAAATAAAAGAACATGTTATAACGCAAATGTGTCTGACAATACAAATTACAACTAGCTAATTAAAAACCTTAAAAGCGTTAGGACAAATTTGCTCCTGCGTATTTAGATGGTAGAATTTTTCGTAGTATTTTTGGAAACGCCTTGAACTGAAATTGTGCCTTTTAAGGTTTCACGTGGTACCCAGGTTTGTATTTTGTAATTATATTCTCTCTAATGAATGAATTTAAAAAAAATTGTATCTGATTGTTTTTCAGAATTTGTTAGAAGATTGAGAAGATTGTAATAGGAATAGAAGGCTTATGCATACTTGTGTTCAGCGCGAGAACTGACTAGCTAGACATATCAACATAAAAAAGTATTTATTATTCTAAATGCCTTTATACTATTTCGTACTATACAGCTTATATTAACACGATATTAATGAACCACTTAATCTTAGACTTCATTGATATTACAACTCTATTACAAGTAATTAATAATAATTAATTAATTTTGTATTCATATATGATTTGATATCGATAACGCTAATAACACGTTTTGCGTTATCTGTCGACTTAAACATATTTTTGCTAATCATATATCTGTTTGAAGTTGATAGACTTCGACCGATAACCATGAAAGGCAATATATTTTTTTATGGAGTTTTTATGACTCATGGAACTGCGGCATTTTATATCGTTTAACCGATCGTTCTGACTTTTGACAGTGGTACACACAAATCCATATCTATATACAAAGCCAAGATTTCTGACACGGGTAGGATAGTGATTGCATTAGATAACACACTACAAATCAGATTTGCTCAGATTTTGTCAAGTCCAAATTTGAATATAGATTTGATATTAGAGATCTCTGAAGGGGTAAGAAAACTGTGCAGTACATAGTATATTGGATAAACTCTTCCAGATTTTATGCCACAGCTAAGCATTTATCTAAACAAACAAATTGTTACTTATACTTAGCCCTGTCGAAGGCGTTGAATCTAGCAATTTGGAAGGGACAGACTCACATGTTAGTCGCTCGAAAATTATAAATAAAACTAATAATTTAAACATACGCGAAGGAAACATATGGCGTACATTCAAATATACCCATAATTTATTTAACATACCTTTTTCGATGTAGAATTAACGAGTAAACTAACTAATTGTATTAAGAATTGCAAAGTATTAAACAAATTAATACGTTTACATTTCTTAAATAATTGAAATTAAATGTATATATTCTGCATCTAAATCGACGAATACTAATTATTTATTACCTAGCTACCCGTTCGCGCGGGAAATTATTGTTTTTTTCCGTAATTTTTGATGAAGCTTCCATTATCACGTATTGGAGGTAGAGCTGACACCTAACCCTTAGTGTCAAACGTCATAGCACTCTCTAAAGCCACCTTGTGGATGTGTGCGTGACGTGTATACTATATTATTTGCTTTTCCGTGTTTTCTTGTGATAGGTAGACGAAAAATCAAATGGGCTAAACTGGCTGGGAAGTCGACTATCTGATGTGGTGGTACCATGTCAGGTGCACTTGAACAAAGTCCTACCAGAAGGTAAAAAGCATTACCACGGTGTGTGGGTACTTACTAATAAGGTTCTTAGAAAGTATGATGCTTACCAGTTTTTAACGAGATTTAACTTTTTTTAAATATACTATATTTTATATACGTATGTAAATTAACGACAAAAACAGTATAAAACAATTAAACTAACATTACGTCAACGCATATGAATTTATAGCGTGCCGTGTAGTAGTGACCGTTTGTGACCTTATTCAATTGTGCCTTGCTATTACACATATATACATATAATAGATATTCCAAACAAAAAGTACAACTGAATATTCGAAGAATTATTAAATCTGCTAAGGAGTCGTACAATTGTCAAATCAAAACAGTCGAGATGGCCCAGTGGTAAGAACGCGCGCATCATAACCGATGATTGCGGGTTCAAACCCAGGCAAGCACCGCTGATTCATGTGCTTAATTTGTCTTTATAATTCACCTCGTGCTCAGCGGTGAAGGAAAACATCGTGAGGAAACCTGCATGTGACAAATTTCATAGAAATTCTGCCACATGTGTATTCCACCAACCCGCATTGGAACAGCGTGGTGGAATATGTTCCAAACCTTCTCCTCAAAGGGAGAGGAGGCCTTTGGTCCAGCAGTGGGAATTTACAGGCTGTTGTTGTTGTTGTTGCCCTAAATAAAATAAACGATAGGTTCATTGAAATATGATCATGGAAAACTCACCAGAAATATGAGGCGCGAAGACCGCAACCCAGTTGAGACCGCTCTGTTGGAGCTCCTCGTACATTCGCTTGTGGTCTTTCGTGATATCGACGAACCGGGGCGGAACTTTCGCCGGCTCGTAGAACAGGAACGCCGATATACAGGCCGTCACGTTTTTGACGTGCTTCGCTCTCATCGCTTCGATGATGTTCTTTGTGCCTTCGGACATGTCCGATGTCGGCTCCAGGCTGCCTCGCGTTCCGAGCGCGATGACGACTCCATCCGTGCCCTCGACCGCCTGATTCACCGAGTCCGGTTCCAGGACGTCACCTTTGAAGATTTCGACCTTGTTTTTCAAATCTTCTGGAAATTTT
Source organism: Vanessa cardui (assembly GCF_905220365.1). Taxonomy (NCBI): domain Eukaryota; kingdom Metazoa; phylum Arthropoda; class Insecta; order Lepidoptera; family Nymphalidae; genus Vanessa; species Vanessa cardui. Next base: position 986,849 of record NC_061142.1, on the reverse strand, counting down.
GATGGATCGCGGACGACGGCTCGTACACTGACACCTGGATTAAATAGCATCTGATATAAAATCAAAATATACTTTATTCGAGTGGGCTTTTTCAAGCACTTTTGAATCGTCATATAACAATTAAGTGAAGCTACCACCGGTTCGGAAAGTAGATTCTACTGAGAAGAACCGGTAAGAAACTCAATAGTTACTCTTCTCTCTCTAGTCTTGTTACACGCCAATTCATACTTAAACTGTATTAATTACTACTAGCTAATACGTAATACTTTTCATGACTTGGTTCACGAATAAAATTGAAATATAGAGTTGCGTAACTGAATGATACATACAGTTAGGACACCTCACGATGCAGTCTAATGATTCCTTCATTGTTATTTCTCTTTTCGTGACATGTTCTTTCGTTTAACAACTTTATACTGTTTACATAAATAAAGATAAATCCATCCACATATATCTTTGTATATGAGATTTAAAACTTCGCAAAAAAATATACAACGGAAATTCGATATCGAGATGTTGGTGCAATTAGTTTTTATTGGCCTTAGACGAAGGTCAAAATTTATTATTACAAAACTTTTTTTAGTATTTTGTTCTATCGTATAAATCCAAACGTTTTTTTTTTTTTTTTTTCTAATGACGCATGTTCGATTTTCGAACAGACTTTTAAGTAGACACGAGTTTATATTTGGTAACATTATTGAAGTCATTTCTCTCGCGAACTTTTATAGTGCATGTGAACAGGGTGACATGAAAACTATATCATAGCTCACTATATTACGTGTCCAGTCACTCTATTTAGACAATTATACACTTAGGTGTATAATTGTATAAGATTAGTCTTATTGTACAATGCTTTATTTATTACAAATTTAAACTTTGAACATTTGAATTTTAGAGTTAGTATTATAGAAGTGATGACAAAGGACAAAAATATATTTGGAAGTACATAAATTATTAATTTTATTGTAATATATTATTTGCATGCAAATAAAACATAATTTTAGTACACCAAATTACAACATCTCACATATATAACATGAGAACACACTTTTTTTTTAAATAATATAAGACTTCACTAAATATTCTGGAAAATATCCAAGAACAATGTGTATACAGCCCAATTATTTACTAGTCAAAAAATATCAGAGTAGTTATATTAATGTCCATCAATCAAGTAAATGGTGTAATACAATTCTATTTCTCTTCATAATAATCTAAAAATCAAAGTAAATAAAATAAAATCATAGTAAGGGAAGATACATAGCAATTTGTATAACTAAAGTATATACCTATTCTGTGTTTAACAGAGATGCCTGTTATTTTACCAAAAGCTATACTTTGTAACTACAGACAATGGAAAATTTGATTCTTGTATTTAAATATAGGTGATGCCTCAAAGTGAATAAAATTGCCTTATATTTTTTAATCTTTATATCCTAGCCTCTAAAATATATGTGACCATGTACCATCACCTCTGTGATTTACCGTTTTACCGTACATATATTACCAAAAAGTTTCATCAAAATCGATCCAGTATTTTTTTAAAACACAATTTTTTTATAATGATAAAGATATATGTCAAGATAAACCATCTGTTCACTCTCATAGTATGTTAAGTATGCTATATAAAGTCATCAATACCTTATTAGGGTATTGTAATTATTACCGAGAATGCCTTACACATATTAAGGACTGTTTATATATTTTGTTATATCTGCATTATATTTAGTATTATGATAGCAATTTAGATTTATTTTAATGAATAACATATAATATTTACAAATCTTTATTTAGTTATACAACTATTATCATACGCTGGTATAAAATTGTATAATAACAATATTTTTAAATATCATCATGTAATTTTTTATGATTATACGGCAAATTTTTAAAGCTTGTTTTTATAGTAAACATATTATACGCAAAACTATTCCTTACTTATAAATAAACCAATGTGCATACTAAACATAAATACTAAATTCCAAGAACATTTGTAATTAAATCTTAGAATATATAATTAACATCTAATTTTTAACGCGAATCAATTATAAGTCATTATTGATAAATTATAATCATCTAATTTTTCAAGTAAATAGAACATTTAATTTAATATATTTAAGTATATATAGTTATTCCGTTTAAAAAAAAGTTGTAAATAATAAAATATCTAAACCTATCATAAAATATACAAATATTTTAATTATATTACCTTTTTTTAAAGCAGCTTCCACGGCGCAAAGTCCGGTCATGCCGGTTGATCCAAAAATTACGACTTTCTTCATTTCTGTTGATAATTAACAAATATATTTATATCACAGACGTTCACGAGCTTATAACATATAAAATAAAGTAGAAAAAGAATTATTTTAATAGATTATAAATTGCGATTAGATTACCTATCGCAAATCAAACGCACCTATATTTTTGACCGGCTCCTTACACAAACTAATATCAAACTAACTATTCAGATGACTTATATCGGTAGAGAACTAGAGGAAACTAACTTAAATCCGATTCAATTCAAGGTTCATTTGCCGCTCAACGCATAAAATACCTACACTGTAATGAAATGATTGAGGTTTGACTTATTTGACACATGGTATTAGGAAAACAATTTAAAATATACTACCTAATTCTAATTAAATTTGATTCGGATTTTTTTTTTCTTTTCTCGGCCGTAATTTTTAGTATGTTGGAAAGAGAAAGAATAAATGATGTATAAATATGAAAGCTATTAAAAAACTTTTTCAAATAGACGTATAGTAGTGTTTATAGTGTGGTCGCTTAAAAATTGACAATATTTAGTCAAAAAATATGTAGCAATTTTGTTTAAATATTATACATTAAAATTTTCCTCTTTGTTTAAAAATATTTATATGACTGACTCATGACACCAACTCAATAGTTGAAACTTACCAATTATTATTTGTACCGATTTTTTAATTAATAATTGACAAATTGGTACAATTAATAATACAATTAATAAATACATATAAATAAAGTATACGAAATAAATATTTAACAAGAATATTAAATGGATAATTGTGATTACTGAATTGAATGTTGTTATATTTTATTATGGCTACACAATCAGGCTTCAGATATGACATTGACATATTTTGCACGGAGAGTTTAAAACGTTTTTTAACCTAAAATATTCATGCCTGCCTTGGTAGTGTTATTAAAATATATTAAATGCATTAAAACTTAAATAAATACAAGAATATGGCAGATATTGAAGAATACTTTCCCCGAGGCGGTAAAAAGCCGACAACCACATATTTTAAACAGAGCGAAAATGTAAGTATTTTTATTTTTAATAGTTTAGATTTTAAATAAAACTTACACTGTTATTAAATTATTTTGTTATAGTTTCTAGGAGCAGCTGAAAAGGGAGATAAGAAAAAGAAGAAGATAAAAAAGAAGACTGAGGACGATGACGGATACTTATCTGATGATGTTCATGCAGAAATTGATCAATCGTATAAAAACTGTGGGATATATTTGAACTATAAGGTTAGATTACATTTTTTACCGCTATTAATTTAGTTCAAAAATAATAAATATATTATACATACATAATAATCTTATGACTAATATAAATGTAAATATGTAAAAGATAAACTGTGAATTGTGACAATATCCTTAAGTAAAATAAATAAATATAAATTATCCAAGTGAATTTATCACTTGCCATAATGTAATACATTTTATATTGCACAAAATTAATATTAATTAGATTACAAGTATAAATTATGTTCAACTTTAAGAACTAGTGGATACAAATATTAATTCACATAATTACCTTTCAGGTGGTTAAAGAAGGCTTACTAATATTAGGGAGAGTCCGACAAGTGTTAGAGACTAAAGTGAACATTTCACTTCCCTGTCGAATGCAGGGTGTTGTCATGGCCTGCCACATCAGCGAAGCTTATAACAAATTATTAGAATCATATGTCAATGATCAGGTAAATTTAGTTTACATTTAAAATTTCTGTAAGACCATATCATGGCACCGCATGTAAGAAAATATTACTCAATTGATTTTTCTCAAAATCTATGTTACTAACCGTTAAAATTAACAGGTTGATCAAGTCCGAGAACTTCCACAAATGTTCCGGCCGGGTCAATATGTAGTTACAAAGGTTTTGGAAGTGACTTCAAACCACCTCATGCTCACCATGATGCCCCAGCATGTTAACAGTGGCAGGATGCTTGCTGACTTACATAAAGGTAAGCATTATCTACTAGACCTTCAACTGTAATAAAACCTTTTTGCACATACTAATAAATGGAATTTAGTAATATTACTATCTGTGTATATAATGAGATATATATTGAGTTTGTTTGCAAAAAGAGAAGAAAGAAAAAAATATACATAAAATTAAATCTTTTAATTTAAATAATTTAAAAAATAAATAATTTTTTGACTATCAATAAGAAAGTGTAATCACTTCTGTTTTGAATAAAGATTTTTGATATTGACTATGGTACAGGCCTGTTATGGTTGATGTTTGTTATGTTATATTTGGGAGTGGATCTATTTTACAGTTCTGGTACAAATTTTAACACATATTCTTTTTGAGTTTTTTTGTAAAAGTCCTCTAATTTATTTATTTTCTGGAAGAGATAAGACTGCCTGTGAGATGTGTATATATAGATAGATTGAATTGTTAATCATTTCTATACATTATCTTCTATAATATAGATTATAAATGAAATTATTTTTATTAATAATATGTGTCTGTATGTATGTCTTTCTTCAGGAGCTCTTATTCAAGCAGCTGTTTCGTCTGTTGAAGACCATGGCTTTGTGATGGACATTGGTATACCAAACACAAGGGCATTTTTACCTAAGGATTCCACTAACCCAGAAGTTGAGCTGGGTAAATATTACAATTTTAAATTATAATATAGTAGTAACTTAAATAATCATACAAATTATAAGTAATTGAGTAAAAACTATAAGTAAAATAAATTTTGCAGCTCCAGATGATCTGAAGGAGACTTGAGCACCAAAGTGGGATTTTACTGGCTGCTACTTTTACTTTAAAATAATATATAATTTATCTTCTCTATACTGTTAAAAAAATATTAAATGAATTTATTAAACTATAGCATCAATTTTTTATTAAATTATATTAGGATGAATTTTAAAAAAAGGGGAATTTTCTCAATGTGACTGTTTTTTTTACAATAAAAGCTAAAGTATGATTATATATAAATGTCATTTTATTCTCTAATTATCAATTGTGGCCATGCATTGACTGCCGGATTGATTGACAAAATTGAATAACTTTTTACCTTATATCAAATAACGCAAAAAGTTATTGGATTTTGGTGTCGAAAAATTCTCAATAACAATTAAAAGTCTAGAAGTTGGAAGTATGTGTATTTTTATTATCACTTATATTTTAAATTATCTCTTATAGACACTGGTTCGCTCACATGGGTCATGATCAAGTCTATATCCTCGACCGCAGAGAACAGCGTAATTACATTGAGCAATGAACTCTCAGCGTTACAAAATTCATTCCAGCGTAACAAAACAAACATTCTACTGCCCGCTACAGCCTTCGATTTCGTAGTTGACAAGGTAAAGTTAATGCTTAATATATATACCCAATTTAAATTACTTTGACCCTTTTATGACTAACTTCTTCCACTCTTGTTTGAATGATTTTGTTTTATGATTGACTATAATGACTGAATTGTATTAACAGAATGACCAGTTTAATTAATTTTAACTAAATTAAAAAACAAAATGAGTGACTACTGAGTTTTCGTTTTTTCTCAGTAGAATATTAATTCCGAATTGGTGATACCTTCACACTGAATTGAATCCTCTATCATGAAAATTCAAAATGTGTATAAAAGCATACTTGAATGTATTATTACATTCAATTTTGATTTGATTACTGTTATGCTGATAATTGTAACCTCAGGAGTTGGATATATTTAAATATCATCTACTGTGTTATAAAATTTAATTAAAACGTAAAATTTTACCTCCTTAAACTGCATTTTATATCCCATAAAAATTTGTTCTTGTTTTCACAGCCATTAGACAATGGTATAGAAGGTCATGTTTTGGACAAAACTACAGCATACATACAAAGGCCTCATGTTGACATGGTCAAAGGCAAGAAACCAGCATTAGGACAAAAGGTAAGTAACATGTGCAATTTATACTACATTCTCTCAACCTCTACCTAATTCTACTCAACCTTTTATAAAAAAATCTTAGATTTTTATATTACATATACAACTCAATCTATAGATACATATAGTACGACACAACTTAGATGTAGCATCGGCAAATTCGTAAAAGCGATCACATTCGAATTAAGTACGCTATCCCAAATTATCAATGTTTATTTCTCATGTGAATATAATCTTTATACAAACGTAACAACGTTTAATATCATATGGCCTAATATATTCGACAATTTGATACGTCAATTTGATTTCTCGAGTTGAACTGACGTGAAAATCTATAGCGACGAATAGCGTCGATTGGCGCGATAGGCAGCTATTTCAATTGGTTGTAAAAGTCGGCAGAAATCGGTTTTACGAATTTTAACGATGCTACATCTAACTTGTGTCTTATTATACTATATTAAAAATAAAGTGTAATTTTTTTATTTATAATAAGTATCAGTTTCAAAATTTTATCAAATGATTTTAATTAAAAAATATTTCATAATATTGCTTATAATTTTAGATTAGAGCACGACTATTATATGCAGTGCCGCCAAAGAAAACACCATTCCTGACGATGAAGGGCATCTTCGACACGACATATCCTGATATGGCTGAGGAGCAAAAGTTACAGGAGGGAGATATAATTGAAGAAGCAATAGTAAGATTATGCTACTTTTGTTTTCATTATTTCAATAAGTTATGTCCAATAATTTGTTTGATATATGTATACGGAATGAATATATTATATTTACAACAACAACAGCCTGTAAATTCCCACTGCTGGGCTAAAGGCCTCCTCTCCCTTGGAGAAGGTTTGGAATATATTCCACCACGCTGTTCCAATGCGGGTTGGTGGAATGCACATGTGGCAGAATTTCGACGAAATTAGACACATGCAGGTGGGTTGGTGGAATGCACATGTGGCAGAATTTTCTACATGCAGGTTTCCTCACGATGTTTTCCTTCACCGCCGAGCACGAGATGAATTAAAAACACAAATCAAGTACATATATATAGTGGTGCTTGCCTGGGTTTGAACCCGCAATCATCGGTTAAGATGCACGCGTTCTAACCACTGGGCCATCTCAGTTCTTATTATATTTAATTTTATGTATATTTTTTTATATAGGTACTTAAGGTCACCGGTCGTTTGATCCACTTCAAGTTGGGTGAAGGAAGTCTGGGTATCCTAAGTCTTCGAAGAGTAGCTGTTGATGAGGACCTCACCGATGAACAAGTGTTGACACGGTCATATCCCATCGGTAAGGTTTTAGGATTATTAGATTATATTATGGTCATGCTTGCTCTCTAAGGGGAGAAGTCTGAAAAGTAGAATAAAAATAAAAACGATCCCCTGAATGCGGCTCATGATCACTTTGGTAGTGTCTTTGGCGTGTAGGCTATCTTGAGATACTGAGGCATATAATGATCAGAGACGGATCCAGGTATGAGGCTAGCCAATACTCAAAGACCGAAGGAATAATATATTTTTATATACGACATGTCACAATTGTTTGAGTACCCTGTACTGACTGATTGATTAATGTATTATAATAATCTAATAATAAATTGTTATGATTTCGTCATGCCAAATATGGAGTACAACTAAAAAGGCGATGTGCTGACGGCACATGTCATATGATCCCTAAATGTTCCTTGAGTCTATAATAGGCTATTTGACAATGCGAAAAATAAATTGTGAATTATTGTAATCAGTGTATATTATGAGTTTAAAAATGGTTATTTACTAACGAAACTTGAAAATAATACTTAATTTATTCAAAAATCAATAAATAAAAATGCATTTTTTCAAACGTTTGTCACGTGACACAAAACGCTCCTGATTGGCCGGGCTTATTATGAAGTCACTTTCTTGTAAACCTTGCTTTTCTACAATATGTACCACAGATTAAAATACAGCAAAGTGACGTCACCGACCCCATTGCAGCGTCATATTGTCCAAGTAGCGTTTTCGCGCGTTATTTAAATATGGAATTTTTAATATGATATCTTTCGGCAAATATGTACTAGAAATAAAAAAAATCAACTTTTAAAGGGTTCCTTAACCTCTACTAAATAATATAAAATGGATTTTAAAAACCAGTCCAATAGCCTATTACCTGAAAATGTGTTGTGTGTGCAGGCAGCACCCACCGTGTGCGTGTGTTGAGCTACAGCCTGGCGGACTACGTGTACTCCGTTAGTGACGCGCCCGCCGTGCTGGCCGCCTCGCCCTTCCGCCTGGACGAACTGAGCGTCGGACAGACGGTCACCGCCACCGTCGCCGTGATAGCCGACGACCACCTGCGACTCTCCATCGGCCGGGTCACGGGTGAGCTACCGTCCCGAGTTAATTTATCAAAAAAAACCATGTGTTTGAAAATTTATCTTCTATTTAGAAGTATAGAAAGACTCAAATAATACCTTCTGAAGAAAATTTTAAAGTAAATCTTATAATAACAAATACTAGAAAATGTAACCCACAAGTTATGAAAGTGCAAATTGCAACTAAAATGTACTAGATGTATATATATTGACCGATTATAATGTGATTTATCTAAATTGTAATCGTAAATACTATTACTTATAATATTCCAGGTTATGTACCGCAAACTCATATGACGGATATGGGCGTCTTCGTCGACCCGAAGAAAGCGTCCAATTCTAAATTACCAAAAAAGAAATTCAAGGTAAGATAAGCATACAATTTCAATGTGTATAACAAGAATTAATGTTCATTAATATATCATGAATTCCAAATTTTAAATGGAATGAGCAATTACAATCACATCATTATTCGACTCTTAGGTATCGACTACACTTATGTTAAAGATACGGATACAACCGTGTATTGGGATACGCACCTGTATCCTAACAGTATCCTTAACTACGTATTGGCTTAATTATGGATACCTTATTTGTATAAAACTGTATTCATTCGCCGTGTCATTTCGATGGATGTATACGGCGAATACAAAATTTGTAAAGTTTACTTGGTGGTAGGGCTTTGTGCAAGCCCGCCTAGGTACGTACCACCCACTCATCAGATTTTCTACCGCTAAACAACAGTACTTGGTATTGTTGTGTTCCAGTTTAAAAGGTGAGTCAGTCAGTGTAACTACAGGAACAGGGGACCAAGGATTCCCAACGTTGGTGGCGCATTGGCGATGAAAGGAATGGTTAGAGTTTCTTACAACGCCATTGTCTATTGGTGGTGACCACTTACCATCAAGTGGCTCATATGCTCGTCCGCCAACCAATGGTATAAAAAATGACAAATCGTAATTATTATAACAGCCTATTTAAATAAAGTATAGTTTTATATCAATTCATACTATAATAATAAGATTTAATTTTCACAATAGGCTATTTGACAATGCGAAAAATAAATTGTGAATTATTGTAATCAGAGTATATTATGAGTTTGAAAAATAGTTATTTACTAACGAAACTTGAAAATAATACTGAATTTATTCAAAAATCAATAAATAAAAATGCATTTTTTCAAACGTTCGTCACACACAAAACGCTCCTGATTGGCGGGGCTTATGATGAAGTCACTTTATTGTAAACCTTGCTTTTGGACTCGTCACCGACCCCATTGCAGCTCCATATTGTCCAAGTAGCGTTTTGGCGCGTTATTTAAATATGATATTTTTCGGCAAATATGTACTAGAAATGAAAATCAACTTTTCCTGGGTTCCTTAACCTCTACTAAATAATATAAAATGGATTTTAAAAACCAGTCAAATAGCCTATTAATATTTTAATTATTGTTTCAAGGTCGGTCAAGAAGTGAAAGCTCGCGTGCTGTCATTGGACCTGGCCAAGCAGTATCTGGTTCTGACGCTCAAGCCCACGCTGCTGGACGAAAGGTTGAAGACCCTGACGAGCTACGAAGACGCGGTGGTCGGGAGAGCATACACTGGTGTTGTTTCGGTGAGACATAATATTAAACAACTTATTTTTAAAATATCGATAGCATTCATATCTTTTTAAATGTCTGAATCGTTAAAGGTAAGCTAATAGGCCAAGAATCTAATATGACCTATCTAAGGATATATATCATTAATAATAGGATGGAGGGGAAGTTCTGTCGTATTTTAAATAAGCAGGTAATTTTTCACGTAAATAAAAAAAGCATTGGCTGGTGAGTCATTGGGATTTTAACCTGAAAGGTGGCAGCAAGTTGTACCGAATAACAGGCCATATATGTATATGTATAGTACGACACAACTTAGATGTCGCATCAGTAAAACCGATCGTATCCGAATTAAGTACGCTATACCAAATTATCAATATTTATTTCTCACGCGAATATGATCTTTGCACAAACGTAATAACTTGTAATATCATATGACCTAATATATTCGTCACTATGACGCGTCGATTTACATGCACTTGCTTTCTCTGACGTGAGAATCTATGGTGACGAATAGCGTCGAATGGCTGAGATGATGATAATGAAAGCTATTTCTATTGGTTATATAAATCGACAGTAATCGGTTTTATTTTCATTCCATTGCATTTTCCGATGCTACATCTAATTTGTGTCTTACTATAATTGATTAATGTTAAATACAATTTTTTTTAAATAACGATAGAATTCACCCTCCAATCTATTATATTTTTCGTAATTAGCTTTGAAACAAATAATATTTTTATATATTTTTCTCGGCTGCAGCACATCAGGGATTACCTGTTGGTGTCGTTTTTCAACAACACGAACGCGTACGTTCCGAAGCGCTTCGTTTCCGCGCAACCACTCAACAACCTCACGGACGCTTTCCACCTCGGCCAGATTGTAAGTATATGCATTGTTAATAAAGCTGGTGTGTGTTTGAAATATTGTATACAGTACATATACCAAAATAAAGTTTGTTACAATTTTGTCTGTTTGTTCCGGCTTATTTCTGGTACATTTGGACGGTTTTTGACGGGACTTTCACTGGCAAACAACTGTCGCAATATAAAGTAATGTAGGCTAAAACAATAAATTTTTGTTATGTTTGAAATAGCTTAATGTTAAATATGAAAAATTAAAAACCTCACATGAAGTCGCTTGCCTCTGAAGTAGCAATAGAAAGTGCGTCTGTGTTTATGCACAGACTTTTCCAATATAATAAGTCAGTCTCATTTGAGATAGAATATTTACATGTATTGTACCATTTTAGGTAAAGTGTACGATCATGTCAGTAAACCCGACTGCGAAGAAGATGTCAGGTAGTCTCACACAAGCTCCTTTCAATCCTGCTGTAAGTTATTAAGAAACTATAATTTTCTATCGTCAAGTTACATTATAAACGTAATTGAATAAAAAATAACTGGTTTATATTTATAGGAATTAAAAAAGAAAGCTAAAAAAAGGAAAAAAGAAGAAGAAAAGAACAAAAATTTGGCAAAAAAGAAGAAATCTAATAAAAATGATGACGAAAATGCCAGTACTGAAGCTAACGAAATGGATGTTGATGAAAGTCAAGAGACTGGAAAGAATAAAAAGAAGAAGAAGAAGAAAGCCGATCGTATCACAGAAGAAATGGATTCAACCGATACTAAAACAACAGATACCGTAGATGTCGAAACTAAAAAACGTAAAAAGAAAAATAAAGATAAAATAGACTCTAAAGAAGATGATACCAGTACTTCGTCTAATACAAATGAAGATGCCGCAACAGAGAGTGTCAGCAAAAAGAAAAGCAAGAAAGAGAAAAAGAAAGCAGATAAAGAAGATATAGAAGCGTCCGAAGAAAGTGACCCAATCGAAACTGACTTTCAAGAAGATAGCGATCAAGTATTATCACCGAATGATTTGAGTCTACTGGATTTGTCCAACTGTAAAACAGCTAAAAACTATAAAAAGAGAGTGGTGGCTCTACTCAATTGTATAAACGCTAGAACGAAAAGCTTAGAAAAAATAGAGAAGAAGATAGTCAATATGGAGACAAAAGGTCTTACTGGGAAAAATAAAAAGTATCACACAGCGATGCACGCAGAGAAATTAGTGACAGAAGAACGTTTAAAAAAATTCATGGAAGTACTAAAAACGGCACAGGAAAAGTTAAAGGACTTCGATGTTAAAGATAACACAAAAAAGAAGAAATTAGAAAAAGTAATCGCACCCAAGATCACGGAAGATAAACAGAAAGATGTAAAAGAAAAAAATGAAACAAAAGATAGAAATATAAAGAATGTGTTGGGAAATTTGAAGCCGGTCCTCGACGCGCCGAGCGCCAAGGACTTCTGGTCCACGAGTGAGGTGGCGGCTGAGACGAGAGAAGAGTCCAGTAGTAGTGATGAAGAGGTATGCCATTTTTATAATATTCTTAAAGCTGATACTATTCGCTCAACAGTTGCGTCCTGTACGGTTAGAAAAAAAATCGCAAAAATGTGCATATATTTTTTTTATTACAAAGACTTAATATTGCTGCTTAATTTTTATACTTGCTTAATTTCCGTCATTAAATTAGTCATTAATTAGTTGGTCTTTGATAATTATTATTATTCAATCACATTTAGCTGACGTCACTATATTTACTAATAAGTTTTTACCAAATGTAATCTTTTCTAGGAGCAAGAAAAACCCAAAAAGAAACGTAAGAAGCTCACGATCGCTGAAAAGAACGCTAAAGCAAGAGAGGAAGAAGAGAGAATAAGGGAATTGGAAAAGAGAGCTATCGAGAGTGAGAATGCCCCTCGGTCTAGTGATCAGTTCGAAAGAGCGCTGCTAGCCGAACCCAACTGCAGCCAACTGTGGATAGCTTACATGGCCTTCCATTTGCAGGTAATTTTGTCTCTTTTTTATAAAAAAAAGTTGTATTTTGTTATACTGCTAGTTAGGTTAGCTTAGGTTATAATCATATGAGACACTTGAAGTTTTATCTCGCGATTTTTTTTCCTTTACCATCGAGTGAGATTTAAGTAACGAAAAACGAAACTTGTTCAGTTCTGAAACTTGGATATATATTAGAGATCAGTATAATTAAAAACAAAAAATATAGGTGTTTTTTAATAAAATTATCATCAATCTAGGCAACAGAAATAGACAAGGCTCGGGCTGTGGGTCGGAAAGCGCTGAACACCATTAACTTCCGTGAGGAGGGCGAGAAGCTTAATGTGTGGCTCGCTTTACTCAACCTTGAACACAGGTTTGGTACGAAGGTAAGATACTTCTTATATTTATAGAAATGACATTGTTTTTTTTTACATACAACACTGTTTTATTCTCATATGCTGTCCCATACGATATAATGACAATAAGTTAAAAGAAAAATTATACTTCAATATTAATATCCAAAAATCAAAATTCAAAAATCAATTTATAATACTTCTATTCTTTTATTTTCATGATAAAACTAATGGTAAAACCTTAATCTGTGCGTCAAAAGGAAAGTCAGCAGAAAACTCTCGAAGACGCTCTCCAAATGAACGACACTTATCAAATCCATTCGAAGCTGTTAGATATACTCCTGGATACAAGCAAGCACCAGGAACTGGTGTCGCTGACTGAGCTCATGATCAGGAAGTACAGGAAACAGCCGGAAGTGTACCGAGTGTGTGGAGAGGCTTGCTACAAGGCGGGCCTCGTGGATAAGGCGAGGCACGTCATGCAGAAGGGTATAGCAGCGTTGGAGAAGAAAGAGCGTAAGTAAAGTCAATATCCTTATGAAACTAATGTTGTACTCGATAGAGTTCATTATGTCAATGTCTACCAACAAGACCAAGGAGTCTTAACCACCAATTATTTAGCCAGATACATTGTATTATTTTTTCCAGTTTGAATTTAGCGTCTTAGTCCATCGAAGCACTATGCTTGTTAGTTCTAGTGTCTATGGACAAAGGTTATCAATTGATATGATGTTTATTGGTCTATTTTTCCAAAAATTTAATTTATAAAAACTATGTAAAATTTAATTCATTTCCGATCCAAACACAGATAAGGTAAATTTTATTAATACTCTTTATTGCACTGTGAAATTTTACATAGAAGTTTTAAACATGAAATTTTTGTTCACAATGGCGGGCTTATTTCTAAAAGAAATTTCTTCCAGCCAACCCACAGCTGTAAGAGATAGTGTTATGTAGCCGGTATAAATAGTGTATAGATAGTGTTATATAGCCGTTATAAGTAAATAATAATAATAAATATGAGACAACATCACATACATTACTCTGATCCCACAGTAAGTAGCTGAAGCACTTGTGTTATGGAAATCAGAAGTAACGACGGTACCACAAACACCCAGACTCAAGACAACATAGAAAACTAATGGTAATCTACATCGAACCCGGGACCTCAGAGTGGCGTACCCATGAAAACCGGTGTACACACCACTCGACCACGGAGGTCGTCAAAAAGTGTACGCAATACGCATTAACTAAGAGTTGTTGTCCCGGCGCAGACGTGTCGCTGCTGGTGCGGTTCGCGCAGCTGGAGCGCTCGGGCGGAGACCTGGAGCGCTGCGAGGCGCTGTTCGAGCAGGTGCTGGCCGTGTACCCGCAGCGCGTCGACGTGTGCGCCGCCTACGTGGACGCGCTGCGGGCCGCCGGCGACGTGGCCAGACTCAGGTACGCTCCTACCTCTATTCTAATGCTGCAGCCTCACCAGCGAGAATCATCGTCTATTTAATATTTCGCATAGTTTCTCTGACTCTTTGCCTCTGACTCTTATCGTGTATTTATTTAGATTAATAGTATAGTACGACACAAATTAGATGTAGCATCGGAAAATGCAATGGAATGAAAATAAAACCGATTACTGCCGATTTACACAACCAATAGAAATAGCTCCCAATCTCGCCAATCGACGCTATTCGTCGCTATAGATCACGCGTCAGAGAAAACAAGTGCATGTAAATCGACGCGTCAAATTGACGAATATATTCGGTCATATGATATTACAAGTTATTACGTTTGTGCAAAGATCGTATTCGCGTAAGAAATAAATATTGATAATTTGGGATAGCGTACTGGATTCGGATGTGATCGGTTTTTACGAATTTTGCCGATGCGACATCTACGTTGTGTCGTACTATAATCTGTATTCATTAAATTTCAAAAATAATGAAGTAATTTTTCTATCACAGACAAGTAATGGAGCGTATGACATCTCAAAAGTTGCCAGCACGAAAAATGAAGGTTCTCTTTAAGAAGTGGATAGAAGTCGAAGAGAAGATCGGCGACAAGGAACACATCGAGAGCATACGACAGCGCGCGCTCGATTTCATTAAGAAAGCCAAGTTTTAAATAAATTAATGATATTTATCCATTGTTGTTATTTTCTACTAAGTAACCTGAAATCTGAAATTACATTTTTTTATAAGAATTATATGGTATTACATACACAATATGCATAAGAGATTGTAGAATAATAATAATATCTACAATATTTTATATGCCAATACTAAATTTATTTTATTACCAAAAAAAAATTAAAACAATGTAGAGTCAAAATCGACTTCGATTTCAAATCGGCTTTTGTATATAAGAAAAATTATAATTTTTAAATTTCAGAAGCCAAATAAGACAATAAAAACGACATGTATATTTTTCGTATTTATTACACTTACTTTTAAATAATATAAATATATAAAACAAAGATTACTTAATAAAATCAAGATCTTACTTAATAAATTTATTATCAAACGTATATGAAAAAAAAATACAATTAAAAATAATAATCCTTAATACTCATATTAACTTAAATATTTGAACATGTACGTTTTACTCGTTTTAATAGTACTCTGTACAATTACAGGTTTTGGCATCGGTGGGGGCGGTGGGGCTGTCATAGTAGTACTTATTTTTGTTGGCATTACATCATTTTTCGTTTCGCTGTCTTTTGCGATATTGTGGCTAACACTGTTACCATATATTGAAATCGGAGCGCAAAATTCGTAACCTAATTTAGCATAAAAGTTCTCCTGGCCTTTTGTAGATAAATGAACCATTTCTAATTTTAATACGTTTTTACAATACTTTTCAACTTCTCTCATTAAAAACGTGCCCAATTTTTGACCACGCATAGATTTACTTATCACTACTGTTTCAATGAAACAACTATTAGGTATACTCGGTATCCGAGTAAGCTTACAATGACCTAGAATTATTTTATCCGCATTTATTAATATTAAGCTGGTAGGCAATTGATCACAGGATGCTTCAAGAGACATCATCCTTGCTGTTTCGCTGCGTGGCCATTCTTCATTGATAAGTTTGCAACACGGTTTCAAATACTGTGGATATCGATGAAGTTGTAATACTTGAAGGCCCTTATGTTCCATTGTAAATTGAATGCTGAAAGGAATTCATTATATACTGGCAATATCCTACAAGGCTGAATAAATGCTTTCATTTCATAGAAAAAATAAAAAAAATATATACTGCTTCTGTCAAAATATGAAATGTCAAATCTTAAATGTCATTTTTTCTATATAATATTTAATTTATTTGCATAATTTCATGAATAACATATTAAAAACAATAAAAACACTTACGAGTTGATACTCACGTAACTTAATCACAGGTGCGTTTGTCACAATTCAGTTATCATATTAATATTTTTGTTTTGAAATCTAAGGTGCAGTGTATCGTTTTCCATGCTTGCTAAAAGAGAACTAACCTATTTTTAACTGTCACTTTTAAAACGTACGATACCCGTAAACTTATACGTATGTTCGATTCCTTCAAGATGTTGTATTTTGAAATTGTAAAAATAACTTTCTAAAATTCAAGGATCTGAATTATTCATAACAGAAGTCGTAATAATTGAGATAATATCATAATAAGAACGTCGTAACATTAATTAAAGAACAGCTCAGAGTATTGAAACTTCGAACGATCTCATCTTTACCTTATAAGTAGTCGTAAATCTTTACCGGTATTTATTTCGTTAATCCAGTGGTTTGCTGCTACGATGGAAGACGACGACGATGTACCGACACTATCCTCTGAAACATTCGCTGCCTTACAAGAATTCTATGCAGAACAACGGAAAAGGCAAGAAATCCTTGAAAAGTTGGAATCGAAACAACAGCTGACCGAAAATATTATATTTGAAGAAAATTGGGTAAGTTTTTAGCAATAATCTATTACTTCACATAATATTTATGATAGTTTTAAATCTATAGCTATTTTCTTCTTTCAGCAACTAAGTCAATTCTGGTATAATGAGAGCACAGTGCAGTCCCTCGTGAAGGTTGTAGATAAGTGCTTACAAGACGGTGAAAAGGTAGCTCTTATATCATGCCCAACTCTATTTGTACCTGTCAAGAGACAATTAGAAAACAGAGCAAGAGGTAATTTAACACAATTTTACAGTAAGATAATACAAATTTGAAGTTTATGATAAAAAAAAAATGTAGTAGGCTTCAAAATTCTCACATTGCTTTATTAAATTGAATGTAAAATTAATTCTGGGGTGAAGTGTAGATTCTATCACAACTGGCAAGCAACTCAAAGGCACTCTTTTAAAATTAGTTATAAAGTCAAATGTATATAATTTTATATATGCCTGTATGGGAATTAATATATACATATATAAATCTCTTATAACTTATTGTAATAACATAACTACTTTTACTTGCAGTTAATTTGCTGGAATATGATCGACGTTTCGAAGTTCACGGAATAGATTTTATTTTCTATGACTATAATGAACCAATGAAGTTGCCTTCAGACTTAGGACACTCCTTTGATCTTGTTGTAGCTGATCCACCATTTCTGTCAGAAGAGTGCATCACAAAGACATCGGAAACAATCAAGCATTTAGCTAAGGATAAAATTATTGTATGTACAGGGGCAATCATGAAAGAACATGTGGAAAAACTTTTAAATTTAAAACAATGTACATTCCAGCCTCAGCATCGGAACAACTTAGCTAATGAATTTTCTTGCTACGCTAATTTTGATTTGGATAGTGTTTTAAGATGAACTTTTGGTGATATATTAATGATTATTGTATATATAATTTTTTTATTCTGATAAGAATCAACTATACCTGTCAATATGTGATATGACTGGTGTTTATGATTTACAAATTATATGTTGTTATAAGTGTAACGATAAATAGATATTTTTAAGCACAATATGTTTTTAATTAATCACAACAACAAAACTCGCAAAGATAATTCAGCCATTTCTCAATCATTCTTCGCAGTAGAATCTACATTTCTGAATGGTGGTAGCTTCACATTTACTTGACTGAAAAATACATTTTTTGATTTAATAACTTTTAATTTTTTAATTTTCAATCATCAAGTCAACTGTGTTGCCTTGTATAAAAAATATTCCATATATGAATTTACTTTTGCATATGTCAGATATAACAATATTTATATTTTTTAGGCTTTGTGATGGTAAAATAAATAAAATGCATTTTATTAAAAATCATCAATTTATTGTTCTTAACAAAATTATTACTTTGTCGTATTATGCTGGTTAACATTTCAAATATCAATCACACATTAAAATTTCATTTCAGCAACAATTCTCTAAATCTATATAATGACTTACTCTCAATAAATGCATCTATCTTATACAAAATTATACTTCTAGCCTACTCGTAAAGGCCTCGTTGAATATAATGATACTACAAATATACTTTAATAATAAAATATATATTGATTATCTGTTCTAGTAACATTATTTACAATCATTTCACTTTTTCCAGAGTTTTCTGCTTAAAGGTATCATAAATATGTATTTCATTCTACTGTAAAGTTAAGTAGTTACTTCATTAACATATATTTTTATTGGAGAGTAAGTTCATATATTTATATAGAATACCCAATTTTATACAAACAACACACTTTTTAATATTAAAACAAGGCCTTTTGTTATCGATGCCAGGGTTACCAGCATTCAAAAATATTTTATTAACTATATTCATTTAATATTATTTGCTAATTAACTTATAATTAAATTACACATACTTTTTTAGAACACATTTAATAAGTAGTTAAAAATGACAGTACAATATAAAAGGCGATAAATACTAAGAGTTACAAAACTGGACATTACAATAATTAAAATTATTTTACAAAAAAATTAACTAAAATAAATAATAAACGAATAAACAATCCTTCGCTTAGAACTATTGATCTTTTGGTGTTCAAATACATATTGTTTTGTCAAGATAAAAAATTAAGAATATTTTAAATATTTTTATGGTGAAAAAATACTACAATATGCCTTTGATGAAGAAGAAAAAAAGATACGAGATTTGTACTAAACCAAAAAGACCACAGATTTAACTAAACATTTTTTTTAAATATATTATCTGTGTTAAAAATGGCGCTAATTAACAGAGCATCAATTTATACAAATTGAAAGATATTTTAACGATGTTACATAGTAAATATTGCACACCGCATCTTCACGACAAAAAGTTTAAAGTAAGCTATGGAACTATAGAAAGCTCTTACATAAAATATATTTCTCAACTGTAACAGTTGTTACTTATATTTATTAAATTCGATCGAATATGAAATCCTATACATATACTAGGCCACTGTACAATTGATATCATAGACTTGTTCAATAAAGCATCATGCTGTTAGTAATACTACATAAGTCACACTTCAAAATAACTAAAATTATTTAAAAGTAATGAATCATATAAACATATGTATATCTTTTGCTATCTTATTGTTTTATAGAATTGCAAATATTAGTGCATTTTTCTATGTTAATTAGTTCATTTAAGTTGTAAATAAAAAATTGACGACATTACCAATTTCATTCAACTTTTTTTACGTAGTATTTAGTAGTAGTATTTTATGTAAATAAAATAACTTGTCGTCTTATAAAGTGAAATGTTTAGAACACAAGCAATTAAAATATTGTTTTTATTGAAAATTAAAGGAGTTCCTAGCTGCCTCTCATTTCAAAGTTATTCAAATAAAATTGCAAACTCATTCCCACCCATAGCCACCCAATATTAAAATCATAAAAAAGTTTTGTGCTGGTTATTGGAGATTTACTGAAAAAATACCGCCCCTAGCAATACATAAACACGAATGCATAGAAATATAAAAATAGAAATTACATTTCTAAAAGAAGGAACAAATTTATTTATTCAATACATTTTAAAGGTTTTTTTTTTATGAATTATACAAAGCCTAAATAATCAACTTTTCATTAGAATATCAATATTTACATAATATTTTAAATATAAAAATATATAAATACATACTAATTAGTGAAGCAAACTAAATATATACAAAGTTCATGTTATTTAAAATTTTTAACCGTTAAATAAAAAACATACAACGCGAAAATTTACAATTCATGAAATGAGTCTAATGACAGTTAGTTATCTTAAACTAATTTACAACTATAATTATACTATCGTAATGATATTTTTTTTCTTTAGGCGCGTTACGTCAAATTAAATGAAGGTATAGTTTTTTTTTACATACTTCTTGACGTATAAATTCTCACAAGGTATTTTAGTAAATGGATTTACATTTTTAGTAAGATTATTTTAAATATAATCGGGCTGATTCGAATAAACACAGTCTATAAGTAACTTCATTAAATATATTTTCTTTCAAATAATTAATATAACTTTAGTTACACTAGGCCTTATAAGTACATGTTTTTTTTTCAACAATTTTAAATAAAACTATCTTTTCTGTTAGATTATCTGTATTATAATCTGACATTTAAGTTTTTTTACTTTATAACGTGCCTTAAGATTAAATTTCATTACGATTTTTGTTTCTCTATATGTAGAGAAATATTTTTTGGAGCCAGTGACGCTAGATACACTGCTATAGGGCGCTTTACTTATTATTAAAATAATAAACCTAATAATAGGTATTTCAATAAACTACCAATCATAGTAAATGGTTTGTCCTCAATTGAATGCAAAGTAATAAAACAATATTGTTTTAAGCAAAAATGTACAAAATATACAAAAACAGGGGACACAATAAATGTGCGTACTAACGAAATATATGTAACTTATACGTAAATGTCTTTTTTAAAGGAAATGTACAAGAAAACATCGAGCTTGATACTGGATTTCAACTTTCATTTTATATACCCAAAAAGAGAGCTAAGGTACATACATATGTTGAGTCTGCCAGTGGAATGATAAAAACGCATTGGTAATGTGAAGTGTCTATGGTACCATCAACATATATTAAAAAAGTTATGGTCACTTGAATCAACCGTCATTATAAGCTTCTCTTTCTTGAAAGTTTTTATTTGTTGTGATGTGTATTGGTAAAGTAATCGAGTTCTCGATGCAATAATAAATTATAAGAAATGCACATTATAATTATTAAGAGATTCATTTCGAGCCCACGCAATCGTTGAAGTAGTGGACCGAGTAGAAAAAGCAAATAGTTTGGTACAACTTTTACACAATAACAGAGTGCAGTCGACACTATAACGCTTTTTATTAAGATAATTTAGCTTATCTGTGGGAGCGAAGAGCTGCGATCAATGTAAGCGAACGGACGACGCTACAATTACTAGCCATAAAGGTTATAACTTTAGGATACTTTTATTTTAAAGTACTTTTAAACAATAATTATTTAAAATCAACGAAGTCAGAAGACAAAAGTTAAAACATATGTTTATTTTTGTAGTGTTGTAACACTAAAAAATGTCATAGCTAGACAATGACATTAACGGCGGCCCATAATTTTTTCCGCTGTCAGATTTAATTGAAAAACTATTTGCTATTTAATTTCCTTTCGGTCTAACCACTTAAAGAAATTAACGTTGCCGCTTCTATTGCACGCAATTTGTAAATACAAATATGACATTACTAGTAATATTCCGTATCTCTTTCTCACGTGTGGAAAAACAAAAGAATAACGAGTCCTTCAGTCAATATGGAGTACAACAAAATCGACAACAATTAAAAATATTTATTAGCTGCCAATTTCGACGGCTTTTGGTAACTCAGCTGGTAGGTCCACCAATATACAATAACATACTGAGGAAGTAGTATGTTGTTATAGACATGAGTAAATAATAGCTTGCTATAAAGCTACGATAGTTATATATTTAATCAAAGTCGAAGTTTCTGGAGTCTCGTTATGAGACAAGTTCAATAGGGGATTTGGAATGATCTAGAAGTAAAAATAAGGAAATCAGTTAAGGACATCCCTTGGTCAAGTGTCCAGGTTTATCAAAAAACCACACGAGCCCACACAATGTGAGCAGAAGTATTTACATAAATTAGAGAATAAAATTTGTATCATTGTTATTTGTAACTATATTTTATGAATATTCCCAAGTCACCTCCTATCGACTAAAATTAATTTTAGTTTAAGGAGACTCAACGATAGATCTTCGATGCTCTAAAGCCACTGACATAAGGCTCAATGTGGTTTTCTTATAAACTGGCAACATTTATGTTTAACAGTAAAAGGCACCCTTCGCGCTGCAACACACCTACCTAACATACTCGTACTAGTAACAATGATATATAATATCCCTTTATTAACGAACGCGATTTTTCACACATTGTCAATTTCAAAACAATAAAAATAGACGATATGGGAACTGAATTTTACTGGACATTAATAAAAATATCACAAGACACTACAGGCGATGATCGATTTATTGTTGTGATCGAGAAAATTAAAGCAAACGCTCCTAAGACGCGTAACAGTAACTTGGAATCAATCTTGGAAAATCTGGAGAGGGGGGGGGGGCAAGGTGTAGAAGTCGTAAAGTACAACCATTGTCAAGTAATGTTAAAGACGTCTATAAAATAATAGCTTTATACTTCTCCTAGAAAGCCCAGTTGCACTACATGTAACATCTTGTGTGTGTGTGTGTGTGTGGGTTAGACCCGTTTATATTTGAGGAAACATTTTTGCATGGAAGAATTAGTCTAGACTTCTCACTTAGTGGTCACGCGCCATCGTTGTCTATTAACTTTTGGGAACTAGGTACAAAAATATGGAGACTTTAACCCATGTATCTGATGAAAACAGGTTTGTAACATTTTAAAAGGCACAGGAGTTTGAGGGTCATAGAATACAAATATATTAATAAACGATGGAATTATCTATATAGCCTACAATTGTTATGGTTAACTGCTTTTGTACGATCGATTTTGAAAATCATATGGCCTATTTCAAAGTTATAAAGATACATTCTTTCCTTATATATATATTACTAAATTGTTTGTCTGTATTTAAATATATTATTGTAGTTTTGATATATAATTACATTTATACTTATACTTATTCATTAACCAGGATAATTAGAAACTGTATTCGAATACTTTACTACTATTATGACGTCATCAGATGGCGGAAATTATTGACAATTTTTTTTTTATTATCACTTATAACTTGACCATCGTCAAACATTCAAAGTTGTAATATTCCAACATTTTTTTATTATCTTTTTATAGTACTTAAACTCGTCAGTAGTTTCCAATAAAATAATTAAATTTGTTGAGAAACATAGAAAAAATATTTATATCTATTTACTTACAAAAGCGCGCTCGGCCATTTTAAATTATTGGCTCGCTTTAGATTAGTGACGGCTGTGTTTACAAGACGTAGTGTACCGACGGCACAAAAATGCCAAAAATAAAAATAATTTAACTTGGAGTTGCAAGCCTTAGTGAGTGAAAACATTCATACTGAATTAAAAACCTCGTTTCCAATTATCTCGGTCAACATATATATATGTATTTATCTATATACTTATCAGTAATATTGACTATTAAATATATAATCATGATATTTTGTACCTTATTATATGACTGTTTATTGAACAATTAAACTAGTTTGTGATATATGACCCCGTATGTGAGTTACGTGTATCTTACGAACATATTATATACCCTTACATTCCCCTTCGCCCTTTACTATTATTTGTCTTGTGGTACGTATTAAACCGGCGCCAGACATTCAGCCAGACTTATTCGGATTTGGTTTAGCATAAATTGTAAGTTATCAATTTACATTTTTGCAAATAGTGTCGGGTAGGCCGTACACATTTAATTTTGTCTTTACGTTAAGAATTTAATGTTCAATATATGTTATGTTGTAAATATTCTAATTTAATAATATGATTATTTTTTCTTTGAATGCAAATTCAAAAGTTTTAATTATGAACAGTTGATAATTCATTTATTTATGTATTATGTAGCAATGTTGTAGCATAGGAACAAAACCACTATATTCAATGGAATTCTCACATTTCCACCGAATTCATTTCCATATAAATCGATCGAATGTCTGGCGTTGATTAAGATATACATCATTTCAAATTAAACTACAAAATCTACTTCCGTCAACGACACTTTCAAAAATAGAATACAGCACGTGGCGACATCTCGTTTAAAATTGTATAATCATTCAGGTACACGTCAAACGAACGGGCGCGTCATCGGAGCAGTGTCCCGCGAGTACGAGTATGTGGGCGCCCTACCTGCGGCGCTTGGCGAGGAAGAGCAGCAGCAGCAGCACGAGCAGCGCGGCGCAGCGCAGCAGCAGCAGCAGCGCGGAGAGCAGCAGGCGCGCCAGGCGCCGCGCGTCGCGCCGCAGCGCGCGCGTCACCGGCTCCGCGCGCCATCATCCCGTGCCGCACTTGCCGCTCTCGAACACGCCCTAAAGAATTATTACGTGCGACATGTTGTCTCGTTAGTGCGACAGAGTTGCAGGCCAAAGAAGTAATCATTTGACTAAATCATCATCATCATCAGCCCGTACCCGTCCACTGCTGGACATAGGCCTCTCCAAGTGCACGCCACTGTGGTCCTTCTCCGGCTCAGCATCCGCATTCGCATTTGCAGCATTCGCATCCAGCTCCTGCCTGCCGCCTTGCGTAAATCGTCACTCCACCGTGCCTGAGGACGTCCTACACTACGTTTGCCGAGACGCGGTCTCCACTCTAGAACGCGTTTTCCCCAACGGTCGCCGGTTCCGCGACAAATATGACCAGCCCACTGCCACTTTAGCTTACTAATCCGGTGGGCTATGCCGATGACTTTGGTTCTTCGACGGATCACCTCATTTCTGATGCGATCCCTCAGAGAAACGCCGAGCATAGCCCTTTCCATAGCACGCTGAGCGACTTTAGGCTGACGAAGCACGTGAGTGTCCACGTTTTGGCTCCGTATGTCATGACGGGTAGGACGCACTGATTGATGACTTTCGTCTTAAGGCACTGTGGGATCGACGATGTTAAGATTTGACGTAACTTTCCAAACGCTGCCCAACCCAGCTGAATTCTTCTATCCCGAGGTAGACATATTTTTGAACAACTTCGAAGACGGTACCGTGTATCGTAGTCGGTTCCGATAGAACATGTTCGTTGAACATGACCTTGGTTTTATCAAAGTTCATCCGTAGGCCGATACGCATCGAAGAATCAGCCAGCTCGTTCAGCATTTGTTGCAGGTTCTGCAGCGTTTCTGCTACGATGAGGATGTCGTCTGCGAATCTCAAGTGAGAGATGTATTCGCCATTGATGTTGATACCACGTTCTTTCCAGTTCAGCGTCTTGAACAATTCCTCCATTGCATTAGTGAACAATTTGGGAGAAATAACGTCCCCTTGTCTCACTCCTCGATGCAATGGTATGGGATTTGTTTCCTGATTCTGTACTCGGACGGACATGGTGGCAGCTTCGTAGAGACATCTCATCACTTGGATATATCGCCAATCAACTTGGCAACACGCTGCAGGGACTCCAGAACAGCCCAGATTTCAACCGAGTCAAAGGCCGTCTCATAGTCCACGAATGCAAGACACAGGGGCCGATTATACTCATGGCACTTCTGTATAATCTGCCGCACTGTATGGATGTGGTCTATGGTGCCGTATCAGGTCCGAAGCCCGGCCTGCTCCGGGGGTTGGAATTCGTCGAATCTTCGCGCAAGACGGTTCGTGATCACTCTTGAAAACAGCTTATAGACGTGGCTCAGTAGGGATATGGGACGATAGTTCTTCAGCAGGGTTTTGTCTCCCTTTTTGAAGAACAGGACGACCACACTCCTACTCCACTCCTCCGGAGTTCTCCCTTCGAAGAGGACAGAGTTAAAAAGCGTCTGAAGTTCCCTAAGTACCGGTTTACCTCCCGCTTTTAGTAACTCTGTGGTAATGCCGTCCTCTCCAGGGGCTTTTCCATTTTTAAGCTGTCCAAGAGCAGTCTCGATTTCGCCAATACTGACTTCGGGCAGGTCTTCGGAGAAATGGCGTGTTAATGTAGCTCTAGGATCCTCATTTTCGGGATTAGGTCGAGATGTATGCGATGCGTATAAACGGCCGTAGAAGTCCTCTACTTCCGAAAGTACTGCCGGCTTAGAAGAAACGACTTCTCCACTTGCTGTGGTCAACTTCGCCAGGTGGCTCCTTCCAAGAGATTGTACGAACACCTTAGACCCCCGATTCTGCTCCATAGCTCTTTCAATTGCAAGAGTATTGGAGCACCGGAGGTCGTGTCGTACGCGCCTGCTGATCTCTTGGTTTAATTGCCGTTTCTCTGACGAAGTGACAGGTGGGTTTTCACGTCGTTTCTTCATGAGCCCTAAAGTCTCTTCCGAAAGGTTAGACTTCCTGCCCTTACGCTGCATGCCACAACATCTCGTGCCTTCTTGCCCTGAGAATTCGAACTACATTTTCGAGATTCTGGTTTACGTCAGTTGTGGTTTCCACAGCAGCGAATCGGTTCTCCAGGATTGACTGGAATGTTTCAGATCCCGCAATGGTTTGGAGCAGCTTTGGTCGGAGCGTGGACTTCATCAGACGGACGCGCTCGGCCTTAAAATTGATATTCAGAGAGCCTCGGTGAAGTCGGTGATCACTAGCGGTATTGAACCTGTTGATCACTGAGACGCCTCTTGTCCGACTAAATATATTATTTAATTATTACGTATTGTTTTTCTGCAATACCAAATTGTATGACTTTTCAAAGCTGCTTCGATTCCAGAGCCTCTGTTACCTTATACGTTAAAATATACAGAGAAGTGAAAGATAGTATTTGCGCAGAGTGGTAGTTGACGCAATGTAAACATTGGCAACAAGTCATGGAGTGATCCTTAGAGTGAATGGAAATTAAAAAAAACGCCGGCTATAACAAAAGCCTTGTCATGTTGTTGGCATTATATGAAAGTGAGACAGTAATAGAGGATGAGAGACATACACAACTTAACAAATTAAATCCACTGGTCACAAACCTTTCTGAAGAAGGGCGAGAAGGCGACAAGCGACTCGCGGGTGACTGGCGACGCGTACAGCGGACACCGTCTGTCCGTCGAGCAGACCGTCAGAAGTCTTCTGAGGAACGTCTCCAGCTGTGGTCTTCTAGAACGTGCCAACGCTTCTGAAGACCAGAGGGCGCGGCCGGGAAAAGGTATCGCTGCCACCTAAAAAACCCGTCGTGACATAGTATTTGGTCGTAGACTTTTTTGTAATCATCTCGTCGTGCTCCAGAAACAAGCAACAGGTTTATTTTAAAATAAGCATAAATATATTAAAATTATACGTAATTTATACAAAGACAACCTAAGATATTTTATGTTGTAGGGGGCAAACGAGCAGGAGGCTCACCTGATGGAAAGTGATTACCACCACCCATGGACATCTGCGGGGCGTGCAGGTGCGTTGCCGGCCTTTTAGGAAGGATTACGGTCCTTTTTTTAAAGATTCCGAAGTCATATCGGTTCGGTAAATCGTCGACGAAAGCTTGTTCAACAGATTTGTTGTGCGAGGTAGAAATTGTCTTAAAAATCGCGCCGTTGTGGATTTTTAAATATCAAGGTGGTGCGGGTGATGCTATGAATTTTGACGAGATGTCCGAAGGTGAAATCTGGATAATTCGGAAACTCGGAAATTCGAAACCTTTCCCGTTGAAAATTCGGGATAGACCGCAACCTAGTGGAACACCAGCATTGAAGAATTTTAAAACAGAGCATGCACCATATATGTATAACGACTTTAATCTTCCGATCTGCGAAAAAGCTGGTGATCCAGTTGCATAATTTCCTCGGAAACCCGTATAAATTATGCACTAATGCCTTCCCCCTGCTCTCAACTGCTTCCGCCCGATCTTCTAGATTACCTCATACTCATAGAGAACGATATTATTTCAATTTTTTTTTCCTCAAAAATGCCTTAAAAGCAAAAACCCCCGCTGTCTACGGCCCTGATTAATACAATCTAACCACTAAGCAGCAATATTTACTATTATTGACTTTTTATGTTCCAGCTTGAGAGAGAAGGCAAAAGACATAAAATCTAATTTCCCAAGGTTGGCGACGCATTGGCGACATAAGAAACGGTTAATATTTCTTACAGTACGTAAATATATGAATTTAAAACATGGGGGCTTCAAATGCCCTCGCTAGTCCGCCAGCGATCCCGCGATCGAGTGGCAAGCAGACGCATGAGGCGTACCTTGTCCCCGTAGAGCGCGCGCGCGGCGAGGTAGAGGTCGCGGAAGCGGCGGTAGCGGCGCAGCAGCGCGGTGGGCGCGTGCGGCAGGCGCAGCCGCACCTCGTACTCGTGGTGCGTGCGCGCGCCCGCGCCGCGCGTCACCCAGCCCGGCACCGACACCACCTCCGCTGCACACACGGACCGTCAGGCGCGCCGGGCCGTTGGCTCCCGGCGGCCAGGGGGCGACACTTACCGAAGTCCACGGGGTGCGCGAGGCCCTCGGCGCCGTAGTCCTGCAATATACGTCACATTTCAAATGCGTTCTGCTATTGAAACGAAAACTCCGACGCTGGCGGGTAGGCTGGGCACTCACGGAGAGCGGGCGCGGCAGGGCGAGCGCGCGCGGCGGGGCGGGCGGGGCGGGCAGCGCGCGCAGCGGGTCGCGCCACGCGGGCTCGGCCGCCAGCTCGTCGTTGGACGTCGACACGTTGTCCGAGGCCTCCACTTCCGTCTCCTTTAATCTGCACGGTGGGAAATGTACACGGACCGTTAAAGCTTCTTAAATCTCTAATGCTAATTTTGAATCACAATACATTTTTTTTAGTCATCTTTCGATGTGTGGCAATTTTGATCTGTATACACTGGCACTACAAGTAGGTTTAACGGTATCAGTGCGCCGCCAACTAACATGTTACATCCGATTTAAATATATTGGGACACACTCACCATTGAAACTAAACACATCCACATAGAGCCTTAATTTTTGATAAACTAAGTGGTACAAGCAAACACAGGCTACAACAAAATAAGTGAAAGGATTCGATGAGTTCCTTGGCCCAGGCTGCACTGACGGGGACTCGGAGGAGTTCGTCACAAGAGCACGTAGAGGATGAGGAGGAAGGCGCGCACTAGACGCGCTTTCCACGTTTGTCACCCTTATTGGCCCCGGTCAAGTTCGACATACCCGTTCCGGTCCCCCGGCCGGGCGGGAAGCGTAAATACCTTTCCTCCTCGTACAACAAAAAAAAGGCTGCACTGACCTGCAACGCAGCGGGTCGTCGAAGCGTCCGTTGTGCAGCGCGTCGGCGGCGGGCTCGCTGGCCACCTGCATGTCGCTCTCGCTGAGCGTCAGCGAGGGGGTCTCCTGGATGGGAGTCACCATTATGGTCCGCTTGTTGGGCTGGTTGTCGAAGAAGGAGTACTGCAGAGCCATCTCCAGCCGGACGTACTTCTTCTGAAGTTCCTGAAGCACCTTTTGTAAAACATTAATAAATGAGTATAGAATTAGACGAAACGCAGATATAAGTAAATACAAATACAGTGTTATGTATCGTCACATAAGCATTTTCACATTATTTCATCATATCATTTAGTAATAGTTACTTAAATCAATCAATATATTAATTAATATCATATAACAAAGAATTATATTCCACAATACTATCAACTATCACTAAAAGTTTGTACGGACCGTACAAAAAAAAGGGTCAACAAAAAAAAAAATACCGTAAACAAAACATTTTACAATTTCCATTAACAAGCAAACATTACAATTTCCAAATGTCATATTTACTGCGATCTGTCTGTTCAGCTCTTCCTTGGAGCAGTCGTTTTCCAGCGACGATATGACGAGCATCTTCTGCGAGGCGATCCTGGAGCAGAGCCGCTGCATAGCCCGGAGCGCCTCGGCCTCCGTCACTTGCCGGCGGGACTTACCGTCACCTACGAACATCATTCCTAAAATCATTCTCCAATCATTATTTTAACCAGTGAAAGTATGTATATTAACAAACGTCAAAGCTTTGTTTAAAGTTCCGGATGCCAAAATTTAAATGCCTATACATAAATAAATGATTATTCTTAGCTATTTTGTTGTAGATAGATCGATTTACGTTATGGTAGGCGTTATTACAGATACAAAAATTTCGCGCTACTGTCCATTCCTTACAACACCAATGCGCCACCAACGTAGGGAACTAAGATGTTATGTCCCTTGTGTCGTTAATTACACTGACTCACTCTCCTTTCAAACCGGAACACAACCATAAAAAATATAGTTGCGTGGCGACAGAATATCTAATGAGTGGGTTTTTGTTTTTTTTATGTTATAGGTTGGCGGACGAGCATATGGACCACCTGATGGTAAGTGGTCACCGTCACCCATAGACAATGATGCTGTAAGAAATATTAACTATTCCTTACATCGTCAATGTGCCACCAACCTTGGGAACTAAGATGCTATGTCCCTTTTGCCTGTAGTTACACTGGCTCACTCACCTTCAAACCGGAACACAACAATACTGAGTACTGTTATTTGTTATAAACAGGTTCACACAAACCCCTACCACTGATAAACGTGAGTAAGTTATGTTAACTACTAGATGTCTTAGTGTGCGTGAGGCGACTATGAGCAAAACAAATACAATTTAGTTTTTTTTTTTTGAGTTTTTTTACTAACAATCAATTAATATAATACTGAGTGTATATGTCTTTAAGCATTATACGTACTGATTCTCCTCCTGTACTTCGTCCTCTGATGCCTCTCCTCTGGCGACCTCTCTACCGAGCTAGACGACTGCCCCTCCACTATCCGCGGCTGAGAACAATTTTTCCATATTATAATATAATCAATTTCAAATTCGCATATTCGATTTATATTCTCATAATTGTATCAAACTCAAACTCAAATAACTTTATTCAATATAGAAGCATTACACTTTCTTATTGATGGTCAATTGAAACAGTACCACCGGTTCGGAAAAGAAAATACCCTGACCCGAGAAGAACCGGCGAAAGAAACTCAGCGGGTTTTTTTTTGTTTGTCTCATATATAATTTCATCTCATATTAAATTGTTTATATAAATAAACAATTTAATATGAGATGAAATAGCCAGGAGGCGATTGTTTCATTCCCAAGGTGTGCTATCGATCATAAACTCATTAATTGTATAATAACCTTTTGCACGCAAGCGTTCCATTTTTTTTTTAATTTGGCAACAGAGGCATTTCGAACGCTTTTTTATACTATTATTTATCTTCTGGCGAATTACTGGATTAATTTATTTAAATTTGAATGGAGAGCACTCCCATGTTATGTGTTTTGTTATAATATTCCAACAGTGTTACCTTGTGATAATCCTCAGTGCTCGACATATCGTCGCTATCATCAGGCGCCGGACCCAGCCTGAACTGGGGCAGGGGAGTGGGCTCGTCGCTAGCGAACCCCGAGACCTCGGTCGTGGACGGAGTGGGGAGGGAGGACTCGGATGGGAATGGCTTCGGCGAGGACGTCGCCGTGTGGAACGTGTCGGAGGTGTTCAGCGTCGAGTTCGGGGACGGCAGCGGGTCGAGGCTCAGGCTGAGGCTGAAAATGAAAACAATAAATAAATTGAAAACAGTGCAATTTACAGGACGTACCAGCTCTTACTGACATTAGGGATTTAAGCGTAATTAAAATATAATCATTATTTATTGAAAAAGTTGTCTGTTCTAGTACGGATGGGTCACGTGTATCACTCAAGGACCCCAATTTTACAGCCAAAATTAAAATAATAAATAGAAATAACTGCTGGCTTTACTTATATGAAATGTTTACAGCGATTTTTTTTAAATAAAAATAGAGGGCCCCAATTTTACAGCCAGAATTAAAATAATAAATAGAAATAACTGCTGGCGTTACTTATATGAAATGTTTAAAGCGATTTTTTTAAAATATAAATATTGGACGACATCACACACATTTCTCTAATCCCGAAGCTGAAGCACTTGTGTTATAAAAAATCAGAAGTAACGACGGTACCACAGACACCCAGGTCCAAGACAAAATAGAAAACTAATGAAAATTTTCTGTCATCATGGAATTGAACCCGGGACCTCGGGGTGGCGTACCCTTGAAACCCGGCGCGCACGCTCCTCGACCACAGAGGTTATCAATGACAGCTCAAGCTCACGACAAGCGCGCGTACCTGAGGCGCTTGGAGCGGAAGTGCAGGCGCTCGTCGGCCGACAGCGCGGCGTCGTCGCGCGCGGGCGGCCCCCCCGCGCGCCCGCGCAGCACCAGCTCCGACTTGCTGCGCTGCACGCCCGCCGCCGGCAGCGCCGCGCCGCACTCTGCGCACGCAACGCACACAATCAACTACTGATTATATACTTGTTTGGCTACTATGAAAAAAAAACACGGGGTAAAACTAAACCGGTCGTTGGAACGCATGAGTTTAAGCCGAAGATTGATGATTCGAGCTCGAGCCATCGCCTATAAATATTTATTTTATGTATCCTTCCTTTCGTGGTCGGCAGCAAAGGAAAGCATCGTTAGGAAACTGGCACGTATTAGATCAAACTCATATCGCATGTTTCTACGGTCCCGAATCGGGAACTCCTCAAAAGGCGAGGAGGCCAACCACAGAGACATTTGTAGGCCAAATGTTGGAAAAGCATTCGGTGTCGGTGCCACACCTCCGTGCTGCGCGCCGTCGGCCAGGGCGCGCGTGAGGCCGCGCTCGCGCGCCGCCAGCAGCGCCAGCTCCTGCTGCAGGCGCTCCACCTTGACGCGGTGCGCCGCCACGCTCGCCACCCGCCCTTGCAGCTCCTGCTCCAAGCTCTCCAACTCTTTTTTCTGTTACAATAATAACAGATAGTTACTGAGACGATATTTTTCTTTAATTGGCTGATCGAGGCCATCTTCCACTTCAATAGGGTAAAAATAAAATATATTTAAATATTTTGATGTTCAATGCATTAAAATTGAAAGTCGTAATTTACATGTACTGTATATCACGTGACCGTCATGATGACCAATGACGTCAGATAGGCAAAAACTGTCATTGGATGTCAGCGTGCTGACTCCAAATCTTATCCTCAAATGGTGAGACCAAAATGTGTCACCCAGTTTACATTTTACAGTTTACATCGTTTTAAAGTGTTTAAATTAATGGTGCTGCACCATTTAACAACTCACGTGTCTTTCAACGGTCTCCTTGATGCTCTTTGCAGTGTTGGGCTCGCACTGCTGCAGGAGATGCATCAGGCTCTCTGTGGAGGTTTCTGAAGGAGGACTTTCTGGACTCGGTGTGAGGCTCTGAAAAAAACAAAATCATATATAACCCTTGAGCCGTAAACATCTAATATACAAAAAAAAAAATGACAAATTGAATCAAAACATACTTAAAAGAACATTACTGGAAGATTAAATTTAAATGTATCCAGTTTTTCCTTTTAAACTCGAACACTGTACACGATTTATCAAAAAGCTAAGAATTTTCTTTCCAATATCAAATCAATTATTAAAATAAATAATTAATCATAATATTCAACTACCAATAATCATAAGCATGTATTAAACCATTCCCTAAAGTTACATACATTTAAACATCATATTATATAACGCATTACATATCTCTATCACTCTCATTTCATAATATCCGAACTCCTATCTCACCTCATCCAAGTAGTACCCCTGCGCGAGCAGTTCCTCAGTCTTGGTGTTGACAAATTCCTGCAGCTGGTCTTTGACCCCCCCCTGGCGGCGTCTCAGGTCCGCTATCTGCAGTTCCTCCTTCACAATCTACGGGGCACGGGAGTAGCAAAATAATGGTAACGGTGGAAATCTTTACTTCAAGTTACGTATCTATACGTTTAAATAAATTACCAACTCTAAAAAGTCCTATAAAGGTTCGGTCATATTAAATACGATAAAACGATCGAGTAATTACTTGAAATAAAAAAATCCACTTGATAAAATAATTAATAACCAGCGGAGGAGACCTACGCGGCTGAAGCAAGCATCGACACTAACTGGGACGGCGGTGTTTCGGTTATGAGAAAATAAAAACACACGTATTGTTTGCATGAAAGTGAATGGACTGATTTAACGCTACTAGTGGTTCTCGAAGCGAAGTCGATTAGAATTTAATTATACTCGCGTCTTATTTAACTTTTTATTTAGAAACTTATTATTATTCACAGATTTAGATAATACAAAACAGTTCCAGTGTCTGTCGACTTTGATGATCTGATATTCAAATCCTAAATACACAGCCTGTATTACATGTCGTCATGTACAATTGACTGTAAATTGTTATGTAACAATTTTTTTTGTAAGGTTGTGGACTATGAGATATTTAAAATATATTCAAATAAATTAAAATATAAATTGAATTTGCTTACTGCACTGCCAAACCACTGAACCGAATTGGGTGAAAAATGGCATGAAAAACTTTTTTCCTAACACATGACAACCAACAACCTAAAACGCGAGCAAAGTCGCGGGCACCAACAACTAGTAAAACATATAACACGAACCATTTTGTTTCCACAATTTATATTTATAAATTATGTATAGCGTATACTAAATATGCAATTTTATATATAAATTAAATGACGTGAGAAACACTAGTAGCCCTGCAGGTGTGTGGGACAATGACATAAATGATTACAGACTGACGCCGTGACGCAATGTTTGTTTATAGCGCATTCAGCTTTATCTAAGAACACAGATAAAAATACAAGGAATAAAAATCATGATGAGAATATTATTGCAATAAGTGATATTTAATGACGAATTACTTCATATTTTTATTCAGTGATCTGTGAGAGTTGCAAGGTGCAATGCATTGTAGGAGATAATTATTTCGTATTACTTAACATTATACTTACGATCTCTGCTGCGATAGCACGTAGTCAATTGACTGCGAGATGGAACACTCTGTTGTAATTATGAAGTCTGACACTTGTTTGAGGTTAATATCATAATATCAAGATACTGTGCATTGATTAAATAATTATGTGATAATTGACTTCCGATACATTTGTAATAACGTCGCTTCACCAAAGTTGACCAAGATGATCTTTGATATAATAAACAATACTCACTTTCTTCATTAATATTCTCACAGCGGCACGTCATCGAAAACAATGCTGAAGACTACAGCGAGGCGGGTGGTGTGACAGCGGTGACTTTAGTTTGATAACAATGTGATGATCCCGCCTGACGATTTCCCACCGCTGGGCTAAGGCCTCCACTCCCTGCTGTGCACGCGCATGCGCGCGTACTGACCTGGTCGGTGACGGCTCGCGCGGCGCGTGCGTGCGAGTGTGCGCGCGCGCTGAGCTCCCGCTGCCGCCGGCGCATGCGCGCGTACTGACCTGGTCGGTGACGGCTCGCGCGGCGCGTGCGTGCGAGTGTGCGCGCGCGCTGAGCTCCCGCGGCCGCCGGCGCATGCGCGCGTACTGACCTGGTCGGTGACGGCTCGCGCGGCGCGTGCGTGCGAGTGTGCGCGCGCGCTGAGCTCCCGCTGCCGCCGGCGCATGCGCGCGTACTGACCTGGTCGGTGACGGCTCGCGCGGCGCGTGCGTGCGAGTGTGCGCGCGCGCTGAGCTCCCGCTGCCGCCGGCGCATGCGCGCGTACTGACCTGGTCGGTGACGGCTCGCGCGGCGCGTGCGTGCGAGTGTGCGCGCGCGCTGAGCTCCCGCTGCCGCCGGCGCATGCGCGCGTACTGACCTGGTCGGTGACGGCTCGCGCGGCGCGTGCGTGCGAGTGTGCGCGCGCGCTGAGCTCCCGCTGCCGCCGGCGCATGCGCGCGTACTGACCTGGTCGGTGACGGCTCGCGCGGCGCGTGCGTGCGAGTGTGCGCGCGCGCTGAGCTCCCGCTGGCGACAGCGCAGGGCGCGCCGCCTCAGGGTCCAGCCGCGCTCGAGCGCCCGCCAGTCGCCCGACAGCCGCCGACACGCAGCCGCGTACTCCTTCTCCATCGCCGACCGCTCCTGGTTTATCATACCGTTATGTTCACATTTGCTTTTTAGGTTATTTCATTTGTTTGCAAGTTGGTTATCATAGTAGTTATTCCACAGTTGGTCTTTCACCTCATCGAGTTGCCGCTGCGCCTGCAGCAGTTGCTCCCGCTCAGCGTGCCAGCGACGTTGCCGCTCCTCCTGCTGCAGCTCGAACTGTTGCCGCTCTCGCTCCAGCTCAGCGCGCTGTGCTTCGATACGCTCGCAACGGATCTCGCTTTCCAAATCACTAAAACAAGCATTTCAGTACAACATTTACAGACTTCCACCATAAACTAAAACTTATAAAAATGGCAATATGACGTACGAGAGCGCGGTATTAAGGTTCTCGTTGCTCGCTGCGAGGTCGGTGGTGGACCAGGAGAGCAGAGAGAGGCGGGAGAGGTTCATGACGGAGGCCCCCTCCTGCCGTAACTTGGCGGCCTCAGCGGGGTCGTTGTAGCGGAACATGTTCGTGCGGCCGAGGAGAAGGATGCAACCTGAAGGCCAATTTTTGTTACATTTTAAACGAAGCCAATAGTAGGTTGTAATAAGCGGTAATGATTTTTGTATGATCAGCCATAGGTAGAGGGGAGGTCCGTAAGACGATGACCATAAAAATCAGCTTGCAGACCAACCCTGGCTGAGCTTGGCGGGTTTGTCGAGCAGCACGGTGTTGAGCCAGCACTGCGCGGAGGGGGCGGGGATGATGGTGGCCACGCCCTCCTGCAGCG
Organism: Vanessa cardui; assembly: GCF_905220365.1. Taxonomy (NCBI): domain Eukaryota; kingdom Metazoa; phylum Arthropoda; class Insecta; order Lepidoptera; family Nymphalidae; genus Vanessa; species Vanessa cardui. The sequence goes on along the minus strand of NC_061142.1, from coordinate 949,784 downwards.
TGATGCGGCAGTGCAGCGGCAGCACGCCGGCGCCCGACAGCACGATGTCCGGCGTGGGCGAGTACTCCTCGCTGCCGATCACGGTCTCGCCTTCCTAGAATTCACATTCATATTCAAATCACGTACAACCCACGAGTCGTTAACAACCAGGGATTACTTCCAGGCATGATATATTAATTTAAATAATTGTATTAACTAACATGACTGTATTTTTTTTAGATGTTAAAAAAGAGTAACCACTGAGTTTCTTGCCGGTTCTTCTCGGTAGAATCTACTTTCCGAACCGGTGGTAGCTTTTTTAATTGTTATATGACGATTCAGAAGTGCTTGAAAAAGCCCACTTGAATAGAGTATATTTTGATTTTGATTTTTCGTTTTTGATAGGCGTTACTGAACTGTTATTTTTAAACAAAGCTACTACACGTTTACAAAAACATGTAATTACTTCACCTTGAGATGGTAGAGCGTTACTCCTGTTGAAAGCAGGTTATCATCGATTCCCACGAGATGCGGCATGTCTGAATCCAGAACAACTCCGAGTCCGCTCTTCCTGAGACCCAGCGCCTTCTGTTCCTGTAGGATCTGTTGCGTTTCCCGCCATTTCTCAGTCCACTTCTCCGTCAAGACTTTCTCCTGGGCCTCTTTGCGTTGCAGAGTTGCGAGTACAGCTGGTTCCGTTTCGATTGGATCCTAAAATTACGAAAAAAAAAACATATTTGAAAAAAGAATTCGAAACAAAAATATTCAAATCAATTTTAACAAAAAGTTCCTCTACCGTCATAATATTGTCCAAAAATTTGTTTTAAAAAATAGAGGGGAACAACTACATTTTGGGGTCAAACGATAATTTTGTCTATTACCGTAGAAATTCCAGTCAATAAGGTTTAATTTTCCCTTACCGTGTTGTGAGATATCTGTTTGCGCAGTTTCTCGATCTCCTCCCGCAGCTCTCTGATGAGTTTGACGTTTGGATCCTCGTTGATAGTGGGCTTGTTGATGATGTTCTTTGCCCTGTTAGCGTATCTGAGGGTGGATAGCGTTTCACCGTAATTGCAGTCCGCTGGCGATATCTAAAAATAGAAATATTACAGTTAACATTATGTTTATTAGATTTAATTGAATAATAAATAAATAAGGCATGCCATTCAATACAAGATTATATTAAAGATAAAAAAGCATTGACTTAATATATATTGGCTTATTGATGTATGCGTAAAAATTTGTTCACTGTCTCTATAATTTGTGTTTGGTGACAGTTCTGCTCGGTAGAATCTAGTTTCCGTACTGGCGGTAGCTTAAAATGTGTAACATGACTAAAGAATATTTCAATTTGATTAATAATTACAAAATAATCTAGGCTTACTTACCGCAGCAATCATAATAGTCTTAGAGTTTCCTCCGAGTGAATCTTTAAGCAGCCATGTCAACACCGAATCTCGATATGGAATAAACACCTTTTTGCTTTTCGGCGTACGACCTAAAACATCACACAAAACACTTAAACTTAAGCCATAATATTCTTTAAAAAATAACTTAAACGAAACAAATACAATAAATTAAAATGGATCTAAATTGTTACCTTGTGCTACTCCTTTATTATAATTGCAGCATAATTATACGAGCAAAGACAATGATATTCTTAAATTTTACTAAGATTTAAAAATTATATACATTCCTATGTTCAAAATAAAAAAAAAACCTAGCTAGAAGTAAAAAGTTATATAACTACTTACAAATCGTATAAATGAAGGTACGTGTAATCAAAAGCTTCACAAAAATACTTACTATCAACAGGTTGGTTAGTGGCCTCGGCGAGTGCGGAGATGACAGAACCCAGTGTCACGAGAGACTTGTTGATATGAGCACCTTCGACTAACCGCTGGCCAGTCGCTCCAGTGGCGTCAGCTCGCTCACTGAAACATTTCATACGATTAAGCTTCTGATACACTGATACAGATAGACGATAATAATATCACAACAACAGCGTGTAAACTTGCCACTGCTGGGCTAAGGCCTCCTCTCCTTTTGAGAAGAAGGTTTGGAACATATTACATCACGCTGTCCAATGCGGGTTGGTGGAATACACACGAGGCAGAATTTCTATTATATGTTCGTTATGTCTCGCGATGTTTTTCTTCACTGCCGAGCTCGAGATAAATTATAAACACAAATTAAGCACATGAATAAGTATAAAAATAATAAAAGCTTGCTTAGGTTTTAACCCGCAATCATCGGTTAAGATGCACGCGTTCTAACCACTAGACCATCTCGGCTATATAATGACACACAAGTTACAATCTTTATATCTCAGTTTACCTGCCAGCGAGATCGACGAGGTGAACCTTGGACACGGTCTCGCTGGGCATGTTGTTGTGACGCAAGTAGCTCGCCTGCACGAAGGTGATGGTGAAAATAGCGTGCGATCGGGACGACACGTCGTTCATTTGAGTAGACGCGGTGGTTCGGTGGAGATTTCCGCGGTGCATGCACTCCTGAGAAAAGATTTACACATCTCCACAGTCTTCAAAAAAGTTCATGTATTTATCACATACAACAACGACAGCCTGTAAATTCCCACTGCTGGGCTAAAGGCCTCCTCTCCCTTTAAGGAGAATGTTTGGAACATATTCCACCACGCTGTTCCAATGCGGGTTGGTGGAATACACATGTGGCAGAATTTCTATGAAATTTGTCACATGCAGGTTTCCTCACGATGTTTTCCTTCATCGCTGAGCACGAGATGAATTATAAAGACAAATTAAGCACATGAATCAGCGGTGCTTGCCTGGGTTTGAACCCGCAATCATCGGTTAAGATGCACGCGTTCTAACCACTGGGCCATCTCTGCTCGATTTATCACATGTTTGCTAATAATATTCTCTTAATAATTATTACTCAATTCATCGATAAGACTACACTTATATTAATAAATAACGTACTTGTATGTCATCATAATCCGAGACCAGATGTTTGGAAAGGTCCTGGACGTAAGGCCCCAACTTAGGATGCTCCCGGACTCTCAGCGAGTGGCCTGCATCTGTGGCCAGCAAGTCCTTCACCCTCTCGTTGTATATCTCGAGGTAGCTGACCTCCGTGCGGTACGAGGCGCCGGACTCCTTCCCCGCCGCCACTCGCGAGAACAGTTGGCGACATATCCGCGGGATAAGTCCTTGTGATTCCTGTCCAAAGAATTACGTCATTATTAATATAGATATATAAATAAAAACTTTGAAGCTCATATTAGTTATTTTGATGGGTAAAGTGTGATTTATACATCATTTTTTAAATTGTATTTATTGAGGTTTTGCTAAAACTGTGCTTGTTAACGAAACAATAGCGAGTATTATTATTCCATTATACTTGTATTTCGCAGCTAAGAAAGAATTACATTGACTGCATAGTCTTTAGGTAACACATTCGTGGTTGCTGTACGCATAATTAACAGTTCTTACTAGTTTGGACTTTGGCGACGTAGGTGAGCAGTATAAAAAGTCAAATTCAAAGAACTTAATAAAATACTAAAATAGAAACGTAACCAAAAATGACTAATCGACCTTGACAGTTACTCAATAAACACATTGCGATTATAACACGAGCGATGAGCTCGACCTCCCACGTTTGGAACTGAAACTGCCTCGTTGGTTGATTAGTTAGTCTATAATAATATTACGAGCTCCAATATTAGGTCAGGTCATTTGGAACTTAGTGAATTTTTTCATCATCGCATACCCCTATAATTCGTTTTGTTTTTTTATGTTATAGGGGGCAAACGAGCAGGAGGCTTAACAGATAGAAAGTGATTAACTTTATGTTACGTTAACGGCCTTTAAGGAATGATATATGTAATTGTATTAAATTGCATTGATGAAGTCTTATTTAAGCAAATTATTTTATGGAATCAATCTAATCGCTTACTCTAATAACAAAGAAATTAAAAACTAATAAAGTTTTATATGCCGGTCAATTGTATATAACGCTTTGTCAACGACGGACCTCGCTTAATTCTCAATAACTGTCTAAATTTTAAAAGGGCCTATTCTTTATTATATGGTGCCACATAAGCCATTTTCGCAAAAGACATCACCAAGACCCCAAAAGGTTGATATAAATAATATACGGGACCAATATATGAACACGGAAAACTTCCATTTTTTTTAATTATATATACCGAAATTCATTTACTCTCGTGACGTCATACAAAAACACATTATTACTATTATTGAAATATAGTTGTATCTACATTAAAAAAATAGCCATATCCTTGTCCGGAACTTAAAATATCTACATACTTAATATCCTTAATCCGTTCACTGAAGTGTGGTTACGAACAGAGTTCACATATATAACATTAATATAGATAGATAGGTCACGTAGCGCGGCTTACGGGTCAAAGATGGACCGTGACGGCAACATTCTGGGAAGGCCCGCTAGGAAATCGGAGTAGAGGAAGACCACTGACACGATGGGAAGACGATCTCAGAAAAATTGCCCAAAATGGGGCCAAATAGCACTCAACAGGGAACAATGGCAATCCTTGGAGGAGGCCCTTACCTTAACAGGGGTTCTTGCTTAAATTTAAGATATCATAAATTAGTAAATTTAAATGAAATAGGTTAACTATCTATAAAATTAGATAAGTAAAGTAAATTAAATCAACTAGAATAGAAAAGATACCGTAACCGATAAAAAAAATAATGTAAAACAGTAAAACTAACATTGTATTTAAAGAAATAATTTTTTTATAGATAGATAAGTAAATAAAGTAGATATATAAGATAACATTCGCACCGATGACTGTGTGATTGTAAAGAAAGGTTATTATGAGTTAATTTGTATATGAGTAAAAATGATAATTGATAATAAATATTGCAATTCTTTCATTAATTGAATAAAAAGATTTTATCAGATAAGTGTAACATTTAAGACCGATCTGCATGCAAATGCAACTAACTGTATCTCTGATCCGGTTTTATTTTAGGTAATCAGGTAAAAAGTAATCGTTTTCCATTACCATTCGTTACATGTTAACGTCAATTTCGGATATATCAGAAAGCGGATATCTTGAAAATTATCGAATATTTATCTGAGTGACGTTCAAGATTTTTTTGCAATTGAATTGCTTGAATTTTATGCAAGCGAATGCAAATATGCTATATGCAAAACACACAAATTTACATATTTTATTAAACAAAAAATATAATAAAGTGTTGCAAGAGACAGATATACCAAGAGCTTAAACTTCAAGAAATAACTACACATCTAAAATAAACTTTTTATACCATTACTATACTAATCCATACTATAACATTATAAATGCTAAACTAACCCTGTCTGTCTATCTGTCTGTCTGTCTTGCTTTCAAACCAAAACTATTGAATCGATTAAAATCAAATTTTGTACACAAATAGTCTAGAGCCTGAAAAAGGACATAGGCTACTTTTTAATTGGAAAAAAGTGTTGAAAACGATTAATTTGTAAATATAATAATATTTTATACGCAAGCAAAGGCGCGGGTACACAGCTAGTGTTATAAATGCGAAAGAAGCTCCATTTGTCTGTCTTATAGGCATTAACGGCTAAACCGATTAATCCGAATCTAGTTCGAGACAACAAACAACAATTGTTTATTTATTTATTTATTTTTTTTTTTTTTATTTATGTCATAGGTGGCAAACGAGCTGGAGGTTCACTTGACGGAAAGTGACTACCACCGCCCATGGACATCTGCAACACTAAGGGGATTGCAGGTGCGTTGCTGGCCTTAACGTTGTTCGTATAATATACCCATGTATACTCGACATCTCAATTCAACATGGCTTAAACTTCAAAATGCAAACTATCGAGCTGGGTGAGTTAATGGAAAATTAATAAACTTTGATGGAAAGACGTGAAACCCATTGACGCATCGTTAATTAACCGTTTCAGACCCCGTATTCCTCGATGACGCACACTTCATTGTTCGTATATCAAAGCTCGCTCTAGCAGTACGGAACTGTTAGGAGAGTATTATAATTTGTTATTTAAATACTTTATTGACCACCATATAGTATCTATAGAGTAAAAACATATAAATAATAATAGTGCAAATGAAAACTATGGCTTTTGTGACAATATGTGCTCACGTAGACGAGTCTTAAAAGTAAATTTAACTAATATGTTTGAATACTTTGTTCCATAATCAGATAAGGGAGGATTATACCTTCTATACTAATGTTGAAAAAAAAAACTCTTTGTTTATTTGTCTGTCTATGGCTGCAATTATCATTAGTCAATCCAATTATTAAAAAAACTCAACTACATTATTTTTAAGTGCTATAGGATTATAATTATGTTTATATCATATCGTTTTCTTTATTAATAAAATGCCTCCGTGCGAAGCCGGGACGGGTAGCTAGTTCATCTGCAAGTTCTGCACATGTGTGTCACAGAACTCATCTTAATCTGCTTGACCTATTGTAATAATATTTTTGTGTTTTCGAGAGTTAGAGTGGTGGTGTATGAAATCATAACCTTGCTTTTTTTTCGAAATAAATAAAAATCTTATTTCATCAGTACGAAATCTGGACCGGCGTTTTTTTTCTACAAACATGGATGATTTACTTAAGATTAATAGACTGAGATACCATTTGATCGATAGCCACGAAAGTTGTATAGTGTATTTTTCTATAGCCAAAGAAAGAGTGAGATTACTCTCCGGCCTGGTCTAAAGACCAGTATTCTTTATCCTGGCTTCTTCACCGGTAACCTCGACTACCGCGTTAATCCTATAGACCTGAAAGGCCAGGGTCGTACAAGGCCAAGTGGCTGCCTGATGGTGAAAATTACAACACATGGTAGGTACCCTAATTTAACTCGCCATTCTTTCAGTACATCAACTTCCGTTCCATGGATCGCCAAAACTACTGGCCAGTTTTACTAATATAGTAGTTTGACTCACCGCCGACCCGCTACCCATCATGGTGAATGTCTTCCCGCTGCCAGTCTGCCCGTATGCAAACACGCACGCATTGTAACCTTCGAAGGCGCTGTCGATCACGTCGAGACCAAGGTCGGCGAACACCTGAAATTATAATAAACATATGAATACAGTTTTACTGAATATAAACACACAGTATGTATGATTATTATTTCCTTTAAAGTATTGCTTTGTGTAAGGGTTTGTTGCTGTGTTCCGGTTTGAAGGGTGAGAGTCAGTATAACTAGAGGCACATGGTTGATATCAATGCCAATAACTTAGTTCCAAGGTTGGTGGCACAATGGAGATTTTACTAGTAGTTATCTAAGCTAGGATAAATGTCTTACGGCACCCACAGTTTTTACCCTATTTATGTTGCAGTATATATGTATGTATAATAATGCAGCGCTGTACATTCAATGTATTATTATTTAATTATTGTTAAAAACGCCTCCTTACGAAAGCGCGTTCCAACAAGACATCTGTAAAGCTATGTATGGACACACCTCCACAGCTAACCAATAAAATTCACGTGCGAAAATTGCAATAACACACGTTTAAGTTTTTTTATGCTCTACAATTAAGGCCATATGATGTTTTTAAAGGTTTTTATTTTTTTTATTCGCTGGCAATACTTATTCATTCGTTTTCTCTCAAAGAAGTCACATACGTCAAGGGGAAATATCCACAAAAAAACATGGTATCAACTCATACAACGGACGCCGCCGATGATTTTTCACGTACCGCATCATTTTAAATTAATTCTTTTCGCGCTGTTCCTGTGGATTTTATTTAATCTATTATTATAATAATCTAGTAATCATTTTTAGTATTGGAAAAACCACAGACGATAGAATTGATTCGACAAATTAAATTAATTTGCAACAACTTCTAGTCGTTGTGGTCCAGTGATTTAAATACAATGATTTGTTAATGTTATATTCATATAAAAAAATATTTATAAATTTGATTATTTTTGTTATACTGATCGACTTATTTTCATGTAAAACTCATTATTAATTTTCATCAATAAATCCGAACAGCTGAAGTTCATAATTTTTTTGTAATTTGTGGAATTGGTTTCTTTCTTTTCATTGATTTTTTATTTCAGAATATAATGTAGACCTTTTTTTTTTTAAAAACGAAAACCAAATCTTCCTAGTTATATAATGTACTAGTTCGTTCTGACTTCGTATGGGTAAAATTTACACAAAGTTGGGGTAACTAAGAATGAATTCCAATTGCGAAAAATCAATCAAAGAATGAAAGAATCTTTAATAGTGAATATTTTATTGAATGAAGAAGCATTACCATTAGTCATTTGAATCAATTGATTCGGAAAAAACCACCTCGAACGTGAGGAGAACCGGCGTAGAATCTCAACGTTTTTTTTAATATTATATTTATTTATCAAGGAAATCGGGCCAATTGTCTAATCTAGATCTTTTGATATATCAATGATACTTCGCTTACATTTGTAACAGCTATTACATGTACATTTAATATATATTATAATATTGTAAATGTGAACGTAACTGTGTCTGTCTTTAACGGCCAAACTGTTAAATCGGATTTGATGAAATTTGGTATGAAGCGAACTTGAACTCTAGGAAAGAACATAGGCTACTTTCTATGCTAAACACATGACAACCAACATCCTATAACGAGAGAGAAGCCGCGGGCGACTACTAGTCATTTATATATGTAGAAAATTAATTACCCGAACACTAGTAAAGTAGAACGACGTTTGTCGTTTGCAAAGCGCAGCTGTCACTCGCACAAAGATAATAAAGCTTGTCTGTTCGCGTTCCATCGTAGTGGCACTATGATAGAACTACCTAGATATAAAAAAAAACATCTTTCTGACCTTTTTTATATTTCATTTAATCTCATTCTCAAGAAGTTTAATTTAAAAAAGTTTTTATGCCAAATATATCATATCGTTAGTGTAAGAGCCATTGGTCATATGTAAACGTGTGTAAATTCGATCACCAAAAATGCGTACCAAGGTCTTTATTTATGAACGTAATGCTTTGAAAAGTAACCTTTTACGTTATAATATACATTTTATATAAGTAGACAGTTCTATCGTAGTGCGACTAGGACTATCTAGATATAATAATGTATCTTTCCATACAACTGCTCCATATACACATCAACAATGGTAAATCCCACACTCCTCCGTGGGAGCAGCATACTTTTTCTCTTCACATATTAACATATATATATGAGGAGGCTTGTAAAAGTAAGACCTCTATCTAACAAATATATTTTATTTTTATATAATTTTATATTACTTTACTGTTTCATAACATATATTAAACGTTTAAAAACCAACTGGCTTTATGTAAGTAAATGAGCGTCATTGTATATATAAAAAAAAAAACAAGAATCATTATTACATAGTACATATAAAACAAAGTCGCTCACCGCTGTCTGTCCTTATGTATAATTCTTAGATTATTAAAATGACGCAACGGATTTTGAATCGGTTTTTGTAATAGATAGAGTGATTCGAGAGGAATCTTTTTGTATGCAATACGTGGTAAATATAGTAAATAAACAAGAAAAAAATCTGTAGTATATTTAGTATCAGCATTGCACACGTGCAAAGCCGGGGCGGGACGCTAGTTTAATAATATGCTAATCTTTCAGGCCACTTATTTAATTTATAATTTTTTACACTCACAAACATACACTATTTATATACATAAGTTTATAATTACAATGAATTAATTAGAAAGTCAAACAAAAGTGCAAGAGTTACAAATATAACACACTAGTTATTCGCGGTTTCGCTCGTATTTCAAGGATTAGCCGTCGCCCATCTTTTAAGAATAATTAGTTCTTTATTGGAATTCACAATGATATTCTAATGAACAGATATGTTATATCCATACTAAACAACAGAAAAAAGTGTGCTGCGCCGGGGACCGTTTATTTTAGTTTATTTTTACATTTCGTTAAAAGTAAAAAGGATAGCTTGATAAAAACAATAAGTAAAAGGGATAACTAGATGTTTTAATTACGCAAAACGTATTACTACGTAATTATGATATCTTATAACGTATTACTACGTAAAACAACTAAAGGCAAACGTCCCAATTAGGACGTTTTTTAGTCTTCACTTTTTGCGCGTTAATAACATATCTGTTTACTTCAACATCATTGGGAATTCATCAAAATCGGTTCAATAGTTTGGCGTGAAAGCGTAACAGAGATACAGTTACATAACAAAACGTTCGATAGGAAAAAACAACAAGTCAAATTATAAAAACAAACCGAAATAAGGCGAAAAAGTTCCCGGGTTTTTTGGCCATACAAATCATTCGCAGATGAGTTTTTTAGACGATCGTTTTTTGTTTCACGCGTCTGAACTCTCTGAACTCAGGTAAGGTCAGGTTGCCGCCTGTTAGTGGTATGGTAGGTCCACACGACACAGACTTGACAAAGACTTCTATTCAATTTTATCTGTGGAGCTTATGAGCACAGAAAAAAATCGGTGTATTGGGTATTGGGAAAAGTTTGAGCTTGAATAGAAAAAATCGGAGCTATTCATGAAAGTTGAAAGTCTGTATATTATATTAACTGCTGAAAATTGTTTGAAAAACTCTGCATCCTTGAGGATCTAAAATATAATAACAAAATAGAGAACTAAAAGTCGGAGGTCATGAATAGCCCGTATAGACATTTTTTAAGAAAGGTCTGTGTCGTGTGGACGTATAATAAGAATGAGGCCTACCAAAAGAGTAACTACTGAATTTCTTGCTGGTTCTTCTCAGTAGAATCTACATACTGAACCGGCGGTAGCTTCACTTAATATAGGTGTTAAGTGACGATTCAAAGGTGCTTGTAAAAGCCTCCTTGAATGAAGTTTATTAACCCCGACGCAAAAAGAGGGGTGTTATAATTTTGATTTTTGATTCCACCAGTTTTTGTAGTATAGAAATACTTTTAGCGTAATTGTCACCCGTCAATCCCCGTTGCGAATGGTCGACGAGACGACGTTATGACGTGAAAAATATCGGTCAGGATAGAAATTGTCTATAACCTTGAACGGTCGAATTTAACAGATACGGTCGTACCAGCTGTATATATTTATACAATTTCATCACTGAGCCTGTGACTCAGTACGTTACGTCAGTGCTACCAGCATATCTGGTGATTGTTAATGGCTTGTTTACTGCAATTTATACTTTGAAATAATGATCTTACCGTACATTAAGCCAATTTAAAAATTATCCTAACACTTTTCTAATTATATTTGAAAGACAAGCTATGTCCGCGAGTTCTTGTTATTTTACTATGAATTATTAATTCTTTAGGCATCTTTCTTGATAATAAGTCTGTGGGAGAAACCCGACGTGATAGCGAAGTGGTACCATGCGCGCGGTTCTGGTCAGTATTTGGACATTACAGCGTGACTTTATTATTATTTATATATCGTTCTTAAATAGGCCTTAGGTACTTATTATTACATCAGATATCTGCTAGTGAAAATCCCGTCAAAATAGGTACATCCGTTCAAAAGATCAAGAAAGAACGAACAAACAGACAGACAGACAGACAGACAGATAAAAATTGTAAAACATGTTATTTTGTTTATACGTACCGTGTATACATACAAATGTATTTATTAAAAATCGATAATTTTAATAGGTATGTATTACAAACATACACTCCAATTTTATTACATGTATAGACTAGTTATCGCCTTCGAAAGTTTTATGTATTAAAATAGCTTAAGTTCTTCTTTGATTTTCAAGGTTGGTTCATGCCGAATATCATATTCGTTTCTATAGTTTAACAGACAGATAGACAAACACAGTTACTTCCTCATGTATATATTAGAATGCATTATTATAAAGAGTCTAGATTACAATTACATACAATCAAGTTTTGAATTACTTAATGGATCATGATGCAAGTACCAATTTTAAATGTATTATGTTTTTATGAAGCTGATTCGACCACGCTGCTCTATTGCAGTTTGGTGGACTTATGTGGAAGGTTTTCATTGACGCATGCAATAGTACCACACGATGTGTTCCATCACTACCATAAAGAAAAATTATAAAGAAAAATTAGACATATACTAATTTATTGATTCCTATCTGAGTTCGAACCTGTTCCCTCCAGTTAAAATCCTCGTGTTTTAACCACTGTGACATCTCGGCTCAAAGAGAAATTGTCCCAGTATAATTGAAGCCAAAAAAGCGGTTAAAAAAACTTAGACATAATGGTTGTCGGCGCATTAGTGGTTTTTATATATTTCAAAGTTTGTGGGTACTTAGCACTGCGTTGAAATGTTCATTGTGTTCCAAATTCAAAATTAATTTCCAATTTTAAATCTCAATGGATATAATAATAAATTTTGCCAATGCAAATAAACCTTGACATTTATTAGATCAAAATTATTCAGTCTATTTATATATTACCTAACTCATGAGTGCAAATTCATAATCGATAAAATAAGCATTACTAACTAATTTCAAACTGAACTGTCATTGGTCAATGACGGACGATGACGTAAGAGCCACCAATAAGCGTTCAGAATTTAAATTAGTTAATCTTACTCTGAGCAACACTTTACAAAGAATTTAGTCAATTATGAACTCGATAGATTTACGTAAAGTCAATATAATCGAGGTTATATGTAATCAAATATTAATAAGATATATTCTTTTACATAAGAATTATTAACATTAAGTATTTGTGCTACCATTTCCTCGTTTATTCGCAATTCTGAAGAGGATTCATACAAACTGAATCAGGCTTCCTCGCAATAAGGCGTGAAGTTATACTTTTAATTATGGTTTTGCACTATTACTCCAAGATACAAATGTTTCAATTGCAAATTAATTTGAATATTATAAATCAATTTTATTACAAAAAATATAACCAGTGTCATTCGGATGACTTAAAGTATTGGCGCAATAACCCATAAATCCAAATCTGTATATAAATAAACTCACATACATATAGCTTATTGCAATGAAATAAAGATAAACATACTTCGATTTACGCATTAAATGCGATTTGGTATTAATTCAGCTTTATTGTGAACTACTAAGAGTATGTGATTAATATGTCTTTATTTATAGTACAACACATAACCAATTATTGCAAATTTAATTTTCTTCTGAAATTTCGATAACAGTTTCGCGCCAAAACGCCATATTTTCGCAAATCAAGCTCGACGAATAATATCGCATCGATTTGCTGTCAAATGCTGTTTACTTGTTTATATACGTACGTAAACCATGAAAAAATTAATTTTTTTGGGGCAGTCGTTTCATAATTATTATTACATATTCATTGTATGTTTATCAGGGTATTCGTAATTTGTGCAATATTATAAACGCCTGTTGCACGAATGTAACGACGTGAGTAGACTCACGGAAGTATATCATTATAATACAATACAGAGATCTTTACTTTTTCCCACGATTTTATACAATACGCAAAGAATTAAAAAAACGCAGAGGCACTATACAAGAAGAATTACCTTAAGAAACATTACAATAAATATATACAGAGATATTTAAGGTGTAGGTAAGGTTATGTGCAAGTCCGTTTGAGTTACCTGTGGCGCTGTTACAGTTAGGGCATAGCAACTGTTGCTATTTTTTTTATGGTATTGGTTGGCGGACGAGCATATGGGCCACCTGATGATAAGTGGTCACCATCACCCATAGACAATGACGCTGTAAGAAATATTAACTATTCCTTACATCGTCAATGTGCCACCAACCTTGGAAACTAAGGTATGTCCCTTAGTTTCCAAGGTTGGTGGCACATTGTGCCTGTAGTTACATTGGCTCACTCACCCTTCAAACCGGAACACAACAATACTGAGTACTGTTATTTGGAGGTAGGATAACTGATGAGTAGGTGGTACCTACCCAGACGGGCTTGCACAAAGACCTACCACCAAGTAAACGAAAAATGCTATGAAATATTGAAATATTTGTTGCAAATTCATATCAAATCAAAAAAATATAAATCAGTATCATGGACATAAGCAGTAGCGTAATCATTACATAGTATAAAACAATGTCGCTTACCGCTGTCTGTCCCTATGTATGCTTAGATGTTTAAAATTACTCCGTATTGCACAGTTTAAAAGGTTAGCCAGTGTAATTTCAGGTCCAAGGGACAATATAATAATTAATATCTTTCTATCTTTCCAGTTTGTAGAGGGGATTGCGACCCTACCATCCGATTTGTATGGCAGTCTGGTTTATTTTTCGCAAAATGTATCTCATGTTAATTAACTTATGACGTCGTTCGATTAATAAACCTTGTCGTATAATTCAGTCACGTATGAGCGCATGCAATTTGCCTATTAAAATGATTAAATACTTATTACATAATAATTGCAGAGATGGCCCAGTGGTTAGAACGTACATCTTAACTGATGTTTGCGCGTTCAAACCCAGGCAATCACCACTGAATTTCATGTGCTTAATTTGTGCTTAGAATTCATCTCGTGCTCGGCGGTGAAGGAAAAAATCGTGAGGAAATCTGCATGTGTCTAATTTCAACGATATTCTGCCACATATGAATCCACCAACCGCATTGGAGCAGCGTGGTTGAATATGCTCCAAACCATCTCCTAAAAAGGGAAAGGAGGCGAAGCAGTGGGAAATTTACAGGCTGTTATTGTTGTTGTATATAATAGTAGAGTTGAATAACTTTGACATCATTAACTCAGCTATTGTAAACCTGGTTATTTACAGGATTGAGAACTCATCTCGTATCTCACTTGTGAAGTGTGTGCTGATATGTTTCATGATGCGTGGTCGCTTCAACGTAATAGTTATCATAGTTAATAATACTAATCACTTCTAGCACACGATCGTTTTCTGAGTTGAGTTTCGTATTTATTTTTATAAAATAATTAAATTATAATTTAATTTAATAGGATAATTTTAAATAGTGATTTATTATAGATATTTCAATCGAAAAAGGAACAAAGATAAACAAAGGTTAGATTTATTTTTAACTATGATGATGTAAATATATATCTTTATTTATAATAAATCACTTCTCCAATAGACGATTTATCCACATTAATTTTACTTCAAAGGTTCTAATTACAGCTTCATCATTCGTCATTCGTCATTACGGATTCCCGAAAAAACAGTTTTCAGAAATCCATAATGAATATCATAGATGATACAAGCTCTCAACCAATGACAGCGCGTCAACTCGATGTTTATTTATATTTATTCCTCTTGTCATTGGATACGTCTATATCTAAATAGGCAATTTAATTTAAGTACGCTAATCTTTATATCATCATTCGAATTAAGATTCAAATATTGAAGGTATCCAACAACGTATCAATACTGATTTTTATAAATCTAGCATCATCATTCGTTTCGGAAATAAATATCTCAGACCTGGGAAGAACCGGCCAAACAAAATCAGATGGTTTTTTATTTTATTACAGAAATTTGGTTTTTCAATAATATTATATTTTTATTCTTGAAACTTCCTGGTGGCGTTTATTACCTTTTTCTCTTAAGTTATACTTCTTTTTTTACATTTATTGTCGACTTCAAGAAATACGAGTAGAAAATAACAATAATTTATATATCTTTTCCCTTTATATTCAGTTATTACTGTAGTCGAATTTCAATCGCTGTACAATCATTAGTATTTAAAAATACTAACTTATAAAGCGATTAAGTCGAAAGTCGGTTTATTGGCAAAGCATATTTTTTTCATTCGTCGGCATCAAAAATAAAAAAAGTAATTTTAACGGATCTGTTTTTCGATTCCGAAAACAAGTGGACCAGAATCAGCTCATACCGGTTACATTTTATTTAAACCGTAACAAATGACGGTAAAAAGACGTCCGTTCGTGACAACGAACGACAAAAAGTCAACTTGTACGAACGTGTGATGCGTTTTCCAATCCATCTCGTGCTTCCGACATCATCTGAGATTACATCGTTTACAATTTAAGCCATCTTCGCAATGTAAATATTATTATTAGTAATTGATATCGCTCTTGATCGAAATTTGCCTATTTTTTGGAAGAAAATCGACCATTTTTTTATTATTTGCTCATTAGTACCACGTTCCTTTTAAATTAATTAATATTTATTTCGCTCGTATATAATAACTACTATACAAAGAGAACGACAGTTTTAGATGTTCTCATAATATGGTACAGATAAAATACAAGAGCACTAATCGCAAAAGTGAAAAGAGCAGTAACAATGATTTTATTCAGTCAGTCAGAACTAAACCGAAAAAAAGGTAAAAAATTAGAGTTTCCAATATTGTTTGAAAAGGAAACGGTGACCAAAAGAATTTGCCAAACAATTTTGATCGTTCACAGGACGCTTATATGACCTAGTTTGACAAGATACTTCCAAAAGTCTGAACTCCTCTCGAGCAAATTATAACTTAAATATACAAAATTGAAATTCCTATCGAAATCAATAGGCCATAGAGGCTCCGGAAATAGCGTTGCATAATACCGCTATTCGTACATTGTACCATCAAAATGGCGATTAAGCACGTTAGTTTTGCGCAAGGTCATTTGAAGACACAGTTAACTACAATCAATGAAAATAATGTTTTCACGACTTACATGTTTTAAGTGTTATTTTTATTGACTTTTTATGGCCTGTATTATCTGATGACAATGGACGAATCGTGTAACCTTTTTTAACACTTGTAAGTATGCCTTTGTGTAAAAACTTTTTTATTTAAATGTGCGTTAAGGAATACTCATTTTGCCGAATTCAGTGAGTCGTCAAGTTTGTACGAGGGGACGGCTTTAACCCAAGGTCAAGATTTAAATTTTATACCGTTCGCGAGCCATGGCAGCTAATGTATAAATTATAACGTTACTTTTCAAAGCGTTTCGTTCATAAATAAACACCTTAGCACGCATTTTTGGTGTTCGAATTTACACCCATTTGACCTATGGCTCTTACAGTAACCGTATGATATATTTCATATAAAACCTTTCTTTAAATTAAACATCTTGGCAATGAGATTAAATAAAACATGATAAAATAAGACAATATTTCTCAACTCAGTAATTCTCAACTACATTAGTTCAATAATGTAATGAAGAATTTATGTTTTTAATTTTTGGATGAAATATTAGTAACGCCGAAAAAATCATGATTACAATAGAGATGTGCTGTAAAAAAATCGAAACACATCGCAAAAGAAATTTTCTCATGTATATCTTCAAATGGAAGATGTCCAACTTGATGGTAAGTTGTTACTATCGCCTATTGGCATTGGCTCTGATCGCGACCGAGAAATATCAGAAAATGATATGCGATATTTATTATAACAACATGTACAGCCTATACATTTCCCATAGCTGGTCTAAAGCCTTCACTGGGAAGGTTAAAAGCATGTTCCACCACTCTGTTCCAATGCGGGTGGGTCACATGTGGCACTGGTTTCCTCACAAAGTTTTTCTTCACCGTCGAACACGAGATGAATCGAGCGTTGCTTGTCTGGGTTTGTACACGCAATCATCGGTTATGATGTACGTGTTCTAACTACTAGGTCATCTCGGTTCTCATTATAAGAATTAAAAACATTTAATTGGGAAAAACCGTAACTGTAACACCATAAGACAGTTTTCGACAATTTACAAGTGGCATGTGAGTTCTTACAGGATAGCACATACAGGTCACCGACCACTTTCTAATTTAGTAAATCTTTATAAAACCACAAAATGTTCTTCAGATTGACACGAACTTGCCCTTTATTTTAGATGATTGTCATATGCATCCGGCGGCATACGATTGCAGCCAATCTCCTATGTACAAAAATGTACTTTAAATATTGTGCCGAAAGTTTAATTTCCTCTACCATGTATCAAAATGCGTTACGGCTCGATTCGATGCGGAGCGTTTATCGGAATCGTACCTGAAGCTCTTGTTTCCCTAATAATAGGAATGCACATAAAATAGGTCACTTGATGTCACGTGGGCAGCTCTATTCTGAGACAACCGTGAGATCCAAGTCGTCATGTCCCTTGTGCCTCTAATTACAATTTATACCGTATATTTTTTATGATAAATACATAAATTTTACACCAATCCGCAAAAGTAGGACACTCGCGGATTGGTATAAAATTAATGTGTTTCGTGCATATCAAATTGATTTCATGCAGAATATAAAACAAACCACGATTAATTTTTCATCATTGTGAAAAATAAATAAATTCCTTTTGCGTTCATTTAAATATTAGGATGTTTTAAAATTCCTTAGAAGTATAAGTCGTCTACTGTGTATGTACATACGTTCTAGTTTTCGCATGGAACTTGGCATGTAAAGATGTGGAGGACAAATGTTTTTTTTTTTTCTCTGGAAATACGCCTGATGTGTCCCAGTTCACCGGATCACCCACTAAAAATCAGCGGTACCCACTTCGTCTCCTCAAAGGGGCAACATAAGGATCGCTTACGAATGCTACCCTGACGGTTCAAAGTTTGGCCCAAATTTGCAGACCTCAAGCTACAGGGAAAGTGTACAGAAACACCCCTTACGGCGACGCCAACAGCGGAGGGAGAATTGAAATTGTTACATCAGCTATATTTTATTAAGTAATAAAAAAAGACGTTTTTCTAACATCGACAATACGATTAGCGATCTAATTTTGCCGATCTAAAGTTATTCAACAGCGACTGCACAATTAGCTTGTAAAAAACAAGATCAGAGACAGACGGTGAAAGAGGAGACGTTTTTATGGGGGCAATTCTACTAATTTATAACGCACATGATCCCGATTAAAATCTGATTTACACTTTGACTGGCAATTGGCACTTTGTGTTTGTAGAATAAGCACTCGACTGAACAGCAACGATTATACTTCAATTCGATTGCGGTAATCTATCAATTTGTTGATGAATTAGGCCCCAGGGTAGATATGCGGCAGATAAACCGTATTTACAATTACGTTAATAACTACTCATAGTTATCATTACTTCTTTACATCTTAAGTTATATAACTACAGCTTCATTTCTAACTTTTAATTCAACGATCAATATTTAAATCAACTGATAATTTATACCTATGTGAACCTGGCACCCAACTTTAGAAAATCAAATTTTTGTTAATGCATTCTTGAAGTGTTTGGTATGTAGTTGATTGTAGTGAGAAAATGTTTGTTTGTAGGTTGACAAAAATACCAATTTGGGTCACCCAAGAATGGCCATCCCCCGGATTTCGAAAAAATCAATTTTAACGGTTGATTTGTATAGGAAATCGTTAGTAGTTGATTGTAGTGAACGAATTTTCGTTTGTAGTTATTTGTTGAATTTTTTTTTTTATTTATAATTTTTTTTTTTTAATATTTTTTTTTTTCTTTAAAGTTAATCGTTATTGAACCTTTTGCCTAAATTGTGCTTCGAAGTAAAAGAATTTTCGATTGTGGTAAAACAGCAGTTGATAAGGAGCAATCAACTTGAGTCTAACTCGCTTTGGAGTGATTCCGAGTGAATTACTCCGATTGTGAAGATTAGACGACTACTACAAACGTCAAAAACGACTCAAAGATACTCGTTGAGGTTTGTAGTAAAGGAATTGTTGATTGTAGTAGAACGGAAGTTCATAAAAAGCGACCAATTTGAGTCTAACTCGCTTTGGAGTGATTCCGAGTGAATTACTCCGATTGTGAAGATTAAACGACTACTACAAACGTCAAAAACGATTCAAAGATACTCGTTGAGGTTTGTAGTAAAGGAATTGTTGATTGTAGTAGAACGGAAGTTCATAAAAAGCGACCAATTTGAGTCTAACTCGCTTTGGAGTGATTCCGAGTGAATTACTCCGATTGTGAAGATTAGACGACTACTACAAACGTCAAAAACGACTCAAAGATACTCGTTGAGGTTTGTAGTAAAGGAATTGTTGATTGTAGTAGAACGGAAGTTCATAAAAAGCGACCAATTTGAGTCTAACTCGCTTTGGAGTGATTCCGAGTGAATTACTCCGATTGTGAAGATTAAACGACTACTACAAACGTCAAAAACGATTCAAAGATACTCGTTGAGGTTTGTAGTAAAGGAATTGTTGATTGTAGTAGAACGGAAGTTCATAAAAAGCGACCAATTTGAGTCTAACTCGCTTTGGAGTGATTCCGAGTGAATTACTCCGATTGTGAAGATTAGACGACTACTACAAACGTCAAAAACGACTCAAAGATACTCGTTGAGGTTTGTAGTAAAGGAATTGTTGATTGTAGTAGAACGGAAGTTCATAAAAAGCGACCAATTTGAGTCTAACTCGCTTTGGAGTGATTCCGAGTGAATTACCCCGATTGTGAAGATTAGACGACTACTACAAACGTCAAAAACGACTCAAAGATACTCGTTGAGGTTTGTAGTAAAGGAATTGTTGATTGTAGTAGAACGGAAGTTCATAAAAAGCGACCAATTTGAGTCTAACTCGCTTTGGAGTGATTCCGAGTGAATTACTCCGATTGTGAAGATTAGACGACTACTACAAACGTCAAAAACGACTCAAAGATACTCGTTGAGGTTTGTAGTAAAGGAATTGTTGATTGTAGTAGAACGGAAGTTCATAAAAAGCGACCAATTTGAGTCTCACTCGCTTTGGAGTGATTCCGAGTGAATTACTCCGATTGTGAAGATTAGACGACTACTACAAACGTCAAAAACGACTCAAAGATACTCGTTGAGGTTTGTAGTAAAGGAATTGTTGATTGTAGTAGAACGGAAGTTCATAAAAAGCGACCAATTTGAGTCTAACTCGCTTTGGAGTGATTCCGAGTGAATTACTCCGATTGTGAAGATTAAACGACTACTACAAACGTCAAAAACGATTCAAAGATACTCGTTGAGGTTTGTAGTAAAGGAATTGTTGATTGTAGTAGAACGGAAGTTCATAAAAAGCGACCAATTTGAGTCTAACTCGCTTTGGAGTGATTCCGAGTGAATTACTCCGATTGTGAAGATTAGACGACTACTACAAACGTCAAAAACGACTCAAAGATACTCGTTGAGGTTTGTAGTAAAGGAATTGTTGATTGTAGTAGAACGGAAGTTCATAAAAAGCGACCAATTTGAGTCTAACTAGCTTTGGAGTGATTCCGAGTGAATTACTCCGATTGTGAAGATTAGACGACTACTACAAACGTCAAAAACGACTCAAAGATACTCGTTGAGGTTTGTAGTAAAGGAATTGTTGATTGTAGTAGAACGGAAGTTCATAAAAAGCGACCAATTTGAGTCTAACTCGCTTTGGAGTGATTCCGAGTGAATTACTCCGATTGTGAAGATAAGACGACTACTACAAACGTCAAAAACGACTCAAAGATACTCGTTGAGGTTTGTAGTAAAGGAATTGTTGATTGTAGTAGAACGGAAGTTCATAAAAAGCGACCAATTTGAGTCTAACTCGCTTTGGAGTGATTCCGAGTGAATTACACCGATTGTGAAGATTAGACGACTACTACAAACGTCAAAAACGATTCAAAGATACTCGTTGAGGTTTGTAGTAAAGGAATTGTTGATTGTAGTAGAACGGAAGTTCATAAAAAGCGACCAATTTGAGTCTAACTCGCTTTGCAGTGATTCCGAGTGAATTACTCCGATTGTGAAGATTAGACGACTACTACAAACGTCAAAAACGACTCAAAGATACTCGTTGAGGTTTGTAGTAAAGGAATTGTTGATTGTAGTAGAACGGAAGTTCATAAAAAGCGACCAATTTGAGTCTAACTCGCTTTGGAGTGATTCCGAGTGAATTACTCCGATTGTGAAGATTAGACGACTACTACAAACGTCAAAAACGACTCAAAGATACTCGTTGAGGTTTGTAGTAAAGGAATTGTTGATTGTAGTAGAACGGAAGTTCATAAAAAGCGACCAATTTGAGTCTAACTCGCTTTGGAGTGATTCCGAGTGAATTACTCCGATTGTGAAGATTAGACGACTACTACAAACGTTGAAATAGATTCGAAAAGGCTCGTAGAGATTTGTAGTGCAGGAATTTTTAATTGTAGTAGAACAAAAGTTAATTTAGAAGCTATCAAGACGACAGGGAACTGATTTTGGAGTGATTTCGACCGAATTGCTCCGGTTTTGAAAATTGGACGACTGCTACAAACGTCAAAAACGACTCAAAGATACTCGTTGAGGTTTGTAGTAAAGGAATTGTTGATTGTAGTAGAACGGAAGTTCATAAAAAGCGACCAATTTGAGTCTAACTCGCTTTGCAGTGATTCCGAGTAAATTACTCCGATTGTGAAGATTAGACGACTACTACAAACGTCAAAAACGACTCAAAGATACTCGTTGAGGTTTGTAGTAAAGGAATTGTTGATTGTAGTAGAACGGAAGTTCATAAAAAGCGACCAATTTGAGTCTAACTCGCTTTGCAGTGATTCCGAGTGAATTACTCCGATTGTGAAGATTAGACGACTACTACAAACGTCAAAAACGACTCAAAGATACTCGTTGAGGTTTGTAGTAAAGGAATTGTTGATTGTAGTAGAACGGAAGTTCATAAAAAGCGACCAATTTGAGTCTAACTCGCTTTGGAGTGATTCCGAGTGAATTTCTCCGATTGTGAAGATTAGACGACTACTACAAACGTCAAAAACGACTCAAAGATACTCGTTGAGGTTTGTAGTAAAGGAATTGTTGATTGTAGTCGTCTAGACTACTACAAACGTCAAAATAGACTCGAATATGCTCGTAGAGGTTGGTAGTGGAAGAATTTTTGGTTGTAGTAGAGCGGAAGTTGATGAGAAGCGATCACCTTGAGTCACACTCGCTTTGGAGTGATTGTGACTGAATTACTCCGGTTGTAAAGATTAGACGACTACTGCAAACGTCAAAAATCACTTAGCGATGCTTGTAGAGGTTTGTAGTGGACGAATTTTCAATTGTAGTAGAACAGAAATTAACTTAGGAGCTATCAAGATGACAGAAAACTGATTTTGGAGTGATTTCGACTGAATTACTTCAGTTGTGAAGTTTAGACGAGTTCGACTTGAGTTGATCGCTTCTCACCAACTTCCCTTCTACATCAATTGACAATTCGTCCACTACCAATCTCTACGAGCATCTTCAAGTCATTTTTGACGTTTGTAGTAATCGTCCACTTTTCACAACCGGAGCAATCCGGTCGAAATCACTCCAAAATCAGTTTCCTGTCATCTTGATAGCTTCTAAGTTAACTTTTGTTCTACTACAATTAAAAATTCCTCCACTACAAATCTTTACAAGCCTTTTCAAGTCCATTTTAACGTTTGTAGTAGTCGTCAAATTTTTAGAACCAGAGTAATTCAGTCCCAATCGCTTCAAACTGAGTTTGAATCAAGTTGATCGCTTCTCGTCAACTTCCCTTCTCCTGCAATTAAAAATTCCTCCACTACAAATCTCAACGAGCATATTCGAGTCTATTTTGACGTTTGTAGTAGTCGTCTAATCTTTATAACCGGAATAATTCAGTGGCAATTACTCCAAACTAAGTTTTCTCTGAACTTGATGCCTTCTACTCAGGTTTTCCTCCACTACCATCGAAAAATCCTCCACTACAAACCTCTGCCAGTATCGTCGCGTGATTTTAGACGTTCGTAGTAGTCATCTAGTCTTCACAACCGGAGTACTTCACTTGGAATCACTCCAGAGCGAGTGTGTCTCAAAGTGATCACTTCTCATCAACTTCCATTCAACTACAATTGAAAATTTCTCCACTACAAACCTCAACGAGCATATTCGAGTCATTTTTGACATTTATAGTAGTCGTCCAATTTTCAAAACCGGAGCAATTCGGTCGAAATCACTCCAAAATCAGTTCCCTGTCATCTTGATAGCTTCTAAATTAACTTTTGTTCTACTACAATTAAAAATTCCTGCACTACAAATCTCTACGAGCCTTTTCGAATCTATTTCAACGTTTGTAGTAGTCGTCTAATCTTCACAATCGGAGTAATTCACTCGGAATCACTGCAAAGCGAGTTAGACTCAAATTGGTCGCTTTTTATGAACTTCCGTTCTACTACAATCAACAATTCCTTTACTACAAACCTCAACGAGTATCTTTGAGTCGTTTTTGACGTTTGTAGTAGTCGTCTAATCTTCACAATCGGAGTAATTCACTCGGAATCACTGCAAAGCGAGTTAGACTCAAATTGGTCGCTTTTTATGAACTTCCGTTCTACTACAATCAACAATTCCTTTACTACAAACCTCAACGAGTATCTTTGAATCGTTTTTGACGTTTGTAGTAGTCGTTTAATCTTCACAATCGGAGTAAATCACTCGGAATCACTCCAAAGCGAGTTAGACTCAAATTGGTCGCTTTTTATGAACTTCCGTTCTACTACAATCAACAATTCCTTTACTACAAACCTCAATGAGTATCTTTGAGTCGTTTTTGACGTTTGTAGTAGTCGTCTAATCTTCACAATCGGAGTAATTCACTCGGAATCACTCCAGAGCGAGTGTGTCTCAAAGTGATCACTTCTCATCAACTTCCATTCAACTACAATTGAAAATTTCTCCACTACAAACCTCAACGAGCATATTCGAGTTATTTTTGACATTTATAGTAGTCGTCCAATTTTCAAAACCGGAGCAATTCGGTCGAAATCACTCCAAAATCAGTTCCCTGTCATCTTGATAGCTTCTAAATTAACTTTTGTTCTACTACAATTAAAAATTCCTGCACTACAAATCTCTACGAGCCTTTTCGAATCTATTTCAACGTTTGTAGTAGTCGTCTAATCTTCACAATCGGAGTAATTCACTCGGAATCACTCCAAAGCGAGTTAGAATCAAATTGGTCGCTATTTATGAACTTCCGTTCTACTACAATCAACAATTCCTTTACTACAAACCTCAACGAGTATCTTTGAGTCGTTTTTGACGTTTGTAGTAGTCGTCTAATCTTCACAATCGGAGTAATTCACTCGGAATCACTCCAAAGCGAGTTAGACTCAAATTGGTCGCTTTTTATGAACTTCCGTTCTACTACAATCAACAATTCCTTTACTACAAACCTCAACGAGTATCTTTGAGTCGTTTTTGACGTTTGTAGTAGTCGTCTAATCTTCACAATCGGAGTAATTCACTCGGAATCACTCCAAAGCGAGTTAGACTCAAATTGGTCGCTTTTTATGAACTTCCGTTCTACTACAATCAACAATTCCTTTACTACAAACCTCAACGAGTATCTTTGAATCGTTTTTGACGTTTGTAGTAGTCGTTTAATCTTCACAATCGGAGTAATTCACTCGGAATCACTCCAAAGCGAGTTAGACTCAAATTGGTCGCTTTTTATGAACTTCCGTTCTACTACAATCAACAATTCCTTTACTACAAACCTCAACGAGTATCTTTGAGTCGTTTTTGACGTTTGTAGTAGTCGTCTAATCTTCACAATCGGAGAAATTCACTCGGAATCACTCCAAAGCGAGTGAGACTCAAATTGGTCGCTTTTTATGAACTTCCGTTCTACTACAATCAACAATTCCTTTACTACAAACCTCAACGAGTATCTTTGAGTCGTTTTTGACGTTTGTAGTAGTCGTCTAATCTTCACAATCGGAGTAATTCACTCGGAATCACTCCAAAGCGAGTTAGACTCAAATCGGTCGCTTTTTATGAACTTCCGTTCTACTACAATCAACAATTCCTTTACTACAAACCTCAACGAGTATCTTTGAGTCGTTTTTGACGTTTGTAGTAGTCGTCTAATCTCCACAATCGGAGTAATTCACTCGGAATCACTCCAAAGCGAGTTAGACTCAAATTGGTCGCTTTTTATGAACTTCCGTTCTACTACAATCAACAATTCCTTTACTACAAACCTCACCGAGTATCTTTGAGTCGTTTTTGACGTTTGTAGTAGTCGTCTAATCTTCACAATCGGAGTAATTTACTCGGAATCACTGCAAAGCGAGTTAGACTCAAATTGGTCGCTTTTTATGAACTTCCGTTCTACTACAATCAACAATTCCTTTACTACAAACCTCAACGAGTATCTTTGAATCGTTTTTGACGTCTGTAGTAGTCGTCTAATCTTCACAATCGGAGTAATTCACTCGGAATCACTCCAAAGCGAGTTAGACTCAAATTGGTCGCTTTTTATGAACTTCCGTTCTACTACAATCAACAATTCCTTTACTACAAACCTCAACGAGTATCTTTGAGTCGTTTTTGACGTTTGTAGTAGTCGTCTAATCTTCACAATCGGAGTAATTCACTCGGAATCACTCCAAAGCGAGTTAGACTCAAATTGGTCGCTTTTTATGAACTTCCGTTCTACTACAATCAACAATTCCTTTACTACAAACCTCAACGAGTATCTTTGAATCGTTTTTGACGTTTGTAGTAGTCGTTTAATCTTCACAATCGGAGTAATTCACTCGGAATCACTCCAAAGCGAGTTAGACTCAAATTGGTCGCTTTTTATGAACTTCCGTTCTACTACAATCAACAATTCCTTTACTACAAACCTCAACGAGTATCTTTGAGTCGTTTTTGACGTTTGTAGTAGTCGTCTAATCTTCACAATCGGAGAAATTCACTCGGAATCACTCCAAAGCGAGTGAGACTCAAATTGGTCGCTTTTTATGAACTTCCGTTCTACTACAATCAACAATTCCTTTACTACAAACCTCAACGAGTATCTTTGAGTCGTTTTTGACGTTTGTAGTAGTCGTCTAATCTTCACAATCGGAGTAATTCACTCGGAATCACTCCAAAGCGAGTTAGACTCAAATCGGTCGCTTTTTATGAACTTCCGTTCTACTACAATCAACAATTCCTTTACTACAAACCTCAACGAGTATCTTTGAGTCGTTTTTGACGTTTGTAGTAGTCGTCTAATCTCCACAATCGGAGTAATTCACTCGGAATCACTCCAAAGCGAGTTAGACTCAAATTGGTCGCTTTTTATGAACTTCCGTTCTACTACAATCAACAATTCCTTTACTACAAACCTCAACGAGTATCTTTGAATCGTTTTTGACGTTTGTAGTAGTCGTCTAATCTTCACAATCGGAGTAATTCACTCGGAATCACTCCAAAGCGAGTTAGACTCAAATTGGTCGCTTTTTATGAACTTCCGTTCTACTACAATCAACAATTCCTTTACTACAAACCTCACCGAGTATCTTTGAGTCGTTTTTGACGTTTGTAGTAGTCGTCTAATCTTCACAATCGGAGTAATTTACTCGGAATCACTGCAAAGCGAGTTAGACTCAAATTGGTCGCTTTTTATGAACTTCCGTTCTACTACAATCAACAATTCCTTTACTACAAACCTCAACGAGTATCTTTGAATCGTTTTTGACGTTTGTAGTAGTCGTCTAATCTTCACAATCGGAGTAATTCACTCGGAATCACTCCAAAGCGAGTTAGACCCAAATTGGTCGCTTTTTATGAACTTCCGTTCTACTACAATCAACAATTCCTTTACTACAAACCTCAACGAGTATCTTTGAGTCGTTTTTGACGTTTGTAGTAGTCGTCTAATCTTCACAATCGGAGTAATTCACTCGGAATCACTCCAAAGCGAGTTAGACTCAAATTGGTCGCTTTTTATGAACTTCCGTTCTACTACAATCAACAATTCCTTTACTACAAACCTCAACGAGTATCTTTGAGTCGTTTTTGACGTTTGTAGTAGTCGTCTAATCTTCACAATCGGAGTAATTCACTCGGAATCACTCCAAAGCGAGTTAGACTCAAATTGGTCGCTTTTTATGAACTTCCGTTCTACTACAATCAACAATTCCTTTACTACAAACCTCAACGAGTATCTTTGAGTCGTTTTTGACGTTTGTAGTAGTCGTCTAATCTTCACAATCGGAGAAATTCACTCGGAATCACTCCAAAGCGAGTGAGACTCAAATTGGTCGCTTTTTATGAACTTCCGTTCTACTACAATCAACAATTCCTTTACTACAAACCTCAACGAGTATCTTTGAGTCGTTTTTGACGTTTGTAGTAGTCGTCTAATCTTCACAATCGGAGAAATTCACTCGGAATCACTCCAAAGCGAGTTAGACTCAAATTGGTCGCTTTTTATGAACTTCCGTTCTACTACAATCAACAATTCCTTTACTACAAACCTCAACGAGTATCTTTGAGTCGTTTTTGACGTTTGTAGTAGTCGTCTAATCTTCACAATCGGAGTAATTCACTCGGAATCACTCCAAAGCGAGTTAGACTCAAATTGGTCGCTTTTTATGAACTTCCGTTCTACTACTATCAACAATTCCTTTACTACAAACCTCAACGAGTATCTTTGAGTCGTTTTTGACGTTTGTAGTAGTCGTCTTATCTTCACAATCGGAGTAATTCACTCGGAATCACTCCAAAGCGAGTTAGACTCAAATTGGTCGCTTTTTATGAACTTCCGTTCTACTACAATCAACAATTCCTTTACTACAAACCTCAACGAGTATCTTTGAGTCGTTTTTGACGTTTGTAGTAGTCGTCTAATCTTCACAATCGGAGAAATTCACTCGGAATCACTCCAAAGCGAGTGAGACTCAAATTGGTCGCTTTTTATGAACTTCCGTTCTACTACAATCAACAATTCCTTTACTACAAACCTCAACGAGTATCTTTGAGTCGTTTTTGACGTTTGTAGTAGTCGTCTAATCTTCACAATCGGAGAAATTCACTCGGAATCACTCCAAAGCGAGTTAGACTCAAATTGGTCGCTTTTTATGAACTTCCGTTCTACTACAATCAACAATTCCTTTACTACAAACCTCAACGAGTATCTTTGAGTCGTTTTTGACGTTTGTAGTAGTCGTCTAATCTTCACAATCGGAGTAATTCACTCGGAATCACTCCAAAGCGAGTTAGACTCAAATTGGTCGCTTTTTATGAACTTCCGTTCTACTACTATCAACAATTCCTTTACTACAAACCTCAACGAGTATCTTTGAGTCGTTTTTGACGTTTGTAGTAGTCGTCTAATCTTCACAATCGGAGTAATTCACTCGGAATCACTCCAAAGCGAGTTAGACTCAAATCGGTCGCTTTTTATGAACTTCCGTTCTACTACAATCAACAATTCCTTTACTACAAACCTCAACGAGTATCTTTGAGTCGTTTTTGACGTTTGTAGTAGTCGTCTAATCTCCACAATCGGAGTAATTCACTCGGAATCACTCCAAAGCGAGTTAGACTCAAATTGGTCGCTTTTTATGAACTTCCGTTCTACTACAATCAACAATTCCTTTACTACAAACCTCAACGAGTATCTTTGAGTCGTTTTTGACGTTTGTAGTAGTCGTCTAATCTTCACAATCGGAGAAATTCACTCGGAATCACTCCAAAGCGAGTGAGACTCAAATTGGTCGCTTTTTATGAACTTCCGTTCTACTACAATCAACAATTCCTTTACTACAAACCTCAACGAGTATCTTTGAGTCGTTTTTGACGTTTGTAGTAGTCGTCTAATCTTCACAATCGGAGAAATTCACTCGGAATCACTCCAAAGCGAGTTAGACTCAAATTGGTCGCTTTTTATGAACTTCCGTTCTACTACAATCAACAATTCCTTTACTACAAACCTCAACGAGTATCTTTGAGTCGTTTTTGACGTTTGTAGTAGTCGTCTAATCTTCACAATCGGAGTAATTCACTCGGAATCACTCCAAAGCGAGTTAGACTCAAATTGGTCGCTTTTTATGAACTTCCGTTCTACTACTATCAACAATTCCTTTACTACAAACCTCAACGAGTATCTTTGAGTCGTTTTTGACGTTTGTAGTAGTCGTCTAATCTTCACAATCGGAGTAATTCACTCGGAATCACTCCAAAGCGAGTTAGACTCAAATCGGTCGCTTTTTATGAACTTCCGTTCTACTACAATCAACAATTCCTTTACTACAAACCTCAACGAGTATCTTTGAGTCGTTTTTGACGTTTGTAGTAGTCGTCTAATCTCCACAATCGGAGTAATTCACTCGGAATCACTCCAAAGCGAGTTAGACTCAAATTGGTCGCTTTTTATGAACTTCCGTTCTACTACAATCAACAATTCCTTTACTACAAACCTCAACGAGTATCTTTGAATCGTTTTTGACGTTTGTAGTAGTCGTCTAATCTTCACAATCGGAGTAATTCACTCGGAATCACTCCAAAGCGAGTTAGACTCAAATTGGTCGCTTTTTATGAACTTCCGTTCTACTACAATCAACAATTCCTTTACTACAAACCTCACCGAGTATCTTTGAGTCGTTTTTGACGTTTGTAGTAGTCGTCTAATCTTCACAATCGGAGTAATTTACTCGGAATCACTGCAAAGCGAGTTAGACTCAAATTGGTCGCTTTTTATGAACTTCCGTTCTACTACAATCAACAATTCCTTTACTACAAACCTCAACGAGTATCTTTGAATCGTTTTTGACGTTTGTAGTAGTCGTCTAATCTTCACAATCGGAGTAATTCACTCGGAATCACTCCAAAGCGAGTTAGACTCAAATTGGTCGCTTTTTATGAACTTCCGTTCTACTACAATCAACAATTCCTTTACTACAAACCTCAACGAGTATCTTTGAGTCGTTTTTGACGTTTGTAGTAGTCGTCTAATCTTCACAATCGGAGTAATTCACTCGGAATCACTCCAAAGCGAGTTAGACTCAAATTGGTCGCTTTTTATGAACTTCCGTTCTACTACAATCAACAATTCCTTTACTACAAACCTCAACGAGTATCTTTGAGTCGTTTTTGACGTTTGTAGTAGTCGTCTAATCTTCACAATCGGAGTAATTCACTCGGAATCACTCCAAAGCGAGTTAGACTCAAATTGGTCGCTTTTTTTGAACTTCCGTTCTACTACAATCAACAATTCCTTTACTACAAACCTCAACGAGTATCTTTGAGTCGTTTTTGACGTTTGTAGTAGTCGTCTAATCTTCACAATCGGAGAAATTCACTCGGAATCACTCCAAAGCGAGTGAGACTCAAATTGGTCGCTTTTTATGAACTTCCGTTCTACTACAATCAACAATTCCTTTACTACAAACCTCAACGAGTATCTTTGAGTCGTTTTTGACGTTTGTAGTAGTCGTCTAATCTTCACAATCGGAGAAATTCACTCGGAATCACTCCAAAGCGAGTTAGACTCAAATTGGTCGCTTTTTATGAACTTCCGTTCTACTACAATCAACAATTCCTTTACTACAAACCTCAACGAGTATCTTTGAGTCGTTTTTGACGTTTGTAGTAGTCGTCTAATCTTCACAATCGGAGTAATTCACTCGGAATCACTCCAAAGCGAGTTAGACTCAAATTGGTCGCTTTTTATGAACTTCCGTTCTACTACTATCAACAATTCCTTTACTACAAACCTCAACGAGTATCTTTGAGTCGTTTTTGACGTTTGTAGTAGTCGTCTTATCTTCACAATCGGAGTAATTCACTCGGAATCACTCCAAAGCGAGTTAGACTCAAATTGGTCGCTTTTTATGAACTTCCGTTCTACTACAATCAACAATTCCTTTACTACAAACCTCAACGAGTATCTTTGAGTCGTTTTTGACGTTTGTAGTAGTCGTCTAATCTTCACAATCGGAGAAATTCACTCGGAATCACTCCAAAGCGAGTTAGACTCAAATTGGTCGCTTTTTATGAACTTCCGTTCTACTACAATCAACAATTCCTTTACTACAAACCTCAACGAGTATCTTTGAGTCGTTTTTGACGTTTGTAGTAGTCGTCTAATCTTCACAATCGGAGTAATTCACTCGGAATCACTCCAAAGCGAGTTAGACTCAAATTGGTCGCTTTTTATGAACTTCCGTTCTACTACTATCAACAATTCCTTTACTACAAACCTCAACGAGTATCTTTGAGTCGTTTTTGACGTTTGTAGTAGTCGTCTAATCTTCACAATCGGAGTAATTCACTCGGAATCACTCCAAAGCGAGTTAGACTCAAATTGGTCGCTTTTTATGAACTTCCGTTCTACTACAATCAACAATTCCTTTACTACAAACCTCAACGAGTATCTTTGAATCGTTTTTGACGTTTGTAGTAGTCGTTTAATCTTCACAAACGGAGTAATTCACTCGGAATCACTCCAAAGCGAGTTAGACTCAAATTGGTCGCTTTTTATGAACTTCCGTTCTACTACAATCAACAATTCCTTTACTACAAACCTCAACGAGTATCTTTGAGTCGTTTTTGACGTTTGTAGTAGTCGTCTAGTTTTCACAACCGGAGTAATTCAATCTTCATCACTTCGAAGCGAGTTTGACTCAAGTTGATTGCTCCTTATCAACTGCTGTTTTACCACAATCGAAATTTTTTTTACTTCGAAGCACAATTTAGGCAAAAGGTTCAATAACGATTAACTTTAAAGAAAAAAAAAATATTAAAAAAAAAAAAAATTATAATTAAAAAAAAAAAAATTCAACAAATAACTACAAACGAAAATTCGTTCACTACAATCAACTACTAACGATTTCCTATACAAACCAACCGTTAAAATTGATTTTTTCGAAATCCGGGGGATGGCCATTCTTGGGTGACCCAAATTGGTTTTTTGGTCAAACTACAAACAAACATTTTCTCACTACAATCAACTACATACCAAACACTTCAAGAATGCATTAACAAAAATTTGATTTTCTAAAGTTGGGTGCCAGGTTCACATAGGTATAATTTATTATAAGAGATATTTTGGTTACTAGAATTACAGAACATTACTCAAACATCAATAGACAATAAACTAGGTAGTTTAACGTATTAAACAGTTGTAGAGTCTTTATTATCATTCATCACACGGATGTAACAGTTTCTGTCTAACGCTTTATCGATTCTTAATACTCGAGTACTTATATTCAATTTATCAATGTGAGCTCGTCTGTCAGGTATCCTGAATAACGCGTATTTCCGCAATTATTACTAGGATCGACTACTGTAGACTAGATATAGATCTACTGACGAATAGGCTATCTGATGAATGAGTGGTCACTAACCGACCATACATATATACAGTACCTGTAAGAAATATTTGAAAGCTTTAAGCACTCAAATGTTATGTACGTTGTGCCTATAGTTACACTGGCTACTCATCCTTAAAACCGGAATACAACAACGTTATTGGTTTTAAATATACAATATACAAAAAATAAATATACAAGCATGACCAAAGTCTCACTACCGTCGTAATAAAACGTAATATACCCAACAAAAAATATTTTTTCAAGAAAATTTTAGTAAAAAACGATTAGTACCAGATATTTTTATAACCCAGGTAATATGTTATGAGCATATAATACATAAAACGCTTAGGTGTTAAACGAATATCGTGAATTTAAACCCAGAAACAACCATTGACTTTTCATGTGTTCAATTTGCTTTTATCAAATATCTGGTGCTCAGCGTTAACAAAACATCTCAAGATAAACTGTCAACAAGTACGATGTTTTGACACATAAAATTAAGCTGTCCACTTTGCAGATCCTTTTGTACCAAATTAATTAATCCGGAGTCTTGAGACCCCGACTTTGAAATCTCCAGCCTCCACTTAATTACTATCACAACTACCAATAGGGTCAATTATTTCCAAAGATGATAAAGCTTAAAAAATGGCATTATTTAATATTGAAAAGGCAACAGATACATGAAGGAATGAATGTCGCAACTACAAACGAATACCTCTTTTAGGTTAGGTCGTTAGCACATTGCATGTACTTGTGTTTTTAGCAAATCACTCTCCTTTGTGTAAACGCACTGACCTAAAACGCGTCTTGCCAATGTCTTCGAACACAATGCTTCCGGATTTAAGATGTCATTGATTATTTTTAACCAGCTTGTGACAAAATATACTTTTCTATTTCTACACAACCTATTTCAAACGCGGCACCATTCGATCGGCTTGGAACCCAGATTAGTCTAGGATATTTTCTATTTATCTGTCAGAATTTGTCTTGTATATAGAAGTTGTAATCGTGCTACGTATCAAGTATATATGCAGACTCTTTAAAATTCTTCGAAGTTAAATTGCTATATATTATACTTCAGTTCGTATCTATACTACTATTATAAAAAAGTGGCCCTGTCTGTTACCTCTTTAAGCTTAAAATGCCGAATCAATTTAGACAAAAAAACCGGATAAATTTAAGTTCCGGCGAAGGATACTTTGTTTAATTCACCTTTCGAGGGGTATAATGTTGGTAACGCTTTGTGTACTATAGGTAAAGTTTTATAAATTATCAGTATAGCCCCAGATTCAGGTAGTATATTTATATTTCAGACGCTAAAAGATTTTTAATTATATATATTATGTACATTTATTTTTCCTTACACCATTCACAAGCAAAACCATCGATAGACATGTAAAACCGTCTACCACGTATAATATTATCAAACCATCTCTAAAATGTGCAGCATCTTGTAGAATAAAATTTATGAAATATCTCAGTGAGAAAATACAAAAAGACAATGGTCCTAATTTATTATAATGGATTTAGCTCGACTGGACGCAAAAACCAACCTTGACCTGAACGAAACTGTCTGAACCCATCCACCCATGAGACGTATTTATTGGATTCGCATCCAATGCATGAGAATTTTAGCGAAAACACTTGGGAGCAAGGTGTCATCTATAATTGTATTTACATAACACGTTATAAGTCGAATGACACCAAAATATGGAAATACAAGTTATAAGAATATTTTATGAACCATATCAATATTTATTTCATGCAAATCATTTGAATATATTTGCATTTTGTTCAAATCATTCGATTACAATCAAACCTTTAGACGTTTTGTTTTCTTCCTTAAGTTTTTATTTAAGACATAGGTTGGCGAATGAGCATATGAGTCACCTGATGGCAAGTGGTTTCCACCGCCCATAGACAATGGTGCTGTAAGAAATATTAACCATTCCTTACTTCGCCAATGCGCCATCAGCTTTGGGAACTAAGATGTTATGTCCCGTACTCACCCTTCAAACCGGAACACAACAATACTGAGAAATGTTGTTTTGCGATAGAATATCTGAGGAGTGGATAGTACCTACCCAGACGTTCTTGAAAAAAGCCATACCACTAAGTAAAGGATTTAATAAAAGTGTAGCAAGATTGATATGTTGGCAAAGATTCAAATTCTTTCGGAATCTCTGCATTTTCAACCATATATGCCAGACACTATACCAATGAGGCGATTAGTTAAAGTACACCCAATACCATCTACCAGAAAATGAAGGTTTTATGAACTCACCTGATCCTGTGTCGCGAAGTGCTTGTCACCGCTGTCGAATGACCAGTACGAGTGGTCGAAGGTGAAATCCTTAGACTTCTCTCGGGTTCCATCGTTTTGCTCTTTGCTATTCTGTAGACAATAAGAAATTCAAAATTACGTTCTTTTTCGTGCCAGTATTTCTCAGATTCAACGGAGGCTTCACATGTTTAGTGATGATTCAAACAAGAATCTACTTAGAAAACATGTTTTGTTTTTTTCCCATGTATGGAGTATTTAGTTTCGGGTGTTATATTTAAAAATATATTTTATCCAAGGACTTGTTTAAAAGTTGTCCATTACATTTATACTTTTATGCTTCGTGAGATTGGTCGTAACCACCTACTCATCATAGTAGCGCTGTGTTCCGGTTTCAATAATGAGTCAGCCAACGCCAAGGAACATAGATGTTTAGTTCCCAATGCTGGTGGCAGTGGCGATATTACAGGTAGTTAATATATATATCAGTGCCAATATGTAGCAGAATGGTGACCAATTCTGTCAAGTGGCTCATGTTCCAGTATCCATATGTACTTTAAAATTAATAAATACGTAACATTTAAAGCTTTCAAGAACGAACTAAAATATACATAAATCCGAATTGAGAACAGAACACATACAGTCTATTCCAACCATAAAAAAGAATCAATATTAAATAACAACATTTGACATTGAATCGATCTTCACCAAACTATGTACAGCGATCTCAGAGGCTTCGACAAATTATACTCCAAACATGACAGAAAAAAAACAAATTTGACAGCGAATTGACGAGATATAATTGGTCGAGAGCTCGATTAATCTATGATATTCACTATGGATTTGCATAAAAATGGCGTTTTGAACGTCAAAGAAACTGTCATCGGAATTTTGGAAGTAATATAAAGTGTAAATAAATAGCATAATAGTAATGTGTAATGAATAAAGATGTATTAATCATTAAGTTTAATAGTGCACAATATAGCTAAGTTATTCGCAAATCGAATGATATAAGTAAATATAAGATTTGTTTATATTTTTTCCTATTTCCATTGGAATAGATTATATCATAATGTCGGACGAAGCTGCTATCGAATCTTTCGATGTAGGTATAATCAAGTGTATAATAAGGATATGCTAATAGTCAAATGCATAATACAGCGAAACTATTAGCAAATCGCATAGAATATTTAATCTACGGTTGCTTCATCGATACTACTTCAAATCGAATAGGCAAAAGTCCAAAATATACGTACTTAACGGATTTATTTACAGCAACATTCCTACTAAGATTAAAAAAATACATATTATGGATATTTTTTTTTATTTAAATTATAAGAACAAAATTACTAAGCGACAATGACCTTACATTTGAAACTTGTTACTTATGCATTCATTTATATATTTTTTTTTACTTTCCGCGGGCAAAACGAAACCGGTCTTAGTACGGTAAATAATCTGTGTTTGTAATACTTACTATTATATTTATGTTATGTAATTAAATTCCACACTTTTTGTTATATATTTAAGTGGAAGATTATGATCAGTTTAATTATTATATAAATGTATATAATAATGTATTTACTGTTTTTCTTACACTGGATGGATTTGGAGAGGGCATAAAGGGCAACAACCCCGGAAGATAGAGATTTAAAAAAATACTAAAGTAACAGCCTGTAAATTTTGTTCCTCTTCCATTAAGGAGAGAGTTTGGAACATATTCCACCACCGCTATTCCAATGCGGGTTGGAGGAATGCACATGTGGTGGATTTCCGATGAAATTCGACACATGCAGGTTGCCTTAAGATGCTTTCTTTCACAGCCGAGCACGAGATTAATTATTGACACAAATTAAGCACATATATATATAGCGGTGCTTGCCTGGGTTTGAACCCGCAATCATCGCGTTCTAACCACTGGGCCATCTCAGCTCACTGATTTTTAAAACAAAACAAAATCAATACCGATATCCCGCACTTATTTACTTATCATTTATAGTAAACTAGTTGTGACCGTCGTCTTCGCTCGCGTTTTAGGGGTTGGTTGTCACGATCCACGGAAAAAGATCGTCCTTCCTTGGAGTTCAAGATTGCTTCATAGCAAATACCATCAAATTCGGTTTATTGGTTTAGTTGTCAAAGAACTACAGACAGACAGACAGACACTTACTTTCACATTTATAATATTAGTATATATTATGAATATGTTATCGTGAAATATAAGTAAATTAAATACTTGTATTTACCTTTATTTAAATTCTTAAACGTATTTCATTCGTTTCGCAATATAGTATTTACTTTTATTATTAATTATCCCTAACCATTTTTAAGGCATTAGCAGAGCCTTAAATATAAGTTATGGAAAACTTCTACATAATACACACGACTTCGAAGCTTACGAAGCATTTATTTAATAGCGGCGCTTTTAAATAACGTCTCGTCTACAAATTTACCATTCGTAAGCGTAACTAATCGTTTAACGAATACAGTAACCGGACAGGAGTTGGATCAATGCGGGCTCATGACATTATGTTTAATCTGATTTCATTTGTTGCTTGGAAACGATACGGATTAAATTATATAATAATACAAGTTTCCGCCTACTGATGCGTTTACGTGTGGAGGGGAAGAGGGTGTTAGATAGTCTAGCTTTTACTATAATAGGCTATTTGACAATGCGAAAAATAAATTGTGAATTATTGTAATCAGTGTATATTATGAGTTTAAAAATGGTTATTTACTAACGAAAGTTGAAATAATACTTAATTTATTCAAAAATCCATTAATAAAAATGTATTTTTTCAAACGTTTGTCACGTGACACAAAACGCTACTGATTGGCCGGGCTTATGATGAAGTCACTTTCTTGTAAACTTTGCTTTTCTACTATATGTACCACAGATTAAAATACAGGAAAGTGACGTTACCGACCCCGTTGCAGCGCCATTTTGTCCAAGTAGCGTTTTTGCGCGCTATTTAAATGGGGATTTTTTAATTTGATATTTTTCGGCAAATATGTACTAGAAATAAAAAACACAACTTTTACTGGGTCCCTTAACTTCTACTGAATAATATAAAGTGGATTTTAAAATCCACTCAAATAGCCTATACTGAAGTATAAAAAAATTCATGATGATTGCTTGTCTAATTCGGAGGAGAAAGCGTAGCAGAAAAACAAAAGAACAAACTCAATTTTCCGTTAATAATATCAGGTAGGATGTTAAACTCAAATAGAGAATGGGTTTAACTTTGGATGTGTTGGAAGTATGTTGGAAAGAGATGAACATAAATATGAACTGTAGTTTCTTATTTAAATGCTGACTGATTATTGAGTATGTGTGAGCATATTTCAATAATGATTGGTAGACAGGCAAATAGACATACAGGCTACCTCACTTTTGACAAGTGATTACGTGATCGGCGGTTATGAAAAGCATCTCTTTTATAGGCTTGCAGACAAATTGGCACCCACAGTGCGATTCTGTATCAATACACTTCGAATCTCACTTGAGAAATATTGATAACCAACTTACGACGATGAATACAGTCTATATCGTATATCATATTATTAAATTTCACACTAATGTTTTGCGGTGAGCTTCGAGTTTATTTTTACAGAATAACTCTATTGATGGTAAGTGGTTTCCACTACCCACGGACATTTTCGCTCTTGGACTACCATAAAAGTAAAGTAACAGCCTGTAAATTTCCCACTGCTGGCCTCCTCTCCCACTTAAGGAGAGGGTTTGGAATATATTCCACTACGCTGTTCCAATGCTTTCGATGAAATTAGACACAAGCAGGTTTCCTCACGATTTTTTTTTTTTCACCGCCGAGCACGAGATGAATTATAAACATAACCATACTACCATAGGAACTAATAAAATATCCTTTATGCTTGCAGTACACTGACTCACTCATCCTTTCAAACTAGAACACAAAATTACTTAGAATTGCGATTGAGCAGTAGAATATCTGATGAGTGGGTTGGTACACAGCCGGATTAAAAAGCAATACCATCGAGGAAATCGTCGTGTGAAAGTCTGTATGTGATTGGACAAATTCTATGAAACATAAATCATCACGCTTCGGCAACGTAAAGTGGACTGATCCCCTAATTATTATTTGTCTTTCCCAATTCGTTTTGATTGCCGTATTCGTTAAAATTAATTCAATTTATTTATTATCAAGGTTTTTTATTTTATTTCTATGTAAGTAAAAATAAATTAACTGTTTATAAGTTATTGTACTGATTAGATCGTCGATAGGGAAAATTATTCCCAAAACTTTTTGGGAAACTATTAAACAAGTTTTCCAGATTTTTATTTCATTCATTTCAAAATATTAGATGATTACGTATTATGGTAACATTGATGTCATTTCAGCAAGCACTAACTGAAGTTGCTGCCAACTACAGCTCTTTTTATGGAAAATTTGTCAAATAAATTTGAGCAGGCATGCGTACAAATGGCTTATTCCGATGGTAAATCATCTTAGGTCATAGACACTGGCATTGTAGGAATTATAAACAATTTCTAACCTTTTCGTTGACATAGAGATTACAGTGAAAGTAAACGGAGGGCCAGTTACGGAACATAGTGTTAAGTGCCTATATTTATATTGGTTTATTATACCTATTATATCTAAGAGGATTTCGATGAATATGATGAAGATTTCCCTTGTCTAAATATACACATTCAATCACTTCAGGCAGTCCTCGACTTACGTCGTTTCAAGTTAAGTCCAACGCTTTGACACTATTCCTCAAGCATGCGCCAATTGTTTTGATTTCCGGCACAGAAGAAATCCGGCGAGAAGAAAAAACGAAACAATCTAATATTTCTTGACTTACGTCGTTTTGTTTTACGCCTTATTATTACTATTTTTAAATTCACACATAACAAAACTATTCTAAAACATTTAAAAAATGGGTCAAGTTCAAAAGACGAAGTTAAAAAAACAAATGAATACGTCGCATCGCTATAGTTATCCAAGAGACGTGACGTTAAAACGTATCACGTGCACGTAAACAGACAGCCGGAACGCACTGCACGAGGCATCTGGGTAAACAATTCGGCATTCGCAAGTTTGCATAGCTTGAACTTGATTAATATCAGACAATACGAAAACGATACTGTAATATCGATTACATCATAACATATAGCATCAGACACGCTGACTTTACGACAACTTAATTCGGGAGAATCACTTTTTTAATTTAAAACGTGAATACGTATGAAAGTATAGTGATGACGGCAATTTCCTTCTCACCGATTTCCAACACAGAGGGTAATCTCAAAAGACTAATTCACTTCGAAGATGTGTACACATAGACAGAAACCCAGTGGACGGTAGATCCAATATAATAGCGAAGAGGGTAGTCTAAAAATTAACCGTCTCACTTTGGATTCGAACGAAGGATCTCGGGATCCGCCATCTTTAATTTAGCCACTAGCTAAAAGACAATATATAATATATGACTTAATATATTTATATATTGAGTGTGACGAGAACATCTGGACTAGTTAATCATCAATACCAAGTAAATATCAAGGATGCTAAGGAAATATCTACTTTAATAACACCATGATTAGAGTGCCAACCCACACATAAAGACTTGTTTACTAATAATTATAAGGCTTATATAGAAACTCGTTTTGAAAACAATTTAATAGTAAAATGTTTTACTATTATATTTTACTATTAAAATGTTTTAAAACTACTATTAAATCAATCAAAATCAAAATAAACTTTATTCAAGTAGGCTTTTACAAGAACTTTTGAATCGTCATTTAACAATTAAGTGAAGCAACAACCGGTTCGGAAAGTAGATTCTACCGAGAAAAACCGGCAAGAAACTCAAATTTCAATCAACTTTAAATGTTTGGTATTATACTTGAGATACTAATTATGGCCTTTAGCTTAGCCCACATGGGTGTGCAAGTCTCTGACATTGCATGTGCATTCCATGGTTATCAATGGAGTAGTTAGTACAGTGGATAAAACCAATTAACTTTCATGGTAGTATGTAGTCATAGTATTAACTTACTTTTGCAGTGAGCAGTCTTGTTTTCTTCCCATCCATTTGGACAATCAACTTGGCGTTCATGTCCTTCTCTCTGTAACAAAAATGTGAAATTATATCTCTGTGTATTAATAATAATTTACAATTACTTAGTATAACACATATGTAATAATGGAGGCTGATGATTATGATTTCAAACAGAGAAATATCACCAATTTTACATGTACTTAATAAGTGTTTAATTATCTCATACTCATTGTGAAGCAAAACAGGAAACCTGCATGAGTCTAATTTCAATCAAATTCTGCCACATGTAAATCCAAAAACCAGTATTGGAAAAGTATGGTGAAAGAGCTCAAATAACCTTCTCAGAGCATAGGAGGCTAAAGCCCAGCAATGGGTCATTAACATTACCTTATATATGATCAGCATTATTTAAAAAAAATAAAAAATAACATGAAGGTATTTTAATAATTACATTTTAAATTGTTTATAAATCATCTCAGTTGACTATAATAAGATTTTTTTTTCGTCTATTATTTTGTCCATTAAGCTTAATTATGACCAGTAATTATTGCTGCCTTTGAATGCTTATATATTACCTGTTCTTTATTTTTGCTATAACAGGTAATTTACATTTGATTATGGCATATATTATAATAGTCTGTGGCTATATTTTGTTTTTTACATAAGCAGTTGAATTCATCATTTGATGATAAGTGTTCTAAAGTACCCACAGTGGCTCTTTAACAAAAATTAACTGGTCCTTGAAAATTTTGGTGGTACCTCCTCAGAGGAGTTTGCACCCTACCAACAAATAAGTTAGTTGAATTATGCTGTCCTACACTATTACCATTGTGTAACAATATTATCATTAAAGAATTCTAATTATGAAAGTAAGTTGAATGATAATCAATATTGACAGAAAGGGAGACAATGGGTGTATGATAGAGATTTACTAAACAATAATAAAAAGTAAGAGTTGTATACCAGGTGTAAAATTTTGTATATTTGTGTGATAATACAGATTTATCTTTCCAAAGTAGGTTTAAATTTTTATAGAATAGTTATTATACTACATATTATTGAAATAATCTCAGTCTTTTGAGGGATGTACTCAATAATATTTTGGTTTAATGTGTTTACAGTAAGTATCAAATTAGAATTTCATTTACATTATTTTCAAACAGATTGTATATCTAAAATTAGTAATTAAAAGAAAAATACAACTTTATAATATTATAAAGTACTATATGTAATTATATTTTCATACTGAGTGATATGAATTTTTTTGTGATTAACTGAATCTGACTATTAAAAAATATTATAATATACATGTGTTTTTTTCAATAATAACAGGATTTTAAACATGTAAGCACCGTATGTGTTTGTTTGTAAACACTAACATTACATTCATGCAATACTTTCAAAATTTCCAGTAATAATGGATGACTGCATTTAGGTCGTTTTTTTTTCAACAATTTTTTCGTCTACTTTCATTTAAATGGAGTTCCGAGGTACAGTTTGTGTTCCAAATGCAGCCGAACCGTGAAAGTCATTGCCGTTTCATGACATCATTGTTTTTTTGTACTTTCAAAAACCTAGGTCGTTTTCTCAAACCCTTTTGTCTCAAAACGATGTACTTGAATATGTGTGCCAAATATACGTGCTAATCATGATAATAAAGCAGATTTGATTGGATATAACGTTAAAGATTTTATGTCTGATAGCAGCATATATGTCTCATTAGATTTTCGTTTACGTTTGGTAACGTTATGATGACTAATGCACCAGCTTACCTTTGATTGAATGGGCGCACCCTTACAGCCACTTTTACAGAGGCCATTGTCACACATTATATTATACAATAACTTTAATTCCTAATGATATTACATTTAACGCGAATGCGACACTACAAAGCAAATTGACATTTTATTTGATTCACTTGACAGTCGACGGGACGTAGGAGCAACAATTCATAACAATGGAAGTTAAAGTTGCCATAATAACTACATTAAAATTTTTGACATATATTAGTGTTTACATACCATTGCAACAATGAATGAATCCTGTATTAAATCTTTAAAAGTTCAGTGTAACCTATACAAAAAAAAAAGAGTTTTATTAAAACACACATTTGTAAAAATTGTGAATTATTGCGTCAAAATAAATATTGTATCGACTACCATTAGTATTGTTTGATACTTAATCTGTTACTTTCTATCAGCATTAAGTGAATGTGATTCAATATTTTTAATGTTTTTAGATTATACAAGTTGCATTTATCTGATCACTGACTTTTATAAGTATTTGAAAGTCTGTGCACTAACGAATTGTCAAGTGTCACTCAGAATTTGATAAGTGTTATTTTCTGTGGCGGTCGATACCTATAG
This sequence comes from Vanessa cardui, assembly GCF_905220365.1. Lineage (NCBI taxonomy): Eukaryota > Metazoa > Arthropoda > Insecta > Lepidoptera > Nymphalidae > Vanessa > Vanessa cardui. The sequence goes on along the minus strand of NC_061142.1, from coordinate 906,188 downwards.
TTCCGAAAAGAAAAAGGTTAGAATATTAATATAAATTTTATTTAAAAACGAATAATTCTTTAATAAACTATTTAAAATATATACATATTGGGCAATGTTTCTTTCTAAAAAGAATTATAGCGTTAGCTTTAAAATAACGAATCTAAAGTGGAGTCACGTCACATTACATAATAATGTTTGCTATTTCTTTTTTACAGACCTTCAAAAATGGCAGACGCTCCCGCTCGCCCTATGAAATATCCCTACACATTTAGCGCCAAGATTGCGCAGTTCCCTTTCAAGTTCTATGTTCAGAACCAATGGATCTGGCGTTACTGGATGATCGGAATCGCCGTCGCTTCTCCAGTGTTCTACAAGATCCACAAAATGGGTAATTTATACACATCCGTTTATATGCTTATATCTTATTTATTTTTTAAAGCTGGCCAACAATGAGACACTACCTGATTGTGTGGTTGGACTCTGGATACCAGTGCTCATAGCATACCATCCTATTATAAGATATAAATGTCATTCCTCACACCCATTCACAGAAGAAATAGAAGTTGAAATAATAAAAAATGTTGTACTTATAATGGGGTCTAACCACAGATTGTTTGATAATATATATTTTATGTAGTCAATAAAATGTAAAATGTTGTAGCCATTGGCTCCATATTTATCTCAAATTATTCTTTTTTTATAATGTCTAATCTCTGTCACTTTACATTACATTTGTTATATACATTGATTAATATTTATGTAATATTTTATAGCTAACTCTCCCGAGAACGTCAGCATGTGGGCAGAAAAGAGGAAGAAGGAAGCTGCAGCACACCATTAACATTCTAGACAACCTGTGTTCTTTTAACAAATATATTCATATAAGTATAAATAAAATCATGTACTAGTTATGCCTACTTTATTTTATGAAGTAATTAAAAAAATCCCAAAGAAAGTAAAAATAATTGTGACTTTGTCAAGGGAAATTCAAAAAAATAGATCATTCAAGTTGTATTATTAAAAATAAGCTTTTAGTTTTTTACAATGTATAAAAATTGATTAAAATAACACTGATAAATGCTTTAGATGAGTGTCACAAATTTGCTTTGAGTATAAAATTTAATTAATGCATTTTAACACATGTCAGTGTGTGTTATACAATGTGCTTAAAATCAATAGAATGTTCTGTCAAAATGAAGACACCAATTTAGTTCTTTACAATAATTTCACCTTATGGACTGTTTTCAATGACTAGCTAACAATGCTTGAGGTAACAATAGTGACTACCAAACTGCCAAAGGGATGCTTAACGGAGGTCTTAGTCTAAGTCTTTGCCAAGTAATGGGATTTATTGGGACATACTCAATATACTAAATAGCAGCGCAATGTCATTCAAGTTTAGAATATATATTATCTAATTATATATAAATCTTAAAGAAATTATCTAAAAATAATCAATGAATACATTGTTATGGCTCAGTGATTACAAGATGTGACTTAACAGATAATTCTGAGTTCAAACCTAGGACAAGCGCACAAGTAAATGCGTAATATGAATCATAAATACTATGATGCATCTCATTAGAAAGGGAAGCCGAGTATCCGCCATATGCATTGGAGCAACATCTCCAAAAAGGATTACTTATCCAGTAGTGGGAATTGACAGGCTGTTACTTTTTCATCTTAATTACAGGAAACTTCAAAATCTTTAATTGTGCATTCGTCCGAATCGACTAGTTTGTATCAGTAATTTAGCGACACGCTATCTAGATATTAAATGAGTAATCTTATTTCAATGCCTTGTTTTTTAAATAAGAAAAAGGATTATATAATAAAATTAATAAAAAGGCTCTGTTTCTGGTGCTTTATTCACTACAATATAAATTATTATAAAACTTATAAATTACATCAATAAATAATTGCAGAAAAAAAATGATAATTAATACCTGAAAAACAGTGTACATACTGAAAATCAACATACTAAGTTAAGAGTGTAATGTTCCTTTAGGAATGCTTTTTGATCGTTTAATAAATTCACTGGGTTGCCATTGGCCAGAATTAATACCAACAATTAATAAATATATACGACGAAAAAAAAAAAAAAACAATATCCACTCACGTTGCTGGTACGTTTGCTAAATATAGCTCGTTAATTAAAATTAAGTAAACAAAACATCCTCGCGCGTGGAAAAATTAAATAAAAACAACAATAGACAAAAAAAAATCACATTTCAAAGGAATTAATTTAAGTATAAACTAGGTCTTAAAAATCCTCGTACACACTCTCTGAACAGACGTCAAAATATTGGACAATCTTTCTCATGTATAAAATTAAAAAGATCTTTTATTTATATTACACGAAGTTAGTCGAATAAGTTCTGTTCAGAGATTGTGTATATGCTTACATGCTCATAGGTCTAATAATTAACGTTTGCTATAATTATATCGAGTACATAAGGTGAAGTTATTAGTGCAGCCAATAATAATAAGCAGTATATAACAGGTAGCTCTTTCTTTCATCAGTAATTTAACATATGACTGAAGGTGACAAAGCACGGTCTGACCAACTAAACGAGTTATAACTGTAAGGAGGATAGATAATTGGTACATTTTAGTTCTATTTCAAGAACACGCTTTAATCAAAACTTAGCTCATTAAGATTAACATCAGTTTTTTTCTATTATTAAGGTTCACAGTGAGTCTTGTTGACTCATTGAAAAGAAAGTAGTTCTATTTAGTTTAACTATATGTATATAATCTCCTATTGTATTAATAGTATACACACAATTTAATATTACATATTTCAACTTTTCAGGCACTGCTTTGTTATATGAATTACGAGTTAAGCACAAAGTAATATGCATAAAATACTATTCCAGAATTCAATTTAGAAATGGTTTTAAATCGAATATATATCACTGACAGGGCAATACTTGTGATAAGTCCAATTGTTATATTATTTTCTTATAACTGAAGAGGGAGTCTGCGCATGCGCAACCTGTGTTTCAGTATATGGTTCTTCTTTGATCTTTGAAGTTACTGTTGTATAGTCAACTACTGAAACAGTAAATAATTAATTGGATGTTTTAATTTAATTTATCCCCTAGCACAAATGATATTTATATTGAGTTTATAAATTTATAATACAAAACCGGAATCTCTTTTGTAAGTGGAACAATTTTGACGAATCTACAAACTTAAAATGTAGTACAAATATTCTTAGTTTAAATGTCTTGCAATTTACGCAGCTGTATGAAATGTTTACAGATCCCATCACTTAAAAAGTTTTGCCCATTCATAATTAATTACAGGCATTATGAACAAATAAAATTTCATTTGTATTTTTATGCTTTTTTATTTTTACATTAGACCTTGCAAGCAAGGGTGTAACTAATGCACACCGATTATTAGCTTGGATGGCGCCTTTTGTAAGTGAATAGATGTATACTCTAAATACTTCTAGCAAACTGTTATAATCAAATAATAACTATTTTCACTAAGTTAAAAATTAAAAGTCATAGCATTATAAGTAATAAATTTATATTACGCTTACAAAGCCTCTCAATAACGAATCGTGTGCATCGAAGCATAATTTGAACGAGCTAAATAGAAGTAACAATATTATACTATGTACCTAACAATTTAATATATATACATGGTATTATTCCAGAAATAATGGCTAGACGAAATTGGGCAAATATTAACTGAGAGAAATACCTATATATGATTTATTAACCGTGTAATTAACTATCGGAAAAAATTAGAACGTTTCTTTTGACCTACAAAAGACAAACAGAGCAGAGCTAGGATAGACTAAATGCAACTATTTCAATACCTTACATACTTATTTGAAATGGCCAAAAGATTTTGTTACTTTCTAAACAGTAAAAAGGCACAAAAGCCGTCTTATCGTCAATTTTATCTGATAAATGAATAAACAATTACGTACTTAAATTTTAGAAACTATCTTAATTTAAACCTAATTTTTCCTTTTGTTTTACATCTAAGATTTTGTTCAAATATACAGGACTCGCTTAATTATCCTCCGCAATTGACCAATTAAAAAAAAAAAAAAGATTAACCTATATTTTTACAAGTTTTTCAACGTGAGCGTTTTATACATCAATTCGATTCTATGGTTTAGTTACATAGATCACAATAATACTACAACTATATAGTCTATGGTACTGATTAAAGCACGACCTATTCAAAACTACCACACTTACCTCAGCGCGCAACTTTTATAATAAAGTGACCTGCACTATGGAAGGAAGATTATAACGAAGCTTCTTGAAGCCTTCAGACAGAGCAACGTTTATAGTTTTCTAGTCTCCACAATTATTTTCGCAAAACATATTTTAATATTCATACTAAACTACTTAAGTAATTGAATATAAACCACTACTATAATCACCGTAAAGTTATACAAAAATGGAAATATCAATCATAATTATCATTGATACATTACGTGTCCCCACTTGTACGCATAATTTTTGTTACACTTGACTGAACACACATGACATGTGAGAGCAAGAGTTGTTGTCTCGCTCTCACGCGCACTGATGAACTATTTTATTTCTGAGTATAATGTCCATATTACTAAAAAACATAATATTGTAATTACTTTATCATTGTGAACTTTGCACATTGAAGCAAGTTTATATTTAAAAGCAACTGAATATTTACAAAATCAATGTACTTGTTTTGTAATAATTTGTATGTAGCGCTTTACTTCAATAGAGTAAGTAGTCGGTGAGGTGAGGTGGGGTGACGGTATATCAGTTTAACTTTGGCCTTTTGGCCTTTGGAGCATCTTCATCTTCGAGCTCCTCGGTGTCAACGTTGGTATCAGGTAGCGAGGGAAGGTTTAGTTCTGCACAGCGTTTATTAATATATTTCTCCAATCGCATTCCAGCTCTGAAATTAAAAAATAAAAAGGATTTTTATCATTGTTGGATTATCTTGTTCTTAGGGGTCGATTTGATTCTGGGGACACATATTTGATTAGATACATATATAATTTACAAGCACTCTAGCTAATTGCCCATAACAGTTATACTTTACATTGTGCTACAATTCAATGATTTATCTTCACACAACAGTCAGCATAGAAATACTGCTTAAATAGTAATTTCACGAAGATTTAATACATAAGAGATCGCTCTTTTAGCGATAAGACCGCCTTTTGTACCTTGTTTTCTATTTTGTTGTGTTGCTTCTTGTATTTTTTTGTTTCGGTGTACAATAAAGTATATTTATCTTATCTTATCTTACATATAATTTAATGTTAAATTGTATATTTGTAACTATAAGACATTATGTTAGTTTTAAAAACATACAAAGTGATCACTCACTTGGCAACAGGATGCGTGTCCTTGTTGTACGTGTAGCAGTTTGTGAATATCAACGCGACGTCATTCAGCATCTGTTCGTTCGTCTCGTAGTCCTCCTCTTCCAATTTCGTCTTGATCGTGTTGAAGTCCATCGGTTGATCAATGACTTCAAAGTAATCAGGTACCTGTTAATATGAAATAAGAATTCTGAAAGTGTGTATTTTCAGTATTTAAAATATTTTAAACTAGCTATGCGCGCGAGTTTGCGGGAGTTTTAATTTAATAAAAAAGTTGTTGTAGCTTAAGTTACTCCTTATTACAACACCTATCTGCCAGTATAAGTCTCGTCAAAATAAGTTCAGCCGTTGCTAAGATAGCCGAAACAAGCAGAGAGACAAAAATTGAAAAAAAAAAACAGTTAATTTGGTGCATTCAGTATACAGCAGTTATTCTACTGTTACAAACAAACACCAAAATTTTTTTTCTATGTATAAAGATTTCGATTTTAATAAGCATTTATTTGTTAAGAGTAAATAATTAATGTTAATTTTTTTTTCCATACATACATCATTAATTTTATTTTATGTATCAAACAGGGAATGTCGCTAGATTAAACCTCCCTAATCCCAATTGTCATATAGATAGCACAAATAACCATCACAGTAAATAAAAAATAAATAAATATGAGACAACATCACATACATTACTCTGATCCCACCCAGACCCAATACAATATAGAAAACTAATGATAATCAACATCGACTTGGCCGGGAATCAAACCCGGGACCTTGGAGTGGCGTACCATTGCGAACCGGCGTACAAACCACTCGACCACGGAGGTCGACAGTACTCCAATTACAGGTATCAACAGTCACCACAGATATAGATGTAACTTACATCTATATTGTTTTTAGTTTTTGATTCAATTCTATAATAGAACTTTTATTTTGTAGGTATAAATAAACATACATAATTTATGTCAATTGTTGTTTTGTTTCATTTTCTAATTTTAATATTTTAGTAAAGTGCACCACCAGTTCGATAATCCACCAGCCGCCACTGGATGTAAGGCAAGTCAGTTCACTAGACGTTACCTCTTCAACAGTGACGGGGTCGTGGAAGGGCCAGCTGTCCTTGTGCTTCATGGCGTCGCGCAGAAGCGTCGCCAGCGCCTCCGGCTCGAGGCGTGCCCTCTCGAGCGCTTCCCGGCTGCGTTTTTTACTCGCTCGCTCTTCTGTAAACATATCAATCATATAATGAATTAGCGATAGATCTTTTGACAACTTTGTCATTCATTAGCGTTCGAATGTTCCGCGGTGGAAATTGTTTGTATTTAAGAACATGATCCCAATTTATCTATTTTATATTCTTAAATATATTATCAAATATTTTAAATGTAAAAATTTCATAAACAGTGGCAAAATAATATGTTTTTATTAAAAAATATAATTTCACTTTGCTTTGAATTCGCTAAGCAAATTTGAGTGTATAAATGTACCCACAGGTAGTGATTTGAGCCAAAGTATATTGAAAAAAAAAATATTTTTGAAAACATAACTTACCATGGATACCGTTTGTTAGAGATTTTGATTTTCTACTTGAAGTACCATTTATGTGTTCCTTTGGTCTGAAAAATAAGGTTAACATTATATACATACATGATTGTTATATCTATATAAATATTTTTTCATTGTTATATCTGGGTCTATATATTATTATTAATTTTATATTACTTAATTAATGTATTGGTCAGTAGGTGTTTAAGCAAAAAAAATAGTATTAATTTGGGAACAGGGCTTTGCGCAAGCTCACTTGCATACATAGATGGACGTGACATCTTATGATAGGTTGGCGTCACATTGGTGATGTGGGAAATGGTTCTTATTTCTTACATCACCAATTTTGCATTTAATAAAAGATCAGCATATTGACAATGTGCTGGTGGTAAAAAACAAGAGACGTAACATATGGACATACAGTTGTATGGAGTAGTTATAATGTTAACTCACTTGCGCCCTCTCTTGGAGGTGCCCTGCACTGACGTCTCCTCGCTCGCCCTCGACTTACGAGTCTTCAACTTCACCAGTGCAGTGTTGTACTCGCTGTCCTCAGAATCTGTACATATGAATATCATTGAAATGTACGAATAATCATCACCAAAATACGAAATATTCCTTGACAAGCAACAGAACGACAGTTATTTTAGGCACTTCATCATAACACCATGTTTTAGTATGTAATCAATGCCAAGCAACTGAAATAGAGCAAGCTTGAGCTTTGCAAGTTAAGATGTGAGATATGTTTCAATAAACCCTTAATTGTTAGAACATTATGATAATAACGCCATAGTAATGCCGATTATTACAAACACAGCTGCATTATAAACAGCTGACAAGTTATCGATGTAAATTTAACCCAAAAATTATCGCTGTCGACGATGAACAGAAGCAAACACCAACAAAGCGATGAGCTGACATGAGAGATTTTCGACTTGTTATGTGAATAAGAGAAGACAATTATGAAAAGCAATGACTAAAACCATATATCATAAATAGTAGTTATATATTTGTCATATATAATATGTATTTATTAGAGTATATAGATTAGAATAATAATATTCCAAGTTGTGAGTTTGTACAATTGTTATAGACACTAGCTTTGTTTCTTTTTTTAAACGATTAATTATTTTTAAGATATATTTTTTTCCTAGAAAGACGAACATCGAAAAAGCCTCCATTGCCAAATTTTATAAAAAATGTAAAAGATCGTTCTGGTGTCAAAGATAACTCATTTCGGTAATTAAATCATTGCGGTCTGGCTATTGAAATTTTTTACCAATACCAACATTTTACAAAAATAAAACGTCTTCTTAATTCTAGGTATTTTCTTTTCCGACCCGGTGTCAAAAAAGTAAAAATTAACATTTTTACTTTGAGTATCAACAAGTAACTTTAATGAATAAATAAATATAAATTTGCATCACAGGCCGGACTAGGTAGTTTGAACAGACTTTGAATATTTATTATTTTTTTTTTAAATTAATTATAGCCTCGACCTTTGAAGTGAGTGTAAGAAGTGAAATAATTTTGAAATATTACTGAAAATTGCAATCAGCTAACGGCTTCAAAGTTTTTATCACTTATGAATAGTAATTAGAAGGATATACAAAGGTCATGCTATTAGCAAATGAAAAGATGCAAGCCCAGCATTAGATGAGATGAAAAAAAAATGCGTTCTCATTCCGGAGCTGGTACAAGGTAGCGGAACATATTCCATGCGTATGTTTAATAAAAACTAAATACTATATATTATTATTTGAGTATGTAATTGTTTAAATTAAATTTATCTACTAAATGTATTGTTTAATGTTAATTGTATAATAAGACCTTTTTGTCCTTATATTTAAACATCCTATTTTACTAATCAATCTTGATCATTATTGCGTTAATTTAATTCAATGATTATTTGTATTTAATTCTCGGTGTCCATAGTATTCAATTAAATGGAATCTGTGTACAAGTTACAATGTACACATTAAATCCAAATAACAATGAATATCTCGATAGGAATTGATGAGTTCCGATTTCCGAGTACCAGCACCGGCTAGAACGTCAGCGAGTTAGGCTGAGAGCAACGAAGGTGAGCAGAGAGGGCGGGCACGAACCCGAGGAGTCCCTGCGCGCGCCGCGCTGCGCCGCGCCCGCGCCGCGACGCCGGCCCTCTTTGACAACGAGCCGCAGTTAGCACTCGCGTTATACACTTACGAGCTACTTCACTATAGTTTGTTCGCGTTAAGAATGCAGTGAGTTGTCATTGTTCACCGGCCTGACTCCGCCCCCTTTGACCAATCAAATCTTTTCAAATTACAAAGTCAAGTTCACATCTAATTAATTATTAACTGATATTTTTATTTTTATAATTTAAATTTTGTTTATTTATATATTTATATTTAATTTATTCAAGCTGTACACGTAATAATTAATGTAACCTATAGCTACTAGATGACGTTATGTCAAAATATGTAAATTTCTACATCGCGGTGGTAAGATTCGCAAACGATTGTATATACCTAGTGGTAAGAATTTTGTTGATCATACACCCGATTCGATTTTTACTTTAATGTGTATTTTTTAAATTCATTATACTTAGTCTTTAAAACAAATATATTTTGTTGGAATTTTAACACAAATATGCATACACCTTCATCCTGCTGTTAAAAAAGATTTGATTGGTCAGGGGGCGGAGTAAAGCCGGCAAACAATGACAACTCACTGCATTCTTAACGCGAACAAACTATAGTATGTTGTATTCAAAAATCGAATAGAATTTATTTGCATCCCTATTTATATTTTTTTCTGTGCTGTTGTTTATGGTTTTTACTTACTTTTAATCTATATTGAAATCTTTACTATGCGATCCGAAAAAGAACAGCAACGTCAGTGACTTCAACCAGACAACGGTACCCGAATGGTACAGTTTGCATAATAATGTTTTGTATAGGATTTTTTTTTAATTATGAGTATTTGGTACAATTTTTATTTTATATGTAAGTACAGCATATTTTATAGCGCATTCATTGCGAAAAAATTCAGGTGTTTTTTGTTATAAAGGAAAAACACATGCACTAAGAAAAAAGCGGCAGCATCTGCGTCGATAATGACTACTTTAAAGACGGTGCAGCGATATGCGGAATTAAAGAGCAATATGCAAATTGAAACATTTGGTATATCATAGTTTTTTTCTAAATTATTACTTTCATTATAAAATACAACTATGGCAGAAATTTCTTCCTGTTCTTATTAGGATCGCATAGCTAAGTTAGCTACTGAGGGACATTCTAACGCGGGTTCGAATTCCTTCTTTATTTCATTCGCACAGCTGCGCAGTATAAATTAAATTTTATAATGCATTCAAGCTAAAAGCAACATAGACTAAAACGCAGCATAAACATATCGGTATATTTTTGACGGGACGTAATAATCTCCTAGAGATCCAAATTTTAATTCTCAGATGCTAACATCCAGGTGTTCCGTAGTGCAAATAGGGCGGTATAGTAAGACACAAATTAGATGTAGCATCGGAAAATGCAATGGAATGAAAATAAAACCTATAACTGCCGATTTACACAACCAATAGAAATAGCTCCCTATCGCGCCGTTCGACGCTATTCGTCGCTATAGATTCACGCGTCAGAGAAAACAAGTGCACGTAAATCGACGCGTCAAATTAACGAATATATTAAGTCAAATGATGTTACAAGTTATTACGTTTGTGTAAAGATCATATTCGCATGAGAAATAAATATTGATGATTTGGGATAGCGTACTCAAGTCGGATGTGATCGGTTTTACGAATTTTGCCGATGCGACATCTAAGTTGTGTCGTACTATACTTAATTCGAATGTGATCGCTTTTACGAATTTTGCCGATGCGACATCTAAGTTGTGTCGTACTGTACCTCGCTCGGGCGCCTGGCAGGCGTCGCACAGGAAGCGGCGCGACAGGCGCTGGCGCGGCGCGGCGCACTCGGCGTGGAAGCGCGCGGCGCATGCGCGGCACTCGGCCGCCAGCCGCCCGCCGCTGCCGCACGCCGCGCACACCGCCACCGCGTCCGCCGCGCTACGGCACACACACAGTCACAACCACATTCGAGACTACAGGCACTTAAATAAATATGAGACAACATCACATACATTACTCTGATCCCAATGTAAGTAGCTGAAGCACTTGTGTTATGGAAATCAGAAGTAACGACGGTACCACAAACACCCAGACCCAAGACAACATAGAAAACTAATGATAATCTACAATGACTCGGCCGGGAATCGAACCCGGGACCTCAGAGTGGCGTACCCATGAAAACCGGTGTACACACCACTCGACCACGGAGGTCGTCACTTACTACGTACGAGGTTCTTTTTATGGTATAGGTTGGCAGACGAGCATTTCGGCAATTAAATCATTGCGGTCTGGCTATTGAAATTTTATACATATAAAAAATTTTTACAAAAATAAAATCTGAGTCTTCTTACTTCTAGGTATTTTCTTTTCCGACCCGGTGTTAGTTATTACTTTGAGTATCAACAAGTAACTTCAATGAATAAATAAATATACATTTGCAACACAGGCCGGATTAAGTAGTTTGAACAGACTTTGAATATTTATTAACTTAATTATAGCCCTCGACATTTGAATGAGTGTAAGAAGTGAAATAATTTGTCACAACGACATTCGAGAGTACAGGCACTTACTACGTACGAAATTTTTTTTATGGTATAGGTTGGCGGACGAGCATATGGGCCTCCTGATGGTAAGTGGTCACCATCACCCATAGACAATGACGCTGGAAGAAATATTAACTATTCCTTACATTGTCAATGTGCCACCAACCTTGGGAACTAAGATGTTATGTCCCTTGTGCCTGTAGTTACACTGGCTCACTCACCCTTCAGACCGGAACACAACAATACTGAGTACTGTTATTTGGCGGTAGAAAAACTGATGAGTGGGTAGTACCTACCCAGACGGGCTTGCACAAAGCCCTACCACCAAAATTGTTTGACCTGACTTTCGTCTGCTTATCGTACACGTAAAATACTTAAATATTTGAATTATTCCTCGATGTTACCTGTCATCTAGTATGTCGTCGGCGTCCTCGTCCGTGTAGAGTTTTCTACGTTTCCTCGGCGTTTTCTCCTTTGGTTTACATTGATCACAGAACCAGTCGCCCTCCGGTACTTTCTGGAAACCATAAAGAGACAATCATAGTAGAGACTAGAACGGACCGAGAGACCGATTGTTAAACATAATGCAAGAAAATCAATTGCAAAATATGGTATGAAGCAGGAGAAACATGGGAAAGGAAAGAGTGGGTTTAGTGAATATATATCTAATCTAGTTTATTTATATTTGTCGTAAATTACCTTCTTTTTTAAGCCCAACTGATTGCATAGAAACAAAAAAACATTTCAATATATAGTGCGAAGTATGAAATATATATTGTTGGAATAAACAAGCAACATCAGCGTCAAGTCATACAACTTCCCTTTTAAAAAAAAAAAGGCGGGAGATTTGTAGTTGACACATTTGAATTGCAATTATAATTATTACGGTGTAATGTGATTATTGATGGTTATTTGTGTTGTAGACTAAATGTTTTTCTTTTGTGGTAGATTGATTGTTATTATAAATTAAAGATAATTGTTTTAGAGATTAACCTATTTCCTACTTCTGGTTCTAAAAATATATATATGATATCAAATTGTAGTCGAGATATATGGAATATGGAGCAGAGATGGCCCAGTGGTTAGAACGCGTGCATCTTAACCGATGATTGCGGGTTCAAACCCAGGCAAGCACCGCGGATTCATGTGCTTAATTTGTCTTTATAATTCATCTCGTGCTCAGCGGTGAAGGAAAACATCGTGAGGAAACCTGCATGTGACAAATTTCATAGAAATTCTGCCACATGTGTATTCCACCAACCCGCATTGGAACAGCGTGGTGGAATATGTTCCAAACCTTCTCCTTGAAGGGAGAGGAGGCCTTTAGCCCAGCAGTGGGAATTTACAGGCTGTTACTTTTTATATGGACATCAAAGAGACTAGACGTAACACCAACGAACCGAGAGCTTGGGCTTGAGGCAGTAGAGGTGGTGGCCCTTGTTGCAGCCGTCGCAGAGCAGCATGTTGTCGGGGTCGGCGCGGCGGCGGCACACGCGGCAGCTGGCGTGCAGCACGCTGGCCGCCCAGCTCACGCTGCTGTCCAGCGCCAGCAGGTGCAGCGCCAGCGACGCGAAGCTGCGGCTCTCCATCAGCGACACCTCCCAGCGCTCCAGCGCCTCCAGCTCCAACGGCTTGTTCCTCGCTTCGCGGTCCTTGCGCTCCTTCTCATCGAGACCTGGTGGTTGGAAGACAATTAGCATCTTTAGTCTTGATTCAATGGGTTCATAACATACAATGTGATGTATAAAAATAATATAACAATCCTGAAGAATATTGGATAGGTGAGAAACAATCCGTCATAATAAGAGGGAGTTTGCGTAGTACGGATGTCTTTACGTGCTAACAGGAGGTATTGAATATAAAATCCAATGATTTTTGTAGGTTAGACTTTGGACCTCTGCAGTCTTTACATTAACAAGCCAATAAGGCCGTAAACAATATATTGTAATTGCATGTCTATTGGCAATAATAATAGTGTAATATATTTACCGAGCGGTCGCTTGAGATACTTCTGGTGTATCGACTGTGCGACTTGCAGCAAGGCACACGCGAGCCCTCGGACGACGTCGGGCTTCGCGCCGCTGTCCTCTTCGGGTTCCGTCTTCACACCGTTAACTTTCGGTGTTTCCAACCAGTGACCAGGATCCCGGTATTTATTCTCTGGTATTGTTTCCAACTCTGATTGGTCTATATCTGTGAAGAAAATAGATATTTATTTATATATATTATAAAAAAACACAACGGGTATTTAAATATTTTAACTAAAATAGCTTATTTTGGTTAAATTATTGACAGGTTACCTACCAGTGGGTAGTTTGAGATGGCCATCAGGCTGGTGGTAATCATCGCGGAACTGTTTCCCCGGCCCCCAGCTGAGGTAGTCGGCCTGCTTGTCGTACCCGCGCAGCATTATGGTGCCGCGCCACGCCTCGCGGTCCTATTCACATACAACTCGTTAAAAAACCTAGTTTCGAGAACTAATGCCTGAGCAACGCACTCATGATTTGACAGAGACTAAAAAAATTGAAGAAAATAAATGTTCGATAAATGTACATTCTTAAATATATAATATTGTGATAATGTATATAGTATAGTTAATAGAATGTATGAAATAAAACATATTTATCATATAAATGTTCAACAAAATCATATGCACAACAATTACCTTAACTTTCAATGCACCGAGGCATCCGTGGAAGATCTTCTCTTCCAGTTCAAGGATGTGATCTCGCAAGGACAGTTCTAGAGCTTCGGACAGAGAACAGTCGGGCGGCACGTATAGAGACGGCTGTATTTTCCGCGGTCTCGTCGACGGTGCGTGCTGAGTAGAGACAAATCATTTGTTATCTGTTACTTGTTATAAATAATAATACAACTAGCATTTTTACTTTAATTCATAATTTATTACTTATTTTAAAATGAAACAAAAGTGGCATGTGGTGAAGTGAAGGTGAGTGGATATAGATAAATTATCATATATCACATCTAGTTTTTGACAGAAAGACATCCGTCATTTAAGAAATATTCCCAAACTTTGGAACTACTATTTTAAGTGTGTATCTTTGTATACTCTTATGTGTACTCTTTAACTGGTCAAACTAAAACAGAACAATACTAAATATTATTGTTTGTCCATGAATATTACATCGAGCAATCTTCAGTTAAAATGGCTTTGTTCTGTATTATCACGCATTTCATACTAGTGTTGTTTTTATAACAAGATTTGTTACATTATTATCATAGTAGATACATTTACAAAAATCAAATTTCAATATCACTTACCGGAGTCACTGTGGGAGTGAGTAAATGCAGAGGACACTTCTTGACATAATCTATAATATTCGCCTTATCGAGCTCTAAAGTCTGTCGTAGGTCGCTCTCTCGCAGGCCGCGTTTGTTTAGAGACTCTATAAGTGCCTCTATTTGTTCTTCTGTGTTGTACACCCACCACTGTGGTCTGAAATCACCCTGGAAGAAAATAATTACCCATATTAGCTTACTTGTAGGTAGAACAATAAGAAATTTATGGATCTTTTGATGTATATTTATTTTATTTTGTCATTAAATTTACTGTAGATTATCAATTAAATATAGGATTAATATTTAACTTTTAATGCACCAAGGCATCCATGGATTCTCATTCAGGTCAAGGATGTTTAAGTTACTATAAATAAGACATATTTTACTTAGAATTCCCACTAATGTATATTATAAATCCTTGAAATAAAACTAGTTATAACGGATTTGAATCGAACGAATTGAACTTTACAGGGTGGACCCTACCCGTGACCACGAATGCTGTAAAGTGCTCGAAACGTCGGGATGTCAAAAATAATTAATATACGCGATTCAAATCCGTTATAACTAGTTTTATTTCAATGTGTAATAATCGCGAAAATTTAAGACAACACTATAAATCCTGTATGTTTATAAAACCCTATACTTATAAAATTATAAGTAGGTTATTATTTATTGAATAGGTTGTCGTTAGTTAGTACCAAACTGACCTTTCCGTGCACGAAGCATGTGTCGATTTGTGCAGAACACACGAGTAAGTCGCGACATTGCTGCACGACCGCGTCCGAACCGTTCAGCTTTTGACTGAGTCCATTCAAGTTGGCAAGTGGCTTCTTTGGAGAGCTACCTCGAGAATTCGCCCCCGATTCGTTCTCTTTGTCGCTTCCCGCTGAAAACATATACACAAAGAAAAATTAAATATAATGTTGATAATATGTTATTACTTGTATGTGTTTACTTGGTGATAGGGCTTTGTGCAAGCCCGTCTGGGTAGGTACCACCCACTCACTAGTTATTCTACCGCCAAATAACAGTACTCAGTATTGTTGTGTTCCGGTTTGAAGGGTGAGTGAGTCATTGTAACTACAGGCACAAGGGTCATGACATCTTAGTTCCCAAGGTTGGTGGCACATTGACGATGTAAGGAATGGTTAATATTTCTTACAGCGTCATTGTCTATGGGTGATGGTGACCACTTACCATCAGGTGGCCTATATGCTCGTCCGCCAACCTATACCATAAAAAAAAATATTTGTTAATCCTATTACATATAAATATTCACGAACGAGATAAAATTTAATAAAACGTAATTTTTACACTCTCACCCTGCTCCTTCTGACGCTCTCGATCTCGTTCGGAGTGGAAAAGCTCCGTGACGTAGGCCATGACGTCATCGCGCGGCGCGGGCGGCGGGGGGAGCGGCTTGTTGCGGCACGGCCCGCGAGGCTCCGCGCCCGCCTCTACGAACAGCCCGGCGACGCGTCGCGTCAGCCAGTATCGACGAAAGGCGCGGTCTGTGCCTGGAATTAGATTTTTTTATTTTTTACAACTACATTACATTCATTTTACATAATTTCAATGTTTTTAAAAATGTTAAGCATTCACATACAAAGCAGTCAGTAGGGTGCTAGGTTAGTTAATATAACATGTTAAACCCATTTAAATTATAATTATTTAATTCAACTTACCAACATAAGTTGTATGGTCGAAAAGCTGAGCTTGCATCTCCTTCAACTTCTTCTCATATTCCGCTCTCTTAATGTCGCTATCCTTCTTTAGCTTCTCTATCGCTTCTTTCAACTCCTCGTCTGCTGCCTTTGCCTTGTCACCGGTTAATTTGAGCTCCTCTTTCTTTTGTGCACTCTCCTTCTTGAGCTCAATGCGGGCGGCCGATAGTTGTGGTTCACGTTTGCGTTCATTTATCTAAACAAAAATAATATTAGTCATTTTAATACATTAACAGATAGAACATTATAATGTCGTATAATGACATACAAGCCAATATACCTGTAAAGTCCTCAGGGCATGTTTCAAGTTCTTGTATTCCTCCAGCTTCTCCTCGATCTGATCACGAACTGTCGCATAGCTCATAATTTGGTTCATAAGGCACTGTAAAATCTGGAACTTATCATCTGAAAATGGAACAATTTTAAAACTCAGTTGGATTCTTACTGGTCAATACGAGAAGGAATAAAGACTATTCTTATGAGATGAAGACAAGCAAGCCATCGAAGTGCGAGCGTCGGCCGTGCTCACCC
This sequence comes from Vanessa cardui, assembly GCF_905220365.1. Taxonomy (NCBI): domain Eukaryota; kingdom Metazoa; phylum Arthropoda; class Insecta; order Lepidoptera; family Nymphalidae; genus Vanessa; species Vanessa cardui. The sequence goes on along the minus strand of NC_061142.1, from coordinate 889,094 downwards.
AGCGGCAGGTCGGCGAGGTGGCGCGCGCGCAGGCGGCGCAGGGCGGCGGGGCGCGACGTGCGCAGGCGCAGCGCGGGGTCGTCGGCGCTGTTGTAGCCGCCGCGCTGGTGCAGCCGCCACGCCGCGCAGCGCGAGCCCGCCGCGCCGCCCGACGACAGCAGGTGCAGCCTGCGCCCAGCCACGACCAGCGTCAGACGAGACATGCCCCACCAGAGCGGAGGGAGCATGGCAAGCGACGACCAGTTGGTATTGCTTATTTGTAATATATACTTCATAATTATATAGATAATTGCTGTCTTCCAAGCAGAATATTTAAATAATTTTATTTCACTAACATGACTTATTACTTTTTTAAGTGTTGAAAAAGAGTAACTACTGAGTTTCTTGTCGGTTCTTCTCGATAGAATCTACTTTCAGAACCAGTGGTAGCTTCACTTAATTGTAAAATGACAATTCTAAACTGCTTGTAAAAGCCCTCTTGAATCTGGGGGCACGGCAGTGCCTCAGCCAAGTCTTGAGCAAAACGGGCGCGGCCGTACCATCTTTTCACGAAGCGATTCGCGGCTGTTTCGTCCGCCCCCCCCCCCTTCCCTTCGAAGTGAACAAAGCTAGGAGTTTGGGTTGTCGGTGACTAATAGTAGGCATTAGAACAAGCTTAAGTTCGAAATTACATGCCAATTGAATTAACAGTTTAGAATTTACGATCGATCAAAGTTACATCATTTTGTCAGTCACTGACTCTGTCTGAGTCTGAGAGACTTAGAAAACAAATTTATATTTGCGGTTTGGCAAGAACATTGTGTACAGATTTTGACTGCATTGTTAACTTTGTTTATGTTTAAGTATTCGATTGGTTGAATACATACATAGAATAAAATATAACAATATAAATGTAATACATAGACTATAATTAATACAAATTATTACATAAAGTTCATAATTCTTTAAATTTTAAAGCTCCATTGTATAGCGATAAATATTGTATGAGCTTATATACTTGAATAAAGTTTATTTTGATTTTGATTATTTTCGATTTCTAGTCATGTCCCTAAAATTGATGATACTGACCGCAGCACCTCGCTGACGGTGGTGGGGTCGAGCGGCAGCTTGCTGAGCGCGGTGCCGAGGTAGGTCTGCGTCCACTTGCCCGCCTTCGTGGCCAGCTCGATCGCGCGCAGCGTGTCCACGCCGCTGTCGGCCTGCACGACCTCTGCAATGGACCATAACAAACTACATTGACATTTATTATTATTAATTAATTATTAATATCATTAATAATAAAATCTAGTGTTGTATTGTAATTAATTATTAATCATCTTGTGTTGTTGGTTAAAACAATTCACCAAAAGCCTGTAAATGTTCCACTGCAGGGCTAAGACCTCCCTCCCCTCTCCCCTTGAGGAAAAGGTTTGGAGTATGTTCCACCATAATGCTCCAATCTGGGCATACATTTTGACCAGTCCAGGATACAATCGATTATTGGAACTAAATAGACACTTATTAAGACATTTGGATGTTTAACTGAGATTTTCTTTAGCAATTTCTTTTAATGAAACTATTCTATCTTTGTATGCAAACAAATGTTTTAATGTTGTTATATCAAAGCATATCTTACCAACAGACTCCTGAATGCGATTGCTTTCATTATACTCCTCAGCTTCATCCTCTTGTAAGGAGAATATTGTTGTGAGCAGCATTTGTACTAGTTCGCTAAATATCCAAGCGTGTTCTTTATGTGTCAACGATTTTCTAAAAGTCTCAAAGTCAAGTTCATTGTGAAAAACATCTTTGACTTTTAACAGCTCAGAGAAATTATGTACAAATTCTAGCACAGAGAGGAAATCTCCAAAGTGCTTGTGTGGAATCCCTTCTACTTCGACTGGAGTGCCTTTTGGTATAATCTGTGGAAAAAAAGCCATATCCATTACATATATATTCATTTGTTTTTTGTTCCAAATAAAGAATACTCTTGATTATTTACTTATAGTTTATATAAATGTATTTAGGGTTCTAATAAATATTAAGGTCTGTTTGGTATTGTACATACAACAATATTATAAGATCTTATAGAAATACTAAACTCTATCTAAATGGATATGTTTTGTTAGACCTTCATCAGTATAGCCACTAATGGTTCTGCTCTCCAAAATCCATCAGAAGTAACACATAAGTCCCAAGTTTATTGGATTTTTAAATAATAATATATGAGACAACATCACATACATTACTCTGATCCCAATGTAAGTAGCCGAAGCACTTGTGTTATGGAAATCAGAAGGAACGACGGTACCACATGGATTATTTGCAAGGTAAGTAGCTCCTAATAAATTATTATGACACAAAAAATTTTTTTTCAAAGATTACTTTCAAGCTATACCTTGTGATCTTCCAACTCCTGGTCTTCTTTAACCTTGTGCCACTCCTTCATATACGCCGTAAGTCTCGCATTTTTCTCCTTCTTCTTTGCCTTCTCTTCCTCTCTACGCTGACGCATTTGATCTTCTGCTCTTCTCATCTTATCTGCCAATTCTTGCGCCGATTTTCTTGCTTCTGGGTCCATCGGTGTTTTAGGCTTTACTGTAGTTAAAAAATATATATTTAGTCACAGTTACATATATATTACATAACATAGGCAGTATTTCTTACAAATACTTTAATTAAAAATATAATAGATAATAATATGGATTTTAATGAAACCACAAGGGTATCTTATTAAAACTAGGAGAACAGTAATAAGGATTAGCATAAATATATCCAAAGTTAGAATAAACTGAACTAACAGTTCTATCTCAAGCCTCAATTATCATATTTCGTTTTCTCACTGAAAGTAGCTGTACAATTTTTTGATGTATACCAGAAAAGAGCTATCAAAAACTTACTAAAACAATATATTTAAAATATATACCAGTATGAAAAAAGAGTAGAGCATGTAATATTATTAAATAAATAGGACTTTGCTGTGACGCCCATTTTAAATTTAGACAATTAACTTGACAAGAGTTATATTAGTTATATTCCTGTACTTATATATTACTTAGACAATAGACAAGTAAGTGTAATACAATATTGATTAAAGTAATCTGTATTTGTATACCTTCTGTCTTATCTGTTTTTTTGATAAATTTGTCCATAGACTCTTGTCTACCTTTCTTATCTGGACTAGGTCTCTTCAACGACTTATTTAGTTTAGACGCTGAACCAGGCTTCATTGGCATCTTTGAGGATGACGGTGGAGACATGCTTGTCTTTATGAGTTTCTTTGATGACGGGAAGTCTGGTGGATTTCCTGTGAAGATCTGGTCGAAGTTTACTTTGGCTATGTTGTATTTCTCTATTGCTGATGTCTAAAAACAAAATAATTACTTTTAAAACATTTTTTTAAATTCTTTCTCTTTATGAATAACTTTGCTTGTAATAGGCTATTTGACAATGCGAAAAATAAATTGTGAATTATTGTAATCAGTGTATGAGTATGTATTGAGTTTAAAAATGGTTATTTACTGACGAAAGCTGAAAATAATACTTAATTTATTCAAAAATCCATAAATAAAAATGCATTTTTTCAAACATTTTATCACGTGACACAAAACGCTCCTAATTGGCCGGGCTTATGATGAAGTCACTTTCTTGTAAACCTTGCTATTCTACTATATGTACCACAGATTAAAATACAGGAAAGTGACGTCACCGATCCCATTGCAGCGTCATATTGTCCAAGTAACGTTTTTGCGCGCTATTTAAATATGGAATTTTTAATATGATATTTTTCGGCAAATATGTACTAGAAATAAAAAACACAACTTTTACTGGGTTCCTTAACTTCTACTAAATAATACAAAATGGATTTTAAAAACCAGTCAAATAGCCAATTATATTAAATTCTTTCAAAGCAACAGATATATTAAGAATCATGAAGCATAAAATAAATAATTAACATACCTTAATACCAATTATATTTCCCGGTGCAACAAATTGTTTTAGAAACAGTCGATTTTTATCCCTTGTATAGACGCCTTTACGACGACGAACTCTGTCGTAAGGTGCTGTGCCAATCTGTCCTGCAGCGGCTGGGTCGTCATCAAACTGTTCCACTTCATAGCAATATGCTGAAGCCGGGAGCATGCTTTTGCTATAAAACACAATCAAAAATTAATATACGTTTAACAATAAAATATGCTTTTGTATATAAATATGCTTTTATCTATAAAATGAGATATAATAGAGATTAGGAAGTATACATTTATATTCAACTCTTAGTTCAACAATGCCTTCATGGCTTTTATATAATTTTGTTGATATACATATATGTACCTATTTCAATGGCTACATTTTATTATAAATTATATAAAATTATTTGTTTAAAACAGAAGTAGCAACAATTTATAATTTAACATCTGCAAAATTTAAAAAACCAAGCTGTTCTCTACAACATATTTGATAATTCTTTACAATAAAATTAATACAATTACTCTTCTCAAGTATGGAATATTCTATAATAATTGTTTCTTTTTTATTTAACTTAATGTTGATTGTTTTTTTTTTCAAATTCAGTTTAAAAGCTTAGATAAAATTGATGCAATTAAAAAAATTACCATATTTGCATATAGATTTTCCTCATCAATTAAAACTGTGTAAACAAATTCATTCAGTTATTACTAATCTTCAACAATACCAAGTTATTAGAACTTCTAATATACAGAGATAGATTTAGCCAGTGTTACTATATGTACAAGATAACATCTAAGTTCTCAAGTTTAGTGGCACATTGATAATACAAAAAATGCTTAATATTTCTAACAGTATCAATGCCTAGTGTGCATTATAGTATGTGCAGTGATGCACTAAAAAGCAGGTGGTCCAATACAAATTCCACCTATGTTTTTAATAAACATAAAAAAAATAATTATAATTTATTCAAATATAATTTCATTCTCACATATTAATGTTTGATTGCTTTTTGTTATAATATAAATTAAATGTGCTATTTGCATGAAAGGGTTTTTGCCAAAATTGTCTCCTCTTTTATTCATCAGTTCATGTTGTATTTATTTATTTTCTGCATGGTGTGTAAAAAGTATGAGTAAAGTAGAGAAAGGTGGAATGTCTCTGCATAACCTGGCAAGCAGCCCCACATAGATATCACATAAGTATAAGTGAGAAGTATAAGTGAGAAGTCTTATTAGAACAACAACATTGAACTTGACAAACATTTCCATCATATCACAGAACCTGTTTATGAATAAATATTCCCAATTAAACATAGAACCAAGTGGTTATATGAAGTGGAATAAATTTAAATAATTTGAGTACAAAAATAGATTAACTGTGGAGTTAATCTATTTTTACTCAAATTAAGTGTTATAAGTAAATTAAGTTACAAGTTGTTATAAGATCTATTTGATTGTGAAGTTTAAGTTATTTTGTAACTCAATATTTATTAAATGACAAAAAGTATTTTAATTTTTATTATTTAGAATCAAATTGTCATGTTTCTTTTAAAAATAATTACAATTACTCTTAATATATTTGGTGTGTCAGTTTTAACTGTGATTAAACATTTTCCTTATAAACTTTAATCAATTATAAGAAGCCACTCAAATATCAATTAATATGCTTAAATAAATAAATATATATCATACATATTTATTTTTTAATATTACTCATAAAAAATGCAACAAAATGCTGTCTGGATGACTTACCTATCTGGATGCTGTTTCTGTGCTGTGACGGAGAGTACATGTGCCTCTCTCCAAATATCACCTTCAAGACAGGCTTCTACTGTCTCACCAACAAAGAACCTTTTCCTCACATAATTGAAGAGATCCTCTGACATCTCAGCAAATGAACTCCTCTTGGTCTTTGTTGCCAGGTACAGGATAGGTATCCGGAGCTCCATGGGGAAATCCTTCAATGATCTCCGGGCAGCCTTCTCGCTCTCCAAGGCTTCTGCGTACGTCAGGTTATTCTTCCCCGTCATCTCACATGTCCACACCATTGAATTGACCAGTATGATCCTTTCACAATATTCCCTGCGAAAATAATCGCAAAAAGTTGAATAAACATCACGAAAAAATGACGCGCACCGATAAAATTGTGAAACGTTGTGTCACGCTCGCGTTAATGCACAGCCTGCCGCGCGGAATCAATGTCAACCGTCCTCTTAGCACACATTTGATTAAGATATTCGCAAAATGCGCGAAAACTATGTTTCTTATTTTACTCACTCATAATCCTTGAATATCTCGTCGGTGATCTCGCAGTGGAACACCTCATCGTCGTCCCGCAAATACTCCGACACATTTGATTTCTCAAAGGCTTTTCTTTTCAACAGAGGCATGTTAAGAGTTCGCGGGTCAGAACGGTGGGAAAACGTATAACAATAAGTTCTACAATAACACTGTTATAGATATCACTTAACTTCTTCCGGCACATCGATAGCCGTAATCTTTCTTGCAAAACATTAGTAGTATATTAACAATTATCAAGATTAGTAAAGTGAAAATTGTTGCGTGGTTTCGGTTGACAAGCCAAAAAACGGCGCGCTAGGCGCTTCTTTTTACGCCAGAAACATATGAACTGTGTGGCTCACATTAAAAAACTACTATTTGGTAGTCTTTCAACAGATTTTATAGATATACTTTGCTAACTTTTTGAAAGCACAAGATAGCTTATATTCTTCAAATATATAACTAATAGCCCGATTAATTAAATATATTTTAAAAATTAGTTATGCATTCTATATTTTTATTAAATAACACTTTTAAATTTAATCTGAAATAAAAATGTTACTTATTTTCTCTGTTTACTTTTGTTTAGTTACTAGTAGGTAATTCGACTGCTAATTAAATATTTGCAAGCTTCAAAGTAACGAAACTTGTAAATATGTTGTATTTTCTTTGATAATTTAATAAGGTAAATCCAAAATTCAATCTAAACTTTTATTTTTACCTGTTAACCTCGGACTTCCAAAATTAAGCGAGAAACAATGTGTTTCCTTTGAAATAATTGCATTTTAGTTTCATTATATGCGTTTATATTGTCTTTAAACAGTATTGTTACAATTGAAATGTTATCAACAAGATAATTAGAACTTTGAGTAAATTAAAAAACGTATGACAGATGTCAAAAACAGTTGTTACTTATTTGACAGTCGGTACTGTTAATGTATTATTTCGTGAATTATTTTAAAATGTGCGACTATAAGTAATTTGTTAAGTTTTATACAGAAAGAAGTATGGTAGTAACTGTATTATAATTCTGGAAGTATAAAGACAACAATTAAAAATGCCTAAGGAGCAATATCGAGAAACATACGTCGGCAGAAAGATGTGAGTGAGGTTATGTTTACAACACAAAGTATTTGAAACATATTATTATCAGTCATAATTTCTAAAATATTTACAGCACCAGATTTGTGTTTCTACTTAAATTTAATTTTTTATTTAAATAACAAGTATGAAACAATGTACATACTAGAATATTTATTTTATATTTTTCAAGTAGTACTTGCTTAAGCAACTGTTACATACGTACTTAGTTCTTTTTAACTTAATTTATTACTATTAATACTTATAATTAATAACTTAATAAAAGTAAATGTTAAAAATAATTTTCCTATAAAAGTAATGTTGCTTTATTTTTTACGGGAAAATTACAGTGAAAACTTTTTTCAGCTCCCATGTTACATTTAACGTGGACAGTGCCTCAGCCATTCAACAGGCGGCGCACATCCAAGTCATTACCAAGAATTTGTATGCTCAGGACACACAGAGGGTACCAGCCAGCTATGGAGTACTTGATCGACGAATGGTGTGTAATCTTATTAAATACTTATGACACATGATATGTGTACAAAGGTACAGATGCATTAAGAGAAAATCAAGTCCCTATCTGAAATAGTATAACATACAATTTATTATATATTTTTTTTTCTTTTTGTCTTCTCAGTAACTTTTAAAATAGTAAGTAATTAATGTCAAAAACAGCATTTACATTAAGTTTTTGTCATCATTTTCTTCTTAGTGGCTCTCTTACCTTACTGATCCAAGAACTCTGCCCTGTCCAAATTTACTGATAAATTATTTAAATTCAAATAATTATAATTTGAATATAGATTGTATTATATTATATTGTATGATTGTATTTTATTGTATTATAATTTAAATATCCATTGTACTTAAATAATATAATGATAAATGAAATAATGTGCCCATATTATAGCATAGCTTGCAGTGTTTAAATCATTTATTGAATAAGAATATTTTACTAGGTATTATCTCTAATGTTTAATACACAGATAAGGTTTGAGGTTTTTATTTATTACAGTATGTATAAAAATCAGTTATTATAATCAGTGTATATTATGAGTTTAAATATGGTTATTTACTAACGAAAGTTGAAAAAAATACTTAATTTTTTCAAAAATCCATAAATAAAAATGCAAATTTTCAAACATTTATCACGTGACACAAAACGCTCCTGATTGGCCGGGGTTATGATGAAGTCACTTTCTTGTAAATTTTGCTTTTCTACAGGAACTGCAATGGGGTCGTCACCGACGCCATATTGTCCAAGTAGCGTTTTTGCGCGCTATTTAAATATGGAATTTTTAATATGATATTTTTCGGCAAATATGTACTAGAAGTAAAAAACACAACTTTTACTGGGTTCTTTAACTTCTACTAAATAATATAAAATGAATTTTAAGAACGAGTCAAATAGCCTATTGTATTGTGTAATGATTATGCCATATTATAAGTAGCAGCACTCTCCAGTTTCACATGCTTTGAACTTTGACTAAAGATATGACATTTTTTTGTTTAGGGAACAAATCAAAAAGATGCTAACTGTGAAACCTGCGGTCTTGGCTTAGCCGAGTGTGTGGGGCATTATGGCTACATCGATTTAGCCTTGCCTGTCTTCCATGTTGGCTACTTTCGATCTATAATCACAATACTTCAAACAATATGCAAGGTGAGTTAGGAATATAAGTTACTTCAGGTTTTTAGAGTATATATATAATTTTATATAGTAACATTCTATTTTTTTAATGTATTTCCTAAGATTTAGCCTAACCATTAGAAGCTTATATCATTTGGTCCATAATGTATTTTTTAAATTTAATAAAAACGTTGGTTTTTTTTTATTACAGAATAAAATTATTTATATACCCAAATGTAATATACATATACACTTATTTAGATGTCCATTTAAAGCTACTAAGTAAAATTTACTTTGAGCATTTTAATTTCATGCAAAGTTTTTACATTTCATCATAACATAAATTTTTTAAACAGAATTGCGCGAAAGTAATGCTACAGGAGCCGTTAAAAAAATCCTTCCGTCGAAAGTTCACACATCCGGAACTGTCATACTTACATAAGAAAAACCTCCGAGCAGCGGTTCTTAAGAAGGCGAAGACATGCACCAAGTGTCCTCACTGTGATTCCCTGAACGGTATCGTCAAGAAGAGCCCGGCCGGTATTTTGAAGATTATCCATGACAAATACAGGAATAAGAAAGTTTCGGATCCTATGGTCCAGAGAGTGCTGAGGGATTTCAACGAGGCAAAGGAAACAAACAAGGAGCTGGCTACAATGATTAATAGTGGACTGATTATTGAGCTTAGTCCACTAGAGGTAAGATAGTGATGTTATAAATTTATGCTGCCACTTTTATATAGGCTGGTGCACAGAAGCATGATTTGATGGTAAGTCGTCATCACCACCCATAGATATTGGCGATGTAAGAAATAAAAACCATTCCTTAAATCACCACTGCACCACCAACTTTTGAATATAGAAAAATGTTACGTCCCTTTTGCCTGTAGCTACTCATAACGGCTTAAGATTTATTGAAGAAGCATATCAACGCATGTTATGGTTCATTACAGGTGATTAACTTATTCCGCCGTATTCCCGATGAAGATATCCCGCTCCTGGGTATGGATGTTAAGACTTCCAGACCAGAAGATTTGATATTAACACGCCTACCTGTTCCGCCGCTCTGTATCCGACCGAGTGTCGCTTCGGACATTAAAGCTGGCACGTGAGTATAAATCACACTCACATTCCCATTTAACACACACATATAAATATTATACTCATTTAACACACACTGTCATCAAACGTCACACGTAATTATATAATGATGGTAATGTTGATGTGAGTCCTTTCACTCTATAATCTTGGTAAGAACACGGTCGGAAGGACTGCAGGCAAGTCTATTTGCGTGCTTTTTGAGGTCAAGAAATACTATCAACTTCCAAACATAGTTGTCATTAAACCAGGAGTTCGGGAAATATTACTTTATAAGCTTCTAGGCCACTGGGTTAGACATTAGGCACCACAACTCTTGGACGATATAAAGTGTCTTTTTTCATTTCTGCATAAGAGTTGTCAGTATCAGTATCCAATGATGACAATGTTTTCAGTAACGAGGATGATCTGACGATGAAGCAATCAGAAATCTTGCTCATTAATGACGTAATATCCCGTCACGTGGCCAGCGGCGGCAAGAGCGAGCTCGTGCAGGAGGACTGGGACTACTTACAGCTGCACGTGGCGCTCTATATCAACAGCGAAATGTCTGGCATACCACTTTCTATGCAGGTTAGTTGTGTGTGATTTCTAAATAAGGTAAGGAACTTTACACAACAACAGCCTGTAAATTCCCACTGCTGGGCTAAAGGCCTCCTCTCTCTTTGAGGAGAAGGCTTGGAACATATTCCACCACGCTGTTCCAATGCGGGTTGGTGGAATACACATGTGGCACAATTTTTATGAAATTCGTCACATGCAGGTTTCCTCACGATGTTTTCCTTCACCGCTGAGCACGAGATGAATTTTAAAGACAAATTGAGCACATGAATCAGCGGTGCTCGCCTGGGTTTGAACCCGCAATCATCGGTTAAGATGCACGCGTTGTAACCACTGGGCCATCTCGACTCACTGGGCCATCTAGACTCGAGGAAACTTTAATAGAGTTCAAAATAACAAAATCTCAATCAAAATATACTTTATTCAAGTAGCCTTTTACAAGCACTTTTGAATCTATTTAACACAACTATCTACCAAACTACCAATGTATCTGATAATGTATTATTTACAAAATTATATTTAATTTAGCTTAAAATTCAGTTAAGTATCGTCAGTAAGCAAAAGAATCTCAAAAATACCTTTTCTAAATACAAGATATAGAAAAGTACCTAAAATTTGTCCTTGTGGAACTCCTACTATTAGCACAGATTCAGAAGACTTAACTCCACTGTTAACTTACAAATCGATGAGTATTTTTTTTTGTAATGTTTATGTTGACGAACAATACTTATGGGGCCACCTGTTTGTAAATTATATTCGCAAAGGAAATACAAGGTACGTATCTTCAAACTCACTCTTCAAACCAAAAACCAGTGTATCTGATAATGCATTGTTTACAAAATTCTATTTAGTTTAGCTTAAAATTCAGTTAAGTATCCTTTTATAAATACAAGATATAGAAAAGTACCTAAAATTTATCCTTGTGGAACTCCTATTATTAGCATAGATTAACTTACAAATCGATGAGTACTTTTTTTTTTATATTTATGTTTTCGAACAATAATTTTGGGTCCATCTGTTTGTAAATTGTCATTATATTCGCAAAGGTATATACAAGGTACTTATCTTCAAATTCACTTTTTGAACCAGAACGCAAAGTAACTTTGTAGTGTTTGCACAAACCTTCCTCCAAGTAATAAACAAAAATAATAAGTAAGTATATAAACAGCGATCCAGGGTCTATCTTTCTATTTGCAGGCATTGTCTCGGAACTCGGATTTTGTATAAATAAATTTCAAATCAAGGACATTCTGGAAGAACAAATTATAAAACGATAAATCATATTTGATTTAGAGGCGATATGTCTGATTTATTCCCAATTAATTTATGTATTTTTTAAATCTGCTTCTAGCCGAAGAAACCAGGTCGAGGTTTGGTGCAGCGCTTGAAAGGCAAGCAGGGCCGGTTCCGCGGGAACTTGTCCGGGAAGCGGGTAGACTTCTCCAGCCGAACTGTCATCTCGCCCGACCCCAACCTTCAGATCCAAGAGGCATGCTCTTATTAACAATTAATCTTCTCTGAGAAATAATATTTCAAAAAAAAAATAAGGAAGATTACTAAGGTATTATCACACAGACTGAAGACATGACTGATGAGACTGAAAATTGGGTCACCTTCAAGTAATTGGTCCCGACCGCCCGAAGTTTTGTCAGTGGTTTACATCACTTTTCGCACTTTTAATTATACTGGCTTATACTGGGCTCACACCCCTCAAACCGAAACCTATTGTGTTTCGGTTTGGGGGGCTACTATACATGGCTATTTAGCAATATTAGTTAGATATGTGGTGTGGTGGTTGGACCCACAAAACTTACCCGTTCGCATATATACGTATAGTAAAGTAAGTAGAGTAACAGCCTGTAAATTTCCCACTGCTGAGATAAGGCCTTCTCTTCCATTAAGGAGAGGGTTTGGAACATATCCACCACGCTGTTCCAATGTGGGTTGGTGGAATGCACATGTGGCAGAATTTCGATGAAATTAGACACATACAGGTTTCCTCACGATGTTTTCCTTCACCGTCGAGCTCGAGATGAATTTGTTTGAACCCGCAATCATCGGTTAAGATGCACGCGTTTTAACCACTGGGCCATCTCGCACACGTATATTTAAAAAGAAAAAGCTGTTTGCGGGTAGAATATGTGATTTGGATCACGTATTAACAAACACAATAAAACGTAGTAAATTATTAGTTGAGTTGTTTTGAATGTAAGTTTTATCGAAAACAGGTCGGTGTTCCGGTACACGTAGCCAAGATCCTCACTTACCCGGAGCGGGTGTTTCCCGCGAATCTGCAGTGGCTCCGGAAGCTGGTGTGCAACGGGCCCGACGTGCACCCCGGGGCGAACTACGTGCAGCAACGAGGAGTCAACCACAAGAAGTACCTCAAGTACGGCAACAGGGAGAAAATCGCGCAGGAGTTGAAGGTGAGAGGTTCCTTTAGTATTGATGTTGCTTTCGTTAGTATAGTAAGACACAAATTAGATGTAGCATCGGAAAATGCAATGGAATGAATATAAAAACGATTACTGCCGATTTACACAACCAATAGAAATAGCTCCCTATCGCGCCATTCGACGCTATTTGTCGCTATAGATTCACGCGTCAGAGAAAGCAAGTGCATGTAAATCGACGTGTCAAATTGACGAATATGTATGACGGTCATGTGATATTACAAGTTATTACGTTTGTGCAAAGATCATATTCGCGTGAGAAATAAATATTGATAATTTGGGATAGCGTACTTAATTCGGATGTGATCGGTTTTACGAATTTTGCCGATGCGACATCTAAGTTGTGTCGTACTATAAGTATTTACAAAAGTTTTTAAGCAAAGTGCGTTACTACTACACAAATGCGATGCGGTGAGAATTCTACCTTCGAGATTATACTTTTTAAATTTATTTTAATTACTTCGGAGATCCCGTGATAAAGGAAATAAGAAGGTGGCTCTTATGTTCCATTGCTGGTATTAATCGCTTTCTCTCTCATAGATAAGTTTTGGGTAAGCCCCAAATCTTTTCACGATAATACGCCTTAGCCGAGCTGTGGACATTAATGTTTATTTCAACATCAACATTTGTTCGTATGAATAAATAATAAATAAATATGAGACAACATCACATACATTACTCTGATCCCAATGTAAGTAGCTAAGGCATTTGTGTTATGGAAAGTCAGAAGTAACGAAGGTACCACAAACACCCAGACCCAAGACAACATAGAAAACTAATTATAATCTACAATGACTCGGCCGGGAATCGAACCCAGGACCTCGGAGTGGCGTACCCTTGAAAACCGGTGTACACACCACTCGACCACGGAGGTCGTCAATGAATGGTCTGGAGTAAGCTCTTGTGTGTTGCAGTGCGGCGACACGGTGGAGCGGCACCTGGTGGACGGCGACGTGGTGCTGTTCAACCGCCAGCCGTCGCTGCACAAGCTGTCCATCATGTGCCACCGCGCGCGCGTGCAGCCGCAGCGCACCTTCCGGTGAGCGCCCCCCCCCACACACACACACACAGACTAGTCACGCACACGTACACGCACGCACACAGAGACTAGTCAAGAACTAGTCTAGAAGACTAGTTTCTTTCAATTTGTAATGTTACCTGCATGTTGTGTCTATTTTGCTTTGAAATGTGTGTAACACCTATAATTAAGATAACATTTAGATTTTAATATTAGTTGTTTTATTATGTTCTACTCGCTTTTGTTAATGTATATCTTGTTGGTGTTAATAAATAAATAAAAATAAAAAAAAATAAAAAGAACACGTACACGCACGTACACACGCACGCACACACGCACACACACACGTACGCACACACGCACGCACGCAAGCACGCACACATTGTCTAAAGTAATAAAAGTAGAATAGGTATTAATACTTCTGCTTATGCGTAAGTCATACTAATAAAACTGTATGTATAATGATTCTTAATGCTATGTAACACTGTTTTTAGGTTTAATGAGTGCGTGTGTACACCCTACAACGCAGATTTCGATGGTGACGAAATGAATATGCATTTGCCGCAGACTGAGGAGGCGAGGGCTGAGGCGCTTATACTCATGGGGGTTTGTGATTTTATTACAATACTACTAGTACTAGTTACTTTATGGAATAACTTTGTGCAACCCCGACAGGCACCACCACCTCATAATCTACTATAGCGCCAAACAGCAATACTTGTGCTTTTAAGGTGAATTTAGTCAGTATAACTCCAACCACAAGGGACATAACATATTTAGTACCAAAGTTGGTAGCGCATTGGAGGTGTCAATAAAAATTAATATATAGCGCCAATTTCTATGAACGTTGGTGACCATCAGGTAGGCCGTTCCCTTGAACGCTTGTCTGTATAATAAAAAAAGAATACCATAAAGTACAAAACCAAAGTACAAAATCTTTTCCACAGGTATAATTTTATCAAGATCGAAAATAGATTTAGCAGATTTGTATTATATATTATTATTATATGGGTCAAGTTTTTGTTAATAAAGTAACCTTATTTTGTGGAACTGTATAACAGATACTAAATATATATTAATATTTTTAGAACAAATCTAATCTCGTCACACCTCGAAATGGAGAACTCCTGATCGCAGCGACCCAGGACTTCATCACCGGCGGGTACCTGATCACCCAGCGGGACACGTTCTTCACGAAAGCCGAAGCGCAGCAGCTCGCGAGCTGCCTGCTGGCCGGGCCCGACAGCACCATGAGGATCGACATGCCGCCACCAGCTATTCTCAAGCCGAGGAAGCTTTGGACTGGGAAACAAATATTTAGGTGATTATAGAATTAATCTTAATATTTTTGGGCTTATTCGTAGCTGAAAGCTGAGAGCCAAGATGGTCCAGTGGTTAGAACGCGTGCCTCTTAACCGATGATTGCGGATTCAAACCCAGGCAAGCACCACTGAATATTCATGTGCTTATTTTGTCTATATTCTCGTGCTTGGCGGTGAAGGAAAACATCGTGAGGAAACCTGCATGTGTCTAATTTTATAGAAAATCTGCCACATGAGAACTCCACCAATCCGCGTTGGAACAGCGTGGTGGAATATGTTCCAAAAAATCTCTTCCCAAGGGGAGCGGAGGCCTTAGCCCATCTGTGGGAAATTTACAGGCTGTCGTTGTTGTTGAATTCTTGGCAAAGTTACAATTTTCATCATTTAATATGAAAAACCTGTGGAGTATGTATGTCATATTTCTGGCAAAAGTAACAGCCTGTACAAGCTCGCTATAAGTCTCAAGACACATCTCTTGAGGAGGAGGTTTAATTCTTCCACTACATTCCTTCATTGCTGGTTGGTCGATATACTGGCAAATTTACTGCAGGCACAAGGGACATAACAACTTAGTTCCCAAGGTTGATGGCACATTGACGATGTAAGGAATAGTTAATATTTCTTACAGCGTCATTGTCTATGGGTGATGGTGACCACTTACCATCAAGTGGCCCATCTGCTCGTCCACCAACCTATACCATAAACAAAATCCATTTAAATAAGGAACATGCTGTTTTCTTCACGGTGTTGTCTTCACCGCCAAGCACGAGATGAATTATGAACAGTATTAGATGTGATACAGGTTTGCTAATCGGACATCGTTCAGATGTGATACAGATTTGTTTATGGGACATCGGTTCTAATGTGACCTTGGTTTGTAGTTTGATAATGAAGCCGAACCATCGCTGCGAAGTGAAGGCGAACCTGGAGACGAAGGGCAAGAACTACACCGGCAACAAGGACATGTGCGTGCAGGACTCGTGTGAGTGTCGTATTGAAGTTCGTTGAAGCTTAATTGCTTTGGCGTGTAGGCTATCTTGAGATACTGAGGCATATAATATTCAGAGACGGATCCAGGTATGAGGCTAGCCAATACTCAAAGACCGAAGGAATAATATATTTTTATTTACGAAATGTCACAATTGTTTGAGTACCCTGTACTGACTGACTGATTAATGTATTATAATAATCTAATAATAAATTGTTATGATTTCGTCATGCCAAATATGGAGTACAACTAAAAAGGCGATGAGCTGACAGCACAGTGCAATCTATATTTAAATTAGAACATATTGAATGCAACGAACGACAGCCGAGATGACCCAGTGGTTAGAACAGGTACCTCAATAATCATGTGCTTAATTTGTGTTTATAATTCATGTCGTGCTCAGCGATGAAGGAAAATATCGTGAGGAAACCTGCATGTGTCTAATTTCATTGAAATTCAGCCACATGTGTATTCTCTAACCCGCATAGGAACATCGTGGTGGAATATGTTCCAAACCCTCTCCTTAATGGGAGAGGAGGCCTTAGCTTTGGTAGGGAATCTGTGAAATGATAAGTATTTATTATGATTCCTTATCTTTATGCTGACCTAACTAAATATTCGAACATGAATTCAGATGTGATAATAAGGAACTCTGAGCTGATCTGCGGGTCCATGGACAAGAGTACCCTGGGCTCCGGCACCAAGACCAGCATTTTCTACATCCTGCTGCGCGACTGGGGGGAAGAGTTTGCGGTGCGCGGCATGTGGAGGTTAGAAATTGATTATTTACACAGGATTGTATATCTTTGAAGAACACAAATATGTTGAAAATATGATATGAACGAGTAAGACAAGGACTGAGAGTGTGATGTTTTCAGTAGTTGTCTATTGTATTTTTATTCTGCTTGTTTGCCTGTTTGATTGCCTTGGTTTCGTGGCTAGATAGTGGCTACAGATCACTATTTTTTGGGTTCACATCCCAGCTCAATCTGATAAAAAACTATTGGATTTTTCTAGGACAAAATATTTAGTAACACTAACTACAAGTCTGGATGTTTGTTTTGTAGACACTCCCGTGGCTCGGAGAGCATGAAAATGTAGGTCATATTGGATTTGCCGTCCCATCGGATTATGTGGGAAAAGACTGCATTATAACATGCTCTGGGTAATTGGTTATGCTTATGATTGGCCGTGGCCGAATTCGGTCAGGACGACATCATCATCACTCTCCTTTAATTGGTCGAGCCGATATCACGCTATCTCGGAGCCTTGTGATTGGTTGATTTAATCAAGGGGTTTTTGATTCATGTCATTTGATGTACTTATTTGTTATTTTAGTGTCTGCATTTTTCTTTACTAGACAGTAGAGCGTAAGTTTTAGTATATTATTTTTTTACTCAGGTTAGCACGAATGGCGTCATACTACATGATGAACAGAGGCTTCAGTTTCGGTATCATAGACGTGACTCCCGGCAAGAAACTTATCGAGGCTAAGAATAAGCTGCTGGAATCTGGGTATGTGATGATCATATTTAATATCTATTTTATCTGATTTATTTTAACTCGGTAAGTTTAAATATCATACAAATAAATTTAATTGGTACATCAAGGCGGCTTACTCAATAAAATATTATGCTTTTACAAAGCTCTTTCACGGCAGAACAACCGAATTTGATGTAATTTAGCATTAAGTAAGAGTAACTTCAAGGTATACGGGTACCTTTTTCTGACTAACCTCTGACGAACTACATCTGAAACGTGAGCAAAAACGCGGGCAAGAATTAGTAGATGATAAAAAATGCTTTAAGTTATTCGTTGACAAGGTAAAAGTAGAATAAAGTAATATGTTACGGCCTGTTAACGTGCCATTGTTGGGCATATGCCTCGTCTCCTTTGAAGACTTAGAGGTTCTGTTTCATTACGATGCTTTAATGCTGGTTGGCGGACGAGCATATGGGCCACCTGATGGTAAATGGTCACCATCACCCATAGACAATGACGCTGTAAGAAATATTAACTATTCCTTACATCGTCAATGTGCCACCAACCTTGGGAACTAAGATGTTATGTCCCTTGTAGTTACACTGGCTCATTAACCCGTCAAACCGGAACACAACAATACTGAGTACTGTTATTTGGCGGTAGAATAACTTGCACAAAGCCCTACCCACCAAGTGGAGGTAGGTATCCTATTTCCTTTTTCGTTCTCTTGACAACCTATACGAGTATGCAACCTTTAATCATGATCGGTTGTATTTAAGTTAAAAGGTAAAACAAACAAAGTCACTTACGTCTTTATAACATTTACAGCTCTTAGACTATTAAGTATAATTCTATATTGACATTAAATCCGTAGGTATTCCAAGTGTGACGGCTATATCCTGGAGATGGAGAAGGGCACGTTGCAATCACAGCCGGGCTGCACGATGGAGGAGACCCTGGAAGCTGTGATGCTCAGCGAGCTGAGTAGCATAAGGTCAGATATTTGAGCAAAACATTCTCAAATTGTACATGATATTAGTCGCCATGACTTAAGTTAGTGTGATATAATATTATATGTAATATGTATATATTTTGTATTAACATATTTCAACAACAACAGCCTAGTTCCTACAGGAGTGACATGATCACTATGTGACCAAATTCCTAAAAAAAAAGATTAAAAAAAAAAACAACAGCCTGTAAATTGCCCAGCCACTGCTGGGCTAAGGTTTCTCTCCCTTTGAGGAGGCGTAGTGGAATAAGGTTTGCACCATATTCCACCACGCTGTACCTATGCGGGTTGGTGGAATGCACATGTGACAGAATATCTATGGAATCACACGCAGGTTTCCTCACGATGTTTCTCTTCACCGCCGAGCACGAGATGAACACAAATTAAGCACATGTGTATTCAGTGGTGCTTTCCTGGGTTTGTACCCGCAATCATCGGCTAAGATGCATGCGTTCTAACCACTGGGCCATCTCAACATATTTCGTTCTTGCACAATTTGTCAGTCGATTATTAAATGATTATTATAACTGGTTGATTCAGAGAGTTGGCGGCCAAGGCGTGTTTCCGTGAACTGCACCCCACCAACGCTCCTCTTATAATGGCTCAGAGTGGATCAAAGGGTGAGATTGTTTTATATAAGCTTCTATGTAACTACATATTTTAGCAAGTGTGGAACCAACATTAAATGTTAAATCAATTCCTCAAAACTGAAACTGAATACAAACATTTGATAGTGGCATTTTTATAATAATTGACTAATCAGTCAATAAATCAAAATAAACTTTGTTCAAGTAGGCTTTTACAAGCACTTTTGAATCGACATTTTACAATTAAGTGAAGCTACCGCCGGTTCGGAAAGTAAATTCTACCGAGAAGAACCGACAAGAAACTCAGTAGTACTTTTCAATATTTAAAAAATACAAAGACTCTAAATATACTTTATTCACGTAGAGTTCTTAAAAGCACTATAGAATTGTCATTTTAGAGGTTCGTATATTAAGGTACCGAAATGATGTCTTGAAAATTGAATAAAATTGGTTTGTATGTTTCGATGTTTGGTTATTCCCAGGATCGAATATCAACATATCGCAGATGATCGCCTGCGTCGGCCAGCAGGCGCTCAACGGCAAGCGCGTGCCCAACGGCTTCGAAGACAGGTCGCTGCCGCACTTCGAGAGGCATTGTACGTGCCTTCGCTACTGAATGCATGGCCAACTATGGCGCACTATATGCATGGCCAACTATGGCGCACTATATGTATGGCCAACTATGGCGCACTATATGTATGGCCAACTATGGCGCACTATATGTACGGCCAACTATGGCGCACTATATGTATGGCCAACTATGGCGCACTATATGTTTAGTACGACACAAATTAGATGTAGCATCGGAAAATGCAATGGAATGAAAATAAAACCGATTACTGCCGGTATACACAACCAATAGAAATAGCTCCCTATCGCCCAACTGACGCTATTCGTCGCTATAGATTCTCGCATCAGAGAAAGCAAGTGCATGTAAATCGACGCGTCAAATGACGAATATATCAGGTCATATTATATTACAAGTTATTACGTTTGTGTAAAGTTCATATTCGCATGAGAAATAAATATTGATAATGTGGGATAGCGTACTCAATTCAGATGTGATCGGTTTTACGAATTTTGCCGATGCGACATCTAAGTTGTGTCGTACTATACGTCAATGGTTGGCCATAATATGATGATGGGCGAACATTGGCGCTGTAAGAAAATGAACCATTTCTTACATAGCCAATGCGTCACCAACGTTGGATCTATGATGTTATGTCCCTTGTCACTGTGGTTACGTTATATCACTCACCATTTAAGCATTGCTGTTTGATACCTACGAAGGTGGGCTAGCACACTGATCATCTTGTAATTTAAATTGTGAATATTTTATAACATGTCAGACTTAATTGGAACACAGGATTAACGCAGGATGGATGAAATGGCGGCAGGTTACGGGAACAATTTGTGACCCGCGTATTCCCCTTAAACTTAAGGGGAAGATCTATGAGACCATGATCAGACCTGCTGTTCTTTATGGGTCAGAGTGTTGGGCTACAAAAGGGATGACTGAAAGATAGTTGCATGTTGCGGAGATGAGAATGCTGAGAGGAATGTGTGGTGTTATGCGAATGGATAGAGTAAGGAATGAGTACATACGAGGAAGTTTGAAAGTGACACCGATAGCCGAGAAGTTATGTGGAAGGCGGCTGTCGTGGTATGGGCATGTAATGCGGAGGAATGAGGGACATATTATGAAGAAGGTCTTGAGCATGGATGTGGATGGATATAGAGGTAGAGGACGACCTAGGGAACGATGGATGGATTGTGTGAAAGATGATATGGTCAGAATGAATATTACTTGTGAGATGACGTCTGACAGAGAAGTATGGAAGGAGAAGACTGCGCCGACCCCAAATAAAATTGGGAATAGGGCAGGAGGAAGGAAGGCAGACATAATTGGAAAATTTTTAAAATTTGTACCCTAAAATGATAATTCTGTTTCATAATAATAGCAAAGATTCCGGCGGCGAGAGGATTCGTCGAGAACAGCTTCTATTCCGGGCTGACGCCCACGGAGTTCTTCTTTCACACGATGGGAGGTCGCGAGGGGCTCGTGGACACCGCCGTCAAG
Organism: Vanessa cardui; assembly: GCF_905220365.1. Lineage (NCBI taxonomy): Eukaryota > Metazoa > Arthropoda > Insecta > Lepidoptera > Nymphalidae > Vanessa > Vanessa cardui. The sequence goes on along the minus strand of NC_061142.1, from coordinate 867,554 downwards.
ACCGCGGAGACGGGCTACCTGCAGAGGAGACTCGTCAAGGTCAGCAGAAAATATTGCATCTCAAGAATGTTTTCCTATCTGTGCAGGGTTACATGTCACAAATTAATATTTATAACAACAGCAGCCTGTAAATTCTCACTGCTGGGCTAAAGGCCTCCTCTCCCTTTGAGGAGAAGGTTTGGAACATATTCCACCACGCTGTTCCAATGCGGGTTGGTGGAATACACATGTGGCAGAATTTCTATGAAATTTGTCACATGCAGGTTTCCTGACGATGTTTTCCTTCACCGCTGAGCACGAGATGAATTATAAAGACAAATTAAGCACATGAATCAGCGGTGCTTGCCTGGGTTTGAACCCGCAATCATCGGTTAAGATGTACGCGTTCTTACCAGTGGGCCGACTCGACTCCCACTGGGCCATCTCGATTCCCACTGTGCCATCTCGTTTCCCACTGGACTATATCGACTCCCACTGGGCCATCTCGACTCACGACTATATAAGGTTATTTATTAAATATATTTTCTGCAATAAGAGCGATGTTATTTTCAATCGAAGCGCACGAGATGAATAAAATATACAGATTGAGCACATGGGAATCGAAAGCATGTCCCATCGAATAAGAAGATTTCCATCCATATTTAGGTTTTCTGACCATTGAACTATTTTGACTTTAAATAATAGAGGAGTGTGACCAATGATGTTGTAGTAAACAGATATGTTATTAACGCGCAAAATGTGAAGACTAGAAAACGTCCCAATTGGGACGTTTGCCTTTAGTCGTTTTACGTAGTAATACGTTATAATACATCATAATTACGTTGTAATACGTCTTGCGTGATTAAAACATCTAGTTATCCCTTTTACTTATTGTTTTTATCAAGCTATCCTTTTTACTTGTAACGGAATGTAAAATAAACGGTCCCGGCGCGGCACACTTTTTTCTGTTGTTTAGTATGGGTATAACATATCTGTTTATTAGAATATCATTGAGTGAATTACGTAGGGCTGCCGTTGAGGATGCAGAATGAAACCGAACGAATTTAACTTATACGTTTATTTAAGTAATTCAATTTAACAATTAATTATTTCTAATTTATAATACGTGACAGTCTGTTCGATGTCAGAACAGAAAGTGAAGTTCTGTAGTCTGAATTACATATTTTATAACGAAATCGGTAAATCACTGAATGGTCCCCACGGTATGGTGATTCTTGGTAGCGCTCGATGTTCGGGAGGTCTTGCGAAACAAAGCAGCGACGCTGGCAACAGGTGGTAGCTTCAAGGAATGCATGGTGTGATTATTTCTCACGGTATGGTAATTCTTGGTAGCGCTCGATGTTCGGGAGGTCTTGCGATTATTTCTTAACAAGTGTGACTATGTTGTGTGATGTATGGTCGTTTGTTTGTTTTGGGCGGCAGTCGCTGGAAGACCTGGTGCTGCACTATGACATGACGGTGCGCAACGCGACGGGCGAGGTGGTGCAGTTCCGCTACGGCAGCGACGGGCTGGACCCCAGCTACATGGAGGCGCGCGACCGGCCCGTCGACCTGGCGCGCGCGCTGCAGCACGTGCGCGCGCGCTGCCGCTCCAGGTGCCCCAACCCTCTACCCCAAAGCCCATCTTTTCCATTGATGTCAACAAAATTTCATTGATGACAATAAGCGACCGCCCCAGGTGCCTCAACCGTCTACCCCAAAGCCCATCTCTTCCATTGATGTCAACAAAATTTCATGATTTAACATGTAGGCTATTGAGTCGAGATGGCCCAGTGAAGTTAGAACGTGTGCATCTTAACCGATGATTGCGGGTTCAAACCCAGGCAAGCACCGCTGATTCATGTGCTTAATTTGTCTTTATAATTCATCTCGTGCTCAGCGGTGAAGGAAAACATCGTGAGGAAACCTACATGTGACAAATTTCATACAAATTCTGTCACATGTGTATTCCACCAACCCGCATTGGAACAGCGTGGTGGAATATGTTCCAAACCTTCTCCTCAAAGGGAGAGAAGGCCTTTAGCCCAGCAGTGGGAGTTTACAGGCTGTTGTTGTTGTTGTTGTATTTGATAATACGAAAAATAAATAGTCAAGTTTACGAAGAGGCAAATTGATTTTTTTAAAAAATAAAAAAATATATATTTAAAATAATTGAGGATCGAATTAAATACGTCTGAACAGATTTGGATGCTCAGTTTAATTATTGAAATACATGTGTCCCACTGTCTCAACTAAAATCTTACATTCCAGGAATTAATTTACATTGTTATGTTTCCCAGTACAACGACCATCCAACGCTAGAATGCAACAACGCAATTTTTAGGTTTTTACCGTGAATATTCTTCGTGGTACTGGTTGCATAACTAAATTGTGAATTATTGTAATCAGTATATTATGTGTTTATATTATGTGTTTAAAAATGGTTATTTACTAACGAAACTTGAAAATAATACTTAATTTATTCAAAAATCAATAAATAATAATGCATTTTTTCAAACGTTTGTCACGTGACACAAAACGCTCCTGATTGGCCGGGCCTATGATGAAGTCACTTTCTTGTAAACCTTTCAACCAAGCCACCGACCCATTTGCAGCGCCATATTGTCCAAGTAGCCTTTTCGCGCGTTATTCAAATAGGGAATTTTTAATATGATATTAAATAGCTGATATTTTTCAGCAAATATGTACTAGAAATAAAAAAATCAACTTTCAATGGGTTCATTAAACTCTACTAAATAATATAAAATGGATTTTAAAAACCAGTCAAATAGCCTATTATGATTTGTACACTTTTGTAATAAAAACTTTGAAATGTATTTTTGTGTATCCTAAACCTAGAATTAATTAGGTTTTTTGATTATTTGTAAAAACATAAGATAATTTATTTCAGTGATGAGGAACCACTCGATGGTGACGGGATCGTAGTGGCCGCTGAGGAGACCCTCGCGCTGGACGACTTCAAGACCTGCCCTGATGAGTTCAAAGCTGAGTTGTTGTGAGTATTCCACGTGATATATATGTATTATACAGCGTGTAACGTTGATACACGCGACGCCGCAACGTTAGAATACGTTGTTATGTGTTTATTACTTAGCAGTCCTAAGGGTCGACGGTAATAAGTTCTGTTAACTGTACTTAAAAGTATTAAAAGTCATAAATCAATTGTCATTCATCTTGCCCTTATCTGATTTAGTAATATTTATTATAAATTATATGATATACAGCAGTTATTTCTAATCGTTCCAGTTAGTAAATACATTAAATAAAACGTGACAAATTGTCATTGCTTCCAGAAACTTCCTGAAAACGATAGCGAACAAGGTCCGGCTGTTGCGCGCGAGGTACTCGGCGTGCGGCGCCGTGGCGCGCCAGCTCGAGCGCCTCACGCTGACGCAGCTCGTGCAGTTCATCCGCGTGTGCCACGACAAGTACCAGCGCAGCATCATCGAGCCCGGCACCGCCGTCGGCGCGCTCGCCGCGCAGGTGCGCACGCACACGCACGCACACACACACACGCACGCATACACATACGCACACACCTACACGCACGCATACACATACACGCACGCATACACATACGCACAAACACACGCTCGCACACACATACGCACGCATACACATACGCAAACACATACACTCGCACACACACACACACACACACACACACACGCACACACACACACACACACACACACACACGCACACACACAATTTTGCTGTTAGAATGTTTGACAAATACTTATATGGGCTCAATGGCCTTCCATTTGCAACCATAGCAACTCAAGGGGAGTTGAGTAAAGAAGAATGATATATGGAGCATTCGGTAGCTAATAATGTTCTACTTTAGGGTACGTAGCTAAACGTGGGTACGTGCTAGACACTTAAAGAGGATTAAAAAATTATCTATTTCAATTACAGAGTATAGGGGAGCCGGGTACCCAGATGACGCTGAAGACGTTCCACTTTGCCGGCGTGGCGTCCATGAACATCACGCAGGGCGTGCCGCGCGTCAAGGAGATCATCAACGCGTCGCGCGTCATCTCCACGCCCATCATCACCGCCGAGCTGATGGAGCCGCTCGACCAGGAGTTCGCCAGGCGCGTCAAGGGCCGCATCGAGAAGACCACCTTGGGGGAAGTGAGTAGTCTTTTGTACTAGATTATCCTTGATCGTAGGACATCGGAACTACAAAGAATTTTTCAATAATTTTCCTGAGAACCATTTTATACATTCTTATGTTTTATGGGTTTTTTAAAAATAAATGTATTGTTTTATAACTGTTTTTAATATAACATACAAAAGCCGTTTAGTTTGACCGAAAAGTGCTTGGATGGGCGTAGTTTTTATTTTTATTATTTTTATTGACATAAGAATTAAATACATTAAATGCTTAAATATATACAAATATGAACTAAAACTAGTTACTGTATAAATCTTGACCGCGTGGAATGGTGTCAAGAATGCTAGCAGCGTTTCCCCGTATTCCGATCCTCTAAGTGCGTATAGTACGACACAACTTAGATGTCGCATCGGCAAAATTTGTAAAACCGATCACATCGGAATTGTAAGTACGCTATCCCAAATCATCAATATTTATTTCTCATGCGAATATGATCTTTGCACAAACGTAAAAACTTGTAATGTCATATGATCTAATATATTCGTCAATTTGACGCGTCGATTTACTTGCACTTGCTTTCCTTGACGCGAGAATCTATAGCGACGAATAGCGTCGAATCGCGCGATAGGGAGCTATTTCTATTGGTTGTGTAAATCGGCAGTAGTCGGTTTTATTTTCATTCCATTGTATTTTCCGTTGCTACATCTAATTTGTGTCGTACTGTAGTTGAATAATATGCATATTGATTATAATAATAATAAATAAATATCAGACAACATCACATACATTACTCTGATCCCAATGTAAGTAGCTTAAGCACTTGTTTTATGGAAATCAGAAGTAACGACGGTACCAGAAACACCCAGACCCAAGACAACGTAGAAAACTAATGGTAATTAATCTACATCGACTCGACCGGGAATCGAACCCGGGACCTCAGAGTGGCGTACCCATGAAAACCGGTGTACACACCACTCGACCATGGAGGTCGTCAAAAGCTTGCATATTACTTGCAAAAGATTGCAAGTAATATGTCATGATGTCACAGATCACGACGTACATAGACGAGGTGTACCTGCCGCACGAATGCTTCCTGCTCGTCCGGCTCGACGCCGAGCGCATCCGGCTGCTGTGTCTCGAAGTTAACGTCCACTCCATTGTGTATTCGTTAGTACACTGAAGTTTAAATTTTTAATTCAATTTTTGTTATATTCCCGTAATTGTTTTAAAGTCACAAATTATATAATACACTAGAATGACTTCAATGTTTTACTGTACTTGTTTTAGGATATGTTACTTAAAATGTTATTAATGTAATGAATGAGTCAAGATGGCCCAGTGGTTAGAACGCGTGCATCTTAACCGATGATTGCGGGTTAAATCCCAGGCAAGCACCGCTGATGCATGTGCTTAATTTTTCTTTACAATTCATCTCGTGCTCAGCGGTGAAGGAAAACATCGTGAGGAAACCTGTATGTGACAAATTTCATAGAAATTGTGCCACATGTGTATTCCACCAACCCGCATTGGAACAGCGTGGTGGAATATGTTCGAAAACTTCTCCTCAAAGGGAGAGGAGGCCTTTAGCCCAGCAGTGGGAATTTACAGGCCGTTGTTGTTGTATGTAATCCTACTAATTACGTGTAACTCGTTCTTTTATAAAGGTTTTAGATTAGGATAATAAAATGTTAAACTTTTCTATAGGATATGCACATCAAAGTTGAAAGTAAAACCAGGAAATGTGCAAGCCGTCTCCGAGTGGGCCATCAAAGTGTACGCAGAGGCGAGCAAGCACGGCGGCTGGTTGAATATGGCCATGCAGCAGCTCGCCCGGCAGCTGCCCTCCGTCGTCGTCAAGGGCCTGCCCAGGGTCTCGCGAGCGGTCATCGCCTGTGACGACACGGGATCCATCACCAGGTCAATAGACACCAGAATATCTAATGCTCTTGTGAATTTAGGGAGTGTGAAAATGACACGTTATTGACGACCTCCATGGTCGAGTGGTGTGTACACCGGTTTTCATGGGTACGCTACTCTGAGGTCCCGGGTTCGATTCCCGGCCGAGTCAATGTATATTACCATTAGTTTTCTATGTTGTCTTGGGTCTGGGTGTATGTGGTACCGTCGTTACTTCTGATTTCCATAACACAAGTGCTTCAGCTACTTACATTGGGATCAGAGTAATGTATGTGATGTTGTCTCATATTTATTTATTCTCTTGCAGGTATAAGCTGTGCGTAGAAGGAGACGGACTGAGAGACGTCATCGCGACGTACGGCGTCGAGGGCAGGAAGACGACCTCCAACAATATCTTAGAGGTGACGTATGGACAATAACAGAGCACGTTACATCCGGCTGCTCGAATACTTTACTAATAATACGTCATAACTTATTTTACACTTTTGTTAATATGTATGTATATGTATATGTATGTATGTGTATGTATATGCATGTGTATGTATTTATATATTTTTCCATATTGATTCGTATGTAATATATTTTAGTCAATTAATTTATAACTTTTGTACGCCTCCAAACCGCTTCCATTTTTTTTTCAGTCCTATGCCCAAAGGTTGTCTGGAAGAAATTGCTACCGTAGCGATAAGACCGCCTTTGTACATCTACTCAACATGTTACACATTTGCCTTGTTTTTTATTATTGGTGTACAATAAAGAGTATTTATTATTATTATTATATTTTTAGCATAGCTAATTCTCTTCTTTACTGAAAAAAGGATTCTATAACTGTGCACGGGCCTGAGCCAAGTGCATAGCTAGGGGAGTTAGCCTAAAAATTTTCTAACTAGGCGGCATGTATTTAAAATTACGGCTTTCTGTAAAAGTGTGAGAGTGGAATTATTGATATTTAGTAATTTCAGACTGGTATGGAGAGTGTGAGGTATGACTCCAGTGGAGGATAGAACTATAGGTACCATTTTGGTGTTCTTAACTTTCCATTGTGTTTTTATCTCTATGGATAAATCAGTGTATTTAGATATTTTTTCGGTAAAAGTGTTATTTAAGTTATGGGTGTTGCAAATTGCTATATCTATTAAATAAACCGCTATCTTGAATGCAACTGGTAGGTGTACCACACGCTGGGCATCGAGGCGGCGGCGTCGACCATCATGAGCGAGATCGAAGCGGTGATGGCGGGCCACGGCATGGCGGTGGACCGGCGCCACGTGGCGCTGCTGGCCGCGCAGATGTGCGCGCGCGGGGAGGTGCTCGGCATCACGCGCTACGGCCTCGCGCGCATGAAGGAGTCCGTGCTCAACCTGGCCAGCGTGAGTGCGCACACACACACACACGCCATCGCACGATACACTTAAACTACGACACAACTTAGATGTAGCATCGGCAAATTCAATAAAACCGATTACTGCCGATTTACAAGACCAATAGAAATATCTTCGTATCGCGTCATTCGACGCTATTCGTCGCTATAGATTCCCGCGTCAGTTCAACTTAAGAAAGGAAGTGCAGGTAAATCGACGCGTCAAATTGACGAATATATTAGGTTATATGATATTACAAGTTATTACGTTTGTGCAAAGATCATACTCGCATGAGAAATAAATATTGATAATTTGGGATAGCGTCCTCAATTCGGATGTGATCGGTTTTACGAATTTTGCCGATGCGATATCTAAGTTGTGTCGTACTATACTCAGACATCGGCGTATTGAATTAAGAACAAAAGAAAGGCAGAGTTCATTAATTTACGCTCTCATCATAAGCCAAACATCTATTACTTTGCCACCTTACAAAACAGTTTTAAACGTGAATAGAGCGCGTGTTTATAATCCAAGTGGTAAATGCAAGCATATCGCTGCTTTGATCCAATAATGCGATTAGATAATGATATTAAAATGTATTCATGTAGAATCACTTTGCAATTGACGGATACATCTGATGACTGAGCTTACTTTATTTCTACTTTTGACCACCATGAGCGCTGCGATAGATTATGTCCCCCCCCCCCAATTCTTCGCATCCAGCGAATATACGTGAGATGTGAGAGAACGAGTAGATGAGCAAAGGTTTTTGTGTCGTCAGTTCGAGAAGACGTCGGACCACCTGTTCGACGCGGCGTACTACGGGCAGCGCGACCGCATCGAGGGCGTGTCGGAGTGCATCATCCTGGGCGTGCCGGCCGGCATCGGCACGGGCGTGCTGCAGCTGCTGCACGCGCACGGGCCCGCGCACGCGCACGGGCCCGCGCACGCGCACGCGCACGCGCACGGGCCCACGCCCACGCTGCTCTTCGACAACCCCGACTACCACCCCTCCATATGGGACTAGAGATACTAACATTACGAATTAAACTAATACCCAGCATGTCTGTTGTTTTATTTTTTACAATGCTTCTTCTTAATGAGTCAAAGTCAAAAATCTTTATTCAATATATATGTTCACACTTGCTAAATCATAGTCACAAATCTACCACCGGTTTGGACCGGTTTGTGCAAGCCTCCAGAGGGGCTTGCACAAAACTATTTTAATCAATCTTAATGCTCAAAATGGAGATTTATTATCAATATATTTCTTATATATGAGTATTAAATATCTAAGAAAATTATATATATTCAATCTGATTTATCATAAATATATTTTAATCACTGAATATATATTTTTAAAACAACGATATAAGAGCCTATTAAAGTATATTCTTCATAGAGTAAAGTAAGTTTAAATAAAACTACACATTTTTTATTCATTTTTATTAACATAACAACTAATATCAACCAGTCTAAATAGTGAAACAATAAATGCAAACTAATTAAATAATTTACAAGCCTTACCAACTAGTATAAAGCAAGTGCCTATGAAATGTCAATGTGACATTTGAGGACAGTGGTTGAGAACATTTCGATTGCCAGGGGTGCACGAACATTTTTGAACAAATTTAGCATATCAACTGTAATTTTCATATAGATTGAAAGTCAACACAGACGAAATAAAATTATTAATGACAAAAGTAATACTTTTAGAATGTTACTCAATATCTTATGTTATTGTTCCTGTATATCACGTGTAGACTGAAGCAATATTAACATACTAATAATTATCCCGTATGTTCATAAAATCCTTTACAGCGAAAGCCTTCACAAAATCTTTACAGCATTTTCGAAATCCATAGTGGCAAATGACACTTCGATTTTGAAAATATTTTGTCACTGTCTCTATTAATGAGCGCACTCCACTTTGGAAAAGTGACGTGACAGTGACAAACACTTTAAAGTCACCGTGACAAAAGCTACCAGTGCGCGCTAGTTCTAACAGTCCAATTCCCGGTCATGTACACCTGCTTTATTTATTATGAACACACTAAGCCGCTTGAGATATTTTGAGCGCCTCCTTGTGCTGGTCCACTTTGGTCCACCTCTCGCTCACCTTCCACAGCCACTGCGCGAGCTCGTAATCCTGTGCCGTTTCTGATGGAATCGCTTTTTTCATGTCCCTATTCAAAACAAAAACAACTTTTATATCAGAATAACATAAAAATTAAGAAAATGATTGAATAAATAATAGCCTATAGTTTAATATGGTTATTAATATGAAATATTTTATTATTATTTACACCCAGAAGTAGAGAAAGGCTAGGGTTGGTATGATGGCATAACTGTCCGTTATGCCGGCATACTTCCAAAACGCTGATGGATGATTAAATTAACAATAAAATGATATCTAGGCATTCAAATAAATATTTAAGATGAACACAACCGAAGGTATCCTTACACGAAGTAATCCCCAGCACTCGTCTGCAGTTTCGGATCCAGGGCCGCGTGTATGACCACCTGGGCGCCAGTCCGCGCCACCTTCATGACGGGCCAGAATATTGGGTACACGATGAACCGCGTCATGCTCTTCATCATGGCCATGTGCCTCGTGAGGTTCGTGTCCGTGAAGCCAGGGTCCACCGCTGCGACAGCTACACCGGTTTCTGTAATTGTATTCTTCGAATTAATATATAAAGGTTTCCTGTAAAAGTTTTTACGTGTTTCGGAGCTGAGGATAGTCCAAATCTTCTCTTTAGGAGTTGCCAATTAATTTAGCTGCTTTGGTTAGGATCGGTGTGTATGAAATTAATTCGACAAAAATCTAGTTCTCTGCAACTGAACACCACAATACAAAATACCGATGTTTGGGTACTATTCTACTAACCTTCTCCTCAAACGGAGATTTGGCGTTCGCCCAGAAGTGGGTAATTTACAGGTTGTTACTATTAAAAACGGATACTAATAGGAGTTAGGGAATTTAGGTCACACTTTTGTAATAACCAAGGCGAGATGTATAAGCCGAGATGGCCCAGTGGTTAGAACGCGTGCGTCTTAACCGATGATGGCGGGTTCAAACCCAGGCAAGCACCGCTGAATATTCATGTGCATAATTTGCGTTAATAAATTCATCTCGTGCTCGACAGTGAACAAAAACATCCAATTCCATAGAAATTCTGCCACATTTGTATTCCACGAACCCGCATGAGAATAGCGTAGTGGGGTGTGTTCCAAATCTTCTCTCTCTCTCTTCTATTATTATTGTGTGTAATAACGGATAACCTCACCAAGCATTCTCCTCCCGAACTCCCTCGCGAACAGGACGTTGGCGAGCTTGCTCTGGTTGTAGGCGGCCACGGGGTCGTAGTTGGTGGACATGTTGAGGTCCTCCGTGTATAGCTTGCCCTTCGCATGCGCGCTGCACGTGACCACCACCACCCGACTCGGTGTGGATTTCTGGTAAAGATTTAGAAAATTTAAGATAAGTCTTAGTCCAGCAATTGTTTGGGCATTCCCATAACACTGCATTATGCTTTGTGGTTAGGATCTGTACAAGCTTGTCTGGGTATCTACCAGGTATTCATCAAATATTCTACCGCCACACAGCTATAGTTTGTTAGAATTGTTGTGTTTCTGATTTAAGGGTGATTATGCAGTGTAACTGCAGACACAAGGGACATAACAATTTAGCTCCTTTAGCATTTAGAATGGTTAATATTAAGAGATACTGTGAGAATAGCCCCAATTTCCCCACTTATCACCAGGTAGCCAAGGTGATCGTCCATCTGTCTATATCATAAATCATAGGGTAAGTGAAATAAAAATAAAATCTGTATAATCTTGTCATTCAATTCTCCTTACGCAAATAAACATCATATTGTTTTAGTAAATATAACCAATGACGCGATATCACTGGTCGAGAGCTTGAATCTTGAATCTATGATATTTATAAAGGATTTGCGCAAAAGTACTTTATTGGAACAAAAATTGTAGTATTATTATTAGTAGTGTAAAAAACGTTGTGGTGTTAACAATTTGAATGGGATACGTGAATTAAAGGTTGTTTATTTGAAAAGTCTTTACTAGTACTTACTTGCAACGTGTCCAGCAGCAGTTCCGTCAGCAGGAAGTGTCCGAAGTGGTTGGTGCCGAGCTGGGTCTCGAAGCCGTCCCGCGTGACGCCCTTGGGGGTCTGCATGACGCCCGCGTTGTTCACTAACACGTGGACGTGCGGCTCTTCTTTCTTAAACCTGACAAATTAATGACATTTTAAATAAAGTTTGTAACTTCTATATTTACACCATGTAGTAACTGCTTGAATATGTCGCAGTACTGGAAGTCTTATCTTCCTTTGAGAAGACTTTTGGAGCTAATTCCGCCACGCTTCTTTGATCCGCTTGCTGAATACATATCAGATGGCATAATTATATCAGAATGTTATTGAAATTAGACACATGCAGGTTTTCTCAAGACATTTTCACGATCAACTACAACAACAACAGCCTGTAAATTCCCACTGCTGGGCTAAAGGCCTCCTCTCCCTTTAAGGAGAAGGTTTGGAAGATATTTCACCACGCTGTTCCAATGCGGGTTGGTGGAATACACATGTGGCAGAATTTCTATGAAATTTTGTCACATGCAGGTTTCCTCACGATGTTTTCCTTCACCGTTGAGCACGAGATGAATTATAAAGACAAATTAAGTACATGAATCAGCGGTGCTTGACTAGGTTTGAACCCGCAATCATCGGTTAAGACGCACGCGTTCTAACCACTGGGCCATCTCGACTCTTCACGATCACGAGATTAAAAAAACTATTGCTTATTTCTAGTAAGGAGATGGCTATAGTAAAAAATGTAATACAAGTAAAGACCTATCTACAAAGTTCCTAATGGACTCGGTACTGGCGAGGTCGCAGGGTCGGCAATACACGAACTTGTTGTTAGTCTCCAAGACGATTTCACGGCGAACCTCTTCGCACTTCGTCATGTCGCGACACGCCATGAACACCTTGGAGCAACAGAACACAAAACTAGTCAAATACATTTTTTAAAATATTCCTAGAGAAAGAACTTAAATGGGAAAGCACAGACTCGTGAACAGAAGAGAAAGTTTTATCCAGACGTAGTATTTCACGACTAAAATAATCGAAATTTTAACGTCGGGATTCGTCTGCAAAAGGTTAACACAATAATAAATTATTCTTTAAAACTTTCTCGATCTAAAAAACGGACTTTTATAAGATAGGAGTTTCATATTAGAAAAAATAGGAAAATTGTCTGTCTAAATCTCATTGTCTTTAATTAAAAGTGAGTAGAGACTGTAATAATAACCAATTTAAAATAAGGTCTAAGAACTCTGTATAAACAGTTGGTTAATTGAATGGTACCTTAGCCCCACGTTTAGCGAACTCCCAAGTAGCTTCCTTGCCTATACCGCTGGTAGCTCCTGTAACGATCACAGTTTTCCCTTCCGCCATTACAGTTTTGTCGAATGGTACTCCGCCATGTACATCCCTAAAATATTACAGAATATAGTAAATACAAAAGACACTTTTAAAGTATTTTATACAATTACAACAACAAACAACAACAACAACAGCCTGTAAATTCCCACTGCTGGGCTAAAGGCCTCCTCTCCCTTTGAAGGTTTGGAACTAAACAATTACATCGAGTGATAATTGAAAGCATAAATCGTAAACCAATAATTTAGTTTTTATACATATTAAGTAATTACAAGATAATGTCTATACCTATAGATGTACCTACATTTTTATTGTAATGTTTAATAATTGCCATAATTAAGGAACTAAAATAAGTCCAATCATATATTAACAAATGATTTTTCACTGCTTTAGAGCAGAAAGTGGGCAAGCAGAAATTAGTTTGCTCGCGAATAGAAATAGGTGTTGTTTTGCTAATAAATATAGTGTTACAAGAGTAACATTAGCCTTCAATACGGTGTTATGACATTTGATTCTATATCATAATTTATTTCATATTATTATTGCCTATTATGAATATAGCAGGGGCTATTGAATTTACATTATATACAATTATTATTGTAATTAATTCATCAATAATTTGTTAAACTGTAATTAATATTATTTTATATGGCATAGCATTTGATACTTGCATGTAAACACTATTTCTTATTTTAAATATGACTCAGCAGTCATTATAAAATTGGGCTATAGCGGGGATTGTTCCTAACAAAAGATAGAGAGATTGGAGCATCATTGTAAAACAATAATATTATTTTGGCCATCCCGAACTACTGAAATTACAATAGAAAATATTCGGGGCACCATCATTCTTACAAATACATTACGTAAAAATATAAGTAGGCATTGTATAACTTAGACCTATTCTATAATGATATCAAATCAAAATCAAAGTATATTTTATTCAAGTGGGCTTTTACAAGCACTTTTGACTCGTCATTTAACAATTAAGTGAAGCTACCACCGGTTCGGAAAGTAGATTCTACCGAGAAGAACCGGCAAGAAACTCAGTAGTTACTCTTTTTCAACATTTAAAAAAATACAGTCATGTTAGTTAATTTTTAAGTTAATACAATTATTAAATTAATATATCCTGCCTGGAAGTCAACAGGTATTAATTCCACGCTTTTTTATCATCTACAAAATCTTGTATCGAACAACATATTAACTTACTTAAAAATGCATAGCGCGCCCGCTCCCGCCGCCAGACCGGTGAAGATTGTGACAGGTAAGTTGGGCACCCACATTGCTGGTGAAAATTACTCGTAAATACACGATAATATAATATTTATGAAATTAATGTAAAGACGCAGAACAGCCTAGTATTGTATATGTCACCGTTAGATTACAAATATCGTTACATTACAAAACGTCTCGTGAGGGTGTAATCTGTCGAAATATTTTGAGCCCTGAAACATGATTGCAATTTAACGCAATATTGTAATCTATCCAAGTTAAACTGTTACATTACAATCTATTTCGCGTTAATTTGTCAATTGCCGATAGCTCTTCCTGATTGGCCCGTCTTCAGACCAAGTTTCCTTGGCCTTGTTGAAAGTCATTGTTAGCTTATTCTTTTGCTTTCCTACTACACTTCCGAGTCTCGAGCAGCACCTTAAGATAGGTAACTTAGTCTAGGTCCCTTATTTCTCCGGTTACGCAGGATTGTTGTCAGTGGCGGCGCAAGATCGAATCTTAATGTGAGCAAGATACAGTTTGCGAGGCTCTTGTTTATTTTTACAGTACTCTGATCGCAATGTTATGTTGTATTTTTTTAAATGTCAGGCGCGAAGCCCTTTGCGCCGCGAGGTCTTGAGCCACACCCACACCGGCTACGCCATTCGCCGCCACTGATTGCTGTGGCGTCTAATTATTCTCATAATTAACTGTATTGCAAATTTTCCTACCATCACTGGCAGCACAATCGTGCATAATTGGTTCAATTTTATCGTTTTTCATGTAAAGAATGACCAGGGACGAAACAGTACTTGATACTTATCGACATATAAACAATGTGAGGAATAGCTAATATTTCTTATAATGACCATATCTGAGCCAGTCACCTTAAGGTAGCCCAGTATATAGTATCCCTTTCATATTAGTATCGATTACCTACTTTCGTTACGTACCAATGACGCCAGAATAAAGAATTTTCAAAAGACCTATTCTTCGGGGAGGGCAAACAGTATTAACATTTTACATTCACAATTTCAATAATTTCCTTCGAGCCTGTCCTTTTGAATTCAAGGCATTGTTTCCTAGAGCTTAATAACTTCCAAGGCAACAAGACATTTTCTATCACTATAAATTGTAAGTGAACAATTAAAAATTTTATTGGGTATGTAGGGTTATCAAAATAAAAAATATTTACTAAGACATATCTTATGTTTATTTCATTTTAGTGTAAACGGCCTAACCGCCGTGTCGTCTCACGTACAGCACACAATACCATAAACTATTAATAATTAAAAAAGATAATCAGAAATATACGAGAACAGAGTAACATATAACATTCACGAGTCAAACCTCAATGACCTGGCAGGTACACAGTATACTTAATAAATAATAGATTTTAACGTAAATCTTGTAAATATTATTAAAAGTAAAAAAGTGGCAAGAATCGATCCACAACCACGATGCATAGTAGGAACTAGAAAAGGCAATCAATGATCGTAACATTACACACATCCTCATATATTTCTGACTTTATGTAATATTTTAATTTATTCCAGAGACAAGATAGTCTGTATCAATGGGTCTGAGCTTTTTTAGCGAAGCGCAGAGCATGTTTCGGATTTTAATTTTTACTGTGTTGTGTTTGATTGTCATTAAACAAAATACTCTGCGTTATAATTTGCCAAATCCAGATTCATAGTCGTATCGGCTGGGTTTTGTTGATGCTGATTGCATCAACATTTAAACAGATTATATTTTTTTTTGCTGTAGAGCTATTCTGTAAGAAGAAAATCGACATCGGAACACGAGCGTGTAATATCAGAGTGATATGCGATATTGAGAATTGAAAATTTATAAGAATCACGCATCAAAATGCCGTATCACCGTAAGTCATTTGTCAAGTGATATACGAAATTAATTCTTACAGAATGGCACTGCTTGCCCTATAAACCCTATATGATACAAACTAATTCTTTCACAATTACATTGTATCGTGAACAGTCGTCATGTAAAATGAAATTATGAACAATTTTATATTAACATATTAAAAATTTTTAAAGTGATATCTTTTTTTGTAAACTTATTTCAAAAATTTTCTTTTAATACTATTTTTTTCATAGTAAAACTTTAAGTATCATTTAAACACATTTGTAGTTCGAGTTTATTACAGATTATAATTTTTAATTGTGATTCGTATTGAACGTGAGTAAAAAAAATATATATGACTGTTCACAAGAAATAATAAAGATAATAAAAAAAGGTAATATAAAATTCCTGTTTACAATTACGTAGATTAATTTAAACAGCATAAAAAACTACAATAATTTTTTTACACCGCTGTCGACGACACTCGAATTCTAGGTATTGTTTTAGATCTCTATAAATTCTAGACAGATACTACAGTTGATGGATAATAAAGGCATATATTATATTATTAATAATACATAAGACCACCGGACAAGGGAAGAAACATTTTGTTACGTTTAACGTTTTCTATAAAAAACATTTTTAACAGACATGCTTAAAAATCATAAAATCTTTTTTTAATATTTATTCTAAAATTAAACGACAGCATGAAATGTCTTAACAATCAGATACGTTGCGACTTCACTGAAAAAGTTGGCAATTTATGTTTGTCATTTCCAAAGTCACCGACTTTTTTTTTGACAATAGAAATATTCAGCGTGATGACAACACAAATAGCCACCTTTCGTTTGGTGGAGACGTAGCTTTAGATCTACATAAAATGAATCTATGGACTATGTTAATTCTATTAATATAAAATTGACTGTTTTGTTAGTAGTTAGCACTAGTGATGCACCAAATGTATTTGGCCGAATGTTACGATATTTTATACGCTATTGATCAACTTCACCGTATATATATAGGTACATTTTACTTGAGATAAGTGTAACAATTCAATAATTAAAAATAAAAAAATACACATGACACGTGACTACAATATATATCTTGGGTGGATACATCATACAACTTCAGAGGATTGTAAATTTTTTAACGAATATCCGGCTTTTTATTCGTATTCATTCGGTCCATCACTATTTAGTACATTAATTTTAATAAAACACATTGAACATACAAAATGATTAATTAATTACGTAAACACAGAAATTATTCGTAAACATTAATATGTAAATAAAAATATCACATGTGCATCTTAAATTTATAGTGCACTTACTTTTTTTAGGGTACAACGACGACTAGGAACCCTTTTTCCTTTTTAATATTTTGAACTCCAATTTATTATAATGTTGAGAAAAGGTACAAAGTATTTAATACTGTATAATCTTATTTTCAATAAATTAATATATTATATATATTTTTTTAAATATAGATAATAAATACATACATTTAAAATCATAACCAACTTCAAAAAAAATTAAATATTACTTTCAAAGGGAAGCAAGAATACATTTAACTATTGTGTAAAACATCTTATAAATATAATTTAGTATGTCTATATGTTTATGAGATTCTAATTTATTTATTTACATATAATAGAAGATATTTTATTTAATTGCTCCCTTAGGTTAACATCTACAATATTCGTGTTATACTATAATTCTATCTAACTCTATGGGATGATTCAAAAGTGCTGTTATGTGATATTTTTATAAATCTATAAAATTCCCATTCTGATACATATAATTCTAACAGCAATTTCGATAAAAAAAAACCTATAAAAAAACCAAATAGGCCAATATTAATCCACTATTTCATTTGGTAATGTTTTAAAAATCATAACATAGGTACAAACAGAAAGTTATATTTTAACTATTTTAATTATAAGTCCTAACTGAAATATTTGTTAATATAACTATTTCTTAATTGATATTTTTAAAGCAATGGGTATATAAATAGTGATTTTATTCGGTGTTAATGTTATATAAATATATACATGTAATAAAATCTGTGCAATACAAAAGGGCATGGTGACTTAAAAATGTACAATTATCTAGTAAAGCGTAAGGTTTTATTGTATTGCAGATCTTGAGCCCAGTTGTCATGAGCCGAGGACATTTGAATGTCACATGAAACTAATCTATATGATCTATGGTACGATTGCCTTTCTAAAATTCTAACATTTTTAGTGTAAAATTTAGGCTTAATCTGTATCTACCGATTTATATTCTGCGTTTTAAACGCTAAGTGTAAATCATGCTTAACTAAGCGTAAAATAGATATGGTTTTAACGTTGACTAGTCGTAACACAGTGAGTTAAGTCATGGAGTTAAGATTAGCTCGCTTTTGTATTCAGTGTTGTAGTACTTTTCGATTTTGAATTGTCATTCGATGGTAGTGGTCTTGCTATACCGACACGAACAATTCCTCTAGGGGCTCCTTTCAAGGCCTGCACTGCTTGGTCAAGGGTTGCATTTTTTATACTGCCTCCGTTTACTGACATCACTCTATCTCCAGGTGAAATTTGACCATTCTTCTCTGCTACACCACCGGGTACCAAGCTTCTGACTACAATTACGGTGCCATTAGGATCTACTGGATCTTGATAATCTAGAATTGAGAAACCAAGACCCTGATCTCCTTTAATTAATTCCACAATATCCTCTCTACTTTGCCACATGGCTAAGCCAGACACACATTCTAAGGACTTGGATTTTTTGGACTGACTGGAGTGATTAGTCAATGTTGCAGTACTGGATGTGTTTATAGATGTGTCTGATTGAGCTTTTACAAGAGTAGTTAAATTGTTGAGGCTTCCAGATATAATTTTCCTTGCTTCAAAGCCTTCTCGGTCCTGTGCTAAATTAATGACAGGCCTGGGCCCGCTATCAGTGTTGCTTCGTGCACAAACTAGACGCACACGATTCGGTAGCTGTTTGAGGATATTTACAACTTCTGTGTGTGTTAAGCCATGCAACCTGTATTCATTAACTTCAAGTAGCTCATCACCAGCTGTAAGCATTCCTTGCTGCCCAACTGGTCCTTCAGGGAGAACAGATCTTATATAGTGGTGGGGCCTCACTTCTTGACCTCCCTCTACATCCACTGTCCCCTCTAGACTTATTCCTAAACCTGAAAGCTTGTGTACTTCTGCCACTATTATTTCTTTTTCTGGTCCAATTTCTTCTCCCCATTTCTTTTTAATCACTTCTTCATCTACTGCCAGTATTGCATCAATTCTTCTGTCTAATTCTTCTTGGGTTGGTTCATTTTCCTCATTTTCATTATCATCTCCAACTTCTAACACACTTGAATCAATAGTGGTGGTGGACACAGGCTCTGGTTCAATTTCAACTGTACTGTTATCAGCTTGTGAAGGCACTGGAAACCATGTGAGGGTGGTGGCCGAAGGTGAGGGTGACGTTGGTCTCTCCTCATTGAATATGGCTAACTGAAGATGTTCAAACTTTGGACCCCTCAAGTATCTTTCTAAAACTAAATGCACGGATATACCAGTGTTTCTCAGTATTTCCACAGCCTGAGGATTACTTTTATCAGCCAAGGAGACTCCGTCAACTTCAATTATTCTATCGTTAAGCCTGATTTTACCACTTTGCTCAGCACTACTGCCTTCTATTATACTTTTCACAAATATTCCTGATAATTCCTCTTTCTCACATACATATCCGGCCACAGTTATACCTAAACCGTACACATTCTTGTTCAAATCCACATGCACAATGTCAACCTCGGGTAAGGTTGGTATTTCTACGGGTACTGTTATTGTTATAGTTGGTGAAATGTTTTCAGCTACGATTGGGTTAACTGCGATCTGCTGTGGATTCTCGCCTAACACGCTGACAGCCGCTACCAAGTTTTCGACATCGCCATTTTGGCCATTTATATAGTCAGCGTAACATTGCGATAAATCATATACAGCGCCATAACCCGTTTCTATTAAGTGACGATCGAGAAGTTCAGGGTCAGCGAGTAGCTTTGTAGGCACCAG
Organism: Vanessa cardui; assembly: GCF_905220365.1. Classification (NCBI taxonomy): domain Eukaryota; kingdom Metazoa; phylum Arthropoda; class Insecta; order Lepidoptera; family Nymphalidae; genus Vanessa; species Vanessa cardui. The sequence continues at coordinate 847,545 of NC_061142.1, read as the reverse complement.
AGCTGTCCCTGGGAGGGGGGCTCGAAGTGCAGCAGCAGGATCCGCCGGCCTTGCGACTAGTAGGCGGACAGTCGGGCCCGCCTGTCGCAGGACAGCGGCAACTTGTTCTGAGGTGAATCCTCGCAAGTTCACTGATCCAACTTGCAGAACGTGATCTCCGCTTTGCAGTCGCCCGTCTTTATCAGCTATTCCACCGGGAAGCACATACTTAATCACCACGCCCGTGCTCCTACCGCCTACTAGGTTAAAACCCAATCCATTGCCATCGTTTATAAGCTCAACCACTTCCACCTGCGCCCACTCCGTGCTCAGTACCATCGTTTTCCTAACCATCGGAGCCTTTGGAAGTTACGTGATGTGCACGACGAGGTTATGACCGCCCAAAACATACATCGCGATTAGGAAAATGATTATAGCTAACTTTTTTCACTTGCACGTCAATAAAAAATATAACCGTTCGCAGCCGTTAACGCAAAAATTTTGTAAATTAGATATAAAAATGACATTTACATACTTGCTGAATTGGAGACAGCGAGAATGTGGCCAGCTTCCAGCAGGTATACTCAATGAATAGTTATGGTAAATGTCAAAAAGTGATATTTTATTATTTAAAATATATTATATATTTTTCATAAATTTTACATACATAAATTGAGATAAAAGCATCATTTTACTAATAAAAAAACATTCATATCATACAAATTACGTGCATACTTAAAATGTAATTGTTGTTTTCCTATCTCAATGATAGATGTCGTTAAAACCATAGATTCAGTTGGCTAATGGTTTGATTTTATTTTGTTCCACTCATCAAGAGATGGCACTATTGAGACGTTTCTAGCTACCTATTGCTTTTATTTTAACATTTTTTTTCACTTTTTTCACTTCTCTTATTTTAGTATTTTATTTTTATATGTTTAATATTTTTTTAGCCTTTTCGCCTTACGTGACGTATATGACGATATGTATAACAAACATTTTCATTTCTTAAGTATCTATTACTTTTTTTTTCGATATGATTTATTTTCCACCGACTTCAAAAAGGAGGAGGTTATCAATTCGTCTGTATTTTTTTAAGCTGTTCCAATTGATTAAGGAATAAAAATAAACAACCCTTAGATTTACGCTTTCCATTTGATACGTATTTATTTATAATATACCCCATTTACCTACATTAATCCACTTTTGAATAGCTTAGGCGACATTTGCAGATTTTTTGCAAATCTAAACGGATTTTTTTACTATCAATAGAGACATTAAAAAAACATTCATAGACAACCAATATTTATAAAATTCAATGTAAATTAAAGGGATTGAATAAACCTATAAAGTATTATAAGTATTTATATTAATTATTTCGTAATCTTTTAACGTTTAGTTATTCTTAAACGCATAGATACATAGGTATACCTCCTTAGTAAACGCGAGAGTCGAGATGGCCCAGCGGTTAGAACGCGTGCAACTTAACCGATGATTGCGGGTTCAAACCCAGGCAAGCACCGCTGATTCATGTGCTTAATTTGTCTTTATAATTCATCTCGTGCTCAGCGGTGAAGGAAAACATCGTGAGGAAACCTGCATGTGACAAATTTCATAGAAATTCTGCCACATGTGCATTCCACCAACCCGCATTGGAACAGCGTGGTGGAATATGTTCCAAACCTTCTCCTCAAAGGGAGAGGAGGCCTTTAGCCCAGCAGTGGGAATTTACAGACTGCTGTTGTTGTTGTTGTAAACGCGAGGCTTATGTCATTCCAATAAATAAAGTCATACATCCAATAGTGATCTCTCATTATTGAACTGTACACGGGTTCATACAAGGCATTTATTAAACGTAGTGTCTATCTTTCAAATTTCCAATCGATTGCTACCATCACTCCGAATACTCGTAAAAACTAAAGTTCGGAATGAATCGACGAACTAGTCAAATCGTATTAAAAGTTATATAATAAAGAATATTAGGAATAATAATATTCGGTTCTTAAAGTTTTCAAGAATTCTTTCATATATTGAAATAAAACTAGTTATAACGGATTTGAATCGCGTATATTAATTATTTTTAACATCCCGACGTTTCGAGCACTTTACAGCGTTCGTGGTCACGGGTAGAGGTAGGTCTACCCGATTTAAATCCGTTATAACTAGTTTTATTTCAATGTGTAATAATCGCGAAAACTTAAGACAACATTATTCTTTCAAATAGCAATGTCCCAGTATCAATTATCAAATTACTTTTTTGTTCCATTGGAACGCTTGGCCTTTGGAGTAGTGGTGCAAAAAGCTTCATCAAAACTATAATTCGCCTCATCGCCTCCATTGGTGACAACAGCAGTGCTGGTCCGTTTTTTGCCCAGAGGATCGGAATTGCGATTCAACGGGGAAATGCTATTAAAATTCTTGCCACAAGATTTATACAGTAACTAGTTTTAGTTCATATTTGTATTGTATATATTTAAGCATTTAATGTTATTAATTTTTACGTTTATAAATATTAAAGAAAATATCTCTTTTTACTGTTTAAGCTTGAAGCTGTTTTAGGAGTGGTGATGACAACAGCGCAAGGGTTAAGATCGATTCAGCAGCTTCCGACGCTTCGCTAGGCGGCTCTCGGCCCTGTTGACGCTTCCTGTACAACTATTGTTGTAAAAGTTGTAAATCAAAAAATAGTTTCGTGTATGGATTAAAAACGTCGGAAATATTTTTGCAATCTTAAAAGGGGTAAAAGGGCCTGTTTTGGTTTTTAATTTTCTAAAAACTTCGTAGTTTTACTACTACTTACTATTTAAAGTTACTTTACTTATAGAAATTAAAAAAATTATATAAATTAAATAATTTATATAAGTAAATATTATATAATGTAATTTCAGTAGTTCGGGATGGCCAAAATAATATTATCGTTTTACAATGATGCTTCAATGTCTCTATCTTTTGTAAGAATGCCCCACGCTATAGTCCAATTGTTTTATAATGACAGCTCAATAATATTTAAAATAAGAAATAGTGTTATATGCCAGTATTAAATGCTATGCCATATAAAATAATATTAATTACAGTTTTACAAATTATTGATCAATTAATTACAATAATAATTGTATATAATAAAGTAAATTCAATAGCTCCTGCTATATTAATAATATGCAATAATAATGTGATATAAATTATAATATAGAATCAAATGTCATAAAACCGTATTGAAGGTTAAGGTTACTCTCGTAACAATAAACTGCTGTCGAACCGCTTGGCGCTTGGAGTAGTGGTGCAAAAAGCTTCATCAAAAGTATAACACCTCGCCTCATTGCCTCCACTGGTGACAGGAGGGCTGGTTCGTTTGCGATTCAACGGGGAAATGCTGCTAGCATTCTTGCCACCATTCCACGCGGTCAAGATTTATTCAGTAACTAGTTTTAGTTCATATTTGTATATATATATTTAAGCATTTAATGTTATTAAGTCTAGTAAACCTTGTTCGCTGTGAATATGAGTAGTAGTATTCATAAACGATATCATGATATCATCTGTCTTAGAGAGTAGAGAGAACGTAATCCTTAACGGTCCTTAGCGTGGTCCTCCTCCTAATTTATTTACTAGGTACCTATAGATAAATATAGAGAATATTTCATTTCTAATATTTTTTATAAGTAAACAAAATAAAAGCTCTATCATAGACAATAAAAAAATCTAGATAAGAAAGATATCTGTGCATAACCCAACAGCCCTAGCCGGCGGCGGCTAGCTAAGCTACGCTTATTTCATATAGATCATCATGTCTCTGACATGTCAGGGTGAGGAAAGGTTCGTCACCTTAAGATCTATTTTCGTGTGCTCAGTATGAGCGATAATCTGTTTTACCGATCGAGAATGACATATTGCGTCGCAATGAGTCGATGTTTAGATTCAAAAGGTACTAATAGCTGGCTGGTACTATGAATTTCAAAACAGACGAGGGTTTTCTTACCCTGACTGCACGTAATGTAATGGCAATAATTGTCGGTTTAAGCGTCAATAGGTCGCAGCGGGCGGCAAACCGATGTAACAAGTCTTAGCATCGATCCTGTCCTCTAGGGTTTTTGTAATCTTACACTTAAAAATACAAAATATACATATAAATATACATCTTATACAAAAGGGGTGTAAATAGGTATGTTAGTAATTCCTTTATTAATTATGTGCATTGCTACAATTCCTTTAAAACAAAAGCTAGTGAAAACTAAGACTATTTGTAAATAGTAGAGCATTTGCTAAGTTAATTTCGAAATGTAATTTTGTTATGTCTATTGTTAGTTGTCCTACTTATAAGTAAATAAATCGTATATTAAAGATATAATATTTTGTCAAGCAGCTGTTATTAGTTTTGAGACAAAGTAAAGCGTCATGTCAAACGATTATTGCGTGTTCAAATTGGGTAGGTAAAATAAATACACATTAAAATATTTCAAACTTCATTTTATTTCAGGTACTTTTTATTACAGACTTTGTTATTAAAATCTTATAAATATACTTTTTTTAAATCACATTTTAAGTCTAGGTAAGCAAATAAAATGTTTATTTATGTGTTACATAGAAACTATTTATTTTTTAGTAATAACTTACTTTAATTGTTTTGTTTTATGGCATTGGAAGGGAGGATTTGGAAGGCAAAAGGATTACATGATGGTAAGTGGTCACCGTTGCCTGCCCGTAGACATTGATGCCCTAAGAAATATTAAACATTCGCTACGTGTTACAGTAGTTACACTAAGTTACTCACCCTTGAAACTGGAAAATAACAATATTATGTATTACTACGCTGAGATAGCTTAGTGGTTAGAACGCGTGCATCTTAACTGATGATTGCGGGTTCAAATCCAGGCAAGCACCACTATATATGTGTGCTTAATTTGTGTTTATAATTCATTTCGTGCTCGGCGGTGAAGGAAAACATCGTGAGGAAACCTGCATGTGACTAATTACATCGAAATTCTGCTACATGTGCATTCCACCAACCCGCATTGGAACAGCGTGGTGGAATATGTTCTAAAAACCCTCTTCTTAATGGAAGAGGATACCGGCTGTTACTTTAATTTACTATGTATTACTGCTCGATGGTAGAATATCAGTGAGTGGTAAGGGAGTTGCATATATAACACCAAGTAAATTATTAAGTCTGTATGACCAACTCTATGATTTGATCTTAACATCCACCTATCTTCATACAAACATTCATAATAAATTCGTAACAAACAAGCTTCGTGGCAAATTTCATGTAATTAGGTACAACGGCAACGCCGTAAAAGAACGACATACCGAGTTTCTCTCAAATTTATAATATTACCTAATATAGATATTGCTGTCGAAACGCTTGGCCCTTGGAGTAGTGGTGCAAAAAGCTTCATCAAAAGTATAACACCTCGCCTCATTGCCTCCACCGGTGACAGGAGGGCTGGTTCGTTTTTTGCCCAGAGGATCGGAATTGCGATTCAACGGGGAAATGCTGCTCGCATTCTTGCCACCATTCCACGTGGTCAAGACTTATACAGTAACTAGTTTTAGTTCATATTTGTATATATCTATATATTTAAGCATTTAATGTTGTTATATCTTATGTAATTTTTAATATAGATATTTTTGTTAGTATAATTATACAATAAGTATATACCAATAATCATTCCATCCGCCAATAAATTTTAGAATTAAGATGTTATGTCCCTTGCGCCTGTTACTCTGACTCACTCACCCTTTAAGCCGGAACACAATAATACTGAGTAATATTATTTGGCGGTAAAATATCTGGTGAGTGGGTGGTACCTACCCAGAGGGACTTGCAAAATTTGCGTAAGATCTTTTGAATTTGTTATCTATATTTGTGATTAAGTATAATGAAGTGTTTTTAACCTTTATATTTATATTGTTATGTGTCAGGTTTTCATGGTAATAATGTTTAATTAATAATACAAATTTAGTTATAATTATTATATTGTATATTTAAAAATATCAAAATATTTTAAGCATTTTAGGTAACTTTTAATTTATCTATTATTACGTTTATATATTAATTGACTAAATAAATGTTTAAAGTGTATTAAGTATTCAAAATAAAAGTATCGTAACATCTTAATGATGAACATCAACGTTGCAGTACACCTGTGTCATTATTTTTAATATTTATAAAGTATTTTTTTGTTAATGTACATTTTAGGTCAGAATTGAAACTGCGCCTATTAGCTATTGCAATTTCCTATATTTATTTATTCTGTATGTGTAATCATATATAAACGAATTTTCTTGAGTAAATTATTGTATACATTACTTCAATGTAGATAACTTTACTTAATTATTTATTACTATTACAACTTACCTCCATAGTTATTATTATAAACAAAGTTTTCAATGTGCTGTGTAAAATTATACATCGTAGAATTATAATTTGAATGAAATTAATGTAATATAACTACACCCAAAATTACAAGTAAGGTGAAAAGTGCAAACGACTCTATATTTTACAGGCGTAGTATTGTGTAGTATTACAGGTATGGTCTATCAAGTTTTGTGTTTATTAATATCTAGGAATGTACATTAATAATACTTGAAAATGTTCATATAGGAATTAAGTATTCAATAATAATAATAGTTTCCCAACAGTAAGAGATCATAGTGCAACTCAGTGGCGGATTTACAAATTTGCAGCTAGTTAGGCTAGGCTATTAAATTTTTGCCGTCCCAACTGACTTTTGAAATTCGATACGTTAGTTTAGTTCACAATAATATTGATTACATTTATTCTGGAATTGCAAGTTTATGATTTGCGTTCCATCGTCCTCATTACATTGGCTTTTTCCCGTTATTAGTATGATGATAAACTAGGTGATATGATATGACTTTTTTATTTCTATAAGATAAAAAATTTGGGCTAAATTTGCCGCCCCTCTAAATCTGCCACCCTAAGCTTCAGCCTACTTAACCTATTAGTAATTCCTCCACTGATGCTATACTATATTTACCTGTTATATAATAAGCATGTTCTGATATTTATTGTTTATACAATGTAATTTTAAAAATATTAGTAACTTATTACAGCAGAATTCCTTACAAAGGAATAATATATGTTTCAAAATGAAATGTATTACTATCGAACTTATAAAAACTACAGTAATATATTTTTATTAAAATAAAAGTATAAATCGAACCTTTTACAAAAAACATCTGTACGGCTTATTTTTTTTAATTAAATTTCAGAATAGTGCATATACAATAATGTAGAGCCGGTATATTAGTATATTATTTACATAAAATGTAATAATAGAAATAACAATAAAACTAAGCTGTCTAAGTTTATAAATATACAATAAATAAACAAGTATTGGCGCTTATAATTTAGGTTATTAAATTTAAACTTTAGGGATTAAACTTTGTGACCTACTTCTATAATAAGGCATTACCTAAGTACTTATTTGATTAGAAAAACTGACCTCTTATAATATTCTTTATAAATAACAAATAAGAAATATAATTGGATAAGAATAACTAAGAAGAAGTGTCTAAGAATAATAAATAAGAAGAATAATTGGAAAATAATACTACTGTGACTCTGTGAGCGTTGAAATTTATTAACATCTATGCTACGTATTAATTAATTAATTATTATGATTATTAAATACTGATAGTAGATATGTACTTTAAATAAATTCTTAAAAAACCGTCGATTAACAATACGGAATAAAGTAAACTCGCGGTTAATGCAAATATCGCAAAACTAGACACTTACATAAATAATTAAAAACGAAAATGAAAACAATATATAATTCCGATTATTTCATACTTACATCAAAAATTAAAATCAAAATAAACTTTACTCAAGTGGGCTTTTACAAGCACTTTTGAATTTTACAATTAAGTGAAGCTACCGCCGGTTCGGAAAGTAGATTCTACCGAGAAGAACCGTCAAGAAACTCAGTAGTTACTCTTTTTCAAGAAATTTACGTTCCTATCAATAAATGAATGCTAAGTTCATTATCATTATTCAGTACATAATCCACCAATAGCTTAATAAACAGATTAACTTGAAGGTTGATTTATTACACTGTAATCCGTATGACATAGGTGTATACATAATTGCATAGTAGTTAGTAGGTACTACAGCCAAAGTACCATTATTTTGTTTACTAACTAATTTTGTTAGGTAAATAAAAATAAATAAGGGTATATATATTTAACTATCTATCTACGTACCTACATAGGTAACTATATGGTGTTATGTAAGTAAGTATCACATTTAAACGATAATACAGCTTTCAGAAAGCAGCAAGAATTATTAATATTCTGTTTTCCCCTAGTTAAATTCTTGAGACAACATATCTATAAAATTCAATATAGACTATCTGTAGACTATCATAATCAATAAAAACTCGTTATACCAATAAGTATAATTAATTTCGACATTTTCCTTGAAGAATTTTGTTAACAAACTTGCTCTGTCATAGTTAGATACATACCTATATGTTAAACTAGGTACCTAAGAGGCACTATTTGACACTTAAATCTTTTTATCTCAAATATTCGTAGGTATTCAATACCTAATTGTGCAATACGGATTTCTAATTAGGTATAGTCGCTATATTTGGTAGAGTCTATATTACAAGTCCGAAAACTGCCTCTATTGTGACTCTATCTAGTCTCGCAACACATAAGTCATCGATATGTTGGTCTCTATGTCAGTTAAAAGCACTAATCGTTGAATAGTTACAACATATACATATGACTTAACATTCCAATAAGACGAATAGTCGAGCTATCAACCGATCAGTCAATGTCCACGTTTAACATTAGCAGCTGCCAGCTGGCAATTAGCAACAATAGCTTGCACGACACGACGCGACCACCCCCCACCACGCGGCGCGGCTCACTGCCGCAGCGGAGCCAACGGACTGCGCCCGCGAGGGGCCTGCGGCTTCCACCCGCGACGGCGCAACCGACCAATCAGCGGGCCGGGGCCCCGCCATAGGGCAGAGCCGGCGCGGCGGGGCGGAGCCCTCGGAGTGGCCGTAACCCGCGCCGGGGGCTCGGGCGCCACTCTCGCCCCGAGAGCCACTAGAGGCTGAGCCGTCGAGTGGCGTCGAGTGTCGACCGGTCGGATGTCCGCGGAGGGCGGCGGCTACTCGCCGTGTCCGGCGGAGGCGCTGCCGGAGCTGAGCGCTGCCGAGCTGGCGATGAGCCTGTCGCCCAAGTCGGCGCTGCTGCAGCAGAACCTCTCCCAGCTGCAGCTCCAGCACTCCACGCCCTTCTCCGTCACCGACATCCTGTCGCCTATCGAGGAATACCGCAAGTTGGAGCTGGCGAACAACCCGCCTTCGCCGTACAGGTGCGTGGATCGATCCGGAGGGGGGACCCTCCACCCGCTGATTTTTCGAGTGGCCCCGAAGGTCTCGAGAGTGCTCGAGTCGCGCTCGTAGTCGAAGGATATAGTTCGGTGACGTTTGTTTGTGCAGGTATGTTGTGATCGTCGGTCAAGTGATGATGCGATGTGAATGTGAGGTCAACGATGTGCTTTAGGTACATCTTCACTTGCGTACGGACTTGGACGCTTTATTTATACCGCGTTACGTTTATAGGAAATCGCTAACGGTTTCATTCGATTCGAAATACAATGAATAGCAAAGGACTTCTAGTGGAGACTTGAGATACCTCGCCGCGGCAGCGTCATGACTCTCGAAGCCTATATGCATATGTATGTATGAATGATTAAACACACAGTTACCTTTAGCTACGTTGAATGCACCGTTTACTGCGTTGAGAGTTCCTTCTCATTTCAAATTAACAGGAAGTGATCAGTTTATTTTTTAAACATTTGCCTCGAATTTAAAAAAGAAAAATTAAATATATTCAAACCAATAATAATACCGAGAATTTTTTAGTAAATTTGCATAAAATATTTTAAGAGCAACAAAAGATTAAAATAACAAACAAAACATAAAATATTTCAAAAATATAAATACAGATAATAATATTTTTTTAATTTTAGAAAACGGAACTCTATTTAAATTACGAATTGTTTTTTTAAAATGCAACACTATTTACAATGCCTGCTTAAAACGACTACCGTCTTGATAAATCGTAATAATATTGACTTTGAATGATGCAATGTGTATTTATATCGTGGTCGTGCTTAGCTTTGGTGATGTGACGTCATTTGTTCTCTTATATTCACCATTTAATATTAATCTGACTTCCTTGTGTGGTCAGTAAAGTTTGAAAACGTTTATATTTAAACGAAAGAAAATTCCTGGTAAAACCAGTATTCGCGTTTCTTTCTTCACATTAATTTTTCGCACGTTCAATCTTCCTTTTGTTTTATAACCTGAGATTTTATTATTTATCTGAAAATATTGCACGAGTTGTTTTCATCTTGAGATTATTGTTAATTGTACTTGGTCCTGTTTTCTATCAAAAATAATATTATTCAAGACCGGATCAGATTATGAAATAATTCTTATTAATCTTTTTTATTATCATAATTAATTAAAGAACCAATTGATTAATTGTGCCTATCCTTGAGAATTGAAGAGTGGTTTAAATTAAAATGAATTTCAACTAAATCAGTAGTTAGTTTTTGAAAGAATTTATTTTTTAATAAAAAAAGTAGTGTACCTAATATTGAAGACAAAAAAAGGTTTTATATGGCTTTAAATAGAATTAATTAAAAAAGGAACAATATATATTTTTAAAAATTTTAATATATTAATTAATATTTTCTTGTAGTTTATTTAGTGAACTTACGTATCTAATGGTTTTAAACTAATCTACTGTCGAGTTTTAAATAATGCATATTTAAATACCCATGTTAACGTTAATAAATAATTCCGTTTCATTAATTTTTTTATAATTTTTTTCTTGTTTTAAACAATCTCTATAATTTGATAACTAATATTCTTATAATTCTAAATTAATATTTTTTATTACAATGCAAAGAATACTTTTTATTAAAACAAACAGAACTTCAAATTCGGATAACATAAATAACGCCCATTGAAATAAATAAATAATCGCAATTCAATATTTAAATAATTCAAGACATCAGAATGTAAATGTACCCAACCCATCTTCGAACGGGTTAGATTTATTAGTAAAGATCATGTATACATAACATAAACGGTATTTATTTATAACTTAATAGTATATCATAAAATATATTTATATATAATATAAAAATGTTTTAATGTAGGTAATTCAATTTTGAAACATATTCAGATCAACATTTTTCGACGGCTTATGGTATGTGGAAATAGACGTGCCTATTTCCTTGGAGTTCACGTAATCTGGAGTTATTAATTCTCTGGCTAATAATCCGCCATTAATAACCTAAATTATAGTAAGCCGTCGTCGCTTAATTTTCCTGTAGAACGAAGTCGGGTCTGCGGTAGGCTTGAGTGTTTTGTTTTTTTTTGTTATAATACAGCTCACTGTAATAGTTAAACGTATTTATTCATTTCTGTCATTACTATTTAAAAATCGAATGAAGTACATGGAGCAGTATTCGAATTCCTCCGTAAACAACATTTACAGATGAAGCCGTATGATTAGTATAATTTCCGGACGGATTATAACGTAAAATTATATTTTCTTAGTTTCCTCTCTCGCTTTTGGCGCAAATTTTAGACTAAATAGTTTATTCTATACCAGACTGTAATCTATCTATTTGTTAAATTTCATTATTAACCGTTCAGCCGTTTTATCGTGATACGCAAAGATAGGTTATTTACGATATAAGTAACATTACTTTTAAGTATAATTTCTTTTGTAATCTTTTTCAAATGTCTTTACGAAATTATATTACCTACCTATATATGCCAACAAATCGCTTAGTAGAGCTACATAATCTTTATATAAAGTAAAGATATTGTTTAAAAAGTTTTATGAATACTAATAGAAATATATGTTTTGATATACCTATTTAAATATATTATTTTAAAGACATAAATATAAATGAAGTACGAATAGTTTAAATATAAAATGAAAGTCTTTATAATTTATAATTGTTACTTATTTCTTAAATATTAAACATGTGAAGTGTCTATTTGTATGTTTGTTATGCTTTTACGCATCAAGGGCCCGTCATGAAATTTGACACACGGATAGCCCAACTCACGGAGATAAACATACCTAAGATTTACGATCGAATACGAATAGACGAAACAATACGTTGATGAATTATTATATATGAACAATAGTTTCAAAACCATTGGATAGGTTTCTGATATAATATATCTATATATAACTAAGCGAGATACCAATCACTGATTAATGACGGAATCTTAGAAACCTACAAACTAGAAATTTGGAAGGAAGGTTTGTTGTAGGTTGTAGACAGATCAGAACGGATTTTACGAACTTAATTATCATCATCCTCCTGCTTGTAAGTCACTTTTATTAGGGTTCTTTTGCAGTTCTTCCATCTTCCACTTTTCTGTGTGACGTCACTTCACAAGTAACATTCTTTCCATCTATATCGTCTTTCACACATATCATCCATGATTTCTTAGATCATCCCCTTCCCATACTTATCCATCCATTACATGGTCCTCATACCTCCCCGCATAACATGCCCATACATAGTTTCCACATAACTAAATAGTAGTCTCTATATATCTAAAAAGTATCTCTATATAGTCTCCACATAATAAATTTTGGGTTACCGGCGCCACTTTCAAGCTTATGATTTATGAAAGTTTCTTGACTTTCATCAATCGTGAGGTGCGGTGTATTTCAGTGAGGTATCATACTTCTATTCCCAGTTTTCCTTAAAATATAAATGTAGCCAACATAATGTTTAGCAGTAGGTCGATCCTGTAGTGAAATATCAATGAGCTTTGGCTAACTAAACATTAATGTTTTATTAGTGTAGATATAATCAAAGACAATGAGATTTTAAACATAGACTTTTAACTTTTTTATACGATGTTTTCCTAACAGTTATTTTTGCTATAAATATGTTGCATTCAACTATGCTTTCGTTAAGAGTTTCTGATTCCTAATTGATTTTCTCGGTCAGTAGGTTACGGCTATCGGTACGATGTGATGAAAATTCTCGAAAAAAATTCAATGTCTGCTCATAAATTATATTTATAATTTTGAAATAAGTCAATCTTTTATAAAAAATATTCATATCCGTTTGATTGAATGATTGCTTTTTCTTCGATATACCTACAACACTTTCATCTGCTATAATATTATAAATGTGAAAGTAACTCTATCTGTCTGTCTGCATGTTGCTATATCGGCTAAATCGCTGAACCGAATTTGATGAAATTTGGTATAAAGCAAATTTGAACTCGGAGGAAGGACATAGACTACTTTTTTGCCTGACACAGGACAACTCACATCCTAAAAAGCGAAACAAGCCGAGAGCGACTACTAGTATTCAATAAATAACTCGATAATATGTTCCTTAGAGCAAAAAATGCAATTCCTCTTTAATCGTAAAAACAATACAACTAAGGCTTGTTGGGAGTTTTAAAGCAATTTCTCTCGTCTTAAGCACATCAAGCACCAGGGTGCAAGCAGTATTCTGGGTATCTCATTCCCTAAAAAATATAAAAAAGCTTGGAAATTTTCGTTGATTATTATTGGATATATAAATAAATATAAATATTACGGTTTATATTAGTAAATAAGAGTAATTTTGAGCTTTTTCTGTTCAAATCGTCAATTCTAAACAAAACATTCAAAAGCAATTAATTTTATATACCTAATTCTTATATCGCGGTTGAAAATCAACAAGTAATTTACCAATATATAGTTCTGTGTATATTATCATTATAGATAATGCCGATATGTATTTACTTGTATTTACTCAATTTTGAGCTATGAGCAAAAAACGTGGAAAACTGAAAATCGATCATATGCCAGTTAGCGGCATTTTTGTTATATCACGGCGATATTATCACAATTATTAATGATTTTAAACAAAAGATTTAAATTCATGATTTAGCGGCGTGACAATTACTAACGGTAACTACAAAAGAATTAGAAGCTAATCTTGTAATATGACGAATCAAAAGTGCTTGTAAGAGCCTATTTGAATGTATATTATATTCTGCCATTGATAAATGTAATCTCGAACGCATGACTTAATAAGTGTTAGCGCTAATTAGCACCACGATACCCGAATGCAACTTCAAGTATTACCTACTGCCTCATTTCAAGTTTTTCAAATGTAAATACAAATTATTTACATTCAAATCGTTTGAATTGCATATCCAATAACTTGACCATTTCAAACAAGCTTCTTTCTATTTTCAATAAACTTAGAAATCGTTTCTTTTTAATAAGAGACACCCACGCTTTCAAGAATGTTACAATTGTGTGTGAACAAAAAGTATCTTGCTGGCAATCATAATTCCAAGTTAAAAATGTATTTTAATTCCAAATGTATTTCTAAACGTCACTTTTTACCATTAAAAAAATAATTATTATTAGCTCGTAAGTGTCCTATAGTTGGACTAAGGCTTTTTCTCTCTAAAAGCAAAAGGAAACCATGGTTTTTGGGTAGATATAGTCAATAAAAGATTCGTGTCGTCTACAGTCAGTACAATTATATCTACTGGTATTTAAAAACACATGTATTATTGTAGCAAAAATGGTGTTTGACTGAAAAATTAAATCAACATAAATCATCTTTTGCCTATTACCATAACAAATCGTGATATATAGGAACCGTGCATAAATGGGCATTTAAATCAAACACACGAGCAAACCCGGTTAGTATAACTTGTATAATAAATATCGAAAGTATTTTTTTTCTTGTCTAAACGTTTTGCATAACACATACAGACATGCCGTCGAGTGTTTGCAGTACAAGTGGTGACGGACTCACGCCTGCTTGTTTAGACAATGTTAATTTACATCTGGGCAAATATGCGTTTTTGAAGTTTTGAAATATTGTCATCTGTGTTATACGGTAGCAGCTTTGCGTTCATCATCATTACATAGTATAAAAGTGGCTTACCGCCGTCTCTATGTATGCTTAGATCTTTAAAATTACGGACCAATTTTTTTAACAGATAGAGTGAGGTCGAGTGAATCGTCAAGTTTTTGTATTAAATGTATGGACAATATAGTAAAGAGACACTGATAGTTTTGGAAGTTTCTAATGTGATGTCGTAAATAAATAAATTATGTTGTATATTTAGTATGAGCATTGTAGCTGTGGTAAAAGGGTCGCTAGTTGATTTCTAAAATCTTAAATTTAACAAGATCCCAGTTCGAATACCCGTCACAACTGAGAATAATATTACAAACGATAAGGTGACTCTATAGGTTAAAAAGCATGGTGTGCTTTTACGGCTAAACCATTAAATCGAATTTGATAAAATTTAAACTATACCCAAGGACATAGGATACTTTCATATATGTTTTATGCATAACAGCTATACTATACGTTTATCATCTGTATATACTATATTGGGCACTAAATAACAACCCATTAATCACCTAGTTGAAATACAACCTACATGATGTTCAAGAATAATCTAGAAAGTTCTAGTTATATTACGATGTTTCGTTGTCTATAAATTCTTATTGATATACTTAAATAGAACAAGTTAATGAAAATTGTGTCGACTACCCCTGGTTGCCTCTAAATATCCGTGTATAAGTAAATATACCTTCATACAAAGCTAATTTAAGAGCTAATTATACAAATTCGGAGTATACGCTGTTTGGTCTTTGCGTCATCTTTTTCCAATTCGCATTGAAATAATAATATACAGCATAGTTTTGTTTAGTTTCGGTCAATAAAAAAAAAAAAAAACTATTGTAATACCCCGTCATTGGCCCACTGCTTTACAAAAACATCCTTATCTTATAAGAAGATCGTGGGTTGGTTAATCAGATGACAGCTCCTGCCGTTACATATAGTTCTTCCTTCCCGGCTCTTATCTATGGAGGAATTACGAAGCGTTATAAGAACTGTTAACTTAATTTAAAATGATGATGTATTCTATGTAAAAGTACTATATTCTTGTAAAAGTCTTATTGAAAAATTAAACCGGTAAAAATACTTTGGTAGCGATGCCTAGATTTAAATAGCTCTGTTTAGATTCACTTATTTCATGGATTTCACCCAAATTATTTGCGATTCTTAAGAGTTTCGTACGGCTTGCAACACTGGTACCTGAGTATAATTAAATCGTAATTAAGTCAAATGTGATCTCATTTCTGTAGAAAATTGGCTTCAGCTGAATGATTACTGAATGCGAATGTTTTTGACAGCTAAGAACCGCACGCAGTCAAAATATTTTACGTTGGAATTCATAAAATGTTTTCATTTTGTTGCATGTGTTGCAATTACAAAAACTACTCTAATATTATTAAATGTGAAAGTAACTCTGTTTGTCTGTCTGTATCTCTTTGGTGACTAAACTGACGAACCGAATTTGATGACATTTGGTGTGCAGCAAATTTGAACTCCGATGACTGTAATAGGCTACTTTTTTGCCCAGCTCTAACACCGTAAATCGCGAGTGACGCCGCGGGTGCAAATAGTATTATATAGGTCATATGTAGAGAATTAAATTACATTCTACAATTGATGTTAGTATGAAATGAGCAGTACACGCGGTCGCGGACGGATAGGAAATGAGGGCGACGCGGAGGTATGAGAGGGTGTCCGGGGTCCGTGACGTAACATCTAGATATACCGATTCAGTATAATATTAGTTACTACTACTTTCATGACATACTTCTCGGTATGTACTATATTCCGAAACGGGTAGTTGAAAATACAATTTTGAAAAACTATGATTGAAAAGAATGAGATTCTTATAATTTTAAGATACACATTGATGTAATTGGTATATGATGATTGTATTTAACGTCCTGTCTTCAAATGATTGAAAACAGTAACACAACGTTAAAATATCCGTAGTTATTTTAGTACCAATAGTCAGTTCATCTTTATGATAATCATATCAAATCATAATGTACTTTAGACAAGAGGGATGAATGAAAGGACATTTAGTGTTTATTGAAATAAACAATATATATTTATATATATAAATATATAAGAATAATGAAATTGTAAACAATATCAAACGAGTGTGTTAATCTCCAATCTTTGATTTTCGTTAATGCTCTAGCAACTCTACGAAAGTTTTGTCTGACATGCTTTATACTTAAATTCAATGAAACAACATTAAGTAATTCTTATTATTATTATTTATCATAAAGTAGAATTATACTGGTAATTAAAAGTCCTACGACTTATGATGAAATTAAATATATAAAACTTACTACTCCAAAATTGAGCCTTAATTTGAGATAATTAATAATAATAATAATATAGCCCTTTATTCGGATCATAGAAAACAACATATCAAACTTAAACTACAAAAGTATTAAATAAAAAATAATATTAATCTAGAAATTATTTGATAATAAATAAATTAATAACAAACGTTGAATAAAATATGTTCCTACATTGATTGTTTTTGTTATAGTTTGCAGATCCGTCTGCCAATCGGCAAAGGCCTCTTCCAAATTATTTGAGAATTTTTTTTGCCATCACTTGTGACTAAAATGACTACGACTTAATATACGCAATAAGAAATACTATACATATTATTTTTCACATCGGTTATTGAATTAAACGATCCTATTAAATTATAATAATTAATTTAAATGAAAAGTAAACAGTATTGAGTTTGAAATGAAATTAACCATAATTAAAATGATCTAACCTTAACGTCAATTTTCCCGCCCTGTCAAAACTCAATTTGTCAATTCAAACAGTGATGGCGTGGGGTCCTTTATCACAGACGGATCGTGAATGATAATTTCTATGTGTCGACGCGTAAAGCTTAAAATCGTGTGTAAATTATTTAGCAAAACATTTTACCGGGTTGAATTGAGTCGGATAGGGCAGAAGATTAAATTGTGTAAATAGGGATTAGGCAGATAAGCCGCGCTTTGTTCGGAAGTGACGAGTTGGCGCCACGACAGCGTAACGGTAAACTGCGTGTGGCGGATTTGGGTCAAATGCGTTCAGAAAGTTACTTTCAAAATTAATGCTGACGACATGTTTGTCTAATGATATTACAATTTTTATTTTGTTATTTGTAATTTTAAATAACATTCGTAAATATGTATTTTTAAATGCAGCCATACTTAGAAAGTTGATTTAAGTATGTACTAAAATAAAAATAGTACGTAAAGTAAATATAAGTAAACTTATTTTTAAAAAGGCATAGGTTATGCCTTAATGATTTTTTTGCATTCAACGTAAAGAATATAAATCAATTTAATATTTTATATTCATTGTCGTAGCGGGTGTCGTAGCAAAGAACCTAACTGTTGTAGTGATTAATCTTGAGTACTTTTTTTATTTTCTACGGCTACTTAATTTTATGTCAGTAACGTAACCAACGCCACTAAGAATTGTAATAGTATCTAAAATAATAATAATAACGCTGACTCGGATATCACATTTTATATTAGTTTTAGAGTCATAGGTCAACTGCCAGAGATGACAATGTGACAACAAAACCCTTGATTTAGTTATAAGATAAAAAAAAAACTATGTGTACATTACTTGGGTTTGTCAATAAATTATTATTATATATACTTTCATTTTTGCGTAACAATTACATAGTTCAATATTTTCTTTCTTTTCTAAAAGACTTTTTTATTCCAAATAGGGTATTCTTTTACAATTTAAATAACATAGGGTTTTTTCTCAGGTCTAATTCATCGGGTAGCAGCATCAACTCGCCGCTAGGTCCGGCGGCGTCTTGCGGCATGGCTGCTAACCCTTACGCCGTGCCGCTGTACGGCGGTGCGCCCGTGCAGGGCTACGGCTGCGCCCCCGCTGATTTGCCCCACTACGGGGACATGCGGGGCGCAAGCTGGTACCCCGCCTCGAACGACCCCAGGTTTGCCAGTGAGTCGGCGGTTTTTATTTATTACTTAATTAGTTATAATTTATAATAGGCATTTTAGGATTGAACTGTATTCCAATAAATATCGAGGACGGCAATTTATTGGGTAAGGTCGAAATATCTATCTAATAAATGAATAATTTTGATCATCGTAAAATAAGCCGCTACAAAAATTGTTATATAAAATGTTTATTGAGGATTTAAGTGACCAGAAATCGACATCATATGCGAAGAATAATGTCTATTGTTGTATTAACTCGTTGTCTACAACAAATAATACATTTTTCATGGGTTTAAAAGTGACTGTAGCATGTACTTCTTCTAGGTATTTACTTGGTATTTACACACACAAATATTACCACTAAAAACAATTAAGTAACAATTTGAAATCC
The DNA here is from genome assembly GCF_905220365.1 of Vanessa cardui. Taxonomy (NCBI): domain Eukaryota; kingdom Metazoa; phylum Arthropoda; class Insecta; order Lepidoptera; family Nymphalidae; genus Vanessa; species Vanessa cardui. Next base: position 828,248 of record NC_061142.1, on the reverse strand, counting down.
TTAACATCCCTTTGACATACATACATTTCAAACTAGACTTCAAGTTATTCATAATTTCATCACAATATGAAGTGTAAACAGACAAAATAGCGTGTAATTTTCTCCACTCCGCCCGCTCAAAATGGCGGTCCGCGTCAATAAATGCGCGCGCATCAAGCCCGCCTATTATAATTAAATCGTACCTCACCGTGCCACTGTAGCTGTATTAGTCTACTTCCAAAAGCTGAAATAAGGTTTTATATATAAATACGTAAAAGGATTTATTAATTATAAAATTTAACAACACTAACAAATGAAAATCAATTTCGTTGACATGTAAATAATATATTTTTTTCAGTTGAAAACATTTCGAATTAACTTTAAATTATGCGCTAAAATCATAAACACAAATTATATTACAATTAATAGAAAAATTTAAATGTTGCCAATTTAAATTTTTCTATTTTTTGCAACATTGGCGTAACAATGTTTTTTTTTTAAAAGCAGAAACATTTTACAAAATATGTATATTTTTAGTAAGTGTCTCAAATTGCAAGATTAAACCTACACAAGTCAACACCATTAGCCTCTGACAAAACATTAAAAAGGTAATGCGTGCGTGCGGCCGTGCCAGTGTGCCGTCGGGGACTCTTAGTAACCGTATACTAGCTGCCAACGAACGCTTTAATCCGCATGATTTTAAAACTGCGGATTAAAATCACTGTTTCTCATAAAGTATGCAAATTTTTACTTCTATTTTTCTAAAAAGTTATGAATATTTTAAGTTATGGAATATATTTTTGATATATTAAACGAAATGCGAAAAAAATATAGTTAATTAAATTAAAAAAAACACGCTAGTTGCCGGACAGATAATAATAGATCAGTAAGCATAAACTTATGATGATGTCTATGGTTTAAAAGACAGAATTCGCATCCTACTCCTTACTATTATTTGCCCTAGATTTCGTTTTCGTAGACGTTGTATAAGTGCCATTTTATTTTCCGGAATTTAGGTAAACCTCTTTGCGGGTTATATTACATTGCCTTTAAAACTTTTATTTTTAGTTCCTTAGATTTAAACTAAATATTATTTTATATCTGACATAAAATAATACCTTATGTTAATATGACGTATGTACGTGTGGTATCTGCTATCAATACCTTGTAACTTGAAACTCGGGAGACGACGGGAGCGGTTGGTACAGGTGCGCTTAGGAGCCGATCATAATGTTTGTACAAGCCCATCCAGAGGTGAGGCTACCGTTTCGAAGTCAAGGTTATGTTTTAAATTTACGTTGGTACCATTATATTTTATAATGGAATTTATTGGTGCGAATAAATTTTAATAAGTAACAGAAAAATATCTACAAATAATCGTAGCAAATATTATAAAATTACAACACTATCGATAAATTTTGCATACATATTAAGCACATAAAACCTCTTTCGTCAATAATGTGAAAATTTCGGGTTCTAGGCTAAGCTACCAATTCCAAATTTAAAAAACGGAATAAATATGAGGAAAATATAAAATCAAATCACTGCTTTAGAAGATACTACCAATGTAAATATAATTTTGGTTCCAAAATTTTCCTTATTCGTTCTTTGAAATAACTCTTATAATAGGTATTTAAAAAGATTTGGGGCAAGAAATGTTGGTGTTAAATAGAGGTGTAGAGAAAGTGCTGAGTAATGACATACATACACAAAGCTATTTTAAGTTTTAATAATAATCTATATTTTATATCATTCAATAAAAATATTAGAAATCTTAAGACTAAAATCCTTTACTACTAGTTTTTTTTTTAATACAAACACATAACATATTATCAATTGGACGATGGTATAATTCTATTAGGTACGCAGTTTTCTATTATAAATTTGATTTGAAATAACGTAAAGCCTTTACTTTTTTTAAATACATAAATCCGAGCATTTTCTTCCAACAATCAATTGCCTCACTAGAACAAATTGATTATTCTCTGCCAACTAATTTCAAAAGTGCACTTGATTCAAGATGGCGCTGACCCGCCAACCACTCAACAATAGACAATACAAATCAAAGAAACTCTGAAACTTAATCTGAATTCGAAAACCCAGTAGTCATAGAGAAAGTTCAAATAACGGTGGGCAAATAACAATAAGTTGTCTATGTTAACGTGCACTCGAGATGAAAACAAAGATGGCGGATGGAAATTAGGCGGGAAACGAGCCGTGAGTGACGTTTGACACGGTCGATCAAATAAATCCGATATTAATTGGTTTGTTTCCTACTCGCAGGTGTACGAGTGGGTGCACTTTTAGTTATTTCTTTTTTTTTTTAATAAAATCCTGTATTAATTCGTACTTCTATTTTAGGGATTTTAATTAAAGTATGTTGTATTTTGTTTTTATTATTTTACGTTTGATTATAATCTAATGTAAAAGTACATTTGGTAAAACTGATATTTTTTTTGTACGAAACGAAAAAAAAATATTTTTAGTGCCAGATTGTGCTTAGTAAAAAAATGTAGGTATTTTAAATTTAAGGCTACAAATTAAATAAGTGCCGTACTTTCGTAATATTAAAAATTACAATCATGGCTGAACTACAGCACTGAATTCAATGAAACTTGATATGATGACCCTTGAAACGCGACCGAAGCCGTGGGCGACGACTAGTGTACAAGAGTCCTACAAGAGATGTTTATATTTAAAGCATTGTTGTACACTTCAAACGTGTAACAGTAGCTCCCTTATCGCAAGGTCATCAATATAAACATTTTTTATGGTATAGGTTGGCGGGTGAGCATATGGGCCACCTGATGGTGGTTATCATCACCCATAGACAATGACGCTGTAAGAAATATTAAGTATTCCTTACATCGCCAATGTGCCACCAACCTTGGGAACTAAGATGCTATGTCCCTTGTGCCTGTAGTTACACTGGCTCACTCACTCTTTAAACCGGAACACAACAATACTGAGTACTGTTATTTGGCGGTCTACCGTTCAGTATTGTACTGTTATACTATGAGTAATGTTGTACTATTATATCTCATCATTTATTAGAATAAATGATATCCAGTACTATAATAGTACCACCTACTCATCACCTAGACGGGCTTGCACAAAGCCCTACCACCAAGTAAAAGAAATAAAAACTAATATGGACGTTTTAAATAAATTTAACGTAGAGGTACATACATTTCTTAATAATTTATATCCATATCTATCTATAAATCTGCTTAAAATTTCCTTATCTATTAAAGTAGGTACTTAAAGGTACCTAATTGTTTTATCAAACATGTTAATAGTACCACGACAATTATATGTAATAGCCACTTGAATTCTCTAAGATTAAAACGGTAAACCTTACTGTGTTAACAATAAACATACACTCGAATTCTTTACCGAATGATTACGTCACTACAAACAATATTTAAAAGTGGACATATTACAGTACCCAGCACAGACCTAAAGACCTATTCTATAAGAACGAATTCGAATCCCATAGATGACTTCCGTTTTCAAATATGAACGCATCAATATTCATAAGACATCTCATCGATTATGTTTAAAAATATATTTACAGTAATATCGATTCACATGACATTAAAGGCGTGGAATTAATACTTGTGGACTTCCAGGCAGGATAAATTACATACATATATAATTTTATAATATTACTTTGTAACTAACATGACTGTATTTTTAAATGGCGAATAAGGGTAACTACTGAGTTTCTTGCCGGTTATTTTCGGTAGAATACACTTTCCGGATCAAAGGTAGCTTCGCTTAATATAGTTGTTAAAAGACAATTCTTTTTTTTATTTATTTTTTTTATACTTCTTATTGTTTTATTATGTACTGAGTCCTAATAAACATTTCTTTCTTTCTTTCTTTATAATATAATATAAAGAATAAAGTATATTTTGATTTTGTAAATTGTTAATATAAATAGTTTCTATAGTTTTCGGTTCGAATTCTTCGATGAGTTTCGAATTTATTCTTACAGAATAGACCTCTGTACCTGTTAGCGTCTGGTAAAAGGGAGTCGTGTAGGCAGAGACAAAATAAGCAATTCCGTACGATCGGTCCTCTGTTTGTCCACCACTAGAGTCTTGGCTGAGTAAACAGGAGGTCTCACGTCCGCAAATAGCGTGGTCGATGCAGTCGAAGGCTCGACTCGAAATTATTCCAAACGATTCAAGGTGAAATACAGATAAATATTTCGAGTGCTATCTTGTATCGTATTTCAATATGACACCTTTTTCGAATTGACCAATTTTTCTTTTGAAAGTTTAATTTTTTTTTTACATAATGTTATGACGTTTTTACATATACATATATGTCATTGATGCGTGTTAACTTTTGGTGTGACGTTTTAAAATCCCTGTAATTTCTAACGGAGTTGATTTTAAAAATAATGTTTTTTTTTTTTAATGAAAGGTAACATATTTTCATTAACCACGAGGCCATGCGATACCTGAACCAACGAGTGTTATACATCAAAGCGTCACAGACACTCGTTGCGGTCAGCTAGCTGAAATTAAAACTGCCGCGGGGAAAAAATAAGTGTGTGACACGCTTAGTTTCCATGTAGGCGCGCCTAATGCGGCGAGTGGACGCGTCAGCGGCAGACGGTCACAGTTTATCTTTCTTTAATGTAGCAACATCGAGGGAAATAGTGTCGGCTGTTTGTCGACCCATTTCCCGGTTAATTTTATATTCGTATACGCATTACCAAACTGTCCATTACGATGCATATATAAATTGTTACAACAGATTTCAAAATCAAAATCTATTTTTTATAAAAGCTATTTACCACAAAATTCAGAATTTCAAAGATCGAATCATTGAAAAAGTTAAGAAAAAGAAAAAATTAATGACAATTTTGTTTTTAATTTAAAATTAAAGCCATTTCATAAGGCTTTTTATGGAAATCATTCGGCTGAATGTGACCCAATAAAAAAAAAATCATGTCACTAGATAATATTTAGATAGCGAACGCTGCGCATCGTTTCCCGATCAAGCGAGATATCATCCCAGTGTACTTCCCCGGCAAGGGGAGTGATCGTAACACAATACTGCTATTATTCTCAATGTTTATTCACGCACAATTTGCCAGGCGCGTTTATTTAGTGCTGGCAACATTCACGCTGGGGAGATCGGTCGCGTTAGATACGCCTGTTGTTAGATTTTAATACGATTAAAACTTTTTTAACGCTATTGCTGCTCTAAAATAAACAATTATGTTATTGCATATTAAGTCCATTTATTAAAATAACTAGAAACTATTTATTTCATTTTTTTGGCTCTATGAACTGTTTCATATCTTTTATTTGTAGTTAACCTCACTAACAAAGTTTCTTCTTAATGTTTCTTGATATCTTCATCATATTTCATATAAGAATCGTTTTATTTAAATGTCAAAATCATAATATACTTTATTAAAGGAGGCTTTTAAAGCACTGTTGAATCGCCATTTACTAACTATTTATATTAAGTAAAGCTACCACCGGTTCGGAAAGTAGATTCTATCGAGAAGAACCGGCAAAGAAGAACTAGTTACTCTTTTTCTTCATTTAAAATACAGTCAGTTAAATAAATTGTACATTTACGTGTGTTGATGATGATTAAGATTGAAATTTTTTAATTCCATCTCCTCTCTTGTAAGTAAATTTGAATATTTTTATACGTAATATCATGATATGAAAATTTGATACGCTCAAATTCCGACCTGTCAGAAGATCTCATAGAAATAATATAAGGTGTTTCGCACGTGACATTGGCGATATAATCTGTGCTTTTTTGGTACAGATACAAAATAATATATAAGGAGTTATTTTTATTACTTATGGTATAATACTTTTAGTATTATTTTCGGGATACTTACCATGTTTTTTATTTTTGTTCGATGGAGCTCGATATTTCGACATTATCTACGAATGTCTTGTTCAGTCTCGTGAACCTGTAAAATTAAAACCTTTAGTAATATTCTCTACATAGTCTTGCGAAAATATAGTTTATAAATAAGTGATGCCGTTATGAAACCGAGTTCCCGTTTAGCTCATGTAAGGCAGGGAAGGGTCTTGTCGCGAATCCATTAGATGAATGTCAATATTGGTTCAGGCGATCGCGGTGATCATGTACCGTGTGGTACCACAGGGCGGGGTACAGTTAGTTGCAAATGAAGATAAACATATTCCGTTGTAAGAGCATTCTGTTTACTCTCGCGAATTCTAACTTTGAACGTCATATTAAAATTAGTCGTAATATGTTAGCAGACATAACAATTCAGCATCTTTGTTTGCGAGTTTCTTTTTTGGAACATAGTTGCCAGTTCATATATCAATTCTAATATAATCTATTATAATAATCGACGGACCAATAGTTAATTTTAAGCGCTTATATATATAACTATTACATGTAATAACATAAAAAAAATCCATATTTGAGGATCGAATATCAATACTTTTTTAAATTAAGTTATATATAATATTATTATTGTTTTATATGAATAAAATGGGGCATCCATTAATCGAATCAATAACAAAAGCTTTTAAATACAATCAATTGTTCCCATTAAAAATTCCACAACAGTTATGGAGTCGCTAATTATTACCAGAGCCGTCAGCTGCACGCCTGACCCTCGCGCCTTGGCCAATTTCACGCCAATTGAGCGGTCATCAAACGCACTCGGAGGGTCGTGGACAGTAATCTTAGAATACCGAGCCCCACGCCATAGACACGAGGCCGATGATCAGAGTGCCATGATTGGGTTCAAATTAAAAAAAAATCTTAACCTTATTGGTCATATTTTAAATAATATTGTAATTATTCAAAAATAAGTCGGAGAGTAACAGTTAATACAGACACAGACTGTTTAAAAATGTAACGGAACGTCTCAGAGCTGGCCAGAGAGGTGAATTAAAAGCTAAGCCCTTTAAAATCATTGGTGCTTGTACATATTTGAAACCGCGGTCTTCGGTAAGATCAACTCGTTTTACTGAGCATTATGTACTGCGAATATTCATTTTAAATATTTCATAACTTACATTCGCATTTACAAAGCTGTATTTTGGTGAGATTGATAAATGTGATACTTTTTACATGTTTTCTTATTTTGTAATCAAGATACAAGTTAGTCATTGTTATTTAACCATTTTGTTAAATTAACCGCTATGATCAAATTAAAGTAAGTATATGTTAATAGTTGTTTCGTTTTAAATTAAACGCTCTCGAAATAAATCGTTTAAAATAAACCTAAGCGGCGCAACATTTCAATTAAATCTCCATCAAAAAGATTCTGGCTCGATAACAAAATGTCCGGTGGCGCATTGACATTTCCACAAAGGAGTTTTGAACGAGCATAGACTAGCTTAATTTTTTTTACGATGCAAAGCAACGATATCGTATAATGCAGCCAAAACACACGGAGGTCGGACAATAGCAACGTAAGTAAGACAGAATGGGGAGTTATATTTTATTGAAAGACCCTTTTCGATGGTGGAGTGTTGTGTAAATAGAATGAGCGGTGAATTCGATGGAGCATAATGTGTGGAATATTGCTGTGCGGGTTTCTCGCAACTGCCGACGTTACAATAAAATAATGCAAGATCTCGGAATGATGATATTTGAACACAGATCGTGAAAAAGATTTTTTTATAAATGGTATGCGACTTGCAAATTTGAGTCTAAAATTACATGTTTGCGTAATCGATTTACAAAAGCCATTTTGTTGTCAATAGTTGTCTTTACGTGTTTTCTGAGAGATTATCTAAATAATTAATTTAAACACTTTAACGTTATTTTTTTATATCATTATAATTTCTTTTTTTTTTTTTAAAAAGTGAATAACTGATTTAAAACTTTTTTTGATGACGTAAATAAACCGGTATCTGCATTATTTGATAAGGTTTGCTTTGCGTATTTTGATTTATTTATCCTTTTAATATGAATGCCAGAAATATAGTTTCGACTTGTACAGTACTTGGCTTTCAATGTGCGCAGTGCATATAATTCATAATGTGTTAAAATAGGATGAAGTTATCTAAATACCATATCGATCTAGCTGCCTGTCCAAATACCTTTTAGTTTATATAATATAGATATTAATACTGTTTTCGATCTACAAGTGATAACTGCTCAGGATATTTAGAGCACCGTCGTGCAGTCTTTGACTTTGCAGGCTATTTGAAAGCATTACAAAATTTCACCAAAAAAATGTAATTTCATATTTAAAAAAAACTTTTAATACTTATATATATTATTAAACTTAATTTTTTTTTAACTTAAACATTATAAGTTAATTTCACTTGTATAATAATTTAACTAGTATAAAATGCATCGACCGATTTTTTTGCTGGTTCTTGTTAAAGTACTACTACAAAAACTATTTTCCGAAAAGGTGGTAGCTCTATAGTGGTACATTAATTATAATCTTGAAGACGTGCTTGTAAACCCCGAGTAGAGTATTATATATCTTGTAAATAACGTTACTTTGGTTACATTAATCATAATACCAATTTTTCATTTTGCGGCTTTTATATAATTTCGTTTTAACTACAATATCGTTCAAACAAAAACACATGTATTTATAAAATAATTAAATTATCCTCGTTATATTACGTACTAATAAAAGTGAAAACAGCTCAAACATTTAACTGAAGCTGTTATTATAAAATGAATAGCATTTTTGAACCCTCTTACAATCATAGATGAGTAGACATGTACATACTACAGTCACTATACGCACAGAATAAACAAACCTCAATTTTTTATCTGTAAAAGTAACTAAAATAAAACCGCGAAGCCACTGCGCGGGAAACGTCTAGTGTCATTAGCGAGAATGGCGGCATGGCGGCATGGCGGTGCACTTAATGTTGCCAGCGCGAGAAGTTTAATTTCCACCGTCGTTATTAATTTTTTTTTCTACCATTGATAATAGGAAGGTAGGTTTGTGACAATGTAATTAAAACATTAAGCGATGCGGTAGTTTTTTATACGTAGAGTTAAACAATTACAGTGCATTGTCTTTTTACAAAGAATATTAAATGCAGACATGTATGTCTTATATAATTTAAATTACAATTATACGTTTTACTTTTATAAAAGCGATCTTCGATTAATCTAAAGTATTTTTATTGTGACAGCAACAAATTTTATTTGAGATTCTTGTTTATAAAGCAGTAAAGGAAAATAAGCAATTAGTAGGTAAATTGACTTTACAAGCAATGAGCACAGATTAGAGAACTGACCTAGATGACCATGAATAGGTACTAATGTGTGCAAGTCTTTTAACCTAACTGTAACAAGAAGTCAAATGAACACATTGACCACTGTAATGGTACTTACCATGGACCACTTGGTCAGTGCTGCTTAGAGTAGTAAAATAAGATATTCATACCATTCATAAGAAATGCGCTATCTAGCACATGAAAATTTAGTTCTTCATACCTGTTGTTACACTGGCTCACTAAGTATCACTCGCAGGTGGGAAAAGTGTGAAAATTTAGTAACTTTACCGATAGTGTTAAATTCATTTATTAATTATTATTAAGGTCTTAATAGTTAATACATCATATTTGAGCGGTTGTTTTAGTTTCCAGGCTGATGACCTCGACGTCGGGCGGTATGGGCCACGTCAATAACATGGGCGGCCTGGCGGCCTGCGCTGGACCAGATGCCAAGCCCATGCAATTTCCCCTGGCACAGAGACGTAAGCGACGAGTGTTGTTCACGCAAGCACAGGTAAGATACTAATGATATTAATCATTATTATGCGACGTACACGTGAAATAATATATATCTCCGGACGTTACCAATCTTAAGTAGTTCTTAGCTGATCCATTTACAATAACATAGTGTTATAATTCTTTTATTGAAATTTGTTTTTGAAGTGTATTAGATAATCATTAGGTTGGCTATAATAAAATATATATTTATTTATTTTCATAATATTTATTAACATTAAGGTCTTGATCACTCACAAATAGTACAGTACAAATACTGCGTGAAATGGTGGCAAGAATGTAAGCAGCATTTCCCCATTTTTTTTTTTTCATTTTAGAATCACAATTTCGATCCTTTTGGCAAGAAAATGAAGTCTTTTCTTCCTCCACTAGTAGTAAAGGCAATGAGGCGAGGTGTGTTATTTGAAATTAAGGTTTTTATACTACTACTCTAAGTTCTAATAACTCTATTGCAAATGGAAGGAAGTAATATGGAATAGTAAATATATATTTTTGCCATTATTGCAACCAGTTTTACAGCACCATCTGAAAATCAACTGGGTTTGAGGTTCTAGAAATACTGATCTATGACACATATTAAAACGATATATTGAAATGGTACTTACGTTTTTATTTATTTATATAATTATTTAAATATATATATATACATATAATTATGTACATGTAAATTAAACCAAAACTAACCGAAATTAGTGCTGGGGACCGTTAAAGTTTACGTTTTTATCAGGAAGAAATTTAAGATTGTAAGGCTTGATAAAACAAGAGCGTGTATGACGAACTCTTGGAGCTATTTATGTCAAACTTGGGATTCGTCACGTGATTCTACATTAATGCCATGAAATCTTCAGCGTAAGTGCAAATATCTCGTACATGTGTTTTATACAAACTTGGAAGCATCTCCAGCATTCTAAGCAGTTAGGAAGAGTGAGCTGTTTGTGAGGAATCCTTAACGAGCTTAACGTTCTGTATAATTTGATAGACAAACATTTACACATATATGAGTCTATATAAATAGCTTGAAAATACAAAGTAAATTATTTTCAATTATAGTAAAGCTTGCAGGTAAATCCATTGATGGGCAAAGCCTTGCTGTTAAATATCGAATACATCTATACAACCGAGGATGAATGTCATAAATTAACGAAGCCGCCATCTTAACTTCAATTATCATTAAAATTTTTAGGTATATAAAAGTAGGTATTACGTATTGTAGCCAGTACGTAAAACAGATTTTTTATTAATATATTCTCATCACGTTTTCGCATTCGACAGAACTTTTGTTCATTTCGCATACGGACCCTGGGTTTATTTACGAACCCTTCAGACGGGGAGCGGTGTTTGACGATCATTTTACAAATAAATTTTATAGGGGGACCTTACCTGGCTCAATGCATTCCACTCAAGATACGTTATGTATAATTATTTGTTATCTGTGCTACTATTTGACTAATATAGAGTATACTATGAGCTGTATACTTTGATCGAAAATGTAATTATTTTTTTGGAAAAATTAATCATCCATTTTTTTGAAATATTAAGTGCAATTAAAAGTATAGTAATTTAAAATTATATTAACATTCTAAAAACATTATATATACCAGTCTTTGATTTTGTCCGGCTCAAATAAGAACCTGCCTATCTAAGAAGACCTTCGTCCTATCTAATCATCCAGTTCAAAAACGTAAAAAAAAACAACAACAAAATCGGTTCAGCCGTTTAGTATAACTACAGTTATATGAAAGATTTATATGTAGTTATATAAAGATATTTATATTTGAATTTTTCTGTGATGATCGTGTGGTTTATGGCGAGCTTTATTGTTGGCGTTTGTGAGGGGTGGTTTTGATCGCAACTAACGCGATTTTTATTGCCGAGGGCACCGAAACCTCGGATAGGTTATTAAGTTTGTATGGGTGTTAGTTTTGATACATTTACGATGTCAAATAGAAAAAAAAATACATGGTCTAATTGTTTAATTATATACGTAGAGCTCTATGTTAGTAATACCTTTGCCTTATTCAAACTCTTAAGAATGAATAGACAAAGATCATAAGTCAGTTATTTGGTGTTGTTAGTACAAATATTGAAATTATAATATAATGTGTTTTCGAATAATTTATCATAAGTCCACACTTATGATAAATTATTCGAAAACACATTATATTAGATTATATTATATTAGATAGGCGTGGTGCTAGCAGAATTGCGGTCATTTTTCGGTTTTAAGGGTGATAACAAATAATCGTTCTACGTTACATTATTTATTAAATCGACTCATATCCAAATGCTTAGAAAAACATGTATTATTTTTGATTCAAAAACATGTATTATTTTATATTCACAATATAAAGAATTTTATTATCTGATACAATTATTGATCAATTACAAATACAATAATAATTTAGTATAATATACAGTCGTTATACATAGTCAAATTTAAAATAGTCTCTCCTTCAAAATAAAAATATACTATATACAAGTAGGTTTTTAAAAGCACTTCGAATCTTAATTTTACAGAACTACTTAAGTATATTAAAAAGGATACCACCGATTCAGAATGTAGAATCAGTCAGGAGGAACCGTAAAGAAAATCAGTAGTTACTCTTTTTCAACTTTCTCTAGCTTTTATTATATAATATTAAGTTTCAAATATCTACTTAAATGATAAATATACATTAATTCTTGCTTTCAATATAATATCCAAGTACGTAAATTTGAATATTTGATAGTCAACGGTTGACGCAAGTACCTAATTGATTTTTTTAAAAAGAGCAGTTACTGAATTTCTTTTCCATTCTTTTCGGTATCTATATTCCTAACTGTTGTTGGGTTTCAAAGCGAATATTTAAATAACAATTCAAAATCACTTGTAAGAGCTTACTTAAATAAAGTATATTTTGATTATGATTCAATAACACAAAGTGCAGGACTATTGATGGTACTATTAGGTATACTATCAATAGTCCTGCACTTACTACTATTGATACTATTGGATTAGTTATTAAGAAAGATTTCGGTTTTTTTTTTAAATATATTAAAACCGTTGCTATCAAAATTTAAAAATATTTTGCACCTATTTAAGACATCTGTCTAAATACCTACAGTTTAAACAATAACTTAAAATTTTATTACACGTATTTTTCAATGTCGAAGGACAAATAAGAAAAAAATGTTCAATTGTGTCAGTAATCCTCATCCGAAATCTTTTTGTACTCAAAATATGTCCCAAAGACCTAATCGAATCCACTATTGCAAAATTGTTGTAAGTTTCAGCACAGATATAGTTTTTGGTGATAAAACGTCGATTTTTGACCCCTCTTGACACTAGACATGTGAAAATACAGCAATTATAATTAAAATGTCGATTTGGCTCATTTTTCTAATTAAACAACTCTCTGTATCTCTTTTGCCGGTTCCTCTCAGGTCAGGTTACTATATTTTCCGAACCGGTGGTTGACACAAACAAACAATAGCGTTAAATAACAATTATTACTTTTCTAGATTGAATAAAATTTGTTTGACGTTATACTCTCTGTGTTTGATCGCATAAAATCGGAAAAGACTTATTACAATAAGAGATTCTAAATGTACATCTGATTAGTAAAGACCTTTTCTCAATGGAAATTAGAGCCTATCCCGTGCTCATTAAGGTGAAAAGCTATTTAACAAAACAAATAGCCTGACTATATAACTGGGATATGCTTTAAAACTTTCTTCCTTACCTGCAAGAATAACAATACTCTCCTCGACATCGTTGTAGCCGATTTAAATGGCAACATTTAGAACAAAACCACTATTATTCATGCAACTCTTTTTTTAGAACAATACAATTCGAAACAATAAAACAGGTGTTGCCATGTACGTGTCGTAGAGGGGAGTTTCAGGGAATAGAATTAATTACATGGAGCGAACGTGGCATATCTTTCACCCCGAGGGCGGGGCCTCCACCGGAAGTGGGAGGGGCCGGGGAGGACCCTTCGAAATTAAATAGCTGTGTTAACGTAATCTGACGTCAGGTAACGTGGAATGTTTAATTACTTGCATATTGTATAATTTGTGTAATATATTCATAATGGTTAATATTTGAAGATTCTTGCTGTTCGAGGGAATTAAATTATTTCAACGTTGACAGATGGTTTCACGTTGATTAATGAATGAGGTTAGGTTGTTAAAATGTAAATATATAATAAAATGATAGAGTTTTCGATTGTTAATGTTAACTGGGATTTTAATTTACGTTCTTTATTTGTAAGAAATATCTGAACGACAACATCAAACCACAGACTAGATAAAAACAACAAAATCCATTCGTTTAAAAAAAAACAAAGTAAGTATAAGTACCTAATTGGATAAAAAAGTAGTTACTGAATAAATTCTTATGCAATACATATTAAGCTGAGAGATAACTTTTATTTTTTAATAAGTAGGTAGGTATAGGAACAAACTAAGTTTACACATAGAAAATAAAATTTCGCCATCGACAATCTTAACGACACATATAGGAAGCAAATCAAAATCTATCTAATATTTCGTGCCTTTCGCTTTACACAAGAAATTAATTCATATCTGTTTTTTTATTGTTAGGTAAAATATGTTGACGATAACTTTTAGGCTTTTGGCTTCTATTCGTAACAAAAAGGCACAGATTATATTTAATAATTATTTCTTATATTCAAAAGTCATTGTATTGATTTTGACAGTTATTTTAACGCAATGAAAAAACAATTGAACATTCGTTCCAGAATCATAACATCATAAACACCATCTCGAATCATCGCTATTTCACAACATAGTGCCCTTCTTTTATTAACAGCCCGAATTCATTGAACCCGTGATATACCAATCGACTAGGAATGCAAATGACTTATGTCAAGTATAAAAATAACATTTGCAATTAAGGTTACGGAGTGTGTATTTATACATTAATTGATACTAGCTCCTTGGCCCAACTTCGCACAGCTAGGATAAGGCTTTTAATAAAATGTTTATGTTAAAGATCGAACATGAAAGGTAGATATTAGAAATAAAAATCGGAATATACTTTATTCAAGTAGGCTCTTATGAGCACTTTTGAATCGTCATTTCACAAGGTTTGATTAATTTAATATTAATATCAAGCTGGGTTGATGATTAGACCGAAAATAATCGCAAAGAAATTCAGTTGTTACTGTTTTTCAGTAAAAGAAAAAACTTATTTGTTTAAATAAATATTATCAAAGTAGTAATATAAAAAGTGCTTGAAGCCTTTTAAATAGCTTATTGTAAAACAGAATGAAAGATTTAATTCGAAATTCAGTTTAAATGTCATTGCTCTTGCTGTACAATGGCAATAATATATTTCTTATACATATATTAAATATATATTAATCTACCGTTTGTACAAATAATATAAAGGATATTTGTATTTTTTGTGTCATGGCGGATAGCCGAGTATCGCAAAAAAATTAAACTGTTCCTACGTTATGACGAGCCTAGTTATTTTTCCATTTAACTAAAACTGACATACTTAGGTACTATTAGAAAACGCGTATATATACGTATTATTTTATTATACATAAAAATTTGTTGGCAATACGGTCTTAAAAAATATTAGGTACTGTACTAATCATGACCGTATGGAATTAATCGCAATTCCGATATTCTGAGCAGAAACTTAACCTTCCTATGACCAGTGGAAGCAATAAGGCGAGGTGTTACACTTTTCATAAGGATTAATGTACAATTTCTCCAAGGTTAAGTAACTGCAAATGGGACCAAAACATAACTTAGAATAAGGAATAAATTTTCAGCTTTTTCCGCGGCTGTTCCGACTCTTAAAACTTTACCTGATTATATTAATAGCGTATGCCGATTTTTGTAACAGTGATTATGGGACGATAGCTGCACATAGAAAATAGATAACGGTCTCATTTTGATGATGTGCAGAAAAATAAAGAAGATTCTAGACTGCAATTTACTTAATTGTTGTAATTTAACAAATATTTAATATTATAGAGCAGAAAAAAGTTTCTGCTCGTTTAGGAAGCGGCACTACGGCTGTTTAAGAAAAATGTAAAATGTAAACAAAATTGAAGGAAAATATTATCGACATGAGTACGAGTATGAGTTACTTGCAGCTAAGAATGAAATGAAATCAAAACTAAATCAAAATTATTTTGTATAAACACGTAGTTTCGCGGGAGAGACATTAGTTATCATCAACAATACATCGTATAAAGCAAAGTCCCTTACCACTGTTAGTTAAAATTTAAAATTTACGCCACGGATTTTGATGCAGTTTTTTAATAGATAGAGTGATTCGAGAGGAAGTTTTTGTATGTAATACGTGAGCAATATAGTAAAGGAACACTGATAAAAATAGAAGTTACTATTGGGTTGTCGTATAATTTGGTATCAGTTATTGCATCCGTGTGATGCCGGGGCGGGTTGCTCGTTGTAATACATAAATTTAACTCAATCGGTATTTATTGGTGCAGGTTTACGAGTTGGAGCGACGATTCAAACAGCAGAAGTATCTGTCTGCGCCCGAGAGGGAGCATCTCGCTTCTCTCATACACTTAACCCCGACACAGGTGAGTCACTAACTTCATTATTATCCTTAAATATAATCATGTGTACCGTTATTATGTGTATATATGTATATAATATGTTTCATGAATACCTGCTTTAATTGTAGTAAAAAAATTGTATATAGCTATCATAGAACTACAATTAAAAGTTACAATGATTAGAATAGATGGAGATCTAATTAACTAATATTGATTAAATAAATTAATTTCACTTTTAATTAAATTTTTTATACAGGTAAGTTTAAAATCTTTAATTTATGCTAAGAAATATCCTGATTTTGAAGCAGGTAATCTTATATTTTAATAATCAACGATTGTAGTATTGATATATGATGTCAGAACTAAAAATCAATCGAAATATTGTAAAACACACTTAATTATTAGTTATTATATCAATAGTTAGATTATTGCAGGCCAAAAATAATTTGTTTAATAAAAAGACAAATTAATAGCTTTTTACTAGATATATTACTGAATTGATAACTTTATTATATTCCAATGAATTTAAAAGGTAACAAATTATAACCGCTGCGGATAATCCTCGCAGTATTTCAGTGAATACCCATTTTTATACTAAACATTATTCATAGGAAGACATTTTTCGTTTAGATCGAATAAAATATATCTAATAACCGAACTAGAAGATGTTCCCACTGTTTATGCGTTTAAAAATTATTGAAGCCACTTTGTTTTTGATTGTCACAATGTCGTACAACTATTAAACACAATGGGGCGTTCCTAAATCGGGGTGAGTGCAACCGACAGACAACATAAATCACATTACAATAGCTACCACAACGCCTCCGGCTATGACATCACCCCGATCCAATTACTGAACACAAACCGCCCACGATAAAATACAATATATCCCTATAAAATACTCGGGGAGCGAAACGCCTGAGGCTACATGTCCTACAACATCCTGTTATTTTTACCGCTGGCAACACGTAAGATGCGTTCAGGTTAGCTCGTTAGACTTGGCATCTTGTTTTCCGCTCGACGGCGGCACCGGTTCGAGGGTCGCTTTGATATTGAAGAATATTTCCCTTGTCTGAATTTTCGAGTGCCGTCTTCAAATTAGTGAACATTGCTCTTTGAACCTACACGAGAGATGCCTTTGATATTTATTGAAGAAACCGTTATAAGTTGATTTTAAAAATATATCAAACAATTTGCGAAATAACATCGAATAGTTTTAAATATTTGTGCAAATACACGGCACAAGTTCGAAAGTCCCATTATTAATATCTGTCAACGACACGCGACCCATTTTCCCACATAGCGCGGGCGAAATTCAAATCCTTCATAACAAAGACTCAATAATCTCGGCCGTGTCAATATAAATTTCATAAACTCGTCGTAACCCCAACAAAGCCCGCAAACATCCATGAATAATCTCCATTTTGAGGGTGTCAACACCATTTACGGCGACGCGTTTGAATTCCCGCGAAAACAAACGTCAGAGTGACGTTTGACTTGGCGGAGACAATGGCGGAGGCGCGAGGGCGCGCTAATACGCCGATTATAATGTGCATTGTCGTCATATTAATTGGTTCGCACGATCTGCATTGGTCATTGTTTGTTCAGTGCAGGTTGATTGGTCTCATCGATTAATCGATTAACCTGTTGTCCCTCTTCTATGATAGTTATACTATATAAGTATACTATACTTACACTGTTCGTAGGTATTTTATATTTTACGTATAATGAAAGATACGCTATGTAATTACCCGAATATAAATAAATACAGATAAAAAAGTAATATACAATAAAACGATTGCTATGAAAGATATAAATGAACTATAGACTATAGAAGCGTATAATATTAAAAAAATATTAAATGAATTAATGAAATCTGGCTTTATAAACTAACCCTTTGAATTTCACTCGGTATAAAAAAATCAGATTAATGGCCACAATGTGCTACCGAGTACTGAGTGTCGGTCACGTTTCGATGCTGTCATTGTCAGACGCGGCGCGTATTCGAGGATTATCTATGCGTTGATTGTTAGGTTTTAGACTGCAACGGTTTTAGGCGAAGTATTTTTTTTTTTATTCCTGTCAATTATACTTTTTATGTTGCCTTGTGATAACAACATACAGACACATATACAGACAATCATAATAATAGACAAGGTACTAAAGTCATAGACTAAAGACATTTTTAAGGTTTTTGTATTCTCAACCTTCTAATTTGAAACTATTAAATATATGTATATTATAACAACAAGCTCGCCCGTGTTTGAACTCGAAATCATCGGTTAAGATGCACGCGCTCTAACGACTGGGGCATCTCGGCTCTCGCATTATTAAAGTAATCTAAAATCCTTAGGAATAGCCACGTTTGACATACAATGCACAATAGAAAGAATTAAATAAATAAAACGATGAGTACAATATTGTTCATAACCTTTTTAAAGTAAATAAATATCTATGTCACTGTTTTTATATTAACATATAACGATAATATAGTTTAATATAATAATTCAGTGTATATTATCGACACTAGAAGCAGAGAGTACCTACCTAATTCAATCCACAAGATTATATACTTTTTTTATTTCTTATAAGAAAAAAGGAATAATTAAACGGCCCATTAAAGTTAAAGATATCAAGGATTCGAAATTCAAAATCACAAGCAAACTTAACGTCTTAACGTATTTCGTCGATTTCATATTGTCTTACTTCTCAAAATATCTCGACGAAAATCCGTTTCCAACTTATATTATGCAAACATACTTATTCATTATATGGTATTTCGCAAATCTATCGCAATCACCAAGTTCAGGAACCAAAGTGCTTCAAGTTAAACGCATTTCTCGACGCTCGTGCATATTCAAAGCGAGCCGAGTTTAAATAGAGGCCGCAATATAGCGAACTCGGTACCGTCAGAAAAAAACAAACGAAACTTGAACATATTAAATTAAATACACATCAATTAATATAATAACTAAAAAATCCATATTAAATACCGTTTGTTATATGTATTGTTTTTATTGTTTGTGTATCTGTATACAACATATAATAATTTGAATGGGAAAAATATTTTTCTGCTAACGCTACAAGGCATAATATCCCGCAGTATTTGACGTTCCGAGCAAACACGGGGCTCGCGTTTCGTTATTAAACTTAAGTAAATTTCGATGTTCAACGCCACTGTTGATACTGGCTCCTGGGACCGAGGCGGTGAATTTTTTTAGCTTTTATTTCAGCTAATTGCCGGCAGATGACCTGCCTCGGATCTCTTTAACGTAAATACGGATCGATATTCTGACATTTGAACGGTTGATAGTGACATTCCTGCTGTACTAGCTGTTTATTAAGCTATGCTATTATGTATTGTTTTCGAAATATTGTTCTGAAAATGGAGGAGATCAAATTATAATATAACGTGAGGGATATGGTTGTTGATATGATTAGTAGTAAAAGTAAAGTAAAGCAACAGCCCGTAAATTTCCCACTGCTGGGTTAAGGCCTCCTCTCCTATTAAGGAGAGGGTTTTGGAACATATTCTGGCTAAATCTGGTTTGGATTACATATATTTTGGTTTAATTTTAAAGACACAAAAGTCATAAACTTACTACAAACTTACTTCTAACATGTCCTTCACAACAATATAGTATACTGTGTATAATATTGGCAACATTGGAAGCTTTTCAAATATGACAAGTTTATAGATTTTGACATTCAAGCTTATATTCTTTTACATACGTATACTTATTTAAAAATGGAATTCAAAGTGGTATTATGTGTCATATTTTTTAAAACAACATCTAATTTAAATATATTCAATAATAAAGCGGAGAGCTAAGAAGATACTAAACGATAACCAATTCATAACTAAAGCCAAGTTAAACAATGAAAATTAAAAGCTAAAATATCTTTACTTTCCCATAGATTTAAAGTTTCATCTATGCTACTAATCCTTTGTTATCAATGAAAAAAAAAAACAAAGACCTACTGCGAGCAATCGCTCCTTTGTCTATGGTCACGAATTTATATAGTCTGTCGTCTGCCGGATGCGGCGCATGCGGGTGTAATGGAGGCAATGAGATAATGGCGGTTAATTTTAAACAATGACGGGTTGTCAAATCGTTGTTCGTACACCGGCACTGGACATCGAGTGTGTAAGTGTAGCTCCCCGCACTGCCATTTACAATTTCGTTGATACGTTATTTAAACGTCTCGATGTATCTGATGGATGTTTTTATTACCTAATCACTTCGTTAAGAAAGACTACCTACCTTATTAGGATAACAATATACCTGTTGCTTATCTCTGTAACTCAGCTGGGATATGTATCAAATTCTTGCTTAATATTGATATGGTTTAATGTTATAGGAATTTCTATTGGTTCAGTATTTAGAACGCGTGAATTTTAACCTAAAAGTCCCTACAAATTGTCGTGTTCTTAACATGTCTTTATAATTTATCTCGAACACGAAAAACGATAATATCGGATGGAAATTTGATTGTGTGGTGATATTCTACTACATGTGATCCATCAAACCTCACCGAAGGAGGTCTAAACCCAGCAGAATAATATAGACGGTAACTTTACTAATAACATAATTGATATAGATATTAAATATTAATCTCCTTGATAATTTAAAAATGGAGATGTCAAAAAGCGTATTATAGATTATATTAGTCATTTAATTACTATTTGTTTACTTGAACACTGCCATAAATATATATTATATTTAAGCATCATTAATTTTATCAATAATGGATTGTAAGGTGAACTCAAGCCTTTATAAGAGGTGAAAAGGCCAACTATCAAAAGTTTAAGGGTTAATTTCTTAGCTTGTTGAAAGCCAATTGTTTGAACGTAAAAACCATTGCATGTTATTATGGCCTTGCGTAAATATAAGCATTTGCTTGAAATGTAACGCATTTTCATAAAATGCCATTTAAGGCTGTCAATTTTAAAAGTGCAGACGAGCGTGGATTAGCCTCGTTACGCGCTCGTTACCAACTGTCAAAATGACATGCCATTAATAAAGTGTTTATTTAGAAAACATGACGTTTTTGTTATATATAAAGGTTTTATTTTGTAATCTGATTTCTGATGTTCCTAACTGAACAAAGACCTGTAAATGGTCAATATTAAAGATAATTGTATACGTTTATTAAGAATTTTCTTTTTGTGAAAGTTTCTTCTTCAAGTCTAGGCTTTGTAAAATGACAGATAGGAAATGAAGATAGAGATCAAAACAAAAATGTTATTATAATTTTTCCATATTCGATTATATAAAAATGACACCGTAAATAAAAAAAAACGTTCAAAAATTATAACAAAAATTATGATCTCCAGTTTGCAACGCTTACAATAACCGAGTAGGTATAATTAAAAGATAATTCCTCTTCACTCTACCCTAATCCCTAATCTTCGTGAGATTTCAATACACTTCCCGTCAAAGGCTGGCCGCAATAAAACAGATTCCAACCTTTTGAAAAGAAATAATAAATGTTTATGGTATCATAGATGGCGTAGCAATGATCGCAGCTATTCATTGCAGCCAACATGTCAAAACAAATTTGCAAATGGACGCTGAAATCTTTTTATTCCCGCGTAATTGTGTAATAACCGCGAAAATATTGATGGAACTGCAGGCTATTCGCTTGATTTCGCGGTCCGCCTTTGATAATATAAGCAATTCGTTCGAGATTATATTTTGATGAATGGAAAGAGTTTTTGCGAGTGCATTGTTGGATGGGATTAGTTATCTAAGCGGATGATGCACCTGACTGCTATTATGCGGCAGGTAAAGGCTATTATGCATTTAGAATTTGTAAAATTTCCGTATTGATAAGTACCCCGTTGCGATGTTTGCGTAGGACTAGTTTTTTGCTAACAAATTCGTACGAATTAAAAATGGAAAATCTAAAGAATAAGAAAAATAAGAAAAATCATGCCGCTAAATGTCATTTCCTGTTAAAAAAAAATAATTTCTAGTACCGCTGTCCGATGCTTATTTGTGGATAAAAATGTTTGTTGTAGTAGATTAATCATAACATTTCCCATGACAAATGAAACATAACAGTATGTTATTACTTGCAAAAGTTTTCACGGTGACAATATAATAAAAGATCTATAGTCTTTCAAATTGAAAATCTGTCAGTAGGGACTTAGGACTTTTTTACTGTAAGTAAATAACTCTATGCAAGTCGTCGCCGTTCCATGGCCCTAGGCAATACGAGGTACCATATCCTCGACAATTTACAACAGACTTACGTCTCTGTAGGAAAAAATCTCTGAACAGGTACAGTATAGAAATGTTGGATGACGTATGTCTTTCTTTGAGGACATCAATACAATTTTAATATGTTAAAGTATATGATGATATTTCGTTCTTTCGTGTCACCTGTGAGGGCTCTTGGGCTCTACTCCAGTGTTTCCCAAAGTTTGTTCTACCATGGCCCGGTAATTTTCCCACAGCCCTTTCGTGACCCACTGAATACTTTTAAACCCAAGCTGGTTCCGTTAAGATTAAATAAGACACATTTATTAATAGTAAAAATATTTTATTGATACTAGGAACATAATATTTTGGTATAGTCTATTTTATCACAAAAAAAAGTAGTGCGAAGAGTGTAACTGTTGCTTATTTTTGACCAAAGAATCCAAGTTCGCGGAAAATGATGACAGTTTTATTCTAAAGTCTGGTTCCACTTCAAGTCGGTTTCTGTATTTATTTTTAAGGTAAACTAGTGTTGAAAACCCAGCCTCACATTTGTAAGTTGTGACAAAAGGCATTAAAAAAATTATTGCTTGATGAGCTAATTTTGTGTATTCTTGACGACAAGATAGTAGGTATTATTTTTTAAACAAGGAATGTTGCGACCCGGTATTTTATTTTGATGGCCCGGTACCGGGTCGCGACCCGGCAAATGGGAAACGCTGCTCTACTCCCAAGTGTTTAGTAGATAAATTAAATAATTTAGTTATATTCGGCATTAATTACTGTTTTATACTTCTGCAGACAATTATCATATACGACTAAAGCGCCACCTATTGTTTATTAATATTCCTAAAACCTTGAAGCTTTTAACTACTGGACAAAGGTGACAATATCAAACTATATAACTGTTACGAATAATATTATAATTAAAGTATACCCTATTCCAATGGAAGTAGGAAAAATGATAAACAAATCTTAAACTTACGTATTCATGCGATATGCTGATAACTCAGCCATATCATGCACTACTATGAGTTTATGATTTAAATATCTTTATTTATAATACATCAGTATTACACTTAACTAAATATTTCCAATTTAATTTCACTTCCAAAATTCCGATAACAGTTTCTTCGACGTTCATAACACTATTTTTTTGCATAACGATAGTGAATATCATTTTTTTTATGGTATAGCTTGGCGGACGAGCATATGGGCCACCTGATGGTAAGTGGTCACCATCGCCCATAGACAATGACGCTGGGAATACCACCAACCTTGGGAACTAAGATGTTATGTCCCTTGTGCCTGTAGTTACACTGGCTCACTCACCCATCAAACCGGAACACAACAATACTGAGTACTGTTGTTTGGCGGTAGAATAACTGATGAGTGGGTGGTACCTACCCAGACGGGCTTGCACAAAGCCCTACCACCAAGTATATATAAGTATATCATAGATTAATCAAGCTCTCGACCAATGACATCGCGTCAATTTTCCTGTTATCGTTGGAGTTGAGTATAGGTATGTATTTCAAAAATTTTAAATCATCACGTAAATCGACGATTTTGGTGCAATACAGTCAACTGATTTATAAAAATAAACAAATTAGTTATCGAAAGTGTTTTAAAACAAACAGAAGCAAGTCTTGTATAAATAATAATTAACAAATGTTTGAGTAAATAAAAAAAGTTGGTTAGTTCATAAGCGATGTTAGAGTCGTTTAATCATCGTTTATTAAATAAATATTAATTTTGTGAATTGCTGGTTAAATATTTGATTGGTAGCTTTGTAGTTCACGGTCGACGGGCAGGGGAGGGTGGGGTTACGTGCGCGGTATTAACAGCGCCATGTATGTGCTACATAGAAACTGTTACATAACTGATTCCATATTATATCAATTTGATTGAAACTGATTCCGTATTATATAAATTTGATGTATTGTAAGTAAGCGTGACGCGGTTTTTATTATGGAATCTTATAATGATTTTATTTTGTAATCACTTCTCAATTTAAGTAGGTAAAAATAGTTTTTTAAGAAATTTATTAGCAAAGTTATAAATACTAGAAATAATTTTTTGTAAAGCTATGTATGAAATTATGCTATGCACTAAAATTAATAAATTAACCGTAAAACCTTATTAGTAGCGTGTGTCACCGAGCTGTGAGAAATCAGTAATCTCACCTAAATTCTTGTAACTCACTTCCAATGATAATATTTTTTCAAATTATATGTCGTAGTGTCTTCCGGTGATTTTTGAGTTACAGAAAAGATATACGTTTACGTAAAAAGGTAAAGGTAAAGTTTTTACCTTTACCTTAGAAATAAATAGGAAAGTTTAGAGCATGTAGTTTTATTTCTAATAAGCCCAATATTCATTTCTACGTCTTAATTTGGATTACACAAAACTTTTACCAGAATATTAAATAGGCAAAGACAAAACAGTAGGTACCGTTTTTTCTTCTGTTGGTCAATTTATTTGCTCTAGTTAGGTGGTTTTTGAAAATAGTGTTACCAATAAAAAATATCTATGTATATAATTTCGAATTTAGAATATTATGTCAAGTACCAAGAAAGATCTTTAGAAATGAAACGTTGTCGGTCTTAAGAAATACAGTAAACGAAATTAATTTCCCCCCAAGTGTATTCTAGTAGTATGGTATTAATTCTTGCCCACCTGTAACAACATGTATAGAAATTGCCAGATTCCAAAATCCAGGTCTATTTGTCACCGCATTAACTCACGTCTTATTAAAATAACCATTTAACTTTCACAATTATAAATATCCATCTGACTTTTAATGTGATGTGAATAAGGTTCATATTTGAATAAATTTAAGATTTATAAATGTTAAAGTACATGGTTGTTTTTTGCTTTGGATATTTTTATAAGGTACTAAATAAATGACGTGCATTGATCGACTGTCACGCGTCGGGCGCGTGTTTACTCAGCGTCCGATACTGAATTTCTATCGTGTACGGCGAGCATTGTTGGCGAATAAGCGAAGAACTAATTCTAAATTTAAAATTGTTTCTTTTTTTTTAAATATTTTTTATAGGTATTGATTTTGTCTAAGAATCTTGCTTACTAATCTCGCTCGTACTGTGTCGATTTGCATTTTCCTAGAATTACATTATATATTCTTTAATTAGTATCGTCATGCATTTATTTATAAAATAATAATAATATATGTGGTCGTCAATGTTTACCAACTAATCGAAAATAGAACAAGATACTTTAAAAGAGTAAAGAATTTCACTGTTTAAAAAAAACACTGCACCAAATGAAGATTTAAACAAACAAGAGAGCTTTATATATAATTGTAGTCTCGATTATGCGAGTCATCGTTCGCAGGAACGGAACACCTACGCGAGGACTCGATTTTAGAACATCACGCACTTCAATTGCATCTCTGATGGGAATATCACTCTTATGCGCTGCATATACGCACCTAGTTAACTCATTCGATATTTGATTTACACCACTTTTTTGTTTGGCGCCAAAATTGACTCGTATTGTCAAGATGACAGCCGTTTGGGTGGCCATTTTGATTTAATTAACGGTTCGATCGTAAAAGAAACAATTTATATATTGTGTATTGTTCGATGCTTTGAAGTTATGTTAAATTATAAATAAAAAACGATAGAAGTACTCCAGTAGCCAAGGGGAATTTAAGCTTGTTTGGTAAAACAAAATGCTTCGCAGACAAGTACGTGTTACGTTCTTGAACGCATACTAAATACCCTTAGGCGTACCCGAAAAGTCTCGTTGCCACGGAGAAACAAGTCGTTTAGAAGTAAAACAAATAATTGAATGGTGCTCTCGGATGAAGAGTGCGTGCAAGGAAACACGGAGCATTATGCACAAGGAGATTGAAAAGAAAGTACTCGACACGAGAGCGTCCAAGCCTCGGCGGAGTGCAATAAGCGACGCCCGCCGACGGGGCCCGTTCATTAACTCCTGCCGTATAGCCCATAAATAACTAGCGACGTTCCGTACGACGCCGAGTGACGTACAAAGAGCGCGTCGCTGCTACGAGTTCCCACAGCCGAGTCCGCACCTCTAGAGTAAACATTAAAAAATAACAAATACGACCGATAGGCTCTCGAGCCGAGTGGACGCGACGCGTTTCGTAGTAGCCATGTATCTCCGTTTTGTTATTGTAACGGCTTTCGTAACTATGTATCGAGAGCCTAACAAAATGGCGGGTATTTATGCACGAGCGAGCGTGATCATAACGGAACGGCCGCGACGCGAGTCCGCGCGGGGTGGGGCACACATCCATTTCAAAGAATAAACATGGAGGAAACTCTCTCGATGTATAAATAATAAATAAAGTGTATATTTTGCTGCGTTCCGAGCGTGCGTAGACAAAGGCCGCCCGCTCCGTGGGGCAAACATCGTATGAGCTGTGTTTATTCTTTCGTCATTAAGGTGGAGTGTTGACTGTGCCGTAGCGTGCCCTAGCGCTAATTTCAGGGAGGTCAGGCGCGGCCGAAGGCGGGCGGTGTTGACATTCGCGAAATGGAGATGGGGTTACCGCGTCTCACACGGCTTGTACGCATCACGAGTATCAATTGTGACTCGAGCCGTGCAAGATATTTTACCTTCGCTACGTATGAATTATAAAGTTTGATCTGAAATTACTGAGCCCTTAAAGAGAGATTAATTTGCAAAATGTTTAAAAATAATCACAGCTTACATTACAATTAAAAAAGAAACAAAACTGCAATATGGTTGTTTCGAAACGTCAACAACATGAATAATAACGATTAATGAGTATATAATATTGTATGAAAACTAATTATTTTTAGATGTATGTATTTGTATGTATGTTCTAAGCGTGTATCAGTACAGCGACGCGTGGCACGTTGGACACTCAATTCCATTCATTTTGTAATGTGTTTGCGACGCGTCATCCAGCGCCATCTTCTTTAGCTCGAGTGTTGGTACACTGTACGGCTTAAGAGCGTTCAATTTTACTTCAGTTTTTTTTTTCATTAGTTTGCTTGACCTTTATTTTTGTTTGTATGTATGTGTCTTCATTAATTTTATTTTAATGATGATGATATTATGTCCTATATCGGAGGCAAATCCATTCACTTATATACTATATATATATACAATGTTATTGTTATTCAAAATGCATAATAGCGCATTTTTACCTTATTATTTTGACACCGTGACGTCTTTATGGTATTCTGTACAAAGAAAGCTTAAAAACATCTTAACGATGAATTTTCCAATATACGTTTTTTTGCACATTTGTATGTAACACATACATATCTTTCATGCAACTTTAACATTGTTGAAATATATATCAACAATTATAACTACAATTTTGAAAGTATAGGGAATTTGAAGGCCGGCAAATATTCAATTACCCTCAAAATCAAACAATATCTGAAAAATCTGTTATTCCCCTTTATCTGTTATTCACTTAACACTCTTTATGTGAAACAAGATTTAAGTTTTCTGTTTGTTGCAGGTCAAAATATGGTTTCAAAATCATCGTTACAAGTGCAAGAGACAAGCCAAGGAGAAGGCGATGGCAGAACAAAACCAACACAACCAGGTAAGATTTTGTTTTGTGCACTAATCATTAAATTTGGCCAAAGAGTTTTGCAAATACAGCACAGATAATTAATTATTTCGTTACAACAATAACAATGCTAGCTATCAAGCGCTTTGTGACGCAAAAACTTAAGTGATTTGGTATTTACTGCCACATGTGCCATACCATACAGTGACAATAGAAAATGTCTTTATTCATAAAATTAAAATATGGCATTTTTTTCTGTGCGTCTCTGTGTTCAGTTAGAGATTTTTTTCTTTTATATTATTCGAGTAGGCATATGACTCCACTCCACCTGATGGTTAGTGGAAATGGAGTCCAAACGCGAAGACGACTAGAACGCACGCAGAATGAGCTGCACTAGTCACTCTCGCCATGCCATACTGTCAAACATCTATCTATATCTATAATAATATTGGAAATGCAAAATGTATTCTACCTGTTGCCCTTTCACGCATAAACTGATTTACGTATATTTTTTTTATAAAGGTGGTTGAAACCCTGAGTAGGCCATACGCTACTTTTTTTAATTCATTATCTTGGGAGGTAACGGATTGTGTGTTGTACGTAAAATTTTATATTCTTGGGTAAAGTCGAAGGTTCTGCTAGTACCAAATATACATACTAGTACATATATACTCTTTTTATTGCTAAGATAAATTATTAGGATAATAAAATTTAGAAAATCTTTGCATTGATTGATTAAATGAAAAAAAAGGTCATGACCTCATATTTGATTTTTTATATACCTATACGTAAAATATTCGTCATACAACATTGACATTTCGCGTCAATGATAAATCCTGCACAAAGACCCTTTATGATGACTATCTCGAAATCAGGTATTCAATTATGAATATTTAAAAACGTGAGAGATTAAAATCGTTGACGGAGCACCGGAGCCCCTGTTGAGGCGAGACTTCGCCCACTTGATGGCAATCTCCCGCTGGCGTACGGGACCCGCATCGCCGGTAGTCGCGAATCTAGCAACCCCGATTGAATTTCGTTGAGGTCAATTTAAAGGAGTTTTTATTTAATTGAAAAATTGAGGTTAATTGGCAACTCGAACGTTAAAACATTTCGCAGTAATGTCATGCAAATAACCTATACTTACTTTTGTCTTTTTTATACGGTCTTTTGAATTATTAATATAACTAAATAAGGTTCCATTTTATTAAGTTTCAACTTTTCGAACGAGGGATCATATTCTTATCTAATATCTATCTATGTACCTAAAGATTTAAATTTCGAATTAAGCTTGATGTTAATTTAACCTTCTTTACAAACTCATATTTAAATATTATGTTTTCAAATCCGTTTTTCAGAAGCAAATGTGACGCGCGTATAACACACATACTTGTTTTGCTTAAAATTTTCATTTCACAATCATTCGATGTATTAAAAAAATCTACTTATATTCTAGTTTGAGTAAAACATTGCTACATAGTAATTATAAATATACGTTATTTACATTTACGTTTGTCGAAACGACTAGCAGACAGTGTCAATATACATAATATGTGTATATCTTTTTTTATACATGTATATCTTTTTTTTTCATAATTAATAATAGAAGGGGTTTAAAGTTAGTTTTTTGTAAGCGTCACAAAGTTAAAGTAGGAAATATGTGTTTTTTAAATACAGAAATACTTTTACAATCAATCATAAATCAAAGATTAAATATATTTACATTTTCTAAAGAGCTATACCGTAATAATATTTAGTTCAAATTCAGTCAATTCAAATAAAAATTGTAAAATAAGATGCCATCGATTCAATCAATTTGTTTCGTATTAAGCTGAATATAGGTTATATTTGAATTAGAATTATTTGCAAACAATAACAGAGCTTAATTTAAATAGCCGCAATATAAGTTATTAAATATAATGAAATGAAGTGTAGCCCTAACACGAACCGAGGCAGAGTCACGCGCGGGGTTGCCATGCTCCGACGATTGCCTCAATTTGTGCGACCGTGTACTTTGATTGTTAGCGCTGGTGCTCGACGGTGTCGTCATGTTTTGCGATGTTTTAATGAGGGACATTTGATTTGATTTTGGCTTTCATTTAATTATGTACAAATTAAATAAATTATATTGAGATTTTACAGGGAATAAGTGTGATATGTACGATTGTCGAATGTTTTATAAATTTGATAGCTTAATAGCCATCAAATTTTGCTTAATGTCGCTTAAAGGCTTACTTTATAATTAAAGTAAGCCTTTAAGCGACTCACTGCTAAACTAACCAAGAAGAAGGTTTAGAGCTCATTTGAACAAACTGTCCCCACGCTAGATTTGGCAGTATTGCATGTTTATACATATAAGTGTTTTGACGATATTTTCGTACTGGGGGTATTAATACTCACACGTTATGTATGAAAAAATTCAGTATTGCTTGGCCGGACTTGTACTGCAATATTCCGTTAAGATTCAGGTATTCTAACCACTGGATCATCTCAGTTCATGATTAGCTGACTGAATTTATTTACTTTATTTATATAGGTTATATTATGTTGATTTCAAATTATAATAATCGGAAAGATGATTGATGATTTGGCGTATATAATAGTGACTCAATTGGTATTTTTGAAGCATTAATACCTTTTCTATGTTTGTTATTGAACTAATATTATATGTCTGTCTTTAAACATGAATAAAGGTGAAAACTTGGTATATTAAATCAGGATTTAATCATGTATTTGTTCATCAGTCTGCATCATCACCACGCCGGGTGGCGGTACCGGTGCTGGTAAAGGACGGCAAGCCTTGCGGCTCTGGGGAGTCCTCGTCACCAGCGCATAGCCACTGCGCAACGCCCACCTCCGGGTACTCAGCCCCGCAGCCCTCGCAGGCGGCTTGCAGCAACCCCCTGGTGTCCTCCTACCGCCAGCCCACCGCCTACCAGCAGCAATGCTCAGGGTACCTCCCGCTCCAGGGCCGGGCCTGGTAGAAGTTCCCACAGCTTTACCACGAGACAATGTTCAAAGAGGAGATGTACTTTGATTAAATGATTTCTCGTTATTATTTAGTCTCGACAGATTTGCATCAATGCGTTGCTATTTGAAGTTTTCTACTAACATAGTTATATTTGAGCTCATAGTTGATTTGGTGAATTAAAGTAGTGCTTGTGATTTGTTGAATTAGTAGTCTTATTTAGCGATGTCTTTAAAAGGAACATTGTCAGTGGTAAAGCGGTGGGCAGAGCTACCAAAATTGGACTTAGTGTTGAAAAAGTGATTCAGTGATTTAAGTGAAAATGACCGAACGTTGGACGAACGCTTAGCGATATTGTGGAGGTGGGTCCTGTAAATATTCAGTTATAGATAAGCACCACAGAGGATTTGACTTCAGTTTTTTTTTTGTAAATTATTTCAGTTAATTTTTTTTCAGCCTCGTATGACAATTTCTTTCGTAACAAAAAAAAATCAATAGAGCTTCAAAGTTGTTTAATTTATTTTATCAAAATATCTGTTATTCCGATAAACAGCTACTGAATAATTACTAACTGACCCTCAGAACAGAGAATAATTAAATTACCTGGCTAAATCTTGGTCTCCAGTGTAAAAAAATTTGGTAAAATTATCTTCATTTTATTCGCTGATAAACTTTTTGTGTTAGAAATGTTACATATAAAGTGTAAGTCACATTACAACCTAAATTAAAAAAAATAAAAGATTAAATTTGACGTATTTTTAGATTTGGCAACACTGGCTACAAATACATGCACCGTTTTGGCCACTCTGTTCTGAGGACTGAGCTACTGTAAATAACTGATACGGAAGTAGTTAATTGTTGTGTGAATAGTATAATTTATGATTAATACGGTCAGTGTTTTGTGTGTGTGTAGATAGTAACTTGTAAATATCGATTTGAATAGTTGCCGATTATTTTGGCTTAAAATAATTAAAAGTAGATAATTAATTCCCAGTGAAATTTGACAGTACTTTAGTCACGTTCAAATATTATATCGAACTGGTTTTATATAAGAATTATATAATAAATGAATTCGTTTACCTAATTCTCTTTCGTGTATTCCTTTTTTGAATTCTTTTTTTTTTTAATCTGGGCTCTTGTGTCAAATTCCAAATCAGATTTAAATATAACCACACTAGTGTTTTTTTATTAATATAATTTTTAGTCTCAGCAATTACTACCTTATTACACTATGAAACATTTTCGGGAATTTTATTACCTACATAAAAAAATAGATCTTCAATTACATTCCATACAGAAATACAGAACTATTTATATTTAGCTGTTAAATAAATTATATTCGTTTAAATTTCGAGCTTTATTTAAAATAATAAATAGCCTTTTTTAATTCTAATAATAGTATATAAGATATAGTAAGTTTAATTATATACTCAGACAAGAAGCTTTAAAACGCTAGTTTGGTTTTGTTTAAAATCTAACGCAACTTTTACTTGTAAGTAAACATATTTTTAATCTTCACCTTCCCTTATTTTATTCCTAAGGGATGTGGGGTTGAAGCAATCGACTAACACAAGTGATGGGTAATTGACTACAAGCCCCTAATTGGGAGCCGATTGTGTGTACCACCCCTACACCCTTCACGAAGATCATTTTAATGATGGACCTTGCTCTAAAACAGGAAAATAAAAAAAAATGTACTTAAACTTCTACAATCAAGTTTAATTTAAAGATTATTATTCGATTGTAAATATTTTAGTAGAAATATATTAATACGATGTGGTAACACTGTAGGAAATTGGCGCGAAAACGCTATCAAAACAATGAAACATAGCAATAAGCTTAATAATAATTTGTCGGATGTAATAATTTTTTTAAAGAGTATAATTAATGTTTTGTAACCTAATTTATACATATATGTTTTGAAATTTAGGCCGATGTAATTATTTTAGCTAGGCTTAGAGAAGTTATAATAATTATAAATAATAGTATTAATAACGAAAAGGAATTTGTAATTATAACGAGAAATGAGGTGTAATGAATTTCAATTTATAAAATTAATAAAAATTAACGAGTTTTAAACATTTGTTTTATTAAAAAAATTGAATTTCCGAACGAATTTATGTTTAAGCTTTGAAACCCTTAAGGAGCAAGAAAGGAATCATATCATAATAATCGGTGCCCTTTGTTTATATTGAAACAATACGAACATCGAAAACGTTTACCTTTGTGCCGCCCCCTCAGCCTTGTAAGCTCATTTTATTGTCTTCAATATTCCCAGATTACCCTATAATCTCTCATAACGTATAACAGTTTATTCCGCATGGCAACATCGCCTTTGTTCGACTGCGTCAGTCACGACCCGCCAAAACGAAATAATAACATGCCTTACGTAGTGTCAAAAAAATCTTAACACTAAAAAATATGCAGACCATTTTAAACTTTAAGATATATGTATAAGGTTTGTTTTTCCTTATATTTATTATGATATATGTCGTATCGATTCTCTGATGTAATTTTGATAGAACAAAGACAGCAAGTCTGCACGTGCGCCGTATTACGGGGGCACGCTAATAAAATGGTGGATTAACTGTGAGGGCAGGTGAGGGAGGCGAAATTGAAAACTATTGGCCTCTTGATGAGGTAATACTTGTATCGCGTAACAAATTCCTGTTCCACCGGATTTATGCCGGCGAGTGACGTAATTAGACGTTACGAGATTTAATATAATTTTATTGACAAAGGGCCACGTGAAACAGCCAGTATAAAAATATATACTTCAGCACATGCACAGGGATCAAAAATAATAACTATACTATGAAATTATCTTTTTTTTTACTTGTTTGGAAATCATTTAGCGTATATCTATTTATTTTCTTACTTTATTACACTGAAACAGTTATTTTCCATTGCATAGGATACAAGCATCAGGTAAAATTCAAAGGTAGCCTTATACACCGACTTCTTCTATACAACAATAATGATTAAAAAAAGAGTTAAGTGTAGACAATAACTCCTAATACGCATAATAAGCAAGTATAAATAATACAAAAACTATTCTTGATACAAAAAATCAGTAAAACTGTATATTATATTAAAAAGACAATCTTTAAAAACATAAGTTCCAGAATTTCAATTCAGATTTATTGATACAAAACGTTTACCAATATATTTAATACGAATATCTGCCGAAATTGACATTAAGTATTCACAGAATTTCAATTCGTTTAATAACAATTGTTTGCTAAATAGTAATTTCAAAGGGAGGGAGGGAATTTCAATTGTGTAACCATAGCCAAGAATAATTTAATTGAATAATTTAAATACAAAACAAAACAAATAAAACTTATATAAAATAATTTACAGAAAGTAATCACATACTTATTCCATTATTCCTGGTAAATTATATAAATTACTGGCAACATTTCTCTTTGCAAGTAGTTATTATTGATGTTCATAATTCTTAAACATATGTTAAATAATTAAAATACCATTAACGCTATAAGAATGATATTACTAGAAAATAAAAATTTACATTCATTCTTGGCGCTAGACTCGTTGAAGTACGTAAAAGCCTTATTGAATAAACAACAGTTTTTAGTCAAAGAATAAAACGCGCTGAGAGCTCGGACTAAAATGTATATGATCCATTTACATTAGAAACATTTAAAGATATATACAAATGAACGTTTCCGTAATACCATGAAGTGTATTTTTTTTACTAAGTGGAATATCTTGCAATAAAAACTTATTAATAAAAACTCTTTAGAGGATTATTAGGTTCTTTAACCCATTAAAAATAACTCTTATAAACATTTCTACACATTTTCCTATTGCCATAAGATGACTGCGATTCATGCATTTTATTCAAAAATAATTTATTTATAAGCTTATATCCATTTATTTCTATAAGAAAAATTTCACTTAAATAAGTAATTACCTACATAAAAATAAAAATTCGGATGTATTTCATTTGGACTCCGTCTTAAACATTACTATTTTTTTAAACTAAAACGGTATCAAATACCTGTTGCAAATAAATTTAGGTATATTATGTAAATGGTTGATTTTATTGTTAAGTTATTATGTTTATTAAAAGGCGAATTCTATAAATTTCCCAATTATGGGCTAAGGAATCCACTGCCTTTAAAAGTAAGTTAGGACCTCATTCTTTCAAGTTATCTCAGTGCTTGTGAACACATGTGACAGAATTTTATTGAAATTATTGACGAACATATGCAGGTTATCTCACAATGCTTTCCTTTACCGCTATATGTATTGTAAGTTATCTGATTAATTAAATTTCATATAACAAAAGATAGTTAAAAATTAAGCTGGTGACACTGTGAAGAGCATCTAATTACATATATGTATACATATATATATATATACTAAAACGTTTGTCGAAACTCGCCGCATATAATTTTCATAAATGTAAATTGTATGTTGTATTGGTAGTTTTTTCGGTTATGTACTACAAGAAATTGTAGTCCCATTTATCTGTACATATATTAAAATTAGAGTGTCTGTTTGTAATTTTAAAGTAATCGCGTTTTACGAAATGCATATGTTAATGTATATACACGTTACATATACCAATATAAAATTTATTTTCAATGTTTCTCTGTCTCTGTGTCTGTTTGTTCCGGCTAATTTCTGGAATGGCTTGACCGATTTTGATTGGTTTTTCACTGGCAGATTGCTGATATAATAAGGAGTGACTTGGGG
Organism: Vanessa cardui; assembly: GCF_905220365.1. Lineage (NCBI taxonomy): Eukaryota > Metazoa > Arthropoda > Insecta > Lepidoptera > Nymphalidae > Vanessa > Vanessa cardui. The sequence goes on along the minus strand of NC_061142.1, from coordinate 792,537 downwards.
TACAACAATAAATTTCTCTCAGCTAGTTTATATATATATTATCAAGAGAGAGAGAAATTTAGAAGTCATGTATAAATGATGACAAAGTGTTAATTAGAGAACGACGTGAGAGGAACATGGCCGCCGTTCGCTGTTCGACGAACTACGATACGGCACGTACGAAATGATGTGAACATCTCCGTGATCTGCAAATTCATTTAAAACAGAACGAGAATACAATCCAGTGTTATAGGATTATTAATACAGTAACTAGTTTTAGTTCATATTTGTATACATTTTAGCATTTAATGTTATTAGTTCTTATGTTAAAATCTACTTAATAACGTTATATTTTCACATATAAATAAATAAATATTGTGGTTTTATAGATGTCTGGAATATTATATATTGGAAATTACATATTTTGGAAATATTTCATTTATTTGTAAGACGCGTAACAGTTTATTTTAGTATAAAATGTGGTGATTTATAAAGAAAATCGTTTTTTTATAAGTAGGTTATATGTGACTTTTCTATTTTCAAATTTGTTTCGATAAAACTCTACAAATAAAAGTTTCATTAAATCAAAAAGGCAGCATAAATGAATAAAATAATGTATTACATAAAAGGTAACCTTTCATTTTAAAAATAAGTATTCGTGACCTCCTGTTTTCCTCACGATCAATATATTTCAAAACATTATAAAAATATTTTTTGTGGTTGTACTTAGTAATTATTTATTTACTCGACTAAAATTGCGGTAAAGAAATATTTATTTGTCTTAACATTTGAGACTTACAGGCATAGCGGTAACGTAGCTTTTGATTTGTTTTATTACATTAGTTATCGGCTCATTTTTTGTTGCTGTAATAACGGTATAATTGTCTGAGTAACAAAGAATAAATAAAAACGTTAAGCATTATAGTTTAATTTATGATTCTTAGTAGGTAAGTACAATTCGTCGAAATTTCAGGAGTGAAATTTCGACGGTGACACCACTGAAATATACATTTTAAATTTAATTAAATCTAGTTTTTTAGGCAGAGCCATATAATATAATTAAATTTTAATATTGTGCTGCATTAAACATCAATTTTATAACTATAAAAGATTTTTATTACACAATCAAATTTTATGAAATGAAGACTAGCCGCACCTCGGTTCATAATTAAAATCAGTAAAATAATTTATGTAGAAGCATTACACTGATATATTAATAATAATAGTAGTAAGATCTACCACCGTTCAGAAAATAAAACATCCAAATTTTTGAAAAACTGACGAAAACTCAAAAGAAACTTAGAATATACGAATATATGTATGGGTAATATTTGGATAAAAATAAAGCTTAAAAAGAGGTATCTGGAAATCAGTGCCACTTAAGATTTATTTATTTATGTAAGAACTTATCGAGAATTTAAAACCCATTTGTTTACGTTATGTAAATGTGTATTCTCAAATAAAAATTGAACGAGGAAACATGAAAAAATCAATCTAATACAACGCTCCCCCGTTTCAGTCGCGGGATCTGTCAACAAATTTGCGTACATATTATTGCCGAGCCGGCGTCATGAATGTAAAGGGTGGTACTATTAAGGAAACTTAAGGTTTTCATTCATGGGGTTAAGACGTTCAATGGATGGGGTCGCTCAGGGATCGTAATTGCAGTAAAAGCATTTCTTAGACGCAGAAATACAGGGGTTGCTAGCGAGCCATTAGTGACAATTATTTAGTTTTCATATTTATATATTCTTACATGGTTTGATAGGGTTAAAAGATCTATATACTCGTTTTTAATAAATAAATATCAAAATATACATTCAAGTAGGCTTGTTACAGTATCTGTTAAGAAGAACCGGTAAGACACTCAATAATTTTCTTTTATACTAATTTACATGTTTTTTATTTGCGTTCATATATTTTGGAACTGTATTCCTTGAGTAAAGTAAGACAGATATTTATAAATATTGGATAAATAATAAAATTAAAAAAAAAAAATCTAAACATTATATAATCTGTATATCTGAAAAGATTGTTAACTGTCGAAATACATATAGTGAACAGTGATACAATACAGTAAAACATATTAAATTTTGATAGTTATCTTTCGGTTAGGTTACGTTAGAAAAAAAATCGCCTATATTTTTGTGCCTTAAAACAAATAAAGGCAATACCTACACACATCACTTCACTAATTAATAGCCTGTAAGAGTAGCAATAAAATATATAAAATTTTTGGATGCATTTAAATTAATTAATATCAAAATATGAGTAAATTGATTGGTATTTAATTAGATTGCTTAATAATTATGGTTTGGGCTGTATAGGCAGCTACGTATGCATGGTATAGTTTTATGAGGCTCGTTAGAAAACAATGGTAATTACACATTTTTTTAATACAAAACCCTTTTTTAATTATACTGCATTTATCTCCATGGAGATGGGAGTATGGGAGGTATACTGAGAATGCGTTAGAGACTAGTGTTTTTTGTTTAGTATATTTTAGATACTATATCTATACATCTACGCGCGAGGTCTGTAACGTCGAGGGGCTTGGGGTTGACTAATTAGAACAAAAAACGCGGGAAAACACAAGTACGCTTGACAGTGAGGCAGAGACAAAGCGCACGTACCACAAAAAAGATTACATATCACGTTGCACTGCAAATACTGTAACGTACTTTATTTCCATTGTTTAAGGTTCATTTTTATTCAGAACAAAAACATTGGCTTGAAAATTTATTTTTTTAATTGACAATCTATAAAGTCGTATGCACGAGTGCGATTTAAGCGAATTTGGATTTAAGCACGGAGCTATAAAATACAAATTAGTTTGGAGGGAAATGTTATGAGGATGTTTCGGTATTGTCTCTAGTTGCGTACAGAAGCGCCATCGCGTCGATTGTCTCTGGCACGTTCGGGCAAAGAGGCCACAATCGATAGAGCACGGGCGTGCGTTGTAATGAATTTATTAAGCATCTACTCCGTTCGCACGGGTTTGCTTGGCTTTTTTACAAGGTTGTCATATTTTTTTGCAGATTATCTCTTTTTTACCTATTATGGTTGTGTCTACATTTTTTAATCAGCCCATAAAGCCAAAGGTCTAATTAATATATTTTATTAGTAAGTTTATGTCTAAATATTTTAACGCATGTAACCTCTTGAACAAATAGACTTATTTCGGTGATTATTTTCGTACATGTTTCTTATTAGTTTAGACCAAGTAGGTGGTGCTGCGTTCGGGCAGTAAATAAAATTTTTATTTAGCCCAGATTAAGTAGTTAGTATATACAGGCAGATAATTCTGAGTATTCCCGTAGGTGATAGCGGTGACTATTTTTAACCCCCATATGTAAAATGCAAAAGTGAACCATTTTTGATTTATCACGTGTTTATTAGCCTTTTTGAAAATGAATCAAATACTCAACTTCAAAAATGCATTTCATAAAGTTTAAAATAGACTGAGAAAATGACAACAAAAGAAGCTGATGGATATTCGTATAAATGGAAATACGTTGAATAAGCAATAAATATGTATACAGCTCCGTCTTAAGCACAATGAGCACCGGATGCAAGCGTTCCAAAGCTTTCGCGTCCCAAAAGTCTTAAAAATCTTAGGAGAAATTCCGGGGCGTCCAACCAACGGTCCCAGGTCCATAAGTTGACCATCATCAAAAATGAGTCCGAATGAGAATGAGATGATATGTTACAGTCCATGCACCCAAAATTAAAAGTGCCTATATTATTAATAATAATTGTAAAATTTGTTCTTTAGGTACCTTACATATAGTACCTAACTAAAAAAAAGTAGTAAAGTAACAGCTTGTAAATTACCCTCTGCTGGGCTAAGGCCTCCTCTTCTAGTAATGAGAGGGTTTGGAACATCTTCCACCACGCTGTTCCAACACGGGTTGGCGGAATGCACATGTGGCAGAATTTCGATGAAATTAGACACATGCAGGTTTCCTCACGATGTTTTCCTTCACCGCCGAGCATGAGATGAATTATAAACACAAATTAAGCAGGTATATATAGTGGTGCTTGTCAGAGATGCACGCGTTCTAACCACTGGGCCATCTCAGCGCAGCTATAGTGAGTATGGTGTGCCAGAATTGGTTTGGTATTCAATGTTTTGTAATGTAAGTATGTATTATAGGTAACTCAATCAGCTCGTGGTGAGGGCTGATGTAACTATTGTTATCATGAAAAAAATACGAAATATACAAGAACTACTGATTTATTTTATCTATTACACGGACATTGTACACCATTGGTAATATTAATTTACAAAAAACAGACCACCACCGTGTTCGAGTGGTATGTAGACCGGTTTTCATGGGTACGCCACTACGAGGTCCCGGGTTCGATACCCGGCCGAGTTAATGTAGATTATTATTGGTTTTCTATGTTGTCTTGAGTCTGGGTGCATGTGGTACCGTCCTTACTTCTGATTTTCCATAACACAAGTGATTTAGCTACTTCCATTGGGATCAGAGTAATGTATGTGATGTCGTCTCATATTTATTTAATTCCGAATTTATATTTGTTACAGCTTACAAGTTGATTATATATTTCAGAAAGTGTAAGTTATATTAATGTAATATTTGTATTATTTTATATAGTAAACAAGTAGTAATATTGAATCAACTATATAAAAATCTAGTAAATATCTATCAAATAAATAAACCGAGTTTATAAAAGTGTATACTTTTTCAGAATTTTCCAATTTTCAGTATATAGAGAGCATCCAGTATCTTGCAAAATGAAATAATATTGTATACTTAATATACATTCACTGCTGGTCAAAATGAAATTTTTCATATACGTTCTCAGATTTACAGGAAACTACCTAATACCAAACACGGGCGGAAAATAGTTCTTTTTAAAGGACAATAAACCTCGTCTCTTTAAGAGAATAGTGTGGCATATTACTTTAAATAGGATTAGATACTGTCCAAATAATCAACGACTACAATATGATTTAATGTATACTAATATTATAAATTCAAAAGTTAATCTGTCTTTTGCAGGAAAACACCTACAACACCAACACCAACAGCCTGTAAATTCCCACTGCTGGGCTAAAGGCCTCCTCTCCCTTTAAGGAGAAGGTTTGGAACATATTCCACCACGCTGTTCCAATGCGGGTTGGTAGAATACACATGTGGCAGAATTCCTATGAAATTTGTCACGTGCAGGTTTCCTCACGATGTTTTCCTTCACCGCTGAGCACAAGATGAATTATGAAGACAAATTAAGCACATGAATCAGCGGTGCTTGCCTGGGTTTGAACCCACAATCATCGGTTAAGATGCACGCGTTCTAACCACTGGGCCATCTCTGCTCAGCTGCAGGAAAACCATAGACGCGAATTTGATGAAATTTGATATGAAGCTTGATAAAAAACAACGCGAGCGAATTCATGGCGACAACTATTATTATACAATAATTATTATACAAATTAATAAAAACTTTGACTTCATTTCATGACTTGTAAATTTTTCTATCAAATATGACGTAACGCTTCTTAGTTGAATAAAAAAAACCTTCGTCTATTAGTTAAAAAAAAACAATAATCGTAGATTAAAAAAAAATTGCGTATTTAAAACAATATTCGATTGGTAAAGTTTTACGAGGGTATTGTTGGTAAGCGCCAAGTCACGGTGGCTCTCTGCGGCCGAGATGACGAGGGATGTCTCATTAACACTCATGTGCGTCTGTCAGTCACGGGGTCACTACTTCGACCACCAGCGGTAATGTTGACGACCGTGGTTCCGTACATTTATGATGTTTTCTTCATAAAGTTTTATGTTTTTGTAAGTAATAATGTATTATATTATCGTACGATAGAATTGGCAAAATCAAAATAAACTTTATTTAAGTAGGCTTTTACAAGCATTTTAGAATCGTCATTTAACAACTATATTTAGCGAAGCTACCGGAAGAATCTACTTTCCAAACCGGTGTTCGGAAAGTAGATTCAAGATTCAGGCAAGAAACTCAGTAGCTACTCTTTCTTAACATTTGGTGACGATAAAACAATAATTGTGAATAAATTTACGAGTTCAATCTTAATAAATTTAATTTAATTGATTAACTACGCGAGTTTCTTAAGGTGAAGTAGTAGTATAGAATATTTGAAATATTGAGGATTAAATACGCTTCACAAATAAAATAAATTTAATTTTTAATAAAGAAATAGTTTGAACAAAAATTGCTCTATAGAAAGTTATTAGTAACCAAATCATAGATACAAATTTAAGTATCAAATAAGTTTGGTTAAGATCTGATATATAAGGTCTGCTATCCATGGTATTATGTCATACATGATTTAATCTAGTAAATTCAGTGAAACAAAGACAGCAACAGCCTCCGATCGCTGAGGATCTCTATATCTTAACACAAATGTTAAACCGCCGAGTCACCACTTGAACGAAATGACTTTTATTCCAGCCCATCCATTCAGGCTCGTATTATTTTGACATCTCGCCGGACGCCGTGACAGGTGGCACTGTTTAATGATTGTGAGACGAAACAATTTCAAATTATTTGCTTTGATATAACTCGTGTTTGAGCAAAACGGTTTGGGGACTACGCTTTAGTGAGGTTCAGTGTAGCTGGCTGAATATTGTATTGTATTATTGATTTTATGTCTTTATGCGTAAACATTAAAAATAAAAATAATACCTGTATGTCGAGAACAAGGCCTCTTAGTAGATAACTGTAGGTAAGCACTAGTAGAGCAAAGTACACAAAAAATACAAACTACTAGTATATACATACTCGGTCAAACCATTTTGTAGGAAAAGAGAAAACACCTCGTCCAGTAAGTGAGACAATATTCCCTCATTATTGTATCACCAAATAGTAGTATTTAATACTTCATATCTTCCTTGCATCTGTCTTACACTAAGATCCAATTATATGAAAGGAAACCTAGGATTAAACCTGTGTCAGAAGATCTGAAGGCAACTAGTTAGGTCACAAGCCAAGGTGTTATCAAAGGCACAAGAGATCTTTGCAGCTAGGAAGTCAAGTGACTGTAGCATTGAAATTTACGGAATGTCTAATGCCTCTTGCAATGGTTGTCTACAAAGAGCGGACTACGTCTACTTACAATCATTGGTTGCCTATCGGTTTGGGTAGGTATCGATTGGTCTTTAAAATAATAACAATCAACTTTCATTGGCTTAAATGCAAGGTACCATCGCGGTATTGGCGACTTTATACTATTTACAAATATCGAAATTGAATTAAAGAATATATTTGAATTTGGAAACTAAAAGACAACTGCAATTTTAATTTAAAAAAAGTACCTAACCAACATCACTCGGAATGATCTAAAGATTAGACGAAGGAAGTTTTCAAAGGTCCATTCCTTCATTTATAAGCCCGTTATTAGTATATAACTGTATATATGGTATATGACTTGTACGCCACAAAGTAAACACAGTACTCATGTAAAGTAAAGTAAAGTAACAGCCTGTAAATTTCCCACTGCTGGGCTAATGGCCTCCTCTCTCATTAAGGAGAGGGCTTGGAACATATTCCACCACGCTGTTCCAATGCGGGTTGGTGGAATGCACATGTGCCAGAATTTCAATGAAACTAGACACATGCAGGTTTCCTCACGATGTTTTCCTTCACCACAGAGCACGAGATGAATTATAAACACAAATTAAGCACTTATATATAGTGGTGCTTGCCTGGGTTTGAACCCGAAATCATCGGTTAAGATGCACGAGTTCTAACCACTGGGCCATCTCGGCTGGTACTCATGGTTTGGGTTTAATCGTAATCGGATCAAAATTCAGAGTCGCTCTCGACGCGCTGAGCTTTATTTCATACGAGTGCGAGTCGATACGATAAATTATTTGCAGTTCCCTCGTATGCATCTGGCGATTCGGCTTTTTATTGTATTTCGCATTACATTTTGACCCCTTTCAAGCGATATAAAACAATTATGTATAAAACGTTAAAGCATTAGATCTTCACTCAAAGAAATGGCGCGAAGCTTTGACGGCCGATTGTTGCCATGTCGCTAATGGCGCATTTCGCGAAACAATGGAGCCTCCTTCAGACACAAAGGACGTATCGTTTGATGTGAATTGTTGTCGCGATTTTGAAAATTCCACGACGTATGCTCGCACAAAGACCCTAATGCCTTTGATTTTAAATAATGTAACATGTATATGGCAATATTTAACTGAACACCCAAGTTTTTTAAATGAAACCTTCCTCGATGTTACGTGTATGGCCTTAATATATTTCATTTAAAAAGATAGATATGTATGAGTCTGTTTGTGTATGTGTGTTACTTTCCTTGAAAATAGAAATATTGCAGTCTGACGGAAAAGATGTTTTCCCTGTAAAAGCAAAGTAAATTGTCTTCCAAGGGCTACCCATTCATGACAAATGCGCCACTAACCTAGATGAGATGTTATGTTCCTTGTACCTAATAGTTGCACTGACTCAATAACTCTTTAAACCGGAACCGGAACTAAGTATTGCTGAAAAGATAAAGGCACTAAGTAGGTACACGTAGTTGTAAATTAATATGACGTTTGGCGAATGTAATTAGATACGTAGGTTTGTTTTTTATAGTAAGACTTACAAATAATTTAAGATTTTGGGTGTAGTTAGAATCCCAGAATCATTCTGAGTGGATATAAATTTATATTTTTTTTCATTCAAATTACCTGTTTTTTTTTTAATTAGTATTTCCTTAAATGTTGCAATAATAAAAATAACGTATAAGTTATAAATAAGGTGTGTGTGTGTGTTATAAGCTTAAATAAATAAATTAAATGACATCAGCCACAGATAAAAAACTCGCCAAGAGTGCATCTATTCATCCTTATTACAAAAAATGGCATGATGTTGCGACCTCTATATAAAAGATACTTATTATTACATTTTATAGTTATAAAATACAGTGCGTATTTTTTTAAGGATACTGCCTACTCTGATATTTAATTTCGACTCAATGATATACTAGACTTAACTCAGAATTAGATAGAGAAGAATGTCGTTTATAATTGAGCTTTTTATTTACGATGTTTTCTGCTGAACTGAAAACAGACCAACATTCTGTAAAAACCAACATTTGTAGCAAATATGTATATTATGATAAAAAGGACGTGTATTCAATTTTATTTTTTACGACTGTATAATCATTAACTGGTTTTGAAAATTATTTTTAAATAAACATTATTTATCCAGTTTGTCTTAATGCTATCATAGTCCATTAAATAACATATTTTTTAGGAAATAAAAAGCCTCTAGTTTTGTTTTTAATAATGCTATAACATGTCGTCAGGGTCACGTTCAATCCGTTCTATACTTTATATTATAATAGAAAATGCACAATGAGTTCACATAGAAAATTTGACGGCGTTCAATGGTCGGTTCGACACTCGAGTCGAGGGCCGGGGGAGATTACGAAACAATGGATTTTTCCAAAATACATAATAATGCCGCGTCAAATGGCGGTTTTGTGAGCTTAGAGGTCCGTAAAATTATTTGTTACATACAATGTTAACTTCGAAATATGTTTAGAAGTTTCATTGCGACAACAATTAGCTAGAATATCTTTTATATTACATAATCATACTTATAACATTAGCATTTCTAAGTACATCTTTTACGTAGACTGTGTAGGGTTAATATGTTCATAACGGATATATTTTTAACTATTTACATTTACTATTTTTAACAGAGATAAATCAATAATTCTTTGTAACGGATTAGAAGGTATTAGTTATTTAGAATACTGTTTATTTATTAGTCTCTAAGTGTGATTAGTTTTAAGGCATTGAAGAACCTAATAATCCAATCCCTACATAAAGTGACGAGCCTTAATGTTCAGGACAACAAAAAACCTTAATTATAATAGTCACGGAACCCTCATAAATTTGCCTCAGTAATTGCGCCACATGGGTGGATTTTCGAGATATTTTTGGGCCGCGCTCGAGTGGGGCTTGGCCGGTGTGCTCGCGCGAATTATTAAAAAGTATAAAAAAAATATGGCGCTCGAGAAGGCGGCCAGCCATGAATATAACGTCGAAGCTTAGTCACGGATAGTTTGATATGTATATTAATTATGTAATTGTATTTATTGCTCAAAACCTGTCGGGATTAGTGTTCGTGCATTCATTCACGATTACACAATGTGCCAATGCGTTAGAATTATAGATACCCACTATTTAGGCTAAATCTAACGCATCAACATCAACAGCCTGTAAATTTCCCACTGCTGGGCTAAGGCCTCCTCTCCCTTTAAGGAGTAGGTTTGCAACATATTCCAACATGCTGTTCCAATGAGGGTTGGTGGAATACACATGTGGCAGAATTTCTATGAAATTAGATACATGCAGATTTCCTCACGACTTTTTCCTTCACTGCCGAACTCGAGATGAATTTTAAAGACAAATTAAGCACATGAATATTTAGTTGCCTGAATTTGAACCCGCAATCATTGGTTAAGATGCACGTGTTCTAACCACTGGGCCATCTCGGCTATATTGTATTAATCTAACGCATGAATTACATATATTCTATCTATTTCCAAACAATATTCTCGCTGTAATTTACTTCTTAGATGATGAGATCGAAAGTAATCGCGAAGTAAAATTAAGTTCAAATTAATTGCAAGTTGTAATCTGCGGAGAAAGTATCGCAAAAAAAACCTTCAAGTTTTAAATAAAGTTTAGATCTACAGCATCGCTATAGCGACTAAGAAGTAATTGTTGCGTGGTATTAGGTATACCTTGTGTAAATCTTGTTTCACTCATTGTGTTATTTGTAGATAACAGTCCTGAATTGCCTCCATCGAGCAGTTATGGATCCGAAAAAACAATAATAATTGCTTCATATGCAGATAGACTGCATCTAAGTGGACTTATTAGCATAAAGATCTAGAATACCTATGATATTCATTATGTGTTCGAAAAAATTGGCCTTTTTAATGTTGGCAGAGTTTTTGGAAGGAAAATTAAAAATGGATTGCTATAAGTATGATGTGATGTTGTCCAATATTTATCTATTGTAAGTAGTCAAGAAGAATATCTTGTATTATAAGCATGTAACGAAATATTACTCAAGAAATATTTATAGTTGACAATATAGCAGAGCTATATAAACACGTGGAATACCTAAGTCTAAGATTTATTTATCTTTATTTTCGATGGCTATAGATAATCGAGTCTGAAAGACACTATAGATTCTTTGCAATCGGAATGTACTGCATGACTGCCTTGTCTCGTAACTAGCTAAGTCGACTGCAAAATTGCAGGTTTGAACCTCGTGATCGTCCATTGAAACGAAATTTAACTAGACAAACTTTTTTTGGCATATGACCATTGGGCCAGCTCATGTTAAGAGGTTACCATTACCCGTAGACAATATTGATCTAAGAGATTACTTACACCAACAATGCACTATTAACCTTGTGAAATAAGATGTTTTGTCTCTTGGACCTATCGTTACACTGGCTTATTCAACCACTCCTCTACTCAAGGAGAATATCTGATGATTGGATGGTACCTACCCAAGCGGGCTTACATGAAGTCCTACCACCAAGAAGTTTGGGCTTTAGCGGTGTAAACACTCCCGTGCATCATAAGGCACGTCAAGCCGTTAATCCTGGCTGAATTAAGACGTGACGATGATCGGATTTTCGTTTTATAAGACCATTAGTGAAAAAGGAGAACATAGAGTACACTTCTATGAATTCAAATAACTATATTTATTGTTCAAGCAAAAAGAGACGATATGGCTCAGTAGTTATAACTCTTGCAAGTTAAACGACGTTAACGACTTCAAACCTAGACAAAAATTAATTTTTAGTTGTGTGTTATTCTTGCTCGATGATGGAATAAACCTATTAGTGACTAATTTCAATGTAATTTTGCCATATGTGTATGCACAAACCCACATAGGAGCGCTGCGGTGGAGTACGTTCCAAGCTTTCAGGGAGAGAAGCCCATAGCCCCGTAGTGGGAAATTGACAGGTGGTTATTACTATTTAATATCATACAGTACGACACAAATTAGATGTAGCATCGGAAAATGCAATGGAATGAAAATAAAACCGATTACTGCCGATTTACACGACCAATAGAAATAGCTCCCTATCGCGCCATTCGACGCTATTCGTCGCTATAGATTGACGCGTCAAAAAGCAAGTGTATGTAAATCGACGCGTCAAATTGACGAATATATTAGGTCATATGATATTACAAGTTATTACGTTTGTGTAAAGATCATATTCGCATGAGAAATAAATATTGATAATTTGGGATAGCGAACTCAATTCGGATGTGATCGGTTTTACGAACTTTGCCGATGCTACATCTAAGTTGTGTCGTACTATACTTACTTATTGATTGTCAAATATAAATCTGGTCGAGATTCTGATACTCGGAAGAGAAAATTCAATAACCTGAATATATCGTGAAAAACAAACCTCGTATTTTAAGCTACAAACAAAAACTAAGAGGCTCAATACCGCTTCTTTTAAAATTAACTAAAAAGAAAAGTGGCCTCACCGTAACAACTCATAAAGCCTAATAATGAACACTCAAATAACCATATCAACAGCTATAACAACACTACAAAAATTTTAAAATAATATCATTAATCAACATACAACATCCAACAATGCAAAAACTATTTAAAAAAACCGGTAGCGGTGAACAGAAACGCATCCAATGAATTAAATCACCCTACGATAGAATCTAACCAACCGCACGACAAAAGAATTAGTCAAAATAATACAAAAAAATAAATGTTACACAATAGCTTTTGAAATGCTGTGGGCGAAATTGTTTCTAAAGTGTAGCAACATCTGGCCAGAGGGGAGATGGAACGAATCGACACAAAACAGAAACCAATACATTACACTGTAAAATTAACTATATTCCCTAAGTATAGTGCTTAAAATTAAATACACCAAAACGGTACTTAAGCCTCTTTTCCACGCGCAGTATCGTGTTAACGCCATTACTGTCAAATTGTGAGCCAATCAGTGCGGAGAGACGCGGACCAATGATGGCGGCGCGCGCTGCGTGCTGTGAATGCCAAATTTGGGCGGAAACTGGAACAATTTGTAACTTTTTTACGGCTTAAAGTGGTAACGGAAAACTAATTTTGGGCGGCGATTATTCGCAGGCAAATGATCGGGGTGTTCGTTTGTTATTCAAGTTTAATGAATGGATCGACAGAAATTGTTCATCGTTATAATACTATTTTATTATCGACAGCCAAGTTACAAACTTTTCAACGAGAGAAATTCGAAATAAATTCGAAATGAAAGCCACTCTTAATAAATTTATCATGGAGTTAATAAAAAGTTAAGAAAGCTTGAGTGGGTTTTTACTGGGAGTTGGAATAATCGTATAAACGAAGATTCTGCGATCTAAATACAAAATATAAGTACCTACTTAGGTGAATTAGGTGATCTAATTCGAATGATTTTATTTATGTACTTTATTTTTCTTTTTTTATATTCAGTAAAAACTTTTTACGTCTGTATAGAGTATAGATGAATAATTGACATCTCACATCTACTGAATACATACTTAAAGTGCAAGAAAAACTTTAAAATAAATAAATTAATTTAATTTAAAGAAGACATTCAATACTAGTAGTCGCCCGCGGCTTCGCTTGCGTGTTTGGTGTATTGGGCATTAAAGTTGCCTATATCCTCTCTTAGAATTAATGTTTGCTTCATACCAAGTTTCATGAAATTCGATTGAGTGGTTCGTTCGTGAAAGAGCGACGAACAGATAGACAGGCAGAGCTACTTTCACATTTATATAATATTAATATAGATAATTACTTATTTATATACTGCTTACTTTCGTAAATCAAATTACGTGCAATTATCCTACTTCAGTGAGTCGAGATGGCCCAGTGGTTAGAACGCGTGCATCTTAACCGATGATTGCGGGTTCAAACCCAGGCAAGCACCGCTAATTATGTGCTTAATTTGTCTTTATAATTCATCTCGTGCTCAGCGGTGAAGGAAAACATCGTGAGGAAACATGCATGTGACAAATTTGATAGAAATTCTGCCACATGTGTATTCCACCAACCCGCATTGGAACAGCGTGGTGGAATATGTTCCAAACCTTCTCCTCAAAGGGAGAGGAGGCCTTTAGCCCAGCAGTGGGAATTTACAGGCTGTTGTTGTTATCCTACTTCACACATGATTACTTTTTAATCTCTTTCTGTAATATTCGCTTAGATTATAATTTATATATTATCTGGATACTAAACAGCGTCACACTACAATAGGTCTGATACAAACTTCAGTATCTTAGTATGGGTGACACCTACGGTTGACACTCGAATAACGTCAAGCTTCTTTACTAGTGCGACTACTATACTTTTCGACCCATTTTTTTGAGTATTAACTACTCTGGACGCGATAAATTATAAGGTATTAGATTTGTATAAAGTAGATGTCCACAAAACTTTGAACCCTTTAGAAATCTGAATGCCATTAAGGAAAGATTATCCACACCTCCATTAAGTAAAGTATCCCCATGGTCTGATAAAAGTCTAAATTAACTGAAATGTGTACAAATTAGTTAACAACTATTAATGTCCATTTTTATAGCTAACCAGCCCTACATTCTGAAAAAGGAACCTTAACATGATAAAATAACAATTTTCATGAATTATGTAAAAAGCACAAGTAAAGTTACAAGCTGTCAACAATATTCCACAGTTCACTGCGGATATGTATGTTTATCTGTCTATTGGTATGTTGCTATGGTAGTTATCTTTCATTCATCCTTTTTTGTCATTGGAAAAACGCATTACGCGCTTCTCCCAAGGGTTGGAAAGTGGGGGGATGTGTGGGACTCTCCGGAGCACTGGACGCCGAATGCACCCAAGTACGCGGGTTTACCCACTAAAAACCAGCGGTACCCTCTCCGTCTTTCGGCGGACGCCACGAGATCGCTTACGCATGCTACCGTGATCATTCATTCATCCAGTCACAACATACAATTTCCCTAAAGTGTTTTCCATCAGCACGAAAAAGATAGACTGGTTTTCCCGCAATACTCAAATAAAATTGTTGCGCACAATAATAACAAAATAGAGAGAAGAACACAATGTATTTTTTTTTTGTGAAAAACAGAATTAACCCAACTTGAAAATATCTCACCAAAGTACGAAAACTAATCTAATTAATACGTCCTAACTATACGTAAAACTACTTTGCACTAAAAATAATTTTAATTCACATCACACAATCATTTTAATTCATGACAAACGTCAAATTATTAAAAAAAAAATCATTTAAAGCATTAATGCGTAATCATATTGACAGCGAACAATTGACAAAGTCAAGAAATAATTTCTCAAGGCGCGTCACTATTTTCCCATCGACTCGTAAATTGCTCATTCACACTCCGCCGACTCCACTCACTGGCGATGGACACTCAAGAACTATAAAGAAGTCAAATTCATCTGTCAAACGGAATTTAAATTTGAGCGGGAACTCACACCGCGACGACGCCGCGGGACGCCTTTGCGCTCGCGAGGGCCCAGCGTGCGGCGGCGACACGCTGACTCGCCGCCTTTCCGCGCTCATTATGACAAACTATAGCAAATCACAATACTGCTGATATTAGCACGCTGAAGTGCACATTCTAGATCTCGTTTATGGGAAGTGAACAGGGCCGCGGTTCGCGACATTCATGACTTTTCACGCTTGAAATGTATCGTGTGAGAATTTGTGGAAATTTCGGCGAAACGATTTGCGAATTGTTTACAATGGTCTTGAACCTTATCGTGTTCGTAAAATAATATAATATTCTTTATTCTCTATGCAGGTATCACACGATAGTCGATTATTATATTTCAATCGTGTAAAAGTAAACAATCCATTTTTTTTATAATGTTAAACATAACTGAAGCAATGTTTTTAAATGAAATACAATTTGATAAGTGATTTATGTAGAAAATAAGTGTTATTAATTTATCTGTTACAATTCGTCCTATATCTATACTACATAATATGAAAAATCGCATTATAAATTCAACTTTTTAATAAAAATAAACATGTAAAAAAAATAAGTCCCCCTGAGCTTCTTTCAAAAGTTCTTTCCGGGTCTGAGGTATTTTTTCCGAACTTTTTTTTTATGTTATAGGTTGGCGGACGAGCATATGGGCCACCTGATGGAAAGTGGTCACCATCACCCATAGACAATGACACTGTAAGATATATTACCTTACATCGCCAATGTGCTACCAAACCTTGGGAACTAAGATGTTATGTCCTTTGTGCTTTTAGTTACACTGGCTCACTCACCCTTCAAACCGGAACACAACAATACCGAGTACTGTTATTTGGCGGTAGAATAACTGATGAGTGGGTGGTACCTACCCAGACGGGCTTGCACAAAACCCTACCACCAAGTAAACTGCCGGCAGATTAAATATTGACTTTTGAAGTTTAATTTTTTTTAATTCAAAAAACTTAGAATTATATTAATACGTTCTATTACACATGTTTAGTACTTTTTATTTTGATGTGTAATAAATAATATCTTGGCAGTAACCTGCCATCATAAAAAAATGTCCTCGATTGCAAACGCATTTTTCATTCAGGTCTCTGCTATAATATAACCTCGTCACACCTAGAACAATTTTAGGTTCCAAAATCTGCACGAGCAGAATTTGTTATATCAAAAATATTATTATATTATAATTTTAGAATAACATTTATAGATTTTGTTTTTTATAAGACGAAACTAATATATACAATGAACCGAGATAAACTCCAACTCAAATAACTTTATTCAATATAGAAGCATTACACTTTCTTATTGATGGTCAATTGAAACACTACCGCCGGTTCGGAAAAGAAAATACCATGACCTGAGAAGAACCGGCGAAAGAAACTCAGCGGGTTTTTTTTTGTTTGTCTCATATATTATATTAACAATTTAATATGAGATGAAATAGCCAGGAGGCGATCGTTTCATTCCCAAGGTGTGATATCGATCATAAACTTATTAATTGTATAATAAGTAACCTTTTGCACACAAGCGTTCCTTAATATATTTTTTTAATTTGGCAACAGAGGCATTTTGAACGCTTTCTGGGATCCTGTTGTAAAACCGTATACATTGCCCCACAACGGAGTTACTGACTCTATGTAGTCGAGTAACAGGAGTAACAAGTTTGTGTTTGTTTCTTGTACCAATGCTATGAATATCACATTTTCTCATGAAATCATTAATATTTTTTTGTATATACATAACATTGCAGATAGCCTAATGGTTAATGCATTTGCGTGTGTATTAACCAACAGTCATTGCAGTAGCATGGTGGTATGCTTCAATATCTCTCCACAAAAGGCCTTTGTCCAGCAGTGACACCTAATTATTACTTCTACTTTACTTAAACATAGTATGTGGTTAAACATTGAGATATATTCTATGTACTTTAGTACGTTTTTAAGTAGGCTTTTACAAGCACTTTTCAATCTTCATTTAACAACTAAGTATATTAAGTGAAGTATGAGCTACGAGCAACCGGTAACAGTTATTGTATGAAAATACAAAAAAATAATTTAATTATTAACATGTCACAAATTATTCCAATTACAAAAAGGACAAAAGCCAAATATTTGTCATCGAATTGACACAATATTCATTATCCATTCATTATGGATGTGCGAAAAACTGGCGTTTAAACGTCGACGAATCTGTTAGCGACACTTGGGAAGTAAAATTAAAGTGGATGTAAGTAGTTAAGTAGAATAATGTTGTAATATAAATATATATGTGACATACATCACATTTTCAAAATCTTTTAGAGGACATAGCTGGTCTATTAGTAAATTGAATGTAATTTATTCGTTTTAAGAAAAAAAAAGTCATCTGACACGTCTGTTAAAGAGTGTAAATGAAAAAAAAAAAGAATAGATCCTCTGGTTGATGATGCGTTGATGCTATAACAAAAGAAGAACAACAATTTTTATATTACTTATAATTACAATGTCTAATCGTGAAGATGACCACCATAAAATAAACTATCCACTAACGGCCAAAAATAAATAAAAATATCTAAGTAACATTTTAATTACAACACAATTTTGGGTAAGTACTTTATTACATGTTATTGAATGCCAGTTATGAAATAAACTACAAAATGTGGTTAACATTAACGTTCAATTTCATTCATTCATTCAAAACAAAATCAGTAGCAAACTTCCGAGGAATTAATAACGGCTCATTAAAACGCTTACCTGGACAAAAAAATCTTAAAAATCCCCGTTAAGTTGGAACCTCATTCATTTCTCGAGTGGCTTCCAGCCAGTATACGGCCCCTAATTTCCTTTCATCTCCACAATTTCGAACCTTCGATTGTGGTGCAGAAAAAAAGAAATTAAAAAACTATTGATCGAACACAAAACATACCACTTCAGGCGCGCTTTGTCCGCCATATTGAAAATTGCTTTCACCGGCCGTTACATGTGTTTAATTCAAATTATATTGACTTATGTACAAGAGCGATATTAAACATTGATAATATATAACCATTCAACTAATATTTACTTCTCGAATTCTTATATACATGAGAAATTATTGACTTACATTATTATTTTAGAACAGCGTATCTCAACTAATTTCGATACTATTTTCAAGCGGTAATCTTTAGCAATCATAAAACTAATGACCGCGCTATGAATTCCTTATAAAATTCGAATCTTAATTTATTACATTATTAAAATAAACTGTGTATTATTATTATTAAACGCTATTTCATATCTATTAAGAAGTATATTTTATCTTTAAGTTTATTTTCCTCTGTCAATAAAAATGTTATTCGTAGTATTATTATTTAGAATTCAATAATAAGATTATGACTTTGATGATTATGGTTGTCTATGAGGCAGATAATGCACTAAAAGAGGTCACTGACTACACCGGGAGCACTGCTTCTGTTAAGCGGCTTTACCAGAGACGACCAAAGAGGAAACCGCGTCACGATCACCATTAGTGCAGCCCAATGTGGTCTGAAGGTAGGCAAAGGAAGTCTGCCATAACAGAAGTCAGGCATTAAGATGACGTCCCACCCAAATAAGTGTCCCGTTCCAGATTTTTATTGCGAAATACTCTACAGTCAATACTATACTGGTAAATTAGCATATTGGTAATGGTTATTTTAGTATTTGTTTTTGATTAAAAGTACAATCAGTATTAAAACTTTGCACTCATTTATGGTATAAATAAATATAAATTGTTTAAACTTCGGCGGTGAAGGATAACATCGTGAGGAAACCAGCATGTGTCTAATTTCATCGAAATTCTGCCACATGTGCATTCCTCCAATCCGCATTGGAACAGCGTGGTGTAATATGTTCCAAACCCTCTCCTTAATGGAAGCCTTATCTCAGCAGTGGGAAATATACAGGCTGTTACTTTAAGCTTTGAGTTAATAACATACGTATCAATGCTAAGCTAATTTGTACTTAAGACTTTTTTAAATACACGAGACACGTTGACTGGATTTAACTGTTGTATGATAGTTTCTATCAATGCAATTCTGTAAGAAATCACTTCGTGTTTCACTCGTGTGAAAACCGACTTTTTTATAAATAATTATGAGACAACATCACGTACATTACTCTGATCCCAGTGTAAGTAGCTAAAGCCCTTGTCGGTTATCAATCAAAATCAAATCAAAATAAACTTTATTTAAGTAAGCTTTACAAGCACTTTTGAATCGTCATTTTACAATTAAGTGAAGCTACCACCGGTTCGGAAAGTAGATTCTACCGAGGAGAACCGGCAAGAAACTCAGTAGTTACTCTTTTTTAACATTTAAAAAATACCAAGCCATGTTAATTGAATAAAATTATTTAAATTAATATATCCTGCTTGGAAGTCAACAAGTATTAAGGTTGACGGTGCCACAAACACCCAGACCCAAGACGATATAGAAAAATAATGATAATCTACATCAACTCGACCGGGATTTGAACCCGGGATCTCGGAATGGCGTACCCATGAGAACCGATGCACACACCACTCGACCACGGAGGTCATCAAAACTGATAGATATACTGTATACTATAGTGATGATATTTTAAAAACACAATGTAGTCAGAATAAGTTTATTGTTTTGTAAGAAAGCTATTTGAAAATGTTTGCTAGGAAAGGAAGGTGTTGTCATTAAAAAAAATGATATCAGTGTTCAGATTTATTTGTATGACTATAATTAAAATCAATATAAATCTTTTAAATCGGTCATTTTATTATACAAATACTTTGATAAAATTCAAACTACTTACACAAAATATTGAATGTCGACTAAACTATTTTATAATCAGTTTATTTAAGACGAAAAAAGAAACTTATAAAATAAATTGCAATAATTATACAAAATTTAATATATATTATGAAATAAGAAAATATATATAATTTTAAAAATATTTATAGTATACATTTAAACAAAAGCGTTTATAGAAAACCATATGAAACCGTAAACCATACTTATTTTAGCAATTTATACATAGAAATTATTTTACATACTAAAAAAAATATCTGCGAGATTAACTAAATTATTTTTTGTCTTATTGGAAGTTTACACGCTCAAAAAATAGAATGTCTTTAGTTGAAATATTGCAACACTGATCGTAATCCACAGCTGTTTATATTTTTTTTATTATTTTATATAAGTAGGCAGTCTGGTAGTTGAGCCTTTGCATAGTAAGAGTTCACCATCGCCCATAGACAATATCGCTGTAAGAAATATTGCTTACAATAATTAAGCTTGGTTACTAAGTTTCTTGTCGGTTCTTCTCGTTAGAATCTACTTCCCGGACCGGTGGTAGCTTCACTTGATTTGTTAAATGACGATTCAAACCCGCTTGTAAAAGTTACTCCCTATTATCTATGAGATTTCTGCCTGCGAAAGTCGCGTCAAAATCAGCCATTCCAAAGATTAGCCGGAACAAACAATCAGACAGACAAAAATTACATTAAATTGTGAACACATACATATGCATTTAGTAAAAAGCGGTATTTAATATTACAAACAGACACTTTTCATTACTTATATGCACTAGACCATTCTAGAAGGCATTTTTTCGCGAATATAGATTAAATACAGTACAAGATTCCAACCAATGACAGCGCGTCAAGTAATCCAACTGTTTATAAGGCTTTATTATTGTGTTTGGAACATAACACGCTACATTTGCTTTTTATTATATGACCTACATACATTCCGAATCGGTGGTTATCAAACTATTTGTGGAATATTTTGATATCGATTGAATTGAATTACGGTTCCTAGATTTTAGGAGTATTGTTAATAACTGAGTCGAGATGGCCCAGTGGTTAGAACGCGTGCATCTTAACCGATGATTGCGGGTTCAAACCCAGGCAAGCACCGCTGATTCATGTGCTTAATTTGTCTTTATAATTCATCTCGTGCTCAGCGGTGAAGGAAAACATCGTGAGGAAACCTGCATGTGGCAAATTTCATAGAAATTCTGCCACATGTGTATTCCACTAACCCGCATTGGAACAGCGTGGTGGAATAAGTTCCAAACCTTCTCCTCAAAGGGAGAAGAGGTCTTTAGCCCAGCAGTGGGAATTTACAGGCTGTTGTTGTTGTTAATAACAAAACATTTTAGCGTGTTCCAAATATGATTTAATAATAATTAAAATAATTATAATGAATATTGATGATAAATTATCTATCTTGATATAATTTCCTAACTAACTTTACGATAATGTTCAAGTATGTTATCCTTAAAAAGTCAATATCTAGAACATACTTTCAGACTTAAAAGATTTTGTTTCACACAATTCATCAGTATCTGTACGATACTTGGGTTAATGGTTTGATTAAATTTAAATGTTGAAAAAGAGTAACTACTGAGTTTCTTGCCGGTTCTTCTCGGTAGAATCTACTTTCCGAACCGGAGGTAGCTTCCATTAATTGTTAAATAGCGAATCAAAAGTGCTTGTAAAAGCCCATTTGAATAAAGTTTATTTTGATTTTGATTTTTGATTTTGATTATCTTTTAGCTGTCTACGTCACTGTAAGTTTATAGCCCATAGTATAAGCCCTAGAGCAATAAAATACACATATACTTTGAAGCCATAGACTCATGAGTCATTTCTCATATTTCACCGCCATATTAACTATCCCATTTAAGATGTATAATCCCGAATTACTAAACTCTAACAATTAATCAAATGGGAGAGCATCCAGACTGAGTAGGTGGTACCACAGCAAGCACCACTTAACCCCCTCCATTGTGTAGGACTGACGTGTGTGTGACTGACTGACTGAAATTGACGATTTATTTTCATACACTAACATTGATTTTTGACAACTTTTCAGGTTATGCTGACCGTACCGTAAACATCTATTACAGTTTTATTTATATATTTTTTAATTATAACTTTTTTCTCGCGTAATATGTACCTTTAAATAAATCTATTACATAATAAGTAAAAAAAAAAAAACAAAAATATTTTAAACTGTCGTTCGTATATTATGTATATATTTATATATTTATTGGTCAAAGTGTGAACCGGATGAGCCGGCGTCAATACAATATATATTATTGTAATTGTCAATAAGAAATACCTTGAAATATAAACAAAGTTGAATTGTCCACGAAACATATAAAAATAGTAAAGAAGTATATATTTAGCTTCGAGATTAAACTAGAAGCATTGAGTTTTTGTCCAAGTTGAGATCAGCAGGCCTATTCTGTAATTACAAACTCGAATCTCATCTTCATCATTATGCGACATGACTATAGTAATTGTAAAAATTAAAATAAAGTTATACACGTATGTATGTATCAAAAGTCATTTTTTAATTTTACACGATTGATTTACGAAGTGAGTTCTAAAGATTGGCGCAGAAGTAATCTGGGTGTGTACCACGATGGGTCACATTATTTATTTTTATAGGAAAGCTTATCTTCCCGAAAAGATAAATGTTCGTTATTATTAGTGATAGGACGTTGATTTTTTGCTATAATGGCAACACCGAAAGATTCATAGTGGCAACATTGTCTAATGTACTGAGATATGAACAATACAGTACGTGGTTTACATAACGTTTTCTTTTATTTACTATCAATTTACCTATCATGTTTGTAAACTGTCAAAAATTTCGTCTTCTAGAAAATTCTAAATTTATTTAATATTAGCTCTCAGTCACTCAACGCCACGTCGAATTCCCCTGGTATCTACTCGAGCCCGAGTTCGGTCTCTGGCTGTTGTAGCCGCTCCCCTGTCCGTGCTGGTCGCTTCCCTGCCTTTGATGGTGTCCCTGGTGGCCGCTGTATTTGTTTTGCGTCGAGGAATACCCGTGACCCTGGTTATGGGAATACGATCTGCCGTGCGAGCCTTGGTTCTGTCGGTAGCCTTGGTTCGAGTATCTGTCTTGGTTTGAGCCGTATCTGTCCTGGTTCGAGCCGTATCTGTCTTGGTTGGAACCGTATCTGTCTTGGTTTGACTGGTAACCGGACCGATTGTAACCTTGATTGTTGTGGGATGTCTGATGTGGCACGTATCCGCCTCGGTGAGGACCAAACGACTGTGAACGATCTGTAACAAATGAAAAATATAAATAAAACAAATTTATTGAGCCGCATTTATTTAGTTTTAATTTAATGAATCAATAAATCTACGAATAGTGATATATATTTGTATCATGTGTTAGTGTTCCCCAGTGTATATTGGCATTTACAAATGTAACAAAATCATCAAAAACAACGCACAAAGGCAGCCGGTCACTCGTGTGAGCCGCTGCGAGCGTGTTCACATCTCGGGGCCCTGAATGGCCGCGCCTCGTGCTCGACCCACGAAATCTGACTTTCGACGAGTAAACATAAGGCGTAGCAGCTCTCGTGAACACAAAACGCGACGCAACACTCGACGGCTTAAAACCGCTTGCAAATCGCACGGAACCAACCCGTGTGAAACCGTCGACGAGTGTTTAATCGTTCGCTTTGTGATGCACTAATATCTTGCGCGCGGATCTAGGAACGTGTGAAGCGGCTTTATGTTTCATTTATGAGGTGAGCGAACGTGTGAAAGGTTATTATGTATATGATTAAAGAGCCACTCGAACGGCTGCGATGACACCTCGTCAATGAAAACATTTAACGATAATTTCTTGCTTGTAGCAACATGCGTACTGGCTGTTACATCACTCGACCTACTTGCCTCTGAGCAGGATTCGTATTGTTGCATTCAGGTGCGAAGGACGAGTGGACCAGTTTGCCGATTCTAAAGACTCGACATGCTCAGTCTTACTGTCTAAGATATTTGTTATGAGTCAAGCACTCCAAACAAACTAGGGAACTCATTAATAACATCAACTGACACTATTTCCACATACATTTATGTAAATCACATCTCATATAAAAAATATTTTAACTGTATCTATATATGAACACAGCATCAACACAGCATATTTGATATTCATTTAATTTAAATATTAGCTAATATTATAAACAATTCCATGAAGCTGAGTATTTCTTTCCTTATGTTTGATAAATATATTAAAACCTTTTTAATAAAATAAACGTAAACCTCTCAGCAAATACATCTAGACTCTAAAATGCTATTATTATTATATATAATTTAAGTATTATACATACACACATACATACCATGACACGTTAACAATTAATATTGTCCTAATTTCGTTATATATATTATAAAATGATTGAACGTAAACTATTTAAATTTACTGTTATAGTTATTTACAAAAAAAATTACGATTGTTGTCCCAATGAAACCTTTTAGAAATGTAGTTACAATATAAGTATTTTATATTATGTAAAAACAAATTCTTTATCGATATTCAAATCAATTTCAACTACGAATATTCGATTCATATCCAGCCACTTCTATCGCCGCGTTAAAAACGGCTTATTCCAAAGAGTCAGGGAGTGGGAGGTCTGTACAAAGTTTTGGATCTAAAAGGATTTCCCGCGATAGACCCGCGACTCAACCGATAGCTTACTTTAAGCTTAGCGCTACTACAAACAAAGCTCCGTTCAAACACTCGTATGGTTTTAGCGGCGCTGACGAGTGCGGCTTTCAGAGTTAAAATATAACGAGTACACGCGTTCTTAGATCAGTCAGCAAATGACTTAACTATCCGATCGTTTAGACGTTAATATTTTGAATTAAGAACGTCTATCTGTATTTGTGACGTTTCGAGTCGTGAAGTTCGCGTATTCACGACGCTTTTCGTGCATTTTTCACACTATCCGAGACATCATTACACTCCACACGTCTCAGTTGATTACTCTCGCGCGCGAGCGTTCGCAGCGCCTAGTTAATCTTTAAAAGGCACGTGATAATTCAGATAGTCCCCACTCGCCTGGAGTTCTTGCCATTTATAATTATGCTCTCGCTCCGAGTGCGTAACGAGGCGTCGCCATTAGGTGCCATTGTCGGAGTTGGCGCCCAACGTGGGGCGAGGATCTATGCTACTGCCTTCATTATAACGTACCGTACAATTTTTTTTATGTAAGCTTCATGTGTATAAATGGAATTTTCAATTTGGACGAATTTTCAAGTTTTAAAACTTAGTTAACGTGCAATGGTATTATTTTCGTTCGTGGGTGTATTTACTTTATGTGGTAACGAAGTGTCACGGGTGTGTTGAATACAACGCGCCCGTAGTATAAGCAATAACGAAGAGCCTCGGCGTACATATTATTTATATGATATAAAACAAATTAACTTCATCCCACTTATATTATAAATGTGAAAGTACATCTGTCTGTCTATTGCTCTTTCACGATCAAACCGCTGTACCAAATTTGGTGAAATTTGGTATGAAGCAAACTTAAACTCCAAGCAAGGACATAGGCTACTTTTTTGCCTAATACATGACATCCAATACCCTTAAATATGAGCAAAGCCGCGGGCGACTATTAGTATACAATAAACCAAAGTAAATCAACATGTCTGTCGGTCCCATTTTACGGACATGACAATCTTAATAATAATTGATTTACGTAAACCGACTTGAACATGAAACGGAAACATGAAAATAATATATGTTAACATATATATCAATAATTTATAATAATAACCTAGGAAAATCCTAGTAATACATACTTTTATAACAGTACTATGTCTATCTTATGACCCGAATGATACATACATATATAAATATATATGTGAATAGCTACGGAACCCTGCCATTTGCTTCAGCCGAGTCGAACTCGCGTGAATTATTACATACGTACCGTCGATGTCTACCAATTTCTTTGAACCGCAAAGTTTTAAAGGCTGCCAAATTTTAAAGCCGATGTTTGCTTTCATCGGAGCCATGTATAGCAATACTAAAAAAAAAAAAAATAAGCGTCGTCGTCGCAACACACATAATAGGCACCTAATGGACGCCGGCGCGACACATTCATCGCGTGAAAGCGTCGCAAATAAGAGCAATGGCGGCGTCACGTTCGCGCCAAAATTATACCAAGGACGCCCGACAGCGGAGGAGGGAAATACTCAAGGCGACGCGACGTATGAATATACTTGCACGGGTAGCATGAGACCGCTCATAGCAAGTCTATCGCGCAGCGCATTCCCGCTCGTAGATTCGTTTTTTTGGCAATTAAATTTATCTTTCGTTTTAATTACATTTCAGGCGTACCGCGCACCGGGACGCTAACTGCGAAATGCTATCTCGATATTCGTAGCTTCTCACATCTCACATCATGAAAAAGCTACCGGATGGACGGTAGCGATCGATAGCTGTATTTATTTGAAGCCATTGTTTATTACAACGTTCCTAAATTATGTATATATTGTGTTATACATTGTTGTTCGTGTATACATATAGCAATTTATTCAGTTTATCTACCACTTAGATCAAAGAACGTAGGCGTATCAGTAAACTGATCTAAGGGCAGTCTAGGGTTTTGAAGACTAATCATTGATCATTAATAACAGCCAAAACGGACTCGTCATTATCACATACTCTATAAATAAAACTAAAATATAAAACGGTGTGAAGTTATTCAATACATAAGTCGCTTGAACGTTATCACTAAAGCAAGTCGTTCAAAGCTCGAAAAATTCCCATACGTATAACAAAAATGAGGTTTCATTTGCTTTAAATGAATACAAAGTCGGAACAAAGTCGCCTATCATCTTGAACGCGGATCGGCTCTCGACATGCCGAGTTCGTCACTAGACACTCGACAATTTCTTGCTAAGAAAAAAAAAAATGGAAAATAAACGAGATGCCACGGCGGCCACTCGACCGTGGCAGGGAACCTGGAACTCGCAATAATTAGAGTCGGTGCCGTCGCGCGTGCTCAAGAGCGTAAGCCGCCGAGGCCGAAGCATAACAGCGAAATAACAGTTTTTAGGGATCATTTCTGAAGCCGAGATAGCGGGTGACGTGGCCTGACGAGATGTGCGCCAGTACTAAACTTTTGTCTGTGTTATACATATATATAGAAAAAAACCAACTATTTAAGGTGAACTAATGACGATGTGGCATTTCATTGATTGCAATTCTCCAACGTAAGTTTCAAGTACGTATGTATAAGGATGAATAAAAATATTTTTCTTGTAATACTTTTATGATAAGGAACTCTTAAATCGCAACACTATCTTAGTGAAATAAATGTTACCAATTGGAAAAATTATGTAACTACAAACAATAACGGTGTACTTTTTGTTCAATTATATTAATATGCGAAAATATTAATATTCTTTACTTATTAGAATACTTTAAGATGATTACAAATAAATCATTAAATAAGTCAATATTTTGCAAAATATTTCTAAAAACGAATATCCTGATTGTTTTACTTTTCTTCTACTTAAACTTACTTTTTGGCAACGATAAATTTTGGTTTTCGAAATTGGAAACCACAATTTATCGTTGTAAATATGTTTATCAAATGACATTGCAGATGAAATCCACAAACACAAAATAAAATAATTAATAGATACAAATGTAAACATATAAAAAGGTCAGAAATGTTTGTTCGTCCTGTATTCAAATCAACTTACAACAACACTTACTCCATAGTGCGTCTTATGATTTATTTTCACGATTGAGCTTTCCTTTAAGAAACTCACTGCAGAACACGATCGAGAAATATCTGTAGCGCGATTCTGTGAGAAGTCACTTCGTATCTCATTCGTGAAATATTGGCAACTGACTTTCAATGATACGCCTTTTTTAAAAGTGTATCTTATACTTTTTATAATTATTAAAGTCAATGTCGTATATGGAGTTCTGACATTTCAAACTCGGTTACAAAACAGTGAGTTTCGAGTTTCTTATTACAGAATAGCCTAAATGATATACGATATACGATATTAACTTATACTTAGGTACATAGGAATACTATAATTACGAATGTTTGTTCGTAATACTATAACGGTCAAACCAATGAACCCAATTTGATGAATTTGGTTTGAAGCAAGTTTGAAACCTAAAGAAGAACATATGCTACATTCTTGCACCCAATATTGAACGACTGTCTTTTTATAAAACGTTATGGCTGCTGCCTATACTAGTGTATATATTAAGTATATATATATATAACCTCATTGGAAGTTAATTTAAAAATGGCTGCTTACATGCGTACTGCTCGTAAAATATAACACAAAAATATCCAGCTTTAAATAATAACTACAGATTAAATTCGTATATTTATAGACACGTCAATTTAAAAAATCAAATAATCGTATTCAATTAAAGAAACGCGTAGTTCGGGGGTGTGTATAATTAGGCCACGTGCCGCCCCCCACCGGCAACCACTCGCCGTGTTTACACAAGCGAATATAATATTTATTGCTTTAGTAATAAGGACTCCGATAACAGCTTTGTTTGCTATAGGTTTAATTGAAGTCTAAAGAGAGATTAATTGGAAGTCAAGTCGAGGGCCTCTGTAGGTTGTGATTAAAAAAAGAGCTCGCACTGAGTGGTAATAAGAAGCATCAATGGTAATAAGGAAAATGTAGTGGAATAACCCCTTTTCCCACCACCGGACATATACACATCGCTTTATTTATTTAATGTATGAGACTCGGACAAAATATACACACTAAATACATATTCCTGATATATATGTATTAATGGTTATAGGTGGAAAAGGGGCGGGAGGTAAACCTGGTGGAAAGTACCACCGCCCATGGACATCTTCAAACCAAGAGGGCTATGATATGCGTAAATTTAAGGCGCTCACGTACCAATTGACAAATTATTTCTCGTCCATACTAATATTAAAAAGCTGAAGATTTTATTTGGCTACGCGCGCTAATCTAAGAACCTATTGGTATGTTTTGAAACATTTTTAAGTGTTAGATAGGACAATTATATGAGAATACCACGCTACGGTTAATAAAAGCGGTGTATCAATAAAGGTTTTTGCAAAAGAAGGTTAACTCGAAATGCCAAGCTAGTATTACATATAACACTAGGAAAATCTTTATTTCTCTCAATGGCTTAATTCATAATAAAAAGCTTAATACTTCCGATTGCACTCCATAATATAAATTAAAAAAACATTTATAACATCAAAGAGGTTAAGAGATGTCTTAACAGATTAAAAAAAAAAAAACGAAATGTAACCAAAACGTATTAAAACGCCTTCGACACCTGGATAAAGGCGATAAAAAAAATACTATATATAAAAAAAAAACAAGATACTGTAGCGTAATCCTCTCCAACCGGATAATAGGAAGCACTTGAGCCGATCGACCCGTTATTTAAAAAAAAATCGCGCCCATTGTGCTCGCAACCCCCGATAATTATTATTTTCATAGTTGGCGACACTGCGTCGGACAATGGCGTCCCTTCGTACTTCCTGTTTGCTTTCGCGCGCTATTACACGTCAATGCGTCGCGGGACGATAGGCCAATTTGAATTTCTTATTTTATATAATGGATTCTATTCAGCGGCATTATTGCTATGTAATTCTGTTTCTTCTGACGCCGGGGATGCTGCGTTTAGTGATTACACGTTCCGTTGTGTAATGGATATACAAAACAGTCTTATCCTTTGATTGCGTCCTTTGAGATTGTAATCCGACAAAAATAAGTGCTTCACAAAAACTACGGTCAATTTCTAATGACTTTTTTTCTGTAGACACGATCAACACAACGACTAGAGTGCTCTCACATTTGTAAGGACGTTTAGTGTAACATATTTGTCGTAAAGTAAATTATTTTATATATTAATTTATTATATTAAATTATTTTTTATAACGATAATATCACAATGTTTTTTATTTTTCATAGATATATTTTCATATAAATATTATGCCCAGAATTAGAATAGAACTATTATGCAAATGTGTCGAGATGGCCCAGTGGTTACAACGCTTGTATCTTAACCGATGATTGCGGGTTCAAACCCAGGCAAGCACCGCTGATTCATGTGCTTAATTTGTCTTTATAATTCATCTCGTGCTCGGCGGTGAAGGAAAACATCGTGAGGAAACCCGCATGTGACAAATTTCATAGAAGTTCTGCCACATGTGTATTCCACCAACCCGCATTGGAACAGCGTGGTGGAATATGTTCCAAACTTTCTCCTCAAAGGGAGAGGAGGCCTTATCTTAACAGTGGGAAATGTACAGGCTGTTACTTTAGAAAACCATTTTGATTTTTCGTAAGGAAAGTATAGTCTTGAATATTATTATCAGAGATACTAGACAATCGAGTTGGATCCATATTTTGGAGTATAAGATATCACTCGTGTAGCTCAGATGAGCTGAATTTTATATCTTTTTTATATCTTATTATATAAAGGCCTTAAAATTGGTTATGTTGATAGAAAATAAATATAAATTAGTTACACAAAATATATAAATCCACACAAAATTAATACAAAAGAAAAACTACGGAAGATGATTATGATGTAACATCAAGACCGGCCCTAATCGAAATCACGCAGGACCTCAGAACCTGTTAAGCTAACATACTAATTACATATAACGACTCCAAATAAAGATTACACGTGTGTGACCAAATGATTAGGAGATCTCTTAGCGTTAACGATCTTGCTGGGCACGGTTCATACATACTGGTCGAAACACAATACTTAAATAATGTCGTATAAAACCCGATCGGATCTCGTATTATCAAAGACAATGAAAAGCCGAGTTTCCGCGACAGTTCGCATCGGGGCACGCTAATTAGTGCCTTCGAGAGCCGAACAAAAGACCGATCAACCAGACAAAGCAGTCTCTGCTAATTGGTTCACTGTTTTCATTATTTGAACCTAATATTCATAACAATACGGTTCAAAATGCTTATCGTCAACAATGAATTTGTATTTGAAATTTTCTTATTTTTTTTTTTGATTTTTTTTAATAAGGAAAAATTTATTTTTTCATTTATCGTAGAATTAATTGGCGATAATGTGCATAGCGTTTTTCTTACGAGCCCCTTTACGAGTGAATATAAATACCTCGTATTAGTAAGGTTTTCTTAAGTTCCGTACTATAATAACTGGCTTAAATATAGCAAGGTTCGTCCAATTCGACTGTACTTTAATACCATGTACGAAAAAAAACCTTTTTTTAATCG
Organism: Vanessa cardui; assembly: GCF_905220365.1. Lineage (NCBI taxonomy): Eukaryota > Metazoa > Arthropoda > Insecta > Lepidoptera > Nymphalidae > Vanessa > Vanessa cardui. The sequence continues at coordinate 760,969 of NC_061142.1, read as the reverse complement.
CGTTACGCGTTTCAGCCACGTGGGCGGTATGTGGGATTCGCCGGTGCCCTGGACGCCGAATGCGCCCCGGAACACCCATTAGTATACCCATTAACTAACCAGCTCTCCGTCTTTTCGACGGGTGCCATGCTATCGTGAACTAACCACCTACCCTATATCTTTAAGTGAAGTAGATGTAACACCTTCATGTGAATAATATCGCAAATATCCTAAATAAAAAAATCTTAACTTACGTAAAGTAGTAAAGTAACAGCCTGTAAATTTCCCACTGCTGGGATAAGGCCACCTCTCCCATTAAGGAGAGTGTTTGGAATATATTCCACCACGCTGTTCCAAAGCGGGTTTGTGGAATGCACATGTGGCATAATTTCGATGAAATTAGAAACATGCAGGTTTCCTCACGACGTTGTCCTTTACCGCCGAGCTCAAAATGAATTCTAAACACAAATTAAGCACATATATACAGTGGTGGTTGCCTGGATTTGAACCCGCAATCATCGGTTAAGATGCACGCGTTCTAACCACTGGGCCATCTCAGCTCACTTACGTATGGACTATTCTAATGGCAGGCGCACAGCTAAACAAACTTAAAATTTACATATTCCTTGCGATTTGCTAACAGCTCTGCCGCATTATGCAAACATACATTCTTGTTTCATATACCTCTATTTATAATACAACACTTCCCCTGAAATACTCATATTCATTGATTTTAATTTCCAAAGTATACCTTATTCGACGACGTTTGAAGCGCAATCAACAACAACAGCCTGGAATTTTGCCACTGTTGGGCTAAGGCCTCCTCTCCCCTTTGAGGAGAAGGTTTGGAACATATTCCACCACACCGTTCCAATGCGGGTCGGTGGAATAAATATGTGGCAGAATTTCTACGAAATTGGACACATGCAAGTTTCCTCAAGATGTTTTTCTTCACCGCTGAGCACGAAATGAATTATAAATACGAATTAAGCACATGAGTATTTAGCGGTGCTTGCCTGGGTTTTAATCCGCAATCATTAGTTAAAATGCACGCGTTCTAACCACTGGGCCATCTCGGCTCGAAACGCAATATTTTTGGCTAATCCAAAGGTAATTCACGGAAGTAGCCTTCATTCCTGATATAGGTAATTAATATAGGCAATGTATATATTTAGTATAGTAAGTAATGCGTTACATAGTCGTTAAAGGGCCGGCAACGCACTCGCAAGCCCCCGAGTGTTACAGATTTTCATGGTTAATGCTAGTGATATGGCTTTGTGGCCATCTGGGTATGTACCACCCGATCAGATGTTGTGTACCGGTTGGATCGATGAGTGAGCAAGTGTACAACTACAAGGGACTTAACATCTTAGGTCTCTACTCAAAATTGGTGGCATATTTGCGTATTTGTTAGGTGCTGTTAAGAGTATTTCCTACAATAAAAATATGCACAGGCGGTAGTGACCACTCACCATTAAGTGGTCAATACTATGGGTCAGTTACCTATATAAAAAACTATATAATAAAAAAGAACACTTTCTATGTGGTAAGCCGCCTGCCTCTTATTCCACTTATTGTATAAAAAACGTACTTTCCCGGATAATATCGTAATTAAACGCCCAAATAAATATACCCCAATATATATAATACTATGTACATAAGCAATGATGATGCCGGTGTAGTCCTGACACGAATTCGTCTACGCAATATACCTGGCTTACGTAATTCGATGGCAAAATTGACACGACCAGCAAATACACGCTTTCTTAGACACGGAACCTACTTCCAACTCTCAGACTCCAGAATTCAGCTACTGAGATTTATTAGACAGAATAACTTTTATTGTACTTTGTTTCCTTGGCCATGAGGCTAGGCAGGAGGACAGCCTGGAAAAAGGGCTATTTGACTGGTTTTTAAAATCCATTTTATATTATTTAGTAGAAGTTAAGGCAACCAAGGTTTTAGAACCCTGTAATAGTTGATTTTTTTATTTCTAGTACATATTTGCCGAAAAATATCATATTAAAAAATCCATATTTAAATAGCGCGCAAAAAAAAAAAAACATATAGTAGGCAAGCAAGGTTTTCAAGAAAGTGACGTCATCATAAGCCCGGCCAATCAGGAGCGTGACAAACGTTTGAAAAAATGCATTTTTATCCATGGATTTTGGAATAAATTAAGTTTTATTTTCATCTTTCGTCAGTAAATAACCATTTTTAAACTCAGAATATACAATGATTACAATCATTCACAATTAATTTTTCGCATTGTCAAATAGCCTAATGTATAATGATTGGCCACGTGGAGGGGAAGAGAGGGAGAGGAAGAGCGCCGTCCCAGTGGATGGACACGGTGAAGGCGTCTACAGAATCCAGACTCCCGTGCCCTGGCTTGTTTACGAATGGCACAGAATAGGTATGAATGGTGGTGCGAAGTGCACAGGAGAGCCACACGCATGATGGTCACGACCCTCAGTGATGAGGAAACGACTAGGATAGAAGGAACTTTTATCCACATAGCCTCGGGTTTGAAACTAGGACTTCTGGATCCACAGTCATCTAACCGGTACACCAACGAGGTACAGTCATAGCGAATATCAATCCGATGCAGTAAAACGTTTTGTTTTCGACCAAACAGCCCGTCACGTGACTTCCGGTACATAATTGCGTCATGTGACCTCCCCTCCGCGACGCGCGCGGATTGACATAATTACAAGCTTTATTTATACTTCATATGTAGAAGGGGCCGATTTTTTTTTAAGTTTAAACAGGAATTAACCAATCCGAAACGCGGTATAATATTTCTTATCATTCACAAGGAATAGGCTATTTGACAATTCGAAAAAAATATTGTGAATTATTGTAATCAGTGTATATTATGAGTTTAAAAATGGTTATTTACTAACGAAACTTGAAAATAACAATTAATTTATTTAAAAATCCATAAGTAAAAATGCATTTTTCCAACCGTTTGTCACGTGACACAAAACGCTCCTGATTGGCCGGGCTTATGATGAAGTCACTTTCTTGTAAACTTTGCTTTTCTACTATATGTACCACAGATTAAAATACAAGAAAGTGACGTCACCGATACCATTGCATATTATATTTATCGCCGTATTGTCCAAGTAGCATTTTTGCGCGCTATTTAAATATGGAATTTTTAAGATGATATTTTTCGGCAAATATGTTACTAGAAATAAAAAATCAACCTTAACTTCTACTAATTAATATAAAATGGATTTTTAAAAACCAGTCAAATAGCCTATTTGTTGTTACACTTTCACGTATTAACTAATCAACCGATCATTATTTTGACGACCTCCGGTGGTTGAATAGTATGTACACCGGTTTTCATGGGTACGCCACTCCGAGATCCCGGGTTCGAGTCCCAACAGAGTCGATATAGAAAAAGTTCATTAATTTTCTATGTTGTCTTAGGTGTGGGTGTTTGTGGTACCGTCGTTACATCTGATTTTCCATAACACAAGCTCTAGCTACTTACATTGGGATCAGAGTAATGTATATGATGTTGTCTAATATTTATTATTTAATACTAATGACCCGCCCCGGCTTCGCAAGGGTACAATACTGATACTAAATATAGTATAGTTTTTTTCTTTTTTATTTACTATATCACATTAGAAACTTCTAAAATTATCAGTGTTTCTTTAATATATTGTCCATGTATTCCTACAGAAACCTTCCTCTCGAATCACTCTATCTATTAAAAAAACCGCATCAAAATCCGTTGCGTAATTTTAAACATCTAAGCATACATAGGGACTAACAGCGGTAAGCCACTTTGTTTTATACTATGTTATGATGATTGTTATCACGTTTCGCTAACCGAAAGTTATACTTGGCTGGGGTAGATGGTATCCAGTCAACATATTATCAAACGGAAAATTATGCGGAATGGGAAAAAACCTTCATAAACAGTCTTTGGGCGATGGGGACCTCTTACCATCAGGTGACCATTTGAGAATGCACCAATCTACTTAAATTATTTATTTGTTTAATTAACATTATTATACGTACATGGAAAATAAAAACATACACAATTTGTCAAAGATAAATTAGTATTACTCAATCAGGGTCAAGCCTATCTTTTAGGGAGGAAGGAATATGAACATAAGCATGTTATTTAGAGCTAGACACAAATATTAAAATCGAATATATAACTATTTTATTTCAAAAAATTGGATCCGTCCGCCATCGTCCATATTTAAAGAACTGTTTTTGACGCATCAGGTTTTTACCGGATACGGAAAACTTTCGCGGGTATCAACTCGCTCGTAACAAAACAGGCCACATGTATATGTGGCCTGTTTACAAACGAAAGTTTGTATAAAGGGACCTGTACTATCCCATATTATCTTGCACTTTAATTGCTGTACGTAATATATATATCTTTTTTTTTTTTCGCGGGACATTTTTGACAATGATTCTTCATATTTATCTACCTATAGTCGGCAGAAAAAAAGTGATGAAAATGTAAGCAGTGCATCATCGAGAATACATAGTTGGTTAACAATCAATAACTTAGATTTGATTACTATCAATAATTAAATGAGTACTTTTTTATAATGTTAGAACAGTAACGTTACAACGAAGCCAGATGAACGTAAGAAAGGTGACGGAAAGGTCTTATCACATGACACAATGAGGAAATATTGTATGAGCGACTGTACTGTGTTGTTTAACTATGTGTTAGAGCCTTGGTATGTGTGCGTGTGCGTGCGTGTGCGTGTGTGTGTACGTGTGCGTGTGTGTGCGTGTGCGTGTGTATGTATACGTACTGTGCGGCGGCGGCACGGCGGCGTAGGCGGCGCGCGGCAGCGAGTGGCCCAGCATGCGGTGGCCGGCCGCCTCCAGCGACGCCTGGCTGCTGGCGCGCACCATGCCTGCGCACGCACCACTACATCAACCTCTACTTATATACTGGATCAGCATTGGAAATACACAAGTACTTGTTTACGAGCCTAATTAAAAGTAAACAGAGGTCAATGACACCAGTCATCTTTATAATTAAAAAGGTATTACGATATATGAATCCTTCTTGGGGCAAGGTATCCGTATTTATAATAAAATTCCGCAAACATTTTTAACTTTGCCGTTTAGTAAATTCAAATCAAATTCAAAAATACATTGGTAGAAAAAGCATATTATTCGATACAAGATTTTATAGATGATAAAAAAGCGTTGAGTTAATACCTGTTAACTTCCAAGCAGAATATATTAATTTAAATAATTGTATTCAATTAACATGACTTTGTATTTTTTAAAAGAGTAACTACTGAGTTTCTTGCCGGTTCTTCTCGGTAGAAACTACTTTCCGAACCGGTGGTAGCTTCACTTAATTGTAAAATGACGATTCAAAAGTGCTTGTAAAGCCTACTTGAATAAACTTTATTTTGATTTTGATTATCTTTAAGCTGTCTACGTCAGTGTAAGTTTATGCCCTAGAGTAAAAAATACACATATACATTGAAGCCGCCATATTAACTATCCCATTTAAGATGTTTAATCCCAAATCACTAAACTCTAACAATTAATCGAATGGGGTATCATGCAGACTAAGTAGGTGGTACCACAGCAACCACCACTTAACTTTTAACCAATTTTGATTGATTGATTGATATGAAAACACTGAGTATATTGAGAGCGATCAAGCTCTAGTGCTCACCGATCTGCGGTCTCCAATTCCGATTCTGCTCGTGCGAGAGGTTGCCGGGCTTGAGCACGCGCGGCGGCTCGGAGGCCCCGCGGAGGCGCCGCGCCGGGAACACGAACTCGTCCGGGAACTGCGGGTCCTGGTAGCGCGCGCACACCACGCGGTTGTCCAGCACGGGCCGCAGCCCTATCACGGGCGACGACAGCTGCCTGCAAGGTACACTCGTCACTCGTCTACTGTCATTTATCCACTACACCTTCCACGAATGCTTATTAGTTTGCTTTTTGAATAGATATCAACAACAACAACAACAACAACAGTCTGTAAATTCCCTCTGCTGGGCTAAAGGCCTCCTCTCCCTTTGAGGTTTGGAACATATTCCACCACGCTGTTCCAATGCGGGTTGGTGAAATGCACATGTGGCAGAAGTTCGTTGAAATTAGACACATGCAGGTTTCCTCACGATGTTTTCCTTCACCGCTGAGTACGAGATGAATTATAGACACAAATTAAGCACATGAATCAGCGGTGCTTGCCTGGGTTTGAACCCACAACCATCGGTTTAGATGCACGCGTTCTAACCACTGGGTCAACTCGCGATCATCGAGATATCAGAGGTCTCATATTAATATTAAATTCCCAAACTCAGTCATATTTTCCCTGTACATAACTCCCGTTCTATTTTTAGGACCGTTAACACCAAACGCAGCCTCCAATTCGATCACACTTTCGAAACAAGTTTTTCTACCATCTTTAAAAATCTAGAGATTTTCCAAAATGTTTAGATTTTAAGATTTTAAATTAACATGGTTATTTTTATTATTAAAGTTATTAATTTCGGGATATTTACCGTGTTTTTTATTTTTATCCGGTGGAGTTCGATATTTCGACATTGTCTACGAATGTCTCAAGAGTGGTATGGAATATAATGGTAAATATCCCGAAATTAATAACTTTAATGTTATCTCTAGAATTGATCCTCAAATATCTTCCATAACGTTCCATTGGTCCTGGACTCACCCGCCCGTGCGGACGTTGTCGGCGCTGAGCATGACGTCCCCCCGCACCCCCTCGCAGCGGAAGGGGTAGCGCTGGTCCGCCTCGATGAGCCTCCGCAGGTCGTCGCCGGCCTCCGTGTACAGCGCCAGCAGGAAGTCGTAGCACTTGTTGGCGGGCGACACGTACAGACGGTCGTGGCCTTTGGTGTTGCGTTGCTCTGCAGACGATTCATTATATACATATATATATATATATATATATATATATATATATATATATATATATATATATATATATATACATACATATAAGCAATAAAGCAGAGAAAACCACAAAAATGCTTATCAGCATTGTTGTGCCGACTGTACCATGTAGTGTACGCAAAAACGGTAAATATATTCAGTAACAATTTATATGTACTTTTAAAACTTCAATAAACTATCATTATTTGCATCAAATCAAGTCATGTGCTTTTTGTTGAAAATTGAAGTGCATTTAATTATAGATTGTCAAATTAAACAATATCACTGGTTCGGAAAAGAAAATACATATATATTACTATTATATATGTTATATTTTTTACGTAAAAACAAACTATCTATAAAAGATGGAAATTTGAATACGTTAAATTTCAATAATCAATGTTTAACTCACTTTCCGCTTGCGTCAGTTCCTTGTAATACGGTTCGAGGGCTTTGAAGAGTCTCGTCTCGTCGACGAACGGCAGCAGCGCGACGCCTTGCCACGCGAATTTCTTACCATTCAAATCGATCTTAAAGTCCGTCGGGTAGAAGTCGATGATCGGAGAAAACTAAAATAAAAACGAACATCTTAGAAATCATTATATTATCTGTGAAATCTAGCAATCTATTAAATCTGGTGACATATAGGAGAAGGATGAGTATCAAAAGTCTTAAAACCGATCACACCCGAATTAAGTACGCCTTTCACAAATTATCAATATTTATTTCTTTTATGAATATGATCTTCACACAAACGTAATAACTTGTATTACCATATGATCTAATATATTCGTTAATTTGACACGTCCATTTACATGCACTTGCTGTCTCGGGTTGAACTGGCGGGAGATATAGCGACGAATCGGGACGATCATAGCATTTCTATGGGTAGTATAAATCGGCAGTAATCGGTTTGATTGAATTTGCCGAAGCTACATCTAACTTGTTTTGTACTATACATTTATTTTATTTTAACTAACTAACTAACTAACTACGCTAGCTAGTTACGGGCCATATCAATATAATAGGTATGTATAATATATGGTATACATCTGTATTATAAATTATTGTGATATTAATATACATCTTTGCTTAATTCTGTAAAGAAAAATAGATGCAAGAACAAATATAAACCCAAAGATGAAAGATGTCACGAGCTATGGTATGCTGTCGGTGATGACAATAGACAATGTCCACTACAACAAAGATAATGGTATGGTATACGCACGGGGTCGCTCATGAGCGTGGCCCAGGGCTGCGGCACGTGCTGCGCGCTGGCGGCCGGGAACACCCCCATTAACTGCTCCAGAGGCCGGAACTGCACGACAACACAATACACTGTACTGCGCTACACTTTGTATATATTTACTTTATTTCGTATTCAGTTTTCTAAATATCAAGCTAACTTTATATATTAGTTTATTTAAAACAAATAATTACATGGTGAATATATTACAGTATTTTTTTTAGTCTTATAGGCTATTTGACAATGCGAAAATTAAATTATTGTTAATCAGTGTATATTATGAGTTTAAAAATGGTTATTTACTAATGAATGTTGAAAATAATACTTAATTTATTCAAAAATCCATAAATAAAAATGCATTTTTTCAAACGTTTGTCACGTGACCCAAAACACTCCTGATTGGCCGGGCTTATGATGAAGTCACTTTCTTGTAAACCTTGCTTTTCTACTATATGTACCACAGATTAAAATACAGGAAAGTGACGTCACCGACTTCATTGCAGCGCCATATTGTCCAAGTAGCGTTTTTGCGAGCTATTTAAATATGGAATTTTTAAAATGATATCTTTCGGCAAATACGTACTAGAACTAAAAAAATCAACTTTTACTGGGTTCCTTAACTTCTACTAAATAATATATAATAAATCCAATTTATATTATTTAGTAGAAGCCAGTTAAAAACCAGTCAAATAGCCTATTGCAAGATTCCCACGCCCGAAACTCATCAGTAATCAAGCCAAGTACTCTACTGGTGTCATGGTGAAGTGAAATACAATACATGATAGTTTACTTTGTTTTTTTTTTTAATCATCATAAAGGGGACAAAACTCACGGGTTGCGTGCCCTTCTCGAATTTGGTCGACAGGCCCTGTATGTTGACGAAGTCCGAGGCGAAGGGCGCATAGTGGTAGGGGAAGTACCACTTCCAACTGGCGCAGCCCTGGTAGTAGTAGCGGAGCACCCAGCACAGGCCGCGCACGTACTGCAGCGCCACGCGGTATCTATGGAATTGTGACGTCACAGCTCTATACTTTGCTTATAATGCACGTCACTCACCACAAAAAACCCTTGATGGTTTTTTATTGCCAACGGTACATCCATAGACACAACTGTAAGTCGCTATGTACACGTTACTGTTTCACAATCGTTGAAAATGTTTACTATAACGGAGTCGAGATCGCCCAGTGGTTAGAACGCTTACATCTTAACAAACCCAGGCAAGCACCGCTGATTCATGTGCTTAATTCGTGTTTATAATTCATCTCGTGCTCAGCGGTGAAGGAAAACATCGTGAGGAAACCTGCATGTGACAAATTTCACAGAAATTCTGCCACATGTGTTCCACCAACCCGAATTGGAGCAGCGTGGTGAAATATGTTCCAAGCCTTCTCAAAGGGAGAGGAGGCCTTTAGCCCAGCAGTGGGGATTTACAGGCTGTTGTTGTTGTTGTTGTTTACTGCGGTACGGGGCTCACCGGAACTCGAGGTTGTCGCGCGCCACCTCGAACTTGCTCTCGTAGTAGCGCTCCTTGAAGCCCTCCTCCCACAGGCGCACCTCGTCGTGCGCGTCGTCGTCGTCCAGCGCCGCCTCCGCCGCCGAGCGCTTGCGACCGCGCTGCTCGCTCTCCTGCTGCGAACCAGACCAGACCACACTCGTTACACTCCATACTGGACAGCAACACATACATTACTCTGATCCCAATATAAGCAGCTAAAGCTGTTGTGTCATGGAAAATCAGAAGTACCGACGGAACCACAAACACCCAGACCCAAGACAACATAGGAAACTAATGAATTTTACCAAACCGACTTAGTCGGGCATCGAAGCCGTGACCTCGGAGTGGCGTACCCATGAAAACCGGCGTACCACTCGACCACGGAGGTGGTCAATAATGGGCGGGGCTAAGCCGGTGAACAATAAAGACTCACTATTCTCTTAACGCGAATGGAATAGCAAGTATTTTGATAAACAATTTGATGTTAATGTATAATTCTATATGACGACCTCCGTGGTCGAGTGGTGTGTACACCGGTTTTCATGAGTACGCCACTCTGGGTGTCTGTGGTACCGTCGTTACTTCTGATTTCTATAACACAAGTGCTTCAGCTACTTACATTGGGATGAGAGTAATGTATGTGATGTCTCATAAAAAACAAAATCTGTAATAATTGTGTATAGAAAAATTACTTGCTTACAAGTAGTCATATCTTAGATGAAAACATACTACGGGGGTAGTCGTACCTGGGCGACAGCTTCCATGCCGGCGCGTCTAATATTAGCGGCTTCCTGGCGAGCGTTCTCCACTGTTTTCGAAGCGCTTCCCAGCGGCTGGAAGACAAAAGAAACAATTTCAATTGCGAGTTATTTGTAATTATATATTTGTGCACATAGCATATGTATTATATAGCATATATATATACACGTACTAGCATAACGATCGTTATCTATACACATATAATTGGAACATATATTTTAGGAGTGGAGAGGGTCGTGACGTCACAACCCATAAGAGAGCGTCAGCAGTCTGCTGTAAACGAATAACGATGTTTTATAGCTTTTGCTACTTAAGACATTACAACAACAGCCTGTAAATTCCCACTGCTGGGCTAAAGGCCTCCTCTCCCTTAGAGGAGAAGGTTTGGAACATATTCCACCACGCTGTTCCAATGCGGGTTGGTGGAATACACATGTGGCAGAATTTCTATGAAATTTGTCACATGCTGGTTTCCTCACGATGTTTTCCTTCACCGCCGAGTACGAGATGAATTATAAAGACAAATTAAGCACATCATCGGTGCTTGCCTGGGTTTTAACCCGCAATCATCGGTTAAGATGCACGCGTTCTAACCACTGGGCCATCTCGACTTGAGACATTAACCAACTGGATTAAGCTGAACTTTTCTCTAAACATAAAAACACTTCGAACTCACCGCTGGTGCGAACTGCGTCTTTTCCAGTAAACTGAAGTTGACCTTCTGTTGCTTCTTTGCCTTCTCGCGCGCCTTGAAGCTCACTTCATTCTGGTGTCTCCGGCGGAAGATCTCGTCCTCGACGCGACCCAGCTCATCCATTATAACTTGAACTCGGTCTAAGTTTACATCGCCAGAATCTGTGATCCAACCCTGAAAAGTAAAAATATAAAAAATAATTTTAATCTACACTAATATTATAAAGAGGAAAACTTTGTTTGTTTGGTTGTAATGAATAGGCTCAAAAAGTACTGGACCGATTTTAAAAAATCTTTCACCATTCGAAAGCTAAATTAATCCCGCATAACATAGGCTAAATTTTATTTTGAAAAAATAATAGGGTTCCGTAAGATATTTTGGGTTTTTCAGACAAAAAAGGAAAAAATCTACCAAAAAAGTTGATTTTTTACGCATGATGCCTAAACTATAAAAGATAGAACTATAAAATATTCTAACTCCGGTCATTAGAAGACTAATTATGAACCGTTATCTACGCGGGCGAAGCCGCGGGCGACCGCTAGTTATTAATATTGCAGTTCTCTTGGTGATGATCATCAGAAGACGTCCAAAACCGATGCTTGGCATGCGAGTGCATCGCCACGACAATATTTCGCCATAAAAGTCCTAACAACACATTCCAACATTTACTTATCCTAGATGTGAATAGGCCACGAAAGCCAGTGAGGACATCAGACATCAGTGGGCCAATGACAGCAGTGACGTCATACAAACTATAGATCCGTTTTCGCGCGGAAATTTAAATTGACATTTTGAGACCGCAATTTTCCATATAGCCGAAAAGAAGTTTAAACTAACTCAACTCTTTTCCTTGCATTATTTTACAATATATAAATAAGAAGAAAAAGAATAAAATATATAAGTATAGAGGTTATGCCGCACATACCCTGGTCTTGTAGACGCACTTCTTGTAGAGGTTGACGAGCCGGTCCACAGCGCCCTCTCTGATCTCGAGACTGGGCAGGTGCGGCAAGAAGTCATTGCCCACGAAGAAGCACATGAACACCCAGTCGTCCAGGGCGCGCTCGAAGTCGTACGCGAAGGGGAGGTTGGGCATCTGCAACTCCTGCCGAACACAAAAACAGTTATGGCCAACAAGGTATAATAATTAAACAAGTACTATGCTATTTATATATAAACCTTGGAGCAATATCGAACAAACATCAATATTCAATTAAAATTATAGACGGTATAATATATATGTTTTATGGGTTGGGTTCAATAGGTGTTAAGACATAAATAGTACCCTTATGTCCCTCCTTGGACTAAGTGGACAGTCTGACTTTCGTCTAGTCGTAGTCTAAATTTATTATATTAGAATAGAAAAAAACCATATTATAGTAACAGAAATAACATTAATAGCATACACTGGCATAAACCATTATAACAAATTGATAATTTCAAAAAGAAATTATTGAATTGAGAAGAATAAAGATCAACTTATTAGCGAACTTACAATTATCAAATGAGAAAAATATATATGTGACACAGCATACACACAAACACATTAATATTATTATTAAACATAACACTTACTTTTTCAAGATACTCTCGTAACACGCTTAGTCGCACGAAAATGAAACTGTCCTGGTTACCGAAGGCAGGATCTGAACGAACTAGAGACGCATCCGGGGTAGTCCCTGTGCATTCCTTCATCTCATGCCCTGGATAAATTAAATCAGATTAAATTACTATATTACCCAAAAGCTACTCAAATGACATTCTTAGTGTTGCTATTATAAGAATCTAGTATAGAAATTTATTCATAACTTGAGAATATAATTATAATAAGACATACCTAGCTGGCCACAAACGTCGCAAGGTCTAGGTTTATTCGGTTTGAACTCCTCCCTGATGATGGTGAAGTTAGGCTCATGTGTCGCCAGACCCAACATGATGAGATCAGCATCTGCACCACACAATACATGCTGTGTATTTGGGTCATGGTCTGGTTGAGCTGAAACCAAGTTTTTCAAACATTAGGTAAAAGATTCATGCATACTAAAATTGTTAACATGTTAATATTTCTTAATCATATAATAGTTAAAGTAAAGTTTTGGACCTCATTTTGCCCCGAAGCAGATTATAACTCATACACAATATCCCTCACAGTTTTCTGTCACTGGTAGGCAAAAAATTAATTATAAAAACAAATTAAGCACATGAATTCAGTGCCCAAGTCCGAACTCAAAATGATCAATTCACATCTTACTATCACTGGACTATCATGGCTTATTAACATATAATAATTGGTATAACATTTGAAATAAGAACAGCATAGTTATAGGTTGAGTTAAAAATTACCAAGTTATTTATATTTTGTACCAATTGTGTATTGATCTTACTAAACTTTGTATGCAATTTTACAAACCTCTTTGTCTTCTAATGTAGTCCATAATCTTGTGTTCCCCCTCCCCGGGCACATTAGCATCAGATAATATCACCTTGACTCCCTTCCATCCTGGATCATTGTTTAACCTGAAAAAAATAACCATAAGTCTGATTTCGAGTCTTTCAAAGGGACATGATAGCTGAGCTTAAAGTTACTGTATAAATATTTTTGTTAAGGAATAATGCACTAAGAGCAATTGAATAATTGTGCTACTAGTATATAATCCATGCTGCTCATCACCAAGTACATACAGTCCATAACCATACCAATGGAATCAATGGAATCTAAATATATACAGTGAGCAATAGTGTGTTTAAGACTTGTTTGCATTGCATTGTGACACGCTTACAATTTTTATTGATTAGTTAATAAATACAATACTTAATTCTATTAATACTAGAAGCATTAGCTGTTTTTAGCCATATTGCAAAATAAATAACACATTCTTAAAAGCAATTTATTTATCACTATCAGCCCACCACTCAATTTACAATTATATTTATAACTTAGGCTATAGATAGATAGGCTGCACTAACATGTAAGTATATAACAATTGCTTTTATTGAAATCTTTTACTGAAAAACTCAAACCTATTTATTATTGCAACTTAATCCCAAGCACTTTACTTGAATTATGTGTAGGGTACATAAACAAAAATAAATAAAAACAAATCATACCTGTCATGTATGTAATAGTGCAAACATTTGCTTAGCCGATCCATGAAAGGAGTACCAGGAGTGATACAGTTAGAGTCAAAGTGTGCTTCCTTGGGCCTCTCTGGGGGTAAATATGCTCCCTTCACTTGAAGTTCGGACCTGATGCGAGCTACCTCCTCAATCTTCTCTTGAGTTTCCTTTGAGGCTCTGAATCGGCGAGATCTTTGTTGATTCATCTTAGCTCTGGGTGCCTAATGAAAAGTTTAATGTAGTATTTCTTTGTTAAAATATTGCTTTTCTAATAATGATAGTGATGCTATGTAGTTATATGTGTAATTAAAATTATGGAATAGATACAGGCAGTTTATTGCCTATTCCTCCTGGTAGAATCTTTTCGACTCTGGTGGTAGCTTTACATTTTATTGTATATAAAATGTAATGCTACCACCATAACATTGTAACATAAGCTTCCAAAATTGCTTATTCAGGCCTACTTGAAAAGAATATTTTGATTTGATATGTAATTGTGTCTCAGACAATATGCCTATAGTTTCGCTTCACAAGTATTCAACATAAGTTCATCTTTCACAAAATGTTAACATTAAAACTATAATCGTATTGTTATCCACCAAGAAGCGGGAAAAATAAAAAACATCGAAAATATAATCAACTGAATCTTACAACTCCGTCAATGGCCATGTACAGCAATTTTCTGGGCCGCACGATGCGGAATAGTCTGTCAATACATTCGAAGATAGCCACCATCATCTCATCTTCATCCTTTGGAGGCGGCTTGTCTTCAGGATGTGTACAAGGATGGATAATTCCATTCATGTCCAAATAGAGATTGTCAAATTCGACCCCATTAGGGTTTGGTAATGATGAGTCTGCATGTATGAGCTGTCCATCTACGTCGGTTGGCTAAAAATTTGAGAAATATTAGTATATATTGCTGACTTCTCAAAACATTTTTAGGTTAAGGTTATTTACCCTCTGTTCAATACATTCGACGATAACACTTGGATATTTGCGGCTAAGCCAGCGGAAGAATGCTGGTACTCCCATTCTGAGAGTATTTGTAACAATATGTTTATTATGTTTTCCGTCAATTTAATTGATATCGTCAAATATTCAACACAAACAAATCGACGCAGGTGCCATCTCCATACATCTAACGGTTTGAGAGGGACAGACAGATTATTAAAAAGAAATATGTAGGTATGCGTAACAAAGAACGTTCAGAAACGTACATTTCTGACATTGACATTTAATTCAAAAAGTTGTCATTTATTATCTGTTTTGTTTTGTTGACATTGGGGGATATGAAGAGTTTTAGTGTTGTGAATTATTACAGAAAATTCTTAAGAAATGCACAAATACGAAGATATTGTAGTGCGGAAGAAAGAAAAGAAAAAAATAACAGTTCTAAAATTCGAAATATCGGTATATTGGCACATATAGATGCAGGTTAGGTTATATCACATTTGGAACTCATTAATTACATTATTTAAAAATTTTATGATTACATTTATCATATTTTCTCTCTGTATATATCTATTTTTTAATAATATAAACGAAGATGTCGCTTAATTTTTATTAATCAACCGTATCCAAAACCAAATTAAGTTTTGTCTGACAACTTCTATTTGATTTTAATTTCTTAGGTAAAACTACAACAACCGAGCGAATGCTCTTCTACTCTGGTACCATCAGGTCTATGGGTGAAGTTCACCATGGAAACACCGTCACTGATTATATGGAACAGGAGAGGCAAAGAGGAATCACTATTACTTGTAAGAATGACTTAAAGATTATCTTACTATTAAGGCCATTACTTCCTGATCACTATAAATACACTTGAATATTTTCTATTCACCGGACAGAGCTCTATTATTATTAAATAGGAGAATTTTCCCATTGCTAGATCTCTATCAGCTAAACAGATATTACTTGCATGCAGTATAAAATAACATAGCAATTTCAAAATATGTTTAATTTGGCAATATCATTTTATTCATGGAATAGGTAATGCCTTTTTGTTAGAAGCTTAGCCTAATGAACTCAGATGGCCTAGAGCAAATGGTAAATGCAATATTCAGCTAAAAAATCAGCTTAATATTGCATTATCATACCCAGACAAGTGAACTGAGTTTTAATTTGTTTAACTGCCTAAAGCTAACAAAATAGTGATAATTATAAACTAATGGTTTTGTGATTTTCACTTAAAACAGATAACAGCACTGCCAATACATTTTATATTCAATGTGTACAATATTCTAAACATGATAATTAATGCTTAATGTTTGCATAACAGGTGCAGCTGTGTCCTTCCCATGGCAAGGTTACCAGATTAACCTGATCGATACACCCGGCCACATTGACTTCACAATGGAAGTGGAGCAGAGCCTTGCTGTGTTAGATGGTGCTGTTGTTGTACTAGATGGATCTGCTGGTAAGTTTTTCTGACCACAACATGATCTGTTTCACTCAAATTATTTATCTGTTTAACAATCTAGATTTATGTAGACATAGAACGATACTTACACTATTTAATGGTGGCTGATATATCTAATGGTTTATGTAAGGTCCTGAATTCAACCTCTGGGTCCATCTCATAAAATGTCTAGGTTTTTCTGACACATATATAATCTTATTAGCATTCCTTAATAACACCGTTGACACCACTCTATCTCAATTATCTCTCTTTTTTCTATTCTGTTGCATTTTCCAACCCATATAGTCATAATACTACTTTTGTTTGTGACCAGTTGTGCCTAACAATATGCCTTGATGCTTCTGATAAGTAATAGCCAACTTATGAGAATGGTTGCTGTGGAATCAATAATGTTTTAATATTGAATTAAAAAATAATTATAAAAGAATAGAATCCAGAAGAATAAGTAACATTATTGTTATTGAATTATATGTTTTATTTAAAATAAAATAATTTAATAAGAGGAGTTATATTGAAAGCAGTTATATTGAGCATCAAAACAAATATAGCATATTGTTAATCCTCGTACAGGCGTAGAAGCCCAAACGCTGACGGTGTGGCGGCAGGCGGACACGTACAGAGTGCCGCGCGTGCTGTACCTCAACAAGCTGGACCGCAGCGACGCCGACGTGGCCGCCTGCGCCCGCTCCGTGCAGGACAAGCTGCAGGTCACGCCGCTCGTGCTGCACTCGCCGGTGCAGTACGAGGGCAAGCTTATCGGTAAGTTCTTATTTGCTCGGGTCACAATCATCGTCAGGGTCTTTTCATAAACCTGGTGGTAGGGCATTGTGCCCGTCTGGGTAGGTACCACCCACTCATCAGTTATTCTACCGCCAAATAACAGTACTCAGTATTGTTGTGTTCCGGTCTGAAGGGTGAGTGAGCCAGTGTAACTACAGGCACAATGGACATAACATCTTAGTTCCCAAGGTCGGTGACACATTGACGATGTAAGGAATAGTTAATATTTCTTCCAGCGTCATTGTCTATGAGCGATGGTGTGCAGCATATTTTTTACAAATATCGCAGGTTTACCTTTTTGTGGTAAATGAAAAAAAAGAGTTATTTGATTGTTCATGTTGATATAATTATCTTTAGATGTCACAGCTTATACGTAAGGTAAAAATTTATTTGTAATTTATGGGGATTGTACCAATATATGTATATAGAGCCTTACCTTTATTTCATATTTAGTTAAACATTGATGTATCTCTTTCTGACATAAATTAATTTGATGTTCGAATGAGTGAACACGAATTCAATATTGGTTTCCTATTTACTATTTGTACAGGTTTAATAGATCTCATCACTCTGGAAGAAGTCATTTGGACACATGGTCGAGGACAGAACTTGACGCGGCGTAAACTCACGGAAAAGTCTGATGGAAAAGTTTGGGAAACATCCCTCAACGAACATAGGAAAGTCGTAGACACGCTTTCTTCTCTAGACGATCAGCTGGCAGAGATAATAATCCAGCAGGAATCTCTGGATAACATTAACAGTATTGAAATAGCGCAAGCTGTCAGGAGATGTACGATAGATATGAAGGCATTTCCTATTCTGTGCGGGAGTTCGTACAAAAACATTGGAGTTCAAACACTGATGGATGGTATTGTGTCATATCTCCCCTCGCCCTTCGAAGGAAACCGCATCTACAAGAGTTTTGACAAGGATTTATCGGCGAGAGTGTTTAAAGTGCAGCATGACGATCAGAGAGGCGTTCTGACATTCCTGAGGCTTTACAGTGGGGAGATAAATAAGGGCCAGAAGATTTATAACCTAGCGAGAGACAAGAGTGAACAGGTAAGTGAACTTATCTCGAAACCTCACATTATTTTTTCCACACCAAAATGACTTTTAACCAAAAACCCTATTGTCCATTTTTTAAAACGAAAATATATACTGATACGACTTGAGAATCATTAAGAAAAGTGCGTACTCATTTGTTAAAGTGTACTTGTAATACCCGGGTGTTGCAGATGACCATGGGTGGTGGTAATCACTTTCCAATCAGGTGCGCTGCCCGCCTGCCATCTATGACATAAAAAAAAAAAAAGTAACAGTAACAGTACAGTAACAGTACAGTAACAGCCTGTAAATTTCCCACTGCTGGGCTAAGGCCTCCTCTCCCATTAAGGAGAGAGTTTGGAACATATTCCACCACGCTGTTCCAATGCGGGTTGGTGGAATGCACATGTGGCAGAATTTCGATGAAATTTGTCACATGCAGGTTTCCTCACGATGTTTTCCTTCACCGCCGAGCACGAGATGAATTATAAACACAAGTAAGCACATATATATAGCGGTGCTTGCCAGGGCTTGAACCCGCAATCATCGGTTAAGATGCACGCGTTCTAACCACTGGGCCATCTCAGCTCAAAAAATATTTCTGTCATACTAGAGCTCATCTCCATAAGTCGTCAAGATTAAAGAGTTCAAGGTCAATGTGTTCAGACAGGTCTGCTGTACGTGGCTTTGGCAGATGAGTACCAACCGGTGGAGAAAGTCACGGGTGGGAATATAGCTGTGGTCAGTGCGCTTAAGGTAAGATTGTAATCATTTTCAGAAACGACTTCAAATTATGTAATATTGATGATGTTATTTATGAAAAAGTAAAAATATTTATTATGAAGTAAGTAAATTCCAGGCAACCATGTCCGGAGATCTCATCACCTCTACCCAGGCCGCAGCCAACCGAGCGAAGGACAGGCTCTCCACGATGCTAAAAGACCCCGTCGTTAAGGAGGAGCTGATGATGCCCAGCGCTCGGCTACGACTCCAGGCCATGGACACGGAACCTACAACTATGGAGATTGCTGAAGAATTGCTTGGTATAGGTAAGATCGTTTTTTACATTTGGTTCATATCACTATGTACCTGGGAACCTTGGAAATGACTAATATCATCATATGATCTACATGTGTGCTTGGAAGAAAATAACATAAATGTTCATATTTGCTTCAGGCGCCACGGTCCCGGAGGCCGTGTTCCTGTGCAGCGTGGAGCCGCCCAGCGCGGCGCTGCAGCCGGCGCTGGAGGCAGCACTGGCGGAGCTGGCGCGCGAGGACCCCAGCCTGCGCGTGGTTGTCGACGACGACCAGGGCCAGATCGTGCTGGCCGGTCCGTGCAAAGCGTGTAAAACTTTGGAAAGAAATAATTCTTGGACCATCAGTGTCTCTAAATTAGTTTTGAGAGTTGAGGAAGATCACTGAGAAAGATCATTTTTTGGATCCGGGCTCTGGATTTGCTTGTAACGGCCTTGGTAGCTTGTGCTTCTATAGTTCCTAAATTCTGCAGTTGCATCTTTCCGAATAATAGTCGAGACTCAAATCAGAGAATTGCAGTTAGGTTTTCACGCTAAATGTGCGTTATTTTTAACGAATGTTATCGTTCAAGTAAAACCTAAAGTACCGAAAATGTTTTTCCAGGTATGGGCGAACTTCATTTAGAAATAATAAAGGAACGCATCATCCGTGAATACAAGATCGACGTGGAGCTCGGTCCCCCTCAAATCTCATACAAGGAGTCGCTGGTGGGCACAGCTCAGCACACGCTGGTCGTGGACCGGAAGATCGGGAACGCCCGTCAGCAGGTCAAGGTCACCATGTCAGCCAAACATCTAAAGGGAGTCACTCCGGATAAAGTGCTCAAGTAAGTGAATAAGGGTGGATTACGAATAGGATAATTATTACTTAGGTATGGCACACAATAGGTAGGAGATGATGATAGGTTGTTTTGGTCAATTTTGGTTACAAGTCGTGGGAGAATTAGCTACTTTTAGTACCTTTTGGAATAGAGCGCGGTATGACGATATTTAAAATGAATCTTTCCTATTTTCTGTTTGTTTGTAAACAAAATGGCGTTCCCTAGGGATCAATTTTAGGTCATGTTTTCTTTTTGATACAAATGATCGATCACATCGATGTTTGCAATCAGTATAACTTTGATATCGTTTGATATCAGGCTGGACCGCACGGCGGAGAGCGCGGCGCAACTAGCGCAGGTGTGGCCGCGCCAGCAGCAGGCCGTGCGGCGCGGGCTGGCGGCGGCGCTGCTGCGCGGACCGCGCCTCGCCTGCCCCGTGAGTATCAGCCTCCCTTATCACTTGTGTTGATTGGAGATGGTGTGTACGTCCTTTTGCTTCTATCGAAGGCGTTGTGGGCGAGCTTTTGTTTGCACAGATTCAATTTGAGATATGTCCCTTAAATTTTAATTATTATTAGTGAAATTGGATATATACCAAGACCACATAGCTACCAGTATTAATAATACCGATATCTTCTTTGACTGCTATCTATTTAGATGAAACTATTCCATAGTGCATATAATGATTAGAGATATTTATATCTCCCGCCCGGCAGCTGGTGGATGTACAGGTGACGCTGCACTGGTTGGAGGTGTCCCGCGGGTCGGCCGACGCCGCCGTCACGGCCGCCGTCGCGCAGTGTCTCAGAAAGGTGAGGCTGACGTGACGTGAGGTGACGCTCACTATAAACTAAGACTTTAATTTCTTGAACTGAAGTAGAAAGAGTCGTAGAATAAATTACTCAGTTATTAAAATTTTCGTTAAAATAATTTAGAAGCATATCGATCGTATTTTAAAAGTAAATATAAACCACTAATCATTGACAATTTATACATAGTTAAGAAATGTGACCTTATCACAGCTTATGGGTTACGTACTGTATTGTATTGTATAAGATGAGTTCAAAGAAAACTCGATGCTTGTAGAATTAGAACTCTTTATTGGACGTGCGTATAGTTGGGGAATTTATTAGCGAATGGTACAATGATATGGCGCAAACGAATGAACAATGAGATGTACAGCTTAATTATTGTGCGATTACCGTCCAGAACGGTAACATGTGGTCACATGCGTATAAAATGAGTGGTAGGTGAGTAGGTTGCTATGCTATTTATGGCAGGCGCTAACACGTACCGTTAACTATAACTAATTTGAAATACGAAGGTGTTCTCGGAAGCGGAGACGGTGTTGCTGGAGCCGGTGATGTTTCTGGAGCTGGTGGTGCCCGACTCGCACTCGGCGCGGCTGCTGGCCGACCTGGCGCGCCGCCGCGCAGAGGTGCAGCACATACACCTCCGCCACGGGAACAAGGTCACCACACTAATGCACTTCAGTTACAATTTATTGCTGCAATTTCAGTATCCAATCACAATCGTCCATATACGTATCGAGTGACGCATCCAATGATTACCATCTTTAATATCTATTTGGAATGACTCAATGACTTACGAACTCAAGTACGCATTGTGTAGTCTGGCAACAATTTTCTTCAAACGCGGCCATGACTGATAAGGTTATATACTGCGAGCCTATAACAATAGCTGCACCAGTTCCCTAAATCATATATGGACACATATACATATAATTGTTTATGCGTTACGATAAATAAATTTAGTATTTTATTTTTTATTGAGAGAGCTTACCAACTCATACATTTAATCTGAAGTTTTAGAACAAAAATCCATGCTATTGTTTAACAAATGAATGAAGTGAGTTGACTGTTCTTACGGAGGTCATTTATACAAATTAAGAATAAAAGTGGTCCTAGAAAACACCCCTGTGGAACACCAAATAATACGTCTAAATTATAAATCTAGATTACAATAAAGTATTTTTTTTATTATGCAAAACTATTGTGCTAAACTAGTTATTATAATTATCAGATTGCTGATAACATATACACATTGTTCATAAATTTATGTCCATTTATTGTAGGTTATACAGTGTTTGGCGCCGCTATCTGAGCTGCTCGGGTACTCCACGACTGTCAGGTCGCTGTCCTCGGGCCTGGCCACCTTCACCATGGAGTTCCACTCCAACCGTCAGATGTCGCCCCGCGACGAAGAGAAAGCGATACGAAATGTCACGGGCTTCTAATTAAAACTTCTCAAGTTATTCTGAATGAAGTTTTAATAAATAGTTTAATAGTTCGAACTTTTGTCGTCTGAGCGAATTGTTTTCAAATTTAAAGCGGCATCGTGTTTTAGTCCATAATATATAGCTTGACAATAAAGACAAAATGATTGATTAATTTTAGTGGACCCAAATTAATATAAATATTTACGTTGTGTAAAATATTGACTGCACATATGTATATATTGATTTGATTGGTCCTTTTCCAACGCTTATAACACTAGTGACTGTAGTTGCAACGAACGGTGATCGCTGCTGTCGACTTCTTGTCTTTCTCCATTCAAAGATTTTAGGCCGTTGTTACAAAGATAGATTAAATATAACAAATTATATACCAAGAGCATGTATTATGTAAAAAACTACTGTCCAGAACGATAAAAATGTTATAAAACTCAGAGTAAAACGAATATTGTACATACTTACTCTAACTATAGTCTGTTCGCGTTAAGAATGCAGTGAGTTGTCATTCTTTACCGTCCTGACTCCGCCCCCTTTGACCAATCAAATATTTTCAAATTACAAAGTCAAGTTCACATTTAATTAATTATTAACTGATATTTTTATTTTTATAATTTAAATATTGTTTATTTATATATTTATATTTAATTTATTCAAGCTGTACACGTAATAATAAATGTAACCTATAGCTACTAGATGACGTTATGTCAAAATATGTAAATTTCTACATCGCGATGGCAAGATTCGCAAACGATTGTATATAGTGTTAAGAATTTTGTTGAATATTCACCCCGATTCGATTTTTTATTTTAATGTGTATTTTTTAAATTCATTATACTTAGTCTTTAAAACAAATATAATTTGTTGGAATTTCAACACAAATGTGCATACACCTTCACCCTGCTGTTAAAAAGGATTTGATTGGTCAAGGGGCGGAGTCAGGCCGGTAAACAATGACAACTCACTGCATTCTTAACGCGAACAGACTATAGTAAAGGACTTAATGAAAATGTGTGATAAGGGTGATTACATTGTAAATAATAAATAGAACGTTTAGTCCAATTAATTTATTTGTAAAATATGTACAAATATAATTTGATATAATTATTCGATATGTTTTTTATTGAATGATCCACAATTCCGCTACAGACCTCATAATAGCTAGCAGCATTTAATTTCACAAGTAACAACCAAATTAGTTGTGTTCAATCGAATCAACAACTATTTGTATCAGAGGTGACCTCACTAGTCACCCTTAACCCTATTAAAACAAATGTACTTACATCCGTATTTCGCATGACACTTTTTCCATATCCTGTTCTTCCATATCCGGCTTGAAGGACCAAATATAATAATAATAATAATAATAAGCCTTTATTTATTTCCTTGACTTAATCCTACTACATATTAAAGTAAGTATTCAAAATAATTATACAAAAAGTTGACCTATTCCTAATATAAAAAAAGTTTAAAAAGTAATAGTAAAGTAATTTAATATTAAGTCATGGCCCCTCTCGGGTATAGGCCTCCTCCAACTGTTTCCAGTGTACTCTATCTCTTGCTGTATCCATCCAGTTGTCTCCTGCTACCTTTCGTAGGTCATCAGTCCAACGGTCTATAGGTCTGCCTCTAGCTCTCTTGCCTGTTGGACCTTTCCATATTGTGACGAGTTTCGTCCATCGTTCTTTCATCGTTCGTATCATGTGACCAGCCCATTTCCACTTTAACCGCAGTGCATGCGTTACCGCATTTATAACTTTGGTTTTGCGTCTTATAGCACTGCTTCTTTGTTTATCCTTGAGCTTTAGGCCTAGGATGCTTCTCTCCATTGAGCGCTGGCATGTACGTATTTTTGTTTTTGTGTATTTATTGTAGATCCAGGTCTGTGCTCCATATGTCAGGCATGGTAGTATACATGAGTCCATGATTTTCTTCTTAAGATGTAATGGAAGTTTTGATTTCAATGTTTCTTTCAGGCTCCAGAACTTTTTCCAAGACATATTAATTCTTCTGTCCAGTTCATCTTTATGCCGTGTGTTTTTAAATGAAATGAGCTTTCCTAAGTATATGTAGCTGTCGACATATTCGATTGGTGTTTGGTTTACTATTATGGGGGTTTTTATACTGTTTGTAGCTACTTTAGTCTTAGATGTGTTGAGTTGTAGACCAATGGTATTGCTAGAGTCACTTAGATCTTTAAGCATTACTTGCAGTTGTTTCGATGACGTCGAGAAAAGGACTATATCGTCGGCAAATCTTAAGTTGCTGAGAAACTTGCCGTTTATATTTATTCCTTTTCTTTCCCACTGTAAACCCTTCATTATATTTTGTAGGACAGCAATGAACAGTTTAGGTGAGAGTGGATCTCCTTGTTTCACACCTCTGCGTATATAAATTGTTGGTCCTAGTCTATCGAGCTTTACACGACTTGTGCTTTTCGCATATATGTTTTTAATTATATTTATGTATATATTCGGAATGTTTTGGTTTTTCAGTGCCTGCCAAATGCTCTCATGTGATATAGAGTCAAATGCTTTCTCATAATCTACATACGCTAGGTAGAGCGGGGTCTTGAATTCTTGATATTTTTCCACTATTTGCTCTAGCGTATGGATATGGTCAATAGTTGAGAACCCGGGTCTGAATCCCGCCTGTTCTTTGGGTTGGTGTTTCTCTATATCTATTTCTATCCTTTTTTCTAGACACATTGCGAATAATTTATACATTGCTGGGAGTAGACTTATTGGACGGTAGTTGCCAATATCCGTTGGATCACCTTTCTTATACAAAAGAGTTATTCTTGATTCCGCCCATTTTTGGGGTATCTTTTGTGCTTCCAATATTTTATTGAACAATATGATTAGGTGCGGGATTAATATATGTTTTCCAATTTTTAAGGCTTCATTAGGAATATTGTCGAATCCCGGGCTCTTCTCGTTCTTTAATTTGTCAATTGTTTTTATTATTTCAGTAGCGTTAAAAAGTTGGACAGGACTATTTATTTCACAGTTATAACTCTGGCTCTCCTCTTGCATCAATGCTTGTTCGTGGTTGTAGTTTTCATCATTGTACAAGTTTTTGTAGAAATCGGAGGCTATTTTTACTAGATCCTCACGTGTTTGTAAAGGTTTTGTAGTTGTATTTGACTGTAGGCTTGATATCCACTTTTTATCTTGGTTTAACTGTTTTTGTGCTCTTTTTTGACTTCCTGTTTTGAGGAGATTTTTCTCTATTATTTTTAACCTATAATCTTGGTAATCTTGTTTCAATTGTTTATTTGTAGTTTTAAAGAGTGTAGATAGTTCCTGTCTTTGTTTCTGTGTCTTTCGTGATACATGCAATAGTTTTGATCGTTTTTTGATAAGTTCTTTCGTTTCATTTGATATTATATGTTGTTTCGATTTTTCTGTAGTAATTTCGTTGCAACTTTGGTGAATACAAGTTTCTAACTTAAAGTAGAATGTCTCTATATTGTCAGCATCTTCCCAATGTATATTTTTTATTTTATTCGTTAGATTAGTTAAGTACTGTGTTTGGTTTTGTATGTCAGATAAGTAGGATGTGGCTCTACCAAAATTTGTTCTACATTTCTTTTGTTTTCTATTAATTTGTATCGTGGCTCTAACAAGTCGATGATCACTTGCGAAAGTGTTGTTATTTAAGATTTCTATATTTTGGAAAAGCTTAGGGTAGGTACTCATAATATAATCTATTTGGTTTCTTGTTTGTTTGTCTGGTGTGATCCATGTCCATAGGTTATTAATCTTCTTTTTGAATATAGAGTTGATTATAGTAAAGTTATTTTCAATTGCATATTGCACCAATCTGTCGCCTCTTTGGTTTCTAATGCCGTAGCAAAAGGGCCCGATGATAGAGTTTTCTTCATTTTTTCTTTGACCTATTTTGGCATTAAGATCACCCATAATTATTTCTTTTCCATTTGTAAGGCTTCTAGCATGATTTATTTGGTCATAGAAGGTATTTATCTCCTCTTCTGTTGCGTCTTGAGTGGGAGCGTAAACTTGTATGATGGCTATTTTTAAGTTTTCAAATTTAAGATTTAAAAGGCAAACTCTCTCGGATATTCCTATGTAGTTGTCTATATTCGTTTTGTATTTTATTTTAATTAAAAATCCAACTCCGTGTTGTCCCTTTGGTTTGCCTGTGTAGCAAAATATATAATTTTCATCTTCTATGATATCGTTTCCGCTTCGTCTTACTTCAGAGAGTCCAATGATGTCATGCTTGATATTAGTAAGGGAATATTTTAATAGTTGCATTTGTATGGGTTTTAATAGAGATCTAACGTTGTATGTACATATATATATTTTTTGGTTTGTTGGAGGGTTGTAGTCTTTGTCTCCCGCGGTGACAAGCCGTGTTGGGAGGCTGAGAGAGGGAGGCGATAGTTGCTACTTCTCTTGATTTTGATTATCGCCTTGCATTGTGGTTGGGTTTTTCTTTTGATAGGAGAGAACAGGAGCTTTCATAAGATAGTTGTTCATGTTGTTAGTTTTATTAATCTTTTTTGGTTGGTTTGTACTTTGTTCTTTGTGTTTTAGAGTTTTTATTGTAGTTTCCGGTGATACAGATAAGTGTCTCTTTTTGTTTTGATATTCTTGTGGTACTTTGTGTTCATCTTGTTTTTTATCGTTATGATTATTTATTATAATAAGTTTGTCGTATTTGAGGAACGCTTTTCTCCCTTTTTTTCTCTCCTTCTCGACTTCTAATTGTAATTCTTTCCGTTTTTTTAGGACATCCAGGGGGTAATCTTCTTTAATATAGTATGGCGTTGATTCTAGTTTTTTCTTATTTTGCTGTATTTTTATTTTTAATCCCATTGTTTGTAAAGTTACAATAATTGGTCTTATCTTTTCCCCTTTTTTTCCTAGCCTTCTTACATGTTCTATACAGTTATTGTCACACTGTATTTTTAAAGAATTTCTTATAATATCTAAAATGGTTTTCTCTAGGTTATGATAGCTTTTTTCGTTTTCTTCAACTCCAAAAAATATTAAGTTTTTCCTTCTATTGAATCTTTCTAAATTGTCTATGGCAGCTTTTTGGTTTTCTAAATTTTGTTCTATTTGTTCATTTTTTATTTCTAATTGTGTGATTTTGTCATTGACAGTATTAATTATAGTATTTATTAATTCTTCTTTCATATTTTGCATGTCGACCTTGTTCTGTCTGACTTCTTCTTGTAGACTTATAAGTATATTCTTGATATCCTCCATATTTCACAGTAATAACAGTAATATAATTGAATAGCGCCCTCTTTGGGTGGTCTTCGGAGTGTTATCGATTGATAGTAAGGTTTTCTCTTGTCTATCAGGTTAAGCCAGTACCTTAGTATTTAGTTCTTCGTTAGTCGGATAGATGGCGTGAGTAGTTAAAATAAATAGATACTAGATGGCGTTGTTAGGCAGATTGGTCGATGACAAATACGTACGATGATTGTGCATATATTTTGAGGTTATTATTGTTTATTTGTTTTTTTTTTTGAATTCTATTAAAATTCCACTAAAGTTTGTTTTTTCACGGTTATTTAACAGCTTTTTAGTACTGAATTGTTCAGGGTTATTCTAAATTGTCCGTTATAGGCACTTCACCAGTTCATGTAATATTTTGTTGTTGTAGTCTTTTTCACAATTTTTTCAAGACACTTCACTTTAGATTGTGCGTTTCTTATTTCCACAGATTGTCTCACAGTTTATTTACATATTTTATGTACTTCCATAGCGAAAATTAACTTTTAACTATTTTTAAAACAATTAATTTTACGGAGTTGATGTTTACTATGACACAGTAGCGCCCTCCCCTCAACACAAGGACCAAATATACCTAACCCAAAAAAAAATCCCGGCAAATATTTATTACTATTATTTAGTTAAGTATTATTTATTATAATAGTTAAAATGAATTTAAAGAGTCAAAAGTTTAGTATTGTGTTTGTACTAGTATTAAAAAAGATTTGTACTAGTAATATATTTCTTCTATATAATCTTCTATATTTATAAACTGCACCCGTTTGAAGCCAGTCAGTGTTTTTTTCGTTATCTATCAAAATATATATTTTTTGTACTTTTTGGGCAAAAATGTACAGTCGGGGTAAGAAAGGGTTCGTCACCTTAAGATCTATTTTCGTGTGTTCAGTATGAGCGATAATCTGCTTTGCCGAGCGAGAATGACATATTGCGTCGCAATGACTTGAAGTTTAGATTCAAAAGGTACTAAGATTTTAAGACTTGATAAAGGAATTAATATGAAAACAGACGAAGGTTTTCTTACCAGTCAGAGTACAAAAATTATTTACCTGTACACATGTTCCTTGCTCTTATAACGATATATGAAGAATCTCCTTACGGGCAGCATCGTGTGGAGGAGAGTTATAACTTCTAACTGGTTTAAATAATAATAAAAAGTAATACTAAATATCAAAGGTGTTGAAATAAAACACTTGAGTATAAAACAAAATATTTATTGGTTTCAAAAATCCTACCTACATTGTTTTTTAACATTTATAACATCATTTTACTATAGCTTATAAATATGCAAGATATATTTTATTTATATAAAACTAACATCATAATAAATCGAAATTGTCATTGAAAAATTACATAAATGCTGTAAATTGCAGACAAAGCGTGTGCTTCAAATAAATAATGATGCTGATTTTTCTAGACAATATCTAAACGAATTTATATGACAGAACTAACGCATACGATACTAGCAAACACAAGTATGTATTCTTTCACAGTTGGAATTCATAATCAAATATTTTGCGTGATTTCCAAGGCATGGGAGTTCACATAAAAAATCCTTGATAGACCCACTTAATAACGTTTCCGTAGCTAGGATTTGAACCCAAGTCCTGAAGGCTATTCACAAAACCAATCAGATAGTTATTTAGCTTTTCTTATCCTTATATGTAAGATATCAATCTCATTAGTTCTGTCAAATATGTTTGTAGATCGTTTAAAATATCAACACCATTCTTTGTGTAATTTAAAATACTTTGTCGC
Organism: Vanessa cardui; assembly: GCF_905220365.1. Classification (NCBI taxonomy): domain Eukaryota; kingdom Metazoa; phylum Arthropoda; class Insecta; order Lepidoptera; family Nymphalidae; genus Vanessa; species Vanessa cardui. The sequence goes on along the minus strand of NC_061142.1, from coordinate 731,373 downwards.
ATAATTGTGACAATAAACATTATTAACTAATAATTACGCCTACAAAGATAAGAGCTAAAAAATGATTGAAAAAGATATGCATATAGAGATGCATGAAATAATTAAACTATTTATTAGAATATATTTTAGAAAAAAATAACTTCATAAGCCTCAAAGATTTCCTCCAAAAACGCTATGACGATTATATTTCTTGTAAACAATGGTGATCAACATGTATGCACTTGTGCCGGCAAGCATAGTATAGTACAACACAACTAAGGTCGGCAAAATTCGTAAAAACGTTCACATATTTATTTCTTATGTGAATATGATATTTACACAAACGTTATAACCAGTGTTGGGCATTAATCAAGTAATTGTCAATTATTTTATTAATTGACTAAAAAAGTAATTGCAATTAAATTAATTACAATTAAATTAATCGCAATTACACTTTTAATTGCACCTTGCAATTAAATTAATTTGATTAAGGTATGTCAATTGCAGCTTACAATTAAAATAATTGCAATTAACTTTTTTAGTTGTTTTATAAAACAATTAAAACTAACAATTAACTTTATATATCAAAATGAAATTATTAAATATTTAGGAAAATTAAGCTATAGGTATTAGACTTCAGACGAATAAAAATGTGGTCAAAGGCTCTAAGTATTAAGCTTATTTTTTCTAAATCTCTCTTTGCACAGAAAAAAAGTGTTTATTTTTATATTATATAATATAAAGTTGCATTGATAAATATTTCTTCAGCGTAGGTATAAAACAAAAACATTTCAAGTCGTCGTCTTCGCTCAAGTCTTTATATTTTACAGCAGTATTTTTAATTGTTATTTTTAATTAAAATTAAAAAAAACAATTAAAAATTAATTAATTGTTAGTTGTTAGTAATACAACTAACAATTAAATAATTGTTAGTTGTGATTTTTCACAATTACAATTGATTAATTGTTAACTGTAGTAGTAACAATTAACAATTAATTAATTGTTAATCTTTAATTGTTCCTGCAATTAAAATTTGCCCAACACTGGTTATAACACATGTAAACATGCACTTGTTTTCACGAGTTGAATTGACGAGAATCTATAGGGACGAATAGCGTCGATTGGCGCGATTGAGAGTTGTTTCTGTTGGTTTTGTACATCGGTAGTAATCGGTTTTATTGAATTTGCCGATGCTACATGTATGTTGTGTCGTACTATAACACGTGAGGGGCTTGATACATTATTTAGTTGCAGGAGCGAATCTATTCGGGGGCGGAGTGCGAAGCGCCACTCCGTAGAGCTCTCCGGGCGCCTGGCGAGCCTGCGAATCATTATAGACCGTGCATATATACTAAATATGATTAATATTGTCAGCGAAATAGAAAACTTTTAAATTGACGCCTTTAATTTACAGTTTAAAGTTAATAAATTTCAATATGTTGTATGTTTATTGTATGAGAGGGCTGAAATACCCTCTCCTGAATTTAAATAATTCTTATTCAATTATAACTGCGACATGAATCATTTCATAGAGTATAATAAAACCTTATTTGTAACACACTTAAAAGCACATTAATTAAAGTTCAAAGTTATAATAATTACTTGTAAGCATGGTCCCATGCAGACACAAAACAATCTTATCTTTTAATTATAATATTAAATACAATTATTAATAGATTGTTAAATCGTTGAATTTACAATAGATGGCGCGAGACGATTTCATGATTGTCGTCCAATGTAATTATTTGGCCAATAAATCCCTCTAACAAGCCAATCATACCTGATATTATTTATATAATTTATATAATGTACCCTGTTACAAAAAATATTGGAATAAGGAAAGTCAAATACTTTTTTTACTGGTTATTCATAATTTTCTTTGTTTTTCAATTGAATAATAACTTTTAAAACTAGAAATATTGAGAGCAATGTGGTCATCGGCGTGAATATGAAAGTAATGTATGCACATTATAAAACATTTTGTCATAAAAATGTTTATGAATTGAAAACGAGTATATATTATGAAACTGCTTTGAGGGAATGACAATAAAATATTCGGGTATTTAAACATGCTTTTCATGTCCCATGCATTGTAACATAGCCGATAGTCTCTGGTCAAAATCACTATTTTCGATGAATTCAATATCATTCTCATTCAACTCATTGAACTCGGTCTAGACCAGCTCTGCTACGGGATACTTGTGAACCTTATACATAGCTAGTAGAAATTGTCGTTTAGCCGAAATCAAATTAATAGAATTTGGAAAAAAAAACACATATCACATAAAACAAAAAATTGTTAAAAACTAGAAGCTAGACATGGTACCAGCTTCTTTCAAGCTTTAAATTATTTTCTTTCCTTCTTTTTTATGGCACAGGTAGACGGCCCCCTGATGGTAAGTGATCACAACTCATCATAGTTAAATGCGTATTAATTTTCTTCAAACTATTTTACTAATGCACCACCAATCTTGCGATTTGAAATGTTACCCTTCAAACTAAGTATAGCTGGTTGGCGGTACAATACATTATGAGTGGGTGATACCAACCGAGACGGACTCAGATCGGGCCGTACCTTTACATTTTAATACACGGATTTAAAAGGTGGTCACAGAATTTTAACTTAGTAACTTTAAAATTTTATTATAATCCGTTCAAGGTTAGTACTAGTCTCTGCTAGTACTGTATTCAATAATAGCGAAAAAATATAAAAATTTAAAACATTTTTATAGCGATTTCGACCACGACGTAACCAGCATGTACCTTAGTGAAGTAAGGGCGAGCCACTCCGCTTTATCTATAGACATAACATTTATATTATATCGATATTTTATATAATATTTAGAACGCTATGCATAAAAAAAAGGATTAAATTAAATGGAACAAAGATGTCATTTGCCACAACTTAATAAAGAAGTTTGTGAATAAATATAAATATTCATTTAAATCATTCATTTGAAAATAAGAGTAAACACTACATTACATTTCATATCAATGTGGAATTAAAATATTGGATACTTAATATACTGTTTCTTTTTTTAATATTTTTATATAAGAAATGTATACATACATGTCATGCCAGTCATTAGGGGGGGTGGTGCTGAAATTTAGGTTTTCATACATCATTCTCTTACAACTGTCCCATGTGTGAGTCCAATGAAGATTTGACACCGAATTGACGCAATATCATTGAGTGCTTGAGTAATTAATTTATGGCATTCAGTGTGGATTTGTGAAAAATGGCGTTTCGTGAATTGAAAACTTTTGAAGTAAAATTAAAGTGGATAGAATTAGTCAAGTGGTATTGTATTTAATTATAAATAGATTTTTAACTATTACGAACAGTTAGCGGTATAAATTTTCACTTATTTTTCCCTAAATAAGCGAAAAATGGAATACGCATATCCACTGTTACTTAAGTTTTACACACATTCCTTCCATCTTATAAATCATTTATGTACAATATTTTTCTTCTTTGTCATTCCATATTTATCAAATTTATCTGATGGCCTGATTTTACTCTTTAAAAAATTTTTAGCGACGACCCAAATAAATTAAGCAATCAAAATTTTCCTATTTACCCCTCTTTTAAAGCTTGTCACTTGTGTTACGGGTGGGGAAGGCAATAGCCTAAAGCAGCGGTCGGCAACCTTTTGGTAGGCAAGGGCCACAAGGTGGGAAAATAAAGCAAAAGCGGGCCGCAGTCATGATATTAACCTTAGAAGCCCAATATACCTACGCACAATTAGTGTTAATTAGTCATATTCCATAGATAAAAACTAATTCTATTGAAAATTGTTAAAAGAGTTTAATTCGTACACATAATACTTATGGTACATTATGTTTATATGTTTGAGCTTAGAAAAATAAAAGAAAAATAAAGAAATGAAACCTACAAACGACCTAAATAGGAAACTGACTTTACAAAAATTTTAGTGTGATGTCTTGAATTATGAGATGCTATTTTTTGTATGTTTAATATATTTGTCAACTTTTTTACAAAACATTCCCGGGCCGCAAGGAAGATGTTCGCGGGCCGCGGGTTGCCGACCGCTGGCCTAAAGGATCAAGATCGATCCATCATATTGTGCGATTCGTGATCTCCCATAATTGATGTAATTCCTTGTTTAATTTTAATTATAATGAAGCTGTGACTTCATGGTACGTGTGTGTATTTGTTAAGAGGTATATACTGATAAATATATAAGTAATAAATGTATACAGCATTCATCCGTCCGCATATACAGTGGTGATGGTATTAAATTACAAGACGATTTCGTGTGAGCAATTTTATTTCCAACAACATGATAACGACCACTCGTGTATAAAGTGTAAATCATATACGTTACGTATCGATATAATTTGGTTAAGTACCTACACTAACTTTACAATAATATGCTTTTTAACTTATATGAAACTAAATATAGATTATATGTTACCTTATATATTTTATCTTGGGGATTTCTTTAGACTGTCTACAATTTGGCTGCTCACCTTTGCTATATTTTACTTATATTTTATTTAAAAACAACAGATATTAAAAACTCTTTGGTATATATAAATCGGATACCTGTTGGAATCGAATTAATGTAAATTATATGCAAATTGACATTTGCATAGCATTGCCTTGATAACTAATTAAAAAAAAAGTATTATTCGAACAATTGAGTATTGAATCGTTAATAATGAATTATTATTGTCTGTGCCGAAAACATTATAAGCAGTCTAAAAATATCCCCAACAAGAAAAACATACACGAAAGCTTTACACCAAACAATGGTAGTCGAATCAGAACTAAGACCAGTTTCACATTCAACTTATGAAATGAAACGATCGAGCTGCTGTCTGTAGGCTATTTGACTTTTTTAAATCCATTTTTTATAATTTAGTAGAGGTTAAGGAACCCAGTACATTTTTTTTATTTGCTGAAAAATATGATATTAAAAATTCCATATTTAAATAGCGCGCGAAAACGCTACTTGGACAATATGGCGCTGCAATGGTTTTGGTAACGTCACTTGCCTGCATTTATCTGTGGTACATATAGCAGACAAACAAGGGGCGTTTTGTGTTACGTGACAAACGTTTGAAAAAATGTATATTTTTTATGGATTTTTGAATAAATTAACTATTATTTTCAAGTTTCGTTACTAAATAACCATTTTAAGCTCAAAATATATACTGATTACAATAATTGACACTTTATTTTTCGCATTGTCAAATAGCCTGTTTTGATAATAATATGAAAGTGATCTTAGCGTAAATATACAATGGCTCGATGACGAAAGCAAGCATCACAAGCGAAAACGTTGGCTCAAACATTGGAACAAAAATCACATACAGTATATAATTTCAAGTGCATTTCATATGTTTTCTGTGAGTCTAAATATTACTCAAAATTAATAAATGACGATTTGAGCGATTTATTGGAATTTCATGATAATAAGACTTCGTTATAGTAATTTTTGATTACGGTTAAAACGGAATATTGCAAAGTCTGGCCGCTTACCGAATAGTTGGTTTCCAATATTTGTCAATCTTGTCACAAGTATATAGTGATACCATTATTTAATTGCGTTTATTATTTATATTTATTATAAAAATATTTGTTTAAATTAAATTTGAAATAATTAAACATATTTTCAACGAGATTATTCGTTATATAATTACAGAATTGATACGGACCTGTTTCAGCGGCCGGACATCAAGTTAAAATCTAGTATTTTTTTTTTAAGTCAGCTCAGAATGATAATAATCAAAAATGCAACAACTTCTATTAATTACATATTAACGATGTATTGACGTAAGTTTCAAATGTGATACATGTTAAACTCTAATATTAATGGAATCATATTTTGGAAAAGGTTTGTTATAAAATTAAAGATGGAAAAAGATCTTTCTTAAAAAAAAATTGGAAATAAAAAGTAAAAAATATTTATAACTGCTATTTAAGACGTTCGTTTATTAAAGTTCTAAGCTCTATGAAACATATATTTCTGTATTAAATATATTATGTAATCATTTTCAATTCCTTTTAAATCATAAATATAATTAACAAATAAGTTTTTTTTATCTACATTACATTATATTGAGATTATTTGTATAACACTCATATTTAAATGGAAAGTCAGTTGAAATAAATAATTAGATCACAGACAAAAAGGTCAACTAAAGCAAACAACGGGGAAGGCGTTTGTATAATATGAAATTGTTTATATTGTCAGTCATCTAGCCTAGGTTATTCTAACGACCACGGAACGTAGAGTCTAGTGGATGCATTTTGGCGCGAAATTCAAAGTCACAAATGACCGCCATCTTGAATAACGTTCGAACATCAAACGTTGAATGATTTGAACGCGTTTTTGTTCGAATCGAATACACATCGCGTTTATTATTTCCACAGTTTATATAATTGTATATGTATTTCATATTTGGTAAATGTACTGTGCTTGAAATGCTTGTGAGAGTCTACTTAGGTAAAGTAGCTTTTGATTTAAATAATAAATGCTATACGTATATTGAAAATACTTCATTATGTCATAAGTGTATACTACATAGTATATGCAATGCGCACACACAGACACAAGAGTGAGGGAGAGGTACCATTATGACGTCAGATAGCGTCATCAGTTCACCGCGACACATTTTGATTAATTACACGACACACTATTATTCATATTATTTATATGCTAGTGTTACCATTTCATAATAAGTGAAGGCGGCTTTAAGAAACGTGCAAATTGCTTTCGTGTGACGTCCAGTAGACTCCGCGTTCCGTGGCAACTAACTACAGTGAATGGCACTTGTCTTACAGTCACCGAATTATCACATTGAGGGAAATCTTATCCTAGATTAATATACAGCATCGGTACCGGCGCCCGATACGGATGCGCGGGGCTCCGCTGTTAATGTTGGGTACAGACATGATTATATCGGTTAATATCGACGCTATGTAAGTAGTATGCGCTCGGTGTATTTATCTGCGGCTCGACAATCCTTCCTGGAATATTTATTATGATTTAAAAAAAAAAACACCAATCATAGTTAATAATAATTAATATGTTATAATATAGATTCACTTCAATACACGAACTATTAGAGTTAGAAATATGTATTATAGACAGTTAGTTACACAGTTACTCGAATTTAAATATTTTTGATTTTTAAACATTCATACAAACACAGATATATTTCGATTAGTAGGTTAAAAATTATTCGAATTTTAAATGTAAACGATTCTGATTACGAGACATATTGATTTATTAAGAATAAAGAAAATTTTCTGTAAGAACTTAAACTGATGCTGATATTAAGCGTTTATCCTTTATGGGTTGTTAATTGTTTTAATAAATGTCACTTGTGTGTCATATTCTGACTTATAAGTAAAGGAGCATAGACAACTTTAATTTTGACATTTAATTGACGCGCTATCATTGGTTGAAATCTAGAATAGTCTATGATATTGATTATAGATTTTCCCTTTGGAAAATGACGTTTTAAATATCGACAAAGATTTTAATGGAAATTAAAGTGGCTATACAGTTATGTGGAATAGTGTTGTATTATAAATTAAGGTATATTAATAAATGCTTTGCTTGTGATGCATAGCACAGGCAACCCGTTAGCGAATTGCATGGAATATTTATAAGTAAGATATGTTTATCTTAATTCCTTTTTCCATTAAAGTTGAGTGTAAGTGTATTGTTGCTCAGTTTTGAGTTGTTCTTACAGAATAGCTCCATTGTAAAAATAATGTATTTATTAGTACTTGCGCGACTTTATACTGAGAAATATGAGGTTAAATCCTAATCGTCAATCTCATCAGCGCCACCATAAAATTACAGGGTTATATTATTTTCAGAAATTCCCAATATATTTTATTTTCCCATCCAGGCAAACATAAAGCTAGGAAAGAATACACCCATGAATAAAACATCAAGCAATGAAACTTCAGAATCAAATCTGCCTTCATTCATATGTATGTTGTAATGAATGTATTCACACACACAAGCAAAGCTAAGCTATAACACAAAATGTCACACATGACCTCAAAGAACAAACTCTGTTATTATCTGTGGGATCTGACAAACGGGCGGGGCTTAATAAACATGGCGGACTTGAAGTTTTGAGTTAAACTACAAACGCCTATCAGAATTCTATCAGAAACAACTTCTTGGATAAATGTTAAATGCAAATCGACTTTCAATGACACGCTATTTTGATCCCAAAAACCTTTCAATCTTGTAATAATTATAGTCAATGTCGCGTATCACCTTCTTAGATATTTACTCTGTGAAAATTCAAATTAATTCCCGTTTAAGCCCATAGTTACACGACTCCACTGTCAGATCCCTTTTTATATTATGTTGCATGTATGTTTTTCTTTCATTTTGTTATTCAAAATAACGCACATATTTATATATCAGACGTATTCTAGTCTTAAAGTGAACGAATATTAGTAAATATATACAGAGGATTGAAGTGAAGAAGTGAAACGATCTTAGTTGTATGGTAAGTAGCTAGTATATAACTCGATATATGTATTTGGTAATAAAGTATATATTGTGTTTTATACTTGTGTGCGTAGTACTTTCATCTCACATCTAACTTCACTCACATCGAAACATTGAAATTGTGATAATGGTTTCGTGTAACATATATATATTAAGGTCATATAATTGTATCGCTTTTAGGTGTAATAATATACTTTCCTCATGATTGAATTGCAAGTGGTAGCAATGATGTCACGCGGACATTAATGTTTGTGTGTGTGTGCGCGTGTGTGAGTGCGTGTGCGCGTGTGTCTGTGTGTGTGTGCGTGTGTATGTGGGGGTTACCTTGAAGATGTTGGTGAGCTCGTCGAGGAAGTAATGACGTCACGCGGACAACAATGTGTGTGTGTGTGTGAGTGCGTGTGCGTGTGTGTGTGTGTGCGTGTGTGTGCGTGTGTGTGTGCGTGGGGGTTACCTTGAAGATGTTGGTGAGCTCGTCGAGCAGCGCCTCGTAGCGGAAGGACACGCGGATGTCGGGCACGTTGGTGCGCGTGATGTCGTTGCCGGCCACGCCCTCCTTCGTGTAGTTGGGGCCCAGCCAGTACTGCTTCATCTGGGGAACCCACCGCGTCATATATAACTCTGATTTGCTCGCTAATTGTTTTGCTGACTTTCTTATATTTTCTACCCACTTTAATTGGCTACTACCCAATTCAATGACCAATTCACGCAGCAACAACTACAACAGCTTTTAAAATTCCCACTGCTGGGCACGCTGTTCCAATGCTGGTTGGTGGAATACACATTTGGCAGAATTTCTATGAAATTAGACACGTGCGGGTTTCTACACGATATTTTCCTTCGCCATACCACGAGGTGAATTATAAACACAAATTAAGCACATGAATATTCAGTGGTGCTTGCCTGGGCTTGAATCCGTAATCATCGGTTAAGATGCTCCCGTTCTTACCACTAGGCTATCTATATTAAATTGACTAAGTAGCTCTTCGGCGTGGCGTTACCTCGTGCGGGAAGCCGGACATGAGCACGGAGTTCCGCGCCAGCTCGCACATGTCGCACGAGCTCAGCTTCCACACCTGCGCCGCGATGCTGTACTCCTCCATCAGCGGTTCCTGCGGACCACCAACACGTCAACTAACGCAATCATGTGTCACTACATATTATAAAACCAAAACCAAATACGGGTCGCGTCTGTCTGCCTGTCTGTATGTTTGCGATAAACTCCGAAACTACTAAACAGATTTTCATGCGGTTTTCACTAATAGACTGGGATTTAATAAAGGTTTGTATTATAACTTATTAAAGTTTTTGGTTAAGTAAGTTGAAATAGAACTACAATTGTTAAACATGTCGGAATATGGTAAAAAAAATAAGATAAAATCTTATGTCCACCCGTGCGATGCCCGGGGGGGGGACGTAAATAGTTAATAACAATAATATTAATCAGGCACATATTGTTACGTAGTTACGACTAAAACTTTGAATGCAGCTGAGTGACGAGGGTACCTTGGTGAAGTGGAACTGCAGCGGGTCGTCGGTGCTGAGCGTGATGCAGAGCCCGCGCGCCAGGAACTCGGGCAGCGGGTTGCGGTGGTAGTTGAGGAACAGCGAGTTGTTGCTGAGCGGCGACATGGCGATGTAGATCTGCGCCAGGTAGTACAGGTACTGCAGCACGGGCACCTGGACGGAACGGAAACGTATGACATATTACATGTTGAAAAAGAGTAGCTACTGATATCCTTGCTGTTTCTTCTCAGTTGAATCTACTCTCCAAACGGTGGTAGCTTCACTTAATACAGTTTGTCAAATCAAATCAAATCAAAATCAAATCAAATCAATTTTATTCAAGTAAACTTCACAATGAAGCGTTTTTGAATTGTCAATAATCAAATATTACCACCGTTTCGGAAAGCAGCTTCTAGCGAGAAGAAACGGCAAGAAACTCGCATAGTTGCTCTTTTCAAATAAACACATTTACAATGCTGTTATTGACAGTAATTAGCGTCCTATGATGGAACCCGAGCCTAACTCCAGGCGTTTCTTTCTAAAAAGTACTCTTTTAATGAATAGTATGATTTATTTATTAATTTAGTCTTAATAATATTTTTAAATTTTGAAAATCACGATTCAAAAGTGCTTGTAAAATCCTACTTCAATAAAGTATATTATGATTTTTGTTTTATTTAATTAGATCCTTATAACGAAAAGACAAGCTATACCTTTCTTAGGAGCAGCCCGTGCGAGATGTTCTCAGCCAGCATGAACCCGCACACGAGATGCTGCACGGGACCCGCCTCGCCGCAATGCGGCCGCAGCACGAACGTGTTCAACCCTTGCTCCCTGAACGCGTTACAATGTTATAACATTTGCAATCAAAGCCTAAACAAGTGTCAAATTAATAGAAGTGACAAAAAAGAATTTTCAGAGGCATTCGATCGATTATATCATTGAAATTATTTTAGCAATAAAATAATATTTTAATACGGTTTATGAGTAAACCTTTATAAATACCTAAATATTAAACAATAATTGAATTAAAAAAGAATCTTAGTCAGAGATGTGAAACTTGTATCTTAAAAGTGTAACTACAGGCACAAGGGACATAACATCTTAGCCCAAGGTTGGTGGCACATTAACGATGTAAGGAATAGTTAATATTTCTTACAGCATCATTGTCTATGGGTGATAGTGACCACTTACCATCAGGTGGCCCATATGCTCGTCCGCTAATCTATACCATAAAAAAAAAACTTTTTCTGGAGTACCTCAAGGTTCATATCTTGATCCACTAACACATATATGTCACGTAGAATGTTTTAATTCTCGAGTTTACTTTAATAGTTTATTGTTACGAGAGTAACCTTAGCCTTCAATACGGTATTGTGACATTTGATTCTATATCATAATTTATATCACATTATTATTGCATATTATTAATATAGTAGGAGCTATTGAATTTACTTTATTGTATACAATTATTATTGTAATTAATTGATCAATCATTTGTTAAACTGTAATTAATATTATTTTATATGGCCTAGCATTTAATACTGGCATGTAACACTATTTCTTATTTTAAATATGATTGAGCTGTCAATATAAAACAATGGGACGATAGCGGTGCATTCTAACAAAAGATAGAGAGATTGAAGCATCATTGTAAAACGATAATATTATTTTGGCCATCCCGAACTACTGATATTACCTTATATTAAGAATCAGCAATAGAAGTAGTAAGTAATGTTCATAGTGTAACGAGACTCACTTCCGGAAGTGGTTGAGCACGGTGATGTTGGCGTACATGTAGTAGAGGTAGTAGGAGTAGGGCGGGTTCTCCTCGTCGTCCCACTGCTGCGGGAAGCGCACGTCGGCGTCCAGCATCGGGTTCTCGGGCTTGGACTCGTCGTCCACGCTGTCGAAGCCCACCACGTGCTGCGGACGCAAAGCACATTATTGCAGCAACAAGTACATACAACAACAACAACAACAACCTGTAAATTCCCACTGCTGGGCTAAAGGCCTCCTCTCCCTTTGAGGAGAAAGTTTGGAACATATTCCATGACGCTGTTCCAATGCGGGTTGGTGCGAATTTTAAATGTAAAAACTAAAATGTCCTCTTTTCCTAGTAAAACTTAACTGAGACCAAAATATAATATGAATTGTAAATAATGTATATTTTCAAACATTATAGAACAGTTTTTTAAAATGTGTCATCATGCCTATTGTTGTGAACATAGACACGTGTGGGAAAAGGTAGATTCCGAATCCGATGCGAATACAAAAATATATTAACTAGATATGTATGTATTTAAGAGTCGAGATGGCCAAGTGGTAAGAACGCGTGCATCTTAACCGATGATTGCGGGTTCAAACCCAGGCAAGCACCGCTGATTCATGTGCTTAATTTGTCGTTATAATTCATCTCGTGCTCAGCGGTGAAGGAAAACATCGTGAGGAAACCTGCATGTGACAAATTTCATAGAAATTCTGTCACATGTGTATTCCACCAACCCGCATTGTAACAGCGTGGTGGAATATGTTCCAAAATCTTCTCCTCAAAGGGAGAGGAGGCCTTTAGCTCGGCAGTGGGAATTTACAGGCTGTTGTTGTTATGTACCACTATTTCTTATTTTAAATATGATTGAGTTGTCATTATAAAACAATTGGACGATAGTGTGGCATTGTAACAAAAGATAGAGACATTGACGCATCATTGTAAAACAATAATATTTTTTGCACATCCAGAATTACTGAAATGACACTAGGATAAGTATATTAATATCTATGCCACAGAATACACTTGTACTCAAAGGTGACGTCATTCGTTGAGATTGGTGTTTAACATTTCAACATTTTATTTCATCGGACTATATATCAATCCCGCTCTTAATGAAACGATAAATAGTAGTTTAGTTTTCCATCATATTCATTCGTTTCATTACATAATTGCATTTGTTTAGAGATTTTCAATAGCTGTCATCATGTCTATTAAACGTAAAAGCAACTGAGTAAGATAAAGAGTAATGGTTTATAGGGTGCCTGGCGATGTTAAAGCCACAGGATCAATTCTGACTCCTTATGCTATTATCACCCCCACTCCTAACATAAGTGATAAGCTTAAAAGGAGGGGTATAAAGATATATTAGTACTTTTAAAAAAACTTTTTAACAAAGGTTGTGGAATTTAAAAGAGTCAATTTTATTTGGGACAGTAATTTTTAAAACGAACTTACAGTAAGGAATTTATGTAGCTCGAGGTTGCTGTTCGGATCGTTGGTGACCTCGAAGAGCGGCTGGAAGATGTTGCTGAGGAACTCTTGGAAGTTGTTCATTATCTTGTTCGACTTGAAGATATCGCTGGAAAATGTTTTGATGCAATCAGTTAAACGCTTAACAGAACAGACAGACGGACAGAACATATAAAAATGTTTTGACAACGTAGCATATAGAATATCGACTTGTTTCTATGTGCCATTATGGACAGTGATTTTTGCTTACATTAATGAAAGATAATATGTAGGCACAAACCTAACCAACAATTGTCTGAGACATTGATTTACAATCAAATGTACTTGGTGATAAATTGGGATGATAAAGACCCCACCCCAAAATTTCATCATCATCATCCTCCTGCCTTATCCCAATTTGATCTGGGGTCAGCGCAGCATGTGTTCTCCTTCCATACCTCTCAGTCGGACATCATATCACAAGTAACATTATTTCTAACCATATCTTTTTTCACTCCATTCGTCCGTCGTTTCTCTGGTTGTCCTCTGCCTCTATATCTACTTACATCCATGCTCAAGACCTTCCTTACAACATGGTCCGCATTTCTCCTTCTTCCCACCCAAAAAACTAACCAATGAAATAATGACGAAGAAGGAAAAAAATGAGATACTGCATGAAACAAACAGCATTATTGACGACCTCCATGGTCGTGTGTACAACGGTTTTCATGGGTACGCAACTCTGAGGTCCCGGGTTCGATTCCCGGCCGAGCCGATGTTGATTACCATTAGATTTCTATGTTGTCTCGGGTCTGGGTGTTTGTGGTACCGTCGTTACTTCTGATTTCCTCAACACAAGTGCTTCAGCTACTTACATTGGGATCAGAGTAATGTATGTGATGTTGTCTCATATTATATTATTATATTCAGGATGTATTAGCGTGGTGGGCGGTGCACTCACTAGAGGCGCGGGATCTGTATGAGCCAGCGCACGTTGTCGGAGTGCACGTCGTAGGCGATGGCCCACTTGGCCAGCTTGGCCCACTCGCCCGCGCTCTTGCCGTAGATGGACAGCCGCAGCTCCGCGTTCTGGTACTTGCTCTCCTCCAGGTCCGACGCCACTTCCTGCGCACACACACATTAAACCATACCCTCGTCTATATGTAACATTAATTTAAATAACTGTATTAACTAACATGACTGCATTTTTTTAATGGAGTAACTACTGATTTTCTTGCCGGTTCTTCTCGGTAGAACCTACTTTCCGAACCGGTGGTAGCTTCACTTCATTGTTAAATGACGATTCAAGAGTGCTTGTAAAAGCCAACTTGAATAAAGTTTATTTTGATTTTGATTTTTGTGCAGACTACACAACGTAACAAACTAACAAGTTACATCTCAACCTACCCGACATTATAGATCAACAAGTTGAGTCAAATACTGAAGATAGTTTTTCAGAGTTTTTTTTCTAAGTAGCCATAGATTGATTACATTTATTTTGCTAGATATAAGCAAAGATAAAATGGAAAATAATAAATTTGATTTGATTTTTTTAAAAGATACAAAGCTAACAGTTACTTTGTTTTTATCTCTATTATATTTTTTTGAAACGGTACTGTAAACTTTGGTTGAGCCAGAATTTTTGCATCCAAACATTGATATAATTCTTGATTGTCATAAAATAATCTATATTGATAGAAAAGATACGAAAGTTACTTTGTTTACGCCCGGTATATTACACGGCCGCTAAATTAATTTAAAAAAATAGGTATCAAGCTAAAAAATTGAAACTGGATCCTAAGTTCTTCAGCTCCAAAAATAATTACAATCCAGAAATACAATTTACTATTTTAATAAAAACCTAAAACTTAAACCTACGACCGCTTCCACTAACTAAACTAGTTATAAATAATTGAAGGTCACTCGTTGAGTTCATGACAAACCGACATTAAACGAGACTCCGTAAGTAAGTTATCGATACTTTGAAGTGTATTTGAAGTGGATCTATGTTCTTGGCATCATTTTACATTGAAAACTACACCTATAACTTTTGCAATGAAATTATGAAGCACTTTAATTTCTACAATTTATGGTACACTGATCCACTGACCTTGATGATCCTCGCGAAGTACTTCCCGTTCATGTAGTTGTCGGTCTTGAGGAAGACTTCGCGCAGGCGACTCTCCCCGATGGGGTTGTACTTCGCGTTGAACTTGTCAAACCGGTGGAACGTGTTACGATCCTGGGTCACAAGTTAATTTATGATAATATAGAAATTGCATTCCCCCCTTCTATTAGAGGAATCTATCCTAGTAAATTTATACTACAAATTAAAAACTTTAACAATACCATGTGCGTCATTAATAAATCAAAAGCGCTGTTTATTACCAGCCTTCAGACTCACGGTAGGCATTTTTTATTTATATTGTAGCTTCTACACATGTATTTTTTATGCTATAGGTTGGCAGACGAGCATATGAGCCACCTGATGGTAAGAGGTCACCACCGCCCATAGACAATGGCGTTGAAAGAAACATTAACCATTCCTTTCCTCGCCAATGCGCCACCAACCTTAAGAACTAAGATGATATGTCCCTAGTGCCTGTAATTACACTGGCTCACTCATCCTTCAAACCGGAACACAATAATACCAAGTACTATTGTTTGGCGGTAGAATATCTGATCACTGTGTGGTACCTACTCAGACGGGCCCTACCAACAAGTAAAGTGACTATATTTTTAAGAATCTAAAAGTAGTTTAGTTTATTCTTTATTGTACACCACACAGTGAAATAAAAAAATACAAATGACAAAGATATGGCCTAGATATGACAGGCGTACAATTTTGGCGACCTTATCGCTACATAGCGATCTCTTCCAGGCAACCAACAGGTGTAGGATAGGTCATAGAATATAAGGTGGGTGGTGCTCTACTAATAAATAAAATAATATGAATCTGTTAATAAAACTATGAAATAAATATAAATATAGAATACACAAATTATATATCCATTAAAAGTACCTAAAATATAGTAAAACCGATGCCCAAAATAAATGAACTGATGTTAAATATAAAACTTATTAATAATACAATCAATAGATATGACGAACGATCTATTCTCAAATGTCAGATTTTGTTACAACGGAGTACTGCTAGTGAGAACAAATTAACAAGATTTGCATGGGTAGAATTCATTGTAAATATCTTAAATATAATTTAAAATTGCCAAGCGAAGGTTTTATTAGTATCTAATAAAATCTTCGCTTTTAAGAAATGCGCTTCAATTCTTGTTGTAAGTTTTATATATATGTAGTTTTTTTAATGATTAGATATTAAGTGCCGTAAATAATTATTTAATCATTTAAAACGATCATTTTAATCGCAGTCAATAATCACAAGTAATGTATATTTACAAGTTAGCATATATAATGTGAATTTAAATATTTCCACAGATAATGTAAGTTAAAGTTAGTTGTTGAGTGCTCACCGCATGCACGTCGAGCATGTCGACGGTGAGGTCGTACGTGCTGAGGTTCATGGACTGGAACACCGCCTTCAGGGTCATCGGCGTGCCCTTGTGCAGCGTCACCACCTGAAGCAATACAATCGCATACAATCTTTGAAGATCGGCGTAAGCATCAATAATAGAGGTGCTAAGAATAATCAATTCTATTCAGTGAGATCCTTGACTAAATAGTCAAAACTTCGGATTTGAGAACGAATTATAACGTTCGAAATTTAAAAATGAGTGTAGTGATTGGTTGAAATTAAATTATCGAAATTGCAGTTCGATTTTTTTTTAATGCTAGCAGAGCTCTATATACTCGATAACTTAATTGACTGATGCTCTATTGGAGTTTTGTATTTGTACTAAATTTATCGAGTTATGTTGTTTCTCTGCCATCTATCGATATCGATGTATTTTTGATATAATTATGAATGTAGTTATATTAGCAAACAGAAAAGTCATTACTATGAATGAGGAAGAAAAATTGACCAAGTATAGATCCCTGAGGGACACCTACTCGTCGGACTTGTATTAAAAATACTAATACTGTCGTTTATAGTACAATTGTTTCAAGTGTATCCGGTTGCTATCTGAGCGTGTAAAGTGGTTATGAAGTCTTACCTCGTCCGCGTGGGTCTTGAGAGTCTTCTTTATGAACCGCAGCAAGTGTTTCTGGTTCATACACGACGCGGCGTGTATGTGTGTGTCCACTTTCCTATAAATATACATTTGCTTTAGTATAACCGTTTAATTCAATATGAAGGGTCAGAAGTATGATTTGAAAATCTATCTTTTTTTTGGTTTCCTCGATCTTTAAAGAAAACCAAGTATAAATAAATGAATAAAGAGATTTTTACAGGTGGTTTACAAGGAAGTTAGTGGAATAGGTAGTGAGTAATGTCGGTGGGGTACCGTATGTTGTAGAAGTCCCGATGCGGCACGGCCTTCTGCGAGGCGAGCTCGCGCAGCTCGTTGAGCAGCACGTGCAGCTGGAACTTGGACGACAGGTAGCTCAGGCGCCGGTAGCAGAACGACTTGCTGGGAACGACCACGTCATATCACACAATGCACGAAACAATACGAGCACGATTTCTTTATATGACATTATTTTTTTTTAACCCCCGACGCAAAAAGACGGGTGTTATAAGTTTGACGTGTCTGTCTGTCTGTCTGTCTGTCTGTCTGTGGCATCATAGCTCTCGAACGAATGAGATGAAAGATGAGATAGGTAAGCATGTGACACTAATTAATTAGGAGCGGTCCCCCAACGCGAAGTTTTTTTTTTAATATTAATACCTACTTATACATATAGGTACTTTAGGATTAAATTTCTTTTATCTTTTTTACTTTTTAAAAAACATAAGCTACCTTAGCTTATGTTTTTTGTGGCGGGGGTTTCCGAAATTTTTAATTTAATTTTTTTCTTTGTTATGCTATAGGTTGGCGGACGAGCATATGGGCCACCTGACGGTAAGTAGTCACCTCCACCACTCATAGACAATGGCAATGTAAGAAATATTAACTATTCCTTATATCGCCATTACGCCACCAACCTTGGGAACTACGATGGTATGTCCCTTGTGCCTGTAGTTACATTGGCTTCTTCAACAATACTAAGCACCGTTCTTTGGCGGTAGAATATCTGATGAGTGGGTGGTACCTACCCAGTACCACGACATACATAGGCGAACGGTTAAATGGGCCACATAATACCTTTTCAGTCGAAAATTATATCTTTTAAACAAGATAAGGTATTCGAACATTTGAACTCACAGAGGGCCATCAGACATCATATTGCACATGGTGTTCTTATCCTGGATGTACTGAGCCAAGTTGATGTAGTCATACGGAACCCTCTGCTCGCCGTCCTCCGTCTTCTTGTACAAGTTGAACACGCCGTTGTCGGGTCTGATCAGGTAGCCCTTCGCGTCCGGCGTCGGGCCTTCCCAGGGATCCTTGTTGTCCTTGAATGGGGGGTGCACGATGTGGTCTAGAAATAAGGAATTTCATAAACAGTGGATTGGGTTGGATGTAGTTGCAGATTTCTTTATTAAGTGTTCTATGTGTTCTGTATTTGGCATTAGACTAATTATTATTAAGATCTTTAGTTATTATTATTTTTATTGTTTCGAGTCTTCTCGGTAGAATCTACTTTCCGGACCGGTGGTAGCTTCACTTAATGTAGTAGTTAAATGACAATTCAAAAGTGCTTGTAAAAACCTACTTGAACAAAGTATATTTTGTTTTGCGTTTGATAAAGTCAATGCTAAGAAACTCTTTAGACAATTGGGGGTTTCGGTTTCGTCCTACATGATATGGTCTAAAGTCCAGAGGGCTCACCGGCGATGTGGTTCCGCGGCGCGCGCACGATGGGCGCGTGGTTGGCGGCCGCCTCCGAGTCGATGCTGCGCAGAAAGCGCGCCGTGATACTGGCGAAGCTCTGCTGCGACATGTCCATGTACCGCTTGCGGATCTCCAGCGCCTGCACCAGGTACGACGACGCCTGCTGCAGATCCTCCAGCGGCACCTGTTTATGTTCAAACAGAAGATTATTACTCATTTCGAAGAAGAAACGTGATCAGGTAGAATAGACCAAATATGTCCAAACTCAAACTCAAATTCCTTTATTCAATATAGAAGCATTACACTTACTTATTGATTGTCAAATAAACACTACCACCGGTTCGGAAAAAAGAAGACCCTGACCTGAGAAGAACCGGCGAAAGAAACTCAGCGGGTCTTTTTTTTTTGTTATTTTTACGTGACCATAAGTGCACGTACCCCCGACGTGTCCTCGCCGCTTATCGCCACCCTCTGAAAGTGTGGCAGGATGACGTCGAAGTCATCCTCGTCTCCGCGCAGACGGGCCGCCTCCTCCAGCACGGAGGCCGCGCCGCCCGCCTCGCTGCCGGCGAACGACCGCGCTGACTGACCGCATTCTGCAGCCCTATTTAAAATAAAGTCGTAATCAGTATACTGTACCTATACACTACAGATTACAAAAATAAAATTATTCGATGAGAAAATTGTTAACACAAGAACATTAAAGTAATTTAATTACTTTAATTAATTTCAAGATTGTTTTTTTATTTGTACTCTACTAAAGTGTATCGACGAAGCGAGAGGAATTTGTCGTTATGTCTCATTTGTTAGTTATGTACCATAAATATGCCGAAATTTTCTACATGAAATCTAGAAAAATGTGTATAGTCTCGAAATATAAATTAGTTGTTAGGATTAGAATTAGATCTGCTAGTGACCTGCATGTACCATGTACTAAACGTGGTGGTGGTTAAACTAAATTTATTTTAATTCAGATATGACAAATTATTTCAATGAAGGTTTTATACTTTAAGTTTCGAATATAGAAGTTCGAAACTTTGTGTATAAAAACTTCTTTAAAAAGATGCGTTCTTTTAGAGTTATTCTGGTAATTAAGTTAAATTATCACGATAAATGTTTACGTCAGGTAGTAAATCCTCTCTAACAAAAGTTATCTACTTCTGTTATTGTATATTTAAAAAACGTTATATTCATATAATTTTGATAGACACGGTTTAGACCCATACCTCTAAAATCTAAAATTCTAAGTTGTATCTTATGTTATTAAATTATGGTCCCAATAATAAAAACTAGGGATCTTTATTAATGAATGAAATTAATATTACAAGATCAAAATACGAAAAAATATAACTAAGGTTTCACTTAAATTTGTGATGATAATTAATTGCATACTCAACCGTGAAGGTGGAGGAAGAAATTGATATCCAAATTGATCTAAAGCCATTTACTTAAAATTGAAACATTTATACGCCCTGAATACAAAAAGAAAAAATATTTTCGTAAAAATTTATATTTATAATTCAAATAACTTTTGATAACCTTCAAGTGCCAATAATAATGGATCGAATCGAAGTTAAATTTAGTTACATTATTAAATCGCCGATCTATGAATGACTTTAGGAATGTCATTATAAATTTATCACCAGCTGTTGCCTGCAGCGTCGCCCACGTATGTATCTTATTGATTTTTCAAACAAACTTTGTCGCGTCATTTCATCGGCTATTATATTAGAACATTTTTTTTTATATTTCAGTAGAAACAGCTAAAACCGTAACAAGTTTTGCGGTCGTGCCTTTTTATTGAAATCCCAAAAGAGTGCGTGGCGAATACCTACTTTGTTGATTTATATACTATTAGAAACGTAACTTGCTCCATCATTGTTTGTAATTTTTTTTTTTGGTAACAATTGTGATGATTTTAATTATGTTATTCTGATTAAGAGATGGTAACACTGTTACACCGTGGTTGGCTAGTTGACCAATTGGATGACTGGACAGATTGTGAGGTGACACCAGAATTACAAAAAATAAAAAAACAGAAGAGAATGGTCGGAGGTCAGAATACGGGATTTAACGGGGTTATCTTAAAAATTAAAGGTGATTGATTGTACAACTTGGAAGTATGCCGATTGTACCTATTATGTTAAATAAGTGTATTTATATCTAATCGAGCTGAGTTTGGATTTATGAAATAATCATTTTTATCATTGTAAAACTTGTAAAAAATAATTCTTGCAGGCGTCCTTCAAGGATCTATTATTGGTCTAATTCTTTTTCTCTTTTATATAAGTGACTTGCCATTTATTTTACATTACAATTAATAAACACGAGATAGCATTATTTGCTGATGATACATGTTTAGTTATTAAGATAAAAGATGTATTTAAATATATAACAATGTGAACAAAGCATTCTCTGAAAGAGTAAAAAGTAAAATATACGTAGTTATCTATTTCCATACATATACAGCATTTAAGTCAATCTAGGTTCCCAGAAAATCCAGAAATTCTGAAGTTCATATTAACACTAGAAACAGGCATAAGTCATACAGGTACATTAGATTTTTGATTACAAGAAGTTACTCTTTGAAGGGACCTTGTGTATGATCAATAAATACCAGATACCAGACATAGAATAATAGAAAACAAACAGTTTTCCTAAAAGACAAAGGGATTTTTTTTATTGCGACCTAGAAAGACTAGTTACGCCATTGATATGAATGATGCATCATGACTTGTACATATTATTGGTATTGAATTACTAAATGGCCCACTCGGTGCTTACGTGGGCGGTGATAGACGATTTAATGATCGTTGGTAATTCAATGCGTTGAATTGCAAACAACACACTACTGTTGACTGTTGACAAATCTCTTATCAATATTATGCTGTGTTATTTTAGAACGGATAATGTATGATAATTTTAGACTTGTGACTACTTGTAGGAACAAATCTGCGAAATGTTATTCATATAACACTACAATGCTTTATAACTTTAAACGTAAGTTTTTTTAAGTATTTCAAATCCTATGACAGATTTTGTTTTAATTGCATTTCATTCTAATGAAACCTTTTTCATTAAGAGTCGAGATGGCCTAGTGGTTAGAACGCGTGCATCTTAACCGATGATTGCGGGATCGAACCCAGGCAAGCACCGCTGTTTCATGTGCTTAATTTGTCTTTATAATTCATCTCGTGCTCAGCGGTGAAGGAAAACATTGTGAGGATTTCATGGAAATGAAAATGTAAATGACGTAAATAATGAAAATGATGCATGTGACGGATATCATGGAAATTCTGCCACATGTGTATTCCACCAACCTGCATTGGAACAGCGTGGTGGAATATGTTCCAAACCTTCTCCGCAAAGGGAGAGGAGGCCTTTAGCCCAGCAGTGGGAAATTTACCGGCTGTTGTTGTTGTTGTTGAAACCTTTTTCAAATGAAATTTTACACTATAGTTCGCTAAAACCCGCCAGTAACTTTCTCCGCTCTCTAAAATCAATTCTTGATTAAATTTTAATAATTAAATAAATTTCAATCAAGAATCATCTTTAATTTTCGGGACAATTATGGCTGGAGCTTTTCAAAATGAGACCAAAACCGATTTGTTATGTGCAGCTATCGTCCCATAACCACTGAGACAAAAATCGTCTAACGCTATTAAGATATATGATATACGTATTTAGTTATTTTTAACTGGATTGCAGAATGAAAACTGAGATATATTGAGGAACATTAAACAGTGCAGTGTGACGTCACAAAGGGGACGACACTAATAACTAACGAAAACTAATAAAAACTAATAAAAACTACTAACTAATAAAAACTATGTATTATTGTTTGGGCATAAATTATATAAATGGTAAGCGATAAAACTCACCCAGACCATGAATGACATTTAATAAGGTTATTGGTAATAGCAAACAGGAGAATCTTGACCAAAAATTGTGGTAAACTACCAGTGAATTATGATTACTATGATAGCCACGTGCTTTTATTTATAAGTCAATGAATTTTAGTTTGTAATTTATCGTGAAGCAAAACATACGATATTTTGTATCGTGGTCTCAACTAGGGTTGTTGAGGAAGTGATTATGAGGAAGAGGAGGAGGAAGAGGATTTTTCGAACGCAAATTTAGAGGATGAGGATGAGGATATTAGTCGAATAAGAGGATGCGGATGAGGAAGCGGCAGAGAGAGCGGATTAGGAAGATAGGAAAATATAAATACTAGCGGACCCAACCGAAAAGCCGTTGTCCTCTCTGTACATAACATATTAGGTTGGGGAAAAAGTCTTTTCGCATATAGTATGTATGAACTTGTAATAAAATCTCTTTGGCTATACCATTTGTATCTGGCTGGTTTTGGTATCATTAAAAAGTTTTAATTTTAAAGAAGGCACTTCCAAATTCAAATTAGGAATTTGTGTGATTTTCATTTGTTTTTGTTGTTGTTAAAATGAGTGAATCTAAAGAAGAAATTCGATACATTTTAAAATTTTACTATAAAAAAGGTAAAAATGCAACTCAAGCCGCGAAAAAAATTTGTGATGTTTATGAACCTAATGCAGTATCTGTGAGAGTAGCGCAAGTTTGGTTTAAGCGTTTTCAAGCCGGAAATTTTGATATCAAAGATGCATCTCGCTCTGGTCGCCCTGTTACGGACAAAATTGATGCCATTTTTGAAAAAGTGGAGCAAGATCGGCATATTAGTAGTAACGATGTAGCTGAAGAACTGGCAATTGACCACAAAACGGTTTTGACTCATTTGAATAAAGCTGGGTACACAAAAAAGCTCGATATATGGGTGCCTCATGAACTCACTGAAAGAAACCTAATGAACCGTGTACTCATTTGTGATTCTTTATTACGACGTAATGAAACCGAACCATTTTTGAAGAAGCTGATAACTGGTGATGAAAAGTGGATCACATACGACAAGAACGTGCGAAAAAGATCGTGGTCAAAGGCCGGTCAAGCTTCACAGACTGTGGCAAAACCCGGATTAACTCGCAACAAGGTAATGCTGTGTGTATGGTGGGATTGGAAGGGCATCATTCATTATGAGCTGTTACCGCCCGGCAGGACCATTGATTCAGAACTGTATTGCGAACAATTAATGAGATTGAAGCAAGAAATTGAGAGAAAACGGCCAGAATTGATCATCAGAAGGAGTGTGGTTTTTCACCATGACAACGCTAGAACTCACACATCTTTAGCCACTCAACAAAAATTACGAGAGTTTGGCTGGGAGGTGTTAATGCATCCGCCGTATAGTCCTGACCTTGCACCTTCAGATTTTCATCTGTTTCGGTCTCTGTAGAATTCCTTAGGCATTGTCAGGTTAACATCACGAGAGGACTGCCAAAACCATTTGTCGCAGTTTTTCGATCAGAAGCCCCAAAATTTTTACAGCAATGTGATCATGTGACTATCAACAAGATGGCAAAAAGTTATGGAACAAAATGGCACCTACATACTTTAGTCAAATGTAAATAAACTATAAAAAAAAACTTTTTGAATTTTCATATAAAATACGAAGAAACTTTTTCCCCAACCTATTACATACACTAAAAAAAGTGCAGTCTTTATAGCTTTATTAATTACTTAAGTCAAATATTTTATTAATCACAATAAAGGAATTGAATACTAATAAATAATCAAAATTAATTATAGGGAGGCTTTTTTGGTAAAAAATAATTTGGACGCTGTTTCCCATGACAAGCGGTTTCTTAGCTCATTATATACTCGTACTAATCCAACACTGCTAAAACGTCGTTCGCTGGGCATACTTGATGGAGGAGAAGATAGGTATTGCCCTAAAGCTCCCAAATATTTCGGATCATTTTTCCACCATAAAAGACTGTGTTCATGCATATTAATTAGTTTTTTTTAATGTCGTTATTTAATAGTAGCTTCAGTAACACGCACCTCTTCTCTATTAGTAAACGTGCAAGCGGTGGGTGTGGGGCAGGATGTGTCTACTACAGCTCCAGATTCCTCATAAATTGCTCTTAAATTTTGAGGAAGCGATAGAGGAAGAGGATTTTTAATTTTTATTTATGAGGAAGCGGTATCGGTTGAGGAACCCAAAATATTGCGGAACTTTTGCATTATGAGGAAGCGGAAGAGGAATCCTCAGCAACCCTAGTCTCAACATACAACCTACACTGGAGGAGCGTGTTTGAATAAGCTCCCAACTAAAAGAACAGCCTTTAGTCTCAGGGTATTAATAACATTAAATGCTTATATATATATACAAATATGAACTAAAACTAGTTTCTGTATAAATCTTGCAGCATTTCCCCATTGAATCACAATTCCGATCCTCTGGGCAAAAAACGAACTAGCCCTCCTGTCACCAGTGGAGGTGTTGAGGCGAGATGTTAGGCCTTTAGCCCAGTACATTTGTCGCTTGGGGCATGAAATATAATCAGGTTAGGTTTTAACAAAATATACTCTAAGAAATCACACTTGCTTTAACATCACACAACGTATTGTTAGCTAATCAGTTAAATTAAAATAATAATTGTGAAGTTCACTCTCAGATCAACCACAAAAGAACTCAGGTGCTTTTGGAGGGGCACAAGCCTCTTGGACCCTCCCCTTAAGTCCACCACTTCTGCCAAATGTCAATGAGCCTCTCGTCTCATTTCTCCTGAATCTTTTTTCAAGTATGCTCAAATACGCACCGGATTTAAACGTAAGATATCACGTGGTATACAACTGAGTTAACATATGCAGCATGTATATATTTGCTACTTCGATAACCCGATTATACAGCGTTTGCGAGTCTTATGTGAAATTGTATACGCTCTACAACTGGATCTAAGAAACCGTTTAAAAAATTACCTATTATCCTTTAGGAAAATGTCTGTACAACAACATATTTTACACGAACTATTTCTTTGGAGTGGATTTTGGAAATAAAATTAGTAAATTTTATTCACGTGAATTATCATAAATTGTCAAAAAAAAAACCACTGAGTTTTTCGCCGGTTCTCCTCAGGTCAGAGTATTTTCTTTTTCGAAGCGGTTGCAGTGTCTAATTAGACAATATATCTATAAGTAAATGTAATGCTTCAGGTCGTACTCTAGTACTGTAATTCTTTGACGTAAGAAACAGTACTGAGTTTCTTTTTCCTGTTCTTAGAAGTCGGAATAATTGCTTTTCAAAACTGATAGTACATATTTGACAATCAATTTAATTGAATAAACGTATTGAGTTACCATTGTAATTAATGTTAATTTTATTCCAGTTTTAAATAAACACGTTCAAATTGTGCAACTGATTAATGTTATTATATCTACGCATAGTATGACATACAGATAATAATTAATATGCAAAAATTATTCATGTAAGTTATTTAACCAGACCAATAGAAATGACTTATTTATTTTGGAAATTATTAAACGAATTTAAGTTTCAAATGTTATAAACTACTTCATGGATTTTTGAAATAAATATAATAAATAAAACTTAATTAAACATAATGTCGTATCGCAAAAACAAAACAAAAATTACCTTCTCGATGTCCATTTCTTACATTCTAGTTGACTTCCAAACATAATTCCATAACACAAACAATTTTCGTACAAAAATATTAACAACGTCAAAAATTGCCGCCAATATACAAAAATTGGACAACGGCTTCATGTATTCTGCCAAACACAACTAAAAATCGGAACCCTCTTATTATGAAACTCTGCACTTTAAACGTAAAAAATAATTACAATATAAAAAAAAAATATATTCCACTTATTATTATTGAAAACACTACAATACAATCGAAACAAATTATTTAACTTAAATCCCGAATGATATTAAATATTTTTTTAAGTGAAAACTGGCAATTATTTAACGCGTTCAGCCAGCTCATACTGAAGTACGTATATCTGTTGGAACACGAACATCCCCCGTGGTAAGGGTTACCGCCGCGTCAAGGTTGATCCAATTACCCTCTTAATACCAGCTCGACCGTTATCCGCCGCGCGTGTATGGCTGTGTGAATGTATGTAACTCTATAAGCCAATAGATAATTGTTACTGTTAATTATCTATTTATTTATTTACTTAAATTGCCAAAACAATACACAATATGTTAAATAATTATGATTAAGGGTTTACATTATTTTACAACGTAATACGATATTTTTATGAAATCTATATATTAAAGATTAAATCTGATCAGGTCCGAAAGTTATATACTTTATTAAATAAATAAACAGAATACAGACACAAAATGATAAAATGATTTACCAAAAAAATAAACTAAGAAAAATCAAATGTTCACGACAGTTCTTACACGTAGAAACGAATTTTATTTTGAAAGTCTTAATCGTTAATACTCTTCGAAACCTCTTTATACGTTTCCGTGAGTGTATGCACCGGTGCATTTTTACCTAAATTAGTTTTTGTTTTGATTGTTTTGAATAAAGTTAATTTATGTCTTGGAATTCTAGAACATTAGAGTTAATCATTGAAAGATATATTATAAATAATATGTAGTGTATATAAAAAGTAGAGGAAACAAAAAGGTGCGCCTGAATTTGTTCTGAGCTATTATGTAATACTAAAGTTATTATTTTGGGATATTTACCATGTTTTTTATTTTTATTCGATGGAGCTCGATATTTCGACATTATCTACGAATGTCTTGTTCACGAGTCATTCAGTCTCGAATAAAAATAAAAAACATGGTAAATATCCCGAAATTAATAACTTTAGTAATAAAAAATAACCATGTTAATTTAAAATCTTATACTATGTCATTGCTTTCACCACTGTAATGTTTGTAAATACCCTTAATTAACTTTTAGCCTATTCCAACGGAAGTATGAATTTTAATGTTGTTTATCAAAACTAAAATTCACGTATTTCATCCGGTTGAGTAAATAAATAATATAAAACAATATTACACTATTACTACTTATTTCCACATTAATTTTCAAGTTCCGATAACCATTTCTTAAACGTTCAAATCAAAACAAAACTTTATTCAAGTAGGCTTTTACAAGCACTTTTAAATCGTCATTTTATAATCAAGTGAAGCTACTACCGATTCGGAAAGTGGATTCTACCGCGAAGAACCAAGAAACTCATTAGTTACTCTTTTTCAACATTTAAATAATACAAAGTCAAGTTAGTTAAATACAATTATTTAAATTAACTTATCCTTCTTGGAAGACAACAGGTATTAATTAACTCCACGCATTTTTATCATCTATAAAATCTTATATCGAATAATATGTATTTTTTACCAATGTTTTTTTTTATAAACGATTTTTTGAATTTACGAAACGGCAAAGTTAAAAATGTCTGCGGAATTTTATTATAGAAACGGATACCTTGCCAAGAAGGATTAATTGACTTTGCGGAGTCACCGCAAATCCTTAGTGAATATCATAGATTAATCAAGCCTTCGACCAGTGATATCGCATCAATTTTCCGTCAAATATTGTTTATTTGGCTTTTCTCCTCTTACTGACAGAATAAATTACACACCAAAGTAGCGTATGTAGGATAGCTATAAATAACTTAGTTAAAATTTATTTTAATTTGATAGTACAAAAATATGAATATAAACTATAGACGACTAAAACGTTCTAGGTATAATATAATAAAAGCATATTTTTAAACTAGCTTGATTTTTGTATGATTATAATTTTGAACGAATACGGTATGAAAATGTTTTTATTGTTTACCAGAAGATATAAGGTTTAATTTAAACATCCGTATGATTTATAATCTCAGAAACAAGGAAATATATACAGATTTATATACCGTATTTTCGGTAATTATAAAAGATAAATGAAAGTGCTTGATTCAATGTAAATGTTATATGAGATATATGTGTAATGTACTCACTCATACGAAGATGTACTCAGACCGTATTATTGTTTAATTTTTTTATGGTATAGGTTGGCGGACGAGCATATGGGCCACCTGATTGTAAGTGGTCACCATCACCCATAGACAATGACGCTGTAAGAAATATTAACTATTCCTTACATTGTCAATGTGCCACCAACCTCGGGAACTAAGATGTTATGTCTCTTGTGCCTGTAGTTACACTGGCTCACTCACCCTTCAAACCGGAACACAACAATACTGAGTACTGTTATTTGGCGGTAGAATAACTGATGAGTGGGTGGTACCTACCCAGACGGGCTTGCACAAAGCCCTACCACCAAGACGAATTCAATCCCATATTTTACTTGAAGGGTGATATTGATAAATGTTTTTCTACTTCAATG
Organism: Vanessa cardui; assembly: GCF_905220365.1. Taxonomy (NCBI): domain Eukaryota; kingdom Metazoa; phylum Arthropoda; class Insecta; order Lepidoptera; family Nymphalidae; genus Vanessa; species Vanessa cardui. The sequence goes on along the minus strand of NC_061142.1, from coordinate 702,047 downwards.
ATGAATACAAGTCAAGGTATAGATATGTATGTGTGCGTGTGACATTATAATGACTTACTTGACATTAAGTTGTCGCTGTATGAGGAGCTTCTTTTCAATCTGCTCAATCGGGAACTGCGGGACTTCATAGGGCGCCGATAGCTCGTTGGGGAGCTCACGCGGCGCCTCCGCCCCGACGGTACTTGTGGGACTTTCACTACCTGTTCGAAATTATTACAAAGTTAATTAAATTTGATACTATATTGCTTTAAACCTACGAATATTATATATCTAGTAATATTACTTAGAACACATTGAGGTTAGTTTTTTGTAATTGTAAAGCAAAATCTTTTTCAATTTACAGTTATTACTTTTGGGAATAAGTCGTCAGTTCGGTAACTCAAAAAAATAGCAAGTCGTACAGTTATATCGTTTGTCCTAAAAAAATATGATGCATGAAAATTAAAGCCGAATTTTTTGGCTACAAATGTAAACTTCAAACTTTCGGAAAGTTTTTCGTTCCCTTAAGTAATGTTTTAGAAATATTATACAAAATTAACTGTATACCAGATCCGTGACACCAATAGAAAGATTTAAAATACTACAGCGAACTTTTCTTAGGAAATGTTCGAGAAAATTTCACTATACCGTATTTTTAAATCAGCTTATCGATTTACTCAGCGCTCGCCGAGAAAGCTCGATTGGAACGAGTTTTTTCCGATTTTATCAACAAAATCATATCATTTAACGATCGCCAGTTAAGCAAATATATCCGCTAGTTATTACTTATCCTTCTGCTGATGTTTCGAATCACTTGCAATAAACTGTCTATTACTCAGTAGACTTAGGCCTCCATTTTGTGATAAAATATATACGTTTTACATGTGTAGTAAGCAGTAAAACTGTCTGCCTCAGTCACTTTATTAAAAAAATTAAGGAAGTATTTGTGCGTTATACTAACGAGATTTTATAAATAATGGGAATAAAACGGTCGATCCGTAGCTTTATAGAAAATTACGAAATTGATTTGTAAAGCCTTTAGGTGTTCCATTAAGTGGGAAAGGACGCAACAAGGAAAAGGATTGTGTAATGTTTTAAACAATAAAATAAATAATAAATATTGGACAACATCACATACATTACTCTGATCTCAATGTAAGTAGCTAAAGCACTTGTGTTATGGAAAATCAGAAGTAACGACGGTACCACAAACATCCAGACCCAAGAAAACATAGAAAACTAACGAATTTTCTACATTGACTCAGCCGGAAATCGAACCCGGGACCTCGGAGTGGGGTACTCATGAAAACTGGTGTTCACACTACTCGACTACGGAGGTCGTCATATGTTTTAGAGCGCTTCGCCGGTTGGACGCCACTTCCTCGTAGAGTTACGAGGTCATAGATTCAAACCCGAACTAATAATAAGTTTTTCTATTCAAGAAACTCAATGATATCCCAACACGATGACGGCTATTATTATAACACTTTGATGTCCTATACCGTTTCAGGTCAAGGCTTCCCATTATAGATAATATTCAAAAGAAACATATTTCCCGCAGAATGGCGCCGGCTATCTGCATACTATAGATAAAGCGAACTGTTATCTTTATACTTTATCTAGTATTACATACCAGTGAATTATACACGATGAAGTATACAAATGTATGACTAACCTCAGGTTTACGGATCGTTTTTAACGTCATCGGTCGATGGTAGCCGATGACGCGAAAGGGATCAGATTAAAACGAAGTAGGTAAATCAAACTTTGACCAACAACAAACAACAACAGCAGCCTGTAAATTCCCAATGCTGGGCTAAACGCCTCCTCTCCCTTTGAGGAGAAGGTTTGGAACATATTCCACCACGCTGTTCCAATGCGGGTTGGTGGAATACCCATGTGGCAGAATTTCTATGAAATTTGTCACATGCAGGTTTCCTCACGATGTTTTCCTTCACCGCTGAGCACGAGATGAATTATAAAGACAAATTAAGCACATGAATCAGCGGTGCTTGCCTGGGTTTGAACCCGCAATCATCGGTTAAGATGCGCGCGTTCTTACCACTGGGCCATCTCGACTCATTCTTTGACCAACGTTTCGTTAAAATGAACGTAGGTATGCAAGTTTAAAGTTTATTGAGCAATAACTTCTTTGTTCAATGCATTCGGGTCAGCTTCGCCGAGAGCCAGCAAACAAATTACAAAGAGGTACATTATAGACGCGCTCCCTTTGGTTTTTCTTTTAATATACAAGACGAAAGAAACGTATCATTAATTTGATCGACCTTTGAAATGATATATTACCAAATATATAGTACCACATATAATTCAGAGATATAATTATTGATTATAATCGATAAGAGATTGGTATTGAGTGGAATTGTGTCGTTGCCAGGCAGGATATTTAAAAACCGGCCAAGCGCGAGTCGGTTTCTGGCACGAATGGTTTCGTATCTACAATAAAGGCAAAAATATTTGTATTGCATGGAAGACCTTAACTATAATATTTATTTTATTCTGTTTTTAGTTGTTATAGCGGCAAAAGAAATACATCATCTGTAAAAATTAAAAATGTTTGATTTTTTAATGTTCATGAGATATCTGGTCACAGACGGACAGATGGACGGACGGACGGACAGCGGAGTAGTTAATATTGCTACGGAACCCTAAAAAATATTAATTACTGTCTTTATCTTTTCTACTTCATTCAATATTCGCTATGATACTTTAGAATCAATATTAATTAAATTTCAAACATTTGGATACTATTTATTATTTTATTGATTTAAAAGTAAATATTTAATATTATTTGTCAATTTTATTATTCGTACATCTGTGTATTACTTATGAGATGTCGATATATTGTCTTAATTATTATTGCAAAATAATAACTTATAATAAGTGTTATTTTAATAATACTGTACTTAGTATTTATATCGTGTTATGATATATATTTATTATTATTAAAGGAAAACGATCGGATGATCCACTGACACAATATTATATAGACATACATAGCGTATATACACCTACTAGCGTATATAGTATGTATACATAAGTTAGTTCACCATCGGACGGATAGTCAGCCACGTCAGAGTATTATCGAGTGCACTGCGCACTCAACAATATCACATATGTGCATGTAAATGACATAATACTATTGATTAAAACATGTAACTATTGAGATTCTCATCTGCTTTTCTCGAGCTGAGATGCCAGTGGTTAGAACGCGTGCCTCTTAATCGATGAATTCGGGTTCAAACCCAGGCAAGCACCACACTTTATATATGTGTGTGTATTTAATTAGTGTTTCTAATTCATCTCGTGCTCGGCAGTGCAGGAAAACATCGTGAGAAAACCTGCATGTGTCTAAGTTCATCGAAATTCTGACACATATGCATTTCACCAACCCGCATTGGAACAGCGAGGTGGAATATGCTCCAAGCCCTCTCCTTAGTGGGAAAGGAGGCCTTACTTAGCCCAGCCGTGGGAAATTCACAGGCTGTTACTGTTACTGTTTTTTCTCGATAGAACATTTAGTAGCTTTAACTTTTATTTATCTCACTAGCTGTGCCCGCGACTTCGTGCGCTTTTGAATTGAACAAACTCATTTGACCTTTTGTTGTTTTGGAAAACTTCATAATATGATGTCAACAATGGAAATATTAGGGTTTCCTCGCAAAACTTAGCCTTAATAACTTTGTTTGTCTGTTTGTTCGATCGCTACGAGCTGTCAAGGTCGGCCGTGCAGACAATGGGGCACTAGTTGATTATTCATATAGCGCGCTCCCCTCCGGCTTTGCAATCTTGAATCGAGTGATTTATGCGCAGTTTAAATGTTCTCATTAAGAGCCGCGAAAATAATCGATAACAAGAAACATGATATCGGTCTGAGTATGAGATTTATCATGTTACTGTTTCACAAACTTTACTCGAGACTTCAATAACTTACGGCCTTGGGTACCTATCATGTTGCTAAAGGGATTACCTTTTTAAACTTTCAACAGACTAACAATTACACCTAAAACTGTGAGGTTATCTGAAAGTGTTTGAAAGTGGTTTTCCGTCAGTAAATAAACGCGCAAATTTTTGCGGTGCGTGTTGTAAGATGTATCTACTAACTAACTAACTCAAGTCCAAGTATATCACTTTTGTGACGATGCCAAATATATTTGTAAGATACTTTTAAGAGACCGAGCCGAGATGGCCCAGTGGTTAGAACGCGTGCATCGTAACCGATGATTTCGGGTTCAAACCCCGGTAAGCACCAATACTCGTATATATGTATGTGCTTAATTTGTGTTTAGAATTCATCTCGTGCTCGGCGGTGAAGGAAAACATCGTGAGGAAACCTGCATGTGTCTAATTTCATTGAAATTCTGCCGCATGTGCATTCCACCAATGCGAATTGGAACAGCGTAGTGGAATATGTTCCAAGCCCTCTCCTTAATGGGAGAGGAGGCCATTAGCCCAGCAGTGGGAAATTTACAGACTGTTACATACTTTACTACTATTACTTTAAGAGAACTGTCTGTAGTCTGCACTACATTTTATAATCCTAACTTAACCGAGGACGCAAGAGCACAAAGAATGGTATGTCTTTTGAGTCTTTAAGTTACACTGCATCCTTCATACACACCGGTACGAACATAACAATATTGCCGGATTATGTGAGTGTTACCTAAAAATTATCTTTACTACGAAATACATATATTTTCATTTAATTTATTTATTATTATGTTACATGTAAATAAAAATAAATTTTACAACTATTATAATTGCATTGTCGCTTATCACATTGTGATATTACACGTTCGAATTTCGAGTGTATTCTTACACAGTAACTCGATTGTTGGCGAAACACTTAAACATCTTTTTAAAATATAAATTGTACTTAGGAATATATGGTAACATAAGTAGCAGACAGAGTAAGCTTATATATCATATCTAATGTACGTACGCGATTAAGTTTTATATGGATTCACGTAACGCAATGCGTCGTTGCTACACGAACTATGTACATTTGGTTCAATGCCAGTAGGCAGTAGTCCTGTTGTTATTTGTTAATGTGAATTGTAAGCACGAACGTGGCGCCTATCGGGTGTCATGAATCATAATTCATTTGTATTTTCATTCCCTTTATTTTTTATCCATTCTAATTAACAATATCAAATATCTATTAATTGTAAAATCATCTATCAATGTATCATTGTAATTAACTAACATGACTGTATTTTTAAATGTTGAACAAGAGTAACTACTGAGTTTCTTACCGGTTCTTCTCGGTTGAATCTACTTAGTGAACCGGTGGAAGTTTCACTTAAAATAGTAAAATGACTGATTGATGATGATGATGATTCAAAAATGCTTGTAAAAGCCTATTCGAATAAAGTATATTTTGATTATCAACGAAATTCAGATAGATTTTTCTGTAAATACTCATATGAGATACTGAAATTATAATTAGCATGCATTAATGTGAATCAGGCTTGCGTTTAAAATATATCTCAGTGTGTGTGAGGTGACTAAGAGTAAGGCCGGTAAAATAATACAAATTACATAACGTATTCAAATCAAAAAGGGATGTATACAAACAAACCTTCGCCTTACGTATGCCACGCTCTTCGCCAACAGCTCAGCTACATTGTTTACTAACAGTTCTTAACTAATATGCCATTACATTATTATTAAATTACAATTTGTATTACGAAACCATTCCAATAAACTCCTTATAACTTTAATCTACGTCCAACGGAAGAACAGTTTCGTCGGCGTTCAAATCGCCATTTTTTTCGCAATTCCATATTGAATATCATAGACAATTCAAGTCAACCAATCAGATCGCGTCATTTCGATGTCAAATGTTGTTTCTTTGGTTTCTGTCCTCTCGTGGTTGGAATAGACTGTAGATTTGTCCTTCCTCACCTTCGTGAATTAATAGATCAATAATTCTAAGATTATTTCTATTACTTCATAATTACGTTTTTATCGACTTCAATGCTATATTACTATCGAAAAGATTATCTATACAAGATTTGACGTTGTTAGACCATAAAGAATTTCATTAATTTTAATTTTTACATATACATATATTTCTTTGATGATTATGATGATGAATGATAAAATGTTCTTTGAGGTAAACGTTTTATGTTGACCTTGACTAAAGCCTTCCTGTCTACTCTCGGACCAACCCGGTGTGGGTTGATCAAATCTAGTATTTTGTAATCATTGAATAATCTTTACCGAATATGATAAGATAACAAACATAAAACAATAAAATTATTTACGTTTCTCCTCCATCTTGTCCACTTGCGTATTCAACGGCGCACGCGCATGCACGTGCCACAGATCCTTGTCGAAGCTGTACATAACTGTACTCAAACTGAACCTCACTTGCGCTTACATCAAAAATCTATATTCTAAACCTTTATCAAAAATACACCTAAAACATATGACATACATTTTTTTAAAACGTACTTCAAACATTTTACTGTGACATAGTTGCATGCATAATTAAGTTTGCATAATTTACACTAAGTATCATTAACGCTTGAATATAGCGTTATCATTGAAGATTCTGAAAATATGATTTGAATCAATAAAGTTCGAGTGTATTAGTGAATAGTTTTCAACTAAACAACCGTTTCTCGCGGAAAACTACATATCGTTAATGGAATCAGCGTGGGAAAATCAATACGCCATAATAACGATTTAATGACTATAAATAGCTGGTTGCTCCGTTTTTGTCCTTAGAGAGACATAAATAGACATCCTTCACTGAATACTTCTAACGATTATATATTTAGAAATAAGTTCTTTTATGAGGTATAGTTAACCGGCAGAAATCATCAAGTAAATAGGTAACGATATGACCCCAGTTTTCCCACTCTTTATCTTTTCATCGTTTATGAAAGAGTATTCAAAATTATTTTTGATTTTGTTTTGATTCACATGTGATTGTAATAAAAATATTAGTTATTATCTTATTCAATTATTATCAAAATTTGTTAATAATATTCTATTGTCTGTTATTTATTAAATTATATATAGCAAAAACGACTTTGTTTAACCGGGTTTCCCACGATACGTTTTCTGTTACTATAAATTTCTTTGAGATTTTCAATAAGAATTAACGTCTTGTCATTTATATGTATTCAAACGTTGTTCATTTATTTCATTGTAAATTATTTATAACATAGTAAATAGCGAAAGGAACATTCCAACGGGGTGGCCCACGATACATAACTTTTTATTTAACAATCAACACCGCCCATAGACATCAGTTTTGTGACAAATATCTATGATTCCTTAAATCATCAATCCACCATAAAAACTTGGAAACTAAAAAGATACGTCCCTTGTGTTAGTAATTAAACTGGTTCAAACTGGAACACAATGATATTAAATTGTGATTTTTATAACGAGTAATGCCACAGATATATTTAAATAAATAATATCATAACACTTATTGCCACTGGTTTGGAGGACTGCTACGTTTTTTGGCCAGCGGATCGGAGTTGCGATTAAACGGGAAAACGCTGCATTCTTGCTCCCATTCCACGCAGTCAAGATTTATACAGGAACTACTTTTTATTTATATTTGTATATATTTGAGCAATTAATGTTAATAATTGTTATGCAAATAAATCTTATTTGTTGAAAAGTAAAGACCGCGGAGTTTCTTCGACGCTTATTCTGTCATGGGGTATTTTCTTTTCCGAAGCAATATGTAGTATTTTATCATTATTATCATCATTGCATCGTATAAAACATATCGTTTACTGCTGTCCCTATGTATGCTTAGATATTTAAAATTACGCGACGGATTTTAATGCGGTTTTTTTAAATAGCTAGATTGATTCAATGGGAAGGTTAATACATATAATAAATGCACAATATAATAGATAATAACAGAAGAACAGTGAAAACACAGTAACCGTGCGAAACCGGGTCTAGTCACTAGTTGGGCAATAATTTAATTTCATCTACCCAGATGTTACATTATAGCTCTGATAAATGTCCTAAAGGTCGTGTTTGTATAACGAAACGATGAAATAAAAAATCAAATAAGGTTGATATACCGTTCCAGTTATCTGTGGAATATTTTAACATACAGTAAGTACGTAGGTATTTCAAGCAAGCTTTATGACCGATATTTATTATCTACATACGATAACATGACGTATTTTGATATCAATGAAATATCAATTGAGCATAAATCATTGAAATTAGAATATTCTAATCTATTATAAATAGATAGATGAGCTTGACGTTCCCTAAAAGCGAATATATAATATTCTTTACCGAAGTACGTAAGTACACAGGAATTTTCAGTTACAGAATTAAAGCTATCGCTGTAGGTTTGTAAAGTAGATTCTATTGAAAAAAACCGCCATGGAACTCATTCTAGTGACGTAATAGATTGGTAGTGTGGTCACAATTCCTTGCAATGTCTACGTCGTATCCTATATCACCCGTAATGACTGGGCGCAGCCCTGCCCTGCCGTCAACTTCTGCTTATGAGTGTATTACCCACTTTATTAGTATTTGTTCCAATTGACTTATTAATTCCGTTTCTATATACACGACTAGTTTTCGCCCGCTGTTTCCCTCGTTTTAGGATGTTGGTTTCATGTGTTAGGCAAAAAAGTAGCTTACGTCCTTTCTCAGAGTTCAAATTTGCTTAATATGTACCAAATTTCATCAAATTAGTTTCAGCGGTTTGGTCGTGAAAGAGCGAGAGACAGACAGACAGAGTTACTTTCACATTTGTAATATTAGTATAGAAAAAAAAGTTAGGTGTTCATTATTCCTACAAGCAAGTTTAATTTAACTCGATGTTGTTGAATCAAAGAAGGAAAATAATGTACATAACCATTATTATTAATCAAATCAATGAATTCAAAACATGTTATGTATTAAATAATTTAGACGATAATCAAATATTTGCCAAACGTTTTTGTGAATTAAGGAAGTTATTGAAATTGAAAGGAAAAGTAATATGCGAACACACTAACGTGGATTGCCGTTTGTATGACGCAACAAAACTTAATTTCACAATTAAACATCATCCCTGGCTACACTCGCATTATAATTGTGAAAGTAAATGTCTGCTATGTTGCTATGTTATCTGTGACGTTTTTACGTCTACACCAATGAACTATATTTGATGAAATTTCAGATTTGGTATGAAGCAAGATTGACATAAGGTTTGACAAAAGCTTAAAAAAAAAACAAGCGTCATTGAAGACGAAGGCGACAAATAATACTTAATGAGGTCATAAACGGTTAGTTTATTTTTATTCTAAAGAATTTCTTTGCTACATTCATTTTTATTTAACTGAAATATTCTACTCAATGATTATATTTCGGTAATTAGCAGTAAAAGTAGAAGAAATGTTGTTATAAAACAGTCAATGGTGTCTTATTGCTTGTTACGAAATCTGGTTCGTTATTATACGCCTAAAAAATCGGAATTTCGAGTCAAAAAGCGCTGACAGCATTCTTGCCACCATTCCAAGCGGCCATGACTTTCGGTTTACTTTTTTAATATTTAATCTGTTTCAAATATTTAATTAAGTTTATTGCCACAAGCATTTTCGAATCGTAATATTAAAATATTAGATGGAATGTAAAGTTCACAAGATTACGAGAACAATCGCCTAGAATTGTTCTCTTTCTTAATTAATTAGTACATTTTAACTACCCAGATTGTAACGCAATATATTATATGCATAAATATGATTATATAATAAATTTTAAATGTTTTAATTTGCAAATTAAAAATAAATGCGTATTTCAGTTTTTTTTAATCGTATTAATGAAATAACTACATTTCAATTTACGCTTAGCGTAGCTAGGCTCGAATGTAAAATTTTCATCAAGTATATAAATTAAAAAAAAAACATCATTACGGCCGTTATGAAGTATCATGATTGAGTATAACGACATTTTAACCTACTTTTTTTTAATTTATTATAAGTCATTAAATTTAATAATATTTAATCTGTATGTTTATAACATACCAACACCCACCGGTTACTAGGAATATGTTTTAAAAAGATAACTAGATTTTATAATCTTAAGGGTAAAAAATACAAAGTTAATATACGCAGTTCCTTCTGATAAAATTGAAATTTATTAACAAGCTTACGCTATAAAATAAACCTACTCGTACACTCCAAAATTCTAGACTCAGTAGTTTCTAACTCATAAATATATAGACGTATGAATCGTCGGTCCTGATACTCAAATATATTTAACTATTATATATTCATATAACAATAATATAATCTATATCCTCGTAAAATCCGGCCTTATGATGTCGCATAATTATCGATGAATCGACGGTTTATATTTGAAGCACAGTTAAATCATTAATACGTCTATGTCGCAATAGTTTTCAACAGCCAAACAGTAATACTCAGTATAATTGTGTTCCTGTTTGAAGGGTGATCATAGATAATACACTATATACCGGAGAGGGTGATTGAGATTTTGACATAACCGGCGAAGGCACAAGAAACACATCTTAGTTCCCAAAGTTTAAAAAAATAAATAAAACTAATTTGGTAATTTCAATCTTTAACCAAATACTCCATATTTGCAAAACTACATTTTTATTCAGTCAATTGCATCATACACTTAGGTAAATTAGTTATCATTTTTTATTTGACATTTTATTATTTATTATTAGGAAGTAATTATATTTTATTTTATTTAATAATATCCAATTATTAGGCAAGCGAAATATAATTCAACTTAGCACTATTAATTTGTATACAATTCATAGTTTTAATAAATCTGATGTAATACAGCTCCTATCATATTTTTTTCTACTGGTAACACGAGTGATGAAATATTTCGCAAAAAAATATCAAGATATGCAAATCGGAAAGAAAAGGGCATTCATGGTTTTCACAAAGATCTCCAAGTCTATTTTAAGACGGTTTCTTAGCCGGAGGGTGTGACGCAATGTTTTATCATTCACCCATGCCACGGCCTGGAGCAAGGTTAACTGTGATAAGAGGTCAACCCGCGAATACGACACAAACAAATATATTGTTCTATTTTTTTAATAAGCGTATTGTTTTAAAGCATGTGTCAATCGTTTCAAAATTATTTTTTTCGAAAGATATTATAACAAAAATAAAAAGTTTTATATGTGGAACTTATAAATTAATGATATATGACCTAAAATTTTTCAATTAAAATATAGTATTTTAAATTATATTTTGAATTTAAGTTTAATTAATTTATTTTACAACATAATTTACTGTAAGGGCACAGGTAACTAGAATATTGAGTTTACCTAAATACGCAATATTTACATGTCCTACGGAGCCGCGAGTGTTTATAAACACTATTAAAATTACAAGAATGTATCCTGTTAACGACGTGACCAATTACCGATTTCACATTTACTCGCAACATTAAAATATTCGTAATATAGCACGAACACTCATTCTGTATTCAAACAGCTGTTTAGTTGCGTATCGTTCGCGATTCAAATAATTTAAAAAAAAAATCCCACTAAGTTAGGATCATATGCAAAATGTCACAGCAAAATTAAAAAATAAATGAAGTATTTAAAAATCGAATACGAATTATTACATGCCACGCGGCCTGCGGATTGCAACGCAGTAATGGCCGCTATGTGCGCAACGGCTGAGGTTCGCGAACTGACTGGAGGAACGAAGAGTGAGGAGTGAGTGTACTACCGTAGTCTAGCGACACCCGACCACCGAGGGCCTAGCACGTCGGCGTACAGACCACACGAGTCGTCTGTCCACATTACTTGACCTATCACTAACGTAACACGAAATTATTTAAAAAATAAAATTCAAGCAAAATATGGAAAATTTAAATATTAATTAATTATTATTATAAAGATTATAAAAGATTATAAAACTTATTATAGTAAATTTATGAATAATAATTTGTCAGTTGATATAAGACCTACGTACACAAAAATGAAATAAAACGTCGCAAAATGGTTAGGTATATGAAGGTACTTTTTTGGATTTTCCTTCATATAATTCAATTCATATAAATATCTCGCTTGAAAGATTATATTCGAAACCTAAATAATTTAAGGTAGTACAAAATAATTAACATACGTATATTACTTTCTAAAACATGTCGTCATTCTATACGCGGTCTTATCTTGATATAGTTGAAACTTTCGATTGCTTTCTCATACCTTCGATAGCTCAGTTGGTAGAGCGGTGGACTGTAGAGGTAAATCACTGTCATCCATAGGTCGCTGGTTCAAATCCGGCTCGAAGGATATTTTTATTTTTTATTCGATAATTTTAAATAAAACCTCAATTACGTGATAAATAATCTTTTAGTTTTCTATCATTATCAAACATACGTTATTATCGTTTATAAACGTGCTTGTCACGACAATGGCCATGGCATCGAGCTTCAGTCGATGATATCTGGTTTAAAATCGCTGGAAACGGATGTTTATGTTGGCCAACCTGACTGCTGTTCATTTGGAACCCTCTGCCACCTCGGGTCTTCAATCCCATACCCGGATGTTATTACAAATATATATTTGGGATCGCTCTTAATGATTATAAGCCGGGATAACTATAGAAACGGGCCTTTGTATAAAATTACGCAGTAGTTAGAATAGCTCAACTTTAAGCAATGATTGTTGGTTCGAACCCAGGCCAGAACCACTCGTACGTATGTACGTATGTACTTCGGTACACATGCTCGAAGTGAAACATAAAAAGGAAATTTGCTCGTATCGGAAAATTTGCGACTTGTGTAATCATCAAATCCACATTGGAACAGCGTGGTGGTCCATACTTTCTCCTCAAACAGAGATTATAAAATAAGAATCAAGCAACTTTGTCTAGCCTGAATTCGAACCCACAGTATTCATTCAAGATTTATTTATACAAAACAAGTAAGTCAAGTCTGTCAAACTTGTTACGAAAAGCTTTTGTTTAATAATAGATCTTGACGCAATATACAAATTCTAAGTAACGTTAAACATAACTACAGGGTCAACTTTAATGATCGCGAAACCAATTAAAATGTAAAAGTACAAGTATTGGAATCCTTAGAATCGGTCAGATAGCGTTACTCGAATTAATTAAACATAATTGGACTAGATTTTGTTTATTAAACTACATGTATCATATAACTTTTTAATAAAGTTCACTAGTATTAGACCGCTGCTTCGCGTGCACGCAGGGTTATTTACTATATACCCTGTCATTTTTCTGTATCCTTGCACATTGCAACTCTGGAAATTTTCATAGCAATTAAAAAAATTAACGGTACTTATTACTTATTAATAATATTAGTTTATTTTTTTGTTTTTCATTCCATTATTTGTGGTACTGTGACAGGTTTTTGACGTTAGGGGGATATGAATTAATATATCTTTTGTGTTAATTATATCAAATAAAAATATACCAAAATTAAAGCAACAGCCAATCCTTATGCATATTCCACTACTGGACTAAAACTCTCGTTATTAGGGATCGATTTGGAACTTATTTCAATACGCTGCTCAAATGCTATAGGATAGACTTTCATCCGCTATAGGTTTCCTCATGACGCTTTTATCTGCTGAATGCGGAGAATTATGAATACAAATAAAGCACATTTAAATTAAGCAGTGGTTATGGTTCGAACCCATAATCATCTATTAAAGCACATATGTAATAGCATAAATAAGTGATAACTTACCACCATCGTCGAAAAAGGAGTCCGTTATTATGAGCGGTGACCGCGACCCGTCCTGGAGTCCTCTTGAAGACATATTCGGTACTTCGAACGGCTTTTATATCACATCACATAAATATATCTTTTATGCTTTTTATTCTTTAGAAATATTTTTGTATGACAACTAATTTAATAAATGTTACTTTGGTTAGAACGATTTTAACGTTTTTAATATGAGCTAATTCAATAATAATTTGTAAACTAAGAAAGATGTTTTAAACAGGGGAAAATCTACTAATTTGTAACGATTGCTGTATGTTACCGAAATCGTCGTGTTAGTAGAATAGATCCCAGAATTTAAAAAAGCGAATACACAAATTCCATGTCTCAATGCTGGACAAATACCGACTCTCTTATTAAGGAGTGTGAAGCATACGTTGCAGAATTTCAAACGATACGTACGCGATGTTTACTTCATAAGCGCGCAATGAATTATAAATAAAAATTAAAACCATGAAAGCTCAGCGGTTTTATATATTTTTATATAATAAAGGTAAGTGGACTGATAATAAGGCCAAGTGATTGTGAGTGATCATCAATATCTAGAGATTGTTATGTAAGAAATATTAACGATTCCTTATTCCGTACATCGCCACACTCATTGGGAGCTACAATATGATCTATATGGTCCCTACCCAGACGCCTTGTATAAAGCCACCATATTCGTGGATATTAAGGCCTTCATTTATTTTCCGACAATTTTATTTTATTCTCCACTGGGCAATCTAAACTCGTCACACTAAAACCGATTAAAACAGCAATGAAATATGTAGTTTGTTAATTAATTAGCTAATCAAACATTATAATTGATTTAAATTGTGGCCAGCAATGAAACGGTTTTCAATGACGGTACGCCTTAAAAATGCTATTCCATATTTATATTATTTATGAATCAAATCTTTTAAATTTGAGCAGTGAGCTGTTAACAGACTAACTACTTCTACCTCACTTCTCGGCAAGAGCTGTCATTTTGCCAAAAAGTCACAATCATATCAATTTCATACATCTATATATGTATGTATGGCTCTTTGCAAGTCATCAAACAAAACATTTTTGTCCGCGTAATATCTGTGTCAGAGTTGTCATCAAATTTGATAAATATTAGTGTTTAGGTTATAGCAAGCAATTTCAAGAAAAATGCTTCTGTCCATCAAAACGCCTATAAATGATAATTACAAGTAAACTCATTTGGAACGCACGACATAATGTATTTAAAATTACACACATAGAATCGATACTATGTATGTTTATACGATTCCCTAAATAGAAACGATTTTCTGCAACATCACCACGTGGCTGCAGCGTTGAGTAAACAGAAGTGTTATTGCTCTCAAAATGGACGACCTTCATTTATATATATCGCGCCCGAAATCGACTCGCACGCATTAATATTCAAAAAATATTCACATATTGAATCAATTTTAAATTTGCCAATGAAAATATTTCACGATATCGAGGTAAACGAACTTTTGAACAAACGACAAACTGTCACGCAGAAAATTATGGAAGCGTTGTTTACGGTGTTGTCGAAGCGTTCCCAATGTTTATGTGACAATTTAAGTGAAACAATGTTGCAATCGTAATCGTTAATAGATATCGACTGTCGTTACAATGTAATCAAATAACTAGAACGTCTCAAAGCCAATTAGCAAACCCATATTTTCTCAAATTGACACACGTGAATCGTGCTAGCGATCAAAGATTCCACACACGCTATGAATCATTACAATACTGAGCCAAGTTGATTTGGTGTAGCATTCCTTCCCTTCAACGTGGCATACATCCCAGGTGCGTAACATAATCCACGTGACGTTTTATACATTACTAATTTATAATGCTTTATTCTGACGACAGCCGGCGCTAACTCATTAGCTGACACACTGGATGTTATTAATATATTACTTTAACTTTATAATCCTCATCTAGGCTTAACTAATTTTGATGGTGATTTAATGTGTAAAGATACACTTTAGAATATCACAGCTGACAAAACAAATTAAAAACAAATCATATTAGGACGATAAGACAGCAATGGCAATGATCTCACCGGGTTCTACTACAGAAACAAAGGCTTTATATGTTTTCAGATGCCTCTTTTTTTACTGAAAAAATTTAAATTCAAACTGAAGTCTTGAATCAAAGAACTCGAAATTTCCAGCCTTACAAAAGCGAGGTAGTCAAGAGATAAATAACAAACATGTACAAAAACCTCAATGAACAAAGAAAAAGTAAAAAAATATTGTATTGAATAACATTCAGAACAAACCTAAAGCAATTCTAAAGCATGAATAACGTTTTATTAAACATATCAATGAAGATTAATTTCGGATTATAATATTATATTAAGTATAGATTGGCATTATCAAGAGCAGTGCGCTTTTTAGAATTTTACGTATTATTTGATAAGACTACACCATAACTTGCCTAAACAGATTTGAAAATATGAAGTATGGTTAGAATCCTAACATTCAGACTCGATACAATTAATTACATTTAATTAAAGATTGCATAAAAACAAGGCCATCATAATCCTTATTTCTTTTTTAATTTAAAAATTGCACATTTTGATGTTTTCCGGGATCCTTTTGAATGACATATGCAATTAAATTTAAACGAATTTTAGAAAAAAAAAAAATCTTTACTTCTATACTAATACTATTAATGTGAAAGTAACTCTTTCTGTCTGTCTGTCGTCGCTCTTTCACGAAAAAACCAATAAACCGATCTCATCCTCCTGCCCTTATCCCAAAATTATTTGGGGTCGGCGCAGCATGTATTCTCCTTCCATACTTCTCTGTCAGACGTCATCTCACATGTAACATTCTTTATAACTATATCCTCTTTCACACAATCCATCCATCGCTTCCTTGGTTATCCCCTACCTCTATATCCGTCCACATTCATGCTCAAGTCTTTTCTCACAATATGTTCCTCTCACAATCTGAGGAACCAATAAACCGAATTTGATGAAATTTGCTGTAAAGCAATAGGCTACTTTTCCTAACTCATGACAACCAACCCCCTAAAATGCGAGCGAACCCGCGGGCGACAACTAGTAATACATAATTAAATCAAAAACTCATTGCGTTTCTGGAATCACGATTTTATCTATAGCGTTTAGTTTATAAATATCTGTATGAAGATAACCAAGAGTATCACTCAGCTATTTTCGGCAGCTAACGTTGCCAGACTCCTACGCTTTTGCGACACCAGTAAAGTCAAAGACCTATAAATTATATTGTTAAAATAAAGATTCGTGTGTTATGGTACGTGCGTAAACAATGGCTACCTCAGGTATACCAAGCTTATGTTCAATATTGACGTAAACATATCTAATCTCATATACCATAACTAATTTGTTTATATAAATATGCAGCGTTACAGTATCGATAAATCTTGATGGAGGTATGTGAATTGCACACTATTTGTTTAAAGTAACATTTATTTTTATTACACCCAAACTGCATTTATCTTATAAGATTAGATAAAAACATTTTCATTAATTACTACAGACAGCATGTACGTGTTTTATGATACATGAGATACCTATAACTCAATGATGTAACAGCTCACTGCAACCGCAAGTAGGCACTAACTTATTTTCAGTCATCATATAAATTAGATGACAAATTAACAACAACTGGAGATATATATGCAGATATTCCAGAAAATGACGCGGGAACTGGCACAGTCACTTAGATTGACGCTAAAATCGTTCACCTCAGCGATAGAGCGATATTAAAATGAAGATAAATTTCTTATTTTTACCGATTTCTCGTGTAGAGAGCGTTGTTTCGTGAATGCTTTGCGGAGCACTGAGCGAGCGCGAGCTGGCAGCGACACAAATACGACACGCTTTGTGTTGAACACAATCAAGAGTCATCATGGCGGCGTTACCGATCCATCAACCTTGACAGGTGGTCCGGTGGTCCGCAATTCGTAAGTGATAAGCGTGCGTTTTTATTTATATCGAAATGTTAACATAAATTCCGAATTTATGCCAACGTTTTTAAATATTGGACAACATCACATACATTACTGTGATCCCAATGCGAGTCGCTAAAGCTTGTGTTATGGATAATCAGAAGTAACGACGGTACAACAAACACCCAGATCGAAAACTAATAAAACATTTTCTACATCGACTAGGCCGTTCAACGTTACAAATATACAGTCTCTTACTCCAAATGTTTGCTATGTTTGCAGTTGAAACACGCAAAGACCTTGAAGCAACAACGTAAAATCTTTTATTTAAAAATATATGCCTCATTACTGCTGCACCTCTGCTGGTGACAGGGCTATATTTCAGCAATTCAAGTATCGAAATTATGATTCAACGGGAAAATGCTGCTAGCATTATTGCCACCATTCCACGCATTATGATTTGTACATTGGGCAGCTATTTTTTATTTTATGTGTGTACTAGCTACCCGCCCCGGCTTCGCACGGGTGCAATGCTGGTACTAAATATACTACAGATATGTATATTTCTCGTTTCTTTACTATATTGTTCATGTATTATATACACAAACCTTCCTCTCGAATCACTATCTATTAAAACAAACCGCATCATAATCCAAAAACAACACAAGTACAAGTAAAAACACCGGTAAGTGACTTTGTTTTATACTATGTTATGATAATAATAACTAAGAGTTAATGTAAATAGTAGTTATATTAATAATATAACAACAACAACAACAACAACAACAGCCTGTAAATTCCCACTGCTGTGATAAAGGCCTCCTCTCCCTTTGAGGAGAAGGTTTGGAACATATTCCACACCCTGTTCCAATGCAGGTTGGTGGAATACACATATGGCAGAATTTCAATGAAATTTGTCACATGCAGGATTCCTCACGATGTTTTCCTTCACCGCTGAGCAGGAGATGAATTATAAAGACAATAATATAATAATAATAATATAAATATACGTTTAATTTCCGGCAGATATGAGGTGCCTTAACATGATATGAGTATAGACATTCAAATTTAATCAGATAGAATTTATATTTCAAATTAATTATATATTAGATTATCAATTGATTTTTAAGCAATTATAGTTTGCCTTTTAATTGATTTCTCCTAATAATTTAGACTTTGACTAATTATGGACTTCACGTAATTAAAAATTAGTCAAAAGGATTTTTTTAGTGGATTTTTTTTTGTGTCTAGAGGATTCAGCCGCGTTACACATTACGTTATGGGTATTGATTGGGGTTCTTGCAAGTAGTTTGTTTTGAAGGCGTTTTACCGTAACGTTATTAATTAAAAGTTCCTTTGTAGGATTTCTCTTCATACTGTAGTTACCCATTGTAAATAGTTTATTATCTATCAGATTAGGTTTCAGATATTTTATTCCCATTAAGACACTATTGTCACTCACATGAGAATTACACTTATAACAAAACACGAACAAACAGTTCGACTCATACTTGTAACAAAAAATAAATAAAAATGAAATGAAAATGAGTAGGTAGTTGTTTCAAATATAACATTTAACTAAGAGACATTTCTCTATATTAAATACTGATTTAACGTCTAACGTATCTATCAGATTACGTAAAATATATATTGAATTGAATGGTTATTTGCCAGTTCTGTATATCTGTCACCTGATTTTACGTTAAACCGATACTATTGATTTTATATATTACTAGTTACCGGCCGCGGTTTTACTAGTGTTTTAGGTATTATTCATTTATATCCTTCATTGGAATTCAAGCTTACTTCAAACCAAATTTCAACAAATATGATACAGTGGTGAAACAGCAGACATAACATCGTGAACAGACAGATAAAGTTACTTTTGCAATAATATTACTGTAGATAATAGGATTTTGACAGCGATCATCATTTTTTTAAATGTTATTCCGAAGTACAACTTCAGATGTATATGGTTATCTAAAAACTTTAAATTTTATAAATTTTTCGGGAACGTGGATCTGACAACACAAGGAAATCCTGGTGAAATTAAGATAATGTATGAGTATAATTTAGATTTTGTCACCGGAGTGGTAGAATAAGATCTTAATCTAAAACGGGAGGAGAGCAAGGAGGTCTCCTGGCATATTACATTAAGGGCTGTTACTTTACGATTGTCAGAATAATATAATATATAAATAATATGAGACAACATCACATACATTACTCTGATCCCAATGTAAGTAGCTAGAGCTTGTTATGGAAAATCAGAAGTGAGGACGGTACCGGAACCCGGGACCTCGGAGTGGCGTACCCATGAAAACCGGTGTACACACCACTCGGCCACGGAGGTCGTCAAATTGCATTGCTCTTCTCTTGTAAATATTAATTATTGTATTAGGACGTATGAGTCAAATTTGATAACATTTTTAAAATATTTCCACGCAACCGGTAGAGGTCACAATCGAATACGTGACACTATTTATCACGTTCAAGGCGGAACGAGGTCTTATACACCTCGTATGTCTCCCTTGCGGTGCGGCTAAGAGAAGCATAGATTTATTTGTCGTGCGAAGGCCTTTATATGTATTTGATACATTGTAGGAAAGTAATAAGTATATTTATATGATGCATATTAAAAGCAGAATGCTAAGGTGTACCTACTTTAATACGGGGTCTCTTTGACCACGTACCGAAGAAATAAAATTCGATCACATATCATCGAGTTTGCGTTTCTTAAACGTTACGAGGTCTTAAACACCCCGTACCGCAGGAATGGAAAAAATGAAAAGATTGACCGTTGCCAAACTGTTATACTGTCATTAATCGGTTTGCATAACCAGACGAACAATCAGTACCTACTTACTCATTGGCGGATTTACCAATGGGCTAAGTAGGCTGGAGCCTAGGGCGGTAGATTTAGAGGGGCGGCAAATTTAGCCCAAATTTGTTATTATCTTACAGAAATTAAAAAAAAAAAACTTATAATTATATGAATACACATTACGTCCGTAATCCGTATACTCATCACTACAAAGCGGGTTGGAAAAATAATCTAGTAACTTTGCAGAAATATCACCTAGTTTATAATCATACTAATTACGGGAAAAAACCGATGTAATTGCAAAAAAAAAGTAGGGGCGGAAAAATTGAATAGCCTAACTAGCGGCAGATTTGTAAATCCGCCACTGTACTTACTGTATTAACTTTCCTTCTTCCATATAATAAGCTATTTAAATGAAATTTGGATATAACGTAACACCTAATGTAGCTGCCACCTCTGTAACTATGTCGATTGATAATGCTATCTCTAATCTACTTCAAGGCCATCATTATAATTTATAACGATTTAACGTGATATTATTAGATATAGATATCACTTTACCTATATTATAAAAATAGCTCTACTGATTACTATTAACTTAGATTCGTAGAAAGAGCATCTCTATAGTTTAAAACAAAGTCGCTTCATAATCTTTGTACACTTAATTCATTTTTACTACGCAGTAGACTTGGAAGTGGTTTTCATCAATTAACAGAGTCTTCTAAAGGAAGGTTATAGGTAGCTATGTATAATGCATGCATATTGTAGTTGAGAAAAGCTGAGATCTTTGTCATTACAACAACAACAGCCTGTAAATTTCCCACTGCTGGGCTAAGGGCTCTCTCTTTGGGGGAAGGTTTTGAAATATATTCCACCATGCTGTTCCAATGCGCGTTGGTGGAATTCACATGTGGCGGAATTTCTATGAAATTAGATGCAGGTTACCTCACGATGTTATCTTTCACCGAACTCGAAATGAATTATAAACACAAATTAAGCACATGAATTTTCAGTGGTAAAACTGGGTTTGAACCCACAATCATCGGTTAAGATGCAAGGGTTCTAAGCTCTGGGTCATCTCTTTATCATTGCGAACCGGAAATAATAATAACTGTATTCTTGTTCTCCAATCTACAACTCATACAGACTAGTAGCTAGTATAACATTACAAAACGGAACATTTTATTTAAAAAAAAAAATACATATTGATCTATACTTAAAAGCAAATTATCAATATACACGTATTGATAATTTGTTGGGTAAAAATATTTTCATTATCAATTTCAGAATAACTTAGTGTTAATAATGTTTCAAATGGGTAAAATGTAATAAAAGTATGTTTCTAAATCTCTTTGTATTTCTTTTAACAGATTATATATCTGTACTATTTATTATATTTGACAGAACGCGGGAAGGCCATTATTAAATACTTAGTTAAAAGTAGACAATTTCTTACTAAATAATGGGTCTTCAGCGAAAAAAAAATTAGGAATTTCGAAACATATGTATGTTAACTTTTTGATTTCACTTCATTGGAAGCTACAAGTTATAAAAGTCATCAAGTTATTTATCTCATCTCATCTCATCAAGTTATTCATCTCTATTAGGCGCCAAAATAATAAAACCTCTTTTCAGTTAAACTTTTAATATTTCGTTTGGTATTGGAGTTTGTCTAAACCAATTAACTTTAATTTTTATTTTTAACTTTTTCTTATACTCGTACATCGCGCAGCTCTCTAACATTAACTTGTTTAAAAAGAAATTCTTTATTATTTTGCAACAATTTAGTGAAGTTCCATGTCGTCTTCAATTTTCTGCACATCTACGACTACAGCTCTTCAAAATGCGAGCATAAACTATTTTTTATGTGTAGCTATTGTTCCATAATCAAATGGACAAAACTCGGCGAACGCTATTAATATGTATATAAGATTACGTTATACTTCTATAATTAAATTTGAATAGTTTAGAACAAGATCATATTCGTAGTAGGTACTTTCAATATTTTTGGAGGTACTTTAAAATAAATTGTATTGTTTTACTAAAAATTGGCATAATTCGTAAACCAGAAATATTATGTACCCATATAATATTTAGTATTATTAATTAGCGTGGATTACACGATTTATAATTTTTAGGCGATATCAAACTGAAAATAGTTATTTCAAGCTCACTTAAAGTGCATTATTTGTTTGTTTGAAGAATATTAGTAAGACAAAATAGCCACATCCTTTTATACTACGATGTTGAAATTTTATGTGCTGTCTTAGTTACCACAACAATGTAACTTTAGGGCAACCTTGTCGTGATTTTGCACCCAAAATTGGATCCAGACAATTGGACTCCACAACGGACGCAACATAAACATGGCATAAAAATAACCGTTTGTTTTCCTTTCTTAAATGGTGTTATAAATTAATTCATTTGTGTATATTGTTCGATAGTTTTGGCAATCACTACATACTTTATTATTATTATTGAACGAATAAACTTATTATTTAGGCATTTGTATACAAATTTCGATATTTTATTATTAAGTGACCTTTTATAATCTTTGACTATAAAAGGCTTTGATTTTATATAATAAATAGATTGAATTATGTATGAAAAATGATTTTGTATTTAAACTAGACACAAATATGTGTCTTATATCAGCTGTATCAACAAATATTTATGTCTGTTACCTGGTTTACCTATTGTTTGGGGGCTGTATATACGGACATTATTTTAATTATCGACTTTAGGCAAACAGTAATGGTGTGCGTCGTCACCGTTAGGTTAGTCACCTCATCGGTCAGCTGTTGTGGCCGTATCGATTTTATTACACTGTTTATAAAAAAAGACCCAAAGCAATCTCTTTTTTTACAATGCTTGTATTGAAATGAAGGTTGCAAATAGGATATGTATTTTATACTGTTGGTATAAATTAATAAATGTGATGTTATTTATATGAATAAGTACATACAACAACAGAAATTTATTATTTTAACTGTTGGTAAATATGTTTCTAAATTATTATAAAACAGATAAGACTATTTTACACAGAACAACAAAAGCTTAACACATATAAATTGAATAAACTACGTTTAATCAACATGACAGTAGTTCGGATCAGACATGTCTCTATATTATTTATATTATTGTGTTTACTAACCTATTCTTTTGCTGAGATGTGGTGTGCCTCTCTCATTTTCTTCCTCTTCGACGTCTACATCAAAAGAAAATGGAAAATTCTTTGTGGAGCCGACAAATCCGGCGGCCATAATAATAAAATTCACGCCCGCACATAAAAACAACCGCTCGTGGAGCGAGACATTCGCTACTGGATATGGGCGAAGTAAGTCTGTAGCAGTGCGGTGCGACGCGAGGCGCGGCGCAGGTCGCATTAAAGGATAATATGTGATCGAATTAATGTAAATATTTGCGCGTTGTATACCTGTAAACATGAACGCACTTCGGTTACTTGCGTTTACAATTCTAATTAACAAAATACGATTGTTTTTTTACGACAAAACAGTGATTTATTTTTATTATCATACACAAATGTTTATTTTATTATTGTTATGTAGTTGTATAGTTTTATCAATATTAAAAACTAATAATTATAGTTGAAATGTTAACATAAACTTACATCTAGTATGCAAGTTTAAACGTGAAGTCTCGTACAAATACCTAAGAACGTACATAATAGAATGTACCGGCTACCTGTTCTCGCTTCGCATTAGTGTAAGGGTCTACATAAAGTATATCGTATACCATATAATCTATTCGTTTACGCCGTGCAAGCAGGAAAACTCTCAGTCGCCATACTTTTTTCATCTTCAACAATCATCATTATTTCCTACGTACATATATTTTTTTAATCCAAGATAAAAGTACCTTAATGAATCAAACACGTAAGTCTATTTTATTATTTCGTATATTGGAGAAAATCGTATTAACGTCTGTTCAGTACTTTTGAATTTATCACAATAGTCGCTTGTTTATTACTAGAAATGAATCGAACGTTTTCTTAAATACCTAGTTTATCGAATAAAATTTGTCTTAAATATAATACTAAATGTCTAATGATATCGCTAGTCTGAGAACTAGTCAAATAGAGAGCAACAGAATCACTGGCTCATAAAGCAAAACCTTTCGGTTTTTCATAGTCCAGTCATTACTTATATTTGGAAATGCATATGATGTGAGAAATCCAAATTTTAACACTTTCGTGGAGCCCTTTTTACGTTTTCGTTTTCGTGGAGCCCTTTTTACCAAAGCTCGACTTTAAATTGTCGACAAAAAAAATCCTTGTGTAATTTCCGCTATCGTGAAAAACGGTTCAAAATTACATTTTTTATAATAACTCTATTATCCATTGAATTACGTACATTATTGTAGAATACGTTTTTGTTGCATTTTTTACGATCTAAAATGAGCCTCTACAATTTTTACGTCTAGTTCGACGTTATTAATGTATCGACAGAAAGAGCCAAAAGTTTGGAGACTGTCACAAAGGATGGAAGGGTTTAAACAATTATTGTAGTACAGAATAAATTATTGAACCAGCCAATCAATATATATAAAACTCTTCCGTTACTGAGTGACCGACACACAACGCACAGCCTACACCACTAGACCTAGAGACTTGAAATTTGGCACACGTATACCTTGAGTATCCTAGACGTGCACTAAAAAGGGATTTTCCAAAATTCCCACGGGATAGGGAATAAATGGGATTTATATTTTCAAACCAAAATAGCTCTTCTCCGTAACTATAATTATTAGGGGTTTCAAATTTACCTCGCAAGTAGCTTATAATAGCTACTAAAAACTATTTTTAGGATATTTCGGAATTGTCAAAGGATAGGGGAATAAACGGTTTATTAATAAATTGTATTTTTTTCTTAAGAGTGCGTAGTCCTAGAAATTTGAAATTTGGCATGAAGATAGTTATTATAGCACAATAAACTGAAAAAAAAACTGAAAATCATATATTTTTTTATTTCTATTTGTTTATCAATATATAATTTGATCCCACACTGCGTATATTTTGCTGAGGAGCACGACTCTACTTACAATGGAAACTTGAAAAGAGGGAAATATCTTCAAGCGACATTCCTTTTTGGTAAATCTATGAGCTATTTACATACCTATGATGTATATGGAACCCTCGGTCACGAGTTTGACTCGCACTGTGTTAGGTAGGTTAGTTTCAAGTTTCAGTTCAACAGTTACTTTTAGGTGCCATTTTCGTTTAGGTTTCGTTTTCGTTCGTAATTAGGTTTGCAGGTTAAAGTTGAATAAAATCGTTAAAATTATTCAAGAAATTTTGAGAGATTTTTTTTTCTCTCATGGACAGTTTTACGTGGCTTACTCAAGTGTCACTTTCCCCTCCAATCTGTTTATATTGGCACCTAATATAAAAAAGAAAATTATTGTTTATAAGGAAAACTTATAGGGAAAAGGTAAACGAAATATTTTTTGTGACAGTTACTGATTGCCACGCGGAAGCTTGCAAACATTGTTGCTGGAACGAGGGAAAATGGGATTTTACGTTTTATGATACCCATTCGGACGAAGTAGACTTCCACGCGGACGAAGTCGCGGGCAAAATCTATTTTATGATATAATGTATGTCGGAGACGGTCATGAATTCCTTAGCGTAACGAAGCGCGGCACGAATTCCGCGAGGCGGCAGCACTATCGTTACGTCACAACGCGACTAACTTCGTGCTACGACGGAGCCTACCAGATGGAGGCGCTCAGAGACGACTCACTTACGATTCCGCTCTCGTGAAGATCAGTACCTCCATCCTAGGAACTGTCATTCGCTTCGTTGCCAAGTGTGAT
The DNA here is from genome assembly GCF_905220365.1 of Vanessa cardui. NCBI lineage: Eukaryota > Metazoa > Arthropoda > Insecta > Lepidoptera > Nymphalidae > Vanessa > Vanessa cardui. The sequence goes on along the minus strand of NC_061142.1, from coordinate 675,736 downwards.
ACAGTGTGATACTGAATTAGTGTATTAAGAACTTTAAACGTAGAATAAACGTGTTCCTGTATTCGCGGTTTCCTCTTTGCTCGATCACCCTAGTAATACGCCACTATGATGTCTGTCGATCGTACTGATGTCGCTGTCGATCCGACATCTATATGTTGCTTTTTTGTGGAGCGGGCTCTCCGCGTAATACTCAAAAGTGGCTTTCTTGGTTCTTTTTCATTTCTCACCCGTTTGTTACGACGTAATGACTGGACTATCACCGAAGGCATCAATGGGATGCTTAAGTAGTGCGAAGAATCAGACACAACAACTGAAACACGACACTTACTAATTTTCTAAATGATCGTATATGGTGTCAGATTCAGCTCGTGGCATTATATTGGCTTCACTAATTTATGAATTTTGGTATGAAGCAAACTCGAACTCAAAAAAGAACATAGGCTACTTTTTTGCCCAGCACATGACACCGCGGGCGACTACTAGTATTTGACTAAATTAATCTGTTAATTAATCTGGCTGTTGTTGTTGTTGTTGTAATCTAGACAGGTCAAAGCAATAGTAGCCTCATTTCAAAATTCAAGGGTTAAACCCTTGAATTTTGAAATGAGGGTCAGAAATTGAAAAAGAACCGAAATATGCCACGCGTCACAGACAACAATTAACGTTTCAACCCCAACAAGTAAGATAAGGAATTCAGTTATAGTTATGGAAACACTTGTTACATCTATAGTAATAATTTTGTTCGTCTGAAATCTTATAATTGTCGTTGATTATTCAGTTATATTGAATTAAAAACTTCTATGGATGCATATATCACTTTATTTCTAGTATATTCTGTACAAATATATCATCATATAATTGTATAAAACTTAATATACGACTTAAGTATTTATTATTTTTGTAATCGTATGTTTAACAATCAAATAAATAGTAGTTTTTTTTAATGTACATTCTATACAAAATTTCTTTTAGCAGTTGGGCCTCGATAAAGTAGAGCAAAAATCTTAATTAAAAGTAAATCACCTCGCCTTATTGCCTCCACTGGTGACATTAGGGTTGGTTCATATCTTGCCCAGAAGATCAAAATTGCGACTCAACGGGGAAATGCTACCAGCGTACCCGCCGCGGTAATGATTTATACAATAATGATTTTTAATTCTTATTTTTATATATGTGCCTTAATGTTTATAATTGTTATGTAAATAAAGCTATTGTCCATATTGCTATTATATTCTATTTCCAAATTATTTAATTTGGAAAAATCTTATTTAAGAAGTCTCAATTCTACAAATTCATTAAATAGGACTTTCTATGATTACATTAATGGTTTAAAACTAAAATCATCAGTCATCAGTCGCGGGTTAAGCGACCCATACACGTTCGGTATTTGATATACTTTAAGTAATCGGACTTTAATTAGTTTTAGTAGCGGGATGTATCTTTAGAAACTACAATAGTCTTACGGTTTAAGCTACAACACTCTTAGCTCTTTAGAAACGATGGAAAAGTATACATTTGATCTGAATAATACAGACATCATTGATGCTATGACAACCTAAGCAGCTGTATAAATTACATACAATATTTGAGATAAAATGTGAAATAAATTAATAGTTATTAAAAAATATATAATTTTTAGACTTCAGGTTCCCTAGTCTGTTAGGAATATAAGAAGAAAGATCAGGAATTCGTCCAATAATAATAAATCAGATTAATATTCATACACACTAAAACTAAATAATAAACATTATAAAATATTTTCTAGACCTGTAGTACATATTATATTACTGACAAATATATAGTTTACATGTAGTAGGAAATATGATTGTTACAAAGATTTCAAATTTGCCAATCTAATCTTTGACACTTTTAATATGAGAAAAATGTCTAATTTTTATTCTATTATTTCACTACTAAATTGTAGCCCGAAAAGAGAAGAGTTAAACAACAACTTCTTATAATCTTTATACATTTTTAGTCCAAGTTTCTTATAACTTTCCAAATTTTTCCCAGACTTCACCCAACGCGCATTCCAAATGCTCTCATTACAAGAAAGTTTCTCAACGAAAACTGCAATCACAACTGCTAACTCGAAATTGTTTTCACATGACAGATATTTAAACTGCTTCCTATCAATAATTGGTGCCCAGTGAAAAGTTCGTTGGCGCGCCGAAACATACATATACTTTTTAAAGAAATCATTGACTTTGTTCCATGAAGATGCTGTTTCCTCTGAGTATAATACTTTAAAAGCGGAACTGAAACAAGGTTCTCTAGAAGCAATTTCCTGTAGCATACTTATAAGTTCCATTCCATAATTAGATAAATGAGACAATAAAGTAACTCTTAACATATTTCTGACACCACCAGTATCAAATATGTCAACATTTTCTTGGCTGAGCCTGTGATTTAGCAAGAATGATTTTATGACTAATTTTGCAAACATTATTTGCGTTTGGCGATCCACACGCCTAAAGGTTTTAAAACTTTTCATAACGCATGCGTTACTAGGAGGAGAATACTTAATACGATTTGCACTAAATGCAACAGTTCTTGGAAACGTATTCAGAAACATTTTGATGACATGTTGATAGGACTTAACTAAGGTTCTCATTAGACTTAAGGCAGCAAAACCAAAGAAATACTTTAGATATATTCTTGCTCCTTCATCAGAGTTCCATTGGTCGAGAAGTTTATTGCAAGATATGCAAAATGCTGCATTCTCAACCGAGCCATATTCAGTGGTTCCAATACTAACTGGTTGTTTGCTAATAGCTTTTTTTCTAAACCACTGTAAGGTATTAAGTGGTGATGGTATAATATTTTCGATTGTATCTTCATTTATGTTATTATTTTCATTTACTGAAGATTTTTCGTCATGAACGGCATCGTTGACGTGGTCAGGTATACCAGACGTGTCACCATCATTAGTCTTCTCGTTTTCTAATTTTGGCTCAGTGATAGAATTTTCTGATAGTTTTTTTTCATCGTCCGGAATAATTTTATTTTTTTCAAGTTGATCCTCGTTTATTTTTTGGCGTTGAGTGAGTATATTGTTTATATCTATCTTTAATTTATCATCTGGAGTCAAAAAGAATAGTTTTCCGCTATCACTAAATTCATTATCATCCCATATTACTTGCTCCGTTTTTAGTGAATATGGTATTATTGAAATTACAGCAAAAATGATGTCTCTAGCGTTTAAACCTTTTTGCACTTTCCCAGATAAATAAAAATTAAGAAATCTATTTATGATACCCTTCTGAACAGTCCTATCTCTAACAATAGCGGGAAAATTATCTTCTAATGATATTCGGATACACATTTCGTCACTCCATTCCTCTGTTTCCTCATCGTCAATAAGTCGAATTGGTTCATTACCTTCATTACAGTCAGCCATAGTAAATAAGTCTGTAATATGAGAGAATATACTATTATTTACATAATATAATACATTTGACATTGTAGTGGCTTGTAAGTGTGTTACTACTCGTATTCATTACTTCATGACAGGTTATTATTTTTATTCCTATATTACAAACATTTTATAATAATAAATGTTTGTTGTTTCAATATACGGCATGAGTTGCGAGCACAACCTTGACCTGCGCAGAGTACAGTAGTACACATTTAAGTCTATTTGAAAGATTAAAGGCGCCAGAAAGGCTGAGACTGCAAGTGATTGGTCGGTCAGTTATTTGTCTCTCTCAAAAGTTAGTAAACTACTGTACACTCCGCAATTTAAAGTGACTTACAGTACGACACAACTTAGATGTAACATCGGAAAAATCAATAAAACCGATTCCTGCCGATGTACACAACCAATAAGAAAAGAACCTATCGCGTAATTCGACGCTATTCGTCGCTACAGATTCTCGCGTCAATTCAACCCGAGAAAAGAAGTGCTTGGAAATCAACGTGTCAAATTGACGAATATATTAGATCATATGATATTACCAGTTATTACGTTCGTGTAAAAATCATATTCACAAGAAGTTAATATTGATAATTTGAGATAGCGTACTTAATTCGGATGTAATCGGTTTTACGACCTCCATGGTCGAGTGGTGTGTACACCGGTTTTCATGGGTACGCAACACTAAGGTCCCGGGTTCGATTCCCGGCCGAGTCGATGTAGATTACCATTAGTTTTCTATGTTGTCTTGGGTCTGGGCGTTTGTAGTACCGTCGTTACTTCTGATTTCCATAACACAAGTGCTTCAGCTACTTACATTGGGATCAGAGTAATGTATGTGATGTTGTCTTATATTTAAAAATAAAAAAAAAATTATTTGTCTTATATTTAAGAATTTTGCGATGCTACATCTAAACTGTGGCGTATACTATACGTATGTTATTTCATAATTGTTTATTGTTTTGTTTTTATTAACAATCACTACTTGCAAAAGCATTTCATCATTGGTATAAGGATAATATTGTATAACTACTTGGAAATTTATATACTGATATAAAGATGGCAAGAATATTGAAAGCTTAAAAATTTAAAAAATATATTAATATGTTAGATTTTATAAAAGCTAAATTTGTTGTAATATTTTCTTTATCTCTATTCATTTAATAATAATGTCCTAATATAATACCGATATAATACCTATTAAGAGGTTGACAAAGTCAAATTAATAATATAATTTGTTTTGTTGTTCTGTTTAATTTATTACTATAACCATTAATTATACAGTACAGTACATGAAATAAGTGCAATTGTAAAGTTGATACCGAATAGAAAGTGTTTCGTTTTTACTATAATATCATTGTGAAACAAAAAATTACAAATAAAACATATACATGTTTAGTCTTCTTTCTTGCTGCATTTGCAACAAAATAATCCACGATACATGCTTGTTTTAATAATTTACAGAAGAAAAGTAACAACAGTAAAAATATTACTAGTTTATTATCGCTAACTAATATTATATACATATACAATTAGGAATTAATTAGGAGAAATGGTACTCAATAGATTTGTCAAAAAGTGTACATGTGTCAACTTGCACTCAAACCATATTTGCTCATAAGTCATGCTATACTTATCTACAAAAAATATTTTACTGTATTTAATATTTAATAAAAATACATTCTTATCTAATCACCAGTTGTTACTTCATTCAAAAAAAAATATAGAACACAATTTTGATATTCACATAAATTTAAATTAATTACATTGTCAGTTCTTTGTTTGCGACACAGGTAAAAACAAACCACTCTTTGATAAATGGTCATGGCTCAAAATGATTTTGGTATTTTTTTTAATCATTCCTCAAATGGCAAATGCACCAACAATCTTGGAAACTGAAATACAGAAATGTTACATTCTTTGTGCCTGTAGATATACCAGCTCACTCACCATTCAAACCAAAATGCAATAATTCTAAGTATTGCTGCTTGAATATACTATGAGTTTTATTGTATTTTTTCTTCAATTATTAATTAATATGTAACATAGTATGAAAGATAAGACTACATAAATAAATTTGCAACAGTTAATAAAAAAAATATTAGTAAACTAGAATAAAGTAATTATTCAGTTATATTGCAGAATATTTAATCATATTTCTCAGCAATACTCATAATTCAAATATGAAACACTTTTTGTTTGATTGTAATCAGTTCACAATAATAACAATAGTAATAAAAGCTTTTTATTCCATCCTGTTTTTGTTTATTATTTATTTTCTAAAGGGAAAAAAAAGTAGGTATTGTAAAGGTGCTGAATTATTTACTTGTTATACTTTAAATAACGAGCAATATAATGTAAAATAAACCACAATTTATTTTTCAAGCTACATTTAGATTCTGACTTAGTCTACTACTTTATTAGTCTAGACTATTATATATGTGGCATATATACAAATAGCCTTGTATGTCATAATCTATACTTATATAACAAATGTGAAAGTAACTCTGTGTCTGTCTGTCGCCCTTTCACTACCAAACCACTGAACCGAATGTGATTGAAGTTGAAAACAGACTTGAGCTTTAAGAAAGGATATAGGCTATTTTTTTGCCAAACACATGACAGTCAACCACATAATAAGCGAGCGAAGCCGCCGGCAACAAGTAGTACACTAGTAACTTGCGTGGGATACAAACAAGTTAACTTCAGATACATTATATTTTAATTTTGAATAAAGCAAAGAAAAACGAAAATAGTTTACATTCGAAGTTATAAAATGTAATCTTACCTTTTCAAATGATTTAATATCTATCATGAAACAAATTACAACTACACTTACAATTACAACTTGTTTGTTACTCAGAGAACCATAATAGTGCGGGAATTATTTTGCTTTAAAATTAAATTTTGTTATAGCATATTCCATAAACTCAATTATTAAACATTTATCCATCTTTATATGCACTATACTTGTTGGAATAATGGAAAATCCCAACCAAAGACAAATATAGACCAACTCTGTTGATACTGAGTCACAAGTACAGACAATGAATACACTCAGTTTCAGTATTCATTATTATAAATGTATTTCTTTAAAAATTACCTTAAACTAAGAACTATTAAAGTTTTGATCAGATTTAGTATTTTTATATGATTTACACTTAGTATTATGCTGCTATATTTTGTAATGTTGTATGTAAACAGATGTATAATTGGATTAATTGAAGTTGTTAACGGCGGCCATTTTCAAGGTAGATTTATAGATACAGATTTTTATAGAATGAAATAAATGATATTCTACTCGTCGTTAATAGCTAGTAATAGTAATTTATATATATGAAAATTTAAAATAAAAAAGAAGAAATACAACCGATATTTAAAAAATATACATAAGTCTCATCAAGTGTAAAATGTTTCGTTCCTCGGCGACTTGTTTCCTACTAAATTTCATTAAACTTGGTTCGGGGTTTGACTGTAAAAGAGAGACAGATAGACGGGTAAAGGTACTTTCACATTTAATATTATTATTTATTAATAAAGATTATACTTATTGATTTAATGGATTTATGATCAATAACTTGTTTTGTTCAAATACTTTTGGATCTGCATCAGACTAAAGAGTCATTTAAATTTAACTTATTTATTAATTATACGTTAAACAACAACTTTTCGTGATATTTTCGTCGATATTCTGGTCACACTGGTGACATTACACGTGCGAGTGTGACCAGAAAAAGTGATTTCTACTCTTTGGTAGATAACTACACTACAACTAATAATTTGTTGCAGTAACTAGTATGGAAATAAATATATATTCTATGTAAGGAAGATCCCAGGATATAATATAAAAATAAGCAGATCTCGAATATTTCTAGTTTAGTTAATTATCATGTTAGTACTGGTCTGTTAAAAAAGATTTATTTACTACAAACTGCAGTAATTAATAGTTTCACATGACTGTTATTTCCATGAAATTATTCTTTAGTTATCATGGCTTATAAAGCACTTTGAAATTTTCATAATAGTGTTGAATTAAATGGATCTAATTCTTCATAACATAGGATTGATATCTAAATGTACAATAATTTTTTAAATATTTTCAATTAATACACTACTACTAAGCACTTATTAAAAAAAAATGAATTATGCTCCTTACAAATTAAAAAAGATAATTGATTATTTTGACTTAAGTGGGGTAAAGTTTGTCCCCTTCCCCTTTTCTTGTTTTAATGGTAAGGCAGGGATTTGGAAAAATAAAAGTCACAAAGATTAATCAGGCTTTAATAACACATTTAATATGTGACTTGATTGATTATTTTAAATCTAATTTATCATTTATTTTATCATACGGCACTTCACTTCTTCTGCACTTGTTCGTCGATGGGGTCTAGAGTTGGTTCTTGGAAGTTGAATGAGGGGAATGAGGTCATGTCCACTCCCTTTCCACCTCCAAATTGACGTTCGAGCTTTTCCAGTTCAGTTTTCAATTCCTTCTCTATTGCTGGACTGGGGTCTACCAATTTACCACCACTACAAAAAAAAACTACTTTAAGAATATAATACTACACATTTATAACAATATAAACCCAAAAAAGGTGCACAGGGCAAGTACTAGTATTTTAAAGAAATTCATCTCAGGCTCAGTAGTAATATAATGCATAGATAATTTATGTGCAGTTCCAATCCCATTCTACTGGAGCAGTATGGCTTTTCAACAAATGCCAAATATGTGTATTTTGATATTCCGTTTTATGAGGTACTTATATTTTGCATTTCATAGAATACAATTAAAATAATAGTATTCTTAATTCATATGTACTATTAACATTTCTAAGTATCACACTACCATAACAAAAGTAAATTATTAGTTGATTATTCATTTTTCTTATAGGTAATCAAAGTAGAATCAAATTTGATATGATCTAGAGATGAATTTTCTATCCAGGTAAACCATACATTTCTTTTAAAAAACAAAAATACGAGTTTGTCGTGTAGACTAAAAGAAGTTAGAAACATCTACTTACGCACTCTTCTGTTTGTATTCTCTGATTTTGTCTAAAAAGAGCTGCTGTATAGGATCATTGACCTTTTGTGCCGCAGCTAGATTCCTGGTAACCATTACCGAGGTACGAGCTGCCCGTAGGCCGCCGAACAATGATGAAGTGAGCATCTGAAAATCAATTTAATAACCTACAGATCAGTTACATAACTTCGGTGGAAATTTATTTTTTTGTGTCAAAATTGGTTTCGAATATATATAAAATTTTTAAATCAAAGGTGATTTAACAATCAGCTTTAGCATACAATTAACAGAAATAAAGAAAACATATCTAACCTTTAATTTTCTGGATTTAATGGAAATATGTATATTGACAGCTCGTCTCTGGCACACAGATGACAGAATCCGCCTATCACTTCAATGTCAAGTTGCCCGGATAGATATTAAGTACAGATAAAATAATAAAAATATCTTATGCGTTAGAATAAGATAATTGATGAAAATTAGAATAGAATTTAGATTAATAATGTACTAAGCTTCCCTTTAGAACAAAAACAAACAAAAAAAATTTATATGTAGCTAGTAGATAATATAAAACTATAGAAGATAAACATAAATATTAGGAAAGTTATGAATAATAAATAATAATATTTACAACATTTATATAAAAGAATATTAAATATGAAAAATATTAATATTTTCATTATTATATTAAATATTAATTACCTTTGAATGTTTGATTTAAGTTACCGACTAAAATCGGATTTAAAAAAAAGTATTTTGCATTCCCGCCATTTTGCTATTAATAGTAAGTGCATATTTTTGGTGCTTAAACTACAAAACCTATTTGTTGCAACAATAACATCATGGAGATTGGAGATATAGGTAAAGTTGCAAACAGAAAAAGGATGAATGTAGAAGTAGAAAAACTTCGCGAAAAAGTTTCAAGAGAAACGACTAAAATAATAAAGCTGAAGGTAGTTTTCCTATAACGATTTAAGATCTTTGAAATTATATGAAAATTATATAAATATTATAAATTTGTATGACAAGAACACATTTTAGTTAAAATTACAGTTAAGTATAACAATAATTTATACAATATAGGTGGCTCAAGACACAGCTTATTGGGATTTGAAAGAAAAGTTGCAACAAGTTGAAGGCAATCATGAGCGGCTGCAGCAGAACATGGTGGAGGTGCAGATGCAGCACGAGACGATATCGGGACAGTATCAGGACGAGCTGAGATTGCGTCCCGACACATTGAACAAGTGTGGCCACTAAAACAAGCTTAATAAAAACTTTCTACTTATAAAATGGCTACTTATCAAGCATGCCTATTAAGCCATCGTACGCTTATATTTGTTACAAAATTATCAGTTTTGATAATTGTTCAAAATTAATTCTTTTTTAAGTGTACAATGGCTTATAATAGTAGAAGAATAATTAAATCTATTTAAAAAAAAAAAAACGCATATAAATCTTTCTTTTAAGCAGCGTTGTGTTGAATTTTGAAAAAAAAAATAAATTCATACATATTTTAATTTACAGGTTGAACTGCACTCGTGAAATTTGTGAAGTGCTGGAAGATTATAGCGAGCGTTTGAAGGATACGCTGTCCAGATGTAAGGCCGACCAAGCCGCTCTGTGTGACGCGTACCAGAAGTCCGGTCAACTCGTTCGGGATATCAAGAATAAGCAGATGCAAGCGGATGAGAAGAACCGTCAGGTTATCGGTGGACTTGAGGAGAAAGGTGACGTCTCCTGGTCACCTTACCCGCAACGAAACATCACCGTTAAACGTTAATCGGCTTTCAAAATGTTTTGGTCAAATTGAACAACAATAAATTAATATATTTCTTGCTTAGTTGATATCCCTTTAACAAATGACAATACTCGTAGATCCACAATAAATTCTTACATGACACAATGATTAAAAAAAGAATATACTGTTATCGACGTTTCATATTCGACAACTTCCGTGGTCGAGTAGCTTGTATTCATGGGTGCGCCATTGCGAGGTCCTGGGTTTGCTTCCCGGCCGAGTCGATATAGAAAAATATCTGCAGTTTTCTATGTAATCTCGGGTCTGGATGTTTGTGGTACCGTCGTGACTTCTGATTTTGCATAACACAAGTGCTTTAGCTACTTACATTAAGATCAGAATAATGTATGTGATGTTTTCCAATATTTATTATTATTTATTTACTGTTATTTTGTTTTCTTTAACTTCATAGTTAAACTGACGAGCGAGCACCAAAAGCAGCTTTTGCAGCTGTTCTCCGCTGCGAAGCAACAAGCTGACTCGGACATATCTGATCTACGGAACAAGCTAGACGCTACCCAAAAGCACAGAGAGGATCTTATGGGCAACGTCAACGAATTGAATAGGAAGCTGGATGTGTGCAACTTTAATATAGAAAAGGTTATATAATAGCTCGATTTTATTTCGAATAGGATAGAACTGGCAAATAGGCTACCTAATGGTATGTTGACCACTGCTCAAAGACATTTATCCTTTGAGATTTTTTAATCATACCTCATATTATATGCATCAACAACTTTGGAAAATAAGTTGTCATATCCCTTTTGCCTGTTATGATAAGGGTTCTCCCGCCCTTCAAAGTAGAACACAAAAATATAAAGTGGTGATGGCCTGACTTTGATTTGTATGGACTTTTTAGAAGGATGAGACTATTTCCAACCTGCAAAGAGACATGAAACAGCTGATTCAAGAGTTTCATACCCAAAGCTCTGAAGCCAAGAACACGTTGTTAAAACAGGAGAATGAGTAAGACTTATTATGTATCATAAAGTAGCTATAGATCAAACAAAATATGCTAATACTAGTAGTCGCCTGCGGTTTCACTCGCGTTTTGAGCATTGGTTGTCACGTGTCAGGCAAAAAAGTAACCCATGTGATTTCTTGAAGTTGAAGTTTGCTTCATACCAAATTTCATCAAATTCAGTTCAGCGGTTTTATCGTGAAAGAGCAGACAGACAGACAAAGTTACTTACACATTTAATATTAATATAGATTTTATCTGTACTATTATTTTTTTCATTAAAGAGACAAAGGGGCAATTAGGACCTGATGGTAAATGGTCACGAAATCGTCACATTATCATTGTGAGATATTTTAACATCTCCAATGTGCCAGCAACCTTGGGCACTGACTTATTATATCATTATGCCTGTACACTGACTCACCTATGTTGTACTATCGTTTTTTTCTTATATCAATGTACTGTAATGGGTTTGCACAAAGCCCTACCACAAAATCAGATCCCGCAATCAAAATGCCAAGAATTGATATTTAAATTAAACGACACGAAACTTTTACTATGGGTAAGAACAGCTAATTTTATCAGACTGAAATACAATACACTAATATTACTTCACAAGTCTTAAGGAAGCTCTAGAAGCAAATACTTCGTTGAAGAAAGCGCTGAACAATCAGGAGCAGTTCACTCAGAGTATGTGCGAGAAGAATAACTGCTTGCAGGAGAAGCTCATATCGCTGGAGGAAGACCAGCTGAACAGTTCTGCTGTCATTAACGGACTTAAAAATAATCTTGAGGTTAGGTAGTATAATATGTTGCTGGCAAAATATATTTCATAATATTGAACAATTATGGGTTAAAGATTATTGAATTAAAAGTTTTCAAATGTTTAGGAAGCTAACGCTATGTTAGAAAATCTAAAGAAAGACATCGCTGTTTTGATTGATGAAAAGGAGCGCTTGATAAACGAAAATAACGATAAAGAACAGGTAAGACGTCCTATAAATGAATTTATGGTATTTTAATCTTCTTATTAAAAAATAAATATATTGTCAACAACCGTCAGTAAATTTCTCACTGATGGCCAAAGGTCTCTTCTCCCTTTGAGGAGAAAGTTTGGAACATATTCCACCACGATGTATCAATGCGGGTTGATGGAATACACATGTGGCAGAATTTCTGCGAAATTAGACACATGCAGGTTTCCTCATGAGGGATTCCTTGACCACCGAGCTCAAGATGAATTATAAATACAAATTAAGCACATATATATGGTGGAATATTCAGTGGTGCTTGCCTGGGTTTGAACTCGTAATCATCGGTTAAGATGTACGTGTTCTAACCATCTCGATTCATAATATATTATCAATTTATATTAAACTTTGATCCTTCGAGCCGGATCCACCAGAGATTCAATAATTACCAAAATATTTTAGGGCTTAATATTTTGTCAAGAAGAAATTGAAAAACTAAATCAACAATTAATAGAAATTAACAAAGAAAAAGATGAAATTAGATGTGATCTAAATAAAGCCGTTGAAGGTTCGAACGTAAAATCTAACCAAATCGAAGAACTAACGGCTAACATTCAAAACCTAATGAAGAATATTGAGGAAACTGAAAATACTCACAACATTTTTAGGCAAGTTATAAATGCTAAAATTTTAAATAACCTAGTAATATTTTTCGTAAAATGCCAGTAGTTTCAGATTTCTAAATTTCACTGAATTTATTTATTATGTTTATAACTGCTTTGTACAACCCCTACCTGTTTCTGTTGCTTTTCTAAAGAAATATAATAACGTTGCCTGGAGAAGAGGTCGCTGTTTAAGCGTTAAGGCCGCCTCTTGTGCATCATTGTTAATCTAAATTATTTATTTATTGGTGTATAATAAAGAGTATTTTGATTTGATTTGATTTCTCTTCTTTACCAGAGTATCATCTGAAGAGAAAGTCAAAGAGTTAACGGCTGTGATTGAAGCTAGGGATAAAGAGTTGGACTCTAAAGCATCCACCATCGCACAATTGATGTCAGAACTGAAGACCAGTACTGACGTCAGGTCGAAGCTGGAAACCACCTTACAGAAGGTCAGGAAAGAGATAGATGTCGAAAGAGACAATGTGAAGCAAAAAGAGCAGAAGTTGAACGGGAAGATTGAACAGCTGGAAACTGTTGTTAGAGTAAGTTAGTCAGTTAATATATTCTGTCCACATTGTTATGTTATGTCATTTAAATTTAATAATTTGATTGTGCATACTATGGTAATGTTAACTCATTGCTTTCAGGATAAGGATGACGAACTTTCAAAACAAATGTCCATAATTTTGGAGATGAGAAACGAAAAGGTATAAAAAGAAATAGTGTTGGCAATATTTATTGATCTGTTCCATTTGTGCTACTTTATTATGTAGGGGGACGTTTGAATAAAAGTAATATGATCTATATTAGGATCGTCTCCAAGAGAAAATCCAGGGTATGCAGAACACGATCGATAACATTCAGAAGGAGCTGACGGGCCGACCGGCGCCATCTGCGACACGCATGGAGCCCGAACTCGATGATAACGCCGTCATGCTTACTCCTGGATCCAAGGTACACTGTATTCATGTAATTTATGCTGGAGATATAGTTTTGATTTGAGTTATTGAAAGTGAATACTAAGAGATTTATGTTATTGATAGAAGAGTCAGCAGCCAAGCTCGCCTATCATCCAGAAGACACAGTTTACGATGCCGCGCAAGGAGCCGAAACTAGACAATATGCTTTTCAACCTGTTCAGCGATAGCAGCATGGAAGGAGACACGCTTGATGTGAATTATATAATTATAATTTTTCATAAATGTTTACAATATTTTCTAAAAGCGATTAATCTGGGGTCTGCATTCGTTACAAAATAATACCATAGATTTTTTTTTAATTAAATGCCTAATTATTTCTGTTTATTTATTTACCGACGTCAGGCTTCGGAAGTAAATCGCCGCTTCGCAGCCATGTCTCGGGGTGAGCGCGTATCACCGATGGCGCTAGGAGCGCTCAAACGCCGCAGTGGCGTCCCAGCGCAGCCCTCATATAAGTTTAAGCCTCCCGCACAAGATAGCGACGTAATCCATAATATTTATCTTACTATCACTTTATCACTGAAATATACATTATAAGTTTGATTAAATATTATATACATTCTGTGAATGCTATTTTCAGCGTTCAATTTCTCTCTCTCAAGTAAAAAATGAAATGAAGAATAAAGAGCGGAGTTTTTTCAAGAATAAGAGGACTGAGAATAAAACCAAAAAAGTTAAATAAATTATTTCATAAATTTTCACATAACGTATGATTGTTTTTCACTGTTCGATTACTTTGTATTCACTTGCTTCATTATAATCTAAAAAAATGTTTCGTATAATATTTCTGCTAATTATATAATAAATAAGATTACATACATTAAGCAATTAATTACATTTATTTCTTTCTATCCCTTTTTAAAATCCTCGTCAAATGAAACGTGCTAATCATATTTCTGCCAAACGTCAACAGCAACAATCGTGTTGACTGACAACACGAGCGATCGTCAAAGTCAAATAAGTTCTGCTGAAATGTGTAGCAGTGTTGTTTGTAAACGAAAAAAAATATTTTTATTCGTGCAACATACGTAAGAAGAAACTCTAAATTACGTGATGACCTGAAGCTATAAAGCGTTATTGTTTTAAGTAGTAATCAGGAGTTAGTTACGATGGAGCGTGGTAAAATGTCTTCAACCGGCCGCGGCGGCAAGAGCAAAGCTCCGCAGCATCCTCAGGATATATTTGCTTTAGGCAGTAAATCTACTGTAGTGGTCTCTAGAGATTCAGAGAAAAGAAATATACATAAACCGTCTACGAGCAGTAAGTGTATAAGTATATTAACAGTATAATGTGAGGACCTTTATTATCTGTCCTAATAAAATAAATAATATCTATATCAGGACACTTGTTCTTATTATAAATTATAATATAATATCAATTATTCTTTTAACTAATATTTTTAAAGAAGATATTATCTCTCATAAATTCCCTATTCTGGGATTAATCGTAAAGCTTTTTTTGATCAGATTTTGTCTATTAGTTTCATAATACATATTTAAGACAAACATATTTAAAATTGAATTAAAAGTTACTATTATAAAGATAATCAGAAAATTTCTTTCTCTTTGTAATAATAATGTTAGATGATTACGCATTATTTAATGAAATTACAAATTATTAGGTGTTGGTGAAAGAAAACGGGAAACAGCCACTTTTGGCAGTCAGCCTCCAAGCAAAAGGGCAAGAATAGGTTCTCCTGCTGAGGCTGTCAGTGGCACCTCGTTAGAAGTAGATCCTGTAGATCTTGTACCTAATGTTCTTCAAGCGTTGGATACACACAATTCAGATAAATTGGTAATTATTTGATGATTTTATAGTCTAAATTATAATATACTGGATATAAATTAAGCATCAACACATTAAATAAAACACTTGTTATTATTATATAAACATTATGGAATTACTTCACAGGGATTGGTCACTCTCACATAATGATAATCATAGTAGTTTTCACATAGTTGATGCAGACAGATTATTCTTTATATATTATCAAATGTACTATATAATTTACTTCCCTAGAGCTAAATCTGAAGTTCACTATTAATAAAGCCCTTATTTAAGTACTTTTTATAATAAATTTATCCATTAAATAAATAATGTTTTTTCAGCTGGGTCTGTTAACAGGCTCCATAAGACTTCTTAAATCTCAGCGCTCAAAACCGGACCCAATCCTTTGCATGAGCATGTTATATTTGACTAAAATTCGGCCAAATATGTTTGCCCATGAGACAGTAACACAGAGTCTGTGCACACTGTTAAAGAGAGAGCAGGGTGCAGCGTTCAAAAGCAAAGGCAATCCACTTGTTTTTGTATTAGCTTGTAACATGCTGTACGCTGGACATAGAGATGGTAATAATTGGCCAGATACATTTATAAAGGTAAGAATTTATATTATCTTTTAATATTATAAATGTGAAAGTAACTTTGTCTGTCTGTCTGTTTCTGAATTACCCCACCCTAAAACACAAGCGAAACAGCGAGCAACTACTATTTGATTAGAAAGTAAAATTATTAAAACTATGAAAAATTTTAATATGAGAGGTTTTGCCTTTAAACTTTATTTAGTTCATTGTAATGAATATATTTTTTTAATGTAATCCTTAAGTATGGTTAGTATTTTTTTTGTATTTTAGTTTTATTATCTAGAACATTATGTGACATTTGAGATTTAATAGAAACTAGGTAAAAATATGTGACAATGTGCATGCTACAAATTGTCACATCCATCTATTTTAAAATTTTTAGGTATATATAGAAGATGCTCTTAATGAGCGTTGGTGGGTGGACTGTTCCTGGTGTAAATGTTTGGTGGAGAACATTGTCACAGCATTTGGAACAAAGCAGCCAGCTGCTCATCTAATACCCAGTGACAACACACTAGGTAAGATTTGGTAGGAAAAATCTATTTTATTGTAGATTTACCACTAACTATTATAAGCTTTTAAAATTACATTATATCTGTTACATTCGAATTGTGAATAATTTTTTTATTTATTTTTATGTTTATAGAACTTTTATTTCTTATTGGTTTATCTCTTTGATAATTTAATTTACACTCATGCTCAATTTTCTGACAGCATACAGGTATTAAAGAAAAAGTATTATTAGTCTCTGAGATTAGGGATAGAAGAAATAATATCAACCAATATTTATCAGGTACAATGTCACCATCTGGTTCAGGGTCCCCACTGATGGGTAGCAATGAAGATGACACCGACAACACTGAGCTTGAATATTCAGTATTCCCGAGGTAAGAATTTTATATCATACCATTAATTCACTGGTTTTTCTTTTTTATTGCTATATATTAATGCCTACAGATTAATACAGTTTATTCAAACCATTAGAGAACCTTTGCCAAATAAATAAATATGATGTCAAAATAGTCAACAGTTTGAATAAACTGTGATAGTAATTAGTAAAAAACACATAACTGTTGTTGGAACTTTGCAAGTATAAGTAAAGATATATTAATCAAGAACTGTTTGTAGTTCACAAGATAGCAAAAGCACCTATTAAAAATCATGTAGATTACGCAATTGAGCGATCCCAATTTTTATACCTATATTGATTGGAATAGACTAGCTATAGATTCAGCTTCTCCCATATACATATACAGAAGTATTTTATTGCAATATGTTGTATGCAGGTACTCAAGTAGCTATGAGACGGTGGAAGCGCTGGTGCTGGAGGCGATCAAGGAGCAGATCCAACGACGAGCCGCGCCCGACGCCATCGGCAAGGGCTTCCTGAAGCTGCTCTCGGCCACTTGTGGTTTTCCAGAGGTCAGCCAGCCAAATGTTTTTATTTAATATTATAACATTCATACATTAATTTTGTAAAATAAAAAAAAATGAAATTAATGTAATTCCACTAAGATACTGTTTTTGAGGACATTTTTTATTTAACAAATTTCCAATAAGGCAATTTGCTACAAAACGTTTTCACGGATCGTACTTGCAGATCCGCATGATAGCGGCGTCCCGGCTGGAGGCGTGGCTGCACTCGGGCAAGCTGTGGCGCGCGGCGCAGGAGCTGCTCGCGCACGTGTGCGCCAACGCGCACGCCGCCGGGCCCAGCGCCGCGCGCGACCACGAGGTGCTGGCGCAGCTCGCGCGCATGCGCCTCAAGACCAAGCCGCTGCAGGCCGCCTACCAGGCCTGCCTCAGGTGAGAGCCCGCCGCGCCCCGCCCCGCGCCCCGCCCCGCCCCCCGCTGACGCCCACCGCTCGTTGCAGGGAGATGGTGTCGGAGAGCACGGCGCTCCTGCGCAGCGTGGTCACGCACACCATCTACAACGAGCTGTCCAACGTGCGCTCGCCCAACAACATGGCGGTGCTGGCGGCGCTCATCCAGGCGCAGCCGCAGCTCGTGCCGGCCGCCATGGCCGACACGTACCAGGTACGGCGACGTCGCATTCAATATAAAGTATCTATTACTTTCGATCTTCCTAGCTATCATGTTGAAATTTAGCTATCATACCATTTACTAGGAGTATTATGTTCGAAGCATCAATAGTAATGTCATACCCAGGAGCTGGTGGTGCGCACGGAGGACTACCTGCGGCCGCTGCGGGCGCTGACGCGCGAGTGCGTGCGCGCCACGCGCTCCGACGCGCAGGCGCTGCTGCCGCTGGCGCGCGCGCTGGCGCAGCCGCCGCCCCTCGACCCGCCGCAAGAGGTCAGCGCCGGCCTTCAGCGCCTGTCCTCGTGGGAAATGTGTTTTTAACGCACCTGTACGTATGTGTGCAGGTCCGCGAGCGCGCCTTCCAGTCGTTGGCGGACCTGTTCTGCCTGTGCTGCCTGGTGACGGCGGCGCATAGCAAGCACTCCAGCGACTACCGCTCGCAGCTGTGCGCGCTGCAGCAGCAGGCTCTGGGCTGGCTGCTGGACACCGCCGTCGCCGTGTACCGACCGGCGCGGCACGACTGTCTGCACGTGCTCAACAAGGTACATCCGTGAAGCAGGGAGGCATGTGGCACCCGACCTGAGCCTGCGACCCAAGTTAACTCACGTCTGACACGAATGTGTATAGATAATGTTCGTGGAGCCGGCGGAGACGTACAGCAAGGTGGACAACTGGCCGCCGGAGTCGGAGCGCGCGCTGACGTACCGGCTGTGCTGCGAGGCGCCGCTGCCGCAGAACACGCTCCTGCGACTCGTCTTCATCGGCCTCTCGAAGGTCCACTTATCTATATCATAATTAAAAAATGACTGCACGCAGAATAATAGTAAAAATATTCAATTGTAAAACCATTGGCTTTACGGTACTAACAATAGCTCTGTAGTAAAATTTACATTTCAGAAATATGCAAACCAAATCAAGTATAAATATGTACCAAGATGTAACAACCACAACTGAACTTACTAATACGATTTTATTTAAAAACAAAATATTAAGAATGTTATGCCATTGCACAACGAAAGGTCAGGACAAAAGGTTTTTTTTTTTCATTAAAAAAAAACCAAATTTTATGTTACCACTACACAGTAGTGGGTACAAAAAAATGTGTGTGATATGATTCCATTTAGCCTCCTCGAATTAAACTCTTTTTCTATTACATAATTTTACAATTAATGTGTGATTTTTGCATAATTTATCCGGACTGACTTAATTAAATATATAGGACATACCCGTTCCTCCGACGGAAGTGTTCGAGCTGATAGAGCAACTGGTGCGTCGCGCCTGCGCCCTGCCGCCGGAAGACCAACCCCTGCAGGTGGACAAGCTGGAGATTGCAGACTACATATTCCAGCTGTGCCAGTTTCATCCACCAGATAACATCACCTTGCCGGCTGGGTATGAAGAGATGTTTTTCATAATTTATATTTACAATTTTTTTTTTGTGTTATATATATAGGTTTCAATTCAAACTATTTGTTTGGGTACCACTGACTTATGTTCTACCTTCATTCAGTAATAATTATTATTATTATGAATGGTTTGAGGGGAGATTAAGTTAGTATGACTTCAGGAACATAACAACAATTAGGCCACCTGATGGTAAGTGGTCACCATCACCCATAGACAATGACGCTGTAAGAAATAATAACTATTCCTTACATCGTCAATGTGCCACCAACCTTGGGAACTAAGATGTTATGTCCCTTGTGCCTGTAGTTACACTGGCTCACTCACCCTTCTAACCGGATCACAACAATACTGCGTACTGTTATTTGGCTGTAGAATAACTGATGCGTGGGTGGTACCTACCCAGACGGGCTTGCACAAAGCCCTACCACCAAGTAGAAAAGAAACAATTACTTTTTTATATTGCCAATGTCTATGAACAGAGGTGACCACTTGACCCAGACAAGTAATCTGGCCATCAGATACACTTGTCACGTAATACTGAGCTGAAAGTATGCAGTCACTTGTATTGTTGATCTTGAAGATACAATGTTATAAACAGATTTGTATTAATTTTATTAGACAGAGTTTATAAAAAAAAACTATTTATTTATTAATTGTAACTAATTTAAACATTATTTCACATTGAATATTTTTTAATAATTTTTTTCAAGATTGAAAAAAATGTGTCCTCATTTTATTGTTCTTTTGTATATAAATGAATATAATAATAAAATTGGTTCCACATAACTAATTTAAGTACTTCATCAAGGACACACGTTTCCTATCATAAATGTTCTCAGGTACACGCCTCCAGCACTGGCCATCACTTCGCTGTACTGGCGCGGCTGGATGCTGCTGACGATGCTGGCCGCCCACAACCCGCAGGGCTTCGCCGAGCGCGCCGCCAACACCTACCCCACGCTGCGAGCGCTCATCGAATGCTGCATCACCAGGTTACCTTTGCTGACTTACCATTTCAAGTGGATAAGCCCTACCACATTCGTATCAATGTTTTTTTGACGTGACAACGTCTTATAAATTGGTTTGCCGGGTGACACTTCAAGAAACTGCGTTACGCTCCGCTCAAGTTATGCGCTCACAATGAGAGCGAGTGAGAGGCACGCGTCCCTTCCACTCGGGCATGGTTAGCCCGCCTAAGAGCGAGAGAGACAGATATAAGTTGTTGTCACGTAAAACTTTCGCCCGTATACCGACTTTACAGGCAACCAATTTTTTTAACTGGTAATATATTATTAGTTGGGCGATTAATGTAATTTACACAAAGTTTAAGATAATATCCTTTGCCCCGCCAGCAAGCCGTCCATCGAGTGGTCGGGCGCGGGGGAGAGCGAGCGGCTGGAGGCCGAGCGCGCCACCGTGCTGCAGCTGGAGACGCACCTGGCCGCCGCCAGCAACGCCAAGCTGCCCGTCACGGAGCACTCGTCCCGTCTGCTGGCGCAGGTGAATTCCTTCATTCTTATGAAAATACATTAAATTTTTTTGTTCTCTTAATATCCGCTTTAATAATGTTTTTTCGTTCCAATAGCTGACGACGCTGGAACCGCTCGGCCCGGCTCGACGTCCGCCGGCGGGGGTGCTGGAGGCGCTGCAGGCGCTCAGCTCGCAGCTGCGGCTCGGGCGCCTGCTGTGCCGCCAGCCCGGCCTGCTGCTGCAGCTGGTGGAGCGGCACGGCACGCGGCGCGCCATGCCGTGGCTGCACCAGCTGCTGCGGCACGACCGGCTCGAGCTGAGCGTGCTGCCCGTGCAGTGCCTGTGCGAGTTCCTGTCGGCGGGCGGCGCGGGCGCGGGCGAGGCGGGCAAGGCGGGCGAGCTGTGCGCGCACCTGCGCCGCACGCTGCACAGCGAGGAGGGCGCGCGCGCCGTGCTGCACTACTACCTGCAGCGCCTCGCGCACGCGCACGCGCCCACGCGCGCCTCCGCCAGCCGGGTGCGTGCGCCCCGCCCCCTCCGCCCCTCCGCCACGCCCCTCACCCCGACCGGCCCGCGCTGACCGTGCCTCTCGCTTGCAGGGCCTCAAGCTGGTGCTGTCGCAGTCCGACGACGCCATCGAGATGGACTACAACGCCGACGTCAATCCGGAGTGAGTGTCGTTTGAGTCGGCCAGCTCTCGACCGTGTGTTCTCGCAGTGGTGTGCAGCGGCGCTGTCGGCAGGTCGTGGCTGAGCCTGCTGCCGTCGCTGCGGCACTGGGAGGCGCTGCGCGGCGAGGCGGTGCGGCGCGTGCGCGCGGCGTGCCTGGTGGAGTGCGCGCCCCCCCACGTGGCCGCCTACCTCGGCTTCCTCGCCCAGCACGCGCACCATCACCACCCGCACGACCTCACCGACATGGTGCTGGTGAGTCCCCTCTCGTCACTGTCGCAATATGCTCTCGACCGAGACTTGTGTTTCGAAATGGAATGAAATTTGGACTTATTGAACTTGACTGGGACTTAGTTGTAGACCTCTGTGTGAGACCGTCTTGGTATTCAACTCAGTTCGGCAGACACAGCACCGTAGCTCCTAAAGTAGCACGGATGGCTCAGTTGCACATCCGGTTACCTTTATCCTCTCTTACTCCCGATTATATGTGGCGTAGGATCTCAGTCAAGTGTTGATGGAGCGCACGACGGTGATGGGCTACGTGCTGCCGCCGGTGGACTCCAAGGAGACGCCGCGGGACGAGCGCCTGCTGGCGCAGCACAGGGCGCTGCACGCGCTCACCACCATATTCTACACGCACCTCAGACAGGTACATCCCTATCCCTGTCCGCTGGTATTCAGAGATTGTGATTTTTATTGTTTTCACTCTTTATTTACCTATTTTCCTGTTTCCATAAAGGTGTTGTCAAACGAAATACCAGAGATACAGGAGCCCGTGGAGGAGGGCGCTGAGGGGGCCAGCGGGTGGAACGCTGGAGAGAAGGTGATGTTGCAGTGGGCTAATGGACGGCAAGCTAACCTGCACGTCGTCATTGCGCATGCGCATCTGAAGCTGCTGTGCTTCGGACCTTCGTACTGTAAGTTTGTCAATTTTTCATGATATAGTATAACATCTGACGGGTTTCGTTTTACGCTAAACTATTTCATCATCCTCCTGCCCTTTTCCCAATTTTATTTGGGGTCGGCGCAGCATGTCTTCTCCTTCCATACTTCTCTGTCAGACGTCATCTCACAAGTAACATTCTTTCTAAGCATATCGTCTTTCACACAATCCATCCATCGTTTTCTTAGTCGTCTTCTACCTCTATGTCCATCCACATCCATGCTCAAGACCTTCTTCATAATATGTCCCTCATTCCTCCGCATTACATGCCCATACCATGACAGCCGCCTTCCACATAACTTCTCGGCTATCGGTGTCACTTTCAAACTTGCCCTTATGTACTCATTCCTAACTCTATCCATTCGCGTAACACCACACATTCCTCTCAGCATTCTCATCTCCGCAACATGCAACTATCTTTCAGTCATCCCTTTTGTAGACCAACACTCTGACCCATAAAGAACAGCAGGTCTGATCATGGTCTTATTGATCTTCCCCTTAAGCTTAAGGGGAATACGGGGGTCACAAATTGTTCCCGTAACCTGCCGACATTTCATCCATCCTGTGTTAATCCTGTGTTATGTTAAGCTATTTATACAAGTGAATCGAATGTAACCAACTTGTGACGCGTTCGGGGCGCAGTGGACACGAACCAGGAGATGTACTCGTGGCTGCAGTCCACGTGGGTGGGGGACGCGCCCGAGGCCTTCGTGTCGGAGTCGTCGGACGAGGCCGTGCTGCTGCCGGACTGGCTGCGCCTCAGCCTCGTGCGCTCGGCGCGCCCGGCGCTGCTGGAGGCCGGCCTGCGGGGCCTGCCCGCGCACAAGCTGGCGCTCTTCATCCAGACCTTCGGCATGCCCGTGTCTTCTATGAGGTCAGCGGCCCACTTTGTACTTAAAACAAAGCTTTCCTTGTCAATAAAATGTATTCTTATAGATGTGATGATGAAAATACACTCAATGTCAAATTCAGAAGAATTCAATGGCAAGTTCAGTATTATGAAATATACCTCGGTTGTTGACTTCAACGACAAAAGAAGTGATATCTAAATGGGTGCCAAGTTCCATTATCCTTCCTGAAATTTATTTAATACTACATAAAATAACATTTCTCCTTATAACTTAGAATAATGTATTGTAGACTTACTTTTATTGTCTTACTTGGCTACAAAATTTGACACGTTTATGTCAAACGGTTTTTGAGTTATGAAGGTGTCAAAAGTGGCTCAAAATGGTTCGTGTAAAATTACACACGGTGCTACTCGCCAGTTCTGTTATCAGAACTTGGTCGACACGCTACCGCGTATCCAGATAAAGGGACTGAATAGTGTTTAATATGTTCATTTATCATTTTAATTATGTCGTTATTATTATCATTGAGGCTTACGATTCCTTTCTACTCGTTTCGCACCTCATGTTTGCTAAGTGATATTTAAGCTCCATTAGATTTAAATTTACGCATACGCTGGTTACTTTAAAATATATATATCAGAAATTTCACAATTATCGTAGCTGGTTTGTTTAGCTGTTTTGTTAAAAGTTATTCAAATCTATGCTCACACGGTTACTGGTACGGGTCGCAATCAGTCACCCTGTTGATACTCATCCTCATAATTTTTCTAACTTTCGGCGATACTCGGACTAACAATTAAATATATAGTTCTTCTTATTCAATATTTTTACAAAACAACAGTATTGTTAATGGTGTCACAGCCACGATGTGACACTGCGGTCAGTAAGTGCGAGTGTGTTGCAGCGCGCTGCTGGGCGCGCTGGACGCGTGCCCCGCGGGCGCCGTGGTGCGCCTGGGCGTGGAGCGCGCCTACATGGCGCAGCTGCTGCGCGTGCAGCGCGCGCGCGGCGCCAGCGGCGGGCACGCCTTCGCCGCCGCGCTGCGCCTGGCGCGCCCGCACTACCCGCCCGGTACGAGCCCCCCCCTCCCTCCCCGTGCGCCCCGCGCGCGACTGCACCCACTCATTGCCCCTGCTCCATCCAGACGACACGCTGTTCACCGAGGAGGCCCTCCCGGACGAGGTCGAGGACCCCTGGAGCAGCCCGCGCCAGACCGCCAAGCTGGAGGTCGGCCAGATCGGCGCGCTGCTGGCGACCGCGTTCGCGGGCGCCGACACCTACCGCGGGGACCTCGACACCGCCTTCACGCAGCTCCACGGGGTGAGCCGAGTGATGTGCGAGAGGACCTAGAGCGGTTTCCATCGTCTGATTTCCATCTGACCCGTATCCCCGCGCAGCTGCTGTGGGAGGAGGGCGGCGCGGGCGCGGCGACGCGCGCGGTGCTGGCGGCGCTGCGGGGCTCGCGGGCGGCGGGGCTGCTGCGGCGGCCCGCGCACGCCGCGCCCCTGCTGCGCGCGCTGGCCCGCCTGCGCCCCGCCACGCTGGCGGAGGTCGGTGTGCGACAATCTTTGATACTTTTTACTTTTACTTGGTGGTAGGGCTTTGTACAAGCCCGTCTGGGTAGGTACCACCCACTCATCAGTTATTGTACCGCCAAATAACAGAACTCAGTATTGTTGTGTTCCGGTCTGAAGGGTGAGTGAGCCAGTGTAACTACAGGCACAAAGGACGTAACATCTTAGTTCCCAAGGTTGATGGCACATTGACGATGTAAGGAATAGTTAATATCTCTTCCAGCGTCATTGTCTATGGGCGATGCATAAAATAAAAAATAAAAATACTCATAATACAATGATCGTCACATACTAATGTGCATTTTTAAAATACTTTTAATAAATTATCATCGGACCTCGTCGCGTGGAGCCGAAGCTATTCGTAAGGTTCGATTTTGGCAGCTGATGTGGGGCGACTAGCAGGTGCTTCCGGTTGGATAGAAATAGCATTATCGCCTTTTACACTAACCGAAATATACATTAATCTGCTAAGTTTAATTCATAATACCGTAACGCTGTGGCGCGGCAGACGGCGGGCGCGCTGCTGAGCCAGTGCAAGCTGTCGCGCGGGCCCGTGGTGGAGGCGCTGCGGGCGGCGCGCGGGGCGCCGGCGCGCAGCCCCGCGCACGCGCACGCCGCGCTGCCCGCCAACGCCACCAAGGACCAGCTCGTCGCCGGTATGTCGGACTACGGTGGACGAACACTGACTGACTATGTGAATGTCAAAATAGAATTAAGAATGTTTGTGTTTATTAACTCCTGCGCAATTAGTTATCCTGCGCTGCTGGGCGAGAAAAACTATTTTTGTTTTTGTTGAGCCTATTATAATGAGCATTTCAGACATTACACAAAATACATTGACATAGAACGAGGAGGATCCAGAAATGACCTTTCTATTTTCAAAACAGAAAAGTTAATCGATGATCCTACATAAAGTAACAGCCTGTACATTTCCCACTGCTGAGATAAGGCCTCCTCTTCCATTAAGGAGAGGGTTTGGAACATATTCCACCACGCTGTTCCAATGCGGGTTGGTGGAATACACATGTGGCGGAATTTCAATGAAATTGGACATATGCAGGTTTCCTCACGATGTTTTCCTTCACCGCCGAGCACGAGATGAATTATAAAGACAAATTAAGCACATGAATCAGCGGTGCTTGCCTGGGTTTGAACCCGCAACCATCGGTTAAGATGCACGCGTTCTAACCACTGGGCCATCTCGACTCTTTCTCGATCCTACATAAAGATTTGCTTTATTCGAAGCCCTCGAGTCCGCGACGCCGAGCACGCTGGAGGCGCTCGGCAACGAGATCATCGAGACGCAGGACACGCAGGTCGTGGTGGACACCATCACGCACCTGCTCGAGAAGAACCAGGAAGGCCGCTATGAGTTGCAGGTAATACTACGACACTGTCCTTGACTGGACTTTAGTCCAAATTGGGATCAGGTTTTGTGATTTTCATTTTTGAAACCAAGCCGTCATTGTCATTTTGACTTAATAATATAAAATATTTTAATAAAATTTTACTTAAATTCAACTTAATCGAATTCTATCTTTGAGCTTTGTCTGATGAGGTTTTTGCTAACAGATTTGTTCTTAAATATATCAATAGATGTCGCTATCTTTATTCGTTTTTATGGATCACGCTGTACTTTATTAAAAATACTACATTTAAGCTCTCAAATTGTTTTAGTAAAATGATTTGCCATGGGAAAGAAAAAGTATGTATTTATGGTCCTTCGAGCCGGATAACTCAAAATATAGACGATGTAAACAAGCTGAATTATTAAGTTAATTGTTGAAAGGTTCTTAGTGGTAGTTAATTAGCGCTAACGCACGTGTCGCAGGTGAAAGCCGACCCGGACGAGGAGTTCAGCGCGAGCGCGCAGCACGTGCTGTCCCGCCGCGGGCTGGGCTGCGGCCTGCTGCTGGACTGGCTGTCCGAGCTGCAGCGCGAAACGCTCGGCAGGCAGGCGAGTGCTACTGCTCCTATTGCAAATAGCCTAATATGATATTGTAAAAAGGTCATGTAAGAGTAAACCAAACCTTCGTTGAGGAACATCAAGGCTTTGCGTAACAACTACTATTAATGATTGCAAGACTAGGGGGTGCCTTAGTAAGATCACTAATTTCCAACTCATTTCCTAAATTATATTTTTATTTGTCTGCTATGGGCAAACCACTCGTATACTTATAATGTAGTCCGCTGGGCGCGCAGATGCGGCTGATGTTCCAGCGCGGCGGCGGCGCGTGGCGGCCGCTGCTCGTGACGCTGCTGGCGCACCGCGCCTCCTGGCGCACGCTGCACGCCGCGCTCGTCGCGCTCACCGACCACGGGTACGGGCGCCCCACCCGCGCCTGCAGGCGGACGCGGAGCACTCCAGTGTGCTATGTGGCTAACGCTCTCGTCGCAGGGGCTGGTCGGCGAAGGCTGTGCTGGACTTCGCGGAGACGCTGATCGGCAGCCCGCGCGTGTGGCAGGGCCGCGACCGCACCACGCCCAAGCACCACTCGCCCGACGACTCGCTGCGCCTGTCGCACCACCAGGTACCGTCGCCGCCGCCGTCATCGCCGACTGCTAATGTTGTATCCGGATGACACGAGTCCCCTCCCGCAGCTGGGCGTGCTGATCGGCTACGTGGGCGCGGAGGCGCACGAGGCGGAGGCGACGGGCGGCGCGGAGGCTGCGCGGCGCCGCATCGAGGCGCGCCTGCCGCTCGTGCTGCGCTGCTGCTCCGAGCCGCACGCGCTGCTGGCCGCGGCGCTAGCCGCCTCGCGCTCGCACCCGCTGCTGCTGCTGCTGCTCTACATGAAGGTCGGTCATCCGGCAGGATGGATATATTTCGAGATCTGCAAGATCATTTTTCGAGATAGATAATATCGTAACGGTAGACAAGTATCCTGTAACTTAGATTCATATTTCTTCAGGTCCCCAAGGTTCTCCAGCTCCTGCGCGAGTGCGAGGACCTCCCCCCTGCGACGCCGCAGCTGCTGGTGGCGGGCGAGGCCCGAGCGGTGGCGCGCCGCTCCACGAGCGCCACCGACCGCGTCGCGCACGCGCTGCTCACCGCGCTCGCTGCGCCGCACCACCACTCCAAGGAGCACTCGCAGAAGTATAGCGCCCCACACGCTTACAAATATAAATCGACTAACCGAGTGTCAAACAGTGAGTCAAACGCTGCAGTTCACTTGTCTTATCCGATCTCCCGTGCGACAGGATGTGGCGCACGGAGGCGGGTGCGCGCGGCGTGTTCGCGCGCTGCGCGGGCGCCGGCGCGCGCGCGTTGCCGCTGGCGGGCGCGCTGCTGCGCGGCGTGCGCGCGCGCCAGCACCACCACCTGCAGCACCTGCTGGCCGCGCTCGAGGTGCTGCCCGATGCCGACCTCTTCGAGCCCCCGGCCGGGTGAGTGGCGCCGGCCGACGATGGTCGAGTCGAGACGTTATATTATCGCTAACCCTCCCCCGTGTTCGCGTCCGTAGCGATGAGGTGCACGGCATCCTGGAGTGCTTCCTGAACATGCTGAAGGGTGGCGGCGGCGGCGGCGGCTCGCTGGCACACCGCGTGGCCGCCCTGCTGCGCCGGTACCGCGCCGCCCGCCCTCAGCGCGCCGCCACGCTGCTGCACGCGCACCGCGACACCATCGCGTGAGTCCTGCGTCTGGTTTTCGATTGGAGTCGAAAAAGAGGTCGGGTATTTATCGTGTGTTTTGCCGTCAGGTCGCAGGCGGCGCTGGCGGGCGTCGCGGGGGGCGAGGGCTCGGCCAGCGCGGCGCCGCCCCCACACGCGCTGCAGGCCCTGCGGCGCCGCATCGCACCGCCCGACGAGCTGCACTGGCTGGTTCAGGTAATACTCGGTTTAACGTATTACTCGAGGACTTACTTTAATATGTATTTCTGGGATTCGATCATTTGTCGAATATATCCTATCGTAGCTGTATTAAAACCTGTAGAGTCGACAACAGTGTACATGTTCGTGTTCCCGCCGCAGGAGGTGGAGGCGTGGGGCGTGCGGCGCGGCGGCGCGTGGGGCGGCGCGGCGAGCGCGGACGCGCTGCTGCGCGCGACGGCGCCGCTGGCCGCGTCCCCGCACGCGCCGCTGCGCACCGCCACGCTGTCGCTGCTCACCAAGCTGCTGCCCGCCGCGCCCGACACGCATCCCGGTATGTCGACAACCAACTCCTACCTTGTGCTGTTTGCCCTGCCATGATTATTCCATTCGTGCTGCTTACTCCATTATTTTTATAATATTAATTAAACTCCTTAATAATTCTTTAGGTCTTCAAGCAATTCTCGAATGTCTGGACTCTGATCAACCGGAAATTGCTCAATCCGTACTGGACAAACTGCCCGAGCTGGTCGTGGGCATGCAGGAGCATGCAGCTCGGATCCTGACGTTCGTCTTCGAGCTTGGATTACGCTCAAGGCTACCGGTCGAGCAGTGTATCGCTAAGTGCGTTTCCACCATCAACCTCAATAGGGGGTGCTGATTTTAACCTACAGACCTACGAAATTCCAGAAATCTTATTATATAAACCGAAAAAATTTAAATGATGTTTTGCCAGTGAAAACTGAAAATATATAGAGAAAGAAGTGGGAAGTGATTAACAATCTGATATTGCTCAGTGAGAGAAGAAACTATTCTCAGAGAATATTAGTTAAGGTAAAACTGACTGGCATAATTGTGAGTAATTTCTTATCCAATATAACACACCTGTATTATTATGGGAACAGACGAAGACAGCAAAGAGAATACATTTTTCTTCCTCATTCATATACATATATATTATGTACTTTATACAGTCAAAAAAAAACCGGGCCATTGAAATGGACATAAAAATAAAACCTTGTAGTCAACTCTATGTTTACCAAATAACAAAACAACAGTGAAAAGTTAATCAGTTTTGTGAAAACTTACATGTAAATATTCTATCAATAAATAGACAAAGATAAAAAATGTTTATCTCTTATTAAAAAAGTGAGTATTAAATAAAAATCCGAATAGTTTTATTATTTTAATAATTTAAAATATAATAATACATGTGTAAAAGTACATCAGTTAATATTTTATAACTACATTCAAGTTATATAAGCTTTTTAAATAAATAATTTGCAACATAAGTATGAACCCGCAATCCATAAGCGCAACACTTAATTTACACACACACATAACAGAGTCTATAACACATAAATGCATTTGTGTGCAATATTCCTCTCAAAAATGTTCACCAATCGTTAGAGCCAAGGTCGGTGAACATCTTATCCTTAATCTTTGGTTTAGGATCATCTGTTATTTTACTATCAACAGCTCCAACTTGTCCCAAGATAAATTCAAGTTCTGAAATAAAAAAAGAAATTATACATCAAGAAATACACATTGTTAACAGCCCAGCATCTAATACTAGACTATAGGTATAATTATATTATTTAAATAGTAATAGTCTATCCCAAAACACAGGAAGTAAAGATAAATAATCAATTGTTGCCTGAATCTTACATAATATCATTGATGGAACTTTGAATTATCTATAGAATCTTGAAATTAGTATTTAATGAGGAACAGTGTTTTATCTATACATACAATAAAATTGGAGTGTCTGTTTGTAATATTAAAATAGCCCTTTTTTACTCAATTCATATGTATATTTATATGGTACATTTACCAAAATAACTTTTTTTTACAATTTTTGTCTGTCTGTCTGTCTGTTTGTTCCGGCTAATCTCTGGAACGGCTGAACTGATTTTGATGGGAGATAACTGACATAATGAAGAGTAACTTAGGCTACAATATATATTTTTTTGTTAAATTCAAACACGTAAAAGGTCACAGGCACAGCTTGTCATAAATAAAGTTTTGTTTATTCCTTTTGACTTTAGAATAGGCTACGCAATTCTTACCATCACAAGTAAGTGCAGTCCCTCTTAACTCATGAGGCCCAACAAATTGTTTCTTCATATCTCCCTCGAAATACACAAAAAGACTGGGTAGGTTCCTTTCTGGGAAATTTGGTATACACGTCTGGGCAATTGCTTTCAAAAACTTTGTATAAGGAAACTTCATAGCTAGCTGTTTCATATGCTGATTAATGAGTGCACATTGCTGGATCCTGAAACATTCAGACATTAATATTAGATGAAAAAAAAATAACTAATGAGTTTCTTGCTGGTTCTTTTTGGTAAATAGGCATTCTAAACTGGTGGTAGTTTCACTTAATATAGTTTGTTAAATGACAATTCAAAAGTGCTTGTAAAAATCTATGTGAATGAAGTTTCTTTTGATTTTGAATAAAACATACTATTTTGGTAGATACCCTAGTCAAACATAGGTGAATATATTTAGTATATATTCAACTTATTGTAGAAAGCTGAAATTATTAATGTAAAATAGTAGGAAATGAAAATGAGAGTCGAGATGGCCCAGTGGTAAGAATGCGCGCATCTTAACCGATAGTTGCGGGTTCAAACCCAGGCAAGCACCGCTGATTCATGTGCTTAATTTGTCATTATAATTCATCTCATGCTCAGCGGTGAAGGAAAATATCGTGAGGAAACCTGCATGTGACAAATTTCATAGAAATTCTGCCACATGTGTATTCCACCAACCCGCATTGGAACAGCGTGGTGGAATATGTTCCAAAACCTTCTCAAAGGGAGAGGAGGCCTTTAGCCCGGCAGTGGGAATTTACAGGCTGTTTTTGTGTGTCGTTAGTAGGAAATGTTTCAACTCACCCCTGTTTATATAAATGTATGACAACCCAGATTCCTTCCCCAGCCTTATTAACTTCTTGGACATAGTCCTGACCAGACACCTCCCTCACTTCGCCAAACCTCGGTTTCTCAGACAACTTTTTTAGCTCTGCTATTCTTTTCCTTCTGTACTCCTCTATGACTGCCTCGTCTTCAGAATCTTCAAGCTCGTCAAGGCCATCTAGATCTAATTCCGATAATTTCTTTTCCTCTACAAATTTAACGGTATTATATGATAAAATATCTAAATAGAAAGGGTTATAAGCAAAAATAATGCAACAGGTGTACATAACCAACAAATTGTGACATACTTTCAGCCTGATTTTTTTGTATAGTTTCTTCGATCATATTTACAATTTCTGCCTCTGAAATTTCTTTCTCCTTTGGGGGAAGGATACCTTTCGATCGCAAAACATCGTTCCATTCTGTATCTTCATTTGGGTTCTGAAATATGAACGATGAAATTAACTTAGTTTATAAACTTTGCACATGAAAATTCGTAACAATCGCCTCGCCTTATTCAAAACTCATCATGATAATAATATCCTATACGATACCTGCATGATTGAATATTTCCTCTTAGTATTACTTTTAATTCATAAAATTTCCTTTCCTTAACTGTAAATATTTTATTTTCGTAGAAATTTGACACCTTAACAAATTTAACAAGCAATTATGAATCATATCCACAGACTATTATTATATTTCTTCCTACTCATCGAATCAACTGTATAAAATAAAAGCAAGAAAGGGATATATCATAATATTAGGAAAAAGGAATTAAATTTAAAATATATCATGTAATCTTATTTAATTTTTTTTCAGTTGATGAATTTTTTTAAAAAACATCAAAAAATAATAATTTGACATTGACACGTCTTTGTATGTTAAGTTGTCATCCTGCGTCGTGTTGGAAAAATTGCATGTCGCTATGTTCAGTCAAGTCAGATCTCGAAATAAATAAATTGGTCATGGCTGATATCGAGGAACATAAACATCGGGAAATTAATTTCCATGAGGGAGAAGGTAATAATTGTTGAAATATTATTGTTAAGAACGCGTGAGATGTCAGTGCGTGGCGCGAACGTTTGCGTCGCTCGCCAGTTACCCTCGTGTAACTTGTGACACTGAATTTGGGTTCTTTTTGTAATTGCTGCCTGGATTATGGTGCTGGCCTTCAAGGAACCGAATGTGCTAACAACCTCATACTTTGAGTGATATATTGGCGGCACAAGAGTGACAATGACAGGGGGATCAGACAGGACGCTCGCTTCAGGTAACTTTGTTTTGTACTAATATTCAGTCGGTGCATATGTGAAAAAAATATCAAATGGTCGACAAAGATTTTATTCGCATAACAAAATCCTCATATTGTTTACTTATTGAATAAATGTTTGCAATGCGGGTTAATTACTTCAAAAATATTTACGCCTCAATTATATTTCAAAAACACCATATGAATTCACATCTAATAATTAATTAGCGTTGAAGACAATAGCTTTGTTACGTTATTTAATAACAAAGAAAATAAAGTTATACCATACAAAAGTGCAAATTTTTAAAATTTATGTTTAAGGATAACATTCAAATTGCTAGAGTGACAAGAAATTATTAATAATGTATAATTTCTAATATTTCTTTTTAATTTAAAATTTACAATAGTATATTATGAACTGTCACAAATATATATAAATTAATATAGATAAATAAGTATAAATTTTTTTTTTTTAAAGAAGTTATTTTCTAATTGAAAAAAAATATGAATATATCTAAATAAGAATTCAGAATGAATTGTAATTTTGTAATTAGTATATATAATGATATTACATCATTCTGTTTTCTGTAATTATGAGTATATATTAATCAATGCAAATTGCTTAAAAATGCACTGTCACAACTCATGGGCAAGAATTTAAAATTACTAATATTGCTATCAACATAATATGAAATTGTTTCATACATTTGCATAAACTCATGCTTAGTTTGATTTTGATATTATCATGATGATCGGATTCCAAAAAAAGCCATAATAATACATTCTAATTTAACATGTGTATAAAATTTAAAAGTGCCGTAGCTATTATAAATTATCATACATGAATATACAATATCTTGTTATTTAACAGTGTTGTTGTCACTTATTGTATTTTAACTATTGAAATTGATTTATTTATAGAGAATATACACTATAATTTCAGGTTAAAAACTTTATTCATCATAAAGAACCTTACAGTTCACTTTACAATGAGTAATACATATAACTTATAAACAACATTTGTTTTGGTGGTAGAATCGCTGGCAGTTCTTGTCCACACTAATGAAACAAAGATAAATTTAAAAAAATTACAAAAGTAGTTCTAAACTTAAATTTTAGCAATATTAAATTTCAGATATATCATTAATTAAGTAATTATTAATATCTTTCTACATTGTATTCTATGAACATTATTCTTTTCTTATAAATCTTTTTAAGATATGTTCTTTATCTTTTAAACCTTGCATGGCATTCTAAACATTCGGAAATTATTTATTGACATTGAAATTCAAGTTCTGTTCAATCTCGTAACTTTTACTTGCACTCTCTTAAGTTGTGCTGTACTAACAGTTAATTAGCGCAGTTACTGTTATGAATTGACAGTTAGTTGAATTAAAGTTAATTTTATAATTTAAATTAACATTTGATCTTTGTTAATTCAATGAATTAATATAGATCTTCTGTGTGTTATTGTATTGCCTTCTTTAAAGTTTTTATGTATAATTATGTATCTGATATGACTCATTACTTATTGTCTGTTGATGATACTCTGCCAAAAAAACCTACACAAGATTCAATGAAAGTTACAAAGATTATACATATGTAGGATATTATGCATTTGTGTACTCTATGAATCACAATAAACAGTAATATTTAGTAACAGACATAGTTGTATCATCGAAGCCTCCATTGCGCATTATGTAATAATAACACTAGTGATTTGTTACATTACAATTTTTATATGTTGTTCTTATATTTAAAATGAAGGCAGTCATACAGAAAACCTGTTGGTAAATGGTCAACACTGCACATGGACATTGGTGTTTGGAGAAATATTAACAAGACAAAGCGCTACCAACATTGGTGGCCAATGTTACCTGTAGTATACTAGCTTTATCATCCTGCAAGCCGGAACATAAAAATACAAGGTATTTCTGGTAGCGATAGAATATAATAATATTAATAATGATGAGACCTCATCACAAAGCTCAACCAAACAAGTATTATCTGTTAAATTGAAATTAAACATACTTCCTAGTGTTTATGCATGGCAAATTTCCAAAAATGTTTTATTAGCATTTGTCATGGAGAAAGTAGGACAAACAAACCTAGCTTGCTTTCTTATTTGTCAATATTTTATAAATATATTTTGTTTCTCGAATAGAAAACATTTAAGACATGCATGATAGCTTTACACGTGATTTAATTTTATTATTATTACTTAATTGACTATTAACGATAGACTTTGTCGTAATTTACTCTTAGACGTTTTTTTTAACGTAATAACAATTCCATAGCTGGAATCTCTTGACGTTTATTATACTGGCTAAGTCAGTGGCTTTAACTGCGCGAAATTTATGAAAATTGTAGCACACAAATCATCATCAGCGTACCTCGAGGGATGAAATAAAAAAGTATACATGCCCGGGTCTCAAAATACATCTAAATCGGTTCAGAAGTATAAGTTTACTTGGTGGTAGGGCTTTGTACAAGCCCGTCTGGGTAGGTACCATCCACTCATCAGTTATTCTACCGCCAAATAATAGTACTCAGTATTGTTGTTCCGGTTTGAAGCGTGAGTGAGCCAGTGTAAATACAGGCACAAGGGACATAACATCTTAGTTCCCAAGATTGGTGGCACATTGACGATAGAAGGAATAGTTAACATTTCTTACAGCTTCATTGTCTATGGGTGATGGTGACCACTTACCATCAGGTGGCCCATATGATCGTCCGCCAACCTATACCATAAACAAAAAAAAAGTTTGCAAAGGTAACAGGCAGAGTTACCTCCGCATCTATAATATTAGTATAGAAGTATAGATTATTAGCGACCCGACCCGGCTTCGCATGTGTACTTGATATGTATCGTTATATTATGACCAAATTACATAAAATCAATTTACAAATTGTAGCTTATGTGTTATTCTTACATATGAACTGTATTACTGTAAAATTTCATCCAAATCCGTTCAGTACTTTTATCGTGACAAGTATTCGGAAGTGTAACATACACACATACATCTATCCACTTTCGCATTTATAATATTAGTAGGTTTTCAGACATATCTGTCTATCTTCAAATCGCAGTAATCGTTATTTAAAAGCATCCTTATTATCATAATGTATTTCTTATCGTTTGTAATAAAAATACATTAACAGGTTAAATTAGTAATTAAAATGAAACCATGTTATGTAAACTAAAGAAAAATTATTTATATTTGTTTTGTTATATTGGCGCGATTATTATGTTTATCATGAATTTGTGAAATGCTAAGTGGCGTTATACACGTAAGCTGGCTAAGTTGACCTTAATACCCGGTATGATATTAAACGGGGTCACATAATGCGAGGCGACAGTTCAGCACAATATCGAGTGTAATCTTACTGACGTTTATAATAACAAATGCCACCTGTTGCTGTGTTCATTCAATAGATGTGATTCGTTTTATGAATCGACCACACATATACAGTTTAACATACGTAATCAAATTCTCCTATCGTTCGTTTCGTTTACGTGCTTTTTACACACACACAAACACACACACACACACACGCACGCGCAAACGCACTCCTACAAACACACGCACACACACACGCACACATAATTATATTGGTCTGCCAAATATGTCCAATAATTTTGTCGTATTTGTGTCATTTCATACAGCGCCACTGTCTTTGGGTGACGGTGACCGCTTACCATCAGGTGGCTCATTTACTCGTACGACTATCAGGTAATAATAGGTGTGACTATATTAAATAATGAAATAACCCACGGCGTGTATCATTAACGTGTAACGGGTGAAACCGCGCGGAACAGGTAGTATGTTACATGAAGCCCCCAAGACTAAGAATTCGCTTTATTTTTTTATATCTAGTCGTATTATTGCCTATCTGATATAATTTGACATCGATCTGGAAAAGATATGACCTGCTTGGAGATAACGAGCTGATATTATATAGACATAATATATGTCTGTATAATTATCGTCATATTTTAACTGTCTCGTTTATCAATCGGCTTGCTGTGAGAATTTCTCGGTATAAGCCACGGACTTGCTAGCAGTGTTTACCCGTGTCTCGGGAAGAACGTAAACACTGTGATCTTGTCCATATTTCATTGGACTATGAGATTGAATAAATAGTTAGAAGTTCGAGTTCCCTATTTAACTTTGCCGTTTCGTAAATTCAAATCGTTTATAAAAAATACATTGGTAATAAAGGTATATTATTCGATATAAGATTTTGTAGTGCATTAATGCATGTTGACTTCCAGGCAGGATACATTACATACATATATAATTGTATTTAACTAATATTATTGTATTTTTTAAATGTTGAAAAAGAATAACTACCGAGTTCCTTGCCGGTTCTCGGTAGAATCTACTTTCCGAACCGGTGGTAGCTTCACTTTATTGTTAAATGACAATTCAAATATTATGATTTATCTCGTGATACTGTCTACTGTCTACTGTTTATGATTGCAAT
The DNA here is from genome assembly GCF_905220365.1 of Vanessa cardui. Lineage (NCBI taxonomy): Eukaryota > Metazoa > Arthropoda > Insecta > Lepidoptera > Nymphalidae > Vanessa > Vanessa cardui. The sequence continues at coordinate 638,130 of NC_061142.1, read as the reverse complement.
ACTATCTAAAAGTACTTAAAGAATACACAATTCTTAACAAACATTGCTTCTAGAAAATGGAGATTTTCGTATCATATATTGGTATTAGTTCCAAGCTCAGTGTCATATAGATGGAGTTACGTTGGCAATGCTGACTAGAAATACTCGACTGCGATCAAATCTTCCTTGAAGACGTCAAGTTCTCTAGAACAATTTATCACAATGGTAGTTCTGAGTCTGATAGCATCGGTAAAATTCGTAAAACCGATCATACAACAACAACAACAACAGCCTGTAAATTCCCACTGCTGGGCTAAAGGCCTCCTCTCCCTTTGAGGAGAAGGTTTGGAACATTTTCCACCACGCTGTTCCAATGCGGGTTGGTGGAATACACATGTGGCAGAATTTCTATGAAATTTGTCACATGCAGGTTTCCTCACGATGTTTTACTTCACCGCAGAGCACGAGATAAATTATAAAGACAAATTAGGCACATGAAACAGAGGTGCTTGCCTGGGTTTGAACCCGCAATCATCGGTTAAGATGCACGCGTTCTAGCCACTGGGCCATCTCGACTCAAAAAACCGATCACATCCGAATTAACTACGCTCTCCCAAAGTATCAATATTTATTTCTTATGTGAATATGATCGTTATGCAAACGTAATAGCTTGTAATATCATATGACCTAAAATTTTCGTCAATTTGACACGTCGATTAACAAGCACTTGCTTTCTCGTGTTGAACTGACGCGAGAATTCACAGCGGCGAATAGCGTCGAATGGCGCGATAGGGAGCTATTTCTATTGGTTGTATAAATCGACAGTAATCGGTTTTATTGAATTTCCCTACGCCACATCTAAGTTCGATACTGGTCTAATATTCGTATCTCCGCTACTGAAACCTTAAGAATGTACTAAAAAACCTTATCTCTCGCGTGATAACAACTTCATAATAAATGATCGTATGATCTTTTAATTTCCGATTTCGATAAATAATCATTATCAACATAGTCATGAAAAAGTACTCACTAATGCTACTGAATGCTTATTAAATTCGCATTGAATATCATAACGAGATACCCGATCAATTATTTGATGATCTCCGGTTTCGATAAATCATAATTTTGGCATTGTCTTCACAAATATTGATATCAATCATTACGATAAGAAAGCGTGATACTGGTTTCTTAATTGAATAAATCTTTACAAAACCCTACCACCAAGATGTACCTGTACTGGTACTTAAACTATAGTACTTTATTGTATACCTAGAATCAAAACCAAAATAAGCTTTATTCTTCTCAAGTAGTACTACAAACTATGTATATAAGTGAAGCTACCACCGGTTCGTCATAGAGATTCTACCGATAAGGAGCTGCAAGAAACTTAAGCTTATCGTAATAGTCAGTTGTATCGTAATGTGTATTATGATTATTATTGATAATATTAAAGATATCCAAAATTGAAATTATTCTAGGTAATCATAACATCATATGCAGTATGTAGCAGTGATGTTACCTACTTCTCCTGTTCGAAGAGTCTTAGGACTTGTATGTTAAAGGTAAAACTCTTATCCAAATCAACTAGAAATTAAAACCGGTAATTGAAACATTAATGGATAATTATATAGAAAACTGGTAACGCAAGTTTCTGTTCTCCGGACTGACATCCGCAGGTATTCGCAACATTGCATATTTTATTCGCGAAAGATTTAAACAAGTTTATTAACAGTCTAGTCTCGTTACTATGTTATCGATGACCTCCGTGGTCACAGGTTCGATCTAGAAAAAGTTCATTAGTTTTCTATGTTGTCTTGGGTCTGGGTGTCTGATATCGTCGTTACTTCTGATTTTCCATAACAAAAGTGCTTTAGCTACTTACATTGGAATCAGAGTAATGTATGTGATGTTGTCCAATATTTTCATCGTAGGAATGATTCGTAATTAATTAAAATTTATGCAAACAGTGCGAATAATTTCGTAAGTGGTCAATAATTCTTATATAATGATGTTATTACTCCATAAACGTGAGCACCGGTTCGTGAATTGTCAATCAATACTTTTATCGGAAATAAAAAAATAACATCGAATAGTAAGTGTGTTTTCACACAAGACGATAAACGCGCGATTTCTATGCGCGTTTTATTCTCAAGAATCCATATTTGTTGAGACGTAACGGGCGCAGCTGTAATGCCGCAACCACTAGCAAGTTGAACCATCCTGGGCGATGTTAGTACGTATCTCCAAGCGAGGATTTATTTAGCGGATATATTCTAACGTCATCAAAATCACTAGCATTTATAAGATCGTTATAAGGAGGCAAAATATCAATTTGATCAATGAATCTACTCTACGTCCTCGGTTTCGCCCTAGTGTCCTATGGTCCCTTTCTGTATTCATTTATTATTTGCGTCGGTACAATTTGCAATGTGTCTGAACCGACATTATCTCGTAAACAAAACTGAAAGCAAACAGTTTATGTAGTTATGTTAGAATGTCTTAACAGCCTTACGTGGTTTTGCGGCGTTTAGTTAAACGCTGCTTTCTCTCTTTCTGTTATGATTGAGTGATACGATATAGGAAGACAACTTTGTTTGGCAAGTGTTTAAAATAACGTATTTCGGCAAAGCCGTCATTGTTGTCAACCACCATGGAAATAAGGATTTTAATTACCTCCTGATCGCAATAGTTCATAAAAATACATACGTACGGAAGATTTATGTATATCAACATTGGATAAACCTGCCGCTATATTCGCGCGAAATTTGTTTAACTTTAAACAAAAACTGTTAAATACAATTTTACCCCCTCAAGGAGTGAATTGAAGAAGAACTCAAGCGATCTCCATACCAAATTTCATTTAAATCGGTTCAGCAGTTTAATATGTAACAGATAGATACACTTTCGCATTTATAATATTACTATAGATATCGAATATTATGTAATTTGCGTCGAATAATAATTGAATCCTTACAAAAACAGATATGATTGTATTAAATATCAATATGATTAATATGATTGTATTATATAACTTGCGGTTATCTGACCGGCAGACCTTCAAGTGTACGGTCTTTCTTGCAATCGAAAACAAGCTTTTTGTTAAGACAAAAACCTGTATCTATAAAATGAACTTGTTTATAATTATCTGTGAGAACAATAACATTACAAACCAAATCTGACTACTAATAATACATGATTAAACATTCCTTTTCCTTTTTTTAAATTGTTAGGTTGAAAGGCCACTTGATCACCATCGCTTATAAACATTGGTATTTTAAGAAAAGTAACCATCATTTTTATGTGTAACGTGTCGGTAGCCTTGGGGGCTAAGACGTTGACGCTGACCCCCCCCCAAATTAAACACAAAAATCAAATCAAAATATACTTTATTGAAGCAGGCTGTTACAAGCACTTTTGAATCTTCGTTTAACAAACCATATTAAGAAGTTGAAGTTACAATTTATATTTTGAATTTTTCAAACAATACTACATATGGCTGTATAATACCAAGTATTGCATGCGTGATTATTTTCATTCATGTGGTACTACAGCCTAACTATATCTATACTCATGTTAAAAAAAGTAACTGTCTGTCTGTATGTTTTTCTTTCACTACCAAACCATTGACCTTGATGAAATTTTGTTTCAAGCAAGCTGGAACCCAAGGGAGGACATAGTTTACTCTGTTGTGCCTGACAACAACAACAGCCTGTAAATTAGCTATGGCTGTAAATTATTTATAAATAGGCTATGGCCTCCTCTTCCTTTGAGGATAAGGTGTGCCTAACAACTGACGACTAATACCTACGACAGGAGTAAAGCCGCTGTCGACTATATAAAGTAGAAAGCATGACATATCCAAAATGTTATAGATTTTTATTATACACAAAAATTACCATCGATATTTGGGCTGATAAAATTGAGCGTGAAATTTTAAAATGGCGTTAATGTTTTGGCAGTTATCCAATTGTGTTTGGCTCGTTGATCGCTATTCATTCGTAGGCAGGCCGTCTTAAAATGTTTTTAAAATTACAAGCGATACCCATGATTAGAACTTAGTGTTGCCTTTACGTCAATATTATGTAGAAAAAGAAAAACAAAAGATTTTGTAGGATTATTTGTTTTGGATTGAAATGTTTGATGTAGTATTTTTGACTAGAAATGAGAATTTACTTTTTAAAGTAATACATATTTAAATTTTAGTTACATTAAAAAAATAATCACTAACGTAATAAAAGACAAATAGATTTTGACCAAGTAGGTATTGCTAAGTCTGAACTTCGGACTTCGAAGCATCCAAACTTAGCACCAAAAATTTTGCGCCTAAGATTTCAATGTCTTGGTCAGAAAACGTGTACGTTTACGTAAAAAAAAACCGGTTTATTTTTGTTCGTATTATTATTTATTTTAAGTCTAGGTAGGCGGACAGGCTGATTGAAACACCTGTTTGTAAGATCATCAGCGCCCAGAAATATTAACTATTCTTTATATCGGCAATACGCAACCATGCGACGCACCTTGGTGTCCGAAAATCCACGGCATGGGATACGACATGGGAACCTTCACGAAAAGAGCGTACTCCTTCCTTAAAGGCTGGCAACGCACCTGCAATCCCCCCTGGTGTCGCAGAGGTCCATGGGCGGTGGTAGTCACTTTCCATCAGGTGAACCTCCTGCTCGTTTGCCAGCTATGCCATAAAAAATGCTTGGTAACTGAGGTGTTGTTTCTCTGTCGCTCGTAGATACTTTGTATCACACAAATTTGTATAAATATAGTCATTGTTAACGTATCGATTAAGTTGAATCGTAGTTTATTTGTTGTTGACATCTATGTAATGTCATATTTTATGTCTGGCATAACTAACATGCAATATTTGCGGACCCCAGTCTTGTCCGTTAACTGTACAAAAAACTAATAGGCATTTTCAACTTATATATGACATAAGGTAGTAAAGTAAGTAGTCAAATATATATCTTGTAAATTTCAATGTGTATATAGCCTTACCCTGTGAGATTGATGCCAGTCAGAGTTATAAAGATTCCGAGCCCGTAGGCAAATCTCATACGTCAGTCGAACAGATTTTCATTTAGCTGAAAACTATTCATAGAATATCGCAGACGCGCTTGCAATCTTAGAAACATTCGATACATGCATTACTGGCGTATTACCAAGGAGTAGGTATATGTCAATAACCCGCTTGAAGACGTGCCAGCGATCAGCCTCTTGTAGCGATTTCTATATGATCATTAGTGCCACCATAAGGGGTATTGAACTTATTACAAGTGATACTTACGACTTTGTCGATGTGGACATGGTGATAAAGGTCCAAAAATCTTTAGCCCGTAATCTTTAGCAGTATATCCGGTATATTATGTATAGGGTCTAAATGTCCCCTAGCTTTTAAATTACGGGTATTATATTGGAAAGGACGGACACTTGGATCTAAATCATATACGTAAAAATTGTCTTCTGTACCATTATACAAAGTCTGATTTACAATTGACACAACTTCGCGTAAAGATTTATTTATCTATTTTCTATTTATTCTCGATAAGGTAGGATCCCGACCTCACTCGGGTACCTATATTGTATAATGAAATATTCGTGTTATTTTGTCTAACTAGGAAATTTGGAATTATCGGCTTTTCACGCACATAAACCTCCTTAACTCTTAATGTTTATTGAGAAAATCGCTTTTTAATCCGATGCGTAGTTTAAAAGACATAAGCGTCAGGCGGCAGTAACCAGCTTTGTTTTATGCAAAGCGAAAGTTTAGTTCATATTCAATTCATATATCGAGGTCTTATTTCAGTACATTCGACATTGGCGCCGGACTACCTTGTAGGTTATACTCATAGGATATCTATACTTAAATAAATAAGCAGGTGCAAAATACTAGCCATTCCTTTCAAACTTACATGCGAAGAGGAGATGGCAATATTTTCGAATATATTTTTGTATACAGAGACAAAAAACATTGCTAATTTTCAATATTACCATGTGTGAGTTTATTTATTTGGGTGAGTTGTACACACTTATACACTATCTGTATATACACTGTTACAACGATCATAACTACATACACACATATATGAAAACGTCACAAGTGTGCTACTTAATGTATAAAATAACAAGAATGAAGTCTATTTTATAATTGGCACAAATCCGAATATATCCGAATATTTGGCGAACCTAACCGATATGATGTGGTTGTAACAGGTGCTTCGAAAGTGAATCGAGACGAAACGACGTAAGTGTTACGTCTACAAATATCCGCAAATGTACAATGTAATCAGAGTATATTACCCAATGACATATATTACAAGAGTCATTGTAATGATACGTAATATATAACATAGCTTAGATTTGCGTATTTCTTGCGATTTGTTTATGATTTGTATATCTTTATTTATAATACAACACTATTACACTTAATTACCTATTTCCACATTAAATTTGCTTCCAAAATTCCGACATCAATTTCGTCGATGTACAAACCGCCATTTTCTCGCAAATCCATAGTGAATATCATAGATCAATCATGTTCTCACCCAATGATATCGCGTCCATTTTGCTGTCAAATGTTGGTTATTTGGCATTTTTTCTGTTTTGGTTGGAATAGAGTATAGATATACATAGGTCGGATTAAGGGGTGGGCGACCGGGGCAACTGTCCTTGGCTCCACAAGACAGTTAATAATTTTAATGTAATATATGTTTCATATCTAGATATTCAAATAGTAAATAAATGATTGATAAACTTGTAAGTAATTGCAGAGATGAAATTGTTTAAATTAATTTGTAAAATACCTCAAAACGCTCAAATCCATATAATATAATTTTCGTAATAATCGCGAACAAAATAATTTACCCGATATATTAACGAAATTATAAATTGTGTTTTTGTTGATTTGTTTTTCACGGTATTTTAACGAGAACAGCCGAAACGAATCTGGTATTCCGTTAAAAAAAATCACTTAACTCGTTCGGAAGTGAAAATTGTTTCGTGGTAATACCTTTTTTCCGCGTAATTATTAGAAAATATTAATACTTAGTACTGACGCGTTCTATTTTGAAGGGTGAGCCAATGTATGCACAAGGGATATCATCTTAGTTCCCAAGGTTGGTAATATGTAAGAAAAAGGTTTACCGTCAGTGTCTATAGAGGTGATCATTTATTTTTATGTGGACCATTTGTCCGTTCATTTTATATAAAAAGAGGAAATCATCATTAGCATTACATAATATAAAAAAGTCGCTTCCTGCTGTCTGTCACTATGTATGCTTAGATCTTAAAAATTACGCAACGGATTTTGATGGAGATTTTTTTAAAAAGGTTTTTGTATATAATACGTGGTCAATATAGTAAAGAAACACTGATAATTTAGACATTCTCTACTATATAATTATAAAACTAAACCGCTCTGTTCAATCTCTTTTTAATGAATTAAGATTTATTATTATTATATATTTAGTATCAACACTGCACTCGTCGGGTTGCTATTTAAAAAGAGCAAATCGTTTTCTAATACTTAACGATCGTGTACCGCGTTGAGTTTTAAGTTTAGACGCACAGAATAGCTACAGATACATAATAATACGACTCGTGACCGATCTTATTTTACATTGGTAACTTTAAGGTTATACGCACAGAATAGCTACAGATACAAAATAATACGAATCGTCACATGTCTTATTTTCATTGGTAACTTTAAGTAAGGCAAATCGAAACCTCGGTTGTTACCTTGCAGCGACCTTAGCGATCGTTTTGCATATGTGGGTGAGCGGATCGAGAAAGTTCATTGACAGCTATGGCAGCGTTTGACCGGTTATATTTCAACTTGACCATGAGATACGCCCGAGTGCGGCTCTCCTAAACACATAAGTTATATGCTACTTATTGAATTCGCAATCGTTGTGTCTAGAATGACTTATGAATGAATAGCTGACCCGAAATTGATGAAATTTGGTATGGAGCATGTTCATTTCGAAGGAAGGAGAAGCCACTTTTTATGACTAACGTGCCAGATGACTTAGGGGTTGGTGACTTGAGCAAGTACTATATCTGTTTGAGAATAATAACACTTCGATACTGCCTAACCGATTGTAATGAAAGTAGATATTTATATTTAGGTTTTAAATTTATACGCTATATTGTAAATAGTCTCTATTAAACTGCTCCCTTAATAATTACTTTACTTTATTATTGGCATTTTAAGACGTGTTAGTAATGTGTCAGAATATGCCCGGTTATATTAACGAATCGTCATAGTTAACTCGTTCGAGTAACGATTATTCTTATATGCCACATACATGTGACCTCACCTTTATTCCGCCTCGTAGACAATTGTGCAATCCGTTTCTTGTACACAGTAACCAGGCGCTAATCTTTCAATTCAGTTTTATATGTAACCAAATATTTGATTGATTGAGCTGAGATGGCCCAGTGGTTAGAACGCGTGCATCTTAACCGATGATTTCGGGTTCAAACACAGTCAAGCACCACTATATTATATGTGTGCTTTATTTTGTATTTATAATACATCTCGTGCTCGGCGGTGAAGAAAAACATCGTGAGGAAACCTGCATGTGACAAATTTCATAGAAATTCTGCCACATGTGCATTCCATCAACCTGCATTGGAACAGCGTGGTGAAATATGTTCCAAACCCTCTCCTTAATAGAAGACCTTACCCTCTAACCCTCTCCTTAATAGGAGGCCTTAGCCCAGCAGTGGGTAACTTAGAAGCTGTTACATTACTTTTTTGTTTACTTTAATATTTGATTTAGTCTTTAGATTTATGTTTTATCCGTCCGTGTATCGCGGAACAATTGAAAACATTCATAAATAGTTTTAACCTTGCAACATGATTTCGTTTAAAAGCTTTGATATTTTACTCGAGGGCATACAGTCTATATTAATTAAGTATATTCTTTTTTTTGTAATTAAATACAAGCAAATATGAATCGTATTTAGTTCGATGTAAATATTATTATACTTTGAACATATTTCAATATTATTTTCTCATCTTACAGACAGTGATTAATTTACAATTGCTCCCGATTGGTTGAGCGTATTCAATTTTAATGTTTTGTGCGATTCTCGTGCGTATGCCTCTTGTCATAGATATCAAAATTGCATTCGACAATATCGTTTTTTAGTTGTTTATTTATTAGAACATGTATAATTAGAACATATTCGTAGGCTAGTAATCTCTCATAGTTTCGACTTTTCGAGTGCATTGTCCCAAATATTTCGATCAATTTTTGAAACGTCGAAAGCTTTGCCTATATTAATATTGTAAATGTGAAAGTAACTTTGTCTGTCTGTCTGACAGACTTTCATGATCAAACCAATAAACCGAATGTGATGACATTTTCCGTGAACTTAAACTACAAGGATATAGGCTATGTTTTTGCCGAACACATAACAACCCATCCCCTATAATGCGAGCGAAACCGCAGGCGACAACTAGTTTTCAATAAACTAGTTAACAGATAGCGTTTTTTAGTATGGTTTAAGATTTGAAAGACAGTCAGGATGTAGTTACATTGGCTCACTCACCCTTCGAACCGTAACACAACAATACTCTTGCTGATTGTTGTCAGAATAAGTGATCAGTAGGTAGTACCAATACTGGCATTCACAGAGTTACCAATTTCTAATAAAACCTTTTTTATTAAAACTTCTTTTTAAAATTGTTATTTCACCTCACATAAATATTTAGATTCTCAAGCCCCGTTCATTTTAATTTATATTGAGATTAAAGTTATTCACAATTTCTATTGTGTCACGCACACGCCCATGTGTTATGTAAAAGGCTATGACTTCATAGATTATGATTTTAACGCGCATTATGATATTTTGCGTTATTCAAAACGATTACATTTTTCTGCTAAACTGGGTTAATTTCCATAGCGAAATATTTAAATTACAATTACATAGTTATATCTCGGGTAATAACTTGTGTTACTCAAATTGTTTTAATTACTATTTAAGGCCGGATTCCTCGTTGGATAGTTTTTATGGCCTCAGATTCAGAATTCGAATCGGGTTGATTAAATGTCATTATCTAGTTCAACAGATTCTCAGAAGCAGTTAAAAGATATTAAGTTGATAACATGGATTCCCTCTAAACAGCAGACCAAGTGAACAATAATTATGAGTATTATGAAAGCTTATACGCGTTAAAACTCCCCCTCTTTTATTAAATTAATGGTAACAGCTAATTTCTTAAGTAAATTTTAATTCACATGGAGGTTTCCTATCTTTCCTTCGTCACGGAGCATGTGATGAATGTATATTGTAAAGAGGTAAATTTTGTCTATATCTGTGTAATCTTCGAAACATATGATCCAATGCTAAGATGTTTTTCACTGGTAACATTTTCGGTCAAACTATTTTTATTCCTAAATTGTTACCGTGCGAAGCTAGTGTTCCTAGGTTATAGTAATTTCAAACTAGGCAAATAAAATATCAATTTTTACCCAAACTTAGATTGCAATTAGTTCAAAAATAGTTACACTTATATATACAAAATTAAAAATACTATTTAATTGCTTGTAAATTTATTTAAATAATTTAAAAAAATATGATTATAATAAAAGTTGCTAATTATTATGAAAAAATCACACTAGAATGTTTCACATTCTAAATTTAAATTTTTTATATAATAAATATTGAAAACAATTATGCCTAAGCAGAAGTTGAGAAGTTGTCTTTTTCGATGGACTAGACATTTAATTGGCTTTCTAACGAGCAGTTTGATCGTGTAGTTTTCATGTCAGCCTGTGCGCGCGCATCATAAAGTGACCGGTGAATGGAAGTGTCATTCCTCGGTCAAGTCAACGACAGGCTCGTTTGTCTGTTTGTTTATCTATATGCAATTAGTCGTGGCTCTGCTCGCGTGATTATTTTAAAATATTGCGTTAATTTAAGATCTCTTTATGTACCACATTGGTGTGGTACACACACTTCATTTCATGTACCACATTTCATTTCATGTTTTTAACTTTTAAATGACGGTGTACCACACAAACTTTCAAGCCGTATTTCACCCCTTTAGGGGTAGATTATCCAAAAACGCTTATACACATATCTCGTTTCATTCTCTTATCACTCTCAACTCATTTTTAATCAAAAAAATGCTTACCTATTTCACTCCCTTAGGGGTAGAATTTCCAAAGTTCCTCCCTTAGCGAGTGTCTACTCAATAAAACGATCCTACTCATAAAAATGCATGGTCCTAACTGTACCTAATAGTTTACGCTCAGCGGTGATGGATCATTCACTCAGGACATGTTATTTTATATATGTATGTATATAATTATATATAGTTATTATTATTTCAGGAAATGAGGTGGTTGGGAAGCTTAGTTTGCAAATCTCGTCCAAAAACAGATGTAGTAAGTTGTCGCTATATGTGTAACTGTGTATGTACGTCTTGTGTGGCGCTTCCTTTAACCGTTTCATTCTATGCGCAGTCTTAAAATAATACGCTTTAATGTAAGGATTTTACTTAGTTGTGCTTAGATGTGGAAAATATGAAAGTGTTTTCAGTAGAACCTCTTGTCCGAACTTCAGGGGAGAAGCCAAAAAACTTCGACTTTTGAAGGGTTTCCTGCTGTAATATTTGATTTTTAGAGGTTTCAATTCGTTCTAATTATTTTTGAGTTACATAGATGATATTGACAAATAATTTGGTTAAGGGAACATATTTATTCTCTCTAAAGGTTTGTGTGTCTGTTTTGTAAAGATAAAGAACAATGTCGTTAAGTTATTTTGTATTCTCCGAGGTGTACCGGTAATTATTATAATTATAGAGTTGTAAAGGCTATAAAATTATACATTGTTATGCTCGAGATATAGGTAAATACAGAAATGGCATATACCTAGATACTAACTGATTATTTCTATGTAGGTATAGATGGCTTAGATATGTATGAACTAACTTCGTATCTTAGTTCTGGAATGATGTAAAAAGCTTTGGTGTTAAGCTATTTGACGTTTAAATCCTTTGTATGTTTTAATAATTATATGTTGACGCGACAGCTTCGCAAAAGAAGCAGCCTGTTTGGCCGTTAGCAATAGACAAACAGTTACTTTCGCATTTATATCGTTAGTATTGATGATAGCCAATGTCGCATCTCACTTTGTCATTAAACAAACTTATTCAGCGGTGCTATCTAAGTTTGTGCAATACCTTTTTAAAAAAATTTAATAGGTATATGTTTTGAAAATTTATGCCTACGGTATACGGTTTATTGAAGTCAGAACAAATACTCGCTAACTTTCAACCAGGACGTATTGTATATACAAAAAATTATTTATTTGAGATAAGCCTCTGCTTAGCCAACCGAGCTTTCTGCTGATCCTTCTCAGTATAATTTATATCCGATCCGGTATAAAACAACACGTAAAATGGCGATTCAAAAGATCTCGCAAAAGTCTACTTGATCGAGTATATTTTTATTAGATTTGAAATAAAACAAAAATGTTACTACTATCAGAAATATCGTAACATTTGCAAAATAAGGACTAAGGTGTTGTGTTCTTTCAAATAGAACAACAAATGTGAACTTTAGAAGTTGTGATTTCTATGTTTAGTTTTACCCAGTGTACATTCGGGGTAAGAAAAGGTTCGTCACCTTAAGATCTATTTTCCTGTGCTCAGTATGAGCGATAAACTGCTTTATCGATCGAGAATGACATATTTCGTCGCAATGATTTGATGTTTGGATTCAAAAGGTACTAAGAGTTCAAGACTTGATAAAGGAATTAATTTGAGAAGTGACGAAGGTTTTCTTACTCTGACTGTAAATCGCATGTGTTATGTATCCAGTCGTGCGACACCTCGTGCGTAGATAAACGAAATACTTCGAACTGCTTAGGTTTTGCAGAATAAGTAGGTAAGTAGAATCATTAGTAACAAAATATTCGTTACTAATGATTCTATTCACGTTCGTTCTAAGAGTCGTATTGGTTCTGACTTCTGTATCATTTGTTTATTCCAGAGCATTTTTGTATATCCACTCAAAATACTCAGTCAATGATTATTTATTTATATGGAAAATAAACACTGTAATATCTGTTGTTTTTAGTGAAAAACAAATACAGGAAAAAAGATAAATCAATCAAGTTTCCACTTAAAATTAATAAAAAATAAGTGACAAGTTAAATAAAAAATAAAACATACATTGTGTAAAGGAAGTAAAATAGATTTAAGTAGGTACATTACGTAAATTAATTTTGAATTCACAAATTTTCGAGTTAAATGTATGCGAGAAACTTACTTTTACACCATTCGTATATATGAACTCAATCGAAATAATTATGTCTTAGGTTAATTTAAAATAAATATCTCTTAAAAAGAACAAGAAAATCAATGAATTAATTAGGTAAATATCTAATACAGTCAGTCAGTTCTGTAATCGTTGATTATTTGTTTGAATTGTTCGGGTTTGATTCCCGGCCGACTCGATGTAAAAAGTTCATTAGTTTTCTATGTTGTCTTGAGTCTGGGTGTTTGGGGTACCGTCGTTATATCTGATTTCCCATAACACAAGTGCTTTAGCTACTCACAGTGGGATCAGAGTAATGTATGTGATATTGTTCAATATTATTTATATTATAATATATTATAAATTATATTTTTAAAGTAAATGAGCACTTTTGAATCATGAATCACAAAATATTTTACGTTTGTTGGAAACGAACGCTGTCATTGAATTTACATTTTACCGAGATATGTTAATGAAATTCTAATGAATAAATTCTTACTTTATGCAGCTCTGCGTCTCAGCGCACAGGGTTTTTATTTATTCGCTGAGTAAAGTAAGTTAGTTATTTACACTGGGTAAATTCTCAGAAAGAAATGTATGTTTCGTTCAACACTACATGTGTTAGACTATCGACCAATCCCTTTGCGCTTTCCAACAGGATATATTGTTAAAATTTTGTTCAAGTTAAAATTGGTACATCAAAAACATATTATATGTAATTTTAAGTAGATAAGCGATATTTAAGTTAGGATATGTAATCTGTATGTTTTATTATAAAGCAACAGGCTCATGTTTGCGGAATACCTACTGTCACCCGTGACTTCACCCTCCAAATAACGTTGTTTTAAATACGGAAAATATATTTATTTTTATTTTACAACAAATCAATATTTGTTAAAACGCAAGATGCATTTTTTAAAAATCGCGCTGTGTTTCTTTCGCCGGTTCTTCTCAGGTCCGAGGTGTTAATTTCCGAACCGTTGGTAGATTTTTGACTACCAATAAGCAAGTGTAACACTTCCATATTGAATAAAGATTTGGGACTCGGATTTTGAAAGAGCAACAGACAGATAGCCAGAGTTACTTTTAATATTATAAATATTAAAATAGAAGTTTATATGGAATGCCTTTCCAGCGAATGTATTTCCTGTGCATTATATTCCGTGGCGTTGGTGACGAGGCATATTCTATGAAAGCACGTATCATCGTCGACTGAATCAGCACTTATCATTAGGGCTTGCAACCCCACCCTAAGCTTAATCCACTACCCTACTCAACTACGATTGCCTGGCTTCCCGGCGATTAGTATATCTAGCCTTTAACTCAAAGGCTGACAATTAGTCTGCCGAGCGAATCTTAAATGTTAAGACGGGCGTCAGTCTGATTGAATCAAGATGGCCCAATGGTTAGAACGTGTGCGTCTTAACCGATGATTGCGGGTTCAAACTCAGGCAAAAACCACTAAATATTCATGTGCTTAATTTCATAGAAATTTGCCTTCATGTGTCTAATTTTATAGAAAAACTGCCACATGTGTATTTCACCAACCCGCATTGGAACAGCATGGTGGAATATGTTCCAAACCTGTTCCTCAAAGAGACTGGAGACCTTAGCCCAGCAGTGGGAAATTTACAGGCTGTTGTTGTTGTGTCATTTTGAGACCGTATAAGGACTATATTCTAAGCTCAGTCTTGTACTGGCCAAGCATGAGACTTAAAGGTTAAACCGTATACTAGTCCGTCATGATGACGTCAAACAATCACTAATAATGTATGAAAAACATTATCAAACAATTTTGTATTTGATCTTTGGTGCATAAGAAATGAATGACGTAAATACCTATCTGCATATAAAACACGTCAATTAAAGTTTGTCGTTGAGGGAAATAAACTATAATCCTCCTTAATTGAAGAGGTCGTGGTCCAGTAGAAGGATGTACGATTAAATTGTATTTCCTATTTAAGTCGCTTGTAAGTCCGGCGTCGAAGTAATCTGAATAACAAAGTTAAACTTAGTAACACTTACTACTAAAATGATGCTTCAAAGTTAAGAATAAATACTTAGATGTTTTCAGTTGAATTGTTTAAGAAGTACCTCGAGACGTAAGCATGTCTGTGTTGATGATGTGTCTGTGTGCGCAATCATACATATGTACGCTTTGATAACACTCTTGTAGTGATCGCTACGGTCAGCAAAAAAATAATATTTTTCGGCGACTTGATCATTGGATTTGTTAAAAATAATTTTGATCATACGTCACGGAGCTGTCTTTCGTCATCTTGAATTAATTATAAAAGTGGAAACTTTTATCCTTTCTATTTATATGTATATTCGGCTTACTAAAAATTATTTACACCAGAACATAACAAAAACAACTTATTTAATTAGAGTAACTTATTATACTCGTCACGATAGTCATGATAGGGAAACACGTCTTGGGTGTATTTATATGTTAAACTTTCTAAATTTAAATAATTGATAAAACAAAAATAAAAAAAAAACACAAAACAGAGAATTAAAAAAAAACAAATAAAAGAAGTTTTTCCCACTTAGAAGTAAGTCATGAATGGTTAGCAAGTAGGTCGCAAGAAATTCACGTTTTGCATAATTTTCTTCGGAACATATGTTTTACCTTACTTTTATACTTTACTACAAAGAGAAGAAAATGTATGAAATATGGATACAGCCAGAATAAAAGCATACAATATTTGAGCGCCATAATCTCCTCTAGGCAAACATCGGTATAGGTGAAGATGGTTAGATCTGTAATAAATTAAAATAAGATTCATAACATAGAACAAACAAGAAAAAACGTTTCAACAATCATGCATATCATTAAATATTGGAAAACATCACATACATTACTCTGATCCCAATATAAGTAGCTAAAGCACTTGTGCTATGGAACAAAACACAAACACCTAGACCCGATACAACATAGAAAATAATGAAATTTTTTCTACATCGAGTCGGCCGAGAATCGAACCCGGGACCTCGTAGTGGCCCTTGAAAACTGGTGTAAGTGTAAGTACACCAGTTTTCATGGGTACGCCACACTACTCGATTACGAAGATCGTCATTGAAGGTCTTACAATAGGGGAATACCCATGATGTTGCTGCTACTCATATTTAACTCCATACATACTCATATCCATTGCATACATAACTCCTGTTATATATCAGGTTGTTTAAAAAACATCTCGAGTTCCCCGCTGATAGCAATCCTCATAACATTTCTGACAAAGGTAATTTGATAGAAGCTGCTTATCATTATTGCCTTTATTACTCTTGTAGAGTATGCAATTATTTATCTTTGGAATGTATGCATTCTTTCGAAATATATCCCATCAAAAACATAAAAATAAAATGAGAGCCAAGTACTATATTATAATATAAACCCTGATTGTTAACTCAAACGACAAAAGAAGTGAGATCTAAAAGGGTGCCAAGTTCTATGACCAGTCCTGAATGTATTTATAACTACATAAAACGTAATTTATTTTCATAAGTTGAATAATATATTGGTAGCCTAAGGTCTGACTTGACTAGTCTACATATGCACCGTTGTATTCGGTTAATACACACTCGTTTCATCCACTAAGCAGTCCGCCCTACAATAACAACAACAGCTTGTAAATTTATAGCTAAGGCCTCCACTGCCTTTGAGGAGAAGGTTTGGAACACATTCCACCACGCTTTTCCAATGCGGATTGATGAAATACACACGTGGCAGAATTTCTATGAAATTAGATGCAGGTTTCCGAGCAGGAGATGAATTGCGTGGGTTTGAATCCGCAATCATCGGTTAAGATGCACGCGTTCTAACCACTGGGCCATCTCGGCTCAAGTCAGTCCACTCTATCTCATATTATTATGTATTATGGAGCCGGTTGCAAAGATACAATATCAAGTGTTCCGGTGATGTGCATGAAACAGACGCGTTATGTAAGCAAAACGCTTTCAATTCGACTTTCTTAAATTAAATTATAATTAGACAGAAATATTTATAAATAGCTGTGATAACTTTTGTCATAACAACTGATTATAATTAAAACATAAATAGAAAACAGTTTATATATTTAATTTAATGATTATCCTTAGCAACGTTGCTCACTAACTGCAATGACAAGACTTTTCGACTGTAATAGACAATAGTAGTTGTATAGGCAGTCTGCCTGCCGTAGTAAGTACGTCATCTGTTGATAAGTGATCACCGTTACATAACATTATCCTGTGTGTATTCACTTTTATTTACAGGAATTAGAAGTAGAGGAGTCGAGATGGCCCAGTGGTTAGAACGCGTGCATCTTAACCGATGATTGCGGATTCAAACCCAGGCAAGCACCGCTGATTCATGTGCTTAATTTGTCTTTATAATTCATCTCGTGCTCAACGGTGACGGAAAACATCGTGACGAAACCTGCATGTGACAAATTTCATAGAAATTTTGCCACATGTGTATTCCACCAACCCGCATTGGAACAGCGTAGTGGAATATGTTCCAAACCTTCTCCTCAAAGGGAGAAGAGGCCTTTGGCCCAGCAGTGGGAATTTACAGGCTGTTGTTGTTACAGGAATACTTTCTGGGTGGCTATGGACTTGAATACTTACTAAATAGTATATGATATCTGAGTAAGGCAGTGCATACAGAATACGAGGTTATCAGAATGTCCATATTCAAGAGGTGCATTCAAATGTATCCTAGTAATATATATAAAAAAAACCTTAGTAGTAGATATTATTTGTAATATCTAACTGAAAAGAAACCAATATAAATAAAACGCAACCAGACAATACGTCGCGTTACTAAAACGTTTTAATAAATAAATAAAATTTTAACAAAAAGAAAAACCGACTTCAAACAAAACACTATTTTAAAACAAATGAATATGCACGAAAAAGTAATAAAAATAATTGCGTATTCAACATATTTTTTAGAGTCTTCCTAAGTTAAATGAAATGAAAAATATTAGACTACTTAAAAGTCGATTAACGATTATATCATGTAGTTATAGTTATTGGCCCTTGCCCCAACAATCAAAAGAAAGAAGCGATACGAGCCCCTTGATTGATCCAGTATATTATTGTGTAAAAGGTAATTTGTAAAAACATATTTGTTAAAGTATTCTCGTATTGTTTTTTGATAGATATACTGTAGGGTTTTATTGGCTGACACCGACTCCAAATATAACAATAATTATAACTACATGATATAATCGTTAATCGACTTTTAAGTAGTCTAATATTTTTCATTTCATTTAACTTAGGAAGACTCTAAAAAATATGTTGAATACGCAATTATTTTTATTACTTTTTCGTGCATATTCATTTGTTTTAAAATAGTGTTTTGTTTGAAGTCGGTTTTTCTTTTTGTTAAAATTTTATTTATTTTTTGATTTTAAGTGAAGCTGATGTTGACTAACTAATTTTTTTTAATATGGATAGATTAAGCGTTCCGTTTATATGAGTCAGAAACTACTTCGAGGACAATTTCAAAGGAAACTTGCGAATAAAGCAAAAATAGACTTTCGAAAATGCGGATTTAATACGTCACGCGGCGTAAACTACAGGGATCCCTCGAAAGAGCTGTAATCGAACTCAGCAAAAAAACTTTGAAAAAGACCAACTATATTTCGTACATCATATGACATCACATCACATACACAAAATTTGATTAAAGATAGTAAGAAATTCTGCCCCATATCGCACCCTAACTGCGAGCCATATAGAAGTTCCATCACTACATAGTATAAAACAAAGTCGCTTTCTCTGTCCCTATATCTTTAAATCTACGCAACGGATTTTGATGCGGTTTTTTTAAAAGATAGTGTGATTCAAGGGGAAGGTTTGTGTATGTAATACATGAACAATATAGTAAAGAAACACTGATAATTTTAGAAGTTTGCGATGTGATGTCGTATATAAACAAATTCTGTAGTATATTTAGTATCAGTATTGCACCCGTGCGAAGCCGGGGTGGGTAGCTAGTTGATTATAATATTCGACTATGATAATTACATAAACATAACCACATTACGGAAGGTGACTCAAATATCCAAATAACCTATAAATAAAAGATTCGACCGAGTATCGCTAACGTGCTCCTCAGAATTGTTCCGTTCCCTTCCGTTCCGTTACTTTGTCATGGATCCTGTGCTCAGAACCTTACCAAACTTTCACCAAATTACCCTTGAAGTATATATTTTATAATAAAAAAAGAATTATTAAAATTGGTTAACGTGACTTTCAGTTATTCACCTATTTGTCGCGCATATACATAATGCAAATTTAAGACTTATGTCGTTTTCACATGGATACCATCATCGGAAAAAAAAATAAAAAAAAATGGGACCCCACGGGAAGTACTACCTTTCAAACAAAAAAAAAATATCAAAATCGGTCCACCCAGTGAAAAGTTATGAGGTAACAAACATAAAAAAAAAAAAAAAAAAAAAAAAAATACAGACGAATTGATAACCTCCTCCTTTTGGAAGTCGGTTGAAAAATCACATAATATAACAGCTGCCCTTCTCGCTTTCACTCGATAACGACTGTAATTGACGTGACAAGGATTAATTTTATGTTCTCCTAAACATACTAGCGACACGCCGGACTTCGCTCGGGTGCAATTTATTTATAAAGAAAATCATTTAAGAATAAATAAAAAAATATTGGACAACATCACATACATTACTCTGATCCCAATGTAAGTTGCTTGAGCACTTGTGTTATGGAAAATCAGAAGAAACGACGGTACTATTACCCAGACCCAAGACAACATAGAAAACTAATGAATTTTCTACTTCGATTCGGCCGGGAATCGAACCTGGGACCTCGGAGTGGCGTACCCATGAAAACCGGTGTACACAGTACTCGACCATGGAGGTCGTCAAATCATTTATCTTTAAAATATAATTATGAATAATGTAGCTTTCTCAACTAAAAAAATAATTGGATTATTAGTTCGGGAGATAACTTCCTAATACAAACAAACAAATGTTACCCTTTCACAATATAACTAAAAAAGATTCTAACTTTCTAATTCAATATAAATTTAGTTACAATACCTAAAGTGTTAACTCTAATATATGTATATATAAATACACAAATAAATTGTGTATACGTTGTGTTGTTAGAAACGGTGAATTATTTACAATTCGTACTAGTTGTAGCGCGCCGGGCACGTCTTGACCTTCGCATCTATTTCTGCGTTTTATTTCGGAATCATTGAGTTTATCGCTGATCGATATTAAATAATCGAATACTATTGATTTATTGCTATTCGTACTATGCGTATAAATCTCAGGAAATAGTCTTTAAATAAAATATATTTATAGGCTTTTTGCGTAACTAACAAGTACTACCAAACCGTATTTTAATTATATATGTAATCACCATATCACTATTTACTAAACCCCATATGATGGTATGAATGTAAAAAATAGTAGCCGATGTCTGTCCTCTGGACTTTTTATATCTTTAAAGTTTCATCTAAATCGATTTAGTGGTTTGAGCGTACAGAGTAAACTAATGTTTGACTCGACTGAGAAAAGTATTATCGATAATTATTTTATATTTTTAAATTCAATTTTGATATATTTTTATATTAAAGTTTAAAATCAAAATATACTTTATTCAGGTAGGCCAGGGTAGCACTTTTGAATCGTAATTGTTTCGTTATCACCGTTTTGTAAAGTAGATTCTACTGAGAAGAACCGGCAAGAAAAGTCAGCAGTTACTCTTTTTCAACATTTAAAAATAAATATGCATGTCATATATCCTGCCTGGAAGTCAACTAGTATTAATTTAGTAGTTGACCCCCGATATATCATTCGTGAGCCGAGATGGCCCAGTGGTTAGAACACGTGCATTTTAACCGATGATTTCGGGTTCAAACCCAGGCAAGCACCACTATATGTATGTGCTTAATTTGTGTTTATAATTCATCTCGTGCTCGGCGGTGAAGGAAAACATCGTGAGGAAACCTGCATGAGTCTAATTTCATTGAAATTCTGCCACATGGAATGCACAACCAACCCGCATTGGAACAGCGTGGTGGAATATGTTCCAAACCCTCTCCTCTAATGGAAGAGGAGGCCTAATCTCAGCGGTGGGAAATTTACAGGCTGTTACTTTACTTTACTTTACTTTACTATATCATTCGTGTTTTAGAGTTTGTTTGTTGTGTAAAAAAGTATTGTAGTATATATACTAGGCCTGTGTTCGTCCTTGAGGTTCGAGCTTGCTTCATAAAAAATCTATCCAATTCAGTTTTGTGGTGTGACCGTGAGAGCGACAGGCAGAGATTAGTTACTTTCGCATTTGTAATATCGAATCTAGTATCGATTTTTTTTCAATACATAAGCAATTGCGAATTGTTATATACATACGTGGCGTTTTAAATCCATTGTAACGATTTTAATCGAATAATTAAATATAAATATATATGAGACAACATCACATACATTACTCTGATCCCAGACAGACCCAAAAACACCCAGACCCAAGACAACATAGAAAACTAATGATAATCTACATCGACTCAGCCGGGAATCGAACCCAGGATCTCGGAGTGACGTACCCATGAAAACTGGTGTACACACCACTCGACCACGGAGGTCGAAATCATTAATTTTTTTTAGAAAATTTTTGGTTTATTAAAAAGACTCGAGTCAATTTATTGAGAAAATTACATTAGATTCAATAAACAAATCGAGTGTACGTGAGTAGGAAAGTCGTTCGTTAATATTAGGTTTAGGGTGATCGTCCACTGCATCATCGAGCTATAGAAAGCGATAATATTTTTGAACCCAGTGTTTAACCACGTGTTATTCATTAGGTAAAGTGAGTTATTACTAATAAAAGCGCTCATGCAATGTTTATACATATATAATAAATATTATTTGTCCTCTACTGGAATATATTAATACTTATGTCATAAATATTTGATCGTTGTGATTACACAAAACGGTGATTGTTCTTCTTCTTCATCTCAATTCTAAGGATGTAGCTTTTAATGCGTTAATTTGCTAACGAGATCACTAATGGCATTAGCCAATGACTCGGTTGGCGGCGCGTTCGGCACCTCAAAGGATTTTAGCTCTCAAATTACGCAGTCTGGTTGGGTACATTAGTACTAGGGTTGTTGAGGAAGTGATTATGAGGAAGAGGAGGAGGAAGAGGATTTTTAGAACGCAAATTTAGAGGATGCGGATGAGGATGAGGATATTTTTCGAATAAGAGGATGCGTATGAGGAAGCGGCAGAGAGGGCGGATTAGGAAGATAGGAAAATATAAATACTAGCGGACCCAACCGAAAAGCCGTTGTCCTGTCTGTACATAACATACATACATACACTAAAAAAAGTGCAGTCTTTATATATTTATTAATTACTTAAATCAAATATTTTATTAATCAAAATAAAGGAATTGAATACTAATAAATAATCAAAATTAATTATAGGGAGGTTTTTTTTGTAAAAAATAATTTGGACGCTGTTTCCCCTGACAACCGGTTTCTTAGCTCATTATATACTCGTACTAATCCAACACTGCTAAAACGTCGTTCGCTGGGAGAGGAGAGGAGGAGAAGATAGGTGTTGCCCTAAAGCTCCCAAATATTTCGGATCATTTTTCCACCATAAAAGACTGTGTTCATGCATATTAATTAGTTTTTTTAATGTCGTTATTTAATAGTAGCTTTAGTAACACGCACCTCTCCTCTATTGGTAAACGTGGAAGCGGTGGCTATGGGGCAGAATGTTTCTACTACAGCTCCAGATTCCTCATAAATTGCTCTTAAATTTTGAGGAAGCGATAGCGGAAGAGGATTTTTAATTTTTATTTATGAGGAAGCGGTATCGGTTGAGGAACCCAAAATATTGCGGAACTTTTGCATTATGAGGAAGCGGAAGAGGAATCCTCAGCAACCCTAATTAGTACGATCTCATTCCGAGCGTACTATATCAACGCAGCCTTTTACTCCCATTCTTCGTATTATTAGCTTACTTAATGTCTTTTTTTTGTAATAGGAACCAATGAATATTACCATACCATAGGTTTTTTTTTATAACTATCGGCATTCCTTAATTTTTTTAATTTTTTTTTATGGAATAGATTGACGGACGAGCATATGAGCCACTTGATGGTAAGTGGTCATCATCACCCATAGACAATGACGCTGTAAGAAATACTTACTATTCCTTACATCGTCAATGCGCCACTAACCTTGGGAACTAAGATGCTATGTCCCTTGTGCCTGTAGTTACACAGGCTCACTCACCCTTCAAACCAGAACACAACAATACTGCGTATTGTTGTTAGTGGTAGAATGTCTGATAAGTGGGTGGTACCTACTCAGGCTGACTTGCAGATAGCTGTACCACCAAGTGAAAATCTTAAATCTTAATAATAAATAATCTTTCTTAAATCTAAAATTTTTAATTAATATATTATGTCCCTTGTGCTTGTACATACACTGACACTCTCACCATTCAAACCGGATCACAATAATACTAATTAATGTATAATGATGTTACCTACCAAGACGAGCTGATACTTGCACTTACCACCTAGGTGACTACAGCACTACATTCGTTACTAAAAGAAACACAGAAAATTATTTGATCGTCAATGTTTATACATTCCTGGGGAATAACATACTACTCGTGTATCGCTTATAAATATCTGTTACTGAATTGGTTCAGTCACTTTCCAAATGAAAACTAAGTTAATAAACGTAGGGGTTGAAGCTGTCTACCCCAATGATCAGCTGTGTAAAAGTAATCTAGAGGCTGTAAGCTTTTGTGGTATGTGATAATTATTGCCCACTTTTGCTGCACTTGATTCTGTTAACAGATACAACATCAGCTTTAGATGATGCATGATAGCAACATACTGATTAATATATGTTATGAATCTGGCTACTGACTGTGTTTATGTTAGTGTTTCATATCGCTTACACGACGGAAACATAATCATATTAATATTATAAATGCAAAAGTTTCAAAGGATGGATGTTTGTTAATCACGTCAGAACATCTAAACAGAGAGATTATATATATGTTGCAATGTCTATGTGACGTTTACTGGTTATTAAAGCTTAATCTGCTTCCTGTTTATCGAAGCATAGTATACACTCATAGTCATAGTAAGATCGGGATTATGTGCTCGAACATCCCGATCTATCCCGACATATCCCGAGTGTGTCAAGATAACAATGTACTTCTTGATGCGTTTTTTTTTTTAATAGATAGAGTGACTCGAGAGAAGTATTTGTAAGTACTATACAGTACATGGACAAAATAGTAATGAAATACTGATTATTTTAGAAATTTCTAATGTGATGTCGTAAATAAACAATTTTTTTTAGTATATTTAGTATCAGTATTGCATCTTTGCGAAGCCGGGGCCGGTCGCTAGTAAATACAATACACGATATTTAATTGGTTTAAGTCTACTCAGTATTAGGATTTTTGTTTCTTACTCTTTCAAATTAAGATTTAAAAATTAAAAAAAAGTACTTAAAATTGTAACATCAATATTATTTTATTGATATCTTCGCTCGTAGTTATCGAGCGGCGGCCTTACATTCGCGTTCAAAGTGTTTTAGCAATCGTTAACACTTTAAAGCATTACTGTACACGCACCATAGTAATCGACCTGAATTCAATAACAAATTGTTGCTTGCGATCGTTAATGTACACATAGTTCATTTCATTCATTCATTCAATTGTAGTCAAATTAAAGAAAATATTTTTTAACTATACTTATATATATTTTTTTATGTTTTCTATTGAAATGTCTTTTTCTCACCGTTAAGTGTCGTGCGAAAATATCAGTATTGAGTAATCTATTCGTGTTCATATTGTTTGCTCTTATTGTATCTGTAATTATATAATTATGTACAGATGGTTGGATGAAGTAATTGTATGAATATCCGAGTTGTATTAGACTTTCGATTCCTAAAATTAAGTTCAGAAATGCTATTGACAGTTAAGGCTTAGTGTTCTAAATTCAAAATATGTGTCGTAGCGTTAGCAGCCATTTTGAATTCCTGATTCCTAACAAAAATTCTTTACAAATTTTAGACAGTCGTAAAAGTTTATCCAGTGCCTGTTCAGCCATTAAAATTCGTTTTGATTAATTTATAAAAACAGCTGTAAGTAGTTCAGTTATTGAATCCTTTAGTTTGTTTGGTTCAAAACAAAAGTTAAGATTGTTAGATCAGGAATGTATGGATTGCGATCAGCGTAATTTTTTTTTTCGTAATCTGTTTCAAAAATGAAGATGAAAATTTTATATGATTATGATATGTAAATAATTACTGAGTATATATATTTTAATTTAAGTATAATTAGTTTCAGTAATGGATGTTGTGTATGAAAAATAAAATGGTTTCAAATTTGTTTGTGTAACAGTAACAGAGAAACCGGCGCCGGCGCCGCGCAGCGGTCCCCACGGCGTGCAGGTCGTGAACACGGGCCCGGAGCACTCGTTCGTACTCGACGAGGACGCGCTCGAAGAACTGCTGCTGCAGGACGACATCAAGGACAGGTCCGCCGTGGTCATCTCGGTCGCGGGCGCTTTCCGCAAAGGGAAGTCTTTCCTGCTCGACTTTTTCCTGCGATACATGCACCATAAGGTTTGTAACACATATTAGAGTAATCCTTTATGGTGATAGTTACGGTATGTAGAAATAATATGCGAAACTTCTTAGTTGACACGTTTATTTTTCGCTACAGTTGGTAAGCGAGTGAGTTTTCAGAGGTGTCGCGCTAACATTTATACCAAACACAAAATACATACTAAGCACTATTTGTACCCCTACAACATTTACACACACACGCGGGGAAGTTTTGTATTACATTAATAGTCTGTAAATACCCGCTGCTAGGCTAAGGCCTCTTCTCGCTTTAAGGATGATGTTTGGAGCGTATTTCACCACGTTGCTCCAATGCGGGTTGATGGTAGTGGCACATCTGTGGCAGAATTTCGTTGAAATTAGTCACATGCAGGTTTCCTCTCGAAGTTTTTCTTTCCAAAAATATATGAAATTTCTGACTCAGTTTACTGATTTAGTGGTGTTTGTCTAGGTTTGAATCTACAGTCATTGGTTATGAACGCGTTGTAACCACTGGGCCATCTCAGCTCGAAAGTGTTATAATAATTAATCATAAATTAATTTTCATCACAAACATTCAGGATTACAATATATATCGGTCTGTTGACTCGTGAAAACCGGATTACCGGCATATTTAGATGACTCTACTTTGGTTTAGTATATGTTAAAAGTGATATTAATAATGTTCCAAAAAAAATCCTTATCGAAAATTAATAAACACTTTCTAAAGAACTGAAACAAAATCTTATCAATTCCCCAGTATGGTGCGGGAGGCGGTGGAGGCGAGTGGCTGGGCAACGAAGACGAGCCGCTTTCAGGGTTCAGCTGGAGGGGAGGGTCCGAGCGGGACACCACCGGCATCCTCATGTGGTCTGAGATATTCAAAGCGACGCTCGAAGACGGTGAAAAGGTAGACAAGATATATTATTTTTACAATTCGGCTCTAGATTTAAACAAGATTTATCGATTGTTTGTTGAAATGAAAGAGTAAGATATATCTTGTTTCTTTCTTTCTTTGTATTGCGGTCAAATGCTATAGAGTTTCATTGATGATTGATAACGATCGAGGAACTATAATATGATTGGTTACGGCCAGAAATTCGATCCAGTGGCGAATTAAGTCCCTACGATACCACTGTGTCGGACAAGGAAATGTCACGTTACTTCTGAGTTTTTGTGGGATGATTAATGACGATGCATGAAAACTCCTTACTCAATACATTGAATTGAGTAGCGGACACGTCGCCTATCCGTTTAAGCGGCGGAACTGATGTTACGTCATGTTGGTGACGTCACATGGTCGCGGTAGTTGGATGTAATGTCGGTCGCCTCCCGCAGGTGGCGATCATCCTGCTGGACACGCAGGGCGCGTTCGACAGCGAGTCGACGGTGCGCGACTGCGCCACCGTGTTCGCGCTGTCCACCATGCTGTCCTCCGTGCAGATATACAACCTCTCGCAGAACATACAGGAGGACGACTTGCAGCATCTGCAGGTGACGCTTGTTGACGATCTAAACCAATTACTATGTCAATTCAAGGCCTCATTTTCTCATTGTTTTAAAATTTCATAGAAATTGTGTCACATGTGTATTTTACCAACCCGCATTAGAACAGCGTGGTGGAATATGTTCCAAACCTTCTCCTCAAAGGGAGAGGAGGCCTTTAGCCCAGCAGTGGGAATTTACAGGCTGTTGTTGTTGTTGTTTCTCATTGTTATACATTACTTATGTTAGTATTGCAAATGTGTCAACTGGTATGTGAATACATCCCCATAACCGTAGACATTGGCATTGTAAGAAATATCCCTTGCAACGCTAATGGGCTACTAGCTTTGGGAACTAAGATGACACATACATGAGCCTGTTGTAAAACTGGCGCACTCACCCTTCCAACCATCATCCTCCTGCCCTTATCCCAATATTATATGGGGTCGGCGCAGCATGTCTTCTCCTTCCATACTTCTCTGTCAGACGTTATATCACAAGTAACATTCTTTCTAACCATATCCTCTTTCACACAATCCATCCATCGTTTCCTTGGTTGTCCCCTACCTCTATGTCCGTCCACATCCATGCTCAAGGCTTTTCTCAGTCACCATTCAAACCATACTATAAAATTCTACCGTGGCAAGCTACCGAGCTTGAATTGAATAAAGTATGTTTTGATTTATTGATCACTTGCAAAACACCCTACCTCCCAATTTATTTACCTTAACTCGTCCTACCATTGCAATGGACACAAGGTTGATTTTCATGCTGGTAAAAAGTAATTATTCAATCATAAGTGCTTGGAAAAAGTATATTTTCATTTCTGATTATGATGGTTTGCTCGGCAGCTGTTCACGGAGTACGGGCGGCTGGCGCTGGAGGACGGCGGGCGCACGCCCTTCCAGCGCCTGCAGTTCGTGGTCCGCGACTGGAGCTTCCCCTACGAGGCGCCCTACGGCGCGCAGGGCGGACAGAACATCCTGCAGCGACGACTCAAGGTAGTTTGGGGTATATTTTATACTATGGGTAGGTGGACGAGAAAATATCCCACTTGATGGTAAGTGATTACTACCGCCCATAGATTTTTGCGCCGCTTTGATCCTAACTCGTCTCCCTAACTCACCCTTAAAACTGGAACATAGAAATTAAAATATATGGTATGAGTGGTAAACTTTTATTATTACAAAATATATGGTATGAGTGGTAAACCTTTATTATTACAAAATATATGGTATGAGTGGTAAACCTACCCAGGCTTGCTTTTCCGAAGCTGCCAATCGTATAAAGATGATTTCTATGTCGACAAGACTTTCAAAATAAAAATCAATTTTACGATTTTTATTTTGAAAGTCTTGTCTTAATTCTTTGTTTAACTTTTACGAATGAGAAATCCCTGTGGACTTTGCTAGACAAGATATAACCTATAACGTTGTGGTTGTCGTCCCGGCCCAGGTGTCGGACAAGCAGCACCCGGAGCTGCAGTCGCTGCGCAAGCACATCACGTCGTGCTTCGCGGAGATCGCCTGCTTCCTGATGCCGCACCCCGGCCTGCGCGTGGCCACCAGCCCCGATTTCGATGGCCGGCTCACAGGTGACTCTCTCTCCATACTTTCTGGCAACCACTTTGTGGAACCAGCTTTCGCCGGCGGTTTTTTTCGAACCGATACGTTTCAAGAAAAAAGCGTACTCCTTCCTTAAAGGCCGGGAACGCACTTGCAATCCCTCTGGTGTTGCAGATGTCCATGGGCGGGGGTAATCACTTTCCATCAGGTGAGCCTCCTGCTCGTTTGCCACCTATCACATAAAAAAAAACTCATGGACGGTGCGGTATCCACTACCCTCAACTTAAACTTCTTTCGAAATTTTGAGTAGACTTTTACGATATACCTTATTAAATTATATTTAATCCAATAAATATTATTCCATATTCCATACTCTCGTGCGTATCATAAATTTTCTTCGATATGTGTCGTAATTATAGTTAACTTGGAGGTAAAAATCTGTGCAAGCCCTTCTAGGTACCACGAATTGTAAGATATTCTTTCGCCAAATATCAAAACATAGTATAGCTATGTTCTGAATCGAAGGGAGTGAGCTAGTGTAACTACAGGCACAATTGACATAACATCTTTGTTCTCGAGGTGGTTTCTTACATTGCCGAAGGTAATGGGCGGTGGTGACCACGTACTGGCCTACCTACGCCATAGTTTTCTCTCGCTACACAATGTGTGAGTAATGTGTTACCAACAACCGGTGCAGACATCGAGCCGGAGTTCAAGCGCGCGCTGCAGCAGCTCGTGCCCATGCTGCTGGCGCCGCACAACCTCGTGCCCAAGCTCATCAACGGCCAGCGCGTGCGCGCCAAGGACCTGCTGCACTACTTCAAGTGCTACATGAACATCTACCGCGGCAACGAGCTGCCCGAGCCCAAGAGCATGCTGGTCGTGAGTACCCCCCCCCCCCACGGCCCCCACGGCCCCCGCGGCCCCCACGGCGCACCTAACGCGGCGGCGCTTCGCAGGCCACGGCCGAGGCCAACAACCTGACGGCGGTGGCGGAGGCGCGCGAGGTGTACACGTCGCTGATGGAGGAGGTGTGCGGCGGGGCGCGGCCCTACCTGCAGGCCGCGCTGCTGGAGGCCGAGCACGCGCGCGTGCGCGACAAGGCGCTGCTAGCCTTCCGCGCCAAGCGCAAGATGGGCGGCGACGACTTCAGCCGCTCCTACTGCGACCAGCTGCTGCAGGACCTCGACGACCAGTTCCAGCAGTTCCGCGCGCACAACGAGAGCAAGAACATCTTCAAGGCGGCGCGCACGCCCTCCGTGCTGTTCGCGGTCGCGCTCGTGTTCTACGTGCTCAGCGGCGTGCTGGGCCTCGTCGGCCTCTACCCGCTCGCCAACCTCTGCAACCTCACCATGGGCGTCGCGCTGCTCACGCTGGCGCTCTGGGCGTACATCAGGTGACACCACCTTGTTATATTACACTACACGAGAGTAACGAGCTCCCTGTCGCCTTTCGTTTATGTAATCGTTGTTTCGTTTGGAATTTCAGGTACAGCGGCGAAATGAGAGAGTTCGGTATAACAATAGATGAATCGGCGAATTGGCTCTGGGAAAATGTAAGCTTTAATTTTTAACTCCTTAAAACAAATCGCATACATCTTTATTTAATGACCACTTAGTGCACGTACTTTTGGACATAGTACTGTCTCGCTAATGAAATAAATCAGATAATCTTTTAGTGGTTTAATTCTTCTGCATTGTACTTATATGCGTTAAATTGTCTGCCGCAGGTGATGAAGCCCGTGTACCAGGCGGGGCTGGAGAAGGGCATGGAGCACGCGGCGGCCGTGGCGGCCGAGCGCGCGCTGGGCCCGCCCACGCCCACGCCCACGCCCAGCGCCAACGGCAAGCACAAGCACTTGTGATGCCCGCACCCGCCGCGCCGCGCCCCGCGCCCCGCCCCGCGCCCCGCGGACCCCGCGTGGCAGCTGCAGAGGAACGCTACTAGTCATGCTCGTAACTGCAACTTTGACAACAGCCCACACCGCTCGCGATCGGAACCGCGCTGTGGGCTGCTTCCCGAGACCTGCGTGCATCGCCGCGATTACTGTAGATGTCTAGCTGAAGACCATTGCACGCAGACCCACACACTTAACAGAATCAACGAGAGAGTGCAATTAGATTGGAAACGACCAACTATTGGCCTCACTTATGAGTGTTATATGAGACATCTAAGGTCTCACTACAGGGATGCACGTACCGAGCCCAGTCACTTCACCGAGATCGACTGGAGTGGAGTCGATTCTCTTCGTACTACGAGCAATACTTGTGAAACACATAGCATGAGGATCTGGGCCAGGAAATATATCTCACTGATGTACATTACTCTAACTTGTTATAATAGATTAATTACTCAGCATAGTTCTAGACAAGTGAGACGTCTCAGGTACTTTTCAATGGATTTAAGCTCAAAAGTAGCAATAAAACTGTTATCAGGCTAGAGGAATCTTTAAGAGCTTATTCGTTATCATGTCTCCGCTGTGGGCATCGTGTCATACATATCATCCGGTGGCTTTGAGGAGTCCAAGCAGTGTGTGTCCGTGGTCGGTCGCGTCGCGTGTGGCTCGATGGACGAATTCAAATCTTAGTGAGTTTTAAAAGTGACAAGTTTAATTTTTAATCGTTTTACGTAGCTTAGTGGTTGGTTTTCATAAATTTTATGGTAAAGGAATGTTGACGGTGTAGGTGGGGAGCATTTTCAATAGGTCCATGTACAGTCATAGACAAATTATATTATTAGTTATAGTATCGTAATAGGTTAATTATTATTGCTTGATTAATCTAATAAGGAGCGCTCAATGTGTAAAAACTTAACTTAAGCATGTTCATTGACTTCGGACAGAGTCAAACTTGAATAGAAGCCTGCAGGAGACTCTTGCATGGCCATGCACGATATCTTGGTTTTATATGTCTCAGTATAAATGTAACGAATTTAACAGTTCTCACTCGATTTTCATTAACTTCATCTTATTTTTAAATAAGTAAATGACGTTTATTTTAAATAATATCTCTTAGATTAATAAAGCAATACAACTAAATACATAGATTAAATCTTTGTGACGGCAGACTTTGAATCATTAATATATATATATAATATATAAAGTGTAAAACCGATGTAAGATAAACACTCTTAAATGTTGATAAGTTGCACAAATTATGAGTTTACAAATCATGGTTCAACAATAATCAGATCAAGACTTATAATCACTCGTTAAGCTGCACTATAACTGTTGAAAGCGTACTTAAAATGTAATTATGATTGTATAAAACTATTGTTTGAAATAAGTATCGTATTGTTAAGATATGGTTGGATTTTGTAAATACTGTTTCAAACATATATCATTGTGTATAGCTTATTCCACGAGTCGAATCCTTGGGCAATAAAATGCTTGAACCTCATTGGTCGATATGTGAGATTAGAGATGCTAATCACCAATGAAATGATTTAGCTCATGAAGGTCACTCGTATCAACCAATGAGCGAACGAGGCCGATTCCCTTGGGAGCTCGTTTCGTGGAATGGACTTAGTAACGTTATTCCTGAATGTGCCAATTTCAAGTAAATGTTTTTAAATTGTAATCCAACGTCACAGCGGGAACAAAATATTTTTTGAATACTATTATGTTGTAAAATTCAGAGTTTATTTCGTTGTTTGTTCACTAGACTCGGAATAATTTAAAAGCCGTTTGTTTCTGTTCGCCTTTAACTATGTTCTAAATACAGGAATTTATAATTTTACATTGATTTATTTAAGACATATTGATCAGAGTATAAAAAGATTACACAATGTTTTAAAGAGACGTCTGATTTTAATTGCATCGAAAATACAAAACACCAAGTGTTTACCCCGAGACTGACAAACTTTACATGGCATAAGATTTTTCCTTAAAATAACTTTAAAAAAAAATGTTTATTTTGACGTTAAATTAATAATATTCTGCACAACATAGACAAATATCATGAAAAACAGTTATATTACTTTGTAGTTGTGATTATTTTTATATGTTTTAAGTACAGGGGTTCGATTCCGCTTGTAATCATTTTTAGCATTACAGTTTGTGCTTTCGGCTTGAAGGGCTTATTATCATTGTTATTTATATAATTGTTATATTTTAAATCGTTATAGTATCAACCTTTTTAATTGCTTACTTCATTTTTGCTCAAAATGCCATTGCCTCCATAATTAATATTAGGGTATTAATTATCTGTATTTATAGATAATCTTCTTTTTTTTTTTTGTTGACAATGAAATAATTCGAACTTGCACATTAAATGTACATACACTCTTTGAATTAATAGATTAAAAATAGTGTTGAATTATAAAAATAATCTATATATTTTCGTAACCCAAAAACTTTGCGAAAAATATATAAAGTATTTTCTTGTTAAAATCTAAATTTTGTTAAACCGTCTACGAAACTTGTAAACAGCTGTCCTTAAATAATTTCCTTTTGTACTTTTCTCTTACGCCTTGTATATTTAGTGCCATAAGCCTTCGTAAGGGTGACCGATCTATACTATATTCTACATCTATCAAAATAATAAGCTATATATTCGTTTTAAAAATGTATATATTGGAATAAAATTATAATTGCTCATGTTTTCTTTCGATAACGTTACGTCACTTCCTCGTAAACGTTATAGTCGGTTTGGGTACGAGTTAAATTTGGTGAAAATAAATTAATTTTAAATCAATTATTTAAATAAAGTTATTTAATTTTATATACGTTTTGTTTTATTTCACGACAAATATAACGTTTGCGAAATCAGACGTTGTAACGCTTTGCTTTAAGATGTATACGATTTGCTTTTTTTCATCATATCGTATCGTATCATACATATCGCTTTTTTATTAAAGAAGTAAGCAGAAAATCGCCCGCCAAATAACTAATTGCTCAATACAGCCCACAGACATTTCCACTGGAATAAATACTATCCATTTCTTACATCACCAATGCGCTAATCTAAATAACACTGGTTCACTCACCCTTATAATCGGAA
Source organism: Vanessa cardui (assembly GCF_905220365.1). Classification (NCBI taxonomy): domain Eukaryota; kingdom Metazoa; phylum Arthropoda; class Insecta; order Lepidoptera; family Nymphalidae; genus Vanessa; species Vanessa cardui. The sequence goes on along the minus strand of NC_061142.1, from coordinate 604,199 downwards.
CACAACAATTTTATCTATTGCTGTTTGATACAGTAAAATATCAAATATGTAGTGAAACCTATGTACCTGCAAATGCATGTAGTGAAACCTATCCAGGCGGCCTTAAACCCTTACTACCAAATTATAGCTGTATACGTAATCTAATTTTATTAAAGCTGTTGAATATAACAAATATAAAATTAATTAAAATTGTATTAAATAGAACAAAATGATTTGTAATGTGTGAGATATTTTAATGTAAATTAGATTTCCGCGCTCAGATAATCGGATGTATGTGCAATAAAAGCAATATCGCAAAGTAATTTAACTGGCATGAATAATAGTTTTAAAGAGCTTTATATGTAACACTTTGATAAAGTGTGAACGAAGCGAAGCATATTGCGCGCTCACTCGCACTTACAGGGCTTATGACATCTAGTGATATAGTCTTCGTATTATATCGTCATTACCTACTTTTTAATAAAAAAATAGTTTTAATAATACATTCATTGATCAAAATGCTTTTTAATATATACGTAAACTGGCGAAGTAAAGTTAGCGGGATTTTTTTTCAATATATCAAATATATTTGACGTACTCGAGTTTTTTTCGATAGCGCATTTTTGAAATGCACATCACTAAGTTGTGAAATTATTTATGCAGTGAGAAAATACCTCTTAACATACTATAAATATTTAAAGAACTAAGCACAGGCAAAGCAAATTGAAAGGAGAAAATTTAGAAAAATATTTATTATCAAAATGTCAAATATAAATATTATTTGAATATTGTCAATGTACAAACAGTAAAATCACAGCAGCATATTTACAAATGTACCTCTTATTCTTAACACAATAAGGAATAAGTTCCTGTGAATGAGATACAATTAAATAATAATATTTATAGCCTTTGATTATTTATATGTATAGATATTTCGTCGAACAATTAACCACTAAAAACATACATATAGTACGACACAACTTAGATGTAGCATCGGCAGAATTCGTAAAACCGGTCACATCCGAATTAAGTACGCCATCCCAAATTATCAATAGTTATTTCTTATGTGAATATGATCTTTACACAAACGTCCTTGTAATATCACATGATCTAATATATTCGTCAATTTGACACGTCGATTTTCATGCACTTGCTATCTTTCGTCGATTGAACTGACGCGAGAATCTATAGCGTCGAATGGCGCGATAGGGAGCTATTTCTATTGCTAGTATAAATCGGCAGTAATCGGTTTTATTGAACTTGCCGAAGCTACATCTAAGTTGTGTCCTACTATACCTACTAGTTAAGTAGCGCGACATTCAATCTAGATATATAAATAATTTCAGTTATTCACACATTTTACCAAGCTATAAAAATAAACTCTATACATAAAACGATATCAATATTTTCTGATTTGATTAAAACTAACTCCAACAAAGTCACAGTATATAATAATATATTATATTACATAAGTATTTACATTCTAGGTTATTTATAAAATATTTTGACACATTGTTTTGTGATATCAAAGTGATCAACTTTTCATTATACATATACTATACAAGAATAAGATCTTTCAAAATTACATAGTCATATAAAAGTAGATGTATGTTACATTAGTTTTTAGTATAGGTCAAGTGTCACTGATCAAAGATCAGCGTCCCTAATAATAAACTTTGTATAGCGAATGAACGAATGCTAACTTGCTACCCGTCTTTTAAAGATCTCAGATTCTTATAACATCGATGAAAATCTGTGATTTCTATTAGGAATATATATATTTTTTAAATAGTTATATTATCCCAGTTCTTCAAACATAATTTTTTTCATTAACAATTTGGTAAATTGCTAAAACACACAACCCTTTTTTCTCCACTTTACGGCCTTATCTAGCTGTCTATTTGTCGTCACGATATACAATGTTCATTACTAAGAGCAAATCAGAGGTTGCCCAATTCAGTAGGTTTAAAAAAAAATTTTTTTTCGTTGATTTTAAAGATAAAATTTTTCTTTATGGTCTGTCTGCCTACATTAGTCCACAACTTTACTTGCATGTCCTTTGCTTAACTAAACTGAGCCAGAAAAAATATTATTCGTTGTTAATTTTTTCAAGTATTTTTTGAATTTAGAACACCACGAGCGTCCGTACAATTACATCACACCGATATCACAAGGATAAGGGTGATAGATTGTTAATTGTTTATGTTTGTTGAGGTTTCACTTTTATCCTCTATTTTATAAATCTATTTATATATCAATAAGTAAAACTATTTTAGTAAAAATTGGCAATTGTTATTGATATTCTTAATTATTGTAACAAAAATATAACTTTTCAAGTGTAAATAAAAAATAAATAAACAGCGGCGTTGCTACGTTTGCTTTTTATCTGCGGCGTAGCTGAGCGCCGCCGACGCCGCCTGCCGCGCCACCGCGCCGCCGAACATCTGCATGACCTGGACACAGGATGAGCATTTGTTAGCACCATGTGAGAGCAGTAGCATACATAGATATACTAAAGTTAACGTTCAATAATTATGCTATATTATATATTTAGTTTGACCCTAATTCACATTCCCTCCAATTGAGTTTAAAGAATGTACTAAAGGGGGGGAGGGACGGTATCCGATCGCAGTAAATCATTGCACTATTCTCATAATATGTCTCGCTCTAGAGCTTTTGATTTTAGATTTAAAGGAAATTGCGGGTCCAACCAGTATTTGTTAACTCAATAGGACCAGTTCCAAGTTAGAAATTTATGAAAATGCTCTTGGCTCTGTGCTCAATATATCTTGAGGCGTGTCAGACTTCGACTTCGAGCATAGATGGCCCAGTGGTTAGAACGCGTGCATCTTAACCGATGATTGCGGGTTCAAACCCAGGCAAGCACCGCTGATTCATGTGCTTAATTTGTCTTTATAATTCATCTCGTGCTCAGCGGTGAAGGAAAACATCGTGAAGAAACCTGCATGTGACAAATTTCATAGAAATTCTGCCACATGTGTATTCCACCAACCCGCATTGGAATAGCGTGGTGGAATATGTTCCAAGCCTTCTCCTTAAAGGGAGAGGAGGCCTTTAGCCCAGCAGTGGGAATATACAGGCTGTTGTTGGTTGTTGGTGTCAAACTTCTGTCTACCCATTTGACACTGGGACTGAGGGGATAGACGTTTAATAAATGATTCGATGTACGCATGTAATACTAACGATGGCCGTCTTCTCGTCCAACATCTGCGCCAGCTCGGCGAAGCTGCCGGTCACCCGGGAGTAGGCCCACAGCAGCAGCGCGGCCACGGCGGCGCAGGCGAGCGCGGCGGCCAGCGAGTGCAGCGCGGCGAGGCCCAGCGTGTTCGCCGCGGCCGCCAGCAGCCACGCGGCCAGCGCCAGCGCCAGCAGCACGAGCGCCGTGCCCGCGCGCCGCAGCACGTTCTTGTCGTCGTTGCGCAGCCGGTACTGCTCGTACTGCTCCTCCAGCTCCTGCGAGCGGGCGCGGGTGGCCGTTGATAGTATTATCTCCCTTGCGAACTAAGGTTCCCTTAATCGTATCTTATCAATTGGAGACTTCCCATTTTAGGGGACATTCGCTGCAGGAGCTATAGCTCGCAAGTAAGTAAGTTATACGCTAAAGTTTGCCCTCATCACAGTTAAGAGATTAATTAACAAATATGAAACAGAAGAGCCACAATCAGTCATCAGTCAGTCATCGTTATTTATTTTACAACATTTGCAATACAAAACCTCACACATTAAGATTCTCATAGAGATACACCAATGAATGAATTAATAATACAGACAAACTGGGCACAAATGTATACAAAGAGAGTGCGTAATAGCGAGCCCGACCTTGGTGAGCTTCCCGGCGTAGGCGTCGCTGAGCGCGTCGCCGCCCATCTTCTTCTTGGCGCGGAAGGCGTGCAGCGCCTTGTCGCGCGCGCGGCGGTGCTCCTGCTGCAGCTGCGCCGGCTGCAAGTAGGGCTTCGCGCCGCCGGCCGCCTCCTCCATCAGCGTCTCGTACACCTCCTTCGCTTCGGCTACAGCGGACAGGTTGTTCGCTTCCGCCGTCGCCTATAAATAACCATAGATTATTAAAACAACAAAAAATAATTATTAAAAAGTATTCTCATCAATAATTTTCAAAGACAAAGTAGCTATGTTCCTCAAGCGTACCTCCAGAATGGTTTTCGGTTCTGGCAAGTCGGATCCGCTGAAAATATTCATGTAGGACTTTAAGTAGAGCAGGAGGTCCTTCGCTTTAACCTTCTGTCCGGCGATCTTCTTAACGATGAGGTTTTCGGGAGCGACCAGCATGGGTATGAATTCTTTGAGAGCCTGCTTGAACTCTTCACTTATGTCTGTAACGACACTTAAAATCAATGCAACTTACAAACAAAAAAGAAAAGGACACACCAAAAATCATGTACAATCGACGTCTTTTTTTTATGCTATACCGGGCTAACGTGCAGGAGGCTTACCCGATGGAAAGTGATTACCACCGCCCATGGATATCTGTAACACCGGGGACTTGCAAGTACGTTGCCGGCCTTTAAAGAAGGAGTACGCTCTTTTTTTGAAGGTTCCCAAATCGCATCGGTTCGGAAAAACCGCAGGCGAAAGCACCAGCTTTGTGGAACCATGCACAAAGTGGTTGTGCAAGGTAAAAAAATGTCTTAAAAATCGCGCTGTCATAGATTTTCGGACATCACGATGGTGGGAGTGGAATGTCGAATTTTGACAAGATGTCCGAAGGTGAAATTTGGCAGCAGGGATTAATCAGAACAATTCCTCAGATCATTCTCCGTGAAAAAATCGGTAGAAGGTGCAGAGTGATTCAACATTTCTAAGCAAAGCCGGTGAAATGGAAGGAGCTGGTACTGGGGAGAACCCGCCCAGAGGTGAGAGCAGTATACCATGTGGGGCCGAATTTGTACCTTGTAATAGTTTTAGGCGATGGGCCGACGTAAAATACTGTCTTGCCTTGCTGAGCACACCGAGATTTTTTAATGCCCATTTTTGGCTTTGCCTTCCAATTGACCGCGGAACTGAACGCAGTTCGAAACATCGACGCCGATGCTAGTATCGGAATACTTGGCGGCTATCTACTTGGCGAAATGTTCTCAAATAGAGGAGATACGATAAAAACGCGCAAACTTGTGTGTATTGGGGTTGTAATGGACTAGGTTTAGTCGGCCCCATTCCGAGACTTTGTTTCATGTAGTCTCGATATCAGACACAAGTTGGTTCCGGTTCTCTTCGACGTTTTCCCGAAAAATATTAACTCGGCCGGTGAATGAGGTGTCTACAGTACTGTCATCTGCATAGCAGTGAATGTTACTTACTTGCAACAAATCATTGCCATGCAGAAGAAACAGAGTGGGTGATAGAACGCAGCCTTGAGGAACACTACCATTGACGAATTTTATGTCAGAGCATACACCGTCGACAACGACCTTGATGCTCCGATCTGCTAAAAAGCTGGTTATCCAATTGCATAATTTCCCGGGAAGCCAAGGGAAGGGAAGGGAGCTTCGAAAGAAGCGCTTTGTGCCACACGCGATCGAAAGTCTTCGCTATGTCCAAAAAAATGTATTTAAATAAAGATCAAATGTCTGATGACGTACCAGCAAGGTTCCCTTTGAAATTTGGGTTAGTTGCGACGGTCAGGCCGGGGTGCGGCATCAGGAAGCACTTGAGCTCCTCGAAGCAGCTGGCGATGTGATGCCTCAGCGACTGCAACTCATGGTGTTGCTCTTCGCGTATCTGAATTCAATATTAATTTAATATTATTATTTGAGTTCAAATATTCGGCCATATAAAAAGAAATATATTTACTTAGAAATGTCAAACATTCAACTATGATGGTAATGTTTGGCGAAATCTTAAAAAATGCGGATGGAAGTTGTATTGGTGGATGTGTTAAGCCGTTTTAAAATCTCACCGCAAGTCGTTTTTCCAGCAGCTGTTGACCGCCCTTTTCACCGTAGGGATGGTCGTACGGGAAACTCCAGTCTCGTACCAGCAGCTGCAGCCGCTGGAATGGTTTGCCACTGCTGGTCTCCAGCGCCAACCGGCCGTAGTCTGTGAACAGCTGGGAAATATTTTGCGCTGTTATCCGTGCTCGTTTTACGATCAGAAAACATAGATAACCTATGTAACTTAGTTACAACAACTGGAAATTACATTGGTTCTTACCCAAGAGGGGTAGCGGAGCAATCAATTCAACTGCATACTTATAAATTTCTGAATATACAAACATGGATTTCGGCAACCGAACTGTTATTATTAGGAATCCTACATATAACTTTCTCCGGGTTTACCTGTAAGTGCTGTAAGTCGTCCTCTTCTAAGTTCTGTGAGAGGTTGTATATCTGGACGGAGGACAGCATGGTTGAAAGAGCGAAGACCGTCGCATTATCCTTAACCGTTGACTCGCTGTCGAAGGTGCCTTGCGTGTCCATCAAATAAATTACAACCTGGAAAGACCATAATAAAAAGGGGACATACTCTTTATTTTTATAGGATATTAATTATATTAGATACACGTGATTAATTTCGGCATAAAAAAATACTATTTTAGAACTTTTTTTTTGGTATAGGTTGACGGACGAGCATAAGGGCCACGATGGTAAGTGGTCACCATCACCCATAGACAATGACTCTGTAAGAAATATTTACTATTCCTTATATCGTCATGTCTCACCAACCTTGGGAACTAAGACGTTATGTCCCTTGTGCCTGTAGTTACACTGGCTCACTCTAAACTACAGATTTTTGACCAAAACAATGATAAGTATTTTTAGTTTGTATTTTACGGTTTCCCGGTAGAGATTGTACCTTTTCTCCATTCTCCAGTGTCGCAATAAATGGTTGTGACCAAAGCAACAGGCCCGTGGTGTGCCGCTCGGAGCCGCCGCGCCAGCTGAAACCATGCAAGGGTTCATCCGCGTCGCCCAGCCACTTTGCGCCGCCATCACTTAAATTGTACTGTAAAAAATAAACTTACATATGTTAACACAAACTTACGAAATGATTATTTTATAAGGTCAACCTTGAGACATAAGACAATAGCTAAAAGATTCCAAAATGTATCGCAATCCTATTAAAGAGATATATTTTCAACATCATCCAAAAGCAAATAATCTATAATCATTTACTTATTTATTTAACGAAATTATTGTGATTTTTTTAATAACAAAAGTAGCAGATAAATTGTGCCAGTCAGCTAGACCACTGCGTTGAGTAAAAAGTAATAAGTTTCGAACAGACGCTGAGCATGTTTTGACAGCAGAGATCAATAATGGTTTATTAGTTCGACTTCAATTTTAGGTCCGAGCACGTCTTACTCGGGATATTTAGCTATGCAAAAGCATTTGAGTTTTTTTTTAATAATAATAATTTATTTCATAATAATAATAATTTATTAATTTAAGCATCCTATTGAACAAAAACAAGATGTGAACAATAATAACTGCGATAATATGAAATTGTGGTGCTGTTATTAACGCCCGCCAACAAAGCGACGTTGCTCTATTAATTAAGATACTTAAATTGCACATATTTGTTACATAATATATGAATACAAAAAAGAAAAGTTCATCGGTGACAATATATAAATAATCATTCTATTTAAAAAAAATTACGTGTTTTTCCAGCGTAGTGTTTTGTTTACTAAAAGCTACCATCTTTAATCCTTAATCCGCCACTCCGCTGGCCATCTAAGTAATACTTATGCTATAATGATAATAATAGCTTAAAAACATAATTTAAATAGACGAACCTTGTTGTGCATGTAACGTAAGAAAAAGCTAAGAAGGAACGATTTCCCCTTGCGGAAGGCGCCGGCGACCGAGATGATTACGACTGGACAGTCTTTGATGTCGTCTCTGAGCAGGAGCTTCTCCAAGGCCTCCTCGTTGAGTGTGAACGTGTGATCAGGACCGGGCACTAACACTTGAATACCTTTGCCAGAATTTAAATCTTCCATTTTTAATCTGTAATAATAAATAAATATATATTTATAATAGTTAATCCTAATTTTAGAGACACTTCCAACTAGGTAAGTACTTATAACGCCAAACGACCTTAAAAGTAAACTAACATCGCACTGATGGCCTAAGATTTATTTTTAAAGATAAGGATTGGAGCGTATTCCATCATGCTGCTGCAATGCGGATTGGTGAATACACTAATAGCAAAATATTATTCAAGTACGCAATATATTATAAAATCGTCATTTGCCGGGAATTGTACCCACAATTCTAAGGTAGCATTTTATCTATCGGCTCATCAAGGCTCTTTCTACCCAAAATTTGAGCATGTTTGTGTATTAATTGCTAAGTCCAAGGCAAACATTTTGTATAAATATATAATAAGCACTGACTTTACAGATCATATGTTTTTAACCCAAGTCAACAGACAAGGTCAACGGCAAATATAAAAATGAATTTAAAAAGTTTCCAATTTCAGACATTTCAATCAAACAATATTTAAAAAAATCAGGCAAATAGGTAATTCGTAATCATATGTTTTGAGTCGATGAGTAATCGGATACGTTCTGCTTTGTTTATTACGCGGTGCGACCAAGGTTTAAAAAACCGGAATTCATTACAACAATAATATCGAATTTAGCCAACAATAACAAATATTAAGATTTATTATAAAAAAATAATAAAATTATTTCGTAATAAAAGATTCATAAACCTAGATTACAAAACACATTTCAATGAAATGTTCTTTAAAATACGATCTTATTATTAGCTGGTACAAAACTGTTTACAATGTGAAATATTCATTGAATTTAATCGACACTCAATTGTATAATAAACTTGTTTTTATGCCCCTTCTATAAAAACAATGCCATTCCCACTTAATTAAAGAAACGAAATTATAATACGGAATATTTTAGTCACTATTAGTATGCACATTAACAATGTTATATAAAATAAATAATTGCTTAAATTTTATGAAATATCATGTCCTCAAACCTTCAAATACCAGTTGACACAATCCTCTATAAACGGAATAAAAAACACTTAACTTCACTATGTTTCGTACGATATATAGACTAGATATTTAAAAAAAAACACTCGCTACGACGTAAGTTTGTGACTAGCAAGTGCACAGCAGGTGAATCTATCAACGAAAGTTATAATAAACGCTTATTTTAAGTAGTAAAGAGACGATTATCGCACGTCATCGGTGGGCGCGACGCGACGTCGAAGTAACTTCGACACAGAACGAGTGAGGACGGTATAATGAATGATGTCATACCAGTCTGATTCCATTGGCCGTGTGATATCATTCAAACGTTAAAAAACATAAACTGCTATTTGAGACTTTTCTCGTGGTCAAGTCATTGTATGATTGATTTCTGTAGTTTTTTTGTGGGCAGAATAAAAAGTAGCTTGTGCTTGAAAGAAAAATCGAAAAAAAGCGAACCGCGTCAAATTAAATGCGTCTATTTCCTCATTGATGATAAAGATCAGTATAAGTATAATGCAAGACATTTTCTCATCAGAATAATGTGAAATATGTTTTTATGTTAGATGCAATAAATATAAATTATAAATGCAACTACCTCCATTTTCATCTTCTTTTCGTACAACAGCGATAATCAATTATCATATAAGTCCACTTATTTTTTCAGAATTAGGCAATCTTAAAAGAACGAAATAAATTGTATCCAAAATTCTCGTGATAAAATGGAAACGCACTAGCTCGAGAGTCAAGTAACGAGAACGAGGGAGTCCACTTTCATTCACTGCGGCCTGCGCTCGGCGCTCATGTCATAAAAACAGCGGCCAAAACACGAACGTGCGTGAATGCATTTTTTTTTATGAAAATCTTCTTCTTAATGTAACTAATTAGAACCAGACGATTATATTTTTAGTAACATACAAAACAATATTATAAAAAATTGTTTACATATTTTTCTTACGTTTATAAATGTTAATCATGTACTTAACTAATGGTTCATTACAACAAGCAGTGCTTATGACTTTCGTTATTAATTCCTTATCAGAGAAATTTTAAGTTTTTGAGTAAAACTCAAAAACTTTCAGATTTGATTTAGAGTTTTAGGCTTTAAACAATCACGAATAACCTCAAGCTTTGGTCCATATAAGTGTAAAATAAAACTATTTTGGTGGAATTACGTATGATCTTCATAACGTATATATTTTATATATATATATATATATATATTTGTATCTCCACAGACTTGTTGTGCCCTTGGGCTTATATCTTATTATTTTTTTTGCTGGCATATTTTTATTGCCAGGTATCACAATTTAAATTTAAAGGAGTTAATCGACGGTCTGGGCGATGTTCGACCAGTCTGCTTAATGACGAGTCGTTTTTACTTTGGTTCGCCATATTCAGGTTGTAGTACAGAAACACCTCGGTAGTCACCATACGTGCTCTCTGCATCAGTGTCTCCAACGCATTTTTGATGTCGACGGTACAATATACTCACGCATTACTCTGTATGACATGACATTGCATCCACTGCACGGGATAAATTATAGTGGATTGTAGTTTTCTGGAAGCAAATTTCTTAAGGTAGCCGTCTTGTAGTCCAGTTATTGCGCCTCTTTTTTTGTTTGGTGTTTGTTGTTGTGGGGTTTGTTGGAAGAATATATGGCTCATTAGATTTCACAAAGGCAATGCGCTCTATGCACTGAGCATCTGTGCACACAGATGCTCAGTGCATCAACATGTGACACATGTGACACAGTGCAACAGTTATTTTCATATAGTGGACATGAAATTTGGACAAATATACGTTAAGTGGAAGAGATTGTATTTGTCAATGTATTATAGTCGTCACATTGTTTGGACTTGCTCTTTGATACTATTAGCAAATTGTGTTGTATATTATGTGTTTTTTATTTGCAGTGTCATTTTGGGCTGGGATATTGTCTCTTAAGTGTTCCGGCGACAATGTCATCTTTAATTTTAAGTTCCGGATGATCCAAATTTTGCCCACCCTTCTATTCATTTTACCTACGTCCTTTTTGGCACGTCCCAGTTATTTCCCCTTTCCGTTGACCATTGGAGTTTAGCGAGGATGTCTTCCAGCCATATCTCCTTGCCTTCAATTGTGACGGTGATATAACGATGTTTGTAGACTTTGAGGAGCGACTGCGTGAGTTTCGGTTTGTGGGGCTTCTCGTTGTCGACTCCGTTCCTTCAAGGTATTTCTGTCGGTTCTTTTACATTTTTTGTTGGACTTTTACACTCTACATATTTAAAGTTTGCACCGAAAACATTATTAAATAAATAAATATATCGATTTATAAATAACGAATGTTAATATATCCTTGCGAATTTAGAGCGAGGAAGGAAAATGTTGTTATACTTATTTATAAATATATTGATTGTCGTAAGTAATGGTTTGTTCCTCATGTTATCTAATTTTGTTAATTTATTGATTTAAAAAGGAACATTCATGAATATTAATTATGTACCCAAATTCTACACATGTAAACAAACACTATTTTATAAAGATATCATAAAGGTAAAAATAATTTTTAAAATGTTATTAAAAAGTAACTGTCACAAGTGTGTGTGATGTAGGAAAGAAAACATGATGAGTTTCGTCCTGCTTTGCATGTGTCGAATGTAATTTTATAGTACGTACTAATTACATTTATCAATACAGGGAATTAGCTCCAAGCGTTCTTCTTAAAAGGAAATAAGGCCTATAAGTATAACTGCCATGGGTTATTTACAGCCTGTTACTGGGAAAAGTAATTGTAAATATCGAGTTCTATCGAGTCTAGATTTACCAGATTTGGAAGATTAAAAAAATATATACTTCTTCAGTCACATCAGTTTACTTACCAAAGATTAATTATAAATAACACAAAGTAAACTTAGTTTTGCTTACCTCCTTATTCGTTTAATATATTTAATGGGTAAAATTTATTTCGTAATAAATAAAACACGTAGTTTATTTATTCTTTATTGTACTAACGAATAGTGGAGTTAAAGTTTTACAGGGATGATCCTTGTTTATCATTTTTAACTTATCATCAAAAATAAAACTAAATAAACATTATTTCTATAAGTAGCAAAAGTTAATGCCTAACAGTAAAATAAAAAATTAAATTTAAAAATTACCTAAACCTTTAAATACTTAAATGAATGATATTCTCATAAACATATATGTTATATCCATATATATATGTTAAAAGTAAAAAGGATGGCTTGATAAAAACAATAAGTAAAAGGGATAATAAGTTCTTTTAAGTACGCAAAACGTATTACTACGTAATTATGATGTATTATAACGTATTACTACGGAAAACGACTAAAGGAAAACGTCCCAATTAGGACGTTTTCTAGTCTTCACTTTTTGCGCGTTAATAACATATCTCTTTACTACAACATCATTGACTTAAATATACAAGCGAAACTCGTAATAAAGTAACTAAATGCTATGCATTTAAATACAATACTATTGTAACGAAATTCGCAAATCGAGTAAGAAAGTTATCAATGTATACGGCACGCTGCATATCAGTAGAGGTATTCACTATTCTGTAAGAGCACGAGCTTGATATGTCAGAAAATGATAACCAACTTCAACTATAATAATTTTAAATCACATTGGATACTCGTATCAAAATGGCGTATTGCTGTATGTCAGATGTCAATATTCGAGAATGAGAAACGAGATGATTTCTTACAGAATGGTACAGCTGATGCATATTATGATAGGCCTTTGCAAACAATATTAAAAAAAATTACCTATTTACATTATTAAATTTTTGTCTCATTTGACATGTGCGTTATACTATTAATTTCTATTTGATTCCAAACTGTTCATTATATTTCAGAAACTCTGTTATCTATGCTAGAAGGGCATTACAATATTATTTAACGAAATATAGACAAACATCAATAGACATTGTATGTATTAGTATATTTTCAAACTTTCAATACTAATAAAATTATCCCGATTACTATGAAATTTTTCACTACGAAAGTAAAGTGCCACTTTTAAATAATACGTAACTATATTGCTGATGTACCAGTAATCTCTAGATTTACCCATAACCCATTGTACATTTTCATAATCAAGGTTTTATTACTAAGTTTTAAAATATTTAAATACGAACATCTTTTCTGAGCACTACTCTACCCTACCCGGATCTAGTAGAGGGTGGGGGATTGTATATTGGTAATATAATTTAATTATATGAATTTGAAATGCATCTCAAATGCATCCTGGAGAAGAGGGCGGCAGTGTCGAGCTTCTGTCTCGCATCAGGAAAATCTGGGACAGAATCCACTAACATATAACAATGCATATTATATCTAACATCTACATAATTATGCCATATATTTGACATATTGTCACGATTTATTTTCTTACAGCTATGTTTTTAACAATTTAAATCTAACAGCAACCAATTTTTAAAGCTCACTATTATAACGTTAACTTAGTTCATAAACATTTTATGAACAAAATTTATTTATAAAAATTATCTTACAGCCCTAACATTGCTATAAATCCAAATAAATGTTTTGAATTTATATGAATAATTACTTTAAAAATGATTGAAAATTATAAAAAGTAATGTATCTTAACCCAGTGCTTAAATGAAAAAATATTTAAATAAGAACAGTATAATTATGTCACCATATTAAACTTAAAATTGTAAATATACTTTTCTTAAGATTTCATTTTGTAGAAATAGAAAGGTGTAATTTTTATACACTTTATTGATATTTTATTTATTACTGTTTTATTTATACCATTTTAAAAATGTGATACAGTAACATATATCTCTACTACTTTAAGAAGTCACAAAGTACACTACACATTACATTAGATGTCTAGATCATATTGGATTTAAACATATTTCCCAGTATCACTCTTTTCTTTAAAATTATATATTCTTTTCATACTTTCATTCAGAGAAAAATAAAGTAAGAGGAAAAATAAAAAGTGTTACAAAAAAATTAACCAAACATTTTTTTAATAACTTTTGCATAATCTTTGTTTATTTTTTCAATATGGGGCCTCAGCTCCGAGGCTTTTAATTGGGAAGCTTTGTCGTTAGGATCTATGGCCAATGCCTTCTGGATATCTTCCCAGGCTTCTTCGTACATGTGGAGGCCAATATACGCCATGCAGCGCCTATATAAAGCCTTAGTGTTTTCAGGATCATACTTGAGGGCTCTGCAGCAAAGTTCCAGGGATGCACCAAATTCATCAAACTGCAGTTGACAGTGTGCCATATTATTATAAAGTTTTACCTAAAACAACAAAGTATTTCATTGTAAGAAAATTCCAGTATTTAATTTCCTATAATAATTATTGACTAAAGATGGATTTTAATTGGATTCTATATCAAAATAAATTGATTATGATTTTTTGTTACTGAGACATCGCTGAGACAGAAAAATGATTAAAGCATTTAAATTTAATCACCAAGACTGTGAGATCAATCCTGACATGCATCTCAGAGTTTTTGATTTGATTCATTAGTGTTTATTAATAAATACTTATTTTAATATTATAATATGAATAATTGTGTCAATCATGCTTGGTGTGAAGGAAAACATTGTAAGTGAACCAATGTTCATTTGATAAAATATTCACACATAGCTTTACTCTTGCGTGTAATGTGTCTTGTGTCTACAGGCCCATTAATGCAGCGTGGTGGACCTCAGAAGCTAGTTAGTAGCTAGAGAAAGAAGTTTTGAGGCTGATTTCATTTGCTCCTTCGGTATACCATATTTTACTTACCCTTATATCAATTAACTCTTTCGCTCTTTCCTCGTCTAAGGTATCTTTATCAACAGGTTCCATGGCAACCAACATCTTATAGGCTTTGGAAAACCGCCTGAACCCGTCGACGGTTCTTTTATCCTTGATCAATTGCACCCCGCGTTCCTTGTGGTGCATCGCCGACTCGTACAATCTCGCCCAGCTCCAGTCACTGATCAACTGCTCCTCGGTGACGTCTAATAACTCTATTTTACAAGTTATGTCCAACATGAGATCCCCGTGAGTGTTCTTATATGTTAAATGTGCGATGCACAGCTCGCCGCAGCACATTTGTTGAAGGATCAACTCGACATCTCTATCGACGAAAGCGTCCATGTCTCCAATGATAACGTTGCCATCGAACGGGGAATTGAATATACGACTTAGAGGTTCCATTTCGCAAACGCCGTCTGCATTTTTACAGAACACATCGGTCAATCGGATCTTACATCGAGAATCTTCGTATGGCACTATTGTGTAGTCGCCCGGTGTTATTATTTTTTTTCTTATTTCTCTATCACGTCTACAGCATATAATGGATTCTTTGTACATTTTTGCGAACTGCCTACTTAGGCTGCCGATTCCAAGGATCTTCGAACAGTTATTCACAATTGAACATTCACTATTCTTAAAATTCTATCGACCGAAATTTCGCTCGACGTTTCTTTGTATATGCGCAAGTGACAACTAGAGTCTAGAACTAGTCAATAGGTCGATCGGTATTAGGTTTTCTGTAGATTAAAACTTAGATACTTAAAAATAATGATTATAATTATTTAAAAAAAATAATTTTAATTAACATAAAATAAGAGTAATAAATGTTAGCTAATAAATATTTTATTTTTCATTCATAATTAAAAAACACAAAATACTGTTTTTACGTCAAACTTTTCTTCAAAACACCATTACCTAATTGTCAAGAGTCAGCTGTCGATGTACAATTGACATATACTGTCAGTGTTTGAAATATTTAGTTAAAAAAATATAATTCCATATATTTTTGTTAATTTTTTAATTAAAGAACTATTTGTAACATTTTATTTGAATAGTTTATAATCGAATACGGTGCTAAAAATATATTAGTACAATGTAAAATGGACCTATATCTAATATATTTGTGATTTTATTTTAGTTCGCCAATTTCCATTATAATTTAGGCAAGTTCCCAATAAATTTGAAATATTTATATGTGTAGTGAAAGACTATCTATAAGTTTATACGTAGTTCTAACTCGCTCTTGTTTTAAATCTATGAATAATTGAGAAAGTGTAAAATTTCAGATATGACCCATCTTTTAAAGAACGTTTGGCGCAATGTGCGGAGAGGGAGCCAACTTAATAATCCTTCACTAAGAACAGCTAACTTTTCAAATGGTAATAAACATAATTAGTTAATTGCGGTACATTTTTTTTTCTCATTTGAAACCTTCATTACTTTAAAACTATAATGTGGGTTATTATTACAAGCACATTTCGAAACTCTTAGATGTAAACTTGTATAATTAGTAAGTACCATACTTAAAAACTATAATTATAAAATATAATCAAATTTTATTGCAAATAATAATGCTTCTGTTATAAATTTCTAATTAAAATATAATAATAAATATGTCGGTTTTCAACCAACTTAAAAAAGGAGGAGGTTGTCAATCATCTGTATCTTTTTTTTAAAGCAAATATGATAGAATAATAAATTAAAAACAACCACTAAAAAAAAGCTCGGAAATTACATAGATGAAATTTCTAAGTTCACTCATTTCAACAAATTCAGTTACAGAGTTGGTCAGAAATAAATCTCCAGATGTCATAATGACAAGCATAAAAGCTGCTCCGAGTTCATCTGATGTCCTCGCGATGGTCCAAGCAAACCTGCAGCACATGACACATAGACACATGTTGCAAGCTCTCAGGACTCTATTTGAACTGCAAAAAGGTAGCAAGTGAGTAAAAAACTAGTCTATTTCATTAAAATATATTTTTAACATATTCCGATAATAAGATGAGTAAATATACAACTTGGACCAAAATACTTGGTGGTAGGGCTAGGTGCAAGCCCATCTGTGTAGGTGTTGGGCAGCATCCAAACAACACTACATATTATTGTTGTGTTAAACTTTGAAGGGTGTTTAGCCAGTATATAGTATATGTATGTAATATATACTGCCTGGAAGTCACAACTATTAATTCCACTTTTTTTTATTGTCTGTATAATCTTGTATTGAATAATATGCGTGGTATTTATGTACCAACTAACTAAATATGTAAAAGTAAGGTTTGGTTATGTTTATTCCTTCTACCATTGGAATATGACATATGTATTGATCATGGCATATCTATTGGTCTTTGTTATACATTAATACTATTTTTGTACTGCAGAAGAGGGCTATTTGTGCAATTTATAACCTGGGCCCAAATGATTTGTTAAGATAAATTTTTTTTATTTTTAAAGAAATTAAAATAATGACTGTCGCTTCTCAATTTGTTTTTGATAATGTTATGTATGTAGCTATAAACATAAATGATTTTCCCAAAAAATGTGATATACATTCCATTAATACTGGGAACAAGAATAAACTTGTTACACCTAGTACCTGATTACACAGGGTTGGTAACTGTTTTAAGGGACAATGTATACGTTTATACAACAGGATCCCACAAAACGTTCAACAATATTCAATTATAAAATTCAAAAGAATTGTTAAAGAGTATTTGTGTGCTAAAGGATATTAGAACACTAATGACTTTCTAGTTGACTGCATACCTTGGGACCTTGGGAATGAGAGAATCGCTTCCAGGCTGTTTTAAATAACAAAAATATGTTTATTATTGTATTAAAAAAAATATATCACGCTGAGTTTCTTTCGCCGGTTCTTCTCTGGTCTGAGGTCAGGTCTAATATTCCGAACCGGTGCTATATCTTCGACTATCAATAAGAAAGTGTAAACACTTCCATTTTGAATAAAGACTTTTGACTTTGACTTTGTACAATGTTGCTGATTTTTAACTCCACAAATTTCCTATCACAGATATGGTGAGGGTGCAGATGTAATCATTAAAGATCCGACGTTTAATGTTCTCTGCCAAAACTTCAAGAAGCACGCGCGGGCCTTGGAAGTTGGCGAAGCGATCGAAGCCACCAAAGTCCTCTCCTATCTGAAAGTCCCCGTCGACTCGCTGATAGTACAAACTATGCTACAAATAATAAGATGTAATATTAACTTATTAAATACACAACAGATAATGTTCCTAGACTTCATTCTGACACAATACCATACCAATAATCATTTGGTTGACGCTCTCAAACTGGCTCTACCCTTGGCATTCCAAATCCACCTTCCACTGGAGCTCGACAACAAGGACTTGCCTCTTTTGAGGGACATGCTTATATATACCTGCTCTCACGACCTCCCCGATCGTTGCGTCAACAACGTAGTCACAGGTCTGCTGTTAAATGATCAAGCGATCAACGCGCACACAGCTAAATCTATCATATGGGCCCTTTGTCTAGTAAATTGCACAGAGGACAAATTCCCAACCAGAGTCCAATTGTTGCACATTTGCTGCGACATTTTAACTCAGTCCATAGATAGTCTGTCTTACGATGAAGTGTTAAGGACGGCTGCTAAATTAAAAGGAAGAATATTAGACAAACACCCGGAGTACTATCACCAGCAGTTAATAGATGCCATAGCGGACTACGTGGTCAAGAATCACATAGAATTCGAAAAAGGATTGTTGGTGGCGAGGGTTTTGTCTAGAATCGTAAGTATTTTATTCCTAACTGCAAAGTAGCTACAAAGTCATACTATCACAATATTGCCTTTTTTGTGTGTGTTCCCTATCATTGAAAAACTTTAAGTCTTTGATTTTTATCGATGTTACATCTGAATAGTAGTTCTTTGTTCAAGTTTGTTATGGTTCGAAGTAACACTAAAACAGAGACATAACGCAATAACTGTATGAGACGTAGTTTATAATTCTAACAGTACTGTGGGTGATGGTATTCACATATCCTCAGTTGGGCTGATTGCGAAATATAAAAACAAAATTTTAGACATCGATTCAGTGAATTAATCGTAAATATTTCATACATGTCTAAATCAAAATATACGATATTCAAGTGGACTTTTGCAAAGACTTTTGATGCGTCATTTTACACTTGGAAATATAGATAATACCTAATATAGCCAGAATTAAATACTAGTTCTTCTTTTCGAACATTTGAAATAAAGAGTTATGTAACTAGTTATAACGGATTTGAATTTGAATTGGGAATGAATTGAAAATATTAATTATTTTTGACATCCCGACGTTTCGAGCACTTTACAGCGTTCGTGGTCACGGGTACACTGTCTAGAGTCTCTACTAGAGAACAAGTTTTATTTAAATGTGTAATAATCGCGAAAATTTAAGACAAAATACAGGGCTATTGCGGATATACGCGCGTTTGGATATGCTCTCTAACGTTCAACATATCAAGAGTTGTGGTAATATATCAAAATTTTCCTTTCCACACCTTTTTAAAACCTTTTCCACGTTCCAGGCGCACACGCACCTCGGTCTGGTCGAGTACCTGTGCAATAAGGCCGCGTCCGAACCGGAAACGTTATCGAACGCGCGCACTAACATACTGTTCGGCTTCATCAACTGCCTGTCCAATAACAACTACACTCCCGAACGCGAGCAGTGGAAGCAGCTCCGGAGGCAGATATCCCTCAACCCGATCCTCAGCTGCACAAACGCCTCCCTACCGTGGACTAAAGTCTGCCTCGAGCTCGCGTCGCTGGGACATTACGAAGACAGAGTTATAGAAAGAGTATTCTCAAAAGACTTCCTTGACGAATTCCTATCGAGAGAGAACAACACTTTGGACTATCTCCAACTGCTGACCCTGAACGAGGCCGTCCGAACTTTCCACAGCGTTCAGTACAAGTTGCCGGAGGATGTTTTGCAGAAGGCGAAGGATTTGTATCCAGTCCACACGTTGCCAGGTCCGCTCGCTGAGCATCTGGCGCGAGGCTTGGGTGGTCCGAAGTATGTGGCGAAGAATGTCGCCTTGCCCAATGGAATCGTAGCAGGTACGTGACTAAATTGTATCAAGTTATTTCCAAGTACAGTACTAACATTCAGAAACAGACTTAGCACATGTGCAAGCCCATCTGGGCAGCTATCACCATTACATTTAATTTATAAGGTCGATTTAAATGTTCATATCAAACCAGTCCCATAGCGGCAAAAAATGGCGTTTAATGAGCGCAAAATAATTATCGAAACTTCGAAAGTAAAATTCGAGTGGATATCATCATTATATAGTATAAAATAAAGTTGCTTACCAAATCAAACCAAATCAAAATATACTTTATTCTGATATGATGGTATCTGATACTTTACAAGCACTCTTGAATTTTCATATAACCTTTTTTTTATATTAAGTGAAGCTACCACCAGTTCGGAAAGTAGATTCTAACTAGAAGAACCAACAAGAAAGTCGGTAGTTACTCTTTTTCAACATTAAATAAAACAGTCATGTTAGTTAATTACAATATATATGCATGCAATATATCCTGCCTGGCAGTCAACACGTTTTAATATTACCCCTTGTTTTTACCGTTGTCTGAGTAAGCGACTTTCTACTAGTAAGAATATTTTTAGGTAATATTTACTACGTCCTCGATTGGAGTTGGCTATAGTTTATAGTATGGTTTGTTTCCTAAATATGATCCTTTTCTCCCCCAGATATGATAGTGTGTATCAAAGGTGGATATCCAGTGGAACTTCAGAGCGTTAGCAGTAAAATAAAAGTACCGATAGAAGAACTAAATATACCGCAAGGAGCGATTAGGTAAGTATTTAATTAATATTAATTAATATTAAAGCACTATGTGCGCATATACAGTATTTCTTTATTTGTATAGTTATATTTAAAACAATATTATATGTAATTGTTAAGACCGTGTCAAGCAAAGTTAACCCAATTTCTAACATTTGCGAAAATTCAAAGGATTCTCGAAATTTTTGCGATGGGAATTTACGGAGCACTTAGCTAGTATGTCAATAAAATTTATTATGAACTATCACCTATGTTTTAAAGTGTTAGATTCGATTTCATAGAAAATATCCTAGTAGAGCTGAGATGGTCCAGTGGTTAGAACCCAGGCAAGCACCACTATATATGTGTGCTTAATTTGTGTTTATAATTCATCTCGTACTCGGCGGTGAAGGAAAACATCGTGAGGAAACCTGCATGTGCCAAATTTCATCAAAATTCTGCCACATGTGCATTCCACCAACCCTCATTGGAACAGCGTGATGGAATATCTTCCAAACCTTCTCCTTAATGGAAAAGCTTATCCTAGCAGTGGGATAAGCAATAAGATAATTTACGGGCTGTTACTTTATTTTTTTTATCCTAGTCAATATAACATATTAAATAAAACTAATTATAACGGATGAATCGCGTATATTAATTATTTTTAAACATCCCGACGTTTCGAGCACTTTGCAGTGTTCGTGGTCACGGGTAGACTCCATATTAATTAACATATTAATTTGGTTATATTTATACATTTTCAGAGTTTGTATAATGAATTTCAAACAAGGTTGCTTCTCAATGAATAGCAACCGCCTCCGAGGATCATTCCGTCTGATCGTGGACCTGTTGGAGAAGCAGGGCTACGCCACGGTCGCGTTCAATGTCAACGAATGGCTCAGGACGCCCGTGCACGAACGCACCCCCTACCTCATACGAGAGATCGGATACAAGTGTGGAGAAATAGGACTCAAATTGACAGTGACTTAATAGTGATAAAGATATTAGTTAATAAAATTATACAGAATTGTTTTAGTTAATAAATGCTGGTCATTGTTGATTTTTTTATAATCTGTTTTATTTATATATTAACTTATTTATAATATCTTTGAAGTAAATTACATTACATTCAAACCGTTTAGGCAAAATACAGGCTAAAAATTTGCAAAGATCTAAACAGAATCTAGGGTAGATTCTCAGTTTAGTTCTTTTTGGTACAGTATATATTTGGTACAGTCGTACAGCGAATCAGCGACTTATTTAAGGTAAGTATATGTAATGCCCGGTCGATGTGACCCTACGCCTCGTGATTGGATTATAAAAAAGGAATTATTTTTATTTAAACTTAGGACCACTAACACATATGTTAGTATAAATAACGCAGCAGATAGTTAATTATAATTAATAGGGAAGGGGCAATATTATCTGACTTTAAATTTCATATTGACAAATAATAAAAAATAATATGGTATAAGTACGTTATTTCTTAATAAATTGATTTGTATAAATAACCAATGATGAAGAATCAAAGACTAGTCTTACTTCCTGCAAGATGCGTAAAAATTGAGCGCGAAAATTAAATGTGATTTATTGAAATTGTATTTAATTTAAACAAATTAAATTCAAAACGTCTTCATATAGATTTCTAATCTATTATGAGACCGTACTTTAAACTGTGAAGTTCAATCAACCGTCTCTGACGCTACTGCGACATTTGTTGACATACAAATCTAATGTCATAAGTCAAAACATAATAATAAATCGCTATGTATTTGAATCGTTATTAATAATTTATGAATTTAGTTCCTTTTAATATACATTTATAATCTAAAAAGACCCAGCTACAATTAATATTGTTATTAGTTATCGTAATTGTTTGATGGCTAGCTGACGAGAAACAATGATTTCATACATAAAATGTAGTATTTTATTATTATTTTGTTTATTTTCACGTTGTGAGAGTAAGTATGGGTTTGTAACATGGTCAGATGGAGAAATTGAGATTTCGACGACGGATCACTATTATGAAATCCCGAAGGTACATCTGGCAAGAGCCACATACAGCAACGAGATTAATAACACGGGGTAAGTCTCAGATTATATACATAAATAAATAAATAAATATAAATAAATATGAGACAACATCACATACATTACTCTGATCCCAATGTAAGTAGCTGAAGCACTTGTGTTATGGAAATCAGAAGTAACGACGGTACCACAAACACCCAGACCCAAGACAACATAGAAAACTAATGGTAATCTACATCGACTCGGCCGGGAATCGAACCCGGGACCTCAGAGTGGCGTACCCATGAAAACCGGTGTACACACCACTCGACCATGGAGGTCGTCAAATACATGTTTTTTATAATCAAAAAATTAAAATTGCCTGAACGAGTATCCTACAGTAACTTACCATCATCCATCACAATATGCAGTATTAAAATAAGCATAAAGATTTTGTTAATAAGAGCATTCATCCAGCTATCAAGTTAGGTAGGTGTAGTTATCAAGATAAAACAGGATATATACACTTTATGTGTACCCGTAATGGAATTAGATGTGGTACTTGATTAATGTCAAATGGCTATTGTAAACTGATTATATTCTTTCATTTTGCAGTTGGGCTTTCCTAGAGTTACATACATCACCTGATTCAAGTGATGAAAAACAGGCATACGCAGCGGGTTTTCTGGAAGGTTATCTAACTCGGGACCTCATTTGGATGCACTGGCAAAATATGCTAAAAGGGTACAATATTGACAACATTTAATATTAATATTATCCATAAAATAACCTGTTATGTGACTCGGAGATAGAAAAAGTAAAGTATCAAATGCCACCATTACAATTATAATACTTTTTTTTAATCTTTATTGCTCAATCAGAAGATTCGATTCTATACCATTGTATATGATATCCGTTTATTTATTTAAGTGTTAAATGCTCAAATTTTAATTGTAAATAGTTACTGATAATCATTTTTAAGTGCTTAAATTAGACATTATAATTTTTTAATTTTAATTGCAAAAAAATATGTCAAAGATACTAATATAATTGTAATGATCCTGTGCTAGTATAAAAAATAAAAGATTGAATTTTAAAGATATAAAAAAATCTAATTTGGATCATGTAAAAAAATTCACACTGTTTTTGTATAAATAATTCGATATATATGACTTGCAGATATTGTTATAATAAAACTGAAATATGCGGCTTAATTGAGGACTTTGTGGACAAGAATGAAGATTATATTGCTTCTATGGTATATGCAAATCCAGAAGACCCATACTGGTATCAGGTACTATATAAGATACATTTATTATGTCTAGAAATTAGTAATACTATTCTCATGTATTATTACTAGTATACATTTATCTTACTGTCATAAATATATTTATGTTAATAATAAATATGTTCCTGCCTGGTGACAATATAGCTATATGTTGATTTGATTATCTTTGATTAACAATAATGTGTCACTTCAAAGTGGGGTCTCATTTCAATTTAGTTAAAATTCACCACCAGATTAACTGTGCACAGTGGTGTAGCTATGGTAGGGCCAGGTGGTACAGTGCACCAGGGCCCCAGAGTTCAGGGGGCCCTCTTAATTTACCTTAACCTTCTGTAGCCAGAAAATTACGGCTTTGCACATAAGATTTCTTATTTGGAATCTATAATTTTAAAGGGTAATTATTAGTTAAAGATTGATGGAAAAGATGAGGGCCCGATTATTTTTCTATGCACTGGGGCCCTTCCTCACCTAGCTACGCCACTGACTGGGCAGCCTAAAAATTTCATATTAATAAAAAATATATGAAGTAAAGAATTACTCCATTTACACAATTATCTGTTTTATTGTTAACGGAAAAATTTTGAATTCGGAACAAAAGTTATTGCAAACATTTATTTTTCTTTCTGTCATTCATGGTGTAAAGTCGTAAGTGAACGTTAGCACAATAGGAGTCGCGCTTTATTACAAAGGCATAGTTTCGGGTGAATTATTAAAACCTTACGTTTCTCTTTATTTGATGATATAGGGCTTATAGGCAATCGGTGACAGATTTGAATTATTTTTTGTCGTTATCGAGTGGTATAATCTTGCGCCCTGGGGCTCATATTTGCTTCGTACCAAATTTCATCAATTTCTTTACAGTGATTAGATCTATAAAACGTAACACGGTCAGATAGACTAATCGAATATTGACCATTTTATAATTTTCAACAATGGTAATTTTATGATTATGGCATTTAATTAACCATTAACATTATAATAGTTCTATTTCAGATTAAGCTCTACTACATTCAAATAGAAGGCCTAGCGGTCGGCTACAATGAAGCCACCACGGATGCCTACGAGTGGCTCACTGTCAGGGACTTTATGTAATGTTGACATATTTCCATACTGACAACTAGCTGTATTAACTCCTTACGCGTTTGAATTTAGCGAGAAAGTGTTGCAGCCTAGGTCACTCCTTATCACATCCATAACAACAACAGCCTGTAAATTCCCACTGCTGGGCTAAAGGCCTCCTCTCCCTTTGAGGAGAAGGTTTGGAATATATTCCACCACACTGTTCCAATGCGGGTTGGTGGAATACACATGTGGCAGAATTTCTATGAAATTTGTTACATGCATGTTTCCTCACGATGTTTTCCTTCACCGCTGAGCACGAGATGAATTATAAAGACATATTAAGCACATGAGTCAGCGGTGCTTGCCTGGGTTTGAACCCGCAATCATCGGTTAAGATTCACGCGTTATAACCACTGGGCCATCTCGACTCTCACCTCCTTAAAGTCCTGTCAAAATCGGTCCAGCCGTTCGAGAAATTACCGGAAGAATAGACATACAATTTAAAATTGAAGGAAAAAATGTCATTTTGGTATATGTATCTTGTATACATACATGTGAATATAGTAAAAAGCTTCTATTTTAATATTACAAACAGACACTCAAATTTGTTACATGTATAGAATTCAAGATTATCTCAAAAGGTAAATGGGTATGCAGGCTATTGTCCTTCCACAGCTGATGTGAAAGTCATAGCTTTGATCCTGGTTGTATAGGTTACCACTCCTATAGTGTTTAGTAGTAGGTATAAATGTATCCTAGTGATTGTTTAAATTAACTACATATAAACTAGCAACGGTGCTGTTATTGTAAATAACTATATTCCCATTATAAATACATAAGGTGTTCTACTAAGTCTTCCTAAAATTATTTTTAAAATGATCGAAGATGGATCAACATGCTGGGGGATTTGGACGAGCTGGCGATAGCGCTGTCGGTCCCGAAGGAGAGCCCCTCGGGGCTGCTGTTCGGGGAGCACTGCAGCGGGCTCGTCAAGCTGCTGCCGGACTGGTCCGAGCTGTACACCTCGCACGTCACCTGGAACAGGTCAGCTCACTTCGGATCTTCAGCTTCGGTCTCTCTTTCACGGCCAAAGCGCTGAACCGAATTTGGTTAAATTTGTAATATGTAATAGGAACATTTTTTATACACACCTAACCAAGAGCAACTTACACAACTTACAGTTCACTCAATGATTCTCAATATCTCTTCGTACAGTATTTTTACCGTCTGTAAAATAACGTCTATAAATATTATAACAGCTTGTTAGCTTTTGTATAGACCCATGTTGATTTAGGAAAAAGGAGGAGGTGCAAAAAACCCAGGCGCCTCGCTGATTATGCTCAAGTCTTCGGCCATCTGGAAGCCCAGAAGTTAATAATATAAATAGTAGGGGGAGGGGGATTATAGCAGATCACCATAACACCAATACGGGGCTGCTTTTCTGCCTAGTACAACAACAGCCTGTAAATTCCCACTGCTGGGCTAAAGGCCTCCTCTCCCTTTGAGGAGAAGGTTTGGAACATATTCCACCACGCTGTTCCAATGCGGGTTGGTGGAATGCACATGTGGCAGAATTTCTACGAAATTTGTCACATGCAGGTTTCCTCACGATGTTTTCCTTCACCGCTGAGCACGAGATGAATTATAAAGACAAATTAAGCACACGAATCAGCGGTGCTTGCCTGGATTTGAACCCGCAATCATCGGTTAAGATGCACGCGTTCTAACCACTGGGCCATCTCGACTCAGTTATAGCCTAGTACACTGCCCCTGAAATGTTAATGATATAAAATGTATACCACATTTTAAAATTCTATTCCAGCTACCAGTCGATGCTCCGAATACAAAAGACTTACGTGCTGAACTACAAACGCACGCCCCTTGACTTGGAACTCATCCCAGGCCGAAAGATGGCATTCAGCTCTTACCCCGCGTTTGTGCAGGTAAATATTTAGCTATTGTATAATACAGGCCCTACATGTCACACAAACAGCCCCAAGTGGCGTAGCTATCGTAGCCCAGGGCCCCGGAGTTCAGGGGGGCCTTTAAACTAAACCTTAAGTTTCTGAAGCTAGAAAAACACGACCCTGCTTACAAGATTTCTTAATTGCTATCTATAATTTTAAAGGGTAAATATTAGTTAACGAGGCATGGGAAAGAGGGGGTGAGGGCCCAATTCTTTTTCTACAATATGTACCAGGGCCCTTCCTCACTTAGCTATATATCTGCCCCCACATTACCTTCTATTTAGGATATCAGGTGTACCAATTTTGGGAAATAAGATGACCTAACATTTGTGTCTGTTATAACACTGACTCTCTCACCCTTCAACCCTATCATATTTAATTTTACAATTAAGGGGTAGAATATATTATGTATAAGTATCTACCCAGATAAAGACCTTACACCAAGTAAATACATATACTTAGTGGTAGATTTAATGACACTCACCGGTGGTACCAACTCGAGCCACCGTTGACGCAAATAATGAAACATGTATGGTGACTGGCAGTCAACAGACGACTTCTACATAATATCGTCGGGGCTGGTTGCCGCCGAGACCACGATCGGCAACAGCAACCGGACGCTCTTCGAGCTGGTGCAGCCGGTTGGCCAGGTGAGACGCTCGGATTGCTAAGCTTATATAGGAGTATATGACTAGCTGTGCCTGCGACTTCGAGCGTTAGTTACCTTATTACATGAAGTATATGCCAGTTAAAGTCTAGTCAAAATACAACCAGCCCTTCCAGAGATTGGCCGGAACAAATAGGCACATTAGTTACTTTATTACATCAGCTATATGCCAGTTAAAATGTAGTCAAAATCGGACCAGCCCTTCCTGATATTGGCCGGAACAAATAGGCAGATATACATAAATTGTAAAAAATGTTATTTTGGTATACGTATGTACCGTGCACATAAATGCATTTAGTAAAAAGCGGTTATTTTAATATTACAAACAGACACTCCTCAGAATAAGTGTAGTAGCACATCTTACCGGAAAATTTGTCCGCAAGATTTGCCAAAGAGAAGATTATTGGGTTCCTAACCCAGTGATTAAGGTATACTGCGATTAATCGTCTGCGTCTGATTTTGGTGCGCAAATTATTTTTAAAATGTAGATGTCAATTTGGTAAAACATATCTGAAACTGGAGGTATTTACTTAGGTATTATTTGAAAAGATCGTACTCCTTCCGTAAAGGCTGGTAACGCACCTGTAAGCTCCCTGGTGCTGCTGATGTGCACTTTGTGGTGAGCCTCCAGTTCATTTGTCACATATCACATAAAAAATATATTTAAAAACATTCAGATCTTGGAGTACGCCCGCGCGATGGTCGCCAATCGGCTCGCGAGGGACGGCAAAGAGTGGGTCGAAATATTCCGGAAGCACAACAGCGGCACCTACAACAACCAGTGGTGAGAATACCTACACAATCCGAAATCTCAGCCGCACCGTTCAATCTCTGTCGTGTCTTCTCCGTCTCACGTGACATTGGTAAAATAATCTGTGCCCTCTTGGCACAAATAAAAGTCATAAATAAAAAGAAAAATAACTCATAATTGACAATAGAATAATTTATTAAAACGTAATCCGATATATTTTTGTATATTCTATTCCAATCACAAGAGGAAAAAAGCCAAATAAACAGCATTTGACAGCAAATTGACGCGATCTGATTGGTCGAGAGCTCGATTAATCTATGGTATTCTCTATGGATTTGCCAAAACTATATAACACTACTTACTTTGAAAGTAAAATTAAAGCGGAAATAAATAGTTAATTGTAACAGTGTTGTTTTATAAATAAAGTTTAATAACCGTAAACTGTATGTAGTTCACAAAATAGCTGAGTTATTAGCAAATCGTATGAAATACATAATATATAAAAATCTAAGGTTTCCTACACCTAATAGGCTATGTCGTGTGTAAGTGTTGCCCGATTTAAAAAAGACAAGTTTCACTACTCTACATTATAAAGTGTTTTTCGGATGTGTCTGAAATGAAATATGTTTATGTATTTTACTTTGATCCACTTAGCAATACAGTTCCATAGTACATGTAAGTATATATGTACCTATTTTAATATATTTTTAAATTATTTATAGAAATAAATGTAATATGAAATAAGTGCTATAATTTCCGCTTTCATTAGTATGATATAAATACCTATTCGACAAAGGTACATAGTGGACTACAATAAGTTCAAGGCAAAGAACGAAAAGGCCCCGGGCTCCATCCAGCCAGGCCTGTTGTGGGTGGTGGAACAGCTCCCAGGGTACACGGAAGCAGCAGACTTGTAAGTGCATTTACTTGCCTCATTCATTCGGTGGCTCCTTCAAAGTAACTTTCCTTGGAAGGTTTAGTCTGTAGATAACCCTTAATTAATGATCATTGGTGATTTTTGGCTTTTTCTTGTATAATCTATTATCTTATATAATCTGTGCATTAATTTTTTTAATACCAGACAGCGTCACGATCTTAATTTATGAATTATGGTTATTGCTTAGATGTTCTAGATATTTTAAGGTATTCTTTGAAAATTGACATACTCGGTACAGCTTTTCGTACGAAACGACATAGTTAATTGTAATTCGCGGTAATAGATTGTGGCTCTTTGTATCAATCGATTTTTACTTATTTGAGACCACTATGGAGGATACTCAGATGTAAAGACTTTCACGCGTATTGACAATATGTTTTGACAGTGAATATATATGAAGTATCAATTATACTTATTATATTAGTGTTAGCTATATTTTTATTGGCAATTTATTTTTAGCCAGTTTTCTTTAATAGAATAAAGACTTCTGGATCTTCGTTAAAAATGGGTGTCCCACAAGGATCAATTTTGGGTCCCTTTCTATTTCTAGAATATATCAATGATCTTTCTACTTTAAAGGTATTTGCGATAAAGCGTTATTTGCTGACTATACTTCACTGATCTTTTAAGGTGGACAAGGTGCATTACCACAGATACATGATTGGTTTACAGTAAATGACTATTACATGTATTTCTGTAAAATGACAATTCAAAATTGCTCATATAAGCCCGCTCGAATAAAGTATGAGGTTGACGTGTCAGAGTCTGAGATAAATGTAGGTTTAATAAATATTTCCACTGTTTCCGAAACCTTTCAACTCCTCAGAACGGAACATCTCAAGCAAACGACGTACTTCCCGTCGTATAATATCCCGTACTTCCCGCGCATGTTCAATCTGAGCGGCGGCAACATGCGCGTGGCCATGTACGGCGACTGGTTCGGCTACCACACCAACCCGAGGGCGAAGATCTTCAAGTCCCTCCAGGTACCTCGGCTGTCTCGCCACTAGGACACCCTCCCGCTATGCAGTAGGTGGTAACAGTGCCGCTGCCGCAGGCGGGCGTGCGCAACGCGCGCGACATGTTCAGCGTGCTGCGCTACAACGACTTCCGGCACGACCCGCTCGCGCGCTGCGCCTGCGCGCCGCCCTACAGCGCCATCAACGCCGTCGCCGCCAGGAACGACCTCAACCCCGCCAACGGTACGTAGCACCGAAGTGTTACCCGCGCGTCGTGTGTGGCCTCTAACACGCCCCAACCCGCAGGCACGTACCCGTTCCGCGCGCTGGGCCACCGCAGCCACGGCGCCACGGACGCCAAGCTGACGAGCTCGGTGCTCCGCAAGCGCTACCAGTTCCTCGCCGTGTCCAGTCCCACGCACAACCTCACGCGGGGTATCCCGCCCTTCCAGTGAGTACATACTGGAACTGTGGTTATCATCTGAGTATCTTTGATTCAATAAAAAAATAGTAATATTTTTGAATGAAAATATTTTAAATATGATTGAAATATTTTTTCCAGGTGGAGTCAATTCGACATGGGCCCCCTCGTATCACACGTAGGTCACCCCGACCTCTGGATGTTTAGCCCAATCCTGCACCGCTGGGAGTGGGGCTGAGAAAACTACACAATACTTGAATTAAGAATCAATTTAAATGACAAACTATTATTGTACACTTTGTTTTAGTAAGAACCTTGTAATATGTATTTGTTAAATATACACCCATGTTTTAAAATAAGTTTTTTCTTTAGTCTTATAAGCATCATATTAAATTGTTCAACAAAAAACGAACAAACGAGGTCATGTTAAAGTCTCAACTAAAAGTTATTTAAAGATACCCTATGTGTAAAAATATTGTGTTATCACAATATTTTAATTAGGCTATACAACTAGTCAAATAAATATAAAATAGTTGAAAAAAATGCATACTCTTACTTTAAGTAAATGATTAGTAAAAAAAACAATTATTTCAGACATGTACAGTAACCTTGGCAAATACAGATAAAAAGGGTTCCATAGGGACCAATTTTAAGTCCTCTTCTATTTTTGGTATACATAAATGATCGTGATTTCAAATCAAAACTTGATTAAAACATCGAAACATTAACCTATTGTTATTGTAAGGCATACTCGAATAACTTTAAATTCGAAAGTACACCTCCACAGAATACTAAATTTAATTGTATATATCTGAATATGTATAAGAAAATGAGTAACTTCTGATTAATTCTCGGTAAAAGCACATACGATGAGTTCCAGTGGTAGCTTGAGATTAATTTTAATCCTGTGACATGATAGTTCAAAATTGTGTGCCCAAAAATCTACCCATTTAAAGAAATTAATTTTGGTAATTGTGGCTATTCTCAAAATTAACGATCTCTTAAAACACTCACAATAGCATAGAACAGGACTGGTGAAATAAGGAAACAACATATTTCAATAAAATATCAAAGTAATTTGTAATAACATTTAATACACCTTACTTAACAGTGGAATGAGTATTCACTAAAGCACATGAACTTTATAAATTATACATTTTTCTATTTATAATATAAACCTTACACTGGTTTATTTGGAAAATCTATTCCGCAACATTTCCAACAGTTTTACTATATTTGCCAATTATAAAAACAAACCCTTATCATTTTTGGAACTGGCAATATACAATATACATATCATTCATATGTCGTCACTAAGCAAAACTGATACAAGCAATTTATTTGTTATTTACTCTTGGGCAAACACAAACACAAAATTTTCATATCTGTGCCATTGAAGTTTTTGAAGCTCTATTGTGTTACAGTTGATGAAAAGCTTAAAACTTATTTTAGATAATCAAAAAATGCTATTATATGCTCAATTTCAGATTTTATATCTAAGGTTACAAATTATAACTTTTTAAGTAGTTTGTTATGAAAATAATTTAGCAATCATGTGATACAAATCATTTTCACATCACGAAAAATCTAGATTTCTGAAGTATAATATAATCAATGATCGCAAATACAGTCCACGATAATAATGCTGTATGTTAAATAAATTGTTTATATACAATGATTTCATTGAATTTCATAAATATAAAGTAAATATATGTTTAAATCTATGTATGAGACTCTAGTGTATAAATATAGCTTACTCTAATGAGTTCAACATTAAGAGTTGCTTCAGGACTTTAGTCTGTGATGTCTCTCTGATCTCTCCTGCCAGGAACATCTCATCAACGACTGTGTATACCTGAAAAATTGAATATTCAGAATAAATTTATTTTTCTGGCAATGCTTAGTCAGCTATGTCATTTCCAGATGTATACTCATACAAATATGCCTTAAGTATTTTACAATTCATTCAAAATAACAAATTTATAAACTTTGTTTATTAGGCAACCATGGCATAAAAATTATGTGCATCAGTAGACATCAAAATTATATATGAACAAAATAAAATGTATAGTTACCTTATAAAAATTAAATACAAGATCCAATTCGCAGACATTATGGAAGTATTCATTGAGAACCTCAACAAAGTTGTGTATAGCCTCCAAGTAGCAGAGATTGTTGTCATTCACATCCACACATATACAGAAATACAAGCCAGCATATCTTCTATACACAATCTTGAAATTACGAAACTGAAAGTAATATACCACATTGAATGAAGGATCACTTGAATAAAGTCAAAATAAATATTCAGCAGAGATGGACTCGCCTCTAACCAACCAAGGGTTTGGAAAAATAACATGGATCTGAGGAAAATCTATGAAATTGTTGGAGGAATTAATTAGTAAACTTTCATTGTCATTTTCTACAAAAGGTTATACAACAACCTCAAAGGGTCATATATTGAAGGCAGATTTATGTTGAAGCTGCACCATGAAAATTCAATAGTGCTTATAAATGAATTTTTGAGTTATGAAGGTAAAATGTGTGTTAAAACATCGCTAAATATCCTCTCTATATAATATGCTTCATAATTGATAGATATATTAAAGATAATTCAAAAAAATAATCTAGTAATAATATATTTTCCAGACAGTGGAAGCAATCTAAATCATTAATTATATAAGATGAATAATACATATATTAATAGGAGTAACCGTTACAGAACCAGTTTAAAGCAATATAATAGCCGTGAGTTTATCTTTAACCGCCTCGGAGATGTTAATGTGCAATTTTAATAAAAATGGTGTATACTGATTGTTTTTCTCATGAAAGTATGCTTACCTCAACAAAGTTAGTATGTTTTGCATCACGAACAGTCACAACAGCGTGGACTTCTTCAATAAGCTTCTGTTTCTCGTCATCATCGAAATTCATGTACCATTTAGCTAACCGAGTCTTACCTGCACGGTTTTGTATTAAAATGAAGCGAATCTACAATAAATATTCAGGAATTAATATCAAATATAATATAATATAATCAGCTATGATATTGTAATCGTAAATACTTACCATTTTATATACTTTAAATGAGAAATATCAAAATGTATTAGGATTAACGCCTCCCTTTCAAGTTTCAGCATCTGATTGTCAGTTTTTGACATTAATTAAAAAACAGATGACAAAGGCTTACTATTGATTACAAAATAATGTACGATTGTTTTATTTACGTTCAATTATTAAAATAAAAATATAAATAAAATATGTCTCCGTAATTTTTTAAATTATATTCTTGAGTATTATATTACACCATATAGTGATATATGAAAATGTTAGAAGTGAGCTATATTGCCCTATCATAACAACATTTTGGTTTTACTTACTTTTATATTTTTATTTATTTAATGAATTCTCGAGAGTCCAACAAATAATCCAACACATTATTAATCGCAAATACATTTAAAATTGTTAGAAACTAAATCAAATCAGGAAAATAATAAATAAGCTTTTTAATTTATGAAGTTATTTAAGCATAGATGGGAACTCAACTTTAGTGTGAAGAGTGTAAATTTTAATAATAAGAATAAATTTTCGCATAAATAAAGACCTAGGATAAACATACTCATAAAACGGTTTATGTTCAATTTCTTAATAAAAAAAAACACAACGAACCGATTCCTGTAATTTCCAACGTTAAGGTGTTTTCACTGGCAACACAAATATCGAGTTGTTTTTCAATTTCAGTGAATTTTTGACGTTGCTAGTACTTGCTCGATTTCATCAAGTTTTCATAAATGTAGTGCTTAGGATTTTTCAATATGTTTCTAATATAAGTAGTTTATTAGGAAAATAAAATATTCCAGTTTTAAATGACGCCCACAAAGACTACAAAAACTGAAGTAGAAATGGTGATTCGGAATAGAAAAACTGTTATGAAAGACGGGATAATGACAATGTCGGGTATCGGAGAGCCTTCAGTCTTCCACGCATTGGTGGTTATATTCTTGGAGTTTTTTGCGTGGGGACTACTCACGATGCCGATAATATCGGTCTTAAACGCCACTTTCCCAGATCACACGTTTCTGATGAATGGACTAATAATGGGTATCAAAGGCATCCTATCGTTCCTGTCAGCTCCATTAATTGGAGCTTTATCCGACGTGTGGGGGAGAAAATTCTTCCTACTAGTGACAGTGTTCTTCACATGTGCGCCGATCCCGCTCATGACCTTCAACACCTGGTGGTTCTTCGCAATGATAAGCATCAGTGGTGTATTTGCTGTGACCTTCTCGATTGTGTTCGCGTACGTGGCTGATGTAACGACAGAAGCTGAGAGATCGCGCGCGTATGGCTTGGTGTCTGCCACATTCGCCGCTAGCATGGTGATATCGCCAGCCCTGGGCGCTTACCTCATGGACCTGTACGGCGAGGCGCTCGTCGTCGCCGCCGCCACAGCGGTAGCGGTCCTTGACGTCTTCTTCATCATGGTTGCGGTTCCTGAAAGTCTTCCAGAGAAAGTGCGCCCTAGCGGCTGGGGCCCAGCTATAAGTTGGGAGCAGGCAGACCCGTTTGCTGCTTTACGAAAAGTCGGCGCCGAACGTACAGTGCTAATGTTATGTGTCGCGGTGTTCTTGTCTTACTTGCCCGAAGCCGGACAGTATTCGTGCATTTTCGTGTATTTGAAACTAGTGATGGGCTTTGGTGTCGTACAAGTGGCGATATTTATCGCGATCGTTGGTGTCCTCAGTATTGCCGTGCAAGTGGTTCTTGGATTCCTCATGCGGGTTCTCGGTGCAAAGCACACTATTATGCTTGGGTTACTGTTTGAGATGATGCAGCTCATGTGGTATGGGTTTGGTAGCCGAACATGGATGATGTGGGCTGCGGGAGTATTGGCAGCCCTTGGCTCGCTTACATACCCAGCAATTAGTGCATATGTGTCGGTCAACAGCAGAGCAGACCGACAAGGTGTGGTCCAGGGTATGGTGACAGGAGTACGAGGGCTCTGTAATGGACTTGGCCCAGCTATGTTTGGGGTCATTTTCTACCTATTCCATGTTGACCTTAATGAAGAACATGCAGTGCCTGGAATTAATGCACGACCTGATGAAGAAAAATATGTTAGAATGGTCCCTGGACCACCTTTTGTGCTTGGTGCTCTGCTAGTTATTTGTGCATTACTTGTGGCCGCATTCTTGCCTGAAGACGGAACAGTGGGAGCACGACGAGCTTCACCAGATTTGCGATTCGAAGTGGAACGTGGACGGCGTGTGGCTGGCCCTCTGTCCCCTTTGATGGCATCTGAGTCTGCTGCCCTCTAGCTAGCGGCCAAGGCCGGCCGAGCGGCCAGCGTTTAATTGACAGGGCTGTGCACGCCGTGTGGCGTCTGGGAGATTGCATTTATGAAGGTACCAAAGCGAACTCAGTGAAAAAAGTGAGTCCACAATTTTATGATTGCACCAACTACATTCCTGCATTTCATCTGTTGATTACTGCTTGTCAGATACTGAATACTTGTTCATGTTTTTTAAAACTTTAAACTTATTTTTGTAATCATTTCCACTGGCTCTAGAAGTCATGTACATAATATTATATTTTATAAATAAAATAAAATCATAAGTTGTTTAAGGTTCTATGTTTCGTATTTCGAGCTACACATCACACAAAACGGTTTAAACGGAAAAGCTGATTGATTCCATATAACGCTTATTTGTAGGTAGAACAAATGAATGCAGAAAACTGAAGTAATCAAACTTATAAGGATAATTGCCCATTATGTCATTTCCTTTAATAATTGAAGTCTGAATCCTTGTGAATCTAAATTTGCGATATTTTCTCATAGCGAAAAACAAACCAGTAATTATTTTTTTAACTGAAATACTCCATTCATATAGATTACAATGTTAAAAAACATGTTTAACAAGATTGCAGTTAAACTCTTGTGTAACTTAAAGTATTGAAAAGCCTAGAAAGATTAGATCGAGTGATATTACTGTAAAATATTCTTGCTTGCTTCTTGATAAAATGTTTTATAAATACATTTGTGAATCATTATTTTGCCACGAAACACATTAGTCGATAATCTTTCAATAATGATATTCTATATGTCTAGCAATATTGTTGCTGTTTTTTTTAATGCATATATCACAAAAGCTGCTGAATATTTTGACATGAAATTTGTACCATTGTATTCAGCATGTTCCAGAGGCTTTAGCTAAATAATATCATATAGTATATTCAACATATGACTCAACTACAGCAATGCAAGGCCAGATTTTGTAATAAAAAACATATAAAATGTATACCAAAATAATATATAATTATGTTATTTTGACTCATGGAAAATGATACCACAGATAATATTTTCAATCCATTGCTTTTTTAAAAATATTATAATGCACTTTCATTTCACACTAAATATTTATGAACAGGTTTATACAAAACATCTTATTTTTAATTATTTATTTATTTCAATTATTTGGTTTGAATTGGTCTTATATATTTATCTTATTGTAATTCAAAATGTCTGCAAGGCTATGGTTAGGAGGAAAAAACGAGTACAAATAGGTATGTAGGTTAGCAAGATGTTTATATTATGCAAAAATACAATGTAATGTTGCTATCAGTGAGCCAGACAGTTACATTGGAACATTTTTTAAAATTACCCTATTTAAAAAAAATCTGTAGAAGGTAATGTCCAAATTTATTTCAATTTTATTCATAAAAACACATTAAAATTATGTTTTAAATAATGTCAAGGTATTGTTTAAATTATAAAATCAAGTCTTTTTCCATTTTGAGATCATTATACTACGCGCATCCAAAGCAGACTGGTAGATACAATTAGGATAACCATTTAGTAGCATTCGTCAAATGACGATTTCGGTCAAGGTCATTGACCTTACCTTCTCCGACGACCACTACAAATTACAATTTTTTTTTGCATATGACTATTAAGTGCTGCTTATCCGTGTATGAAACATCAAACCTCCGTTAAGATTTGCGCCTCCTAAGTTCTAACCACTGCGCTATCACGGTCTCAGTCTTCTGGCCTTACAACATTTATACAAAACATCAATCTGTAGACATTATGTTATATAAAAAGAAGACTTTGTGTAACGGAAAGAAAACTATTAAATAATATACATAAAAACTTATACCAGAAAACGCATTAGTACATAATACACTAACCCCCGTCACGGTGTCACATTGGTATAACGGATTATACAAAATTTAAAATGAAAAACAAATTTAAAAATAAATATACTTGTTTTGTCCATCGCTTACATGTGTGTTATACATATAGCCCTTCATCTGGAATCCTTCTTTTCGTTCTTGAAAACCACATGAAAAAACATAGCGTAGTTTAAAAGATCTATGCGTACAGATGACGTATATAGAAATAACCATCGTCGCTTATACTTAAACAAAAGAATAATGCATTTGCGAACTAAAGACATTTGAGATAAGCCTGCACCGTTACGTGACTTACGTCGTTAACTTTGGCAAATCAATTCTCACTTGGATTCACTGCTTAGACTATGGAAGCCAAACTACAGTAACGTTAAAAGTTTTACCGAAACCG
The DNA here is from genome assembly GCF_905220365.1 of Vanessa cardui. Classification (NCBI taxonomy): domain Eukaryota; kingdom Metazoa; phylum Arthropoda; class Insecta; order Lepidoptera; family Nymphalidae; genus Vanessa; species Vanessa cardui. The sequence goes on along the minus strand of NC_061142.1, from coordinate 565,992 downwards.
GTAGTTTTGTGTAACAAGACCTTCACCTTGAGGGGATTGATTAAAATCGCAAGTGGGTCACGATACCGCATTCGCAGATTAAACTTTGTCGGGTTCGAATGAAATTCTAGCCGTGCTAGATGGTTTTCTTTTGTTTATTTTTGACAATTGAATGAATGAATTTAATAATTTACTGGCATAACTTTTTATTCCTTTCATTCTATGTTAAAGTCGTGATTAAAACGATAACGTCGTATTTTATCTGTTGTTTGATCTCTGTGTAATTCTGTGGTCTATTTTTAAAAGGGCTATACTACACTTTTGACTAAAATACAAGCACACAATAAGGCTTTAGTGTAGTCATTTAAAAAATAAAAACGGCACAAGCCTTACTTTACTAAATTACTCGTATCTCAAATAATACGCAAAGAGGCATAAATAATTGGATTGTCTGTTTGTAATATTAAAATAATAGTTTTTTTTTACTACAGGCATATGTACGAATACACTACATACGACGAAATAACTTTTTTCAATTTTTGTCTGTGTCAGTTTGGTCCGGTTAATATCTGGAACGGCTGGACCGATATTGACAGTACTTTCACTGGCAGAAAGGGATGTAATTAGGAGTAACTTAGGCTACAGCAATAACTTTTTTGTTAAATTCAAAGGCGCACGAAGTCACGCGCACAGCTCACGTTATATACCCCATATTACAGTTCATTGTTTCTGTTAGGATTACCATAAGGATTATTGATATTATAGCTTCTAGCACCAGAATGCACTATTTATTAACAGTAAATTGATGGAAATGAGTAACTACTGAGGTTTTTGCCGCTTCTTCTCATTAGAATCTACATTCCGAATTGGTGTTTTTCATTAAATTTGTGACATAATACAAAAAAGCTTTTTAACCTCTTATTTTTTACCCTCATATTGTATTTACCATGTACTTAGTGCTTTAATAAATCAAATTGACTGTGTTATCTATTACTTTAGCACCGTGCAATTTCAGTAATATGGAACACCCAATAATAATTTCTAAATATAAAACAACGTCGATTTACTTCTCGTTTGCTGCACGACAAGACAAATCAACTAAAATATTTTCGTGTATGTATTTATAGAAATACGCATAGAATATGATGTCCTCGAAATAAATTGTCCAGAATCCCAAATCAGAGATTAATAAACAATCACGTTTCACGCTACTGGCGAGCCGGTTGTGAAACAGTGACGCGGCTATTTCAATTCAGCTGACCTTATTCATCATAATGCAAGTATTTCTACAAACTGTTCGATGAACTAGAGAAACGACGGCCGATCATTGGATAAAACTAGCTCGTACTTATTTTATTGAGAAAATCGAACTGCAAGACCAAAAAACATTATTTCATTCATAAAATGAGTTTCTTTTAAGTTTCCAAGGCCATTAATGTATATACCTATCTGTTCTCAAATGCACATAATATAAAATTTACATTGTTCCGTGATTCAATGGTGCATTGTTTGTGACCGACGTTCCTATCAGTGTCGCCAGTTTGCCTTTAGCTACACAAGATTTATCAGTTTTCCTTCAACTTAAGATTTAACGTGTTCGAAAAATAAATTGTTAATATTAGGAAAATTTAAAAGGCGCTTTTGTTGTTTTTTGTATGGCAACAATAAGTGCGTATAGTTTTATCATAATTTTAGTAGTTTATACACATGTCACAATTTGTGGCTGAAGAAGATCGATCCTTTGCTAGGTTTTGAATCAGAGATGACCTATAGTAACAATCGCCAAGGAAGAAACGACTTGAATACCAGCATATTAGCAATTTTCAATGGCAACACTAATTTCCAGAGACGGCTACTATCGTCCGTTCTAATCAGTTTCGTTACTGCGCGAGTTCTTGAAAAGAAATATAGTTCTATGTAATAATAAAATTATTAATTCAAATATTGAAAGCTCGTAAATCTAAAGTTATGTATTTTGCTCAATAATGAAAAGAAAAACGATCGTCTTAGCCAGCTGATGTATCCTATATATCCGGAGCAGGTGTGCGTCGAATTCCTTGTGATATAAAAACCTTCCGGCTTCTTGCCTTTATTTTTGCTCAACCCTTAAATGTCACAGCCAGCCAGGCCAATACACTGCCCTTTCGTATTTTAATAAAACGTTTTATCATTGTGAAACGTCAAATTTGAAATAGCTTAATTACAAAACTGAAATTTTATATATAGCAACACTTGCTCAAAATCTTGTAAATTTTAAGTTCACTAATAATGTTTTGGTGTGTCTTGTGGCTATTAATAATCTGTGGCTGTTAGTTTTTTAATTAACAATGATACTTTCACAATTAATAATAAACATCCTTACATTTAATAACTAATATTGTAAATTCTCTAAGCTTAATATGTTTGGTCATAAAAAACTAGTACTTTTTTATATTTCTTAAAAAAATCAAGGCAGTGGTGAATTATTTAATAGCAAATTGTAATATTTTCGTCTTAGTTGGAGTTTTGAAAGAAACCTCTAAGATTTCACTTGTACCGAACGATGAGAGGGTAGCGTCAACCAACTCGCGGTTTTTGCGTGAAGGCCTCTTATACAAAGAGCCCTCTCTGTAAGAGGTCTCGCAAAGACGCAGGCTCTCAAATAATTATTGGCACTACTTTTTTTAAGAAATACTTCTTTTCAATTAGTAGCGAGATATTTTTCATTTCACTGTTATATTTATTCTAGTTAGGGACTCGATAATTACATTATATGATTTGATCACGTTTTATGTAGATATAGTTGGAAGTTTGAATCAATACGCTCCGAGCGATCGATTTAGTCATGACAGTTAAGGTCAAACATTACGCTGCGTTTTTGCGTTAAAGCACTTTAAATTTCTAAGAAAATATAATGCTAAACAATTGCACATGTCTGCTGTAGGTAGGTCTGTTCTAGGGCTTAGTAAAACAATTCTTAAAACGAAATTAATTTATACTAGCGATCCGCCCGCCGCTTCGCACGAGTGCAATACTGATATTAAATATACTACAGAATTTGTTTTTTTACGACATCACATTACATTCTAAAATTATTAATGTTTCTTAATATATTATATACAAAATCCTTCCTCTCGAATCATTCTATCCTATAAAAAAAAGCATCCAAATCCGTTGCGTAACTTTAAAGATCTAAGCATACAAAGGGACAAACAGCGGTAAGCGACTTTGTTTTGTACGATGTTGTGATATCAGGCACGTCGTATCGTTTTTTAACAATCTCGAAGAGCTGCCAAGTCACAAAGAAACATGGTGACAGACTTCGGGGGCAGTTAAGGTAACATTAGTGCTGTTAATAATGTTAGATATTTGGGCAGATCATATAGACATTTTGCTCTCTAACTCTCGACCTACTGGCGTCTGTATTAGGTTCTTATTTATTTGGCACAGGCATGTGTATATAAAGCTTTGTTAAGTTATTATATGTATTTACAAGTTGTAGCGGAAATTGATTCACGTTTGCATTATATAAAATTTATTTCTTTACGGCTAAAACTGTCTTTATTATCATTATATAAATATACTAGCTGTGTTCGCGACCTTCTACGCGTTTGAATTTAACAAAAAAGAAAGTAAGTTACTCCTTATTATATTAGTTATCTGCTAGTGAAAGTTCCGTCAAAATCAGTCCAGCCAATTTTATTATATTTACCAACCAATCTAGAGTTTTACAAAATGGAGTCGAGAACACGTGACCAAAGCGAATAGATACTTTACAAGGCGGGTTCTTGTATTGATAAAACTTATGTTTCTGATTCCATGTGTGTGCTCGAGTAATGTAAACATGCAAGTAAAAGCAAATCTGCTTGCCTGGAAATCTGTCCCTGTGTATCTACCATTTTGCAATAGATCATAGTAGACCAAAGTTTTAGCCAAACAGTGGGACGATAGCAGTTTGTTAATCGTTTAATCTTATAGAATAGATTTAGCAAATAGGTCAAGGTTACAGAAGTAAGTGCAACCATCTGATACTCACATCGTAACTGTTAACAACAATACGAATTTATAGATAATTAAAAATTAAAAAAAGAAGGCTTTTCCTTGTACAAGATAATGAGACTTCTGTTATAAAAAATGCAACCTTCACCATACTTCCTTCTCAGTGTTCGATTGTAGTTTCATAGATACAGTTAAATAGTATACTTATCTATATCTATATATAAAATACTATCTTTATCTTCGTAATATTCATCTACATTCTACATGATACATTTAATTATTTCCGAATATGTTCTCTATGTGCGACCTAATGTAATTCAAATATTTCATGTTACCCATAAAAATATTCTATGGTTTTGGATTTTTAGTTTATTATTATCATAACATAGTATAAAATAAAGTCGCTTACCGCTATCCCTACGTATGCTTAGATCTTTAATATTACGTAAAACAGATTTTGATGCGTTTTTTTAATAGATAGAGTGATTCAAGAGAAATTTTTTTGTATATGATACATGCACAATTTAGTAGAGAACCACTGATCATTTTAGTTTGCCTTGTGGTGCCTTAACAAATTCTGTCATATGTACATTTGGTATAAGCAATGCACCCATGCGTAGCCGGGGCGGGTTGCTAGTTATATCCTAATTGTTAGTTTTCAATGTAGTAATATTAAGCAAAATACACCACCTATCTTCAGAACTAAGAAGTTGCGTTTATTATGCCTGTAGTTACACTGAGTGACTCAAAGTTCCAGCCGAAACAGGATTATTGCTGGTAAGCGTTTTATTAGTGGTAGGTGTAGGGGGTGGTTACCCAGACTGTTATTAATAATTGAATAGGAGCTAATTTCAATATTCTATCTATATACTTACTCAAAACAATGTTTTAAGTAGGTGTATCTTATCAAAGTTTCAAAGTGAAGGCTTATTAATATATTAATATTTAGTTTAGAGGTCCACGCTGAAAATAGATTCATTCAACGTTCCATGACCGTAATAGCTTGGGTACCGCTGATATTAGCTTCTATTCCCGACCCCACGGGTAAAACTAGAATATATAACAATAATACAATCACTACGAGCCAGCGTCATATTGCAAACTGCATTAATCTGTTTAAAATATTTTTCATGCGTTAATTCCAAAACTATTTTCTGCCAGCGTGTTACGTGCACATTTCCTGTATTAAAGGTAATCTATGTGCTGCTATCTTATCTATATCTGTGCAATATATCATTCAATACGTTCACCCATTCTCGTCATAAATTTAGCAAACTTTATATTAGTAAGATATATAATATATCCCTGAAGTTATTGCTCCCAATTTCAAATTATAAACTTAGGCCTTATGTCTCTAATTATTATCGACTTCGCTAACGTGTTATATCCAATCAAATTTCCATTCAATGAAGACGTATTACACTAACTTTACTTACTTTGATTATCAAATTAAGAACCACAGGTTCGGAAAAGACAAAACTTTGACCTGAGAAGAACCGGCGAAAGAAACTCAGGTGCTCTTTTTTTGTCCATTTGTGATTGTGTATAAATATGCAATATCAAAAGATATTACCAGGAGTCCATCGTTTCATTTGCAAGGTGTGACATCAATCTTGAACTTACTAATTGTACCTTTCACGCACAAGCGTTCTTTAACCTTTTTTTAATTCGGCAACATTTGAAAGAAAACAAATCTAAGTATTTATGCTTCATATAATACTATATATCCTGTGACCGTCTTAAAACTGTATCCTATCATAGTGAGAAGTTCGATATCCATCGGCTTAGTAATTTTTGTTTTTAACCAGAAAAAAACGCATTCCTCAGACATCATATAACCTCGTTTCATTTTATGGAAGTTTATTATGGTAACAAAAACCTTGCAGTGAACGTTATTCTTAATTATATATTTAATTCCTTGGCATTATGTAATATTAATGTTCTAAAATTAGAAACAAACAGTCATCTATAAATTTAATGCAGCAGGACATTCGAACAACACTACAACACTGCCCATTATACGTACTAAAATTAAACTCGCTTTGATACAAATTTTCCATATAATTTCCAGTTAAAATAAAGTGATCTTTTTTTAGGTTCCAATATATCTTTACATTCTAATTATAAATCGCCGATATTCGTAATATACTAAATACGCTGTTATTTAATTAATTAATTTTGTTTTAAAATTGTATGCAATATTCTTCATGGTAGCTCCGCAGTTTGTGAGTTGTCAGCGTTAATATATCAATACTATAGACAGCACGTCTACTCTTTGATCTAGTTCTTGAACCCTATCCAGTTGTGTTGACGTACCATTTAATGAAATTACGAAAGAAGTGAATTAATAGTTGACTATGCTCTCTTGAGAACTCAGTTTGACTTGTTTAAACCTATCCAGAAAACTTAAACATAGGTAGCGTCTATATAATTAAATTAATTTTCTTAGAAAACGCAGTCTCTCTTTGTGTCATAGATAAAACTTAACTAACTTATACACAGTCGATTATAGTAAAACGTATTTATGTTGTCCCAAAAAAAATTATCTATAGCATAAAAATTTTGGGAATTCCCCTACTCCCACTTCGCTGGAATATCTTCTTTTCTGTGCTGATTGGTCTTCGTTAAAGCAATAGTTGGGAATCCCCTGAATTTAAATGTTTCTTTCATAAAATAATTTTGATATCAACGCAACATATGTACTACAACACTACGCTCGCCAATTATCTAACTGTAAATTTGTATAAAATTAAAATACTCTTGATTTAAAAAGCCCAAAACAAAAGGTAATATAAACATTTTTGTTTATTTATAACGATAAAATCCTTTTAGCATCTGACATCTGTCACATTTCCAAATAGTAGGTCCATGAACTTACACGTTCAGTAATTAGTAATATGTCATATCTACGAAGTGTTATATCTATCAAGAGAGAAATAGCAATTTGGACTTAATTTCTATTAGCATAAGGAATTTATTGAGTTATATATGAGCGAACAGAATATGAGAATGACTAATACAAGAGTCACTATCGCGACAATGACGCAACATTGGCGTAACGAGTTGATATTGATATCGGACAACATCGATAAAGTTTTCATTATTTTTTTCAATACAAATAAAGGCCTGTCTGAGTAAATTAACATTGAAATTGCTTGGGAATTCAATGGGAAAAAAGTTAAACAAACAATATTTCATTTCCATTTTCTCTATTTGCAAGAGTTTTCTTTTCAAACTACTGCAGTCGAAAAGCTTATATAGAAACATAACTTAATATTTATATAAACGTAAATAATATCTGTAACACGTGTATAAAATTACTGTTTTCTTTAAAATGACGTAAAAGCGCGTTGGTGTATAAAAGTTTGTATTGAAATATGATTTCGTCAATTTGTATAGTCGGTATTGTCACCTAATATAACATTGCGTCAAATGAATGATGAAATTATCTATAATCTAAGCGAATATTTATGGTAATTAACAGATGTTTTTTTTTTCATTTAGAGTCCAATTATATAAACCTTCCAATAAAATGCCGTGAATAAAATCAGATGAATCCAAACGACTAATGATTTTTAAGTGCTTTTGTTTTTATAACTATTGTCATAATCGGTAGAGGAAAACATCCTAAGGAAATCTGTCACATGGTTTTCCAACCAGCAGTGTAGCTGGAATTAATTCCAAACCTCCCTAATATCTTGGCTCAGCAGTGGACCATTTACGGTCCATTTATGGGCATACGACCAAATGCAATATATTGTATCAATTCCAGAAGAGTACATATTCTTATATCATCATGAGACAGCACATATGAAAAATTTTAATCACCCCGTATTAATGCTAAACGCGTTTGGAATTCCAATGGCGGTAGGACTGTATATTTCATTTTATCTTTAGTAGAATTGTATGGATTAACATTTACTAGTTCTATTCTACAATAAATAAATAACTAAAATTTCTATTTTAGTTATTTATTTATTAAATAACATTTGCTAATAAAATAAATGCAAAGGTTCAATTCGATGGGTCACAATGCTGAATAAGTCGATTATACCAAGGATAACTCAAATATAGAATATAAAATACTGACTTTAATTTACGCCTAGCCAGTTTTGTTATAAACGCACGTAAGATTAATGTCTGGGTCTGAGACCGTGGGGACAATGGAGAATAGGATACTGTTTTATGACTACACCCTGAGAGAGCTAATTCATGTTATAAACTTGAATTTTTTAATTATAATAATATTTTCTATATAAACTAATTTATAAAATCGTTCATTAATACATTTCTATTCGTACACATAAAAAAGTATTATGACAATTACAAAAAAAAACTTTTTTTCTTTTTAAATACCACAACAATTTTGACAAAGGTCTGCATAATTTATTTTTTTATTTTACTCTGCTTAAAAATAATTGCTTAGTCTACGTCTCTAGTGTATAAGTCCTTGTGAATTCTTGAACCCAGTACAGCAAGAATACATAGAAAACTTGTAGTTAGTAAGGCTGGTTGTACTAACTGGTTTTTTGTTCACGGGAATTCCACTACGTCCAGAGTTGCTGTGATTCCATCGTGAGAATGTGTTATGCAATCAACGTGCGTAAAATTCTGAGAAAACGTTAAATTGTCGGCTAAAGGAATTATTGAAGGAAATATACTTAACCACAGATTAAAAAAAATGACATTCGGTTCTTAGCATATAGTATAAATAAAAAAAAAAAAACAGAACATTGCATGAACATTTATTGTCAAAAATAGGTACCACCCATTTTTCATATGCTTTTTGTTTTATACCTACATATGCTGTATACATGCATACTGTCTAAGGTATCACGTCAGTAGGCGTAACGACTGTGTGAGATATAATTAATACTACTAACAGCAATAATTAGTGATGACTACATACCAGGTGGCTTTGATCGTCTGCCTTCCAAACATAGACAATAAAAAACGACTGGTTATTATTATTATCGAAAGCGATTATTATCCCAAAAATGCTTTTGATCAGGTCAAAAGCATTTTTGGGATTACATATGAGAAATAATCTTTAAAGTCACTGGCGAACATATTCGGCCCACGCGTCCAATATTATAATTCCCGCAATTGTCGAGGCATGCCTCATAAAACGTTTACGTGACTTCATTTTTTCTTTTATACATCTAAGATATACCCAAAGACAAATATTTTATAATGATGTTAAGTATAAATCAAGGTATCCTCTATTGGTTAAAATATCCATCAGTTCGGAATGTATGAGAACATGCAATAAATTCTTGGATATAAGCAATTATTACTAAATAGTTCCAATATCTTTAAGTACTTAGTACTTTAAATAATCACATATTTATGTTTTAAAATCAACTCTTCGTTAAGGTAAACAGAGGAAAATACGTATCGCGGCCTTCGTGATAAATTCTGAAACACTTACTATTTGCGCTGACTCAAAGAACAACAGGGAACTTTTAGATTAGATATATGTATTACTGGCTCAGTGGTTAAAGCGTTTGAATTAAGGAATTGCGATTTCGTCGGAAAATTAGTCTTGTAGTAAGTAAAAAAGAAAAACAAAACATAGTCAGGAAATTTGCATGGGTCGGTTGAAAATGTTCTGCCCTTATGAGCAGTCTTCATTTGGAAATTTTCGATCTGATACCTTACTAATAACTTTTTGTTTAACGGTTTTTTTGCTTTGCTATGTTACGCTGACTAAGCAAAGGATTAAAAAAAAATTAAATAAGAACTTAAATGATGAAAAACATAGTGAGCAACATTCATTTTTCATCATTTATGAAGGCAAATTGCCTACTTATGTAAACAGCGAGCACTCGATAGAAGTAAGAAATAATAAGAATTGTCAAAAAAACATCATAACTGCAAACAGTCTTATGCCTAAATATATACAGCCTAGCTAAATAACTTTGGCACCTCATGTCTTTATTTAATTCGTGTGTTATACCTATATCGCGCACAGTGTTATCGATTCATATCTCGTATTCATAATGATAACATAAACCACTCATTAAACTGTAAATGTATGAGTATTAGTCACCCTTGAAGTTTCCAATAATGAAATAAACCCAATGAATAAGCAACAAAATATATATTAATCATAATTTACAATTTAATTATTTGAAGAAATTATTCTAAATTTGAAAACCTGTAAAAATAAACAACTTAACAGCCAAGTTAATATTTATATAACAAAATTTACACTCTTTGTTTTCTTTTCATGTTACATAAACCTTTTATTATCTGTGGTCTTTAAACCCAGCCTGTTCACACACAGCCATGTTTCATAGCAAAGTGGAGGGACTTTTTGTTTTTTTTCCGTACTATGCATACATTTCTTTGTGCAACTCGGATTCTGTTTACCCCTCCTCCCACTCGGGGGTGGCTGGCTAGAGGGTAGTAAAAGTGGTAATTTTCCCTACATTCTCAGTCCGATTGTCTTTATCTTCCCACGCTATTATATCGATTTCAATGTCAACGATACATAACAAAGACTTTAAATGAGGTCATGCTTATGGGAATTTGTTTCGTTTCGTAGTTCATTTAAAAAAATTGTGTATTTCATTTATTTATCTAATATTTTTATATATTCTGAATCTATACGATAAATAAAAATGTAACAAAGTCATGTACCGTAATGTGTATCATTTCAATTTCATTTTTGGATAAATTATCGACAAACGATTTTGGTTATTGTTTGATTTTTTATCTGTGTGTGTTCAAATATCATTCACTTGTTATCAAATTTTTCAAACCTATTATCGAGATGATTTGAAATCGTAAAGTATGTATTCGTTTTATCTCATTATTGTTTTAATACCTAAGAATTTCGTCATTATAAATCAATCAACAAAAAAGTTAAGTAATATTTCTCACGTTGCTAAAAATGTGACTTATTAAACAACATATAAACGAATCAGAGACAATATTACAAATAATTTTAGCTAGACCGTTATTCTCACCCAAACTATTCAATTAATATATCCTCCCAAAAGTTGATATAAAATCACAATTATTAAATCACTTTCATTAAAAGGCAAGGAAAGAAGCCTTTAGTGTTACAGTTGTGTATATTTTTAAATTAATTACAAAGTAGGTTTTAATGGAAAATCAATAAACACGTCAGTTTATTAAGGTGAATATTTACGATTGAGAATTTACAAGTTATCCTGCTATTTCTTCAGCTCCCAAGCAACAGAAAGGGTGCATAATACGTTATTTTTGTAATTAATAAAGATGTAAACTACTGAGTAAATCATAAATTTTACTTTTATTACAATTTAAAATCTCTCCTTAACCTTATGTGGTTAAAATATTACATTAAATCGAATATTTTCATGAGTGGTATAAAAATAACGTATTTTATCTTAAATTATAACTTTTCCTAGAACCAATCGTTATTTCAACGTAGGAGTATATTCGTTGAATATGAGTATTTTGAGTAGCTATTACTTTACCTTTTTTACCGATTTTGTAATGTTGCTAGTTTTAAAAATATACCAAAATGAGTCGCGTAGTCGTGTTCAGCTTTGGATTAGGTTGGTTACGTGCCAAAAAAATTATTCAACCGCTTTACTGAGACATGTATCGTGCCAATTCATTGAAACTAGTGACTCATTTTTGCTTTGCTTGGCCATTTTATATTTTTAAATAAAAAAAGTTCTAAATTAATGGGGTGGCAGTCAGCCTAATCAAAATGATACAAAAATGCACAATTTAAGGAAATACTAAATGAATCAAAAAATAGTTAAAGAAAAAGAAATTTAATGAACTCTCACTTAAAATAATATTCATACAAGCCTTACTTTATTTAGTAACTATATATAAAAAAAAAAAAAAAATTAAATATTATTTATATTTATTTGTCCATGGCGGAGATTACAATTAAGTGTTTCTTAGTTAAAATACCTGTACTTCAACCTTGACAATGACATTTGAGCGTTAACGTCATTTTATATAACGTGTTTTTTTTAATATGACATAACTATTTTATGAAGCTTTTTTAATAGTATTCGTGTAAACGACGACACATTTATCACTACGTAACAAATTAAATAACGTATTAGTGAAACATGAAACATGTTTTTCTATACCAAATATGGATGTAAAATAATTTAAAAGTTATATTTAAATGATTTAGATTCTTAAAAAAAAGCAATTAAATGTTACTACTTCAATATCATAAAAACGTCTTCTCCAATGGTTATTTCACTTAGACTGTCAAAATCGATATTCTAATGTAGTACAGCTTATTACAGCCAATAACTAAGAACATATGATTTTTCAATTATACGACTGTGTTAGTCTATAAAAGTGTATTACCGTGCAAGACTATTCAAAATTTTTAGATTGTAAAATATTTTGGAAAACAAAAAGCGATTTCAATATTCCATTAATATTTTGAAGAAAACACTATTGCGATAATTTGTATATAAGTATGTAGACTTGAGACTTGACATCTAAAATAGCTTTAAAATTAATGCCGCCAACTGTTTCATTGGTCTTGAACTTGCGTTATTACCAAGCAAATTGCTGTTTATTTATTTATGTACATCATAATTAGCTTTCTTCAATTTTGAATAGTAAATAAGGTGGCCCAAAACTTTGCTCTGTAGATCCAAACTACACTTGGTAGGTGATAAAGATTAAGAATTTAGGATAGAAATTACTCAATCAAAATCCTATTGAAGTAATATTCCCAATTCAAAGGCATTCGGTTCTTTTTACCCTGAAAAGTAATGTTCTTCAGCGTTCAATATGCAGAAACAGTTCATTATAAGAGGCAGATGAGCCACGAAACGTGATTATTTGATGTAAATATACATTATAACAAGAATAACGTTTTATATATACAATTTGCTCGATTGCCATTTTATTATCAATTAAAAGCTATGTTTAACACATTTTAAAGTGAAACTCAGAAGGCTTATCGACAATCAAAATTACCAGGAATTCGAAAAATTAATACCTATATTTCCGTAAATTCTCCTTTCTCAGCTGAAGATGAATTTATTCCTGGCATAAATGCTTTTTTGTCCTAATAAGTAATAGCTACTAGCATCAACAGCTCCATTAAAAAAGTAAAGTAACAGCCCGAAAATTTCCCACTACTGAGCTAAGGCTTCCTCTTCCAGTAAGGAGATGGTTTGGAACATATTCTACGCTGTTCCAATGCGGGTTGGTGGAATACACATGTGGCAAAATTTCGATGAAATTAGACACATGCAGGTTTCCTCACGATGTTTTCCTTCACCGCCGAGTTCGAGACGAATTATAAACACAATTAAGCACATATTTATAGTGGTGCTTGCCTGGATTTGAACCCGGAGTCAACGGTTAAGAGGCACGCGTTCTAACCTTTGGGTCATCTCATCTCGGCTCCATTCACGAAATGTTTTTCCGTCAATGAAGTCGCTGGTTTATAATAACCTTCAAGAAACAAACGCTTCGTGGCGATTTATTTACATTTTATAATTGATTTTTAACGTTCTATAAAATCCTGTTCGACGTTTTTATTGTCCTAACAAAGACTTGCTGACTTTAGACAGAATAACAGACGTGACAAGACATTGTTTATTCTTTATATTAATATTATATGTATATCAAAGGCACGTAATTATAACAGAGCAGAGATAACCTCATAATACCTATGTATAATTTACAGTCAATATCGTGAATGCCAATGTAATAATTTATTGATTGATTCGTTATCTGTTTACTAAACATCGTCGAATATATCTTTTATAAATACTGAACTTACAAGAAAGCATTTGTTAAGTATTGAAAATTATAAAAAGAGGTTAATATTTCTTGCTTTTATTTAAGTTCATTTAACACTGAAAGTAAAATTTTAAGTTGAATTTGAATGAACATTTTTTTTGATGGCGATCATTATAACATATACAAAATGAATTACAGCTACTGTTTTTTATAAATTTTGTTAAAGATAAAATACATAATACCAATTTCATTATCAACGTATATAAAAATGTCCGATAACGAAGTTATCGATACACTATCAACAAAAATAAATTAAGACCTATAAGGTACTTGCGGGTAACAAGGGCCACCTTATTTAAAACCAAGATATTAAGAATAATAATGAATAGAAAATAAAACGCTATTTATCAAATTATTATTCATTTCTTTATTATTTGAAAAAGTACAGTCAACACGGTTACGTTAACATAATATCAAGTACAAAGTCGTTTTTAAAAAAGCTTTCAGTGGCCCTATTTATACTTATGTAGTTTATTAAGGGCCATTTTCTAAATATCCAGAATAACCAAATAACAAAAAATAAACTATAATTACAAATTACAAAAACAATTTTTGACTTTTAAGAAAGAAAAACATATTTAAATTCACTTTCATAACAAATAAAAACAACACATGGACCTTATTAAACCTAAGTAACAAATTTTCACTTCGAAAATGTGTTTTAAACATTAAATTGAAAAGAATTATAATAATTACGAACACCTCTTACATCTCTATATATATCGACACTATAAATTAGAAAAAGAAATATGTTTATCAAACATAAGTGGCCCTTATTGGACTCACGTAATTTGTACTTTATAATAATAACGATATTACTTACTGATTTGAGTCTAAAGGAACTAAATTGAATATCACAATTCGTAAAAATAGTAATGTACGCCTAACAAGGCTTATTTTTACGATAATATATAATAAAAAATAACTAAATTGAAAAATCTAAGGTTGTCAAGTCTTATTTGAGATCAAGTTAAGTTTCTCAGTCTTCTAATTGCACATTGGACAAGCAAAATCCGTATCTTCTTTAGTAAGTCCCACGCATGCTTCATGAAACCACTTTTGGCATAATGGACACTGTCGCATATCTTCTAATCTTTCTGTATTACATGCATAACAGTACCATCTATCATTAGTATCAATTTCATCTCTACTTAATTTGCTTTTCTTCTTTGATTCTTTCACTTTTTTTCCTTTTTCGCACCTTCTAGAACGATCCTTAATGTTTACTTTTCGCCGGTGACCCTCCTTCAGATTTGATTTCCGTTGCTTCTCTATATCAGTATCACTTATATTTCTTTCTCTTTTCTTATTCTTCTCTTTATGAGTTTGCCTTTCTTCAAATAAATTTTTAGTAACAATCTGAGCTTTGTAATTAATTGCTTTACGTTTTGGGTTTTGTTTGACAATGGCAAAGTTTGGTGTTGGTATGAGCTCTTGAAATGATTTCTTTCTCTCTTGTAACTTTCTTAGTGGTACATCATCTTCAGAATTTTCGTCACTTGTGACAGGTCTTAAGCTCTTCGTAGCTTTTACATGCCTAGCAGTTATCTGCTTGATGGGAGTGCGATCTTGCTTAGTTGCAGAATTTTCATTTTCATTGTCTGTTGAACTCGAGTATATGCCGAAGAAAGACTTCGTGCCGGGTTCATTGAGCATTTTCGTCAATTCAACACTAGAAGAGTCTGTATCAGAGCTATAAATAACTGGTCTTCTTATTTCAGTATTAGTATTGTGATTCCCTGGATCAGGTGAGTCAGAATCAGTTGTACTGTAGGACACTAATCTTTTCTTGACTCCGATAATTTCTATATGTGGCTGAGACAAATCCGGTTGCAGTAAGGATGGAGAGCTAGGACTTTGATTCTCACATAAAGTGGCATCTGAATCAGAACTATCAGGCTGAGGTCTTAGTTTTGTGTGACTTTTATTAATACCTGATGGACCTGGAATTGGTGAATCGCATCGGGGGATAACATTTTCCTGTTGACAATGCCTCTCAGTAAGAACAGAAGGAGCATAGGCTTCTGATGGTATCGCCTCTGGATAGAACGGATACAAACCAGTAGATTTAAAGCCGTTTACTATGATATCATGCGTCATGCACTTCGACCAAACCCTGCTGAATATTGAATTGAAACGGGCTTTTGTAATTTTTTTTTCAGGATGTTGATACGTAAATGTTAAAACCTCTTCGTCCCAATGATGCTCAAACGATTTGTTCACGCTTTTATCTAGAGGCTGAAGTTCATGAGTAGTGTTTGAAGGCAAACAATACAGTATAATATTTTCCTTGTCTGCCGCATCAACAATGCTGTAATCTAAATGGCACGAAGCACCATCGAAAATGAGCAAACATTGACCATCCGATTTAAACTTACCCAGGTGATGGATGAAGTCAACAAATAGTGACGTAGTCATGCTTCCTTTTGGTGCCATTTTTACCAACGATCCTGAAGGCAAATTGTCGTTGTACTCGGGCTTCATCCTTTTCCCCTTAAATAGTATCATTGGGGGAATTGCGTTACCCAATGCATTTACACAAGCGGCTATCGTAACGTTTTCGGCATGTTCTTGTGCCACCATGTGCACTCTTTTTGACCCTTTTTGAGCTAAAACCAAAGGTTGATTGTGGATTGTCAGTCTGCAGCCTTTTTCGTCCATATTGTAAAGGCGCTGTGGATTATTAGCAATATCTAGCTGTTCGTAAATTTTTTTGTACTCTTGAAAGTGTTGCATGACAATTGCTTTGTTAAGTTTTTGTGCTCTTCCGGGATTTAATATTTGAACTTTGCGCTTTGATATCTCAGTATGTCTTTTTAAAAATAGTTTGAGCCAATCTTTGCCAGCTCGCTTCGTAGATTTATTGAAATTATTCGGAATATTATTTGATTCGCAAAAAACAAAGGCTTGGTGGCGTAACAATTTAGGCGTTAAAGGAAATCCTATGGATGCTAGTCGCTTAATCCTTGAAGCTAGATCATTTTCTTGCTGTTTCGTCATAATTGTGCGACGTCCTATCTGTTTCTCCACTTTGCCTGATTTCAGATGGTTTACCAATGTTCTTCTGGGTATAGAGTAATGTTTAGCAGCAGCACGTTGAGACATGACTCCGTCTTTGACAGCAGCCATAGCTGCCTCCAGCTGTTGAAGTGTCCATAGACCCCGATTTCTTTTAATGGAATGTTCCATTATTGAAACCTACAAAAATAAACGACATACATAAAGCTCATGCCAATAGTCTAGCCTCACGACACAAAGCAAAAAAAAAATGAAAAAGCCATGGCCACTCCTATCGCATTCAAGGAAAAATGCAGCAGATGATATAAGTTAATTAAACTTCTGAAAAATAAAAAATATCAGAAAAAGCCTAATAATACCAATTTATTACTATCCCCCAGGGTCAATCTTCCAAATATTACTTTTTTAATGATAGAAATTAGGACTTTGATATAAGGTAATACAAATAACACATAATAATTTACAAGTATAAAAAGATATGAAAATTAATTCAATAAGTTTAATAAGGGCCGGCCCTCGTAAGCCGCCTAGAATGTGGCTCTAATTAGACTCTTTGGCTTATTTTTTAGCAAAACAGATAAAAACACATAATAGTAAAAAAAACATTTAAGCCTTACCTTCAACAGAAGCTATATCTTCTAAATTTTACATACAAATTCCAAACCTAACTAAAAACAAACATTTAATGCATATTTTATATAATTTCTAACGAAAGAATTTTATAATAATACAACACGCACGAACACACTCGATAGTCGCAGACCTACTGTCAAGATGGCGCGTGGCGCATTGTCATGCGATACGCAGGCTAGCTTTTCTATTGGTCGTTTACATGTGTGCGTGTCTAGAAATGGATAAAACGGTTTTTTAGGATAATTTTCGACACGTGGCCCTTGTTAGACGGTGGCCCTTGTTACCCGCAAGTACCTTATTTTATCCTGAAATTGCAAGGCAGGTATAACGGAAATGTTATGTAGGTGTCACATCTACGTTTTATTTTATATCATGTAAACATCACCTGTTTTCAATTGTTTTAGTAGCTGTCAACTGTATTTATTATCTGTGGTTTTCATAATCCTGCGCTAATATAATCATAATTATTATATAATAACAACTAGGTATATAATAATCCGTAAAAGTAACATGTACAATATTAGTTACCATAGTATTTACAAAGGGCAGTATTATTAGAAACGATTTATTTGTATTGAATTTGAAAATAAACAAGCAAAGAATATTTTTAGGATATTGTATAAGAAACATACCTTGTTCATTGACCTTTCATAATTCATTGCTCTTAATTATGTAAACTCCGATAATATTCAAGATACGAAATAAAGTCGTAAAAAACATTACCGGTTCTTACAGCGTGTAAACTTTACTATTTAATAAAATAAATATTGATCGTTTAGCTTTCTTAAGCATTTATTTTAATTTTTTGTTCAGAAAGAATTAGTGATAACACGCGAAGAAGATTTATAAAATTAATTGTTCGTTAATTAAACGGTCAATGAATCCTGCAGCTATTTTAAGAAAAAATAAATTCGATGGCCATAGTATAAACAGTTTTGATATTTTACATTAGAATAGTGAGGTGGCAACAATTAACAAAACTGTTAGTACCACCTATGTGGATTGTGGTGAGCTTAATCCCGATGTTTCTTCACTGACATAAATACGAAACTATAATTGCACTCATATAACTGGATAATTTAGTTGTCTTTCCGATTGTTTTAATATCTGTCAGCGTTGGTATATTTATTATGGTGATTTGTCAGTCTCCATAGATATTTTTTAAGTGTCCAATTTTTCTTCGCAACTGAAAGATTTATCGCCTTTGTGATTTTACACTAATAGAATAAGTCAACAGGCTAAGACAGAATAAGAATTAAGTCAAAATAAACAATTGTTTTAAACGGAATAATTTTTGATCGAAACGTAACTTATTCTAAATATATTTAATTTTAAAATTATGCATAAAAAATGTTATTAAAATGAAAAAATGGTACTTTTGTTTATTTTTCATTTATATTTGTGTGATGTGGAGCTCCGCCGGTTTCGGTCTACTTATAGTGTTTCTTAAATCTATACCCATGCGAAGTAATGTTTATGGAAACATATATTTTACTATACTGAACGCAATTAAAAATAAAATACAAAACGTTTATGAAATTTTGTTTTATTAGTATTTTTTTAACATAAGTGTGTTGTAAAAAATAAGTAAGGCAATGCGAGTAGGTGTTTAAACATTTAAAGTTCCCTAAACGTCCTTTTTAGAGTATTGTTCGATCTTTTTTTATTTATAAATAAAACTTATATTGTGTGTGTATTAATTTTGTAAATAAATCTGTAAGATAACATAATATTGTTTCCCGTTAGTGGGTAAGTGTTGATACGTTCACATTCTATTTGTGTTGAGAGTAATATGGTGTGGTTAGGTGAAAAAAAAGTTTCTATTATTCTCAAGCTGCTGTAGGTAAGATTGAATAATAAATATATGTTTTTCATTAGGTGCCTCAGCGATATGTAATTAAAATAAAATAGGAAATACTAAGTAGAAATGAAAAAAAAAAATATTTAGCACTAAATGCTATATTTTTGTTATTGAAAATAAAAATTGCGACATATCCAAGGTAGTATTATAATCTGTTGTGCACTAACGTTGCTATTTTTTTTCTGTGCGTCAAGAAAATCTGCGAACTCGCGTAAAAAGGGCTTCGTTGTACAATTTTTATTTCTAAAATCGCCAAAAATGTAGCCTAGCGTTTAAGTAGAGGATAGTATTACTAAATGTAGCGAACGTTCAGTAATTGCCGGACAGTACGGTGTGGTCAATTAACTTTCATTGAAGCACAAAAACATGGGAAACAATCGGTCAACTGGACAAAAATAATTTGACACGCTTCGCGAATGAACGTTATGTAAATATAATTTGTGTTTAAGTTTTATGTGTTATCTTTGGGACCATTTCCGCGTTAAATGTAAAGCGTTGTTTTGTATTTATATTACTACCGCACACCTACGAAGTTATCTTATTATTATTATCTGATTATGAACCTCCTTAAAATTGAACTTCTTATAAACTAAAATAAATGAATGATGTTTTATTAGTAGCAATGAATTAATAAGACAAATGACTTACAAGTGGTACCTATCCACTTTATTAACCCAATTCTAAAATAAACGTTACTGTATTACGTGGCCGAGATACAAAACGACGCTTGTAAATAATATTTGTATCGTTATTTCGTAACGGAACTACTTATTAAGAATAATACCGAAAAGGTGAAAATAATGTATCAGTAAATTTATATTGTGTGAGATTTAACTATTGTTTAGTTTTGTTTTGTTACTAATGTTGATATAAGAAAAATGAGCCGCAATTTAATATCGACAAACTGTTTTATTTAAGACTATAATCGGTATTTTTCATCGACTTACTAAACTTCGTGAAATTGAACAAGCAAGCACACAAATAGACTGAAAATTGATTATGATTTTGTTTCGAACATTTATTTCCGATATTGAAGGAACTAGGATCGAAGTTATTGAAAAGTGTAGAACGGTTTGTCGCTGTATGCAAAGGCTCTGTAATTTGCGTTTCATATGACAATCGCCAGTTGACTCCCATCATAAAACGAATAATCTATAGTAATATTTTATATAGACGCTGTTTACAAATAAGTTTATCCGATTCTTTTTCTTACGAGTGAGATATTTATTTTATTTTAATATTCTATTACCAATCGGAACTAATGGCATATTTTAATATAATAGTACAAGATATGTGATGTGATATGACGCGATTTGGCAAGAGCTGAATGATGGTATGATCGATGCAGAAATACCTCCGCCCTGTTTCATGCTGACTTTCGGTATATTGTTTATTTCATTTTGAAATAAGCAACGTATACTCACTCATCTTGTTTGTGATTCATAACTACGAAAATCAAATCGAACGTAATTAAAACGAAGTAACCTGCTAACTTAAAGCTGGCGAGTCACCTATTATTTAATTCGTCTGATAATATAACTTGCATTTCTTTACAAAATGTCACATAGGGTACTGTTTCTTAACAAATTTGTTGGAACTTTATGAACAATAATAAATATTGTTAGTTTATACATTATAAACAATGAAAATCATACCATTTTTCAGCTCTTATCACGTTTAGTAATCTAAAAGGAAATTAATAAAAAAATGTAGGGAGTGTCACTGTGATTTTGGGAATGGGGGATACAATTGTGTAAGTCGAAGATTTAAATCGCTAGCAAGTTGTTTTTTATGCATTGTGACAAAGTTAATTGTAATATATCGTTTGTTATCTGTGTAAATATAATGATTCATGCACAGATATAACCAAGTAATGAGCATATTTTCTTCGTGAAACCCTGATTTATTGATTGAATGACAATATCCGTTGTATTGTCAAAATGTGAAAGAAAATGTACATAAACTAAAAAAAACTAACGAATTAAACCTTCGATTATAATAAAGATCATGTGCTTCTATGTTGATACATTAATAAATCTGATTGTAGTCAACTTTTTGTTTTTTTTACCTTAACTGCCTATTTATATAAGTAAAGGTTTTTTGGCGTTCTAAATTATTACCTTAGACATACATAGTAATACTTCAAAATTGAATGAGTAATGATATGTATTAAAATTTTATTCATTTGAATAAAATCGCATGTGATATTATTTAATATCATAAGTGGATACATAAATTGTGTTTTCGCCAAAGCTACAAAGTTGTTAACACGTTCAGTGCCAGCGACACGCCTAGCGTGTTCATGCGAATTTCTATAGCCACGCCGCGAACACGCTAGGCTTGTTCTAAGAATTTCAGTGATATCTTAAAAACTAGGCTAAATTATTCATTCAAACTAATTGTGTGCAATCTTCAAGCGATAAGCTACTGAGTTTTTAAGTGGCCCGTTAAAAATAATATTTTTTTTTATTTTACAAAAAAATGTCTTTCGTAATGCCGGCGACACGCTAGGCTTGTTCACTTATTAAGGATAATCATAGATTGTCAAACTGTTTTTTCAACAAACCACATTTTATTTATGGCTTATTACCAATTTGTAGAAAATTGAACTAATTTTGTTATTGTTTTCTCAAATTTGCGGAACTTTGTTACATTTTTTTTTTTGTACAAATATCTATTATTATAAAAATTTATACACCTTTGTAGTATAAATAAAAATTTTAACAAAAAGAAAAACCGACTTCAAACAAAACACTATTTTAAAACAAATTAATATGCACGAAAAAGTAATAAAAATAATTGCGTATTCAACATATTTTTTAGAGTCTTCCTAAGTTAAATGAAATGAAAAATATTAGACTACTTAAAAGTCGATTTACGATTATATAATGTAGTTATAGTTATTGGTATATTTGGAGCCGGTGTCAGCCACGGTGCCCTTGCCCCAACAATCAAAAGAAAGATGCGATACGAGCCCCTTGATTGATCCAGTATATTATTGTGTAAAAGGTAATTTGTAAAAAACATATTTGTTAAAGTATTCTCGTATTGTTTTTTGATAAATATACTGTAGGGTTATAATTATTATAATCGTTAATCGACTGTGGTAACAAACATAAAAAAAAAAAAAAAAATACAGACGAATTGATAACCTCCTCCTTTTGGAAGTTGGTTGAAAACTATATAAGCCGTAATTCTGCCATTCCTATTTAATGACAAAGTTTATACTACATTGTCTTACTTTGTGTTATGTTGATACTGATTATGTATTACAAGTACCTATATGTTAGTTCGATTAATCATTAACTACCACATACATACACCAAATATATAAAATTAAACACTAAATAAGGCTGATTTACCTTAAAAATGTAAACTCATGTCAACTTCAAATTCGTGTTACAAGAATTGAAGTAATGAAACAATAAAACGAGTTTAGCTTACAAGAAGCTTGATTATTTTTTAATTATTTGTTTATTAATTATTACTTATTTAATTGTTCTTTATTATTATATCAAGACATGTGCACCGAATCGATATCCTATGACCTTTGAACATTTCTAGCAACTAATAAGAAAGTGAACGAAACAAGTGAGATAAAAATTGATTTTAGAAATTAATAAGTATGTATTTGAGAAAACAAAAAAAGAAGGTGGATTTTTATGGACACTTTATGAAGCTAAATTTAAACTCTGTTTTAATTTGTATTGAAAGTTCTATTTTATTTTATTTGATTATACCTTGCTACTTTCAAACTGACCCGCGTCCTTTGCAGGGATACAACAGTAGATAACAGGTAACAGTATATATCATGAACAATTTTTTATTGAAATACGAACTAAATCATAACGCGATAAAAAGTATATATCAAATTCGACACCAATATAAATATGATATGTGGGAATTTATTAAAAAGTTTTACAACCACTGATTACATTATGATGTTTACTTACCATAAAAGCGGTTTTTTGTCATAATTCCAGGATAAAACACTGACAACATTATTCTAAACACCTTAATTATTGCATAACACAAGAAATATTACCTAAAAAGACCGTTTTAACAAAAAAATAATCATTTTTTTGTTCCTGTGCCAGTGGACACGCTACGCTTGTCCATACAATTTATCTAGCGATGCCGGGGACACGCTTAGCGTGTTCGCGGCATTATGTATGGCGGCATCGCTATGAGCATAGGAAAAATTTAGGTGGCAGTGAACGTGTTAAGGTAAGTGCATATTTTTAATATAGGCTTAAACTATATTTTAGTTACGACAAAACACGTTTTATTATATTGTAATTAAATCATCCCATTTAATTAGAATCCATACTTCAGATGTAAGTATATTAATATTGTATTACCTATGTTTTTGGTTTGCTAATCGTTAAGAGATTTTTTATAAGTTAAGCTATATAATCTGTGCTAATGAAATAATTCAAATGTTATAGGGATTTCATTTTACATCGGACTGTGTCAAATGACAATTAAACGCTTTTTAATTTTACGGTATCTCAAGAAATTGAGGAAGACAACATCAATCGACGCACTTTAGTTTTGCGACTTTGCCGTAAATAATTTGATTAACACGTCATAATTGTTTCCGTCAACATTGAAGCTATGGAAAATAGCATTTTTTTTAAAGTGTTTAATTTAATAAATAAAAGCGTATCACATTTGAATATCGCTCTACCAGCTTTTATTGTTGTTATTTCATAAATCTTGTACATATAAACGTAATCTAAGTTGATCTCACTGGCAATCGCAATCGTGAATCACACGACCACTCAAAAAGAACATTTAAATACTAACAGAAATAAAACCACATAAATTTTGTGTACAATATAATATAAAATTGGTTATACTAATACATAATCTATACGGTCACTGTCCAAGGTCACATGCCATCTAAAATTAATACTGAATAACTCGAACTTACGTGTAAGTCAGCACGTATGAGACGAATCCTCGTTCATAAGTCATATTTAGTTTTAGTCAATGATGTTCTAATAAACAGATATGTTATTAACGCGCAAAAAGTGAAGACTAGAAAACGTCCTAATTGGGACGTTTGCCTTTAGTCGTTTTCATCATAATTATGCCAGTAATACGTTATAATACATCATGATTACGTAGTAATACGTTTTGCGTAATTAAAACATCTAGTTATCCCTTTTACTTATTGTTTTTATCAAGCTATCCTTTTTACTTGTAACGAAATGTAAAATAAACGGTCCCCGGCGCGGCACACTTTTTTCTGTTGTTTAGTATGGGTATAACATATCTGTTTATTAGAATATCATTGTTGGTACCTATATAAAATATTTAGCGTAGATTAAAAAAAAAATTCATTCATTCATTTTACTGAACGATTTTTTAAATATCGTATGTTCTAGCCATGATGTGACACGTTATATGAAATGAAATGAATATTGGTTTTCCATTCCACGCAGTCAAGATTTATACAGCAACTAGTTATATTTCATATTTGTATATATTTAAGCATTTAATGAATATTTGATAATAAAAGAATAATACGAAAAGCGTTTCTGTTTATTTAGTTACCATAAATAAAATTATTGAATAAAGAAAACAAAGTTACTTCAGGCACACGAGTTGTGACTTAAGTTCGTGGAAGAATAGAAAATATTGTGGAAAGATATAATAGCAATATAGTAAGTTACAAAGATATTTATTTTATTCATAAGAAAATAAGTCTTGAGTTAGAAGCAATGGCAAATACCTATAATAATAAAATAAAGTAGAGAATTAGTTTTCATAGTATCGCTCTTTTTAAATAGGACCCATTTCCTTTTCCAGTGGACCATGGGTGTATTGGTGAGTAAAATATATTTATCTAAAATTGATGACGTCATAGAACTCCAAACGCACGCTCTAGAACGATTTGATACAAACGAATCCCTACAAACTCAGTCGTTAAGTAATGAGTTCATTAATTACTTCAACATCGACGCACAATCACATTGCTACGAGTTAATAAATAAAAGAAACTTGTATGGTCAACCCTATAGCCTCATATTCTGTAGAAAAGATTGTCCAAAACTATTAATACTATTGTACATTAGTCGTCAGAACAGGCAACGAGGCACTTTATAATTAAAAAAACAACATCTAATTACAATTCTACAGAAAAAGTTATTGTCATTTGTTATAGAGTTGATAAGCCTTTCTTTGTCAAACTTGCTGTTGCAAACGCTCAAAGTAAAATGTGGTAGATACATTGTATTAAGCCACCAGCCCCGGCTTCGCACGGGCGCAATACTGATACTAAATTCACTACAGATTTTTTTTTATTTAAGACATCAAATTAGTAATTTCTAAAATTATCAGTATTTCTTTACTATATTGTGCATGTATTATATACAAAAATCATCCTCTCAAATCACTCTATTTACTAAAAAAAACCGCATCCAAATCCGTTACATAATTTGAAAGATCTACGCATATATAGGGACTGACAGCGGTAAACGACTTAGTTTTATAGTACGTAAATATAATGATTAAGGGATTGATGAATGGATGAAATTTTGATTATACATCGCAAAGTAAATAATTCAAGTTCCGAATCGAAAACATGAATTATTAAATCAGCGCCTTGACGAGTGACTTGTCCAGGCTTGATACTATATTCCTCTGTATAGTTAGTATACAGTAGGTTTACAAAGTAACGTTAAAATCAGTGGCATATCTGTCATAAGGACAGGTGGTGCAGTACACCAGGGCCCCGGAGTTCAGGGGGCCCTCTAAACTAAACCTTAAGCTTCTGAAGCTAGATAGTCACGACCTTGCGCATAGATTTCTTATTTGGTATCTATAATTTTTAACGGTAATTATTAGTTAAAGAGGGATGGGAAAAAAGGGGTGAGGTCCCGATTCTTTTTCTATGCTCCCTTCCTCACCTAGCTACGCCGCTGTTTAAAATACTAGTGCTAGTTGAAATAAACAAAAAACAAGCTTAAATGCTTATTGACAAAGTAACATGTAACAATGTTTTAATAATAAAGACAAATAATTTATAAAGAATCCATTTTTAAAAGTTAGTCATTTTTAAAACTAAACTAAATATTGATTATAATTAAGTTAAACATATTTCTTAAGTATGCATACATTTTCTATCATTTTCAGAATTTCAAATAATTTGATGGCACTTGACTACTATCGTAATTACTCTATGATATCGTGAAACATTATTAAATATAGAATATATAGAAAAATTAATAAAGCTATAAAAAATTACAAACGAATAATTAAAATTAGTAATAAAGAATTTTTTTATATCGTACGTGATAAATAAAAAATCGACACAAATAAAGACGATAAAAAAAGAGGTTACTTTCATTCGTACTTTATACATTATAAGAAATACTGCATTTTATTATTTGCCCTTGCTCTGTATTTTAATGCACTAATATTCAAAGTAAGACATTAGTTTAGACTCCAATGGCGCCACGACATACTTAAAATCGATTGCAATGGCAGGAATTATATAAACTTTGTCCTTGAATAGACGTGACATAATGGGTCGAGATCCAATTCTATAGTAGTAGAAATTTGTGAGAAAATGTTATAAGAAATTTGAAAGTGAAATTAATGAAGATATAAATAGTTAAGGGAAGCAGTTATGTATTGTAAATAAAGATATATACATACATAATTAGTATTTAGTGCATAGTATAGTTATTAGCAAATTGCATGAAATATATAAAACTAGTTTATTTACCTTTAGTCCTCGTACAATTGAAATAAACTTTAGGTAATTAATAAATATTTTGTCTGTTGTTTAACTATTTCATATTCCAAACAACTCTAGGTCCACATATGACGAATTATAAAGCATTGTACATTTAAGAGCCCCGTTACTTAAATTAAGTAAATTTAAGATTTTTAATACTAAATTAACTATTAAATATTTAAAATACATAGTGTCTATACGTTTTGAACTTCGACGAAACTGTTATCGGAATTATGGAGGTAAAATTAAAGTGAATATAAGTTGTTAAGTGTTATAGTGGTTATAAATAAAGATATATTAATAATAAACTCTTATTAGTACACGATATTGTTTTGTTATAAACAAATCGCATGAAATACTTTATTCAGAGGTTTGTTTATTTTTATTCCTGTTTCGATTGGAATTTGGAACTGACTATAAAGATATCGTACAACACAGCATTGCTATTCTCTAAGTAATCACTTATGTCAGTGTATGACTTAATAACACGTTTTTTTTGTCACGTTTCCTTTTTATTAAAGAAACTGTGGCAGACTACCGATGTTTTTTGCGATAAGTTGCTTATACTTACAGAATCTATCGTCCATAAGCTACAACCGACGTTTACTAAATATGAAAGTGTTTTTTTTCAATACAAACAGATTGACAATCTGACAAAGATTCAACATAACAACTTCTATATTTTGACACGTGTTTATAGAATTAATTAAAAAAAATAATACTACACCAAGTTTTTATTCTTCTTGAATTGTCATCTTTATATTAAAGTTTTCTAACTCATTTGTAAGTTAGTCCATTACTAAATCTCCCCTCCACACAGCACAAACCTAGTTAACAGAACACTGGTAATATTTTTCAAAAAACCGACACTCGATCGTTCGTTAGTGAACATTATTTATTAATCAATAACAGCACAGCATCAACAACACTATTAATTGTTAATATTTCGCATCTTCATCTGTAGTTCGAACCGTCTGTTGGTCCGCACGCCCTTGATCACGGTTCTGGTCTCGTCCCTGTGCACGTGTTTCTTCTCGGCGAAGGTCTTCTCCCTCATGATGGTCTGCTTGGCGAGGTCCCGGCGCAGCGCGGTGGCGCCGGCGAGCGAGGGCAGCGTGGCTTGCCTCTTCAGCGGTTTCTTATCCTTGGGTTTGACTTCCGTGCTCTTGGATGGGATGCTGAAGGGATTGACGTCGAGGTTCAACTTGAAACCGAACTTGGTGAACCCTGGAACCGCTGTCGGTTGCTTTAATTTCGGCGTCTCAACTTTCTTTGTCGACGTATCGGATTGTGATACATTTTTTTCCTTTTCTGAAAAAAAGATTAATTTTTTCTTTCATTTAGTTTAAGTCACATGTATTATTAATAAGAGTGAATGCTTATTTAAGTTGTCTTCTGTCTAGCCTATTGTCAAGCTTGATGTAATTACAAACCCAAGGGGCATAACGTCTTAAGTACCTGGTAGAGTAAGTACGATTTAAGGTTTATTTTTTTTTACTTAAACAGGGTCCAAGGGCTCAGGGGACGACTTAAGGTCTACGCGTTTTGCAAACAAGAAAATTTGATGTAAACATTTAATTTGGTCATGAAAATTTTAAATATTATATTTATTAATATAATAAGGAGGTAATATTTGTTTTTTTTTATGTATATATGGGCAAACTCCGGATCCAAATAAAAAAAAATGTTTACTGGTATAATCGTATCATTCCTGTTGGGCATAAATTATATTTAATTAATGTCTTTATCTTTATTTATTAATTTGCACCGGAGGGAAGCAACAAATAAGTTTGATCGACAAATAAAATCAGAAGTTTTCACATCAAAACACAGTTCACCTAGCTATCTTCCGTGGTCTTTAAAAATATTCCCTATAAGTATATTTATATAATATTAGATTGAGCATACATAGACATCTCTAAGTCAATAAGATATTATCTTATCATAATAGTTAATGTTATTTGTAAGATCCCATAAAATGTGATAAAAAATTGGACACAATGGAAAAAATACGCCCAAACAGCTATTATCAAACTGTATTACACAATGAGATAACACATTTTTCACAATGCGCTGAGCGGATAAAATAATGTTATTATTGTACTAGTTTTCGCCAGTGGCTTCGCTTGCTTTTTACGGTGTTGGTTGACATAAAGTAAAGTAACAGCCTGTACATTTCCCACTGCTGAGATAAGGCCTCCTCTTCCATTATGGAGAGGAATTGGAACATATTCCACCAAGCTGTTCCAATGCGGGTTGGTGGAATTCACATGTGGCAGAATTTCGATGAAATTAGACACATGCAGGTTTCTTTACGATGTTTTCCTTCACCGCCGAGCAAGAGATGTATTAAAAACATAAATTAAGCACATGTATACATATAGTGGTGCTTGACTGGGTTTGAACCCGCAATCACCACTGGGCCATTTCAGTTGGTTGACATATTTTAGTCAAAAACGTAGCCTATGGTCTTGGAGTTTAAATTTGCTTCATAGCAAATTTCATCGAATTCGATTCAGCGTTTTGATCGTGAAAGAGGGACAGACCGACAGAAAGAGTTACTTAAACACTTATAATTTTAATATAGATTATGTATTTGATAAAAGAAAACGTGAATCTTTACGACATAATTAGTTATACTGCTCCTTACACAGGAAATACCGAGTGAGTATTTATAAGATAAGGACTGATATAGCGCACGTGTGCTCGGTGTGACCGCCGTGTAATTTCACTTTTATTACAACGAACAACAGCCTGTAAATTACCCACTGCCGGATTAAGGCTTCCTCTCCCTTTTTAAGAAGGTTCGGAACATATTCCACCACGCTGTTAAAATGCGGGTTGGTGGAATATACATGTAGCAGAATTTCTTTGAAATTAGACACATGCAGGTTTTAAATATGCAGTGGCGCCTGCCTGGGTCTTAAACCACGATCATCGGTTAAGATGCACAAGTTCTAACCACTGGGCCATCTAGGCTCATATACTTTCATATATACTTTTATTGAGCCATAAATAAATGTTGGTAGATGTTCTATTGTTCATGATTTAAGACTCGTTTTGTTTTAAAAAAAAAGCGTATTTATATATTCTTTCTTTTTTCTATATTTATATATGCTTTGTGATGAAACAGGCAGATTCGATCGCCTAAGGCTATTTTTGTTTTTATGGCTATGTCAAAAAAGCATTGATAAATCAGACATAATACTCAATACAATATTATTTTAAAGATGAAAAAATGTGGATTTGTAAAATTACTGACTGAATATTATTCATACTTTATTGACCTATTTTGCAATTGGAATGGTAAGTAAATAACTAATGAGTTCCTTCTCGGGAGAAACTACATTCCGAACGGGTGGTAACTTTACATTTAATTCAACACTTACATGGCGGTTCAAAGGTGCTTCTATGAGCCCACATGAATAAAGAATATTTTGATTGAAGCTTACAAAAAGCCTAATTAGGGGTTAATGGGTATTGAGATTTCAAACCCACGCAAGCATAACTGAATTGAGATCTGCTTATTTTATAATTAAAATATCTTTTCCCTGCACGTATCTTATGTCAATGAAATTCTGATATGTGTATGCAACAACCCGTATTGGAGCAGCGTGGTGGAAAACGTTCTGAACCCCCTCGTCAAAAGGGACAGGAGACCAGGGGGACATTTACAGGGGGGTTATTTTACGTTTACATATTCATGTTGTACCGTCAAAATACCAAGGCACGTGCATTCGTTTAGCCCAGTTTTCAACGACAGTGGAATGGAGTGTAGCCACGCCATCCATACTTGTCCCAATGGTTTAGATATATTTTTTAGATTTCATCAAAATCTGTTTTTTCTGGACTTTAGGGCAATTCAATTAAAAAAATGTTGGCGATCCCTGACTTATATCACACGACGACTTATATTATACTTTTGTAAGACGTGACATACAAATTCAGTATTCAAATAAATAATTTACATAAGACTAATCGCCACCTCCGGCTTCGCGTATAGTTTAGATCGTTTCTTCAGTAAGAATCAAGCTTCACCGACAGACAGACATGCAAGCAGAACCACATTCGTATTTCTAAAATTAGTATAGATTTTTAGTGCGCTCGGTTTAACTTTTATATTGTGTTCTCACTGAAAAGGTAATCCTTATGAGAATAAAGATTCTTTAATCACAGTGTGCGAGCGTACGTGTACAGGTGCGTGTATATGAGTGCGTGTATATGAGTGAGTGCGTGCGTGCGTGCGTGCGTGCGTGTGCGTGTGCGTATGTGTGCGTGTGCGTGTGCGTATGTGTGCGTGTGTGTGCGCGCGTGCTCACCGGCGGGTGTGGCGGGGGCGGCGCGCGCGGGGGGCGTGGCGAGCAGGCGCGCGCGCTGTCCGCGGCGGCGCTGCCAGTCGTCCAGCGACTCCATGCGCTCGAACTGCTTCTGGTGCAGCGCCGCGAAGTTCGGCAGCTTCGTGCGCCGCTCGCCCTTCGCCTCCTGCAGCCGACCTGGAACGATCAAAAATTGATAGCTTGTGTCCTCTATTATAATTGTGGAGCCTTATCTGATATTCGGCCGCGGTGACCGACCTCGAGGAAGCCCAACCAGCTGAAAAGTGTGGGCAAAGCATATCCGAATCCTTTGAAGCCTGAAGAATCCGATCACACGACCCGAAAGTATTCGGACATTTTTAGTGTCCATACGAAGATTATGATTCTTTCTTTTAAGCAAATAAGCAAATGGAAAAAAAACTACCTTATGGTGTACTTACACCATAAGGTAAACATCAACTTTAGACCCTAGCACAGTAAGAAATAAAAACTACTTCTTAAACCCCAGCAATTAAGGTTTTAGATCCCATGCAATTCTGTTTGGCAGCAACACAACAGGCGATGTAAGAAACAAGTCCGAAATAGTATAATAGAATTTGTAGTGTAACTCAGGGTACCTGCGGCGCTGGCGGTGCGCGTGCGGGCGGAGCGCTCGACGGAGCGCGCGGGCGACGGGCGCTCGGCCTCCGCCTCGGTCTGCGTGTACGAGCGCTTGCGCGCCGGCCGGGATAACTCAGACACTTCGAGCACAAAATAATCATGTTATTAAATATGTTATGATAAAACAAATAGACAAGAAAGAAAATATATATATTACTTTTGATTTAAACATAAATCAAACTTGAAAATTTGATTTACTTTAATTCTTTTAAAATAGTATAAATATGTATATCTTTAATGTTATGCCTACCAAGATGCAACTTTATGAATAGTAAAACAGATAAAATAGTAAAGAGACAAGAATAGAAAAGAATATACATATATTGGACTTACTTATACGTATATTTTTGAAAATGTCTTTAAGAGAGACCTAACTGTTTGAATATACACATAAAATAACTCACCACTTTCATCAAATACAAAGCTTTTATTTGATCCCTTCAAATTTGACTTAATTATTTTCCCCTTCATTTGCGTAACGACAGCTGGGTTATTGACGGGGCTGCAGAACATCACTCTAGTCAATCTCGGTGCCACATCAGCTATTGATGATCTTCTTGACTTTTCGATTGACCGAGTAACATTTAAAACACTCTTCTTTAGTGAGTTTTTGGAACCTGGATGTGGAGTGCAGCCGGGCGACGGCAGAGACATCCGTCTCGGTGTCATCTCTTTGCTCAATTTGTTTGACTTTACATCTGGACTGTCTTTTGTGAATGTTCCTTCCCTCTTCAGTGGTGTTGTGGCTAATTTAGTCTCCGGCAACACTTTTTTCTTAGGTGTTGATGTATGAGATTCTACTAAACTTGTTTGTTTAGGAGACATTGATACCACTCCATTTTTCTTCGACGGTGTAATTGATTTAATTTCTGACCTCATATCTGCTTTGTGTGATGGAGAGATTTTATTTTCCTCTGAAGATGTTGATTCTCTTCTTGGTGTATTATTTATGACCTCAGTGTCCATAGGATTGTCAGTAGATTCCTCTTTTGACTCATCCATGCTACTTTCTACTAATACCGGTGTGGTGTTTACGATATTTTCTAATTTTGAATCATCACTGTTTATGCTAACATGGGAATTGTCATCAGTTACGTTTAGAGAGTTATCTGTTGCGTCAGAGCTTAATAGAGAAGACTTTGCTGTGGGGCGCATTTTTGATTGGTCGATTGAATCTTTCTTTAAACTTTTATCAAACGTTGAGTCTAGGCTGGCTGGTTTATCAAAAGTGGCATTCAAGCAGCTTATGGAGTTTTTGGCTTTGGAGTTTTTATCATAAGTACTATTCAGGCTTTGCGTTTTGTTGTCATCGAATGAATCTATCGACGACTTAGACTCTCTATTTACAGAATTCGTTATTGAAGAGTTCTTTAAGATATCCTTGTCAAATGTAGCATTTAGTGTGAGTGGTGGTTCATTGATTTTATCATATGTTGAATTTTTAATACTTGACTTTCTTTTCTTTTTGGAGCCACTGTGTGTTACGTCATTTACACCATCATTTATTTTACTGGCATCCAATTGGTTACAATTATCCCTATTGAAAGTTGCATTTAAATTTAATCCATTACCGGTTATGATTGAAGTTCTCGTTGCGTCTCGTTTAAAACTGCCGTCAAATGTGTTATTGAGAGATGGTCTTTTATCACTAAGTTTAGGTTTATTAGTAGACGAGAGTTCTTTATTACTGTTGTCAATTTCAAACGTACTATTTTTATCAACTTTGTCACAACTTGCCTTTTTGTTTGATTTTTTCTTAGAACTTGTTTCGAGGCTTTTGTGTAATGCTGAAACTGAATTGTCTTTATCGAATGTGTTATTATCTATGCCCTCTACTTCATTTACGACACTGCATCGTGATCTATCTGATTCACTCAATAGTTCCTCAGTCGGACTATTTTTTACCGAACCATTTGTCTGGTGACTTGTGGTTTCTACAGTAAGTTTTCTTCTTTTATTTGGTGTATCTACTGAAACATTCATACTCGATTCTTGATCATGAACATTTCTTTTAGCTTTCCTGTTTTTCGGTGATTCATTTAACACACAATTTTTATTATTAGAAGAATTGTGAACGGTATTTATAACAGGGCTGCCAGCAGCGCTGTGAAATGAATCAATGGAGGCATTGCTTTTGTTTAACTTCTTATTAACATTTTCGGTAACATCTGTCACAATAAGAGAGTTTGATTTCTTTTTATTCTTTTTCTTGTTAGTTTTCTTCTTAGTATTGATCTTTATGTCTACTTCAGGTACATTTTCAATATTCTCGTCTGTATTCGAGACTTTAGCTGCTTTTTTCTTTTTCCCTTTTTTCTTCTCTTCTGTGACTTCTTTTATTAGTGTCAGCTCTACGCTATCCAATTCATTTTTTTCACTATTTTTTTTCGTCCTACGAGTCGAACGCTCTGCTTTCACGTCAATTATTGGCTCACAGTCACTAGCTATTTTATTTTGCTCTTTGAGTGTATGTCTTCTGGATTTGCGTGTATTTTTGACGGTAATTTCAATGTTTCCATGATCAGCAGTAGTTACTTCTTCTTCGGAAGGATATCTCACATAATGTTTCCTTTTTTTCTCAGTGAGCGGCAAAACATTACCCGTCTTCTGCTGTTTACTACGAGTGTTTCTTTCGTTTTTTAATTGAACCATGTTTTCTACAACAGGCTCTTCTATAGAACTATGAATTCCTGAAATGAAAAATAATGTAATGTATCACTTTGCGTTTGGTTTCATAAATATAAACAAAACAAGCACAACTGTAGCGACATATACGAACACTTACGTTTTCCTGATCTCGTTGACATTTTTATTCAGCGAAATAACAGCGCATTAAGATTAGGGAGTCATTAGAATTTTTTGCGATTATAATATTAAAAAGTAAATTATTTGCGTTCTTATTTAAGTGATCCGTTTATTAACGATTTGAATTTCAAACGTCCTGTCAGAAATTGATGCTAGAAACTGAGTTGCCATTTTAAATATTTTATGTAATTATAGAAATTTTCAACATAATATTTTATTACTTGGTATATATTTATAATTATAATAATATATATTTACCAACTAATGAACTATGAAATTATTATTCGCTACCAAATTGATTATTGGTTAGCCATATTTTCTTAATACTACAAATAAAGCAAAAAAAGAGGTTGAAAGAAAAGTTAGTTTTACATTACGTTTAAATTATTATAAGACAAACTTTGTTAATCGTTTATGACAAAAATATTCAAAATTCAAAATAGGTCTATAATAATAATATATCTTTTAAGAATTAGTTTACCCTAAAATTTACCGATGCTAATTTACTTTTAGACATCTAGTCCTTTCATCACTAGTCTGATGTCATCTTAGTAACGACAAATTATTATTAATGTGAAATGTCACAATAAATAACCGAAATGCGGTTCGGTTCCGCATCGTGATTTATCGATTAAACTATTTAAAGAAAAAAGACAGACTGAAATTAAAAGCTTACTTATGATGCAGATGAAGTTAAATAATATTTTAATTAGAATTTATTTTATCTGATACAAAATGTGCCAGTGTACTCATTAAAAGTTAAACACTGAGTCAGTAACGGGTATAAACAATGGAACGCCCAAGTGTATTAATTGCAGCAATAATATTACTATATGTTAAATGTATAAATTGTGATCGTGGAGACTATTTAGGCTGCTATAAGTTCAAAGAGGATGTTCTAAATACTCATACAGGACAGTCTGTAGATGTTTGCCTATCAGCATGCGAGCAAGTGTACTACAAATACGCTCTAATTGGAAACGAGTCCACCTGTTTCTGTGCTAATGATCCCGGTCAGTTTGTACTGGGACCGGAGTCGTGTGATACGCCGTGTCCGAAGAACGAGACGCAAAAATGTGGTGGAGAAAATGCAGCCAGCGTGTACGATACGGAAGTAACGACGCCCGGTCCGCCGATGTCGATAGATATCGTTAACATAACAGAAACAACAGTGAGAGTGCAGTGGACGAGTCCTCAAGCCTATACACGTATCACAGGATACATAATAACAGCAACTATTTTAAAAACTTATGCGGACTTTGTTATAATACCATTGGAATGGAGAGTGTCTAATGAAACATTTCAATCTGAACTACCAAATCTTCAGCCGGGTTCTACATACAGTATAAGTGTTGCAGCTGCAAACTACGAAGAAATTGGTGCAAATATAACTTTGCAGGCTGAAACCATTATAGGCACACCTGACCCAAGCCCGCCTGATATTGTCATGCTAGAGAGACGTGGGGGCCAAATGTTGGTTCACATTCCGGAAGCAAAAAATGTCAATGGACCTGTGTCAATGTACAGAATAGTTGTATCAATTGAATTATATCAGCAAGGTTTCATAACTGAAAATTTAAGCAATTTTTCATATGCTAGTGAACAAGGTTTGCCATATTATATAACTGCAGAGTTAGATCCAGAAGATATTAAAAGTAATTTTATTATTGGTGACAAAACTACATACAATGGGTTTTACAATGCACCATTACCGTTAACAAATGATATTGAAGTTTCTCTTGGTGTGGTAAGTGCCAAGAATCATGTTAAGAAAATTAGATATGCTGAGTCAACAAAGAAAATAATACTGAATATAAATGAGCCAGAAGAAATGTCCCCCATGGTGGTAGCGCTGGGGGCGGCCATTGCCATAGGTATAGTGCTGCTGTTGATAGGAATTGGGTTCCTTATCATACTTCGCAAGAGAATCCATATGGTCCGCATGCAGCGTGGCTCACAGTCCATGCCACTTAGTCTCAGTGAACCATGCTTGGAGATAGAAAATTCTGGATTTCTACAGGATGAGGATGAAAGAGTGGATTACTATGGTAATCTTAAACGTAAATTGTGGAATATTCCAAGAAATCTGATTGACATAGATATATCTTGTGTAGTTGGATTAGGCAGCTATGGAAAGTTCACAAAAGGGAAAGTGCAGCAGCATGGTGCTCAAACTTCTGGGCTTGTGCAGGTCATATTGGACAGAGAACTGGAGAAATCTGATAAGAAACTTATGCTACAAGAGTTAGATTTGTTAATTAAGTCCAGTGAGCATGATAATATAATTTCTTTAATTGGTATTTGCGAAACGAATACAACTCTCTTTGTAGTTCTACAGGACACTAAAACAACTCTTAAGGAAATGCTTCTACAAAGTAGACACAGGGATCTGCAAAACAATAAGTTTTGCCTAATTTCTGAAAATAAAGCCCTGCAGATCTGCCTCGAAGTAGCTTGTGGTATGGAATATTTGCAAAGTAAAAAAATTGCGCACAAAAAGTTAAGTTGCCGTAATATTGTAATAGGGGACAATGGTGTTGCTAAAGTAGCAGGGTTTGGGCTGTCTCACATTCGTCCTCTGCATGAAACACCAGATTATACTCGATGGACCTCACATGAAATGCTCAGACAGACTAGATTTAATCCCAAGGCAGACGTCTGGTCATTTGGTATTCTTGTGTGGGAAGTTTTTACCATAGGAGCTACTCCTTATGCTCACACAGGTAGCAAAGATGTTGCAGCTAGAGTCTTGAGGGGAATGAGGCCCTCCCAGCCATCATATGTTGGGGATGAACTCTTCCAATTGTGTTTACAGTGCTGGCAAGTTGATCCAGATGAAAGGCCCAGTTTCTCATCTCTTTTAAATGAACTGACCCCATTTGCAGAAGGTCCTGGCACTAGATGTCTCAGTTTCACGCACTATAATGGATTTAATTACGAACCTCATGTGCCACAGTATGAAATTGTTTCATAGTATTATTCTCAATCCTATTGACTACACCATTGTAGTTTAAGTTACAAAAAAATCTTAAACACTAATAAGTATACATGTTTTGTATATATACATATTTTCTTGATCATCATTCTGAAATTGAAACGAAGTAATGGTGTAGTCATTGCTATATATATGCTTTTAAATTATAAGTTTAAAATTTATAATCCAAAGATTTGCTTCTGATTATAACTGCCAGAATTAGATTTAACATACTATTGATTCTCAGTTTATTCTCAATATGTTACTAATCTCACTCTCGAAACTTG
This sequence comes from Vanessa cardui, assembly GCF_905220365.1. Taxonomy (NCBI): domain Eukaryota; kingdom Metazoa; phylum Arthropoda; class Insecta; order Lepidoptera; family Nymphalidae; genus Vanessa; species Vanessa cardui. The sequence goes on along the minus strand of NC_061142.1, from coordinate 527,939 downwards.
TAATCTTATTTATAATTATAACAATTAAAGAGAACATGTATATTATATGGAAGTCTAAAAGCAATAACAAATATTTCCCAAATATAGTGAAAATGTCGCCCATACATCCTCTGAAATGTAATTTATACCATTGTGTCATAGTCGCGCGCTTTTTTGTTACTGGTTTATCAATGTTATAGACATTCTTTTAAAATATTATTCTTAAGCCCACATCTATTTCCCAAGTTTATCTATGCTTTCTACTGGTTTTACAGTCTCTTTGCTGAGATACAGCTAGATAAGTATGCAGCTATATGGGTATGTCCTATATTAGTGTTTATTGCTCCTCCAAATTTATGTTTTATTTTTCCCTCCTACATTTTGTCTATGTTCACGATTTTCTTCTCTTCGGCCAGTGAGAGAATTACGTTATATTCTTTTAACACACCAGAGAGAAAGGCCATGACTGGATCTGTTTAACAAGAGACTTCGATTTTTAGTGCCATGGCAATTTCTCTCATTCAGTTCTGAGTAAAGCATTGGTTTCGTTAGACATGCCCTACCTTCCCTGTGAGAAGTCCAGTTTACCATTCATATATTGACTTCATCTGACTGTTTACCTTTTGCTCTCCTCGAGGAAATGTCCTCGTAATGAGGATCTGTCACATTAAGTGTTACCTTATATTCTATATGATCTGATGTAGTTTGATATTATTTTATCTTTGTTAAATACTCCAATAAGTTATTAGTTAGAATTTTATTATTGTCAATATTTATAACCTTAAAGACTTACATGTCGAGCATAATGCCAATGTGTATTAACTATTAAGTTTGTTGGTGTCTTCCCACCACTTGGGTTTACAACAAGTCTTACCTCGGAGCAGTGTTGGTTTCTTATTTCACTAGTAATCTTACGTCAGTTCACCTTTCACCTGGCTTAGTCTTAGCTGGTCTCTCTGGGTTTAGTATTTTAGATTAATTCGCTTCATCTTCTTTTAGATCTTATACATAGATAATTTAATAGTAAGCTTTCTATAACAGTAACACATCCCCATATACAGAGATTAGGTTTTGTGTTCCTGGATTAATCTAAGCCTTAAAAAAACGTGGCTTAACCCATTCTTATATAATATTCAGAAGGATATATTTTTTGTTCAGTTAGTTATGTTTTAATAGAATTTGACTAAACAATTATACAATACAACATATTAAATAATATAAATTAATATATTGTTCCATAAAGGCGTTGCGCGAGCAATATGTCTTGCAAATAAAACAGGTTACCAGTTCTTCACATGCTTTAATCAGCAAGTTTTATTTCTTACGAGTTTTGAATGTGTAATATTGATTATTGTATAACATATATGTTTAAAAACTATAGCTTTAAACATTGTATAGTATTATCTCGTCTAAAACAATCGATTGTATGCATTTTATGTGTTATGACAAAAAAATGACAAAAGAAAGACTTATTTAACATTCAAGCTTTAGTGAAATAGGAAAAGAAAAATCATAAGATTTTGTTCTTTATTGAGGTTTATATTATAAGGAGAGGAATCTTATTTTACAGCCAATTTCTAAATTTATGAACAAACAAATTTAGTACAGGGCAACCTTGTTTGGTTTCCCGTTTCCCACACACAATTGTACTTATTATTAAGACTCATTTAAACTGTATTGTCTGTAATGTGGAAGAATATAAATTACTATTACTGTTATAAAGTGGGATTATCCAATGTGATCAGTGATAATCCAGATTTTAGTTACAAATACTTAATCTGACTCATCCCTAATTGAAGCTTTGTCTTAAAGTTAGATTTCATCTGTAAGAAAGACCATATGGTCTATGTACTGAGGTACTAAGCAATCCCAATATAAGGTACATCGTTTGTTTAATGGTTTTGCCAGTTAATATAAAAGAGTTCTAGCTAAGAAATATTGTAACTTTTGAAGACACGGCAGACTTTTGTTAAAGATAGCAGTAATAACATGCACATACAGTGTACAATAGTGTACTTAATATTTATTTAAATGTACCTTTCTCCTTTACAGGACTCTGTGCGAATAACCATTCCATTAATGTACTTAGTTTTTAAGAATATGTAATATTTTTATTTGCTGTACTTATTTTATACACCTAAATGTTGTCATTCCGTCCATGTATTTTTATATGAATCTCATTTATGTAATGATTTAGCTTTTACACACCGAGAACTAATAAATATTTATAGAGAGCACATTTGTTTCATTGTCAAGCAGGGGAGAGTGATTAAAACAAACTTTCATCATTTTGCATTTATTTAATGTTAATATAATAATTATAGACAATGTTCAAGGTACCCTTTAATTGGTTTTCGAGCTTTTAACACTAAGACATTGTAACCTTCATATTGACCTCTTATCTTTTACGATATTGCAAAATAACAATAATTAGAAAATCATTTCGACGATACAAACTAAACAATTATTACACTTTGACTAAAATATAGCGAATTTTAAATTCAAAAACATTGCATTTTAAAAACTTAATTAAATTTAATTTCTCGTAAATAACATTTGCAGACCCGTTTACGATAAACCAAGTTAACAAAAAATAAAATAATAATAATAAAATATTATAATTCCATCATTGAATCTGTACAGCAACAAATGTATCAACATATGAAATACATAACGTACCGAGTCGGTCTATACATACTTATAATACGCAACAAGGTACAATTCAATAGAATTAGTTTAACATATCAATCTCAACTTGTGTAAAGGTGATGAGACGCCGGTCCGCCGCCGCGACTGCGACGATCCGCGAGCCGAGTGAACAATTTAATGACAATAAACAATATATTACAAATATTCCCTACCGCTTGGGACGCGTTCGTGACGATGTCAATATGCGCGAGTTGATTCCTCAGTCTTTAATAAATTGATGACAATGAGCAAGGAGAACGTAAATGAAACGAATGCTATGCAATTATATACAGACAGCGACGTCGCGCGTGCGGCGGGCGGGCCGTCCTATGTTGAGTTCGACTTGAACGCACAGCCATGTTCCTACCAGAACCGAACCTCGCCTAGCCTAGCGCGCCCGACGGCTGCGACCTTCACTTGTATACCCACTAAACTACCTACATAGTAATTACAATAAACCACTCTATCAACAAATTCAACAACATTTAGCTATTAAAATTAAAAGGAGGATGAGGGGCGCGGACGCCGAGTCGCCGCCCGTCCGGCTCGACATTCCTACTCCGAATTTAGTTAAGTGTAATACGAAGAATGATAACTAGCTACCTTAGCCTACGACATCGAAAACTCTTACTCGTAACAGCGGTAGACGCCGACGTCTACCGGAAACACTAAACAGACTCAACCGCGGTGCTTTCTCTACGATTCGTCCGTTGCGAGTGGCGCCCGACGTGGGGCTGCGGGGTGCGGCGGGGCGCTGCTACTGGGCTACAAGCGTGCGAGTGGGCCGGGTGGCCCGAGTGGACCGAGTGAGCCGAGCCGGCGTGCGAGCACGCATAATTGTCAGTATCACAGAAACAGTATTAATCCTTGTCCTCGTCCGCGCCGAGACGCGTCGCTCTGTTGGCTCGTTACGCGAAGGTCGGGACGACTTTTCACTATTTATTATCTCTCCACGCGATAAAATTTTAATTCAGATAATGTTACCGCACTAAGAATTATTATTTTGTTATTCACGATAATATACTCTCAAATATTGTAACAACTTCAGTATAACAACGTTAACATTTTTTTTCCAGTATTTTAATTAAAATTATCTATACATACCCCAATGTATTGTTTTAATCCACAATATGATTAATTTAACTAACTAGAATCGAATCAATAACTTGAAACCTTCGAGATGTTCTTTACAGTGTCCCTATCGAATAGTATATAATATAATTAGTTTTAATGTGAAATTGCGATAAGATAAATTTCAGTAAATACATCTCGGATTAGTACTTTAAGAGAATACGATAACACGGCTAGAAATCTATAATAATTCAACAATCTAACATCTGGTGTAAAGCTTTCGATAAGTTTATACTAAGTTTACGGAAGATACGGAGAAACATCAGATGGAATGTCTTTGTCGGTTAGTCGGAAACATTGTAAAGAACAAATCAAACAACAATGAAGGGAAGATGAAACTTAGAAGTAGTGTAGATGCGAAGATAAGTTACTCGTCTATAAGATACTCCCCAGAGCTCGCCCGAAACGAAAGAGTCGCTACGTCGCCCAAGGCCCGCGAGGCGCCCGCGGACCTTTGTTTCCGAATAATTGACGTAATCACTTACACGTACTGACTAATCGAGAAAAATTTCAATAAAATTGAGCTTGTAAAATCGACTTAACAGGCAATACGCGTCGGGTGGCTTGCGCCGTACTCCCGCAGGCTCGCACGCTCGCGAGGCCGCGGCCGCTCCTGCATCCGAAGTCGCGAACATGTGAGACCTTATAATTGACACGAGACAAAATCCGTACCTACCCCCGAATATACATATAGTAAGATGAGAAAGTCGAAAAACACCAGAGAGTTCGAACAGCGTATCTATAATACATTTTAAAGATTGAATATATACTAGGCTAGCTACTTTAATGAAACTACGATGTAATGTTACCTACATAACACACGTATAATATTACACCAGTAACAACCACAACTTGTTATCGAGATGTCGTTGGACAGTTGCAGATACAACAATATAATTATTTATATTTCTCAATCACGTTTGTATGAGGTCACGGCGTCACTAACGTCTTCGTCGTTTTGTTACGACTTTCAAACTGAGAATCATCTCTCAATTCCTTCACTTATGAACTATGCAATAGTTTTAAGCCGATTCGTATATATTTATTATGTGGTAATATTCATTTGTACTTCATTCCTTCCTGATAGGTGATCGGCGCCGGAGGACATCATCGCGCCGGTTTCGGACGAACACTGAAAACCTGCTCGGACCGTCCGAAGCAGGCGAACTACTTAGTAAACCTAAACTATATCCTATCTCCTTTATTTCCGAATGAGACGCCCTCGAAACCGAGGCGGATGATGTTTTAAAACCAATATGCATTGTTCAAAATTGGCGCCCAACGTGGGACCGCAGCACGGTTCCTATCCTTCTATCTACGTCGATGGCACTTCTGAGGTAAGCGAACAACTAAAACTATTATCCGAAGGATGTTTCGTGACCTCGGAACTACGCTAAGTCGTAACCGACACGAAGTACCTTGACAATGTCGAAAATAAAACAATCACAGCTTATATTATTATGTTCATTATCTCTACGGAGACAGAGCCCACGCCCCGACGGCCGTGGCGCTCAAAAATAAACTATCGTTTTAATTAGATCATAACTGTAAATAAGAATATTTAATATTGTCTTCTCGAATAATATATAGAAATCTGCATTAAAACCTTTAAAATATATAACTTCTCTACTATTATGGACATGCATCTTTTATTATTAAAATTGTACTTATATTTTAAGACGAAAAATTTAGACCGACGAAGAGACGAACGACTACGTGAAATAATATATTATAAACGTATAAAAAATAAAGATCTTTAACGCGAGAAAACAGGAATGAAAACAATCTCTTAACGAAGATCCGAGACGCGTTCGTGTCGACGGTTCAAAAATAAATTCAACGAATAACATTTCATTGCACATTACATAGAATTTCAATGTCGAGAGTTAAAATTAAACACCAACTTTGGTTAAGTCGCCTCTCGGCCGGCCGGGCCTCGCCGCGGCCGGCCGATACTACACTCCGATCTACATCTAATTACGTCAAGTACACTAAAAAGAAATAACTTATCAATGGTAACATTTACAATGAAATCAACTTCGTAAATAAAACGTACTCGGTGAACGATATAAAAATAAAAACGTGTATGGAATAGGAATTTCCGTGATAGGAGATTATCACAATGGTATCGACTCCGACACGTAAATAGCAATAACACTTGCAACACTAAACCTATACATGCGTAAAATCAATATACATAAGACTATGTACCAGGTAACCGCGCAGGCGGCGCGCGTGACTAGAGGGGGGGGCGGCTACTGCATGAGGCCCGAGATGGCGTTGTGGCGCGTGCGCTTCAGCTCCTCCTCCTGGATCTTCTGCTCGATGAGGTACTGCGCGTTGCTGATGGCGGTCTGCGTGCCCGTGATGGTGACGATGCGGTTGCGCGTGCCCGGCGCGAACGTCCCCTTCTTGGAGATTTGGATGTTCGCGCCCGACATCTGCTGGATCTCGACGAGGCTGCGACCGCCGGGGCCTGGAACGGTTTCGCGGGAGCTGTCATGTCTCTGTCTCTCGGTCGACGTGCCATTGCACACGCAGTAGAGAGAGATCATTAATTTAAAATTAAATTAAAATCTTTTTTGATTGCAATTCAATTTCTGCTATGATAATGTTACAGAAAATTACAGAATAATATGATGAGCAATAAATACCCAGGATGGCCCCGACGATGACCTCGGCGATCTCCACATTCTTGGAGTCCTTGGCCCCCGCGTCGGCCGGCGTGGGGCTCTTGGAGAGCGGCAGCAGGCCGGCCGAGGGGAAGCCCACGCCGCCCGACAGCGAGATGGGCGCCACGGCTGGGGGGCGAAGCGCCTCGAATGCAACCTCCGCGAAACGCTCTAAGGAGCCGCCGCGCGCGCCGCCTGCGGACGCGTCACCTGATGCGAGCCGAGCCGAGCCCCGCTTACATTAGAACGTTTCGCGCTGTTGCGGACAACACTCGGGTTAGCGGCCGCCGCACAGCGCGCCGCTCCGGGAGATGCTAATGCACGAGCGGATCGCGAATTTTTCCCCGTTTCTGGTTTTGTTTTGGAAAAATTTGGAAAACGTTTCTACTCGGAGGGCCTCGGTCACTCGAAAGTCGCTCGGAGGGTATCGACATTCGCGGGAGCCTCGCGATTCCGTGAAATTGCGATTCGGCGCCGCGAATTCGAACGTTACTCAATACTTTAGTACACACTGAGTTAACGGAGTGAGTCTCCGCACAGATCGTTCTAGGACACAGAGATTCATCTAACGGGGTAAGTTTAAAGCCAATTACCAAAAGTGTTACAGACACGAAAAAAGAAAACTCGCAAATAAAACGTCCACCAGCATAACCCAGGTGACTAGTACAGCACGACTCGTGACTTATGACTCGGAGTCTAGTATGCAAGGATAGCGGCAGCGCTGTGGTGCGGTCGAGAAGATATGTCAGTGCGATGGAAGGAACAACTTCTGAATATTTCGTACGAGAGCTCATGATCGCAAAGTTCAACGTTTGACAGTTATATTAATGTTCTATCAATGATAAAAAAATTAAAAAAAAGATACCTTTATAATTATAATAAGACTAAAGTTGATTATATTTTCGTGTCAGTTTCTTAATTTCAGCATCGGATGGTCACAAGTAGTACTCTTTGAAACAAAAGAGAGAAAAAGTTGTTTTAATGGCGTATTAGACCGTTTTATGTTCTGTAGCCTAGCTTATGTTTAATGATGCTTAATCTTAAACTTAAGTTGTTCGTTCCATACGTGAGCCGCGGACTGGTGCCGAAACAGCGGGTCAACTGGCATCCCTAGGCATTGGACTGATACTACTCTGCTTCTACTCTTATACGAGGGCAATTTATGCTTTATCTTCTACCTTCGAATGTCGATTTTTTGTTGTCAGAAAGAGAAAAATGTACCCATCCAATATTTAGTAGAGTCATATAAATGTAAACATATTGTATACATCCGTTCAATCACGAAAGCACCTCCACGTTAAATTATGGACCTTATAAACTCAACAAAAATAACTTAATTTTTGTTTTTTTGCTGACTGTACTCCTAAGTCGTCTCACGCACTCAAACACATCTCTTAAGGCCTAGCGGCAATCAACGAGCAGAGGCTCGTGAGATAGCTATTAATAATATGTCCGTCGCCTATTTTTAAAATATACTACTACATTACAAGATAATTTAATTGTTCGCTCAATTTAGAATTGTTTATTTTTGAACAAACAAAATTAAGACCAACATATCCGACCCTATTAAACTTTCTAATATTTTTTAATAAATTAATGCCAGAAAAAATACCCATTAAAAGATTTATCTAATTTATTCTATATACTTAAGAAAATATTAAAAAAAAAGCAAAAGATGATCACTGAACGGAATAAAAGTCCTCAAAACCCTACACAGACGAGTCCAACGCAACAGAGAGGGCAGTTGACGGCCGTCCGCGTCTCACACGTTAAAATGTATTGCCGATAGATGATATGGAAAAAGCGATGCTTTAGAAATTTTGACAAATTAATAGAGTAAATCAACCAAGAAAGCCAATCGTATTAAATAAAATGAAAAAAAAAATCAGCAATACAGTACACCTTCATGGGCATGCATTAAGAGAATAATATAATAAATCACATAACGTTTACCATTATATTATATAACACGAGTTCTAGTGACAGACAGTAAATATATATAGTACGACACAAATTAGATGTAGCATCGGAAAATGAAATGGAATGAAAATAAAACCGATTACTGTCGATTTACACAACCAATAGAAACAGTTCCCTATCGCGCTATTCGACGCTATTCGTCGCTATAGATTCACGCCTCATAGAAAGCAAGTGCATGTAAATCGACGCGTCAAATTGACGAATATATTAGGTCATGTTATATTACGAGTTATTACGTTTGTGCAAAGATCATATTCGCATGAGAAATAAATATTGATAATTTGGGATAGCGTACTTAATTCGGATGTGATCGGTTTTACGAATTTTGCCGATGCGACATCTAAGTTGTGTCGTACTGTACGAGCTTGTACAAGACATTAATTTGTAAGTAAGCCAATTCGTTCCTCTTGGTACAGTGACGGTGTGTCTCCACGTAAATCGACAGCTCTTGTTCATTCATAGCTTCATTACATACTATGACACAATCGAGAATTTTCTAAAGTGAAATTTGAAAAAAAATACAAACATAAATTGCAAACAATTTCAGTGGAAACGCACCGTTGAAGAGATTTCAATTAACAATGTGAGAAATAACAAAACAGTTAATAAATACTTCTATATTCTTAATTAAAAGCGATACTATAGAGATCTTTGAAGGAATTAATTAATAACGAATCTAAAATAGTATTTAATTAACGACAGTTTCAAAATAAAGTTACTAGACAAATGTGTGTTTATGTGTTTGTGTCATTTGTGTGAATAAGTTTACAGTAGATACTTGAAATATTTATAATTAACAAAAAAATTGAACAAATTAGGGGCATATAATTGTTATAATTACATTATTTGATTATAACCTTGAGATTTAAGATGTTATGTCCGATGTGCCTGTTGCTACACAACACTAAGTGTTTGAGATTGATGAACAACAAATGATAAAGTTTCAATTGAAATCAATTATATGAGAGAAAAATATTACAGTTAAGTAGAAACATTTATTTACTGACGGTATGTCATTTCAAGGTCAACATGTTAATTTATAATAAAACTAATGGCAATAATAATTACCCTTACACTTGAAGCATTATAGTAATATAAAATTTCAAAGTATTTTGGTTTTGAAAAATCTGCCTTAATGCTTTCTTTGCAATATATTTTTAATTTTTTTTGTAAATTCATGGTTATTAGTGTGAAAATATACAAACATAAGAGATAAACAATGAAACATGATATTTCTTATCTATACTAAATATGAAATGACTATCTGAATTGAGTGGGCTGTTAGAAGCACTTAATTACATTGCATAATAAGATTAAATCCAATGAGAGAAAAACTGGCAAGAAACTCGGTCGTTAATCAGATCCGAGAAATAAATTATTTATGTATGTTAATTAATTATAATTAATTGAATACTGCAGTAATGAACATAAACTACACGCATTTTATAATATACTTTATATACATATGTTTGTTTAACAATTACGTATATATATATATTATATGCAAGAGAGATTATATACCGTCATTATATATTTATTATATCCAAGGTTGATCCTATGATAACGTACATACACGTGAGACTGGTATTCGTGAAATGATATCAGTGCAATCGGATAGTCAGAATGAGTACTTATGTATGTAGTTATATTGTCAATGGTTTTGTTGCTAACGCACGTCAACATTGAAGTGGGAACAATCGAGGCAATTGTCGCTGTGTGTGTGTGTGTGTGTGTGTGTCGGTGCGTGCGTGTGCGTGTGTGTGCGTGTGTCGGTCACTCACCGAGCTGCACCTGCGCGAGCGGGCCGAAGACGGCGGGCGAGTCCTGCGGCTGCAGCGGGAAGTAGGCGGTGGAGAGCGGCGCGGGCAGCGCGGCGGGCAGCGCCAGGCCCAGCACGCCGTGCTTGACGAGCAGCGCCAGCGCCGCGCCGATCTCCGACGTGCCGGCCTCCGAGTAGCCGGCCTGCCGCAGCGCCACCTTGATGTGGTCCAGCGTGTGCTGCGTCAGCGGCGACGGCGGCGGCGTGCCCGGCGGCGCCAGCGACAGCGACAGCGACAGCGCGCCCAGCCCCGAGCCGTTGAGCAGCACGGAGCCCACGCCGCCCACGCCGCCCACGCCGCCCACGCCGCCCACGCCGCCCACGGAGCCGCCGCCCACCAGCCCGTGGCTCTGCAACGTCGGGACACGCCGCGTCACTCGTGTGCGGGGCTCGGTGTAGTGTGCTAATCGCACTCGAGTTCCCGAACTTTATCACACCGATAATTCACCGTAAAGCAAACGTTAACGGTTCGTTTCACGTTAAAAAAACCATAATTTGATTTATAAAAAAAATCTGCCGTAACAAGCGACAAAACAAAAAAATAAGTGCCAATGATAAATAGAAGTATAGAAGGTATTCGATACGATACATAAAATTTTTATTTACTTATCAATTGAGCAAAGTACTTCAACGGAAGAGGAGTATAAATGTATGAATATATCCATAACATGATATAGTAGCGTATTGTTAGGAACAGAACAGAGAGCGCCCTGAAAGCCTTTACTCAGATTCGACCTTGAGATGGTACTGTAATCAAACGCAAGCACGGCGGCGCTGCAGTGGCGCTCTCTGCGCGTCAGTGCGAACACTTCAACACGCCCGCTATCGCTCCCACCGACACGCTGAGGCTCTAAGCGTATACATATAATAAATATACTACAGCATATATTCCAAACACTGAAGAGTATCTACTCGTTAAAAGTTAGTTCAGTATTAAGATTAGTTAAATATGTCATACGAGTATATATAAAGGAGAAAGATAAACTAAAAGGGACCTTTTGACTTTTTCTTATGTTAAATCAAAATGGCTTCTCACTAGGAAGCCTGTTACGATTTAAATCAAGTCTCTAGTTGTGCTACAAAATGACATGATCATTTTAATGTAACTTTTTTTATAAAAATTGTCTCTTGCAATTATGACAAATTTGGAAAATTCAAGTATGTATAGAGAAAAGGAGATTAGTATAAATAGAGAAATAAGCGACATATTGTATATATATTTTAAATATATAAAAAAAAAAATAAAGCATTTTATAATATGTAAATGCAAAAAAAAGGATTAGATACACGATAAGCCAATTTCTATAATAATGACATCACTGTCGTGATGTTTTTGAGTTTTTTTTTGCCTAAATAAACAAAACACAATCTTTTTTCGTATAGCATGTTTTTGTACACAATCGGAATTAGTAAACGTTGCGAACGAAAATAGCCCTCATTACGTATGCGATAGGATCGTTAATTATCGTTGCGTTACAGCGATAGACCTTCCGATTTGTAAAACGTGAGCTGATGACAGCAATGGTCCGCAACACTTGGCCGGCGGCCAGCTCTTTGTTGTAGGATATTTTGGTCAATAGCTCTCATCGATCTATTTTATCGACGCTTTACGACAACTCTATCGCTGATGCTAAAAATACATCGTGTTTTGTTTTCGTAAGAGGCTTTTGTGTACAAGAACTTGTCAAGTACACGTGACCTGAATAGGAATTATCAGCGCCAGATTCTAGTCACGACGTCGCGGTAACGAGTTATCAACGACTGAAATGATCTTTTATTTTCATTAATATTCAATCAATTAAATAAAATCCAACAAATTATCTTATCTGGACGGAAGAAACTTACTTACTTTATAGAAGAAACTTGTTATTTACTCTTGTATTCCTACAAGGAAAGCCCCATTTCCCCAACATTGCCATTTCTTTAATCATCGTTTGAAATATTATTAACCGTATGGCAAGCACCTTCCCCCAGACTCTGGCACTAAGAAATACAAGGCAATTCTCAAATCAATGCACCACCATTTGGACTAAGGAATTAATCTTTTAACTACAATGGCTTATTCACCTTCCGAACCAGACCACAGCTATATTGTTGCTGAGCAATAATTAAGGTAAAAGATTTCGTCAAGATATCAGGGACGTCTTTAAACTATTGGAGGGCCTGGCCATATTAGGATAATGGGCCTCTATGATTTATTACCATCAGAAAAATCAGAATCTTTATTTTGAAAATATGCCGATGTTTTTCTTTGATAGGGGGCCCCCCTATCGATCTTGCCCCTTGGGGCCCTGGGCACTTGCCCGAGGTGCCCACTGGAAAAGAGGGGTCTGATCAGGGTATTGGACAATTAGAAGCGATTTCAAATGTCGCTCTATCAACTAAACAGTTAACAGACTACAGACGTATTGGCAATCAATGTGAGAATGTCACTAAAATCTTGTCCCGGACAAAGCAAGTCCTGGGGTGGGGTGGCCTCGTGTCGCGAGTCGGAGAGCCTCAGCGCGAGCTAGTAGCGTGTTCAAGCGGTCACCTCGGTCACCTCGGTCGTGGGCACCGCGTAGGGCGAGCCCGTGGGGTTGTAGTTGGCGACGGGGCCCGCCACGTCCGCGTACGACACGTTGGGGCACGAGCCCGACTGCGGGTCGTCCACCACCTTCTGCAGTATCATGAGGCACGCCTTCTTGTTGTTCTCCTTTTCTCCTGGAAACGAGAATACCGGCTTTTAGACGATCGTTTGAATATGGCAAGTCGTGTCATATCATATTTATGAATTACTTTTAAATTTCTGCATATTAAATATAATTGGAATATAATTGTTATTTTAAAGCTGGATTTTAAATGCCATTGATACCACCATAAAGGTATATAGTTGATCAAATCTTAGGAACTCGAGGAATAGGTTCGGTAAGTTTATTTGAACATTATTTGTGCGTTGAAAAGTCCATCTATTTTGGGAGAGGCCATATATTTCCAAACTGTATGTCAAAAGCATTAGTTAAAAACGTTCAAAAACATTAAAAAGGACAAATCAGTTATGCGAGTACGAATTATTAAAATATTTAACGATAATTGCCTGCAATTAAATAATTATTGCTCAACGTAGCAGTTTACACGAAAAGCGTTACCGGCGTTAGATCACGCTGCCATAATGCAGGTATAATGCGGTTTTTGTAATGAGCGAGCGATTGCGCGTGCAAAAAACAAGTTTAACACAAAAATATGAAATAAAAAAGGAACTGTAATAAACATGAGAAACTACGAGTAGGAGAAATCTAATCCGCTTCCAAATGGATGTTTAACAAGTTTTTAAGTATGGATCGCAGTTCGCACGAATACACATTTTTATATAAAAAACGTCGAGTATAAAAACGCAGTGGTACAGCATTATGCAGCCATTTCGCGGCTCTTTTAATTATTACGAGCAAATATATGAATACGCTTTAAATGGGTCACGTTCCAATTTCGCATATTGTAGGAGACCTATTCCGCTGGGGGGACATTAAAATACTTTTTAATGCTTTCATTAATATTTCATTTCATAAAAGGCATTTTCTTAACTGTTAGCCTAGAAAGAGTTGGTCTCCATTCTACTTAAATTAAACCTGACGTTTAAATGCTTTCTGGCTCGTATTTAAGTTCTGTGTAACTTTTATTTACTCGATTGTGATTTTATTTTAGTATATTATTTTACGAGTACAGTATATTCTTTATTTATGTTTTATGATACATCTTGGGTTCTTGTGTTTTTTTAAATGACCATGATTGATAATAAAGAAAAACATAAGGAATATAATCTAAGAAATATAATCTATTTCTTAAATCGATGATTTACCACGAACTTTGGGAGTTGAGATATTATGTCCCTTGTGCCTGTACTCCTGTAGTTAAACTGGTTCATTTGTTCTTTTAACCCACAATAGTCGAATAAAAATCGTATCACTCGTGATGAGTGAGTGGTGTCTATCAATTCGTATAGTAATCAAAGAAATGGCCGATGAATCATGACGGAACATACCAACTACAGTGATGCACCTCTCTTGAAGGGACAGCTCTTTGGCCTTCTGCGAGATCTGGACGTAGCTACCGCTCTGTTCTTTGATTTGCTTGATATAGTTGCCACCTTTGCCGATGATCATACCCGCCGTGGAGTTCGGTACCAATATTTTCACCTGAAAAGAACAATGGGAATTAAATGAAATATATTATTCATAAAGATTATTTGACGACCTCCTTGGTCGAGTGGTGTGTAGGTACACCGGTTTTCATGGGTACGCTACTCTGAGGTCCCGGGTTCGATTCCCGGTCGAATCGATGTAGATTACCATTAGTTTTCTATGTTGTCTTGGGTCTGGGTGTTTGTGGTACCGTCGTTACTTCTGATTTCCATAACACAAGTGCTTCAGCTACTTACATTGGGATCAGAGTAATGTATGTGATGTTGTCTCATATTGTCTCAAAGATTATCCTTAGTTACTATTGAGAGCAGGTGTTAATCACATCCACGTATTTGAGACATTTGGAACACCTAGCATAGCTATTAGGCTACTGTGAAGTAACGCGAATAATAAGTAGCAACACAATTTGTATTCGCAATTATATCTAACCAGATAATTAACAAAACAACAGTTTAAAGGGACATAATACCTTAGAACCTGTTGTTTGTGGCGCCTTTAGTTAGTATCTATGGGCGAACTTACCACAAAGTGCATCATATATTTTGGAGTCTTTCTATATCTACATATGACTATCCCAACCACAAGTGATTAACAGCAAACTTATGACATCGAATCGACGAGATATAATTGTTCGAGAGCTTGAATTATCTGTGATTTTCACTGCGGATTTTAGAAAAAAATGCGTTTTTAATGTCGACTAATGTCTGATAAACAGTTATCAGAGGTTTGGAAGTCGAATTAGAGTGAATAAAAGCAGTGCGTAGAGTGGAATGGTACTGTATTATAAATGAATATATATTAATCAAAAACGTTTTAAGTAATGCACAATAGAGCCGAACTATTGGCAAATAGCATGGAAAACGTAAATCTATGTTTTGTTTATCTTCATTCCTACTTCGATTGGAATAAACTATACGTATACATCCTCCATTCAAGAAAGTTTGATGGCTGCAACTCAATAGTTACTAAACAGATCAATACCTTGTTACTAGTCTCTTTGTTTTTATTTAGTGGATGTTGACTATCTAATGTCGCAGAGCCGAGATGGCCCTGTGGTTAAAACTCATCTTGATCGAATCGATGATTCCGGGTTCAAAACCAGGCAAGCACCACTGACTGATCATGTGCTTAATTTCTGTTTATACATAATTCATCTCGTGCTCGGCGGTGCAGGAAAACATCGTGAGGAAACCTGCATGTGTCTAATTTAATAGCAATTCTGTCACATGTGTTTTCCACCAACCCACATTGAAGCAGCGTGGAGGCCTTAACCCAGCAGTGGGAAATTTACAGGCTGTTGTTGTAGTTGTTTTGTTGATCTTAATGTTTGCAAAAAAAAATTGGCAACAACAGTAATAGTATGCTTTCCTTCGGCCATTATTTGGAATTTAAACAACTTTCAGAGCACTGGAATTAATGAAGTCTTTTCTTTTACATTCGATTGTAATGCCTTCCCTGCAGCGGAGGATGTTCTCGGTCCAAACGCTGAACGTTTCTTTGCGAAGGCGATTTTAATTGTAATATCGGGAGTGTTTTTCTTTGTACGTACATTTCTCTAATGAAAAATGTTTCTACGCTGTGTTTACGTTTCTACACCGACTGTACGGGAAATTATCTGATGCGTAATTGCGTTCTTAAAGAAATGTTTTTATAGTTTGCTAGTTTACAGTAATAGTTACTGAAAATTGTATGTTAAATGAAACATAAAACATAGTTAAAATTTAACTTGCACTTACAGATAAAAAAACATTTATCACAGTACCAAAAATGTAAATTTTTTCGAGTCCATAATTAATACTTCTAGTTAGTTCGTCTATGGAAAATCTACCGCAATTTAATGAAAGCAAAGTATGCTTTGATTTGAAATTAAGGAAAAATGAGGATCGGCTTGACTTGAATTGAATTTTACAATAAAAAATGTCATATTTGTTATACATATGTAACTTTCTGCACTCTTACTCTTTTCAATCAAAATTATAGCAGACTATTAATATTAATATATTTAAAAAGAGGTATAAAGTAATCTCTTCGCGTATTAATTTCTTTATTATTTCAGATCTCAACCAATGATATCAGTTAATTCAAGGTCAAAGTTGTTTACTTCTATCGTAATAAGCTAAAGCGTTTTCCCAAAATTATTTTTTCACATTTTTTACTATTAAACGGCCGTCCTGGCTTCACACGAGTACAATAAAGATCTATGTACAACTTTTATATTGAAGTTCAAACATAAAAAGAAACGCTCTCGTATATGCATGTATTATAGATATAAACCTTCCTCTCGAATCAATCTGTTCATTGATGAAAACCGCATTAGCGTACTTCAAAAGATCTAAGAGTACACACGAAAAGCAACTTGGTTTTATACTGAAGAGAAAAGTTGTGATATATGATCCGATCTAGAGTCGCTGAGATTATTTAGCATAAAACCATCGTCAACAAGCTACCTGAGACAAAAAGAATACTCATTCAAATCGATCACACAAATAGCTCCCGAGAGAGTTTAACTATGTATGAGTTAGTGTGTGCAATCATTCGTCACGGTAGCATGCGTAAGCGATCCCGTGGCGTCCGCCGAAAGACTGAGAGGGTACCGCTGGTTTTTTAGTGGGTAAACCCGGTGTGCTTGGGCGTACTCGGCGTTCAGGGATCCGGGGAGTCCCACACCCCCCCCTCACTTTCCATCACGTGGGGGAAGCGCGTAATGCGTTTTTCCAGCGAGGAAAAAAAAAAGTGTGTGCAATCAAACAAAGCTAGTTTTATAATACTAACTAGCATCCCGTCCCGGCTTCGCATAGATTTTATTTCTATTTTTTGTTGCCTTTACCGACATGTTAAACAATCGTTGTATAACTAATTTACACAAAAACTTAAATAAAATTATATACCTAAACCTTCCTTACGAATCCTTTTGTCTATTAGTGAAAACCGCATTAAAATCCGTTCAGTATTTTTGTAGCTTAACACGAACAGACAGATACGGCCGGGGTACTATGTTTTATGTGTGGTGATATGTAGTGATACATCGCCCAGCCTTTTTTATAAAATACAGTATTTTTTCCAATATTTGAATACGCTCTACATTTCGACGTGGCTCATTTAGTCCGTTTTTAAACTAAGCCGGGCTTATCCGACGGGCGCGGGCGGTCGGGTGTACACGTGCGCGCTCGCTGAGGGCGTTCAGGGTGAAAACAATATAAAATATGCAAATGACAGCGATCGTCAAACGGCGGGTGACGGTGACAAGGACACTTGTTAAGCTGTACTCGCGGTTTATTTTTCCGATATCGAATTAATCGTATGAATTATTGAGTAACTGAAATGTTTTATATCTAACGTCTTTGCGATTAATCTACTGAGTTACTAGTCGGTTCTATTCAATAACAACAACAGCCCGTAAATTGCTGGGCTAAATGCCTCCTCTCCCTTTGAGGAGAAGGTTTGGAACATATTCGACCACGCTGTTCCAATGCGGGTTGGTGGAATACACATGTGGCAGAATTTCTATGAAATTTGTCACATATAGGTTTCCTCACGATGTTTGAACCCGCAATCATCGGTTAAGATGCAGGCGTTCTAACCACTGGGCCATCTCGACTTCTAATCCCGGTTATCTCCTATTCGGTAAAACTTAATTCTTCATATTACTATTCTAATAGATATGAGAGTTTAAATCCAAAGAAGAATTTAGGCCTATTAGTAATGCCTAACAAACAATCGTAAAAACAAGAGCGAAGCCGCGGGGCCAAATTCTTAAATTTAATCACGCAAAATAGCACAATAATTTGTAAATGCCTGCTTGAATAAATATATTTGAAATGTGTGACGATCACGGGATCACGTATTAAAAGGCCGGCCGGGCCTGCTTGTACCAGAATTCCTGTCAGCCTTTCATATTTGTTTTCCGATCGGATTATGAGAGTAAGCGAAACTGCATTTATGTTTTGCTCGCCCACTTGTGGCTGGCTGGTTTGCGTTGAAAATCTTTATCGTGATCCAAAATCGGTTAAGACGTCATCAACAACAGCCTGTAAATTCCCACTGCTGGGCTAAAGGCCTCCTCTCCCTTTAAGGAGAAGGTTTGGAACATATTGCACCACAATGCACATGTGGCAGAATTTCTATAAAATTTGTCACATGAAGGTTTCCTCACGATGTTTTCGTTCACCGCTGAGCACGAGATGAATTATAAAGACAAATTAAGCACATAAATCAGCGGTGCTTGCCTGGGTTGAACCCGCAATCATCGATTAAGATGCACGCGTTCTAACCACTGGGTTATCTCTGCGACATCTAAGACGACATCATCACCAACGTAGGAATAGATGCAACAGTTTATTTCATCAGATCGTTGTCTGTCACAGCTTACTTTAATAAACATTGCACGGCGGGGCACTGCGCGAATATCAATGAATCAATATCAATGTATCGCGGCACCAAATACGGCGACTTGTGAACACGTGTTTTATAACAATCGTATAATTGTTCACTTACATAACCACATCTGATAAATGAATCGCTGTTGAATTTTAAATTGATACCAAAAGCGTACGCTTGTCAGTTAGTGCGATAAAATTTTATGTAACGGGTTTATTTGTAAACAAAGTTATTTGTTGAATGAACGTATTGATACATATTAGGAATATCTAATATCGATAAAAATTGAAATTAACGTATAATATTGAAACTAATGCAATAACAACAATGGTTGATAATCATATACAATATACATATAGTATATTATTTCGAACTTTTTTGTTTTTTAATGTCGATTTAAAACCTGCCGTTTGCTTAGTAATTTAGGTTAAAATTCCCAGGGCAGTAACGGTAGTCTTTGTGTTTTTAAGTCAAGAAATTCTAAGCAAGAATTACGATATTAGCGCCTGCGCAGTCGTCTGGCCCTTGAGATCAGTCTCCGTGGCCAATTCCGTCAGGAGGGCTACTTCATTGTATTGAAATTATGAGTACAATCTGGAGTGTGAGTATAATTCTCAAGTGTACCTTGCAAAGATTCACGAAGATTGTATTCAGTTCCACTTAGAAATATATTGTTACTAGCGACCCGCCCGGCTTTGCACGGGTGCAATTCTTACAACGTTCAGTTTTTCACAGTACAGTTTTTCAGCCATTAGACAATACTAACGGCTACATAAAGTATTACGACACTTTAGAATTATCATTTAAATTAGATAATTTGAATTTGAAACACAAATATGTTTCTCTCCTATATTGTGCATGTATTATACATATAAACCTTCCTTTGGAATCTATCTATCCATTAAAAACCGCATCAAAATTAGTTGTGTATTTTTAAAGTTCTTAGCATACATAGGGACAAACAGCGGTAAACGGCTTTGTTTTATACTATGTATAGATACAAACAATAAATTCCTATTCGATATCGATTGGATAAATGTTTGTTAAAGTAAATATAGCATGTGAAATAGCTCATATTTTTCTAGTAAAAATATGATCCGGTTTAAGGCCGCGCCCACGCGCTAAGCACCGATTTGCATGTCGCTCCTGACGGCCGGCGGTCAGAGACGACGGCGCTGTTACGTTATCGTTTTAGCATATATGTATATTTATTTCAATATCGTTGAAAGCTTTGACAGAACAAACAAAGAAAGTAACGCGTGAGAGAATTATGCAGCTCGTTTGTGATGAATGAGCTGGGGGCTGCGGCGTTTGGAAGCATTTCGTATCGTTATCTTTGTACTTTAAGATTCTGATGTTTCATATTTTCTTTGTCGGTTATAGTACGGCATCGGCAAAACTCGTAAAACCGATCACATCCGAATTAAGTACACTATCCCGAAGTATCGATATTTATTTCTTATGTGAATATGATTTTCGTGTGAAAATCATATTTTGTAGTTTGTGTAAACGTCATAACTTTTTACATGCACTTGCTTTCTCGGGTTTCTCGGGACGCGAGATTCTATTGCGACGAATAGGGCCGAATGGTGAGATGGGGAGGCATTTCTATTGGTAGTATAAATCGGCAGAGATGGGTTTTATTGAGTTTACCGATGCTACATCTAAGACGTGTCGTACTATACCCTCTTCAATAAATAATACCGGATATACATATTGCCATTAGTTTTTATTTGTCAGGTTTCACGTTGAATACTTTCTATAGATCTAATTGTACAAGTAGGTCACACGTGTGGAGCACAAAGTGTACAACATAATATTAAGGAAGTACAAGATATTCTCGGCTTAATTAGCAATAGAAATGCGAAGGGGACTCGCGAGGCACCTGCACGCAGGAACATATCGTCATCAGTCAGAAAAAAGGTTCTCAAACTTTTCCTTTAAATGTCCAAACAATTACGAAACAACCCATAAAAATATACTTCATAAAAAACTTCCTAAGAAGTATATTTGTTTTAAATAACTAATTTAATTATAAACGATATACACGGCATATTTATTTAGGTGCGTATTACCAGGTGTGACTAGCCTTCAGAATGTAGGACAGAAACTTAAGTGCTTCATATAATTACTGGTGTTATGTACATTTGTAGTGGAGCGTACTTCAATATAATAAATATGGAATGTTTGTTTTAATTAACAAAGTCCATAGCTAGCTGGCATACGAATTGCATTCCGATTCGAAATTCGTAGAATCGATCCTGACGTCCCTAGATGTAGTAAACCACTCCTAACAGAACCGTAACAATTAGGTTAAGGTGAATTTAGAAATATATGGAATGCCTCGGGCATTAGATATCGAGCTTAACTCAAATTAATTTATATGTATGTTTGAATTTTATACGACGAATATCGAATAAATACAAATAAAACAAATAAGTATCTTTACATTTTAAATCGAGAGTCAGTGTTTAAAATGAATGATTATAATAACATCCCAATTAACGACGCCACCGCAGTTTATCTTGCAATTAAATAATTACATTGGGATGAGAAAAACGTTAATTTATATTTAATACAGTAAAATCTTTGAACTTAACACTATAATAAACAATATAAAGCCAATATTATAAATTGATCTGTGTTATTGTATCTTTATCGTTTCTCATAATTGACAGATTAGTCTTGAATCTTGTATTGCATTTAATGTATTGTATAACGAGTCTAAAACGTAAACGAATCGTTACAATAGCTTGTAAATACACTAAACATTTCATCACAACGCTAAACAGAACAGACAATTACGGTGCTCGATAATTTTCCACCATTAACGTTTGCTTCAACGCCGTGTGGAGATAACTGGCCACGTGTTTGTGTGTGTGTATTCAATATACGTTTTATTGAGCTGATAAAAATATTTTACAGGGACGAAATTGCCATGACACACGTTTTTTTAAAGTCGACGAGTATAAGATATATGTATATTTTATAAAAAAATAGTGTTACTATAATTTTGAATTCATATTTGTATATATTTAGGCATGTTATTAATTCGTATGTCAATATTCGTAATAAAATCAAACTTTAATATATTATGTTATTATATATTGTTGGAGATTAATAGACTTCGATACTGATTGATCGATTACGATGAATATTGACACATAATGTAATTAGGTTTTTCCTTGCGGAGAATATTTATACTGTCCACTTTATTATATCTCGCCAATAGATGGCTCTGTAGTGCCTGATTGCTTCTATACCGCATACACAGGCAGGACAACTACGTCACGATTGGTTGATTACATTATTATACCAATAAAGTTAAATAGATAAATTAAAAGATAATAACTGAGTCACGTACCCTTAATAAAATAATTTTCTAGAAATAATATACATTATTTGCTTTTCTTATTGTATTCTATATTAACGATTTTGTATGATTGTGTCTTCTTCTTGTAACAAATCTCTTGAAGAGATAAGCATTCTTTTGTAAATATAATTAGTTATGCTTTGTACATATTTGTATTGTATGTTGGTGTATAGTATTCATATATAAATATTTTTATAATCAGTAATGTAGTGCTGATCCAGAGTAAATAGCCATTGACTTCTAAGCATGTGTTATAGGCTTACAGGATAAAAAATTAGTCACAAACTATACTTAGTTAAACCAAATAATATATTTTTGCATCCTTAATGATTTGACGAGTGCTCACAAGAACAATCTTAATTCTTTATAACGGTTACTTTACTGTACAGTCTTTGTAAATATGCAATTAATCGTAGAACAGTTGCTAGACTGTTGACATTTTCAGAAGACCCGAGGCCTTGTTTATTGTGATAAGATTACATAGGTTATTAAGGGTCATCGATGGGGATAAAATGAGTTGTTTTAAATTTATATTTATATAAAAAAACACGTAATTATCAAAATATTACCATACTTAAATCGAAAAGAAAAATTGCCATAAATTCATCTGTGAAGACCCTACTTTACCTTCGTATGTTAAGTATGTAATAGCTTTTTTTAAACAATAAAACATCCCAATTAGTATATGTCCATTGTTTATAACGTATAGTGTTTCAATGTGAAGTTAGTTGTAGGCGAGGTTTTTATCAAACACATTTCATGCATTTTAATAAGAACTAATGTGCATTTTATTACGAGCTCGACCTTCAGCGCCGTCGTGATGTAAGCAGTTTGCACTTTAGACGTTAAAATTATTAACATAAGTCGTATTACGTAAAGCACATTCGAGTTTTGTGCATGATTGTTGTAGTTATAAATAAATTATATCTCTTTTATTTTCATATTTATAATAATAAAAAGTAAATATTTTTTTATATTTATGGAACCTAAGAGGAAAGTTTGAGTACCGCTGTACGTCACACATATACTGCGTAAGCGCTTTTGGTTTACGAAGATCAATTTTGAGACCATCTAAAGTCAGTCAGTCATATAAACTGTACATGAAATAAATAAAATATTCAACAAGTTTCGACCTTTTAGAATCAACAATGATTACCGCACAGATTTCGTTTTTTACTCCAACACTAACTTTATGTTAGGTAAGTACTGTTTAGTAGCGGCACGCACTTTACAGGGTAGAGTAAATACCGGGGCGTTACTGATTTTTCACGTGATTAGGGTTTCATTTATAATACCTTTCTTGTTAAAGGAACTTTCAAAAGATCATAAATCCCGTCAAATGTGCATTTGAATAGAATGGTTGAATGATCTTAAATCCTCCTTAAGAAGGACATGTCAGTACCTATCCTATTAGTCTAGGTAAGGCCTGTTTAAATTATGTGTATATATTAACATGACTGTACCTGTTTGTCTCTATCTTGTGGCATCTTCGCGTCCACTCCTTCAGGGAATGGCTTCACGAGCTCCGGCTTTTCCTTTATCTTCTCCATGATGAAGTCCAGCACGACCATGATGCCGTCCACTGAGCCCGTGATCAAGCAGGCCCGCTCTGTTGTACCTGATCATAATAAAAAATGACCTGTTAATTTATTTTTATATAACTATTGTTTTCTCTTTAACACATCTTTCCTTATTCTATCACTACACAGAACTACTTAGGATGGGAATTATTACAGGCATAAGGAACATAACGCCTTAGTTCCCGAGATTAATTGTTGGTCAATATATCTCACAATGTCTGTGAGTGGTGATCATTTATTATCAAATGGCCGATTTCCCTCCCCACTTAGCAATATTATATCAAAAGAGATAGTGTTGCCAGTCCAGATATGACCAATTAAAGAAATTAAAGTACCTACACTTTTGAAAACCATTGCCATAATTCAATCTTTATATTGTCAGTTTCAGATTTTGATTACATGCTAAGAGTAATTATAAGGTTTACTCGTATCTTGTTCAATATTGATTTTATTTTCTGTAAATCGAATTAATACCATCTACTTGCATTTAAACCTGTTTACGTGGAGCACATTCAGAGTACCGAAACGTGTGTTAGCATACAATGACAAAATTATGTGAGATATTGTTTAATATTATTGGTACGATAAAGAACTTGCAAATTGTTTTATTTATTAAATAAAGTTTTACAATATTTTGTCGCTTTAATCGCATTTATCTCGGGACTTTAATTTTGCTACGAAGTTTGTTTAGCGCAACCGACGTTCGGCAGGGCTATAATTTCCGTTAGAAGTTTAACGGAATTTATGTTGTTTGTGGTGAATTCAGTTTCCTTGAAAATACAGCAGTGTTGCGGCTTTTTAACGAAAAGCGAGCGAGGTTGCGTGCTGGCGCCGGGCGTTTCAGAGCCCGTTGTTCGTGCATGTTGTGACTGCTGGCACGCGTGGCCTCCACGGCAATATGTAGCACGAAGCTAACTTGTAAGGGGGAATGAGTTACTGGGCTGCTTGCCGCAGGAATGTTACAATGCGGCCCTTCATTTATCAACATTATGAAAAACCTTTAATTAAAATGTTATAGTTTTATATACCAAGAACCCTACAGCTGCTATATTTTTAAGATACCTCGGAATATTAACAGAATCAGGCCCAACAATTATTGTTGAATGGTGGCTCAGGATTTCTTATTAAAAAGTCATTTAACTCGAACCGGTTTCATTATGCGTCTAAATGAACAGGAGTGAATGCTCGCATTATTCTACCGAGTGTCGCGCGGTTGAATGAAATTCTTGAAACAATGGCCGAGTTACTCTGCCTATTTTTTCGTTTTCGTCCTTTTCGCCGACCACGCGACGACTACGGTTGACCCGTCAACGAGATGCGTCTTTGTTGCCTTTTGCCATAAATACAACTTTTGTTGCTTAATTTGTATTAAATTGTTGCATTTACATACGAAAACTTTAAAACAAGTACCACGAAGAGTTATTTTTAGTTTTAAAAAAATCCGCATTGCGTGTTTTGTAGCGAAAAAAAGCGAAGTCCATTTCATTAAACTGTTGTTTGTGCTCGACAAGCGAATGCTATAACTTATGAATATGAAGCATTACATGAACTACTTATAATAATATCGTATCGCACGACTGACATATTTAATATTTATTGTTCTATATAAGGAAAGAATGTACGCCTATATAACAGTTTTCCTTACTAGTCGGTTTAAACATTGCCTAGTCTTGGAAAGACATCTTCACATGTCAAACGAGTCGCGAGAACCGGACCAAATTACGCAATGCTAGCCACATACGCAAACCGGTTCTGCTCCCTTGACCTTGCATCAGTGCTGAGCAAATTTATCGTTTATGCGTTATAATGTTAGTGCATATTTTCGTTTGTAACCAGGTCATTAACATTTGGTGCTAGTCCAATGTTACTGTAATTAAGAGCAGTGGGCCAAAACTAAGCGTATTTAGACAATGGTGTTGGTTTTCAGATCGAGTTATCTTTCCGATACATTATCTCGATATTTGCTACATTCATCGAGATTTATAATATAATCAATATATATAATACTGGCCATAATAATTCACAACGTACTGCATCGCAACACGTGTGCGTTATTTATGATGGCAGCATGACAAAAATAGAAAAGGTTGGATCAAACATTTGCGACCATAAGCCTTGTGTCGTAAGCAAATCTAAGCAACGTTAGTATTGGATGAAATGTTTGATCAAATAGATGCTCACAGGCACCTGATCCTAACCCGACGAAGTATAGAAGTAATGTGCAATGAAGGAGAAAACGTGGCAGTGCTTGCCGCGTGAATAGTTCACGTTATAGCGCATTGTTAGACGCAAGGCCACGGGTGATTATCAGCCTTATCCAATTATGCGCACCGCTGAGTTATTGTGGCACTTAGCGAGCTGTAGGTAAGCAAAACGTAGAAATAACATTACCTAGTCTAGTTCCATTAAAAGAAAACTATAATGTGTCAGCTGATGTTCCACTAGTTGATAGCGCATTAGTCGGCGAAGGTAAACAGGATTTAAATATAGTTTGCCATTGAACGTTCCTGCATAATATTCTAGTACAGCATTATCATATAGTAAAACGACAAATACTGTCATCATTATTATTAAATAGACAACAAAAAAATCAACGCATAGTATTCAAAAATAAATTTAAATTTAAAATATTCCAAATACAATCACGGTTGGAGCCAAGCAATTGCAATTTAAACAAAGTAATTTGCGACACTGTCTTGGACGTCGGCTGACAGAGTCTCGCTCTCGACGAATGTTACGTAAGTGCGATATTTTACAGTCATTAGCAAAGCTAAAAGCGTCTCTATGCCCTCAGCCATACGACGTATGACTGGAGCAGTGCTTGATAGAATAAAAGAACGCTAGTGTGTTAGCGTGTCATGACGAATGTTTTGTTATTTTTGGGTCAAGGGCAGGGAGCCAAGTGTAGGGCGTTTTAGCGATTCAAATATGCATATATTTTCATCCGTCCCTGTGGACTTTGCTGACATTAATGTAGTACTTGAGAGTTCACTTAAAATAGACGCATTAACGCCATCGTTCTGTCCAATCGAGTGTACGATGTGCAATTTTGTTGCTTAGCCGCTGAATAGAAGAAATAATTAAGTCTATATTCACTTGGTGGTAGGGCTTTGTGCAAGCCCGTCTGGGTAGGTACCACCCACTCATCAGTTATTCTACCGCCAAATAACAGTACTCAGTATTATTGTGTTCCGGTTTGAAGGGTGAGTGAGCCAGTGTAACTAGAAGAGCAAGGGACATAACATCTTAGTTCCCAAGGTTTGTGGCACATTGACGATGTAAGGAATAGTTAATATTTCTTACAGCGTCATTGTCTGTGGGTGATGGTGACCAATTATCATCAGGTGGCCCATACGCTCGTCCGCTAATCTATACCATAAAAAAAATCGTATATACTTTACATCCTTAGTATGAATATAATACCCAAATGGAAAACCTAGATGCGAGTAGCCCAAGAACGATCTCAGTGGCGTGCAATTGGAGAGGCCTATGTCCAGCAGTGGACGGAAATGGGCTGATGGATGGATGGATAGATGGAAAACCTCATGAAAACAAACACCGGTCATTTTACCTATTACATGAACTTAAAGTTTAAGCATATCGAATGAATGACATAAAAGGGCAACTGGTGTCAACATAAGCGATGGATTCGTTCGAGACAACGTTCTTTAATTTTCATATACGAAGGTCAACGATGATTTCGGTATTTGTTTCAAAACTATGAACACATAAAGTTTGGCAACAGCTAAACGACGATGACCCAAAACGTGCTACTTTAACGACAGATGTGTCGTCCGATAACACACGAGAACCGGTAATGGTTCTTTGCGCTCAGGTATAAACGTCAAAATCGCTTGCATTACTCATAGACGATGACGTTATTCGAAGCAGATACGTTTTCAAATAAATAACGTTATTAATCTGATGTTATAACACATTTCGAACATAAATACCAGACTTACGCTTCACTTTCAGTTTCGAATAAGATTGATCTTTGAAGCATTAAACGTGATAACTGCTAATTATGATTAATGAAAGATCAAGATTAATGATAATGCACTGAAATTCTCTATCAAAGAACATTTTTGATTCAATCATTCATAAAAAATAATTGAATTGAAGGAATAGTTAAGTGCAGAGCTAATAGATAAAACTTTTCAAGTAAAGCTTTTAGTGTGATTAGATAAATAGCCTTTCTGTTGATGCAGTTAAACAGGATCTTGTAGACAAATTGTTAGAAGATAGGTATGTAAATATTAAATTCCAGATCATTTACATCTGATCAATGTACAGTTTTATAACAGCATTATCGATGAAGGTCGTTCGCGTTGATGTTCTAAAACTTTTAATTTCATCGCGATGACATCACAGACAAGTGGAGAGCCTTGATGTCGATGAGAGGCGGTGATCGAACGTGTCCTTTATCTACATTAACGGATAAGTTTCGGTGATACGTTCCCGACTAGATATCATTGTATCATAATCAACTTTCTAATCACTAACAAAGTTTCTTATTTTATCGTTAACAAGTTTAAGATCATACATATAAAAATATTTAGACAAAGTCAATGGCACTATATGAATAAAAAAATAAACTGAAGCGACCGCAAAAAAAATGTGTTTAAAACACCCTAGAAGTATCACCTATTAAAATAGTTCCATAAAGGGTAAAACCAATATGAAAACACGCTAAGAAAAATATGATAATAACGCAGAAACCAAATTCAAAGAACTTGGATGTTCTGTCATCGCATGAGTCGGCACTGATGTAATCACGGC
The DNA here is from genome assembly GCF_905220365.1 of Vanessa cardui. Taxonomy (NCBI): domain Eukaryota; kingdom Metazoa; phylum Arthropoda; class Insecta; order Lepidoptera; family Nymphalidae; genus Vanessa; species Vanessa cardui. The sequence continues at coordinate 499,383 of NC_061142.1, read as the reverse complement.
TGTACACGAGAACATAATATAAGGAGCACTGCAGACTTTCATTTCCTTTATTGGAATCTATCGAATCCAAGACGAACCCATATCGGAGGCAGAAACGAATTTTAAAATACCAAATTGATACTATCCAGGATTTAAGATATACCATATTATATAGATAATATAAATTATTTGCTTGTGTTGAATAATTTAAATATACATTACATTTTACGTAGCGTACTCGTTGATAACACGAACTAAAATGTGACCTATTTCTTTCTATTTAATTAGATGATAAATTAATTAAGAGCCACGCAATTAATTCGAATTAGACCAATTGGAATTTATTTCGAAACAAACACAGAGTGTCACAAACGCATAGTAAAGGAGACAGCAATAAATTAGACGGTCGCTAAAATAATCGTCAAAATTAAACATATGTCATGTCAAAGTCACTATCTATAAATCATGATCTCGTGTTGAAATAACACGTAAATGACGTGTCGTTCTAGTCGTGAGTTTTGTCGAGCACTCTTGTATAGTTCGTGATTGTATTACTTCACCTTTTATTGTTTTAATTTGCAAGAAAAAATCGTTATATTAATGCACACTACAGCGCAACTAATATATACATAATATCAAAATTTAATGGACATACTACATCGCGAATCTTATCGCTAAGAGCTTTAGAATAATCTTAACAAAATTGGTGTTGTGGGGAGTGGTGTTGGAAGCGTATTTGGAAAATTGACTAAATTAATTATTAAAAATCTAACAAATTGATAAAAATGTCGAAACAAATTTATTACTTTAGAAACATCTTCGAAACTTCGCAAGTTATTAAAAAGATCTGAAACCGCTAGAGTTTAAAGCTATTAAAAAGTTGAAACTTTTTAATTAATAATTAATCACAAGATCAGTATCGGATTGTTAAACAATTTTCTCACAAAAATATCATTCGACGGAAACAAAATCGAATATGGAATATTTTTTTAAACTCGATCAAGCTAATACGAATAATATTGTATAGATGTACCACCTCAGCCATCAAAATACAATCATTTCATAAAATGTATTAAGGAGTTGTATCATTAAAAACCTATAACCGGTTTCTTCTAAAGAAACGGTGAAGTTATACAAAGCGTTAACACTAAGAATTACATCACCAAGGATACTACAAAATTCTGTACTAAGATTCTTAATACATTATACCTACGCAACACGGCGTGTTGCGAGTACTTATTTTAAACTTACTTTTAAAACACTTCCGTTAAGCAACCTAATCTTCTGAGCCGAATAAGCGAACAGGGAAATTTAATTATAACTATTTTAAGTTCCATCGAAGTAACAGTCAGTAACATGTTTTCCAAGTTCTGAGACACTTAAATTCTTGGCCTTAGTTTTAAAATATGTATATCAAAATTCAAATGGTCTTCAATACATCAAACCCTAGGGAATAAACATCATGTTCAGAGATTATATGAATATCAAACAGTAGTTTAAGAAACTTCAACATAATATTATGCTCCTGTAATTACCAATGTAAAAATAAGTAATTTATCGAGTAGACTATATCTAGCAAATTATTTTCAAGAACAATACGAAATATGATACTTACTATGATTATTTACTATGATTTATATTAACTATACTTTGCTATTTAATGCTATTTTCAGGAATTTCCTTTTTAATTCAAACAGGATATGGCGCTGGCGGGTTAATTTAAATAATGAAATGTTTCATCGCTTCTATTTAACGAGTGATTACTTCGTAATTTCGCATATTAATTACGTAACAACATGTTTACATGCATATTCAGCAGTCATTCCTCTTTGTAACTCTTCGCCGAATGCTACTGGACCTATGAACTTTGCCATTTGGAATTAATGTTATATCATTCTCTGTTCATACAAAAAAAGATTATTAGTCTTTGATTAGATTAGATTTTTTACTAGAGGTACCTTTAAAGACTTGTAGCATTATTCTGAGGTAAGTTTAAGCCGCATATTAGTCTAACTGCTAATACAAATTCCTTGTATTATGCTTACCTAGTCAAGTATGGATGATATCACTCACCGAATACATTCTTCGGTTTGCGTAATTTTATACAAATAAAAATATTCAAACAAATAACGAACGAAGCGATTGTTGAAATCACTAATCTTTTAAAACCTTGACACACCTCGATAGGTTAAAAAAAACGAATGTTTTATTTAACAGCAGCAATTATTAGCATTTGTTTGTATTCAAAAACTTATAATTAATACAGTTAAGTTATACTATACGATCGAATTTATTCACATCGGGTATTCGCGTTGAACGTTGTTGTCGAGACCTGCCTTCTTATACTTAATATTCCCCTAAATCCCCGCATTAGCTAGTCAGGTCTTTGTCACAAAGAAGCTAAGTAGGCACCGAACAAAGCGTCTTTCGGCTCGTCTCAGTCCTGACGCATCTGGGTCACTGTTTGCTTTCCGAGGTATTCCGACTCATGGCGAATCTTATAAGCCTACACATACATATCTACGCGAAGATTATTTCTCGTTTCCAATAAGCTTTTTTTGAGACATTCCTATTTTCCTATTCTATTGTAATGACTGAATGTCTTTAAAAAACAATATTGTGAGCTCGTATCAAAAGCGCGGGGCTAAATGGTAATCTTGATATAAAATATGAATGCTACATTCAAGTTAAATAACAAAAGACTCTTTTTATTTCAGTAAATAAAAAATCCAGAAAAACTGAAATTATAAAACGCAATACGTAGCTCACCCAAAAGATTTTAAATTCAAGCCAACGCTGATGAGAAATACGGGAGCATTCATTTTTAATGAGATATGTACTAGCGAATTAAAACAGCAGCTAAAATAAAACTATTTTTTTACTAAAGCGAATTTAATGGTAAAAAATTGTGTGAAACTCGAGAGGCACTTAATTTGTTGAGCTCGTGTGAGCTAAACGCTGAAACTGACGCTTTAAATTTAATTTAAATCACGGTTTTTCGTATTTGAGATCTATCTTACATCTACAAATTTTCATTAAAGAAACCTCACGATGATATCTTGTATGAAAGACGCTATCTGTAAGGCTAGTTGACAAGTATACGGGAGCACTTACCAGGATAAAAGTCATGAGATTTGGACATCTTGACTCGCGCCCCAGTCTCCTTCTGAAGTTGCGCGATGGTCTCGCCACCTTTGCCGATGATAGCGCCGGCCACTATCGAAGGCACCAGCACCTTGAAGTGGTACGTCGGCTCCACGGCTGATAAAAAGCATACATTATTTACACTGTGCCATTTATATTAGAAACACTACGTCCTGATACTTGAGTGATATGTAAAGTTCAATTCATTTTTGGATGATTCATTGAGATTACGAAGTGGCAAGTATCAGAACGCAGATTAGAGTATCTGATATTAGGAAGCTTTTATGACGAAAAAATGTCTGATTATTCATAAAACCCGAATGTTATTACAGTGGAAAGAGCAGGAGCGAATATTACAGAACGATTCATACTTGGCCACAATGTCGTAAACAACCTCGGGACAGTGAGTCAGTGTGAAGTGCACGTTTATGTGTGTTTGTAAACCACTCCTGTGCTGATGTCAGTCGCAAGTGCATTCATGAGTTATATGGCGAGTTTGAGCTCGATTGTACGGTTAGTGTAGAGGCTGAACGATTCGTTTGAATTGTCTGAGACGTGTCATTTTTGTCGGTTACTTTAAATATTACTGGCAAGTGTTACGAGAATACATTTAATTGAACAATTACAAGAATGTACTGATAAAATAAAAACACATAACTATGATCCTAGAGCTATTACGTTTAAAATGCCATTTTATCAATAATAATAAAAAAAACTATTTCTAAGCTTTAAACACGTATACAAGACCTCTAATACAACAATTTATGTTATGACAAAAACTGATAATGAACACTTAGCTTGTTTTGTGATTATAATTGAAGGCTACGACGTTACAGCGAATAATATTACCATAAATTATCATCATGCATAACATATTGAAACAGAATATACCGACGGTAAACACGTGAATGATCTAAACAAATATTTACAACGGGAAATGTAGAAACATCAACAGCTACCAGAGCAACGGTGAGAAATATGACAAATAAATCAAAAGATGACACATGAACAACAAAATATCATCTTAAATACAATCCCTTTACAGGAAACTTTTAAAATAATGGATCAAGACAACGTAGAATCCAAATACGACCCAAGAAAATTCTTTGACAACGACCTAGAAACAGACTGTTAAAATAAAAAAGATAACTCGAGCAATTGTCAATAGAGCTTTGGGGACATTCTGAGCATCAAAGAAAAAAATTACTTAATATAAAATATAATTTCCAATCTTATCTCTTATTCGCTTATCATTAAATGTTACACGAAGAGATAACATTTTATAACGTTTAAAACATTTTCATCTTTCTGATTATTCGTTATTAAATAAACCAAACATTTGCTATATGACATTTAATATTGGACTAGATAATGGAAATACAATTTCTACAAGAGAGTAGGTTTACTGAAGACGTTAACTCTATTTACTTGAACCGAATCAGATTAAATAAACATTTCATAATTACGTCTTTAAGCCGTCTATTTTCTGTATAATAATTACTTATCTAATCTTTAGTTTAAGAAAATTAAACACATCGTTAAATAATTTATTCATATAACTTATTCAAAACTAAAGTATAAGTTGCCAGTTATTCTAAAAATTATAAAAAAAATCCACCCAACAAAACAAAGTTGTTTTGTTAAGAATTATATTACTTAAAGGATATTTCCAGCGTTGCAATAGAAGACGTTAATTATGATTTATAAGAGCAGAGACAAATGATACAGGAGGGGTTTCAAGGAGACACGGACGCGTTTTATAAAGCTACTACATCTCTTATTCGTATAAAACATCCGGTTAGCGTCGAGACGGTATGTCTAGCTTTAATTAAAAAAATCTCTTCTGTATTTTCCCTATTGTTTATTTTTCTGGCAATATTTACTATTGAGCGTCTGAATGTGGGATAGCTGGCGTAGTAGTGGCGTACATTTGAATACAAACAAGTTCTGATTTCAATTCTCCGCTGTTTACGCAACGCCAATATGGATGAGAATAAATATTCATTCTTTGTTCTGCAAATTAGAGCATGCTAGCTTTTTGGGACGTTGCCTTTTACAGACGACTTTTTTAAAAAGTGCTTTAAACATCAGTCAAAAGCACTGCGCATTATTTAAAAAAACTACCCATTGAAAAAATATTTCAAACAGTCCACATGAAAGACATACTGAGGTAAAAAATAAAACACAAATAGTTTGTATAAAATGGAGTTCATTGATCAATTCCGTTGGGGAACAAAGTCAAATAGATGTTGTTGACCCAATAACGAGTAAATATGGAGCAGTGGATAGACAAGGACACAAAGGCACCTACGTCCGCGGCACAATTGAATCGCATCCCACGGCCGCATCTCATTTGGCCTCATTTCAAACGGAGCGTATCCTACACCTGCCATTTGACGTGGCGAACTTCCGACAAGTCATTGCAATTTCATAAAAATACTGCACTAGATATCACCAATAACATGAATCTTCAAATATTTTGCGTTCCTAAAGCCGTTTAAAAATTGAATGACCTTGGAAAACATCACCACCTCTTTGGTTCCCAAGTTACAACTAATGTAAATTAACTATTTTATATGTCAAGGACGAAAGTAAAGCTAAGTGATCAGGTTTTAATGAGTTAATTTTATTTAGTGAAATGTTAATTTACTTTAAACACGAAGTTTCGGAACGACGCGACCGCAAAAATAATTACTAAAAAGAACTATACGAAACAAGACAAGTACATTTTCGAGTAAACATGAATAATAACGAAAATGTTTGTCGCGTCAAATATTCTCGGTAATATGTTTGCAGTGAAGCAATTTACCCGTTGTCGTTATTGGAGTTGTATAACCGTGCATCGGACGTGTGCAGTTAGTCCACATTACACGAGCGATTAAATAATCGATGCATGGAAAGGTCAATGGAGAATTCTTTTAAACGATAGTCACTGTGCCGGTAATTAACGGTAACTTTTTAAATTATGGCATAGTCCAGCATTGAGCTTCAGTCTATACAAATAAGAAATACAATAAATTTTGGCACCTTTTAATTCTCCGTTGTTCAAGCAATCGTTTATTAGTATTAGTTGTTATAGCTTTAGTGCTATCAATAAAACGTCAGTGCAGAGTACAAATTATTCAAGACATAAGTTATTTATGTTTTCGATAATAATTAAGGTCGATTTACAACTACTGGACTCAGAGGTCGAACAATAATGGTTTTGGGCACCAAATTACGGTATTACAATGATCCGTAAACAATGTAAATATGTATACCCTAATTGAGTCCGATTGACGTACCGATTTAACTTGAGGTCATGAACTTTGGCTAAATATTATTCATTCTGAAAGCATAAATTCCTTCCGAGAAATTCCAATTCGCTTGCGATTAAATATCAATTCCTAGACCGTTGAAAACAATGTGTAGCGCAAATATGAAACAATCATCAAAAAAAATACAAGAAACAATTTGCCTAGTCATGCAAATATTGAATTATTTTGCGTTAAAGGACCACAACATTAAAATGTTTGAGCGGATTATAGTTAAGTATGTGTATTCTCGAAATTTCTTTAGTCTGGTTTCTTAGTAATTTGCGTTCGACTTCAGCAAACAATATTCCATATGCTTTCCATAATCTTGTAATGCAAACACGTGTAACGCTTTGTAATACACTGCAGGCTTTAGCATAACGCACTAATGCGTTAGTATGTAATATTATCAACGATTCATGAAGGTCGTTCACTAAAACATCTTGTTGATGTCAAGAGCGAGCTATACCTTTCAAAGCTCTTGCTACGAGGTCTCGACTTCAAATTACGAAATCCCTTTTTCTTGAAACTCAGAACGAAAGTACGTACAATCTAGTAACATAATACTATCAAATAAAGTTTATAATAATCCGTAAAATATTTGTAAATTTATATAGATGATCAAATAAGCTTCAGTAATTTTCATAGAAGATACAATATACATTTATGACAAAGAGTAGGTACTGAATTCCATGCCGATTTATTCAGTAGGAGGATATTCCATACCGATGGCAGCTTTAAATTAAAAATATCATGTCAAATGACAATTTGAGATTGCTTTGCGATTTGAATAAAATATGTCTTTGCTTTTTATTTATCCAATCTGTGGTTGAGGACTTTCTTATTCATTGTGAAACGTTATCGTCGGTCTTTGAAACAAAAAAGGACGTTCGAAGCTGAATGCTGTATTGGATTGGTCATCAGGGTCAAGTGGACGATCAAACATTTCTATAGCATACATTCAACTACCCTTACATTGAAATCAACCCTCAGTACTTCAAAGGTTCGCTGAAGGATATCTCTCATTAAAATAAATTCTTATACACTTTATATTCGTAAATGTATTCTATTTTTAAATCGTATATAATATAAATTTCTGTTCTGACAGAATAAAAAATACTACTGGGTAAGTTGCCGGTTTTTCTCGGTAGTCGACATTCCGAACTGATGCGTTGGTGGCATATATTTGTTAATCGTAGGATTACGATTTCAAAGTGTTTAAAAGAGCATGTTATATTAATAGAGCATTTTCATATATTATTTGTGATATATAGTAACGAATCTTTTTTCTGTACATGACGACATCTGTGGTCAAGTAGTGTGTACACCGGTTTTCACGGTTACCCCACCTCCGAGGTCCTGGGTTCGAACCCCGTTTGAGTCGATGTAGAAAAATTTTATTGGTTTTCTTTACTGTCTTGGGTCTGGGTGTTTGTTGGGTCGTGGTTACTTCTGATTTTCTATAACACAAGTGCTTTAGCTACTTACATTAGGATCAGAGTAATGTATGTGATGTTGTCCAATATTTATTTATGTTCGCTATTTGTGTACTCTGTGCGATGAGGTAAAGATGTTTAGCAGATGTACCTCAGCTTCTCCTAATGCATCAATCGAGGTCACTTCTTAAATGGGTCGTCAAAGTCAAGAGCGAGACGTACCTTCCACTGAAGGGTCCTCACTTTTGTCACGGAATAACATGAGACAATATATCTCGTGTCTATGAAGAATCTTTTGTTATACCGTCTGACCTCGTCCATACAATTTCACTATACACGATATACATAAACATATACATACGCGCCGTTAGGCTGACCTGATTTCCAGATTAAATAAATTATCGCCGATTAATTTGCGTTAGCTAATTACTAGCGATTCTTGAATAAGTTGTAGTTTTATCAACGTGTCGGTCTGTATCGTGAAATATTTTATTGACAAGATCGATATCGGTAGACATTATCAATATTAATGAATATAAAAACACAAATTCCTAAACTGGTTCGAATGATATGATGAATTATTATTTAATGGAATTCTGTATTTGAACTTTACGGATTATTGATTTGAGTTAGTTTCGGATGTTTCTTCTGTGTGTTCGTTCGTCACAGCCTATGTTTAGCATATAAGCAGTGACTCTATTATGACCGTCTAACATTTTCAGACTTTGACGGCTAAAGTTAATTAAATAGATAACATTAAAATTTAGAAGGGCCGACATGAAAAAACAATCGCCGACACGCAGACGAGAAGATGACCGATCAATACAAATCTTTTTTAATTTTTCATTTTCCACCAACGAATTCACTTCGAAAATCACCTGTGAAATGTTAAAGACACACGGTGATATGATTGATGCGTGGTCTTTAAATGTTATGTCAATCTCCTCATATAATATCCTGAGATTTCACGATCGTTTTCAACGATGAGTTTCGAGTTTATTCTTGCAGAATAAGCTCTACATGTTTAAAGACGATTATAAAATAATACAATATGTCAATGATATTAATCTTAACTATAATCACAAAGGGAATAAATCATTAATGTCATAAATTATTTATGAACAAAATAACTAAGCACAATAACAATTACATCACGTCACTAGGATCGCAAGCCGACCTTTACTTACAGGACAATAATTGTGTTGATTCAATTTACAGTTTTTAAAATAATTGAGACTTAAAAGTATTTTATTAATTCGAAAGTCTATGATAGTTTCTGCGAAATTAGTGGTAAGAGTCCTGAACTGATGGCCCTTGTCCGGGGTAGTGATACTAAAAGATGGTAGCCCTAAATGAATCCATACTTCGTATTAGTCACGGTCAACGGAAATTGTATGACTCTTGTATGTTTTAATTGCATTATGAAGAAGAAAAATATATAAATTATCCTCACTCTATTAGTTACGACTAGGCCTACGATAGTTACTTATGATTAAGACATCGACTTAAATAGAAGTACAAAGTCGAAGTCTGCACGACTAGACTACGTAAAAACTACATTGTTATAAGACTTCTTCTTCTGTATTTTCTGGGTCACTATTATCGATTTCAGTTAGGTTAGGATTATAGATTACACGGGTGGACAGAAGGAGGTTATCAATATGGCATTATACATTTTTATGTGTTATTAACGCGATATCTTTGACGATTACAAATGCGTGATTATATCATAATAATTTATTTTTAACAAAGGTTGTAAATTTTCCTCTGTAAGTAATACATTTTATCAAAAACTAGATGTTATGATGTCGAAATTCTTTTTTTTCACGCCATTCGATCGTTCTGCTACAGCCATATATCGCTAAATAACAAAATAATCCTTCTAAACATCCTATATTTGCATAATAATCCGTGCCCGCTGGCACGAGGGAAAGCGAACAGATTAATTGAAAATTACACCTACGTCGCTCAGCCGACCGACAGCGATGATTTTTCAGCTCAATGAGACGCGAATTATTTTTATTTGGCAAATTCCCACCAAATCGATGAAAAGCAGAAACATTAAGCGGTCATTGGCCTCGTGTTTAACGTGATCTAGTGCGCCATTTTTTTTCTTCCAACCTGTATTTATTGTTACATACATGAAACGTACAATGAATTTGTATTGAGATTTTTCAGTACTAATATGAAAGTTAATAGTGTAAACAATATTTTCGATAAAGCGTTACATATTGAACTTTAGTAGCGCACCGGATTGGAGCTTACCCCACCACTTTTTTCAAAGGTATATCGGTCGATACACGTGTGACATATTTTAATTGACACATTTAGATTCTCTCTTGATTAATATACCATCAAAATTTAGTACTGCAGGAATTTTGAACGCCTACAATCCTGTTCAGACTCACGTCGTGTCACTAGTCTATTTTGTCCCATCAATTTACACTATAAAGTTATACTCGAATATTCCAGCAACATAATTGCTTTTCCTAGTTTCGTCGAGTCGGATAAAAATGGAGACATTACCGGTCTTGTCTAAGATCTAGTAATTAATTCTAGGATCAAATACTTAGCTCCTCGACGGTCCGGACTAATGGTCTAATTAATCTTAGCGAAGAATTTTCGGTCTAGACATAAAATATATCGGGGTAGTGGGACGCATTATTAATGACTACACGAAAGGATATCAGTGTACTCTGAACCTACGTTATAAACTTGAGAATTTTTACTTCAAATTCAACGAAATAATTTCGTAGACGTTCCGAATAAAAGTAAGTTAGTATTCGTCAGCGAAGGCTTGAAAGGGAAATTATAAACCGGGCTTCGTGCGTCAAGTTGACTGTTCGGTAAATACATTTCTGAATTTCTTCAGAAGCGTGGAAGTTTAATTACAATGACACCGGTTCCTCTGAGATAAACAAAAGTCCAAAATTGGGGCGTTGGAATTTAGCGCGAACTTTTATTTAAATTAGAAATATTAAAAACAATTAAAATTGAAAAGTGATTTTAAGTAATGATATATATTTACGAGTAGTCATTTTCCATTATCGAATATATACTTAACCAAAATATATATATTTGTTTGAATAACGTTAACTGATCCTAAAATAGGTACGTGGAATAAACGTCATACGGAAATTATTTTATTTTAAATTTAAACGTCTAAAATATTCACTAACGTCACACTTAGATTACAGTAATACAAATACCAGAATATCCACACAAAGTACACATCCGTGGGGTTGCCGCTGTAAAAAATTCAGCAATAACATTAAACGGAGGAGCTCAAGTCATCTACATGAAAATAAAATGTCGCCCGAATTTTCGACAATGCGCTTACAAGCGGCGCAATTTCTTAAGCTGAAAGAATTCCGCTGACATTATGATTTTCCTTCCGTGAGAACTTAAACAGGGAACTATAGAACTCGCTATAAAGGAATATATTATTATGTAATTGTTATTGTTTGCAGCACGCAGAAAGCTAAGAGGTGATCCAGTGGCTAGAAAAACGCGGATCTTAACCGAAGAATGTGATGTTTTTTTTTGGCATAGGTGGCAAACGAGCAGGAGGCTCACCTGATGGAAAGTGACTACCACCGCCCATGGACATCTGCAACACCAGGGGTCTTGCAGGGGCGTTGCTGATGGTACCCTCCTAGGGTAATGTCACCAAATTCTGCACAACCATGTTTTGGGGGAGAGGGATTTCAAAACCAATGAAAACATTAAATTTTATGTACGTAATAAGTTTCTACAATTCATCTTGTGCTCAGATTTGATAGGAAACATTGTGAGGAAATCCTTTTCAAAAAGGGGCGTAGGCTTCAAGCTCAGCAGTGGGACTTTTTAATTAAACAACTATACTTAGCAACACTGTCTATTTGACAGTTATTTTAGTTTTTTATTGTAAAGTATATCTACAATAAAGATTTTCAATACAGCTGACATAGGATTTTCAATATGTATATGTTATATTTTTAAAAATATCGCGTCATATCGCCCACGACGCGGTCACTCGCCACCCCGCGCCCCGGGTTATCGGGTAACCGACGATCACGGAACTCGCTAATAGACGAAGCGCAGCTGTCACGTCATACTATATGACATATTCGAATAGTGGCCGTGTGTTTGTTTAATGACATGTATAGTGTATACTCACGAGGAGCTGAGATGGCCCAATGGTGAGAACGCGTGCATCTTAACCGATGATTGCGGGTTCAAAGTATAGGCAATGGCAAGGCAAGCACCACTATATATAAGTGCTTAATTTGTGTTTATAATTCATCTTGTGCTCGGCGGTGAAGGAAAACATCGTGAGGAAACCTGCATGATTTTAATTTTATCGAAATTCTGCCACATGTGCATTCCACCAGCCCGCATTGGAACAGCGTGGTGGAATATGTTCCAAACCCTCTCCTTAATGGAAGAGGAGGCCTTATCTCAGCAGTGGGAAATGTACAGGCTGTTACATTACTTTACTTTTATACTCACGAGGGGTGAGTGTTAGAGGTCCACTACAAACCATCGAAACTGTTAAATTTGTTCAATTACCACTTAATACATATAAAAATCTTACTAAAAGGCAATTAGTAATTAAATTTTATTACTCGATAAAATAAAATAATACTTTTTTGGATTGAACTGCTTGGATTAAACTTGGGTTCCATCGCAGGACTATCCAAAACAATAGCCTAACTTAATTATTAATTAGATTTTATTTAATTATCTTCTCGCTTTCCAATTCCAATACGGAGGTAGACTTAAAGTTACTATTGTAAAGTTATTTTTTATAAATAATTTAATTTGTAGCGTGACGCTTGTTACTTTTATTTATTCACGAAATATATTCTACTGATAAGACCTGTACAAACTTAATCTAACTATAAAATGTAAACGTCCATTTAAATTACGTTCGTATAAATTAATTCGAAACGGACGACGATTGGTTATAGAGATTAGATTATATAAAATTGTTGACGCTATTTATAACTCGTACGAAATATTGATAATAATAAATCGCAAACGCAATCTTATCACAAATGTATAAAACTAGCTGTTACGAGCGCGGCTCGGCTGGCCATTAAATTTAAAATAGGGGATCGAATGCATTCGAATAAAAAAATAATAACTATCTACGGACAATTCCGAGTCTATTGGTGACATTCTTAAATCAAACGTACAATCAGAGTAAGAAAACCTTCTTCAGTTTTCAAATTAATTTCTTTATCAAGTCTTTAACTCTTAGTACCTTTTGTATCTAAACATCAAATTATTACAACGCAATATGTCATTCTCGATTCGTAAAGCAGATTATCGCTCATACTGTCCACACGAAAATAGATCTTAAGGTGACGAAACTTTTCTTACCTCGACTGTACAATGATTGACGCAAAAAAAGTCATAATATAAACATTCAAAATCAAAATATTCCCCATACAAGTAAAATCATTAAAAACATTATTAAAACTTAATTTAAATTCCAAACGACTACCGGTACGGTATGTTGTCCGTAACCGGCAAGAAACTGTTTTAAACTATTTTTTCCACCAATTCACTGAAGTATGTTAATTAAATTAAATTGCGCTTGCGACTCGTTGTATCGATTCAACCCGCAGGCTGACGCAGTGCAGCGCCCGCTTTGGCACGGCCTCCTGGACCCGACCTGCGCCCGTAACATTACCCAAATGCTGTATTCATTACAGTCGATGCAGTGATCCGCGTATTAATTACCACTTGTCTGAGTGACCGATGATCGTGCTGAGCTAAAATGTATTTACGTCCACAGCGTGACTGATTTTTAGGATATTTTCAATCTATATTTTTTTAATCTATTTCGTAATATACGTAGAAGCAAAGCATCCCTACTAATATTTAATTACACTTAATTAACATTATATAAATGTTATATGGAGTATGCACATGGCAATTGGTAAATTAAAAAATGTTTCCTACGAGGCAATTTGTGGCAGTCTGATCAGCTTCCTACATATCAAAACATTGTATAAAACAAAGTCTATGTCCCTATGTATGCTTAGATCTTTCAAATTACGCAACGGATTTTTATGCCTTTTTGTTTAATAGATACAGTAATTCAAAAGGAAAGTTTTTGTATATAATATGGACAATATACAGAATCAAGAAAAAATCTGTACTATATTTAGTATCCGCATGGCACCCGTGCGACCCGTATTTTATATGATATATTCATTTATCAAGGAATGATTTATCGCGAATATTATTCTAAGATTTTATTAATACATTTTCTCCATCCCTCCTTTTCAATTACACTAAACAACAAACAATATTCTACGTGACGCGTTCAGCACCATACAAATGTAACAGGAAAATTATTCTGCAACGGCTGCCATACAATTTCATACATATACAATGAAGGCGAACAATAATAATTAAAGATTATTATACTCGCTATGCAGAGTGGTCAGAGCACGTGAATCTTAATCAAAGATTGCGTGTTCAAACTCGATTAGCAAAACTGTTTTTGGGTGTAGCACTGAGAAAATGTATTTGCTATACATTTTATTTTATATAATATATTTATCTTTATTATAATACTATTCATGACATTCATTTTAAATGGTAACAATATATATATATATATATATAGTTATGAATATTATTAAAAAGTACTTTCGACGGAGCGATTTTATCGTCGAATGGTTAAAATTATCCATCCTTAAAATAGGTTAGCACGTAGCGCGTTATGATAACGCAATATTGTGCTATATTTTAATATTTCCTTATCTCTTATCGACGTAACCCTTCGCCTGCAGGGTGTCGCAATGCGCCCCGCATTGGCACGGCCTCATGTACCCCACTTTACACTGACCGCTTAGCCGAGCTTGATCGATGTCTACTCGACTAGATAAGATTGCCGACATTAATACAGTCCATGCAAGGCAATCCAGCCTTGAAATTTACCTTAAAAATGCTGCCATTCCAGACCGAGGTTTGGCATTCCAATGATACTACTTAGAATAAAAACGTCATCTTTTCAACTATTACATTTTTCTATTTCGTTTTCCTGGCATCGATCGTCACTCGTATGCTATTCGGATGGCGTAACTTCAACATTTCCTTGGCACGATCGGATGGCGTCATTTATAATCTGATATATTTTATTGTACCGGAAGTTATCAAAAATACCTACTCACAAAAATGTATGATCGATATTACCATTTCATTATTTACAAACTTACTTTTAAATTACATTACGTAATCAGTTTTCGTCATATGGCACGCGTTTGAATTAAGCCGCCAGCCCACAGTGGCGCACGGACGCTTAGCGCGTGTAATTATCTTCGATATATACAAGAATATATTACGGGCACCCACACCGACGTCCCACGCGCTGTTATGTCAATATATGTTGCGGCTGAGCATGGCCGTGCGCTGTTGTGGGATGTCGACTTCTGTCCAATTACTGTATTTCTTTTATAGTCGTTTTATCTCGACTAAGTAAACAAATTCTTTGGAACATAAATAAACTTTGAACATAGTCTATTAGTAAACATTAAAGTAGATTGTAAAAACAATAATTAAAGCTGAATGAATCGGGATTTTTATTTTACGATTATAGAGCACGCCGCTTCGCTTCGGGGGGTGCTATAATGTTACTAACTAGAAGTATTATTATATTATAATTTGAAACAAAATATTAACGTCATATTGTTAAAAAGATAGAGCCGTTATATTTGCGTTCAATTAGGTCCACTCGTTACGCTATATTTACAATGTTTAGCAATTTATATATTACATAAAAACCACTCACTGAATAATCAGGAAATTTCAGAAACTTGAAATTTGGTAGGTAGATTCCTTACAGGGTGTAGACATCCGCTAATTTTACGATGCTGTGGAGTTTCGTAAAATTAGCGGATACCATACCCCTAGGGGGCTTGTAGTATTTTTGTTTTATAAATTTTGCGAGGGTAAAGCAGTAGATTCAGTGAGTTAATTAGAGTTAGCTATATTTATAGATCAGAGAATCCCAAGTCTTAATAAATCGGCCATGTGTCTTTGCAAAGTAAAATATGTGTGATACAAAACCGTGTATGTTACTAACGAAGAAATTTGAAGGAAAATCTTTAGATGTAAACAATCCGTCCGCGTCTTAAAGAAAGTCCCAGAAAGCCTACGCCGCTGAAAACTCCCGACAGAACAACGTGAATTATTCCACAAGGGAATCTTTTAAAATACTAATTGGGACAGTTCAAAAGAGAGAAATTCACTTTTTCTCGCGTGATTTTTTAACGAAAAACACTAAAATATAATAGAACAAAAGCCATTCATTCGTTACACGGTTTCGTTTTCTTAAATGATTAAAAACGTCGCAAAACTTCAACTCCGGTTGATACTTTTCAATGGAATGGCTATTTCATCTTCAATTTTAAAATGCCGTCCCAGAATTTCGCATTCTCTTTTATTATGCGACACTAAATCATTTCCCCTCGGGAGACCATTATGTTGGCACAAAAGATTCCTAGTTTCGTAGGAGGTCAAAGCATTATGCTCAAATCATAATCAGGTCATGTGAGTTAATGAAGACGCTCCGTTTTCCGCACTCGGTGAAGCGCAATCGAGGAATATTTACAGCCATTGTTAAGAGATATATCCATGTTGCAGAGACTTGGTTTGGTGGGCAGATTGTAAAGTTGCCCTCTAAGCCCTGCCCAGTCCTGGGTTCAAATGACGTGTATTGGGACGTACGTAAAGGCATTGATCTTGCAGAATAGATTTGCCATTACATCATATTATGAAAGTGTTCCTATATCTTGAGCATACACTTTTGAACAATTTTACAGTGATTTGCTAGTTTTCCCTTTAATATCCCGAGAAAACAACAAAATCGTCATCATAATTAATCCTGAAGCCAAAAACTTTTATTTGAAAATGTTGTAAATGCTACAGACAAGGCATAAAGGTGGACGTAAAAAGATTTCCTGTGAAGAATATGAACAGTACAGAAAAGCATATTAAAAAATATATTTGACATTACTCTTAAAAAGTATCTTATCCCTGGTTGAGCTTCGTGAGAACCCGTTATATCCCGAATAAAAATCATAGGGTCAGTTCTAAAGGCTATTTTAAATAATATAAGATACTACATACATTTTTCTTCATCGTTATGTTTACTCACAGCATTCACGGGATTTTAATGAGCACCTACTCAACCCCACGTAACCCAACCTTCGAAATAAATTGAACCAATCAATAGGGCGTACAAATGAAGGAAATGACATAAGACCTTGTAGATTTGAGTTAAATATTTAATACGAGGGATTCATCGGGGGTATTGATTAATTTAACCTTTAAAGAAATATCCTTATAAAATATTTACAGAATTATAGAGAACTGTCTATATTTTATCAATACAAAAACTTGTAATGTAGCAAAAATGTTTTGCAAAACGCACCCTAGATTGGACAGCGATCCCTAGACATAGCTAGAGCTAGGTCACCTCACGTGTCCTATATTTTTAAAGCGCGCAATGTACGCCCACAAACAGCGCAAATCGAAGGAAATGGGTCATGCATGATTGCGCATAAGAACGATAACTCTGATGTACAGTTTATCAAAGTCAGTTATCGACGTAATGCTGTCCGAAAGGCACAAGTCACGAGCCCCTCCCATATGCCCGAAAAACAACCTAACCGCATTGCACCAAAACCGATGGAATTGTTACACGTTAGATCGATCCCAAAGAAATTTTTCGTTACAACGATTCACAGTATGAAGCGAACTTCTGTATTCCCTGGTAACTAAATCCAACGTGTAAAGAGTTCAAAGATTAGGTGCTTGAAGTATATTATGTAGTTAAATGTAAACAGTATTTAAACGAACCAATGAAGAGTAAAGACCATATTGTTTTAACTAAGCATTGAAACTCAGTTATTAAACATTCAGTTTTACGATATGTTGATAGTCACGATTACGAAATAAGAAAAGGTAGTCGTAAGCGAATTCAAGTGAAGTTTACTCAAAGCATTTGATCGCCTGTTACGGACCAGCGCCAACGTCCAAGTAAACACGTCCTGAAGGTGCAAGCCTAAACAAACAGAACTCCCAAATGGGCTTCGCGCTAGCCACTCATTACGAGGATTGCTATGCATTTACATTAAAGTTCCATCCACCTTAATGCGTCCGAGGGTAACTCTGTTTGTACCATTATGTTTAACTGTGAACCACATTTAGGATCACGGCTGATAAAACAATTTTGCATAGCGTTGTTTTCTTCGCAGGCATTCATGAACACGTTAAAATTACAAATGCTATATACAAAGAACTTTTAAGTCCATAAAATTAAATAACTGTTGAGAAATACTCATTATAAAGCAACGTAGTAATCGAATACAAACGAGCAAAGTTGTTGTACGTATATAAAAATTAATCCCAATTCCGAAATTTCTGGCGAAGGCTGCCAAATGTGTCACAGTTCACGTAAGCAGCTCGGAAAACGAAAATTTGATACAAATCTTGGCAAAACAATAAATCATAGTTAGAATAACCTACAACTGAATAATATAGCGTAACTACGGTCAATACCATAAAAATCGAAAGTCCTAGAGTACTACTGTTTCCACTCGTGTTGAATGTTAATTAGCGTTTTGTCTGCTTCATGCTGTGAGAGGTCGCTTTCGGGGAACAAAGGTTCTATCTATATCTATGTATGCGGAAGGAAAAATACAAATAAGTCACGTTTCGCCCGTACGCGACCCGAGTTGATAAATCAATATTTCCCACTTTCTCTGAAACATTTCGTTTTTTTTTTTTGGATTATTTTGTAAATAACGTTAATTTTGACGAACAAATCAAATTTATTCGTATAAGATCCGCAAGAAGTTTCATTTTAAGGTTTGTTCTCAAGTTCTTGACTTAAAATCAACAAGAAGTTTGTTTCTTTTCAAAACAAAACAAGGGCTGTTGCGAACTCCCTCAACTTGAGGAATTTCACTTCCGAATGTTTTATCTGGAGTAAATAATTGTTTTTCAAACCTCTTTGATACAACAATTCGAATAACTTTAAGCGGACTGATGAGAGAATGAGAGAAATTTCTTTATAATAACTTTAAATGCCATACGTGTTGTTAAAGCGAAAAAGAAAATAAATAACGATAAAGACCATAACACAAGATACCACATAGAATAACAGAGAAAAAAATCTGGGTTCTGGAAAAGTGCCTATTTTAAGGCCTAAAAACTAGTACATCAGGCTCTTCGTCTAATTGGACTGTTTGAAGCGCAAGCCCCTTTTCCGTTGAAAACTCGTTTGAGTAAAAACATCAGTTTCTTTTTACTGAGAATTTTTTAGGTTCAGTAATTCGGTAAGGGATTTCTCGTGTTTGTGCCTCTGTATTACAGACTTGGGTGAATATAAATCACGGTCTACCACTTAAAAACTTTTTGCACGATGAAGATAGATATATATTCATATTCAAAGAATATTGATAAACATAAAAATATATCTACAATTTTTTCTAACCCAAAACTGATTTCATTCCCCGTTAGATTAGAAGTATTAACAATATAGTTTGCTGCTCATTTACAAATATCATTTAGAACATCCAATAAATCGTTATACATATATTATTTGTCCATTATTCAAAATATTAACATAGCTATTCATTTAAAACGTTTGCATTTTTATCAATAACGTCCATTACTATCGTAACTACTGATAATGCATTCATTGTTTCTTCGTCAATAATCAACCTAAGAACAATATTATGCGAAAGGACATAGTCCTTAGGTTTCATATTTTTAAGGATCTTATTTGTTTATCAATTTATTGTACATGTGACTTTTTAGAACGTTTAACAATAAATGGGTACTTTTGCACCGTCATTGTATTGTAAAACGATTAGATAGAATAAATTACATTATGTAAGTATCAATACACGGCCGTCATTTTCCTTATAAAATAGATTTTCGTGTTTTTATAACATGTAAACTTAAATACATTAATTTGTTATTCAATATATTCTTCATAGCAACAATTAATTTACCGTCTATGTTAATTTTTGGGTGCTTTTAATGATGGTTGGATCCAATCCGTGCCAGTCACTTCAATTGTCTATTCTATTCAAGTTTAGTAACAAAGCTTTTCATTGTTGTATACCAATGTGGAGGGTAGGTATAAGTACTAACGGCTTTTCCTATAAATATGTATTATATAGGGGATGAGTTGAACTAAATTTTAATATATGCGTTATATAATACATCAATTTCTGTGTTATATAACATAATCATTATCAAATGCTCACATACTTTTCTTCTCTAAACAAGAAAATTATGTCAAAACTGAATTGTCATTAATTAAATTAGTGAAATTTACGAGTAAGCATGACACCACAAAACACAGGAAAGCAAAATTCACGCTGATAATAATTGGTTAAAAATATGTTTTTAAATATAAAATGATTCGTTGTCAATTACTACGAGAATCATCGACGAACCCGGAAACACATGTCTAAGTGCACAATAGAAGGCAAGTGTTTGCTCTGAGTTAGGAAGCAGTCTCGAGATAACGACCGTATTTGTTAGTCTGATACATACGAGTATATGATAACAAGATATCACAAATTGCTTTATAATACATCGATATCTTGAGATAAGTATCGTTCGTATTATGTACTATTAGATAAGAATAGTACATGTGTCGCTAGACGCCTGATCTGATAGAACAATACGTGAAATATATCAAATATCTAAAACTAAGCGATCCGATAGATAGATCAACAAATACTAAAAGCAAATAAAAGGTCTTTCTTCAAATTTCTGAGCTATTATGTCAAATTCTTAAATAAAAGTTATGGTCAGACCGAAGTTTTCAACGCCTCAGTCGTCTGACCCATTTAGAACTTCTGTAGTCTACATTTAGTGTAAATGGAACTTCTTTAAAGCGAACGAGTTAGGAATTTTTCTTCGTTTATAAAAAGCCATAAAGGGTTAAACGCTTTTCAATTCAAAACCAGAACCTCGTTAGCTAAGAAAATACCTTTAAATACCTCTTAAAATGGGAGAACATTTTCGAAAGAAACTGGGCACATCTATTAATTTAAACGCAAGATAAATTGAAGATAAAATAGGAGAATTCGTTTTGTTAAGTTGTTTTTCGAATTCGAAATGGACCCTTAACACGGTTATCAGAGGAGACAAGAGCAGAGATGGATCAGCGCGAGACGAATGTTTTATTCTACGGGTTTAATATAAGCGGTAGAGATTGTAATGAGTGACAGCAACGCTTTACTTTATCCGTCCCTAAAACTTGAAAGAAGAAAAAGGTTTTGTTTGGTGGTTTCTGCTTTTACAAGAAACCCTTAATATTACTCCCGTGATCAATTAGAAATTAGATAAACGAAAAGAGAACATTATTTTCAAATGGAATTGGGGTCTTTGGGTATAAATCTACTACCAGTTTCAGTGGTAGTGACTTCTGTATTATTTGTGGTATTGTTAGACAATAAGATTTATTTTAATATTTTCAGTATTTCATTTAAAATAACGATATTATTATAAAAAATGAGTAGTGTATAAGTCTTCCTTGTAATTCTAGCGTCAGAAAATCTTATAGTTTTTTATCTAAAACGAGGTTACCCGGTGTTGGTCCAAAGATCATTGAAATAAAGAAGTTTCAGTCTGTAAAATATCCACCGTTGGGGAACAGACTCCTTTCCACATGAGGTCTTTTTCCACAAGATTTGGAGCTGTGTTTTATCAGAAACAATTTTAGATTTCGTCAATTAAGCAGACGAAAACTCGACGGTGCTTACTCAAATTTCTCGTCAACATCGAGATAAAAAATCCATGAAAAAATTGGTTATCGTCCAAATGCCGAACTGCAAATCGAGGATAGCCAGAGTGCTGCATGATTCTCTATTCGCGTGTGACGTGCGCTAATGACGCACAAATAGCTGAAGCTACAAAGTAATTGCATCGATTTTACCAACACTTTGTTAACTTTGATGAGGAAACCATTTTTAGTATAGCGTCGAAGGCGCAAATCTTTATATGAGTGTAACTTACGGATATACCAACTGAGTGTTTTGATTATTGATAACCTCTATTACAAAACTGGACATAAGAACATTTATTAAAAATAATGTAAATCTAAACGATAAAGAATCTGCGGAGAAACGTTCTCCAAATTAAATAACTTTTCAGCAGCTTGTGTCATGTGTATTTCTAAAATGTACGATTCTCTGAAAACAATTTGAGGGTGTCAAGACTGGTCTGAATCAGATGAAACGTTTTTCATGCAGCCTTTGTTGTTCCGTGATTAACACTTTTTCAGAGCTGTGAAGTTTCCGTTAAGACACTTTTAAAACAAGAATTTTAACAATAACGAATCCATAATTTGATTTGCTTATGAGGATGGGGATCGTGATGTCCTGGTTTCTTATCCCAGGTCAAGACAGGATTTTCGGTCAAATCTAGAATTTAGCAATTTTAAAATGCAATACGATAAACAAAGGGCTTTGGAAAGCATGTAATAGCGTCGTTCCATAAACTGGACTCTTTTCGATCGTATCAGAACTGCCCCATGGTATTACGAGCACATCGCGTATACATTTGTACCAATAATTTGTCTCCTCAGTGGGTTTAGGCGCCGTAGCTAAATCGGTCAGGCGGACATCATTATATAAGTAAATTAGGCGCTCCGTAATTCAATACTAATTAAGTTATTAGTGACATTTATGAAGCGTTTTTTTTTAAATAATTACGATATCGTTAACGAGCTGTTGCTCTTAATGATAATTGCTAACGACTGTATTGTCATTATTTACGTCGTTACAAAAACATTCGAAGCAATTATTAAATTGATTTTATTT
Source organism: Vanessa cardui (assembly GCF_905220365.1). NCBI lineage: Eukaryota > Metazoa > Arthropoda > Insecta > Lepidoptera > Nymphalidae > Vanessa > Vanessa cardui. Next base: position 476,682 of record NC_061142.1, on the reverse strand, counting down.
GAATATTCTGTTATTGAATTAGAATTATATTTCAATTTTAATGAGTGTTCTTTTAATGAGATTTACAGAAACGTCATATGCAAATTACTTTTTTTACGATATTTAAGACATTTTATTTTACAAGACTCTTTTAGGAACATGATTTAAATGAATATTTTTGACTATATACGTATCCATATAGCTCATCAAAGTAATATATTTATGACAAACAGACGAACATACACAGTGATAATCTATGAACTATAAATATTCAAACATGCATTTCAGTTCCTTTTTATATTAATATTAGTTGTTTCTATCATTATTTTTACGGTAAGTATTACTGAATTAATTATATTAAAGATCTATTCGTACCATCGAGAGCAGGTTTAAATGTAATAACGCAGGTATTTGAACAAATTTTATGTAGACGTCAAATTTTAAGAGGTGAGATTTATACGGATAAAATAGGTCAACTTTTATGCGACTAAAAATATGTGTTTTATTAAAGTCTCGTTTGGTTTTACTACTCTCGTCAGCTAGCCTGCCTACAATCGGTACCAACTTTGAAGAATTAACGTGTGTGAGTAAAGACACAGGGTATCGAATATTTTAGTCCTATATCATTATAAAATGGGGGTCACTTGTCGTGTGGGCAATAGCCCACCTGCCTTTTATAACGAAAAAGCGAAAATCCATTCTCTGATTATACCTATATCTTAATACATATAGTGTGCAAGTATTGCATTGTATTGTAAAGTAATATTTACAACGAACGAGCAATACAATATAACTATGAAATTAATTCCACAGATAAGATAAAACTATTAACAAACAAACAACGTACAATCTACAGTTTCCTCTATTCTATATTTAAAAATGCATACTGTGATGTACAGCCTCATTAATGTAAACTATTTGTTTATTTACTTAAAAATTCGGAAATACACGATTCTATAAATATTTATAAACGCATTGCTTCAAATTAATTATTTTGCCTAATGTTGCATTTATTTTGATGGGATATCTACGACGATTAAATACTTTTTATTAATACATACAACTACTAAGAGTTACATCTAAAATATTGTTGATTCAACAATTAACATAGTCCATGACAATATTTGTCATTTAATTACTAACATCCTTGACATTTAACGTGAGAATTATGATGCACCAACGGACAAGACAGTGACATCAATTAATCTTACAAAGAAAAATTAATAAAATGTTTTACAGAGTCCATTCAGAGTGTTGAATAACCAACCGCATCCACGCTCATAAATAACAATGGAATGTCTATTTTATTAATAAATCCTCTTTTCCCAAAACAAACCAAAATAACCTCTATTACACAATGTAAGCATTACATTCTTACAATCTCGGCTACAGTTTGACAACACATCCATCAACCTTGGAATTATTCATAACAACGACAAGATATACCCAACTCTAAGATTTTGGCTGTTAAGTTGAAAATAACATTAGAAAGACAGATATCCGACACTGACCTTGCCATCATCGGGTAAGTCGCCTTCAAATATAACATCTATAATCATTATTTACTTAATAATATATTACAACTAAATTTCATAAATGATACATTGATACCGTGCCAGTCTAATACCTAAATACGGTGAGACATTATTAAATAAAGTCAATGGATAGATTATGCAAATAATGTTAATTTTCCTGTAGGTTAGTTGAGATGACTTTCAAATAATAAATAAAGCAAATAAAAGCGATCAGATACGAAATAAAATTTCAAGAAGAGAGTATTGCGATGATCCTAATAGTAATGTTGAAGATCTGTACATTTAGGTGATGATCACACCAACGATGCAACGACTAAGCCATGAGTGGGTCGGTGTGAGGCTAAGTACAGGCTCACAACATCGAGGCAATGTTTACTGTGCAATGGAGATTGACGGTAAACGCTAACGTCTACGCCAGCTCATTCTGCTGATGGCTCACTGTGTATAGTACACGCAAATGTTAATAATTTAAACCAGCACTGAATAAACTTGATAAAAGAAAGTTTACAACATAGATATCTATCATTTTCAATTTTGAAACAGCTTAAATGCTTGGTTTTCCTTATTTTAGTTTGCATATGGAATGATGGTCTCTAAAGAGCTAGAGTCAGAGAGCTGGTGATGAACTGGTGATCAGTGAGCATCAGCGAGGAGATGAGCATGAGCGCTTGCGCGCGTGAGGCATGCGCGCCACCAAAATCCACAAAGCCGATGAGGAGCGAACATAATTACTGTGACGACTCACCGAAATGAGACGTTATATTGCCATGGCCGTTAGCCAGTGGCAAGGCCGTCACCAAGTCTTGAACTAAAAAACAACCACTCACTTTTAACATTGCATTCAATTAAATAATATATTACATACAAAATAGCGCGCGCTTATCGACGCCTCCGATAAACCTTAATTTTAATGTTCACTTTTATCGAGAATCATACTTGTTTGTCGTAGCAGAACTTATTAGCTATATTTTAGATTGTTCGATCATATTAAGTTAATTTTTACAATATTTAGACATATTACACTCGTAATCGTTATATTATTGTCATTAAATAGGTCAAACTGATAACAGCGACGTAACATTCTGATAAGAATCTTGTTGGTGACCGTATAGGTATGTATTACATTTACATAGCAGGGTCGACTCGCTGTGTCAATGTTAACTTTACTTGCCAAATACGCAATCGAGTAAAAACAAAGTGACCACTGCAGGTGTACAGGTACTTACCGGAGCTAAAGTGCGACCTCTTGACGTCCCCATTTTCTGAGTCTCCATCGAGGGGTCGTTTTCTGGAGTCCGTGATTTCCGGACTGGGGCAAGTATCCATTCCTGTGTCAGCGGCCATGTTGAATTTCAGGGCAATACTATAAACTTCTCTAGCATAATTCCCATTACGTAATTGCTTCAGAATGCGTATAATGATACTGCACTATACATTATAAATAAATAATCGAATACACTTAACACTTAAACGACTAAAACTAACGAAATTTAAATTTTGAATGGTCTAATTATTAAAATATAAGAAGAGAAGTGACACTATAGTTATTACGTCTAAATGTAATGTGAACGTTTGTCGATACTGCTCTGCGGCTGTTGTGTATGGCGCATACTCAGAGTGAACTTATCTGCAGTTGTTTTTTCGTTGCGTTGGCAGCGCTGGACTTTGACAGCAACCAGCTGATTACTTTAGTGATGCGCAATGTTCCTCAATCTAAATTATTTTTTCTACATAATATCAAATGTAAAAAATTGTAATAAATACGAATAAATTAATAAAATAAGAAAATAATTTTATTTATTCTTTAATAACAAATACAATTGTGTGTGAGATGCTGTAGCTCAAACTAGCACTACCATGTACTAAAGGTTAAAAAGAGAGAACATTTTGTAAATTTATATAATATATGAGAATTTTAGTAAACTTTAAATTAAAAATAATTTATTTATCTTACAATACCTCCTTGCTTTTATTTCAGAGTTTGTGTTTCATTTGTACTGTTTGCTTTATTTTGCATTTTTAGAATCGTATTGAGTTAAATATATTTATATTTAAAAGTACAATTGTAATTGCTTATGAAATATGATTATACTTTATTTATGATTTTTTTTTATTTAAAAAAAAACTCTGACATAATAATAAATTAGAATAAAAAAAACTAAAACTTTAAATAACTTTATACTTTACATCACTATAAATAAAAAAACTCGCAAGGTCGTTCGTTGCTTATCCAATCAGAAATCGTAGCTAACTTCGCACTAGTGAAACTAGTTTTTGCGCCACTACTTTTTGTCCTAAAATAATACATGGGTCATGTAATCAAGCATTATTAATCATACAAATAAAAAAATTATGCTTCCTTCAGCGGTAAAAATTCGATAAAAAAATTTGAATACAGTTAGTTTATTTCACTTTAAGCAAAACCTAAAATATATTTAAAACGAACTCATATCCTTCAATTTCAAATATGGCGCGAAGTCATCTTCGCCACCTACATAACTATTAGCTTGTACAGGGCAAAGTAGGTCAAGGTAGTGTCTATAGCTTTCTCTGTCGCACGCAAATAGCGCATTGCTGGCTGGATTCAGCACTATTGAAAAAAATTATAAATGGGCCATTCAGCAAAGATTGCTTTAAATTGGCCTGTATACTATTTAACTGTTAATATTTCGGTTTTAGGCCTCCCACGTATTATTATAATTAAAGTATGTGGGTTTAATCTGCTATTTCATTTGACTCATTCTTTATGTTATCATCTTCCTACCATTCTTATCTTAAATAGAGTTAATATTTTTTTGATTGGCTTTAGTGGCTAACGTTACAATTTGTGTAATTGAGTTTTATTAATTGAAATTCATTTGAACATTGCATAGAAAATGTTATACCCTATAAATACCTAAAGATATTATTTAATAAAAAACTGGGTTTATAAAAGTATCATTTATTTTACTTTGATTAGTATAAAGTACAAATAATTGCAGATAACACCAAGACCTGCTTACAGGAACTACTACAAACACAAAGTTACAAAAAAGCATTAATATTATAAATGGAGATATAATATAGAATTACCTAGTTAAGTAAATTATATATATACATATAAACTCTAAGGTTTATCGTTTTATATGCTCAAAATATTGTGTGTAAACTACAGAGTACTGCAGATAAAAATCAAGTACCTATAAATATAAAATGTGCATTTCTATTTCAGTATTAATTTAACCAAAGCTTTCTAATTTTGACAGATCTTGTATGGTTAGAAGTGTAAATATTGAGAGTGAATTAATTTGGTACGTAAATTGATTCTAATTAGAAATTCTAATTACATATTCTAATTAGGTTCGCCTATGAACAATTTACCATTCACAATAAAGTAATAATAGTAAATAATAGAAAAAAAACGAACCACTGACTTGTTTTCTTTCATATCAATCGAACTCTGGTCATGACCGTTGCATCCAATACATAATATAAATAGGTATGTATCTATTTTTGAATTAGTATTACTATTTATAACTCCTAGTGCTAAAAGGACGTATATCGAAAACCTTATTTTTAGTAAACAAAGAACATAGTAGTTTTTTGTTTTATCCCTTTTTGCATGAATACTTTTGGTATTTATGACATTAATACAAAAACATTTTTTTTTGTCTTTTATTTAATTTGTGATTCAGTCCTTTTAACCCTAGGTCACAGATACATAAACAAGTATATATTTTGATCTTTGACTAATGTTTAAGCTTATGTATCATGTAAAAAAGAAGTATTTAGCATATCTGTTGTCCGCAAGACCATATATTTTTCTATATCGTTTATTTCAACTTTTGTTATAACTTTCACATTCATTATACTAAGGATAGAAATATATCTGTGGATTACCTTAGCCTCATCCAATCATACAAATGATTTTAACAACGACCGATAATGACGTAAAAAAAAACTCTACGTAACGAAATTTTAATATTTCTTTATTATTTACATAGTTATTACACGGTATTAATATAGTTAAAATTTGAATCTAAGTACCAAAAAAATTGAGTATACAGTACAATTAAGTGTTTAATAGAAATTAATCATTCCCGCCAAATTTTTACCGCTTCGAGTTAATTCCATTTCTATCACATAACGTCACAGATAATATATGTTTTATTAATATTTTATCTGCAATACATATATTTTTAATTTTATATAGTTTATTTCGAAGTGCCTTTATTCATTTTTAGTTTCCTTTAATATGTCAGATCGAAACGTCTGTGAGCGCATATATTTATTCTAGTATTTATAGTGATTCATACTACATTGTCTATTTTAACATATGTATAAAAATATGTTCTGTTATAGTTAAACGCTTGACTATTATTTAAGTACCGATTATAGCGAAGCATTATTTCCCAAATTTGTAAATACCTGTGCAAATTACTACAATAACTGCAAACTACAAGGAAACAAAAAGTGATTGTTATCTTATTATTCACGTAAAAAAGGTAAAATACAGGTCCAAAATCTTCATAATTCATTACAATACTAGCTATTGACACATAAACAATATCACACTGCACTAAAATTGAATCCAGACACTTGAAAAGGTCAACCCATCGCATGTCCATGGGTTATTTTGTCCCGCTATCGAGCTGGTGGTATTGAGGGTGCTGAAGGGACAAGGTGGTACGTTAACCACCAGGATAATAACGGCTGGGTTATCGCAACAAACAGAAGGAAGTACACTCGTCTTTTAGTCCCACTGCTGGACGGCTTGGCCCAGTTATCGGTGTAAGGGTTAGGATTTCCATAATTGCTTGGATAACCTCCGTATGCCGGCTGCTCCGGTCCTTGAGACCCTGCTAGTAACTGGAGTCGCAGGGTCTTCACCTGAAGATAAATAATATATTGCATTAGATAAATTGTAATACCAAAACCTAATCTATTTGTTATAAAGAATAATGAAAATTAAGTTCATAAATGAAACTGAAGTAAAACTAAAATTTTCGTCAAAAGGTCAGATCATTTTACTTTAATAATTTATTCATGCGCTGTAATGATTTAAGATAGAATTAAAATATATGTTCTGGCTTTTTTATTTGAAATATATAAAATTCAATATTCAATTAAAATATTTGATATTTTTCAAATAGTGTTAGTAGTTTCACAATTTCTTACAAATTCGTTAACAATTTTCTGAATGTGTCTAACATCTGTAATCTACATATGCAGGGTTATTGGTAACGCGACGTATATCCGTTAGGAGGTGATAGGGGTGACTATTTACAATAATTTTAACCCCCATATGCATAATCCAAAAGTCAACCATTTTTGAAATGTTTAAACAATAATTATCGGTCCAAATTTAAAAACGGGGGACGGAAAACGAATTTATTAAATATTTTTTTGATTTTTTGTCCTCATAAATGCCTTAAAAACTAGAAAATCTTTATGAAACTTGGCCTGCAGATTATTTTAAAAACATAACCGTTTTCTTAGCTTTCCAAAAATGTATAAACAGAAAGGAATTATTTCCAATTAATCGCAATAAAATTACCAGAAAGTATGCTGGTGGACATTCGTAGTCGAACATGGACGAATTCGTACTAAAAGTCGCTCTTTAAAATTCTCACAAAATTAACTAAAAATAAAAATCAACGAAAAAAACTTACTTACTAAACTGACATACTTAATAAAATATTAAAAAATATCCAGTGTTTAATCGTTTTTATAAAACAAAACAAAAAAAAATAGATTTTAATTGATACTTTTTTTTAAAATACATTTTTGAAGTTACATTTTTGACTAATTTTGAAAAAAACAAAAAAACGTGATAAATCAAAAATGGTTGACTTTTGGATCATGCATATGGGGGTTAAAATTATTGCAAATAGTCACCCCTATCACCTCCGGATATACCTACGTCGAGTTACCAATAACCCTGTATAATAAAATTGGAGTGTGTTTCTAATATTAAAATTAGTGCTTTTTACTTAATGAAATAACTTTGTTTACAATTTTTTATGTCTGTCTGTTTGTTTCGGTTAAACTATAGAACGGCTAGACCGATTTTGACAGGATTTTAACTGGCAGATAGCTGATTTCATAAGGACTAACTTAGGCTACATCAATAACTTTTTTGTTAAATTCAAACGAGCGAAAAATCGGGGCTCAGCCTTTTAATTAATATAAATTAAATAGTTTATTTTGGACCTCATTGCATATACTAGTGTTCGGTCTGGACGAATCGTACGGTGGACGCAAAGATTACAAATCAAACTCACCAGAAAGAATGAAAGAGCCAAGCTGCAGTACACGAGGCTGCAGTAGTACCCCATACTGCCCAGGAGCAATGCAGCCAGCAAGCTCGCTATCATTGTCGTGTACTTGTAGCCGGAGAAAGCCAGCAGGTCCAGGGTCTTAAGCGCCGTCGTGGTGTTGGTGATGTACAGCGTCATCAGGTACAGCACCATTTCGAATATTATGTAAGCCAGAGCACTTGATGCCTGTATACTAATCTGTTCCGGGGAGAATCTATGTTGGATGCCTGAAATTAGAAAAATATATTTGATGTAATATTACTGTTGACAGCGAAATATTAGTAAATGTTATCATAGAACATTTCATAAATTTAACTAGGGAAGTTTTTTTAACTATAATTTTATTTTATAGTTTTGCATGAGATATTAATACACATTATATAATTTTTAGTGTGTCTGGAAAATGTCATTTTCAATCAATGACATCTATCGCTAGCAAGCTGTAAATATAGTTCACGGAGCTGTTAGCCAGATTAGTCACAAGTGCTTTAAGTATTCACTGATCTTTTTAATATTTCATCTCAAACATATATTAATCAAAAAGTCACTTTTAAAATGAAGAATTTTAGTATTAAATAAACTTGACTAAAAGTCATATTGTACAAATTTCTATCATTTAGAAGTGCTTAATCACTACTACTTGTAGTCATATCCAGTGGGTTTCCATTTATCCTATAGTTAATTTTGTATAGGAACTCTTTGATCTGAATTTCTATCACAAATGAGCACGAGTTGTCAATCATTGAAAATCAATATAGAAGTTATTTTCCAATATTTCGAAACGCTTGGCCCTTGGAGTAGTGGTGCAAAAAGGTTAATCAAAAGTATAACACCTCGCCTCATTGCCTCCACTGGTGACAGGAGGGCTGGTTCGTTTGCCCAGAGGAACGGAATTGCGATTCAAAGGGGAAATGCTGCTAGCATTCTTGCCACCATTCCACGCGGTCAAGATTTATACATTAACTAGTTTTAGTTCATATTTGTATATATATATTTAAGCATTTAATGTTGTTAATTCTTATATTAATAAATTAAATATTTTGAATTTTTTTTTTTTTTTTTTATAGTATAGGTTGGCGGACGAGCATATGGGCCACCTGATGGTAAGTGGTCACCATCGCCCATAGACCTTAACGCTGTAAGAATTATTAACTACTCCTTACATCGTCAATGCGCCACCAACCTTGGGAACTAAGATGTTATGTCCCTTGTGCCTGTAGTTACACTGGCTCACTCACCCTTCAGACCGGAACACAATAATACTGAGTACTGTTGTTTGGCGGTAGAATAACTGATGAGTGGGTGGTACCTACCCAGACGGGCTTGCACAAAGCCCTACCACCAAGTAATATATTGAATATATTGTGAAGTCTTCCTTAATATCTGAACTGAACTCCTAATATGAGTAGCGAGGTGTGAGCAGTACCTAGCATGAACCCAGCGAGGAGCACGTAGGTGACATACCCCATGGAGGGGATGTAGAGGTCGGGCGCGTTGACGTCATACCGCGGCTGCACTGGGCTCTCCTGGTCGTACTTCACCATCCATTCCTGGAACGTATTACATTTAACATTATTGCCAGTGTTTCTTAATAAACGATTAAAATTAAGCCTGCAAATACTTTAAAATTTTGTTGCAAGGATGATTCTACTTAAACTTAAGGACACGATGAGCTAATGATGATAGCCTAATCGAAAAATTATTTAAGAAATATTGTTAAAAAGAACAAATTGTTATTATATTGCCCATTTTAATCTTTTGCGTCACAAGTTAAAACACCTTAAAATATTTCCGCATTTTTTTATAAAAATTATCTTTAGTTGTGTAAAAGAGGCTTCAGTTTCATCACAAAGAAAAAATGTATAATACACCAATTGAGAAAAACTACATTTATACATTTCGTGTCCATCCAAAATAACAGCTTACTTAATATATATAAAAGCCCACGTTTTTATATCTCTAATATCTTGTGGTACAGATATATGTGTAAAGTACTATTTGACGATGCGAAAAATAAATTGTGAATTATTGTAATCAGTGTAGATTATGAGTTTAAAAATGGTTATTTACTAACGAAAGTTGAAAATAATACTTAATTTATTCAAAAATCAATAAATAAAAATGCATTTTTTCAAACGTTTGTCACGTGACACAAAACGCTCCTGATTGGCCGGGCTTATGATGCCGTCACTTTCTTGTAAACTTTGCTTTTCTACTATATGTACCACAGATTAAAATACAGCAAAGTGACGTCACCGACCCCATTGCAGCGCCATATTGTCCAAGTAGCGTTTTTGCGCGCTATTTAAATATGGAATTTTTAATACGATATTTTTCGGCAAATATGTACTAGAATTAAAAATATCAATCTTTTACTGGGTTCCTTAACCTCTACTAAGTAATATAAAATGGAATTGAAAAATAAGTCAAAAAGCCAATTAGATATATAAATATATAAATAAATAAATAATATATAAATATGAGACAACATCACATACATTACTCTGATCCCAATGTAAGTAGCTAAAGCACTTGTGTTATGGAAATCAGAAGTAACGACGGTACCACAAACACCCAGACCCAAGACAACATAGAAAACTAATGGTAATCTACATCGACTCGGCCGGGAATCGAACCCGGGACCTCAGCGTGGCGTACCCATGAAAACCGGTGTACACACCACTCGACCATGGAGGTCGTCGTCGATATAGCCGCACCTTGTGCGTGTAGGGGAACAGGATGAGTATGAGTTTCCGCAGCACGTATCGCGTGTCGACGGCGAAGTAGTAGCGCAGGCGCGACACGGGCACGAAGCGGCCCAGCTCGCGCGACACGGCCTCGCGACCCTGCGCCGCCAGCTGGTTGCCGTACTGCATCGCCATGTCCTGCCGACACGATGCGGTGACTCAGGGGAAATGGCATGGTGTTGCCATAGATTCTCGCGATTATTACACACTAGCTTTTGCCCGCGACTTCGTTCGCGTGGACTTCAGGTTCGTCCCGTCTAGTCTAGTAATCGCTTAAATTCGCTTCGTAAATAAGTCATTATTTCTCGTACAAAGTATAGGATAAAAAATGGTTATTGCGGGTTATTCCTAAGAGATAAACATATACCATCACGGACTTTTTTGTAGACCTTTTTAAGTTGTACAATACTGTAGTACATTGTTTTGATTTATCTTGTAGGATTCAGTCAGCGTTTGCAATGTAAGCGCAAAAAATGTGTTTTTTACGACCTCACATTAGAAACCTCAAAAATTGTAGCCTATGTGTTATTCTGATGTATAAGCTATATTGTGGTAAAGTTTCATTCAAATCCATTCAGTAGTTTTTACGTGAAAGAGTAACAAACATCCATACATCCATACATACAAACTTTCGCCTTTATAATAGTAGTAGGATTTAAATAAAACTAGTTATACGGGTAGCCGTGTGTTACACGAACGCTGTAATGTGCTCGAAACGTCGGGATGTCCAAAATAATTAATATACGCGATTAAAATCCGTTGTAACTTGTTTTATTTAGAAATGGCATGGCTCCGTTTTAAATTGAGTTTAAACCCTTATCAGTTGGTGTTAAGATGTTTCGAAAATATCTTTTGAGCAGAGATCCAATTGGAAAATATAAGGAAATTTGAACAAAAAGAAATTAATGTATCATTCATATTACATTATAAAAGAGGAATATTACCTGAATAATAGGTTGCTGTATCATAGAACCTATATTTGCTGGTGTCGGCATGGTCTGTGGGTATCCAGGCATATAACCAAAATCTAAAAGTAAATGTAAATTTAAATAAAATTTACATAGTAATAAAAAATACATTAAATTTTTTTTTTTTTCATTAAAAATATATGTATATATATAACATTATACATGCTAAATACAGTTAATCTATTCATATAATAACAATATATAAAAGATCATTAGAAACCCTGAAGTGTGAATAAATAAACATTTGAACTGGTCAATGTGTAAATAACTATATTAGTGTAAGTATAACACTCACATCATTCTAAATAATTTGATTGGTTTGTTGTATACATGAAATCAATTCAAATTATGATGAAACTCATATCACCCTTCCCTTTATTAATGTTTTATTGTATGGTTACTTAATAAAACATTGTGCTTAACAAATATTCCCTTATTAGGCTCTACTGATTGGTTCTTATATTTATGTGTTACTGTGCTACAGCCATGCAGTTTAATATTATCTTATATTACTTCAGTCAATCAATACTCACTTCCAGGAGGAGCCGGTGCAGGGGCAGGAGATCCGAAGTCCTGATTGGGATCCAATTGGATACCCTGTTGGTAAGGGGGTGGCGGTCCTGCTGGTGCATAACCTTGTTCAAAGGTACCGGGAGGACTAAATGCTTGGACTGGACTTGGAGCCCCCATCACTGATACATCGCTCACCCTTTTGGCCTTACGGGGGCCACTTGCCTGACCGACTGTAATGAAATGAAATGTAGTATCAGTACTTCATGTGGTTATTATTAATTTATACAAATGATCTTATCTATTAGTGTGTTTTCCATAAACAACTTTGAGAAAAGTAGCTTGACAATAAATACTAATAAGTCTTTTATTTTTTCAATAATCAAACAGAATACATAAAGAATTGTTTTTTAATTATTGACTTATGAAGGTCTTCATACTATAGACTTTCTTAATAGAATAGAATACAAGTATGTTTCATACTGCTATTGTTAAGTAATTCCAAACTTAACAATTACATGTTTTAAGTACAGGATATGATATAAACATTTTCTTTGAACTTGTTTTGCTATATTTAAATCTGTACAGTAAAATATATGTAGCACCTGTTATAGTACTTAAGCTGTACAACCTCACAAATATGACAAACAATTAAAATAAGCGGAGTTTAAGCTATGATTCTATGGATGAGAAGATACTATGCCCAACATATCTTCCAAACCTACAGGTTACCGACAAAATTTTTAATAGATTAATATTGTATTTGATAACATTTGGTAGGATCGTATAAAACTTACCGTTCCTTGAAGCGTTAAAATTCATTTTTGACTGAGATTAGAATAACGCTAAAATACCGACATAATAAAAGTTTAATTAACTTAATTTATTTTTCAACTCGTCGATTGAAACACATCACCAAAACCAAACGACGAATTTCACGATATATGACAAATTGACACTACACTGCAGATTTGGAAATGACAGTTGTCATGTTGCGTTTCATTTGGAAATTAAAAAGCAAATAATATTGTCTTTTTAAATATCTTTCATTTTATTATGGTTAATTTTTTTATTTGAAAACACGTTTAAACGAGTAATAAAAGATTAAACAAGTCCACTGAGCATTTCTGTTTTCTGGAATAGGAACTAAATTTTTGAAAGGACTTGGTTCCTGTCTGTTTATGTACTTTAATTTCCTACATTGTCAATGTCACATATCCCTGATAGTTGTCACAATTCAAATGTCATATCAGCATTCATTATCAATTTTGCAAACTGTGTCGCAGTTTTTATCAACAAACAAAAGAGTCCATACTTCATAGAGACATTAATACATTTCAATATTATTTTAAAAACGATTTATAAACTTTGTTGCGATGGCTTTAACAAACGTTTTGCTGTTAAGCCAAATAGCGGGCTACGTGATCGGCCTTATTTTGTCTCTATGTATAATTGTTCCTATGAGCATGCACCAGGATGAGTTCAGGTCAGTTAAAAAAAAAATTATTGAATTCCTATACGATGACGAATGCCCGTCAGGTCTTTTTTTTAATAAACATTAGCTACAAAATAAAAATACCTAATCATTTTTGTATGTACCTTCACGTTATTTTACTAAAATACAATGGTTAATAAATGCGCTATAATATTTTTAAGATTCCCTTAATTTAATTTTCCTTATAATTATTTGTGTTGACACCATTTTTTAAATTTATTTACTCAAAATGACTATTACATGTTCACAAAAGACACTGGTTAGGAGGTGCAGTAATAAAAATAGATAATTCAAGAAATTTATAGCTCTATCTATCTAAAGATTTGATCAACAAGTTATATAAAAATATTAGTGTTCTCTATTGATACTCTTTCTGAGTTTTTTGCTGGTTCTTTTTGGTTGGACAATTTGAAAGTGCTTTTATGATCCTACTTGAATAAAGAATATCATAATTGATTTGATTGAACAAAAATTACTTGTATTCTTTATGAATATAAAAATTCATTGGTGTTTTAGTCTTGCGCAAGATTAATAAAATTGTTTTTATCTTCTAAACAGTGGGCACTGTCTGCTCTTCTCCAAGGGGACCTGGCAAGAGGAAGATGGCCAGCTACTTGTGATGTGGGCCTCTCGTGCATATTGTAACTATGTCATTGTGGTTGGAGTTATCATGTTTATAGTATGCAGTGTACAAATATACAGGTAAGAGATGAATCTGAGCTAAAGAACATCCTTACATATTTATCTTCTAATATCAAAACCTTACTCACCATTTCATATTTTAGAATTGAGTGTAGAAAAAATATTATATTACCATAGTCAGAAATGTTTATTCAATATAGAAGTATTGTATGTATATTGTACTTAATAAAATAAAAAATAAAGAGTCACGAGTATCATAATCATAAAGTTGCAATTTCAGAATAAATGTAATTAATACTATTGTGAACTAAACTAACATATTGAATTTCAAAACTCAGGGGTGGCAAACATTTTATAGCCTACTTTACCAAATTTACCGCTAAATTTGTAAATCTGCCACTGCAGAGAGCATTGGAAAAAGTTCCATAGCTTAAGCCATTGACCACATATGGTTCCCTGACAGTACTTCTTACTTACTTACTTCTACTTGGTGGTAGGGCTTTGTGCAAGCCCATCTGGGTAGGTACCACCCACTCATCAGTTATTATACTGCCAAATAAAAGTACTCAGTATTGTTGTGTTCTGGTCTGAAGGGTGAGTGAGCCAGTGTAACTACAGGCACAAGGGACATAACATCTTAGTTCCCAAGGTTGGTGGCACATTAACAATGTAAGGAATAGTTAATATTTCTTACAGCGTCATTGTCTATGGGCGATGCTGACCACTTACCATCAGGTGGTCCATATGCTCGTCCGACAACCTATATCATAAAAAAAAAGAAATTATAGAAATATATTTTTGTTTGTCCAGATTGTCAGTGTTCATGTACCGCGGCACAGACAGTTCATTTCTGTCAGCGTTTATCGAGGCAGCAGTATGCGCACTGCTGTGTGCTCTGGGCGTTTCGGCTGCCGTGCTGGTCACGCTCGGTTTCATGACCTGGTGCCAGAACATTGTGGAACGCTTTCCAAGGTAATTTCCTTTGCAGTACAAGATCTCTTAGGTTATTTTGATATTTAAACACCAAAAATGAAACTTATTCTTTTAAAAGTAAAAACAGAAATGTAATTAATAATTTTATCATTAAATAATATTAATTTATAAAAACAATTTACTTACTACATATAGTTATTTTAGGTAGTATCATGAATTGATTGTGTAATGACTATTATTCTTATCATATGTTTAATTATAATGTACATAGGTTGTTGTTTGTGTTTTATGCATTCACATATCATTCATTGGTTTTAATTGAAATTAATTATATACAGTTATTATTGTTTTGGCACTTACAAAAGGGTTTTAGGTGGTTTAAAATATTTAAGGAAGTAATAACATGTACATTTTTGTCAACTAGCTGAATCTAAGGCTTTACTCTTATATTTATAAAACTTTCTTGTAATTAAACCTTCTTCTCAAATTTTTTGAATTAAAGTATCCTAAGATTTTTAAGCTTAAGTTAACGCCATACCACGTTTTATCAGTCCAGTGGCTGACATTGTTGCTTTCATATTTATAAATATGGAATATTTAATACTATCATTTTCCACAGCTGTGAGGATGCGACTGGCCAAGATATAGATAAAAAAGACAAAATATCAACACATGGGTTCTACATTGAACTTGGAACTGCACAAGTAAGTATAACTTTTGTTCTGAATATCGAATGAAAGTAATTGAGTTTAGCTCCACCAAAGCAATGAATCATACAAAGTACTTGTACAACATTTTGATGTTTTTAAATGTCTAGTTGATATTTTTGCTCAGTATAAGGATCTAGAAGTATTGGGTTTAAATCCAGGTCAAGCAAAGAAATGTCATAGGTACTTATATCAGAAAATAGTAAATAGGGAAGATTGTGGGAATTTCAGGGCCCAGTGCCCTGTAATCGATAGGCTAAATAAAGATTCTGACATTTCGGGTGGTTATCAATCAGTAACTAGGTATTTCAATAAAGGAATTTTTATTCGTAAATTGAAAGTTTCTTTGTTTATTCTAGCAAAATAGTGTTCTGTCAAAGTTATTAGAGCCCCATTATCCTAATAAGCCCAGGGCTTCCAATAGGTTAGGCCATGGGGAATTTATTTAATTAAGTAATAACCTGCAATTAGTAAACGACATTTATGCTATAACAAATGGTGTTTCATTTTTATAAATAACATTAGAATGATTCAGCATGTTTAATATTTTGCAATGATATGTCATGATGAGTCATTGTAAACTAAGCGCGCGGTGCTGATTTGAAATAAGGTCAGCTTGACCATATGGAACACTGCACAATATATTAATGCATATTCCCCGATGTCCAGAAGCAGTATGTTAATCTAGTATGTTGCCTTTGTCCACAATTGTATTAGTATCGTAATGTCGGTTGCAGTTCGGCGCGTGGGGCGCGTTCGCGACGTGGGTGGGGCTCGCCGTGTTCTCCACGCTCAAGGTGTGTCGCTACCACCAGCTGCAGAACATACAGGTGTCCATGTACCGCGAGAGGCAGAGGCTCGTCAACGAGGGAGGCTCCACCCCGCCCCACCACTAACTGCAGCGCGTTGAAAGCGTCAGTGCCAATACGTCCAAAGCGCCCCATATGCTATCTCACTCGCACACGTCCGCCCTGAGGGAGTCGGAAGAGATGTATTCGAGAATAAGAAATTGGAAATTTGTTGATCCCATATATTTCGCTTAACTTCAACGAAGACTCTTCTTTCTAGAATTTTATGAAATTATGAATTATTCTTCCGTAAAATGAGCGATGTACATATATATTGCATTGTAAATATTTATTTTGCTTTAATTCATACATTGTCTATGTTTTTTTAAATCCTGCAGAGTTTATAATCTATGTATTAAAATATACTCTGTAAATATTGCTTAATTAATATATAATATCAACTTTTAGGCTGCGTATATCGTTGTGGCAATATTGTTGCGAGCCCTGGGACGAGTCTTATATCCCTACGATAGCTGGAAATGAGATAGGTACACTAAATTGTTTTGAGTTTTCAATAACTCAACGATTGTAGTCTATAAAGTATGTCTTCAACTAAAAACGTTTAACACGTAAAAACTGTATGTCTGTCTTTCTGTTTTTGTGGGTTCGCCATTTAAATGAAAAAGGCATCATTATCTAAGCCATTACTCTAGAAATGTATAAATAAATAATATATATATTGTATAAACTTTTAAATAGAAAATATATTATATTCTATATAGCTAAATTAGTAATATATATTTGTACGGATAAGGGAAATTATTAATTTAAAAACTTAGTAGTTATCTCTGTACTGTAATCTCTCTATTGAAAGAGGTTTATCAATTCAGATTAATTTTTGTATCAATTTTCTTCGAAACCTTCGCCCATTGTAAATTATTTTTTTAATCAGGTCATATGTATATAATGTCAAGAGTGGTCTTTGTTTATATAAAATGATCATCAAAATCAAGTGATTGAAAATCGTGGTCATGTCACTCGTTTTGCTATTCGATGTCGTGTCAAATATGAATGTTACCATTTTAAAAAAAAGCATTAACAAAATGCTTTTATTGTTTGTTATTAACGCTGCCACTGAATATTGTTTATACATTTCCCCTTTCTGTAGTCCCCACTGGTAATATCGGACAATTTTCATTTCTTTCAAATCTTAGTACAGACATCGCATTTGGCGTAGGTTAGACTAAATCAATAGTCAGTTTAAAGGATGTTAAAATATATTAGAGTATAAAAAAATAACCTAGATTAATGTGAAACACATGGCTCATCCAGTAATAAATTATGTGTATTATACATTAAGGATGTAAATGTTGATATTAATGAAATGCAATACATATACATTAAAAATATGATGTGTTTCTATTCCACGAAACGAGCTTCCAAAGAAAATCGCCCCTGTGCCCTATGTTCCAAATCTTTAGCACATTTTTCACATTAATATTTACTTGTCTCTGTGCGAACATAGATTAGGAGTTCGACTCGTGAAATGGACTATTGGTATTAAATATTATTTTTTGTATCAACAAAAAAACAATTTATAATATACATCATCAGATGTATATTAAAAATAGTTTTTTTGTTCATGTAACGTGTATCACTTAGATCCATTTGCTGTCGAAACGCTTGGCCCTTGGAGTAGTGATGCAAAAAGCTTCATCAAAAGTATAACGCCTCGCCTCATTGCCTCCACTGGTGAGAGGAGGGCTGGTTCGTTTTTTGTCCAGAGGATCGGAATTGCGATTCAACGGGGAGATGCTGCTAGCATTCTTGCCATCATTCCATGCGGTCAAGGTTTATACAGTAACTAGTTTTACTTCATATTTATATATGTATATATATATTTAAGCATTTAATGTTGTTAATTCTTAGATCCATCTAAATTGGTGAATATCTACGCATATTGTTAAACTTTTTTTTTTGCTTTGGGATCTTTAAAGTACTTCGATCTTCAATCAGCTGTAAATAAATCCCTAAAATGATAATTAATGTGATATGTAGAGGATAATATGTACAAATAAGGTGTATAACAGTATTAGCGTAAGACTTTTCTTTAAATTAATTTTCTTGTAAGGATCTCACGACTAAATCGTTTTTAATTGTCCTGATATTTTATCTGTATGTTCAATTAGTGAATTGTTTTTTATATAATAAAGATGAAATATAAATGACGAATGAATTTATTCCTCCTACCTTTATCCTTGTAATTGATTACATATTTTCACTATAAGGGCGGCTTCACGTGTGTGCTGCCGACTCACTTGTAATGTAACAATCTACAATAT
This sequence comes from Vanessa cardui, assembly GCF_905220365.1. Lineage (NCBI taxonomy): Eukaryota > Metazoa > Arthropoda > Insecta > Lepidoptera > Nymphalidae > Vanessa > Vanessa cardui. The sequence goes on along the minus strand of NC_061142.1, from coordinate 457,737 downwards.
TCGGCTTTGAGCATTCGCCTGCCTTCAAATTAGTTGTTTTTACCTAGTAAAATATAGTTGACAAATAACGATTTAAAAATAAAAGCCTACTTGAATAACTTATATTTTGATTTTGGTGATGTGTTATTTATAGGGCCGTAGCCAGGATTTCATTTTATGGGGTGGAGATGGAGTTCGAGTTCCAGAATAAAAAGCAAGTTCTTCACTCCTGATGCGACTCAGGAGTGAATGGTCTCGCCCTTCTCACACCCCTCATAACCGGGATGCCGTCTTCATCTCGGCCATATGAAACGGATGCGTGAGATCCCCATCTCACACACCCACGGCTGGAGGGAATGCCCTATTTATTCTGCTCCGGGCAATGGGGCTTGGAGGCTGGGAGGACGCACGGGTCGTCTCCACCGGGGGGGATCGGCCCTCTCCCGAGTCCGCTCCGAAATCTCCTTCTGGACCATGACGGTCTCACAGAAGGAGACTATGGGCTCCCACGCTGATTCCCTGCCTAGCATCGCCGATACGACGGCCCGCAGGGAGAGATTTCACCCGATTTCCTGGACCAAGACCTGCCTCTCGCCATCGCTTCGCGTCCGATCTTACACAGGTACTCTCCAAAGCAACCGTGACCGCTCAACACATGCGTAAGTCGGAAGGTTACTCGTCGCTTCCTACGCATGCAGGCCTCGAAGGCCGGTAGGATCGCACTCACGACGCGTTTATGCGAGTACCGGTCTCCAAGGAGACGGGCTCACCACGTCGTGTGCCCTTCGATGCTGCTGCCGCCTGAGCGCTCCGAAGGCACTGGCATGGTAGGACGCACTTCCGCTACTTTGACGAAGGGCGCGAAATCGTTCATAGACCCCCGCGTTCTCCGCCAGGATGTCCAGAGGCGGGAAGCACGCCAGAAGGGTCGCTGCCTCGAAGGATATTGTGCGGTATCCCCGCACCATGCGGATGGCCACTATTCGCTGCAGACTCAGGATCTTAGTCTTGCAGCGGCGGGCGCACGTCATTCAATGTGACCAAACGGGCGCACCGTAGAGGGGCATCGATCGCACGACACCAGCATAAAGGCAACGAACCTCCTCCCTCGGTCCCCCGAGATTAGGCAGCAGTCTGTCTTCTCGATCCGGGGGGCCAGGAGCTTGAAGTGCTCTTCAAAGCTCTAGCGACCATCGAGGACGAGACCCAGGTATTTCATGTACCTGGCCACCTGGCGTTTGAGTCACCTAAATCAAAATCAAAATAAACTTTATTCAAGTACGCTTTTATAAACACTTTTGAATCGTCATTTTACAATTAAGTGAAGCTACCACCGGAAAGTAGATTCTACCGAGAAGAACCGGCAAGAAACTCAGTAGTTACTCTTTTTTAACATTTAAAAAATACAACGTCATGTTAATTAAATACAATTATTTCAATTAATGTATCCTGCTTGGAAGTCAACAGGTATTAACTCCACGCTTTTTTATCATCTCTCAACAAAATCTTGTATCGAATAGTATGCTTTTTCTACCAATGTATTTTTAACAAACGATTTGAATTTACTAAACGGCAAAGTTAAAAATTTCTGCGGAATTTTATTATAGAAACGGATACCTTGCCCCAAGAAGGATCTATTGACTTTGCGGAGTCGGAAACTTGGCGTTATAAGTTTATCCTTACTTCTAGTGCATATACAATGATTATCACTGATTTTATCAAAGTGATCAATGTTACTGTGAATATACATGATATTGTTGTAAATATATTGCGACGCAACAGTAAGTATTCCTACTCTGTTAAAAACATCCCGAAGAGAGTCTCTAGCTCCAAGATTATAGATAAACCGAATTGCTCTCTTTTGTAAAATAAAGACAGATTCAATATCTGCAGCGCCACCCCAAAGCAATATGCCATATGACATAATACTGTGAAAATAACCAAAATAAACTAAACGAGCGGTATCAATATCAGTTAGTTGTCTAACTTTTCTAACCGCGTATGTTGCGGAGCTGAGTCTAGTTCTACGCGAATGATCTACGAGGGGCGGGGGCGGGGGCGATCTACGGAGCGGTTCCCAGCCCACCGGCCACTTGTGGAACCATAGCGCCTCGCTCTTATACGGCGCTTTCCGAAGGCCCAATTCGCAGATTTTTGCGACGCCGATTTCGATTCCAAGCTCGACGAGCCGTTTGGTCATCTCGAAACTCAACCCGCATTCCAGCACCAGCGTGTCGTCCGCGTAGCAGATGACGCTGACGCCAGCGAGGAGTTCGACACGCAGAACTGCGTTGTACGCGAGACTCCACAGGAAGGGTCTTAGAACCGATCCCTGTGGAATCCCCACAGTACACTCCGGGTCCTCGCACCGTCCTGGCCCACGTACAAAATCTACCTGTCGCGCAAGTAGTTCCCGACGATCGCCTGTAGGTAGGGACGGTGTACCACCGCGTGCGGTGGTACACCAGGGCCTCCCTGATGGCGATCCAGGGGAAGGTATTAAAGGCATTGACGATATCGAGGCTTATCGCTAACGCCACGCCACCCCACGCCACCGCCTGCTCTGTCAGGGACTGGATGCGCATGATCGCGTCAACGGTCGAACGGCCCGCAACACCGGGGCCTTGTAGGTGCGTTGCGGGCCTTTAAGGAAGAAGTACGCTTTTTTTTTATGAGCGACGACACAAATTCACGGCCCCCAATTCTCGGTAATCGTACTATTCCTGGCCACGGTACCGGCTATAGTAACGGTGCGATGGGGGGTGCTAAGAATCCCCGGGCTTCGGCAGGGTACCACAAACGGCCATTGTTTCTGGCCACGTATAATGGACGCTCTCTGCGGCTGGACGAACACCTGACGGAATTGGAAGTAGAGTTAAGTCGTATTAACTGGGATATAGTAGGTCTATCAGAATTCCGAAGACAGGGCGAGGACACGATGACACTAGATTCCGGTCACTTACTCTACTTCCGAGAAGGACACCAACCATCCCAAGGTGGCGTCGGCTTTTTGATCCACAAGTCACTCAGAAGCAATGTCGTGGAGGTTGGCAGTGTGTCGGCAAGGGTGGCATACCTTGTCTTAAAGATAACCGAGAGGTATGCCTTGAAGGTAATACAAGTGTATGCCCCAACGTCTACATACACTGACGAAGAGGTCGAAGCCATGTACGAAGACATAGTGAAAGCTATGTCTCGTACCAGTACCTTCTACACAATTGTTATGGGTGTCTTCAATGCCAAAGTGGGAGTACGAGAAGATGGTGAATCGAGGGTAGGAAAATTCGGCTATGCGCACAGGAATCATCGGGGGCAAATGCTGGTAAACTTCCTTGAGGCTCAGGGATTATTTCTGATGAATCCATTTTCCAGAAAAAGCCCCAAAGGAAGTGGACCTGGCGAAGCCCCGATAACACAGCGATGAATGAGATCGACTTCATTTTATCCAATGAGCGCCAAATATTCAGGGATGTCTCCGTGATCAACAGGGTAAACACTGGAAGTGATCACCGCCTGGTAAGAGGCACCCTGAATATTAACACTAAAATCGAACGATCGCGGTTAATGAAGTCGACTCTTAGACCAACTCAGCCCCAAGTCGAAGCTGGTTGCGAAATCTTCCAGTTGGAACTACAGAACCGATTTGCCATGTTGGAAACCAGGCAGGACATTGACGACGCCACCAATAGTCTGGTGCGTGTCATCCGCGAAGTGGGCCAAAATTCCTTTCGACAAAAGAGCAATGGACGTAAGTCGAAGCTCTCAGGCGAGACTCTGAACGAGATGACGAGGAGACGAGAACAGCAGAATATGACGCCATCTGAGTGTCAGGCACTTAACAGGAAGGTTAAAAAACTAATAAGGCGTGACACAAGACGAGCTAATACCCGGAATATTGAAGATGCCATAGCACTCAATAGGGGCTCAAAGGTTCTTGCAAAGTCACATACCTCCTGTTGTCACCTGACAAAACTCAGAACCACACGAGGCACAACCGTCACCTCAAAACCAGAGATTCTCGCTGAAGTCGAAAAGTACTATGGCGATTTATACTCATCACGAGTACCTCCACCTGAGTCCCACAGTGCGGATGACCCACGAGCCAGACTGACACGCCACATATCAGACGATCTTCCCGACATCGATTTGGGCGAGATTAGGATTGCTCTCGGACAACTTGGAAACAAAAAGGCTCCAGGAGATGACGGAATTACCTCAGAGCTTCTTAAAGCAGGAGGCACACCAGTTCTGAGAGAGCTGGCTAACATCTTCAATTCCGTCCTCCATAATGGTACTACACCGATGACATGGAGCAGAAGTGTGGTGGTTCTGTTTTTCAAGAGGGGTGATAAAGCTCTTCTGAAGAACTACCGCCCCATTTCACTTTTAAGCCATGTTTACAAGTTGTTTGCGAGGGTAATCACAAATCTTCTTGCCCGGAAATTCGATGACTTCCAACCCGTTGAGCAGGCTGGGTTTCGAAAAGGCTTCAGTACCGTAGACCACATACACACTTAGGCAAATAATACAGAAGACCGAGGAATATAATCAGCCTCTATGCCTAGCATTTGTGGACTACGAAAAAGCCTTCGATACCATTGATACCTGGGCTGTTCTGGAATCCATGCAGAGGTGCCTTATTGACTATGGGTATATCCAGGTGTTGAAGTGTTTGTACGAAGCCCCAACCATGACCGTCCAAGTACAAAATCAGAGCACAAGACCAATCCAATTGCATCGCGGGGTAAGACAGGGGGATGTAATCTCCCCAAAACTTTTTACTAATGCATTGGAGGACGTCTTCAAAACGCTCGATTGGAACGGATGCGGCATTAATATCAATGGCCAACACATTACACATCTGCGATTTGCCGACGACATTGTCATCATGGCGGAGACTCTGCAGGATTTGGAAGAGATGCTAAACAGCCTGAGCGATTCTTCGAGACGAGTAGGTCTCGGGATGAACATTGAAAAGACAAAAATTATGGCAAACAATCATGTATCCCCGGGACCAGTGGTCGTAAATGGCTCTCCACTTGAAGTTGTGCAGGAATATATCTACCTGGGCCAAACTATACAACTTGGACGGCACAACTTTGAGAAGGAGGCTAAAAGAAGAATACGTTTGGTCTGGGCGGCATTCGGGAAGTTGCGTCATATTTTTGAATCGTCGATCCCACAGTCGCTTAAGACCAGGGTCTTTAATCAGTGCGTCCTGCCTGTAATGACTTACGGTGCCGAAACGTTGTCCACGTTTCTCACCGTATTGTTCTCACCGTAGGACTGGTCCACAAATTTAAGGTCGCTCAGCGAGCGATGGAACGCGCGATGCTTGGGGTTTCTCTGGGCGATAGAATCCGAAATAAGGACATTCACCAGAGAACTAAAGTCACCGACATCGCGCGGAGAATTAGGTCGCTGAAGTGGAAGTGGGCTGGTCATGTCTCCAGACGCATTGATGGCCGATGGAGCCGACACGTGTTAGAGTGGACACCGAGCTTAGGCAAACGTAGTGTAGGGCGCCCTGTGACAAGATGGACCGACGATTTGAAGAAGGTGGCGGGCACGGGATGGATGCGGACTGCCCAAGATCGGGATGGTTGGCGTTCTATGGGGGAGGCTTTCGTCCAGCTGTGGACGGCAAAAGGCTGAAAAAAAAAGACCTGTTGCCCTTAAAAGAGCCGAGATAGCCCAGTGGTTAGAACGCGTGAATATATCAACTTTCCTTAACTTGGCGAAAAATTTTGTTTGAACCCCCAAAACCCCCCCTGCCTACGGCCTGTATTTAACGAGGTCGTGAATGTACTGTCGTTTTTTTTTCATGTTTGCATACTAAAAGATATGGCATTTTACGAAACAGGCACAAATCAAATTCATAAGTTTAATGTTATATTTTATTTCTCGTTTCAATAGAATCAACTTCAACTTATACTCTAATAAACGCATAATCGATACGGCAGTGTTACACCGGTAACAAATACAGCGATATCGGTTATGCACAGCTGTCGCTCAACACATGCGCGCAGATAAGGGATGACATTACTGACACACGATACGATTGTTATATTGCAACATATAAATTTTTTCTTTATTTTTTACAATTTACGCATACGATTTGTATGGGCGTCCGGTCCTGTCTGGGGCGACCAATTTACAGCGACAGCAGGCCGTGTCTGTGCAGCGGGTCATGGGTGGAATACTCGGTCGGGAAGGTCGGTCAGCAATCGCTCGCTGGACAGTTGACAAATGGCAGCCGGTTGTGTTCATTTTGAGTTGTATTATTGTGATATGTGCTGTACATATGCATATATAATATATTCAGTACTGCTGAGTTGTCGTCTGTCGAGACGTGATCACATAACATGGCGTCCTTTTTTATGCAGATTATTTGGGCATCGCATCTCTACGAATGCGCAAATAGTAATCGTCCCTCTCAGAATTGGTTCCGTGACCTAGCGGGGCTCGGCTGCGGGCGGTCAGCTGGGCGCGGCGGGTGCGGGTGCGGCGGCGTGGCGGCGCGCGTGCGCGGCGAGCTGGCTGCGCAGGCGGAAGGCCTTGCCGCAGGCGCACACGTGGTCGCGCCGGCCCGTGTGCACGGACTCGTGCGCGCGCAGCTGGGCGCGGCGCTTGAAGGCGGCGCCGCAGCGCGCGCAGGCGTGGCGCGGCGCCGCGTCGTGCGTGCGGCGGTGCATGCGCAGCGCGGCGCGCGACTTGGACGCCTTGCCGCACACGTCGCACACGTGCTCGCGCCGGCCCGAGTGCGCGTCCACGTGGTCGCGCAGGTGGCCGGCGCGCGAGAAGCGGCGCGCGCATAGCGGGCACGCGTGCGGGCGCAGGCGCCGGTGCAGCGCGCGCAGGTGGCGCGCCAGGTTGGCGGCGTCGGCGAAGGCGCGGCCGCACGCGGGGCAGCGCAGGCGCGCGGCGCCGTGCGAGCGCGCGTGGCGCCGCCAGCCCGCCGTGCGCACGCGCTTGCCGCACACGCCGCACTCGCCGTAGCGCTTGCCGCCCTCCACCACGATCGCCCTCGGCCTCGCGGCGCTCGCCTCGTCCTCCGGCGCCTCGACCTCCGGCACCTCGTCGCGTTTCGAGGTGCCTACCGCGCTGAAAAGCAAATTGAGAGTACGCTCCCTGTAGTTCCGATCCGAGAGTAGCTTGTCCGATATGGAATACGTAGCGGGGGGGTCGAAATAACGAGAAATATTTACGGAAATACTTTATATTTATTCGACTGCGTCTGGTACGGTTCGGTCCTGTCAGTGGCGGTGAGACGCTCGCGTCACTCGTAGTGTCCCGCGTGGCCGTAGACCATGTGCGCGGCGTCCCCGGCGTGGGGCTCGTGCAGGCGGCGGCAGTGGTGGCGCAGCGCGCGCCGCTGGCGGAAGGCGGTGCCGCAGAGGGCGCAGGCGTGCGGCTTGGCGTCGGAGTGCGTGAGCGCGTGGCTGGCGAGCTCGTGCCGCTGGCGGAAGGCCTTCCCGCAGAGCGCGCAGGCGTGCGGGCGCTCCCCCGTGTGCTTGAGGCGGTGGCGCGCGAGGCCGGCGCGCAGGCGGAACTTGGCGCCGCACTCGGCGCAGCGGTGCGGGAAGTGCTCGCTGTGCGTCTTGAGGTGCACGTGCAGCGAGCCGCTCTGCGTGAAGCGCTTGCCGCAGTGCGCGCACACGAAGGGCCGCTCGCCCGTGTGGATCCTCATGTGCTGTTTGAGGTTCTGCGAGTTGGCGAAGTTCTTGTGGCACATGACGCAGATGTACCGGCGCTGCTTCTCGTGGGTCTCGGTCAGGTGCCTCTGCAGTCCGTTGGGCGTGCGGAACTGCTTCCCGCAGATGTGGCACACGCACGGCCGCTCGCCCGTGTGTATGCGTTTGTGGAATATGTAGGTGTGCGTCGAGCTGAGGTTCTTGCCGCACGTCGCGCACGTGAAGTACACCTTCCCGTTGATCTTGGTTTGCGCCTGGCTGAGCTCGAGCCGCGTCTCTTCGTCCATCTTGTCCTTGCGCATGTTGCTGTGCGTCAAGTCGTCGAAGCTGTTTAAACTCTCCTGCGTCCCCGTCTCCTCGTCATCAGTCGTGCTGGAATCCGAGAAGTCGGAATAGGTGTGGCCGTCGTGTTCCGTCGTGAAATGATTTCGAAAGTTTACAAGGGCGGCATACAGTTTTTGGTAAAGATCTGTTTTGGCATTTTTGGTCGCTATGCTCGCGAGAGGCCGGTCGTCATCAGAGGCGCCGCCCGCGGTCTCGTCCGAGTCGCGTTCCTTTACTCTCCGTTCACTAAATATGACGATATTCGGAACGTCGCAGCTGGGCGTCAATCTGCAACAAATATAACGCCAGTTATTCACTTCTTCCTTTCGTGTGTTTTTAAATGGTAGTCGAGGTGGGTTCTCTTCCTGAACTTCTTGGGGCACAGGTGGCACTCGTAGTTCCGTATATTCAGGTGCATGTCTATGTGTCGACTGAGGGTGTTCTGGGCGCGATAAGACTTGTTGCAGTAATCGCAAGTGAACGGCTTCGCCCCCGTGTGGATGCGCGCGTGTGTGTCTCTGGCCGTGCGCGACGGAAACGCCTCCCCACACATGGAGCACAGAAACGGAAGTACCCCTTCGTGGACCACTCTCTGGTGATACGTGAGGCTGCCGCGGCTCTTGTAGGTTTTGTTACACTTGATGCACATGAATTTGCTGGTGGAGAGTTCACTGGTGTGGGTCTTCATGTGAGTGAGCATGTTGTATTTGTTAGAGAACGACTTGTTGCACTCCGGGCACACGGCCGGAATGAACTTCTGGCATCGGAGGTTCGGTTCCGTCTTCTTCTTTCGCTCCTCGACGTCCGCGTGTCGCTCGATTACGTGAGCTGCCAAGGCGTCGTGATCTTTCTCGATTAAACCGCAAGTTTTGCAAATCAGAGCTCCCTCTGTCGATCTGTTCACGTGTTTTTCTTGCAAATGTGTGACGAAAGATTTCTTATCGGCATACAGACGGTCGCAGCAGAGAACTCCATCGTCGATGCTCACTTCGATGTGTCGGTTTAAGTGGCACACGAGGCGCGTGGGCGATGAGAACGCACTCTCGCAAAAGGGACAAAAATAATTCGGTATTTCTGCCACTTGATCCTCCAGCTCGTCGTCGATGACGGCGTCATTTGCCAGAACTTCCTCGAATGTAATGTTTTCTTTGATAAACGCTTCCACAGATGTCATATCATTAAGCTCTTTGTGATTTGCTATCAGATGCTCACACAGGCTGTGTACTGACGTTGAAGCAGCTTTGTCGGGGCACATTTGGCAGACATACATTAAGTCAGAGTTTTCTTCATCCATATTCATTATCTTGAAGTATACATTGTTCAGGACTTCTTTTATTATTAAAATTAAACAAGGGGCTGATAACCTGAAAGATCACATGCCAACTTTGTGAAAGTTATAACAGAGGTAAGGGTGTAATTTATGCACATACCTTTCACGAGCCTCTCCATGTGTAGCGGCTGAAGAACTACCTGCTTGTACATTGTTCTGTAAGGAAACCAATAAATTAGACATTAAAACAATTAAAGAAAACTACTAAGTACCGGTGGTAGAGCTTTGTGTAAGCCCGTCTGGGTAGGTACCACTCACTCAACAGTTATTCTACCGCCAAACAACAGTACGCAGTATTGTTGTGTTCCGGTTTGAAGGGTGCGTGAGCCAGTGTAACTACAGGCACAAGGGACATAATATCTTAGTTCCCAAGGTTGGTGGCGCATTGACGATTTAAGGAATAGTTAATATTTCTTACAGCGTCATTGTCTATGGGTAATGGTGACGAATTACCATCAGATGGCCCATATGCTCGTCCCTTAACCTATACCATAAAAAAAAACTACATAAATGGAGTCAGTGGCCAAACAGTTAGAACGCGTGCACCTTAGCCGATGATTGCGAGTTCAAACCCACCACGCACCACTGAATATTCATGTGCTAAATTTGTGTCTATTTTAAAACTAATTTTTAATTAACAGTGTGTTTAATTCATCATATGCTCGGCGACGAAGGAAAACCTTTAGAGGAAACCTGTATGTGTCTAATTTTATAGAAATTCTACCACATGAGTATTCCACCAACCCACATTGGAACAGCGTGGTGGAATATGTTAGGAACCTTCTCCTCAAAGATTGAGAAGGTATACGCTAAGCAGTGGGAAATTTACAGGCTGTTAATGTAATGTAAAATGTATTTACATAAATAAAAACAAATAGTTAACCTGAGATAGCTTTGGGATTGTCCAACGCTATTTGAATCAAGGATTGCAGGTTATTCATGTAAGTTATAACTTATCTAGTGCTCAGCAGTGAACAATGAAAAAGTTGGTTTACAAGTATATGACCAACCAGCACCGGAGCAGCATAGTGGAATCAACTTGACACCCTCTCCTTTAAAGTAATTAATCAAATATTAATCAGGTAATAATACTGAACTTCTTCTCGGTAGAACTACTACTACTACTTTCCGAACCGGTGGTAGCTTCACTTAATCGTTCAATGACGATTCAAGAGTGCTTGTAAAAGCCCACTTGAATAAAGTATACTTTGATTTTGATTTTTGATTTTTGAACTAAGGACTACTAAATTTTTATTTTACTAGTACTGTACACTAACCCAATAATGTGTCAGAATGGTCCTTTCATGGCTTGTTTCTTAAATTAATTGATTTATTGCATTAAAAATGTCCTCTCTACTTATTTATATAATAGGTTAATATATTTGACTATTCATTAGACTATAATCCGAAAACTCACTTGGTGTCCACTGCATTTGTCAGGCTGTGTGCTCGCCTTCAGCTTTGAAGTCAGTTCTTTTTCAGTCTTAATACAGCATTGTGCCAGTTCATGCCAGTTCAGCACTGTGCTAGCACAGTTTTGGCATATTCCCAGGGGATAACTGTCTTGTTCGCACACCTGTTACAACCAAATTTAGATTTTGTAGCATCTTTTTGTCTATATTACTGAATTTCTAGTTTAAAAAACTATGAAAAGATACATTGAAACGTTAAATTGAAGTTTTTGTAACAAATGCATATACTGAAGGTCACACTTACCGTTATTGGTAAATATTTATTTATTTTCTGGACAAGTTCATTTTTCTGTGCGTCCTCGCCAAACAACGGTATGAGAGATACATTAATAACCCCGCAAATACGACAGATGTTTGATAAATCGTCCATTGCTGAAACAATATAACAAGTTCTTAGTATGTAATATTTTTGAATATCAAATAATTAATTGAATATAAGTGTAAGAATAGAATTTGTATTAAGTATTTAGTCCGAATATTCTATTATTGTCAGTTGTTTTTCATTAGTTTTTTTTTGTTTTGTTTAATAAGTTCTGCAATGGAAGACGCGTAACTTTAATTAATACGCGCTAGAAAACGTAATTACAATGTGTTTAATAACTTAATTTAAATATCGAATCTGTTTATTGTTCTAAAATACTTGCCATTTAGACTTGGTGACAGATAGGATTTGGGTGCCGTTTCATATATCATATTTGATGATTGGAAGAGTTGAGAAGTCATGGCTTATAATAACGATATATTTATTAACAGAATGTGAGCGTAACTAATAAATTTTGTATTTTGTTTCTAATCAATACTCGGCGCAGTGTCCATCATAGATTATACGTATAGACATTAGACTGAAGTCTGAAATGGATGCGACACTGACGTTTCACTTGTTTACTATGCTCCCGCCCTTTCCGCTAGATGGCGTTAGTTTCTTAGTGTGTGTATGTGTATGAATATATTTACATTTTACATGAAACTACAATTCATTTAAATTTTCGTCGGTTGTGTAAATGTTAGAAAAATATTTCATTGTCTTTTCTGGTTTAGTAGAATTTTACTTGTTGTATAAGATAATTTTAGCATAAACAATGGTAAAAAGTTAGAATTAAAGAATGGAAAATGGTACATTAATATAAAATAATCAAAAGTTGCTTTTAACAATTAGGAATAAAATGCTTATTCAATTCTTCAACTAAGAGTGGCCTCATTCATCTGTCTTCTATCTTAATAGCATATAATTTTTGTCAGATCCCTGGCACGGTACTATTTTAAAAGCGTGCTGTAGTTTAAATTACTGCTATTTTTTACGCACTTACATAACAAGCCATAAGTTACGTTTTTGCGACAACCTCATTGGGTTACTTAAAATCATGGTGTGTCCGGAGCACCATACTTGCCCATACAATTACGAAAATCACATTATTTATGATTACATAAAGTACTTAAATACACAAATTGGTAATAGTTTATTACTTAATTAAAAATATAAATAAATAATAAATTATAATGGTACAGTATGTAGTATACATAGACGAATATAGAAAACATAAGCTATAATTAATTTTTAGCAATGATCTTTCCATTTATAAAAAAACAGTCATGTGTGTTTGTGTTAGTTACTGATATATCTAAACACTGTTACTGATAGACAGTTTTTATTTTTTCACGCTAGATAAGAAATAGCAGGAATATAATTTAATTTTATCTTTATTGCGCCAATATTTTTTGGCATGTGTTTAAAACAGATAGAGAAATTATTAATCCTTTGAACCAACCTGGCACATATATTTGTTGTATGTCAAATTTAGTAATTTCTATAGCAGCCTCATCCATCAGAACTTGAAAACCGTTGAGATTGGTACCGCAGGTATCAATATCAACAGAATTTTCTGTGGATATTGATTGACTAATAGACATAATATCATCTGTAACAAGAATTATGTTATAATTTTTCTCTACAAGTAACATGGTGCATTGAGAAATAAAAATTGTCTTGCATATATAGCAATATCTCGTAACACTTTTATGTGGGTGGTTTCATATTCGCAACAATGAACTGCCTATATTTTAATAATGGTTATAAGCTATCTTTGTGTCAAATGTCATGCAAATCCCTTCCAAACAAAAATACAAATCTTTAGTCTTTATAATATTAATTTGGATAATTAAGAAGAGGTACAAATAAACCACTGAAAGTACTGTAATCTTCTGTACTCTTCATCTTGTGTAACATGCATTTGAAGTTATATATATGTCATATATATTTACACTTCTATTGCTGAGATTAATGAAGGTTTTGTATGAAGTTAAATTAATAATTTATTCTGATTCTCTAAATGTATTAATGAGTTACTGCATAAAATGTTATTTAAAAGTATGTCAACCAACTCTCACCTTTCTTAATACACAGAGTTGGAATAGCATTTCTTGTTAGCCTGTTGCTTGGTAATACATAATAATTTTCGAAATGCTTATTGCATAACCGCAGTTGGTTATAGATGTAAGTGTTTCCTTTTTCTTTAGCGTCATTCTCCAACACTGCCTTCCAGGTTTCAAACCTTTCTACATCTCTTTCAGGCACAGGGAAATGATGTAATGGGCCTGGTATTAAATATAAATATTTTTTATTATATCAGAAAGTTTAGTTAAACATGAAAAATGTAAAAAGATAAAAATTAAAAAAACAAATATACGATAAAATGTTTAATGGAAAACTAATTTTTGGCCGTTATGTAGTTATTTATTTATTTATTTGAGCAAAAGGCAGGCTTAAAGCTATATAGCCTTATCTACCAGCCAAACTTTAGCACGTGCAAGAAAGAGCGTACAGTAGATGCATAAAACCATCCTTATATTGAATTACATTATACAAATCCACACATACATAAATATATATATATATATATATATATATATATATATATATATATAAACATACACACACTTACATAAATATATATTATAATTGTTATTAGTATATACAAACTAATTTAGAATGAAATATTGACTAAACATGAGACCGAATGTAAGAGTTTGGAAAAACAAGTGTTGTACCGAAAGAAAATGGACTTGTAATTTTTATATAAAATGAGGAACAACAGCAGTCGTCCTATGTGTTAATAATTTTAATGTATTACTTACCAGCAACTTTACACCCGAAATAACAGGTATGTCGTGAGTTTTTCGGTAAATCCGCCGTCATCACATCTAAAATTGTTGCCGGGGTTGGTCAAGTAAGGAGTATGATATGATAATATCCTTAAAAAAAACAGCCAAATATACTTGAAAAAAGCACTAATAGAGTCCGTAAAACACGCAAAGGTCAAAATTAATGTAAATAAGGTATTAATTAATAGAGAAAACAACGAATGTACAACACACGGAACGAATTCGACAAGAGTTTTTCAAACTTTTCTAATTTCTATGTTTACAGTTTATGTTTATAACTTAACTTCGACTTAACTTCACACAGTACTGCCATTGCAAAATTGTGATGTTGAATAAATTTCATCATATAATAAACGTACAAATTATCTGATTTTACTTTCTAAATAACATTTAAAATGTGATTTTAGCAATTTGGATATTTAAAATTAAAAAAATAAGGAATTAAAGATTGTGCTCTGTAGCGACATCTAGGTAGTGTCATTCAAAGGGTTTTGTGTGTCTTAGATGACTCGTCCTCTTTGTAAGATGGTACACGGAAAGTAATGTAAGTTTCCGTGTAAATATTTTTTACAGTCACTTGTACTAGCATGTCACCCCCATGCCCATTACATTGTACATTTTATAGGCTGCACAGAGTACGCTGTACAAAAAACAACGAATACGTACCAGGTTTTATTTGTAACTTATTTCTTTTAAAATAAACTATATTTATTTGTACTGCTTGCAAATTTCAACAGGGAGGATGCGATATTTTTATTTTTGTGTTTATTTTAAAGAACTCTATATAGAATAGACCACAAGTATATTAAAAATTTAAAACACTGTAATTTACTCCAAAAAATATGGTTTCAAAATGTCAATTTAAATTTTCGCGCGAAAACGGAACTATATGTCGTGTAAGATTTTATTAAATTAACATGGTTATTTTTATCATTAAAGTTATTAATTTCGGGATATTTACCATGTTTTTTATTTTTGTTCGGTGGAGCTCGATATTTCGACATTGTCTACGAATGTCTTGTTCACGAGATTGAAGTTTGCGGGTAGATGTTGATAATGTTAGAAGTGTCCGTATCGAACTACCTCCTTTAGCAAACGTACGAGCGTTTGCTGCGTAAACACCGGTCCCCACTACTATTGTCACTTTCACCCCTACCATTGTCACTAGTTGAATTTATTTTATGTACACTCGACACTCGATTTTTGCAGTGTTTTGCAGACGAAACTCACCGTATCGATTCGCGAATTTTTTATTTCATTTTTATTTTGCGAGGGTTTGCATAATGTTATTATTGGATTCGGGTCGGCATTAGAAATTCGCATTCCGAATTTGATGATAGTAGGGGTTGTTTCTTAAAGGGGTTGTTCCCCTCTCTCGAAATTTACCACTACCAAACCGCGGAAACCCATAGTTTTTTTAAATGTGCGTTTAAAGTTACGTGTAACGGATCGATATTTTACATTATAATTAACCTTAAATCATTATTTTTATGTTTATTAGCTTTTTTCTGTATTATATTTTAACAAATACTATATTAATTTATAGTAAAAAAAACGTGTAAAAATTTAATTTAATTTTGTAGTGTAGTGATTCTTTTGTAAAGAAAATAATAATCACCCAGAAGATTTTACGAACATGATAATAGAATACAATATAACATAAAATATAAAAAAAGATCCATTTATCGCGTTATTAAATGTAGTCAAGTATATATACAGATAAATGGTTATTATAAATTTCTAAAATATACCTATTGTTGTTTCTATTTTTCACCCAAAATTAACAGCACAGGAGTGGCGAAGCCACTACGGCAACAAAAATAGTAGATAGTTATAGTAGTTAAGGATAGGTTAGGTTAGGTTAGATTTTATGACCAAACGCTGCGCAAGCCGAGCGAGCGAAGCGAGCGTGCAGCGGTAGCGGCCGGCGCAGCGCCAGAAATCACAATGTATACCAATAATTGGAATTTTATATCTCTCCCCTTCCAAAATTTAACTAACAGTACGAATTTTGATGATTTTAGTATTGAAATTTAAAAATTGAAAAAAAAAACTAATGATTTCCGCGCGGGGGGAGTGGTGGTAGTACCTAACTACACCACCCCCCCTTACCCAACCTTAAATTCGGGATGCGAATTTGTAATGCAATCCCTTGGATTCCATAATCTCGACAGTTGAAACCCAAAAAAAACATGGTAAATATCCCGAAATTATTAAGTTTAATATATGTCGTGTGACGTCACTCTTGTCTGTCACTGGCCCTCGATAGTACTTATCGCCATTGGCTTTCATACTTATGCATTTTTTCAAATTAATTGTGTTTTACCTTGATCTTCTGATACAAAACTGAGACAAAAGTGGTTTCAAACTGTGAAGAGGAATTTGAAGTCTTCTTTGACAAACCCAATGTCTAAGAATTTGTTTTTCCTTTTACTTTAGGAATGTTAGACTGATAAGAAGTCTCACCCCCAACCCTCTTTCCTAGGATTTTTCAACTGCTATTGATACTGAATACTAAAGTTTACCCTTAAATTCATAAAGGCTTCTCATCGTTTAATTCCTTGGTAAATCTTATATCAGTTGTACTTAAGAAATTTTTTACAAAGTTTTTTGTTTTCTTCCATACTGACACGATTATGAAGAAGATTCACTAAAAAGTGTTATTTATACATAAGGGGCATATTGAAATGAATGATAAAATTAGAATATATCACATTTAATCAACATTAGTTTTGTTTTCGAATGGCAGCTGCTGCGCGTCCTACCGCTGCAAATACCGCTGGGGCAACCATCATCGTTTTATTCTTGTACGTGTGGATTACTTGCTGAAACCATTATACAATAATATGTAAATTATAAACGAATAACGTTGGGACGACTTTCATATTTAGAGCACGATGTATTAATTGTTATCTTCATTAATAAAAACATTATACTTAACTATTTTGTCTTATATGCTCTTATGTTTAGCATATTAAACATTTGAGAAATATGTCAATTTCTTACCAAAACCAACTTTATGAGGAAAACCGCAAACGTGAGAAACGATATGGTCATGAGTGTACTCTCGGACGAGGGGAACTCGACGTGGCCGCGCGCCCCATCAGAACGCGCTCGTCGTTTTCTGGAACCTCGATGTTCTATGTCATCAGGCCAAATATTCTCGACTTGTTCCTCTGTTGGATAAATACAGTCACATAATTAGCTGTTATATTAAATCTCAATCAAATTTCTTTATATAAAATCTTCTGTCAAAAAAACTTTAATCGGTATAGGATTTATTACTTGTCATTTTAAATGCTAAAATAGCCTGTACTGGTCACTCACTGGTGGTGGCTCACACGATTATTTCATATGCATATTTAGTTTAAAAATGGTGTGGAACGTCTTACCTATGCTTGTTAGTATAGTAGTCTTTAAACCCTCCAGGTATTTAATCTTACTCTTGAAGGTTCTCTGTGTATTTTTATAGATAGTCTCTGTAACAACTTTCATTAGCTTCCACATTCCACGCAAAGTCTCTGCCTTGGGCACTATATGGTCGTTATCAATTATATTTTCTTCTTCATTAGCCATCGATTTTTCAGGAGCATTGTTTTTTAAATCAATTATTTTTAATTTAGGTGAAGATGTAGAATCTACTTTAGTTATCTGATCATCGGTATTTTTAAAATGTATTTTGTTTAGTCTTGTGTTATAAAAATTTGGTGTCGTCGTAATCGAGTCATTAGAAAACTTATAATCATTCAAAGAGACTCCTTTAAACTCGTCTTCATCGAAATTTTCTATAGTGTGGAAATGTTTTGTATTGTCTGTACGGAATATATCACCTGTTCTTGTTACTTTTGGAATAGAAGTATTACTAAAAATATGAGTTTCTCTCAAGTTGTTTACGAAATTAAATTTATTGTGTCCATTGTGAGGTATTCTTTGAAAATTTCTGATAATTTTCACGTTACCGACGTGGAGATTACTGTCTTCGATAGCTGTATCGTCTTCGTCAAATTCTTCTTCGCTTTCTTGATCCCTGTAGATTTTATTTACACCAGATTCCTTAATTGGAGAGTTGTTAAGATTTTCTATGACAATTTTCCTGTGGTTTGAAGGAACTTTCGAAGATTTCACTAGATTTTTAACATTACTGTTATCTATTACATGCGAATGCTTTACAAGTTCTTTGTTACTTGATTTTGTGATAAGATCTCTATGTGTTGCTTCGATCCTTTTTGTTTCTTCAACTTGAAGTGGACTATATATCGAGACGCGCGGTAGTTCAGAATTAATATTATGACGATTAATTAAGTCTATTTTATCACTGGATGTCTTATGGAGTACATTTTCGGTGGGTCTCATCTTTATCGATGGTGTTTTAACACTTGGATCTTGTACGCGTTTTATGTTACCTACGTTAGTCACTCTATCGATTATAGCTTTGTTCCATGGATTTTGAATAAGCGAATGGTTTTTGCGATCAAGTCTGCTGTCTTGGGGTTTATCTTCATATCGAACGTTAACTGCTTGTTGCACGGCTCTTAGGGGAGGTTCCTTCCTGTAATTATTCTGGGATATCTCCACCCAGTCGCAAGATATTTGAGATATGAGAAGTAAGACTACTAGCATGTTTGCGCGATGCACTGTGTGTAGTCGCGTTATTATTTTCTCATCTGTGAGCCTAGTGGAACGAAGTTCAAGGTGCGTAGCGATGACTCTGATAGGGCTGTCTATTCTTTAATATTATTTATTCACCGACTTAAAAAATCATATCATTTTAAGCACTTTATTATATTTAAAATGTATTATTTAGTACAGATATAAAAGAACGCCAGAGTGAACTAATAATAAATAGAAAAGCCCTACGAAGGAAACCTTTTCAGATTTTTTTTCGGAACTGATGAATCTTCAAGCAATCAATATGTATTTTATTTAAAAAGATATTATTATTGCAAAACTCTGTCGTTTTAAATCATAACTTAGCGATCCAATACAGTAATAATTTCGATCTGTGTCATAAAATAACTCGGCGGAGAATTAGAATAAAAAAAGTATTTGATGTATAATATGTTGCAAAAACAAATAATTTTTTAATAATAATTTTTTATTCAACTATCAGCAACTTATGTGGCTTATAAAAGTTTGGTTATACAGCCCTGTGCCTCGATATATAGCTCAGCGCTCACGTTCAAAGAACCATGAAGTTAACAGCGCTGTAAGCACGCGACAAACTGCTCGACTATTAACGGCGCTGTGTTCAAATAAATTCGTGTTAAACTTCCAAGTTAACAACTATAGATAAATACGTCACTGCTCTCAATCAAGAACTGTTACAGCATCTTCATTACTTTTCAACCGACTTCAAAAAGGAGGAGGTTATCAATTCATCTGTATTTTTTTTCTTTACACTACAATTAGATGGAACTTTTTAATAAGTTGAAGTTATGTTTTTTATTTGGCAAGTGATGTATTTAATTTCAAAATAAATGCCAATGCGCCATCATCCTTGGAAGCTCAGATGAAGGGTCCCTTGTGCCTGTAATGTACAGGGTCACTGGGTCACTTACCTTTCAAACCTGACCACAATGATACAGAGCTCTTTGGCGGCAAATACATATATTATAACTATATGTGATGAGTGCTACTTACCCAGACGGGCTTGCACAGACCACTTTTTAAAGTAATAGATCATGTAAACTTATATCAAAACGGTTGCAGTAATTTATTGCTCCAATATACTGTTTCAATTAATATTTAAAGGATAAAAAAACAACGTATAATTTAAAACAGTATTTATTATGAAATTATTAATATACTCCTTTTACACTTATTAAAGTTATCAATAGAGTTGCCATATAAAATATTTTAACATTTTTATACTTAATAAAATACAAAATATATCAAACGATTACATAACAGAAATATTAATTAATATTATGAAGCTGTTTTATTTTTATTTTGCATATATACGTAGGTATGCTTGAGCTGCATTCTTCGTTCGGATTCTTGGTGTTGAAATAAAAACGGTATAATATTATGTCCGGCGAGACACGCGTTTTGATCACATATACATAAAGGTGAGTCTAGACTAGAGCATTACTTTACGTTACGAATTTACTTCGAAAGCAACGCTCGACGTATTGATATGCCCTGGTTTTAAAGACCATTGAGTTCAAAACAAGATGGAAAAACATTACCGATAAACGCTAACTTGCCATGAGTATAACGCCAAACGCAGCGTCGAACATTAGCAAAAACGCTAAATTACATAGAAATGCTCGAGAAATTGCTCTAATTTATACTCCCCTTCAAATTTAACAGAAATAAAATTGTCGTCATAAACATTGCTAGTTTTATTAAATAAGGTAAAATATACTTAAATGTTTCCAATTATGAAATATTGCGGATTGGCACTGATTCCAAGTTCAGAAATTGAATCTCTTTAAAAAAATAGATTTATCGACTATCACGTTTCATCGCATGCTTTAAATTTAAATTCTTATTTTTAAACTAGCATCGTTAGCGCAAACGAACAATAATCAAGGATTTGACTATGTGTGAGTGTAGTGGAGCCATAATATTTTTGTTTTTTCTAACGAAGTTGACACATTAACTTTGTTATTAATTAATAAACATTAATCTCTATGATTACCAACCGTAAAAAATTAAATACTTTATACAAAAAAATGTATAATATATACAAAAATAAAATATATGTTATCTGTGTTCTTTTTGTTTTTACTTATAAAATCTTTTAATAATATTTTGCCACTGGTTAACGTATTTGCCACTGAATTTGAACTGTTATTAAAAAAAAACATTATATAAAGAAGACGTATTACATTTAATATTTAGTATAATTAAAAATAAGTAATAAATGTGATGCACAGATAATAAATACTATAGTCGGAATGAGTTAAAGCTATTAGAATTAATAAAAGTGTCGTCGGCGCGAGCTCATTGTTTTAGAGCCAACAATTACTCACAGTCACAAAAACTATATAGAAAAAACGATTTGTCCTGTTGTTCACAGCCGTCTAATGAAAATTTATTATTTTACTGTTAGTACAAAATAAAAACATCTATACAATATATAATTTGCATGTAACTTACATTAGTGTCTATGTACTTACATCATTTATAATTCTACTGGATTTATGTAAACTAAATTGTAATTAAAAAAGATCGATAAACAAAAAATATAAAAAAAAATACTTAAAAGTTATATATCAAAAAGTCAGAGATCACAGAAAATGGAAGTTGCATTGTTCAAAGAACTATCGAAGAAATTTAAATAAAATCTCAGTTCTTTTATAAATATTTAAATTACACTAACGTAAATATCTGTAGCGAATTACAAACTTATTCCCTGCTCTAGTAACACCATTCATATTAATATTTGACACCGAATAAGGTCCTGTACACATTTGCAAGACGTAAACTTTCCGCCTTTAAAATTATAAGTTATGTGCAAGCAGCCAGAAATTACTTTTTAAATAAAGCCTATTATAAATTATACTATACCTCGCTACCATAAGTATTAGAAAATCATTAGTAAAATCATATAATATGTATTGTAAAAAAATTTAAAAGTAAGGAGTAGTACACAGCAGCGCACCGCGAGCGAATACTATAGACGATATTTTATAAAGCTAGAATCACACCTCTGAAGCCAACTAATTTGTCACTTGTATATGATTGTAGCCTGACAAGTAGCGCGTCACTAGTGGTCACGCTGGTGTGTGCAATCCCTTAAACAAGAGTGTAGAGGTACGTTGAGGGATACTTGTGTATAAACATCGTCCCTGTATGTAATCAATTTAGATATCGCTGAAGCAAGAAGGTGGAATCTGAAGGAACGCGCAAACACCTCGTAGAGTAGATTTATAAAAAATAAAGTTAGACATACGTTAAAAAACGTTCTTTAAATTATTCTATTAATCATATCAAATCTATAAATCACAAACAAGCGCATATTTGTTAGGCAATACCTTCTTAGTACAGTAGCGCCATTTCGGCAATTTATGGAACCCTTGTACATCAGTAGCCATTTTTTTCGTATGATATACTTCCTCTTACCTCTACACTCCATAATAAAGTAATATTAACGTAACTAAACTGAAATCAATCTTTTAGCTGTTGGCACAGATTAAAAATCGGTAAATGGAAGATACGTTTTATATTTTATTATCTAATGGTTATATTCGTCTTATTAAAATACGTTACAACATTAAACTTACTTAGGCCGTTGTACGAGACGCGAGTCCCTTTACTTATCTATACGAGAGGAAATTATTACAAGTGGCTTATAACTATAATATAGACGTGGTGTTTGTATTCTAGACATGATTAAACGTTTACTACTTCTGTGATTGAGTTACGTTTATTGTCGCCCGTTGAGTTGTAGATATATTATATGATAAACGCAAATCTACGAATAGTTTGTGACTTTAATGCAATCGATTCGAAACGTAGTTGCGTTGCGATGATCGAATTCGAATCGGAAACTAATCGTAAATTTGTAGTCTGTGGCTCGCAATGTGACAGATTATGAATATTTCAGCAAAGAAGATCAGTTGAAAAAAATGATACGTGCTCTTAATATACGACAAAAATAAATTCAAGCTGTTTAAAAAATAAAATTTTGCTAATTAATTGCTGATTTCACTTATTCGCTTATTATTTCGTACATTAAAAGATTACGTTCGGATACATTAGGCGTTTAGCTGCTAAGTGTCGAAATATATATAAGTGTAATATAAGGGGATTTAGACAACATAACATTTATCTTTTTACTATTACAAGATAAGTGAAATACAACTACTTATTTTAACCTATTGAGGCCAATCACAGGTCATCCTGATCACATTTGAGCTAAATCTCTGTAAGCGATGTCGATGTGAATATAACATACGGACGGAATCTAAAACGCCGTAAGTACCAAAACAAACCTGTTGTGTTCGTTTTGCATCTAAAAACTGTTTAAGCTGTTTGGTGTGTTCCCTTGTGAAGAGATCCGAAAAAAAAATTTAAGATGTGTTAATCGCGATTTCGATTTATTGGCGATAGTAGAGCACTACCTACCTAAAGGCCGGCAACGAAACTATGCAGATTAGTGTTGCACATCGATAGTCCACTATCGATATACTATCGATAGATTATCGATAATTGAGGTTTTAGCGATTGTATCGATTTTCTTTCGATTGTATTGTCACGTGTCAATACTATCGATACTATCGATAGTATTGGTCAAAACGATACTATCGATAGTACTATCTGAATATAATATAACCTGAATAGTTTTCGAGGTAAACTATCGATAATCAAACTATCAATAGTTGACCTCGAAAACACAGATGCAGATATACGTGCGTAGGTAGCCATCGGTGAGGCCTCTTATATTCTGGCTCCATATCCAATACAAGAAAACTTCCCTTCGGGTGCAAGGTGTGCCATAATTATATCTTGTCATACGCACAACATCTGACATGTTGTGCGTTCGTCAATTTATTGCAACTTGAAACTGTTTTAATATTAACTAAGTCAAACATTTTCTATATAAAATGCTTTCGTCTCACAGGCATGTACATTGCATGCCTTCTTTTCCAATATAACTACGTTCTAGGCGTGTGTTCGATATATTGTCCGAAACGAAAGCGGATGTTGTCGGAACATCAGATATCATCGATTTAATGTTCACGAGTAACCGTTTCCACCGCATCTAAACAACTATGATTATCGTTCGGGTACATCAAAGCGTCCAAAGTACAATAATATTCGCCCTATCTCCCTTTAACTTAACTGTAACCCATCTGTTAGAAAGAGATGAAGCGACTGTTAAACCGATTTCGATATCACATCCGTTTGATCTCTTTCTCACATATCGTACAATGTTAAGTTAAACAAAGACAGGGCAATATCCGAAAACAGATGCCAACACCGATATTCAATCCAAATATCCTATACACAACCGACGTCCCATGCCTAGTACACTCAAGTACCCGAAGGTCTCTAACTGACCATACATTGCGCGCATATTGTGTTGCCATTTAATTATATACTTAGATATAAACACCACTTTATTGACGTTACATGTCTCTCTCGTCTTGAGGTATACCATTTGTTAACGATTAGACCACTCACATCACGTTACGCACGCTACACACACACACATACATTTAAAAACATTTTAATTCATATAATTTGTCACTCATTTCATATATCTTTATAATTTCTATTTAACAATTCTCATTTAATAATTTTAGAATAAAATTTTATTATTATATTTTAATGATTGAATTCAACTAACGACTCGGCGCCGTGTGTTGCGGTATCTTTATAAAGCTACGACCGCATCGCCTACGTTGGGTCATCTAGTCGCTATTCTAATATCACCTGGGCGTAATGTGTGACTGTAGCTTTATAATATTTAAGTATTTCCTCTTGATTTGACGTCACATAATTAACGACTAACTTAAAATAATTAAATTAATATTAAATGCAAGTTATTGTTATTACGACATTTTTTACATCTGTTGATTTTAATTTCATTTTACTCTATGATAATAATAATAATATCTTACATTATATAAACACATAATATAAGCGTATAAATAAACGCATCTTAAACTATAATTAATTGTAAATAAATTAGAATCTCATGTTCATTGAAATACTTAATTATATTAAGCAGCTATAGCGGTAGGAATGCTGTGTTATATCAAATAAATACTCTGAGGGTATAACGCTTTGTTCGTTCGTATAGTTCATGCGTTGTTACATAGTTAATGCAAATTTGATAAAATAAAACAATGTGTTAAGGGAAGCTTGTAGCCCACTCCTAACCGACGCGACAAATTCCTACAGACTGCCAAAAAATATATAGTTCGATGTCATTTAACGATTATTGAATATTATTTCAGCGGTTTTTTAAAATAATAATTATATTAAAAAAAAAACCGATGAAAAGATATTCGTTTATAATATTAGTAAAATTGAATTATTTTTAAATTATAATTAGATTAAATAAAATTAGGCTGTATAGTTGATTCTTTTGTCATATGACAAACGTCACTGCATTAAGTAGGAAACATTTTACTGGCGGGAAAAATGCAACATGGCGGCAATGTGTCAATGTCAGGGAGAAATTACTTTTGCAAAAAGATTATAATGTACTGCGTTACCGACGGGGGGCGGCTTCTGAAGCGAGTCAAAACACTTTCAGGGCCCTCAAATTGTCTGTACAAGCTTAGAACCGTGAAACAAACGATAGTGTCGCAGGGAGGAGATTCGGGTAGAGTCGGGTGCGGGCGGCGGTCAGCGCTCGGCGCGCTCGTAGCGCGCGTCGTCGCTGGCGTGCGTGAGGTAGCGCGCGCGCACGCGGCGCTCGAGCGCGCGCAGGTCGCGCCACGCCTCGGCCGTCTGCAGCCACGCGTGCGCCGCGCACTTGTCCACCGACAGCCGCTTGCGCTGCTTCACTTGCAGCAGGTTGTTGATCAGGTCGATGGCTGCGGGCGGAACGGGCTGTAGTGGGCACGCACACACGCACGCACGCACTCGCAGGGGGGGGGATGGTCTCTACACACACTTACCCTCAGCGGAGATCTCCCTCCAGGGCGTCGGCGGGTACATGAAGGCGGCGTTCTGGATCTGCTCGTTGATGTCCTCGTCCTCGTTGAACGGGAACGTTCCGGACAGCGACACGTACACGATGACGCCGACCGACCACATGTCCAGCGAGCGGTTGTAGCCCTTGTTGCGGAGCACCTCGGGCGCTGCAGGGCACACCGTTAACAAAAAGAAAAGTTATAAAGTTTTCAAAACACAAACGTTACGTATGATAAATGATTAATTATTATTATACTGTTACGATCACTTTATTTTCTAAATACTCAAATTAATTAACAACAACAAAAACAAATGAAAATCACACAAATTCCTAATTTGAATTTGGAAGTGCCTTCTTTAAAATTAAAACTTTATAATGATACCAAAACCAGCCAGATACAAATGGTATAGCCAAAGAGATTTTATAACAAGTTCATATATACTATATGCGAAAAGACTTTTCCCCCAACCTAGTATTAAACAGATATGGTAGGATATGTTCAGTGGAATGGAGTGAATACAAGTTCAGATAGAGCTAGAAGATATGGGAAAGACAGAGCTTAGTACGGAAATCAGAAATGGATTATAACAGTTTATAAATATGCTACTCGTTTTGTGTAACGCCTTTGCAACGCCTAATGGAAATAGTTTGGTAAGACTACTTGGAGACGTTTGTCTAGACTATCTTGATGATATTATCGTAAGCGGTCGATGCTTTAAGGTAAATATCTAGAAAACACGGAGAACATTTTTGTACCTAGTTTATTTATTTTTGATAACAAACCTTGTTCTTAACTTCACATAGGTCAAAATGTAATTTTAGTCAAAATTAAGATGTAGTCTGCTTGCTTTTAAATTGTTTTTTCTACGACTAAATAATAGTCTACCGATCAGTTAACGTTAACAGTAGAACTTTTTTTTCTGAAAATTGTATCGACATTCAAACGATGAGCTGAGATGGCCCAGTGGTTAGAACACGTGCATCTTAACCGATGATTGCGGGTTCAAACCCAGGCAAGCACCACTATATATATATGTGCTTAATTGTGTTTATAATTCATCTCGTGCTCGGCGGTGAAGGAAAACATCGTGAGGAAACCTGCATGTGTCTAATTTCATCGAAATTCTGTCACATGTGCATTCCACCAACCCGCATTGGAACAGCGTGGTGTATGTTCCAATCTCTCTCCTTAATGGCCTTATCTCAGCAGTGGGAAATTTACAGGCTGTTACTTTACTTTTTACTTTATTCAAACGATCGTTATCTTTTGAGCGATCGTTATCGTGTGGCACTCACCCAGGTAGGCGGGCGTGCCGACGACGGAGCGGCGGAAGGACTTCTCGCCGATGATGCGCGCGAAGCCGAAGTCGCAAAGCTTCACCTGCGGGAACGCCTCGTCCGACGACAGCAGCACATTCTCCGGCTTCAGGTCGCAGTGCACGATGTTCTTCTCGTGCAAGTGCTTTAGCGCCACCAGGATCTGCCGTTGGTGATCGTAAACGCACATGAGCAATTATCATTAGTTGAGACGCGCGATGTCTAAAGCTAAAGCTATCAAAAAAACCACCAACATCAAATATACTTAGTAACATATTAACAATTATAAATGATCACAATAATTATTATTATTTTCGGTCTAGGAAAAACAGATATGTTTGCGAACAAACAATAAATTATTAAGTAAATATATGTTAATCTCATATTTCTTACCTCCGCGATATGTTGAGTCATTAATGTAAATGAGAAAGATAAATGGACCAAGAAAGTATCCCTCAAGAATCCTTTATTTACTGGATCCCCGAGAGATAATTTGCTCATTATTTAGCTCATTACATCTACACTCTACAATCAATTTTATAATAAGATATAAAATTTGGAGATTGAGACCTTTGATTGTTGAGTACCGTAGTCTCATAGTTTTCTGACTAGTGTTTCATATTGCAGAGAATAGAAGGCCTTAGGTAAGTCTAATATATTCAATATGCTCCATGCGTAAATACTTGATTACATTGTTTGTTAGTAAATCGGAAGTATAAAATGTAAATTTAATTTATTAATTACTTTTTCACTGTTCGTGCTAAAAGTTATTACAAACATATGAGTTTAATTATTTTGCTCTGAGTTCTCTAAGAACATAAGTTTGCCACTGAAGTGACGCGGCAGTTGGGCACTCATACCTGTGCGACGAGGAACTTCGTGATGCGCTCAGTGAGCCGGCCCTTCTCGTGCGACAGGATCATCTCGAGCATGTCGCCCTTCAGCTTCTCCATGACCACGAAGATCCGCTCCGGCGTCTCGAACATCCGCTCCAGGTTGACGACGCCCGGGTGCGACAGGTTCTGAAGGATCGCCACCTCGTTCTTCAGCTGCGCCTCCTGCTTGGTCGGGAACCGCAGCTTGTCGATGACCTGCCGAGGGCGGGCGGTGAGTGGCGGGGGCGAGGGGGCGTGGGGAATGGGGGCGGGGGCGGGCGGCACGCACCTTGATGGCGACGGGGCGCGCCGTGGCGCGGTGCAGGCCGCCGTACACGATGCCGAACTGGCCGGAGCCCAGCACCTCGTCGGGGTGGATGCGGTAGAGCTGCGCCATCTCGGCGCCGCGCTCGGGCGCGCCGGGCGGCTCGGCGCGCGGGTGCGGCAGCAGCGCGTGGCGCAGCGCCGTCTCCCACGAGCGCGCCAGGTAGGCGCCCACGCCCGACTCGGGCGGCGGCAGCGGCGCCGCGCCGCCCTGCCACGCGGGGTCCACGCCCACCAGGTAGTCCACGTTGGCCGTGCGCAGCTCGAAGCAGTGCATCACGTCTGCGGTCGAGCTCGCGTTATTAGCGGCTCGGTAGCGTCGAAGACGAGGAGCCGCCCGGTACCAGAGGATAATTAATCTTTGACGTACCCGACTGAGGAGTCCTCGCAGTGTCGACGGCCAAAATCTCGTTGAGAGGAATCTCCTTGTAGTACTTGGTGCCCTGTTCTGATGTGAACAGCGTGATGGACTGGCTGTCCAGTCGCCAGTAGTGGCGTTTGATCTTTAAAGATTGATATTTGATGTCATTACTAGTTTATTCCAATGTTTTAGAATTCGTGGATAGTATGTTCATTACTTTGTATGGAATAGTCTATGATCGATAACACTACTATTTGCTAGTCTACTTACCTACTTTCGTTGTTTTTTTTACTATGAATGTCTACTCAGCTTGTCTTAAGACATGCGCGCCATCAATGGTACGAAATGGTAAAAAACACCAGTAATATCGACGCACATATCAGCAACGACTGCGCAAAGTTACCGCGCGGCTCGTACATCTAATGATTCACTAATGAATGGACTCCAGGCAATGAGCCGCGCCGGCCACCACCTCACCGTCTTGTCCTTGTTGGTGAAGTGCACGAGCCAGCCCTCCTTGAGCCACTGGCCGTCGCGCTTCTTGGTGTGCTTGACGGACTGCACGATGCGCATCAGCGGGATGTTGGCGCTCGGCGACGACGACGAGCTGAAAGCGACACGCGCCACATATGATACTCTCTCGAAAAGAAATCTGCAGTGTAAAGTCAAACTTATTTAGCCAATTATGATACTCTCTCGAAAACCAATCTGTACTGTAAAGTCACTTTGTTTTAGTCTTATTTAACTGACATTTATAGATTGACTCGAGGGCAAATGTTGTATGTGAGAGTGAAGGAACAGAAAGACATCTCTAAAAAGCATTGTGGCCGATCTGTAGACGTACCTGCTAGGTCTGCTGGCGGAGTGTTCGGGGATGGTGTCACGCTGAGGCTCCTCGTCTTCGTCTTGTCGGTTCTCTCCCTGCTTCAAAGCCAATCGGTGTATTGTTGACATAACAATGTAATCGAACCATTTAAGTCTTAAATATATCGTAACAGAATCTTTAATTATTAGCATTTGTGACAAATATCGAAAAAAAAAAATTGTAAAGAGCAATTCATCTATCACAAAAACTTGTAAAACAATGGAGATTAAAAATGTTCAACAAAATATTTGTCTTAATATTATTCAAGAGTTATAAGGAACATGAAAATTCGAGGATACACTTCCAAACCACTTTTAAATAGAAATGCCCAAATTATGACTGAAATGGACCGTCTTCTTGGGCACCTTTGCTTATGACATATGGCCCACTGCTGGGCACCTCGCACCCAGGGCGCGGCGCACAGTACCTCGTGGTCGTGGTGGTTGTGGTTGTGCGCGGCGTGGTCGTGGTCGCCGTCGTCCGAGTCGTCGTCGTGCGCGGCGCGGGGCTCGCTGATCTCACTGCTGGTGCTGCAACTGTCCTGGTTTTCTCCTGTTACCGTAATCAATACCTGTTATTGAAGGCACAATATTCCAGATTCTCTGGAATGAACTAGTAATCTGCATTAATTGTAAAAAAAAATATAGTTCGATTTTGGAAAACTTTACCGTGATGATCTCTGATCTCTCCGCCGCAGTCTTTGGGCACGAATGGAAGACACTTGCGATGCGCATTGTAATGACAGTCACCACACTGCAGGCCTTGCTTGAACAACCCTCGCAGCAGCTTCTTACACAGGCGGCACACTGTTGGTCGGGTGTAGGTGTGCACTTGGAAGGTGTGGGGTATACCCAGAGAGGACGCCCAGGCGCCTGCTGACCGTTTGGGACCTGTTCCTGCACCGACCTAATAAACCAATCTTCTTTAGATTGGATAATTTATAAAACTAAAAGGAAATTATTTATGATCTCAAATTGTACTGTACTTTTTAATATAATTTTAATTCAAAAGACTAATCCTCCATCAACATATTAATAACTATTTTAAAATACGAGTTCAGAGGAATGTAATTATAAGGAACAATTTCGACCTACTATCATGAGTATTTTAGCTAATATAATTCGCGTATTGAAATGGATGTAGGTAGTTATTTTATCTGTCATGAGTAATTGCTATTTGTGCAAATATTTAACTCAAGGTCCTTATATTAATTAAAAGTACGAATCCAAGAGATTACAATACAATTGAGATTTATTATGATTCGAGAGTACTTCATTAGGGTTTTTTTGGTACCAGTGTCAGTTAATTTTATGAATTTCGATGGAATCAAGACAATTCACCCAGCTAGGGTTAATTGCCAAACAGTGGACTTCAATGTTAAGTAATTTTATATATTAATTCAATAAAATATACGCATAAAATTGTCAGCGCGGCACCGGATGATGGGTAACATGGGGTTGGAAATAAAACTCAAAGATAGAGAACATAGTTTATTACATATACAAGCGTTACATACCTCCAATGCTACCCACCACCCATTTGTAGCGTTTGTTACAAAAACTAACCTAAAATACTACATTTTACAAGTAATTGTATATAATTCAATACAATTTAAACGAACTACAGTAAACCTTAGTCGCATGTACGGAACACATTCTTAGATTGATTCATTTATTTTGAAAATATTTTATTAATATTTATAGGTTTTAAATTATTTTGTCAATTACGGAAAGATCATATCCAATTAATGTTATATGGTATATTAGCGAACATTCTTTTTGTTGATATAATTAATAAAAAAATAGTTGACTGATATTTCATTTCAAGTTAACATTATGACGTCACAAAGATATCAACCAATCATGGTCCGTTTTATAAAATTTTATCTTGTTGATTTACGTGTCGTGTTAATGTAATATTAAATAACTATTTGTATATTTATATTTATCATAATACTATAAAGTAAATATATTTGTGTAAAATAATTGTAAATGCTTAAAATATAATTGTATAAAATAAAATCAATTATTTAGTGGACGGATTACAAAACACGTAATTGTTAATAATACTTCGTAATTGTTAGTATATAATATGCTATGGAATGTAAACGTGGAAAAATTGTATAAAAGAGACGATTGTGTAAAACATTACTATAAAGAGATTCTTAATACTTGTGCTTATTTTCAATTGTTTAAACAACATATAAATTATAAATGTCATTATGATAATTTTGGAACCTTGTCTTTTATCTTTGTATTGTGTATAATTTCAACAAATAGCAAATGAGAGTTCCTAAAAAGTATTGATAGCTATTATGATATTATTTTGGCCGTCAGATCAAAGTTAGTCGGGGAGTCCTCGAGGATACGAGATCTCTTCGAGAGGCGCGTCAGTGACAGGTCGAGAGTGGGCTAGGGGGTGGAGCTGTTCCCGGTGACGAGGTGCGCGAGCCTCCTTACCAGCGAGTCGTCGTGCGAGGCGTGCGAGGCGTGCGAGGCGTGCGAGGCGTGGCTGTGCGCCGACGAGCGCGACGGACTGCGCGGCGCGGCGGACTGGCGGCGGCTGCCCGGCGCCGCGCTGCTGGCCGGCGACTCGCAGTTGGACGGCACCTTCACCGCGCAGCGCTTGTGGTAGTTGAGGCCGCAACCTGCGCGCCAACGGCTCCGAGATGAGTTGGGGGTTGCCGGCCACAGGCAGATAGAGCAATTAGCGGTAAACGCTGTGATGCTTCACTATGACTTTCATACTAAATGTAAAATCTCCTGCATGGCTTGGTCAAAAATTTTTCTCAAAGTCTCTGAGATGTCTATGTAAGGCTAATATTGTTTTGAATGAATACAAATCAATCAGGCAATGCTTTGGATTTTATACATCTAGTCTTACCTTCACACTTGAGGCCCTGTCGCACGAGGCCGAAGAGCATCTCTCCACAGAAGTCGCAGAAGGTTGGCGCCTTATAGGAGTGCACCGCCAGTGCGTGCGGGCGCGGCGCCGGGGCGCTGTCGGCGCCATCGCAGAGGAGAGCTGACGAGTACACCGGCAGTTATACAAGTTGTTAAATATTTACGAACACGGACGTTGAGCCGGTGGTGTTACGCAGCACTTACGATTGGCGGTGAGGACGATCTCGACGAGGGTTTCGTCGGTGACGTCTGTTGCCGAATTGATGATTTGCAGCACGTTGGGCGAGCAGTAATCGTGACGGAAGAGCAAGATGCGGTCGGACAGCCGATTGAGACCATTGTCCGGTATCTGTCGAGGGAACACGAATACGTTTTAAATATCTTGATAAAATTCAGAATACACGTGGGATCTCTGCAAGCCGATTACATAGACAAAGGCAAATTGGTCTGATAAAATCAATAATCCATATAATCTTTATTCAAGGATGCTCGAAAACCTTTTGAGTTGTCACGTCATAGTATTAAATTAAATGTTTATCTCCTATCGGGACAAACAGTAGAACAAAGTCAACCGTCAAGCCTTCCATTGTCCACCATTTTTATGCCAGAGTTTATGTTATACGCAGTACAATTGCATTTATACGTGTCATACCTACCAAACATGGGATCCAAGATGGTATGCCTATATGACAAATGATATGTATCGTTGGAATTAATAAGCAACATCAACGTCACGTCACACAAATTAAAAAAAAGGCGAAACATTTGCTTCTGCCACATTTTGGGTCGCCATTATGATTATTACTGTGTAGTGTGATTATTGAGGTTAGCCTACTTCCTACTTCTGGTTCTATAAGTATATATATGAATGGCATGGCGTCTTTCACTCTATATACCAGATTAATATTGAGAAAATCTTTCTTTTTCATCTTTCGTCTTTCGTGTTTATAAGTTTTTATCAAGCTTACCTTTTCTTGGACGAATTTGACAGCCAGTTCCTTCAGATGTGCGAGCGTCAGTATGTTGACGGGCGCCGAGACCGCGTCACGCAGCACTCCCATCTGGAACAGGAACGTCACCTCGTCCTCCATCGTGTGTACAGCCTGCAGCTACCACCTGGAAACAAAACAAATAATTTTAACGCTGTTTTGATTTACAATGCAATAAACTTTTGTAAACGAAGTTTGTATGGAAAATTGTTGGAGCAGTTAATTAAAAATAAAATTAGTAATTTATTTAATTTTGTCGTTTATTTTTAAGGTTCGTAAAGTAACATCTCCTCGAGCATAATATTTCGTATTGTGTTCATTTATAAAATGAATATTGTGAACATAATTTTACTTAACTTAAATGGCTTAAATTAAATTAAACAAAAACGATGTTTTCTTCATACCGGGACAACAAATTCACAATCGAACATTATTATTGAAAAGTTTGTTTAAAAATATTACAACAGTTTTATAATTAACAATCATATTATGAATATCGTACGGGTTTCGATAGATTGATTTTTTTAAGCAGTCTTAATTAACTCGACCCGGATTTAGGGTGAGCCTTTCCTTATATAATCGACTGACGAATATAATTATGTATTTATAAAGGTGAATCGAACTAATCTGAGCTCAGGTTAAACGGCCATTGCGATTCTTTAACGTCGCTCCGATAACAATATCACATACTGCGTACGTACGTATGTGTATTCGAGAATATATTGCTATGAAAGTGGAATCTAGGCTCACAAACATGTAGAGATGATGCAAGCGTGCGGTGACACTGCTAGTACTATGATTTATTTGGTGGTATGCAAGTAATGAGAGCCGATATAGCTCAGTGGTTAGAGCGCGTACATCTTAACCGATGAATGCAGCTTCGAACCCAGACACTGAATTTTTATGACTTTCATTTATATTATAATTCGTCTCGAGCTCGGCGGTCAAGGAAAACATCGCGAGGAAACCCGCATCGGATCAGCGTGGTGATGCTCCTAACCTCATCTCAACCTCAAAGGAAGAGCTGTTACTATACTGTACTATGCAAGCTTGTCTGGTTAGGTGGCATCCACACATCAAGAATGAGTACGCTAGTGTACGCAGACACAAGGATATAAGGAAGTTTTATAGGGCGCAAACGTATTTTTTTTTATAGTATACGTTGGCGGACGAGCATATGGGCCACCTGATGGTAAGTGGTCACCATCACCCATAGACAATGACGCTGTAAGAAATATTAACTATTCCTTACATCGTCAATGTGCCACCAACCTTGGGAACTAAGATTTTATGTCCCTTGTGCCTGTAGTTACACGGGCTCACTCACCCTTCAAACCGGAAAACAACAATACTGAGTACTGTTGTTTGGCGGTAGAATAACTGGTGAGTGGGTGGTACCTACCCAGACGGGCTTGCACAAAGCCCTACCACCAAGATGTGGACAGTTGACAAATTATATCATATAATCCGTCTGAATGTCTTTTCTAACCAGTTTTCACATTATATTCATATAACTGTTCATAGATACGTTATGAATATGGAATTGGATGTATTTTTTTTAAATCGGCTAATTCTGAGCGAAGACGAATTATGATGATTGGTATAAAACGCGAATATTGACGCCCTTTGGCCGATGTCGGTGGGTCACGACAAGTC
The DNA here is from genome assembly GCF_905220365.1 of Vanessa cardui. Taxonomy (NCBI): domain Eukaryota; kingdom Metazoa; phylum Arthropoda; class Insecta; order Lepidoptera; family Nymphalidae; genus Vanessa; species Vanessa cardui. The sequence continues at coordinate 422,890 of NC_061142.1, read as the reverse complement.
ACGTGTTAGTAGTTTAAGGGCAATCGTACTAAGGCACGAGACGATCCCAGACTCCAGTTCCAAAACAACATGGCGGTCACGGGGATTATCGTTTTATGCAATAAAATTAATCGCAATATTGACGTGAACCTTCCGATAAGCGAAGTATTTCGAGAACGGGTCTTGGCCAACAGTTACGTCGATATTTATAAATAAACTTCACTTTAATCAAAAAACAAATACTCCAATAATTAAGGCATTACCAGTAATGGAAATTTCTAGACGTTTAATTTTATATTTTTAGTTAAGTTTATCATTTAATCATCAACAAGTTTTGACAAAGTAAACTAGTAATAACTAAGTTGGAGGGTAGGTGTAAAAAAATACCAATAATTGAAATATTGACCAAAAATTATGCTACTTGAGTTATAAAGATTACATTAACAGCCTGTAAATTTCCCACTGCTGGTCTAAGATTTCCTTTACCTTTGAGGAGAAGGTTTGGAACATATTTCACCACGCTGTTTCAATGCAGCTGGGTGGAATACAAATAAACACAAATTAAGCACACGAATATTCAGTGGCGCTTGCCTGGGTTTGAACCCGCTATCATCTATCAAGATGCAAGCGTTTTAACCACTGGGCCATCTCAGCTCGCTGAGTTATAGAGATAAAATATATTAATGTCTGTGATAAGATATAATAATGTAGGTGCAGTGATTCCATTGCATTGGTACATAAAATATGCGACAGTTCAATAGATTATCACATCTATTAGAGCTGCTGTAACTATAGCACTGTATTTCAATTTATTTTGTCTTCTGCATGTCACGTGAGTCTAAGTTGTACAGTAATTGAAATAGTCTCATCTTATCACGACTTATCTTAGACTGGACTGATTCACAGTGCATGGCTGGAAAATATTACGAAAAATCTTGCATATATTGTTTGAATTCGGCCACATGTATATTCAATTGGTGTGGAGGAATAAGCTTCTAATCTTGTCCACAAATGCAGAAGCCTAAGCCCAGCAGTGGGTCATTTGTCAAGAATAAACAGAAAATGACCTACCCATATATATAAATAATGTTTCTTTAATAAATCACCATTTGTTTAATAAAAAATAAATCCGAAACTTTATTGACGAGTTTCCGGGTTTTGGGTGCGAGATCTCAACATCTTCGGGCAAAGGTTACAAGTTCAACCCAATGGCTAATCTGAATTAAAAGCCACTCGTGAATCAGTAATAAACAAATTGACATAAATCTCGACTAAGCGTGCGATTTAGCCGGTAACAACCGGATTAGTTGAATCAGAGCTTGATTCTTGGACCAGAGCGCAATTCAACACCACGGAAGATTAACTCGTCGCGACGTTGTAATCAGACCTTGCGGGTCTTCGTCTGGGCGTCCGTGTTATTCGTTACCTTGATGCCCCTCGATTAGTGATTCGGACGAGGTTTACCATCGTAAAATTAAAATTCGCTTAACGGTACGGTGTCCTGTAACAGATTGCGCGAAATATTCGTACTGTGCAATTGTGCTTGTTGTGACCATTGTTCGTTTAACATGGATTAATTATAAAGACAATCTCTAAAATTTATTTTAAGGTATTACAGGTCTATCAAACAACCATTTTTGTGAGCAAAGTGATAGAATGTCACGATAACACAACAAAGCACGGACAGCAAGCCTGAAGAGATCAAAACAAAGAATATATTACTGCAAGTTAAAACTAAACAAGTAATAATAGAGTGTACAAGTATGAGCGTGAATAAATAAGCACTCAGTATCTCTTAGTGTCATAATATAATGAGATAATCTGACACAATAGTTCGATCGACGGATAGTTTTAGCGCAAGACCAATAACTAACATGCAGCTTCTGCCGACATCCCAATTCCGGCCACTGCTGAGGATTTTTGAAAATTACCTTTATTTGATTAAGGCAAGAATGTACGATAATATCAGGAAAATGAGATCTCATTAATAAAATAGTAGAATTGCATATGTTTTGGTATCATTGTCTTTGATTAGCATATTTTAGTATGTGCAGAATAGCTATTTAATACGTGTACATATAGACACATAATAAATTAGAAGATAAACAATATTTTATAACTTAATAGTGATAACAGTACCTATATAAAGAACGCCAAATATCATACTAACGACAAAAGGCAAATGTTTACGTTAAATATAACGTAATACGACTGTACAGAATACTTTTTATTTAGTATGAAAATAATGCAAATAATATATTTGAGAAATGCAGACTCATTTCGCTTTGCAGCGTCAGTTCTAATTTATAAAGCCATTTTATTAATTCAAAACGTGCAAAACAAAACTCAAGAACAAAACGACCTCTGCCGTCATGGGACATAGACAAAAAAATGTTTAAGTATCAATTTAGCGTGTTCGCGTTAAGTTGGTTTCAAGTACTTTTTTCGGAGTTCATTGACGAAGTTCATTCTTATATAAAGTTACACGTGTGCGAGTATATATAATAAATAAATAAAAATAAAATAAAAAGCCTTTAATTTCTTGTTACAAATACAGATCTAGGTTAAATAAAGATTAACAGTTTAAAAGAAAAAGAAAAGAAAAGAAAATATATATATATATATATATATACATATACACGAAACAGTTTGCATGCATTAATTAATTATGTGCGAGTATATATACATATACTTAAATTGCTTACTAACTTTGATATGTTTATATATATTGCAACAACAACAACAATAGCCTGTAAATTCCCACTGCTGGGCTAAAGGCCTCCTCACTTTTTGAGGAGAAGGTTTGGAACTTATTCCACCACGCTGTTCCAATGCGGGTTGGTGGAATAGACATGTGGCAGAATTTCTATGAAATTTGTCACATGCAGATTCCTCACAATGTTTTCCTTCACCGCTGAGCACGAGATGAATTATAAAGACAAATTAAGCACATGAATCAGCGGTGCTTGCCTGGGTTTGAACCCGCAATCGTCGGTTAAGATGCACGCGTTCTAACCACTGAGCCATCTCGACTCTTATATTTTGTATTATATATATTGGATATATTTTATATTACATATATTGGAAAATGACGAATCAAAGGTTAAGAATAAGGGACTTATAAAAGTGTTTAAAGCCCAGTTACTATGATGTATGCACAAGGGAGTTTGTTTGTTTCTTCATTACATTCCTATAAAGCGACCAACGGACAATTTTGCCCAAACGTTGGCATAGGCACAGAAAACAAAAAAAGTGTAACTAGCGCTCATACGCAGACTTAATTTCGAAAATGATCATAAACCATAAAAAAAATGTAATTGGTTAAATGCAGTAGCGGGCGGGACGACCAATGAGACTAGTAAACGAATTAAAAAATAATTCGAACGCGCACGAAGACACGAGCACAGCTAGTGTAAAAATAATTATGTACAAGTACATGTATTAACATTACATAATTTTCGAAGAATATAAATTACACATGTACCTATCTACTGGTATTGTTTTGTGTCTGCTCGTCTGTGCACCTACCGCGTAATTATCTGTGTCGCTCTACACGTGTCATTGTTTCCTTCGTCTGAGTTCTCACGGTGGGTGACGCGCCGACAGTAGAAACAGTTAAACATTAGCCCAATGCATAACATTAGAGAATTAGACACAAAATGTTATTTTTGGTACTAATGAGAAACTATTAATATTTGCTGCGACTTCAAGCGCGTTGGAATTTAACAAAAAACTTTGATTTGACTTTATCTTATTAATTCTGTATTCAATGTAAAACGAAAAATAAGTATAATACTAAGATAACAGCCTTGATTGTTGTCTTCAACGACAAAATAAGTGAGATCTAAATGGGTGCCAAGTACAGTGGCCAGTCCTGAATGTATTTATAACTACATAAAACATAATTTATATCCATAACTTAGGATAATATACTGTAGTCTAAGGTTTGACTTGGCTAGTTCTCCTATGTAGGGTAGGGTAGTTTCTACCGGTAAGCCAAATCTTGGAAATAATAAAATGAGAACCAATAAGTTACAGAATAAGATCTTGGTACAGACGATGCTGCTCGCCAATACTGTTAATAGTACTTGGCTTTTTCGCGCTGCCGCGTGTCTAGATTGGGCAGCTTTTGTTATATTAAGTGTCGACGACAAGAATAACTAAAAACTCCTCTCTCAAAAACTTTGTTGTCTTCGATGAGAAATCATATCTCCGAGGGTCACATAATTGAAACTGCAGCGCTATTACATTTGAAAAATCCAAAATCTTTTTAAGATGATTCGGAGCAATGAAAACGCGGCGAGTCTTTCCAATTGTTTTTGAAGTTATTTTCAAAATCACCCGTAACGTGTTAATATCCTTGAGCTATACTTACTTTTGTTTTGAATATGTTAATGTTAGTAAAACTGTTAATTATTTACTTATCAATATTAAAGGATAAACGCTAATGTTTTCTGTCAAATAATATCTTGTTTTAATTAACCTCATATTACAAACAAGCAGTTTTAATCGTATTCAAACATGTGGATTTATCAACACGGAGGAGATCCCGCGGGATTGATATTTTGAACCCCGCGGGATCTCAAATTTACAATCTCTGCGGGATTGCATTCCCTAGTATTTAGGTCAACATTCATAATATGTAATTATAAAAGGAATAAACAATAATAATAAGAAATAAATTATGTCTTACCTAAAGTTTATCACGATATTAAAATGCACGACAATATCTGACATATATGTACATATATATCCACAGTATGTATACCCTACGTTTCATAAAAAACTTGAAAGTTAGTTCATTATCAAAGTCGGAATTAAAAAAAAATCGGATCGTCAGCCCAAATTCGACTGCTATGTCATGTACATATAGATATAATATATATTTTTTCACCATCGCGAGTGACGTTAACGAAGGCAGTGACCCTCAACCCAATTGTATTGTCGGAGGCGTACACGTGCCGCCGCCGCCTTGACCTCTTGTTTCTTGTTTATGCTTTCGATAAACACGAGCTTCTGCGAGCCGACCGATGAATAATCTCCAAAAAAGTATAAAGCTTAAAAATCGAGACAAGTCAGAAGCTTTTGAGTTAAGAAAGACTAAGAACAATCATTAATACTTTCAACGTCTGACTGACATACACATGATCTAACTCCAATCAAATCAAAAGAAACTTTATTCAAGTAGGCTTTTACAAGCATCGTCATTTTACAATTAAGTGAAGCTATCACCGGCTCGGATAGTAGATTCTACCGAGAAGAACCGGCAAGAAATTCAGTACTTACTCTTTTTCAACTAATGGAATTCGTCTTGGAACGAGGTGGTAGATTCACTTAATGCAGTTATAAAATGATTTTCCTAAAGTGCTTGTGAAAGGCTACTCGAACTGAGTGTATATATGTATATATGTATATTTGTTTTTATTGTTTTTTGGGTCTATTGTCTTGCACAGGTACATCAGGCCCATTATAAAGGGATAGTTTGATTTTGATTTTTGATCGTCTGAGAGCCCACGAAAAGATTTTGCAAACTCCACCTAAGGTTAAAGATGAGTGGGGGTGGTTTCTAATTTCGAACCGGAACACAACAATACCGAGTATTGTTACCCTACCACTATCTAACTTAACTATAACATTTTTGCTAACATTTTTATTATTAGTGGATACAAGCGATACCTTATAAGTTTAACATATAACATACTAGATGTCGCGAATGGCTTCTCTCGCTTTTGAGGGGGTTGATTGTCATGTTTGTGGAAAAAAAATAGCCCACGTCCTTCTTTGGACTTCATGTTTGCTTCATACGAAATTTCATCAAATTCGGTTCAGTTCAGTGGTTTGATCGTGAAAGAGCGACAGATAGACATAGTTATTTTCACATTTATAATATCATAATACGTTCATGTATTGTAGGCGTACTTAACAATTTCCATGTTACATAATGTTTCAGCTAAGGCTAAACGATACGCACCGTTCGTAATCTTTCGACAGCTTACAATCCGTCAAGATTTACGATAAACTAGCGACCCTTACAATTTTACGGTTGTATATACATAAAACTGTTTATTGTCGTATCATTACAGTGATTGATTAATATTCATTGTCAATTGATAACATTTTTAATGGTGTATCTTATCGTGTACTGTGTGTACTTCTATAACGAGTTGGGTTGACCCCCGAGGCTACTGGTTCCTTAGTGTGTTTGTATTTAATTCAGGGATTTTCGCTATTGGCCTTTTCTCAGTATAGATGAAGCTAGCCAAACGATAATAATAAAGTATTGTTACAAATAAAAAAAAAACGAAAAAGAAAGAAAAGTTTTCTTTCATTCTGGGTCATAAAGCCACATGGTAACATCAAAGTATTGTGCAAAGTTTATACCCAATGAGCCACGCTGACTGATTTCATCCACGTTAAGTTCCGTGTTGTAAGATTACAGCACTAGTGTGTTTATACCTTAAAAATGCATAACTTAACCAAAGTAATTAATAAGCCGAATAGGCTATACTATTCTCCGGTACCGGAGTTGTTAATATTTACATATAAACATACATTGCTATGAATCGTACCATATCATCTTAAAAGTACTTTCGTCAGTCTGCCGGTTAGAGACTAACCTCTAACTGCCTTTTATTGCTTGATTAATTTCATGCTTATAGTTACAACCTGTAAACATCCCATTGCTGGGCTAAGGCCTCATCTCCCTTTGAGAAGAAGTTTAGGAGCATATTCCACCACGCTGCCCCGATGCAGGGTTTTTCACGATGTTTTACTTGACCGCCGAGCCCGAGATGAATTATAAACACAAATTAAGTACATGAAAATTCAGTGACGTTTTGCCTGGGTTTGAACCCGCTATCATTGGTTAAGATGTACGCGCTTTAACCGAATAATCTACACTAATTCAATGTAAGTTAAGTAGCTACAGCGGATGTTGATGCGAGGATGATGTCATCGCTGTCTGTTTGTTTACCTTCGTGCTAATTGGATCGAAACAGGCGTCGAACATTCGAATCAGACTTGACTATACTTCGAGGAAAAGCTACTTCAAAGTGTAACACAATGTTACAATTTCTTATCTCCAGACACAATTAGGTATGTTTTCAGAAGTGAAATTATTACTAAGCGTAAATTAATTTTATCATAACTTTTCATTAAATATTAACTTTCATCCGAGTTTTAGGAGAAGAGGTTAGATTAGGTCGTCAGATGTCAGGGCGTATCATACGAAAACGAACCCGAGGCGCCCACAGAAGAGACGGAGAGGGTACCGCTGGTATTTCAGTGGTTATTTCGGTGTACCAGGGCGCACTCGGCGTCCAGGCCAACCTATGAGTCCCACATACTCACTGGAGATACGTTTAACGCGTTTTACAACTCGACAAATATACTATAAATTAATAAATACATTGTATAGTATTGAACTATTTAAAAGCCCCTTGAAACATTATTTTCTCTCACAAGCTAACCCTTCATCTTAAAGATACTTCTTCCCCATGTTTTTTCTATTTTATTTCGTATAATAAATTAACATCGATTTGTAAATATGTATTTATATAGTATATATTGTTGAAATAAACAAGCAACATCAGCGTCAAGTCATACAACTTCCCTATTAAAAAAAAAAGGCGGGAGATTTGTAGTTGACACATTGAGAATTGCAATTATATATTTTTATTATTATATATAATTATAATTATTACGGTGTAATGCGATTATTGATGGTTATTTGTGTTGTAGACTAAATGTTTTTCTTTTGTGGTAGATTGATTGTTAATATAAATTAAAGATAATTGTTTTAGAGGTTAACCTACTTCCTACTTCTGGTTCTAAAAATATGTATAAATAATATACGTAGTATGTGTATTGTATTTTTATGTATTATATTTTTATTTATGTAAGTATTTATATTTCCATATTTTTCTATATATTTTCTACACTACGGTCTGCACTATTTTGTCCGCTACATCACCCTGTCACTCACCTCCACAGGTTGACTGGAAGAAATCTCTTTTAGAGATAAGTCCACCTCTGCCTGTACATATATTACTGTACCATCATTGTAAAATATTTTAGTGCAATAAAGAATATAATAAATATCATACAAAAAGTGCGCTTATTTTGTAAATAATTATCTAATAGACAATTTTTGTAAATTCTAGGTAACAGCGTCTGTTGAGATGCGTTTATATATTAAGTGAATACTGAATTGTATGTACTTCAATATACAAAAATAAACAACTACACGTGATACTTCAAAATCACGTAAGATGGTATGAAACTATAGTATATATACATTTTACATACTTAAAGAAGCTTTCTTTGTACTTTGTTTAAAGGCAGAGGCCAGTACAGTGAATGAATATGGATGGGTGTATTGCGAATATTCCCTCGTCAATTTTTACACGGGGATGCTCCTCAGAGTATAATAAAGATTCTTATTTAAATATAATAATACCTATAGACCGAGAACCACGTGGCGCGAACCGCGATAACCCTCAGTAGGAAGTGGCGCGCTGATTGGCTGGCGAGCGATAGGTATCGCGGTACATGAATCAGAGTAACTAGACAGTTATAAATGTTTCTTGATATCGTAAAACTTATAATATAATCAGGATCGTTCAATCACAAGAAAACTTTTAGTGGATGTCAAAATCTCAAGTAATAGTTTGAACCCCGATGGTAACATAGTATATGTAGGTCTTCGCGACTTTATTTCTTATAATTTATTTTTGTAAAATTAATAATAATTCTTTCAGCGACAGTTTTTTAATATCCTCTCTCTCTCTCTTTTTCAAAATTGCAACATAATGCTTTCTTTGATTCTATAGGGCATTGGTACAAAAGGTTGTATCCTATTAAAATCCAAGTTTGATGCGCTTAAGTTATATAAACACTTGACTTCAGTAGCTTATGGCAAAAGTATGTATAGCAGTGTTTATGAAAAAATTGTAATCTGTCTCGTTAATTATCAGGTCTTTAAGAAATTTAAATGAGATCTTGTTTGAGAGTTTGGAAAAAAACGAAAATATTATGTCAAAACATTTATGTGCCTAATCGCATTTTTTTGTTATTATATATAGTTGTTATTTGGACACATAATCACGTTTATTTCACTATGTTTCTTTTTACCGCCAAGCGCGATATAAAAAAAACCTACATAAATTAACTTTTGGCGCTTACGAGTAGCTGAACCCGCGACCTCCGGTTACGACTCATGAGAAAAAGTATTACAAGAGTTCCGACTTTCGGTGTTGCGTTTGTGACTTTGCCGATGTCAAGTAACGATGAGGTAACTTAGCGGGTTAACTATTACAAGTTCTGGATTGTCGCAAGATACGATGGCATTGTTTTAACGCTGAGAGCTACCGGATTTCTAATATTTTAAATAACGTATGCAAAGCACCGACTAAAACCATGCCCAAATCCGATGATTTATAGGATAAAATATAATGTACAGCAACAAAAAAATCAGCATGTAATTTTTCCACTAATAGGCTAAGGCCTCCTCTCCCTTTGAGGAGAAAGACTGGAACATATTCCAATGCGGGTCGTTGTAACACACATGTGGCAGAATTTCTATGAAGTGAGTCTACTCATGCAGATTTCCTCATGACATTTTCCTTAACCGACGAGCGCGAGGAGAATTATAAACACAAATTAAGCACATGACGATCAGTGTTGCTCGCCTGGGTGTGAACCCGCAATCATCGGTTAAGATGCACGCCTTCTAACCACTGGGTCATCTCGGCTGATATTATGATTTAGAGGGTAAGAATACAAATTACAGCATTGCAACAAAATTCAAATACAAAAAGTCCAAAAGTACTAAAGTATTAATCGAGTACGGTCATAGATATAATGATCATAATTGTACCCATGGGTGCGCGTGTTGCAACACCAAGGACCACTAAATAGGTTCCAGGCTATTAACTCGTCATATAAATTATACACTGCGAGATCTCGTTACGGGTTCCTGTTTACGCTAACGAAGTTATTTGCTGCCAGTGTTAATTTAATCATAGCTTATTATAGTGAATGATAATGTTATTGTTACGGATAGGATACCTATCTGACTCGTATATGGCTGCAGGTCATGAGGTCCTAAGTTCAAATTCTATGTCAAACCCATAAAAAGTTCGGTTAACTGGTTCAGTCTTGGAAGAAAATCCATTCCTTCAATGAAAAGCAAAGTTTTAATTTAATTTGATTTAATTTAAGTTTTAAAAAAGAACTTCACAATGAAGCGTCTTTGAATTGTCGATAGTTAATTACTACCACGCTAAAAAGCTTGTAGCGAAACGGCAAGAAACTCGCATAGTTGCTCTTTTCAAATAGATTTAATATATTCTTATATAATAATGCTATTCTTTACAATAATAATAATTAGTGTCCTGTGATGAAATCCGAGCAAAACCCAAGGGTTTTTTGTTCTAAAAAGTATTCTTTTAATGAATAATAAGATTTATTTATGAATTAAGTCTTAATGAACTGATAAATCTTCTTATTTTTCTCTCTTCATTCGTTTTTGATTATATCTCGTCAAAAGTATGAAAGTAAGGCACCCAGACACACAGTTACCTATGTTGGTACACCAATGTATATAATAATATTTCCTTACTATTACCTAGGATATATTTAGCCGTCTCAACGGACTGATCGCTTGAATAGATCTTAAGCTTTAACTGTACTTACTGCTGTGATGAAACTTTTGCTAACTGTTTATCAATGGTAACATTAAACGCTATGACGCTATAACATGACGAAAGCTCGGAAAGGTCAGACTGGGAGCCACACACGAATTACTTATCAGTCGTCCTACGAATGACGTGTGAAGCGTACTATTAGCAATTTAAGAAAAATAATAACACTACTTCTTCGTTCAGGTCAATGGCAGATAACAATTTTGTATGTTTATTTATTAAATATACATAACGTAAATTACACGCTAATATTGTGTATAACTTTGTTGGGTGTCGCCGTGATCAGAATTTGAAACTGGTTTCAATTCTTGGCATTCATAAATTTTAAATTTTAAGTATTATAACATATAGTATTTCATATAGCAATGAAGTTTTTTCTTTAAATTTGTTACGTATCCAAACACACACTCGCAGTTGTGTAACTCCGGAACAGATTTGTCCAATGATGGGTCGATGACATTGTCGAATTCGCAACGCACGAGTCAAATGTCACAATAGGACATGTGACATTGACAATAATAATTAAACAAATGGATACACGTGTCAAAATAGCATATGATTATAATGTTACGTGAAATGTTGGCAACTTAAAATAATATCCAATATTGTAATTAGCGCAACTTCCCGATCTACTTTATTTCTCTTGCTCTTCGACAATTATTACCCTTTGCTTTTGATGTTATTGTACAATAGCAAGCCACACCGGCTTTGCAAGGGCGCAATACTTATACCGAATATACTACTGAATTTATTTATTTATTTTTATTAGAAACTTCTAAAATTGACAGTGTTTCTTTACTACACTGTCCATGTGTTATATACAAAAACCTTCCTCTCGAATAATTATATCTATTAAAAAAAACCGCATCAAAGTCCGTGGTGTAAGTGAAAGGTCTAACCATACATAGGAAAAGACAGCAGTAAGCGACTTTGTTTTATACTGTGTAATGATAATGAAGTACATCATATCATATACAGTGGCAGAATCCAAAAGATTTGAAATACCGATACCATGTTTCCACTTATTACTCACCGAGTAAGAATACAAGTGAGGTCACTGACTTTACATTACCTATTCTGAAGGTCGTGACCCCGCACCGACTAAGAAACCATTTAATATTTAGACACACGATAAATTCGCGAGATTTATGAAAAAACGCAAATATAATTTATCTAATGTTTCTTGGGTGCGACAGCGCGCAATTAACGTTCGAACGACGCGACGGTAATAAATTCAAATTTTAATTATTTTATCATAATATAGAAGCATTACACCTATTTATTTATTGACAATTTATTTAAAACCAACACCAGTTAAGAAAGGAACATATCCTGAGAAGAACCAACGAAAGAACTGAGCAGGTTCTATTGTCTGTTTATAAACAGCCAGGGGTCGATCCCTTCATGAACTCACTTTAAAGAAACCTTTTGCACACAAACATTCTCTTAAATTGTTTTGAAATTCCACTGCGGTGCAATAAAATTATTCGGCAGTCGTAGACGAGACAGAAGCTCCTGTTCTGTGACACACTCACATTCTTTGAAAAATTTATAAGTAATTTAAATTACCTTTCATTTGTTTGATTCAACTATTTATTGAAAAAGAAAATGTTTTCGTATATAAATAGTATATCGTCGGAATTAAGATTCTTCCGTGGATGATCGTCAATAACTTATCATTAGAATTTTAAATGCATGCAAATCACATGTTTTTTTTTCAATTACATATAAAATTAGTAAATATTCTACTAGTTCAGAGTTTGTTCACCCATACTGCAGCAGTTGGGATTGACGGTTCGAATATATCCACCAGTTACTACGTTATTGAATAACAATATCAAAACGAACTTAAAACTCGGTGGCAAGTCCGTTTGGGTACCTCCCATTCATCAGATATTCTGCAGTCATACGTTTACTTTATATCATTGTATTCCTGTTTCCAGTGTAACTACAGACCATGGGCCGTAACATTTTAGTTCTCAATATCGGTGGCACATTGTCGATGTAGAGCGCGAATGCCTATGTGTCTAAAACGGCATAATAAAGCTAAATTACTGAGACACGGTTTTCTACACATGATCAACTAAGGGAAGGCAAATATGGGTGTAATAGTGTTGTTTCCTAAGAACTAATTTCCTAACTCACCAGCTACGTAGTATTGCGCTATTTTGACGCGCGTTTCCTGACGTCCACGATGAGATACGAAGCACGATACGTTGATACGGATACAGTTATCATTTGATTTGATCCAATCGCAAATATTTTATAATTATTATAGGTATTATTAATACGCGTAAAAATTATTTTGCACATAATTTTTAAGAATATTGCACGGAGAAATGTAATAATCCAAGATAATGCTGACTCGATGAGTTAGCAAATAATCAAACTTTTACTTGGTGGTGGGCTTTGTGCAAGCCCGTCTGGGTAGGTACCACCCACTCATCAGTTATTCTACCGCCAAATAGCAGTACTCAGTATTGTTGTGTTCCGGTTTGAAGGGTGAGTGAGCCAGTGTAACTACAGGCACAAGGGACATAACATCTTAGTTACCAAGGTTGGTGGCACATTGACGATGTAAGGAATAGTTAATATTTCTTACAGCGTCATTGTCTATGGGTGATGGTGCCCACTTACCATCAGGTGGCCCATATGCTCGCCCGCCTACCTATAACATAAAAAAAAATCAAAATAAACTTTACTCAAGTAGGCTTTTACAAGCACTTTTGAATCGTCATCTAACAAACTGTATTAAGTTTAGATACCACCGGTTCGGAGTGTAGATTCCACCGAGAAGTACCGTCAAGAAACTCAGTAGTTGGTCTATTTCAACATTTGAAAATAAAAAGTCAACTCCGACTCGAAGACATGACGTGCCTTTCTTCCGTCTTACATATTATTAACTTAACAAACAAATGTTATCTTTATTTATTATGTGCGCATTACATTCTTTTAATCATTACTGTTGTTATTTTATATTAAGTTGATGGTATATTGGATATTTATGGATATTTATATCTTTATTTAGTGTGTATTTATTTACAAGTACATTATATGAAATAAAATAAAACATTCATACTTTTTCATAATAATGATAAGAAGTAACTTACAAATCAATAACGCGTTTATTGACATTTATTTGTTTTTTTTTATTGTAATAATAGAAAGGTATTGTTCAGCTGAGCCTCATTTTTTCTACATTTCGAATCACTGTATCTTATATTTACAGTCAGCTTCGTTCTGGATTTGCACGGGTGTAATGCTGATACTAAATATGCTACAAAATGTCGTGCACAGTTTTTCAATCATTAAATCGCTCATAGTTAACAATGTAAGCGCCTAAAATGTGTTTATTTACGACATCAGATTCGATTCTTCTAAAATTGTCAGTGATTCTTTACTAAATTGTCCATGTTTTATAAAAACTTTCCTCTCGAATCACTCTATCTATTAAAAAAAAACCGCATCAAAATCCGTTGCGTAATTTAAAGATCTGCATACATAAGGACAGATAGCAGTAAGCGACGTGATATAACATGTAATTAAAATCAAAATAAACTTTATTCAAGTGGTCTTTTACAAGCACTTTTTAATCGTCAATTAACAATTAAGTGAAGCTACCACCGGTTCGGAAAGTAGATTCTAACGAGAAGAACCGGCAAGAAATTCAATAGTTACTCTTTTTCAACATTTAAAAAATACAAAGTCATGTTAGTTAATACAATTATTTAAATTAATATATCCTAATGATAATGATGATGATGCACTATTTTCGGACAAATCAGTTTGTACTTAAGGAATAGCAACTGATAGCAAATAGCTCTAATCACGTAGGGTGGAACCGTTCTCAGCCTCTTTGGTGTGAAAGTTCATACGTTTACATAAAAGCTGGGCTATCAGTACCAAGTTATAGTGACGCACGTCAGTTTCATGATAAGTGTGAATTAATCGTCGCCAACTGTTGTTTTCGAAAACAATAAGAAAGTGCAATAAGGCATAAAATATATTATCTATAAACAAACATCGAAGCTTATGTAAGTTGTATGAAAGATGAGGTAAATATGTGACGTCATTCGATTATTATGAATTATATTGGTAATTTAGATAATACTCATTGTATGTATTGGAATTCAATTCACATTACACGGCGCGTGTATCGTTGAAAAATATGTCCCGAATCCTCTATTTCATATAACAAGACAGGACATACTTTAGACACATATTTTGACAGAAGCTCTTTGTGCAAGCCCGTCTAGACATTCATATTCAATAAATATTCTTCCGCCAAGAAATAAAACTTAGGATTAATATGTTACGTTTTGAAGGATGAGCGAGCAAGTATGAGCACTTTATGTCCTCATGCCTTTAGTTATAAAGGCATGAGGACATAAAGTCGTAGTTCCCAAGGATGGTGGCGCATTGGCGATGTAAGGCACAGTAATATTTCTGATATCGTAAATATCTAGCGATGGTCACAACTCACCACCACGTAGGTTGGCGGGCGGAAAACAGAGCTACCTCTTTTCCATCCGCCAACTTACGTTGTAAAAAGCAATTAGTTAGTTATGTTGGCGAATATAAATGTATTCTTGAGGCAATGGATTCGATTTTAATGTTTCAAATTGTATGAAAAATTAATTATCATTAATAGTTTTCTACTTTACTGTGAAATAAGTTCTCTAACCTCCGCATATTCACAATTTCTTTAGGGAAAGACAAGCCCTTCGCCTGTTTTTGTACAATCGTAGCTTCGAGTGTTTCCCCTTAACCCTATAAAAGGTATCGTCCGGTCAAGAGACGAGTTACTTCTGAGTGCAGACCGCTGATTCGGTTGCTTGCGACTTCGCATTGCGAGTTCAAGGGGTTTGTGAACTGCATTTGAAGTTAGCTTTCTCACGACCTTTTTTGTCTGTTCTCTGTTGTTTACCCTGCGATCAATTCTTCCAACACTCGATGGTAAGCGGTCGCCAAGCGTAATAAATTAGTAAGTGACAATTTGAGTGAGGAACCGATGTAATAGACTGTGAGGAATTATGGGTGTTTATATATTTTTTTGTAAATTCGAATTTAACTACGACTAATATTTTTTATTCGAAATATATATATGTTTTGGAGGAGGACAACGGAACTCCTCCAAAAATGTCAGCAGATAAGCCATGATTGTTGCTATATTATTCTTTGTTGAAAAATATTGTACCTATAAAAAAATATACAAATTTATTTTTATTAAGTTATATTGTATGCTGTAGCGACTAGCCCATGGTCACAACACTTTCTAGACAAACCATGACGCCCCTATCCTTCACTTGGAACTGAATTTGTTACGGAGGCTCTTCGTAATTTCGCTTTTATTTTAATGGACAAAAGTATATAATTATAATTAAAGTTATTACTATTACGAGTTTCAATTATAATATATATTACATCGATAAGTTTATAAGTATGTATCTTGCGATGCGCAGTAGGATGGCCTTAATAGTGGATTTGGTATGACATCACAAATAAAAAAAGACAGAAATTTAATTCAACAAAAGAGAAGTATTTATAAATAGGCAGCTGCTGATACAATCGGTGTTTGGTTTGTTTGCACAAGTTTTTTATATAATTATAACTCTCCTCAGCTGCGTCGTATGTAGAAAATTAATAAAAAAAATTGAGTCTCGACGTTACTCAGGAGCGACGTACGATCGAGTGGGAACAATGCGCCGAGTCTGCAGTTTGTGACGCGATGGACTGACGGCCGAGTTCAAGAGGTGTGCATCATCGATCTGTATGTTTACGGGCGGACTTGGCTGTGAGATTGTGCTGGGAGACACGTGTCTTCTCTATCACCATTACTAGACGGATGATTACATTTGAAGGTCGAACTTCGATGGCAGCCAATAAAAGCCGATCAAAATCGAAATATACTTCATTCAAGTGGGTGCCTACGAGTACAATTGAATCTCATTTTACAAGATTATATTAAATGTGAATCAAACCTTGTGTTCACCAATTATCAAACTTGAGTGCCTATGTTGAATACGATTAAATATATTAAAAATACTTCCTTAACGTAACGATGTTGTATTATTTTTTAGTGTAGACAAAACTTACTTGTTCATAATGAATTATAATGGCAATGTCAGGTGATGGTCACATTAATGATAAGGTTTATGCCTACGTGTATCAAATAATTAATTATTTGCAGATGCCGAATCTATGTCCTATCACTGTGCCAAATTTCATTAATTTATAATATTAATAATCTACCATACCTAAATTATATGTATTTTTTTTACAATTCGAAATTCAAAATTAAACATAATACAAAATAGTTTTTTTAATATTATAATGCTATAATAAGTATTCACGTGAAAAATTATATCAATTATAGTGATGTTACGCGATCGTTTAAAAGAGCAGATCTGCGTTAATCTCTTATCAGACTGCAGTCCGGCCCGGTATAGTCGACCGCATAACTAGATATTTAGCACGTGTAGGTTGTTATTGCAGGCAGGTTGGTAAACATAGCACAGCCGTGACCTAGACAAAGATGAGCGTCATCACACGTTTTCAAAACAATAGTTAAACATTTCCACGCCTCGATACACCGATCTTATTCATATGTTTTGTTCTGACTTCAAGGCAATGCATTTATTTATGTTATAAATTACGTGTAATCAATGCACCGGCGATTGGTTCTCAAACAAAATAATGCTAATTTCGACGTTGAAGTCAGTGTGAAATAGCTGTTATTTTTTTCTATCTTGGGTATAAGTAAGCATTAGCGATACTGTAATTACCCTTGTCCACAAATGAAATACAACAGGCATTTTTATTTTATATTTTATTATATATTCCGTCTAAAAACAAACAAGTATACTCATATATGATCATATATTAAGATTTGTATTTTATACTGTTAATATTTCAATAAATTTATTAAATATATGTAAACTGTAAATATACTCATATTGAATAATTGTATTTTTTTTAAATAGGTAATGTTGTAGTGAAACCGTTCTCGAGTGTGCAACACGTGGAGCTTTATTGAAGGCGTTGTTAAGCCTCACAAAGCCTTCAAACCCTACAGAGTTGTCTTGTGCAAACATAATATAAACATTCATGTAATTAATTTAATATTACCTCGTATTTTTTTTCACCAACGTGTAACAGACATGTAATCAGCCAAACATTGGATTATTCACAAAAAAGAGTAAGAGAAAAAGTCGATCATATACAGGCATGTAACTTAACTGGTTGCAACACATACCGTCCAATATATAGTTTTCGACATATATATTATATTATTCACAGTTAACTTCAAGTCTGACACAGAATATTATAACTTCAGCGATTTTATATTTATATGTTATATATACCTCTACAATAACACCTGGGTGATTCGAACGAGAAAATATGTTTACGATCGACGTGTATCATTAAATGCAATTATCGGAGTCCAACAGTTAAATTATTAAAATCAAAACGACCCCTGCGCCCGCGCAGATAACTTTATCGCGCGAAACTTGCTCCAATTATAGTTGCTCAGGAGATCCGTTGAGGAAAATTAACGGATATTTAAATGAACTATGAAACAAATTTATAACCATGTGAGTTTTACTTATTCGTTCCATGGCCATGGAAACTGTATGTTCCAAAACAGTTGATGAAATTTGCTATGAAGCAAACTTGAATTCCAAGAAAGGACGGAGGCTACTTTATCTGCATAACACATGATAATCAACACCCTAAAACTCCAGCGAATTTGCGTCTTCAAAATTATATCTGACAAATTATAATCTATACTTATTAAAGCGTTCATCCTGCCTGACTATTAAAGCCCAACCATAACTGCTAAGTCGGGTAAGATGTAATTTAAAACAGGGGTTTGTTTTATAACGTAAACGACCGCTATGCTGTTGAAAAATAGTCATAATAATACTAAAATCTTTATTTAACAAATCCAATACTATCATTACTTATTCACTTCTCGCATAACAAAGCATACTATACTTTTTAAATATGATTTTACGTGTATCACCGTAAAATTGGAAATAATTTTAGATTATAATCTATCTCGAGCAATTGTAAGCTGTCGAAAGATTGTAAACATTTTTTCAATTTAAAAACAAATATATCCAATTTAGACAGTTAAGAGTTTTTACAGTGAGTTTTTATAATTTAAGTGAAATTTACTTCGATAGATTATAAACTACCGAATAATAATGCGTTAAATTGTAAGCAGTATGTTACGGTTCACAGTCTTTCGACGGTTCAAAACCTCGCGAGATAAACAAACATAAACTCAAATTCCTTTTCAATGTAGCATTACACTTACTTATTGATGGTCAAATTAAACACAACCACCGGTTCGGAAAAAGAAAACACCCTGACCTGAGAAGAACAGGCGAAAGAAACTAAGCGGGTCATATTTTATACATATGTAGATTATAATCTAATGTAAAATAATGTATATACAATTTTACGGTGACATATACACGGTCATCACCTTTGAAGCAAAGGGACATACTTGGCAGGCATATGTTTGGCAATACTTAGTATTAATAATAATAATGTTTCTATGTAATCTAAAATATAGTTGTGTTCCCGTTTCCAGTTTGAAGTGAGAGTGAACAGTGTAATAACAAGGGACCCATTAATATTATATATTTGTCTCCTTATTATTATATATTTGTTTAGATTAACTAATATATCAATATACATACATATGTATACACTGCTTTTTTAATTGTAAAATATTTGTGTCTCAAAAATTTTCCTTATATGATCCATGAATCCGGGGCGTGTGGCTAGTCTCGATTCAAAAGATGATTATGCAATTTCATCGGCCGGACCACGATTTCGCCCAGCCGATCACTCTTGGCGGAATGCACAATTCCGTATGGATACAGCCGATACGGGGGTCACAGATTCGGGTCAGAATTCAGGCAAACAGTGCACTGATTGTGAGATTACGAAATATTATGTAAACAATTATTTCGATTTGACATACATATATAAATTTTAATTATAAAACATTTGCGTCATTAGGACATTTTATGTGTTTGTTACTTTGAGCTTATATTGTGTATGTTATTTATTATATATATCCCATTCGAAGGTTATACATCGTCGTTACGAATCGAGTAATTAAAGTCATACTTGCCAAAATAGAGTTTTTTACCCTAGAACTTTAGCAGAATATTGAAATTCGAATACAATGTTTTGTGAATAACTCCCTTAAAACCCAGATAAGCATCATCAATATATCATCTATTGCAAGACGGTAAAGCATGAGGATATTTGCAGTCTGCCATAAATAGAATTCTTATTTCTTCAGGACGAAATCGTTACAGCCAGCTATACCAATATATTATTAAGATTATTTCTTAAAAATTAATATAACATACGATTTATGACAATTATGTTCGGGATCTAAGATAAGCTCACTCTTCAAAATTATTTTTTGACGGCAGTTTTGCAGTCTCTTTGACTGATTTGGTCGGATGGAATAGGTCCACTTTTTTTCTTTTGCAAAATAAATCTGAAAAATCGATGCTTGCAAAAGCATCTATTGCTATTCGCATCGTCTGTATCGGTGAAGCTCTTTTCAATGTTACTCTTAAGGAACATAGCCAACCGAACTGTTCACGGGGTGAGTTGCACAAAGTTATATAATTCTATTATTTTCTATAAGAAGAACAGTAATGTGACGATGAACTGTATCCTTTTAAAAAATCCTTTCTTTTTTGGGCTATACCCAATTTTATAAATAATCCGAAAACATTGCGGAAGCCATGAGCAAACCTCAATATCGATGTAGTTCGCACATGGTGATAATAATCTAATAAAATAAATACTGTTTGTTTGCCTCGCTCATTGAACGGACGGACTCGTGTCGGTAATAAAATTTTATTACTAACTACACTCGACACCCGACTTCGTCCGTGTTCAATGATTCACAACAAGAGCGGCAGATAAGTCCTCACTGGTTTTCCTGATTGAACGGATGGATAGACTAAAGATTTGATTGGAGTACAAGACCAGAACTTTCATTGGTGATTATAAAGTATCAGTACCTATACTTTATTAAATAACTTTAAATATGAGCTATTATGGATTATGGGTAATTTCTTGAACAGCCATAGATAGAAGCCATAGCTAAATATTTGAAGTAGCAATTTAAAGATAAACACATTATCTATAATTCTTATTTAACATAATCGAAGTGATTATTATTCCTACAGCTAATTGTGTTATTTGATTCACGCAAAGTGTAATTATAAACCCGATTTAATTATCAATACTATCGATTCTTAATTAATTTTTTTGCTGACTATACCTGATTATACGATGTAGATATTCAAACACACAGTGAGTACGAGGGAGTTGTTTTAAATTGCTCAGCGAAACTATAAAATAAAATACGCAAAAAAAAAAAAAAAATAAGGCCGAACTGATAACCTCCTTATTTTTTAATTGAACTATTATAGAGGGAAATTAAACTTTTATCGTTAATAAGTTAAGCTATAGATATGTACAATATATAATGTATGAATTTAATTAAAAACAAAATGGTTTATTTCGATTTTAATATGCACAAAGATAATTCTGGATAGACCTCGATGACCAAAGTCTCCGAAAACGCATTGATCGGTTTCCTCCTTTATGCTTGTTGTTAAAATTGTTTTAGACTAACTTCGCAGAAGGCAGTGACCCAGGGTAACACGAGGGACATAACGTCTGAGGTCCTAAGGTTGATGGGGCATTTGATTTTTAAAACTGATTAAAGCCCATTTACCTTGTTCAGTCTACCGATGGCGTATAAAAATCTAAGTTTATACATATATTAAATGTTAACTTTTGTTTTCGATTAATTAAAATTTAAAATAAATTGAATAACAGGTTAAACATAAGCGCTGTCTGTACTTGTAGGTAAAAGTGAGTTCAGCTGGCTCTGTGGATAAAACCTCAAAGAATCACAAAAGCTGCAGGATGAAATTCTGCCACATGTAACCCCACTAATCCGAATCGAACATCGTAATGGAATAAAGACTAAAACTACTTCGCAATATGGGCCTTAACCCAGCCATAGGACATATACACTACATATATTTAAGAAAAGTTTGGTTATTTAGATATATCAAATATATGCTAACTCGGCGTTTTCACACACACACACACACACACATGTATTGTAATGTGTGTTAATCAGGCATCGACTTTTTAATCTTTTTTATTAATTATAATACAGACGCACCTCGTAAAGATAAAAATACGATTATTAAACAAGAACTTGAATTCCGTAAATTTGTTTGTATAAAAAAAAAAAACTAGTCCGAGACTATGATCTTTTCAAAACCAGTTTTATTTTTGATTTAATTTATTACTCGACGCGGACAGTTCAGGAAGCTTGTGTAGGAATCGAGTCTTTTCGTATGCATGTTACACGGAAGATTAATATTACAAAGAGGTAACATTTGTTCGTTTGTTTGTAGATTCTTAACCCGGTATAACTGGTCAAAAAAAGGCACTATATAAATAACTGTACATGTAATATGTGTGTTGCTTCTCAATAATAGTAATAAAAAACGTTTTATGTTCCTGCATTTTTAATACACGAAGACAAATAACATATTTTTTGATACTACATTATTAGGTCACATATCTTTTGATATTTGACAACGCGACTCACAGAGAATTCTTTAATAAATGTATTTGTTTTTTTAAATCGTCATGGGCAAAGCCTCGTCGTGTAATGCTAGTCTACAGAGACACGTGTAAGGATTAATTAAGATTGTATAACACAACGATTACACTTTATGAGAGCGTGAAAGACGAAAAAACAGATAAACTTTATAGATTGACGTTTTTGTACAACATAACGTTAGTCACAACCGCCATACAATGATACACGGTACAATCGTGTTCCGGTTGGAAGTGTGAGTGAGCCAGTGTAACTAAAGTCAAGACTTGAAGTGTTAGGCTTAGGGCCGTAGGTTTTCGCGTATCGGTTATGTAAAAAATGGTTATACCTACGCCGCAAATGTTTATGGTCAGCGGTAAAAGTTTAAAACTGTATCTATATAGTATTAGCTAGGAGCACTTTGTATTGCCGTCGAGCGCGTGCGCATCTAAGGTGTACACTCTTAATTCGACGATAGACGACATAAATCCGACGGGAAAGCCATCCTCATATTATATTAAAATTATAAATATTGGACATCACATACATTACTCTGATCCCAATGTAAGTAACTAAAGCACTTGTGTTATGGAAAATCAGAAGTAACGACGGTACGACAAACACCCAGACCCAAGACAACATAGAAAACTTATGAATTTTCTACATCGACTCGGCCGGGAATCGAAACCGGGACCTCGTAGTAGCGTACCCATGAAAACCGGTGTACACACTACTCGACCACGGAGGTCGTCCTCAGACACGAAACAGGTAAGACCAGAAGCTATAGCAAAGGCTTTCCATGCTTTGTGAACCGGGGCCAGCTACTCAACTAGTTTAATTATACCGAAAAATAAAAAAATAATTCATCCGTACCGCGATTATAATTGAGACATTCATACCTGTAGCTTTACAAGATATGAAATACATCAACAAGGTAGTCGGTTAAAAGTAATATACACACATATAGATGAAGTAACCGGACAGAAGCGACACGCGCCGTCACAATAGATATACAAAAGGTAGGTAGGTAACCTACCCCAGGTTTTATAACAAACTGGGCCTTAAAATAGTTTCATTAACACGACTATATTCATTAGAAATAAATATTTAAATCACGAAACAGGATATATGTTATTTAATCATGTTCATAATTATCTGTTATGATCTGGTTCTGACGCTCGTAACTTAATAATAATCATGTTAATATACATTTTTCGCCTTTACACTAAATACATATATAATTAAGTTCAATACATACATGTATGATATTTCTATGATCAACATATACAGTCATAATAGTATGGAAGTATTTCGTAGAAATCAAATCAATAAAATATTATTTGTGAAATAGTAATTTTGTTACAAAAACTGATAATTAACGTAAAAAATAAAACACAATAAAACGTAGAACTTAAATTATTTTATAAATTATTTTCAAAACAATTGTAACAAAAATGTATATCAACTGTTTCCTGTGAAATTAACAGACTGATTCAAACAAGTATTACTTAATATCGGAAGATTACTATGTATTGTTTAAAGCTAATGAAAATATATCATAACATAAATCTATATTTGAAAATGGAATTGTCTCTCGGAGTAAAGGCGATCGGTCGTATTAACGTCTGAGATGGCGCGTCGCGATACTCGCTTATAAGGCTGGCGTGGCGGCTCAGCGCGACAGTTTGTGGACGATCGTCAAGCATGGCGCGGGCACTGGCGACTGTTTGCGCTTTGCTACTCGTTTCGTACGGTGAGTGACACGAAATATGAAAAAAATACACATTCAACGGCTATCTGTGTACGTTCAAGTGATCAATTCGCGGTTATTTTTTTAAATATTTTAACGCGTAAGTTTGGCAAGTGTATAATCGAATCAAGATTACAGTATAGTTTTATCGGTAAAGTATAAAATTGGACGAATTATAAGTCTTGAATAACTACAAGACATTTTTAAATCGATAAATATTTTATGATAAATTTAAATCAGTGTTTTCGTTCCATCTTCGTACGATTAAATATATACAAAGTTACAGCTCGCACTTTTCAACTTGATTTTTTTTCTTCGTGAGTGTCTAAGTCGCGAAATGAGTAACTATGCTAAGTTTCGGATATCCTGTGATGAGAATTAATTGGTATTTCGCTTATATACATACTATGTACATAAATAAAAGTAAATAGGGTAAACAGAAAATTAATATTGTAGTCGTTTCGCGGTGTTTTTTTCTCAACCATAAATTGTTTCAAATATATATTTTATTTCGTTTAACATTCTGTGATAATATAAAAATACTATTTACTTCTAGAAGTTCTGTAAGCGATTGCATTAAGACTTAATTTTTGCATTTTAATTATGAAATTACGATTGAAGATAATAATTATATTTCAATCAACATATTTTGATACCAACTTAAATTGAAAATATATCTTATCTTAGTAAAGTACTGTACCGATATAAAACAACTTTCACATAGAATATATACATATATTGCCTCTTGGCATTCGGTATGTTTTAAAAGTAATATGTTTGTTAATTTTGTAAAATAACTTACTCATTAGATTTGAAAAAGAGAAACTCATCATTTAAATAATTTGAATAACTGTTATTTTTCGTAAATAGGTAGATGTGCCATCATCCTTGAGGACTAAGGTGTTATATTCCTTGGGCCTGTAGTGAATGTGGCTCAAACACCTTAAATCTGTGAAATATGTATATTGATATAGTCTAGCTACGCGGTTTCACCCATGTGTAAGCTTATGCCGACCCCATATGTTAATAACATAAGTGCGCTAGTAATTTATAGAATTGTAATTCTGGCGATAACGTTTGGGTGACTACCATCCACTTACCATTAACCTACCACCAAACACCGATACTGGTGTTTTGTTTGAAGAGCGAGTAAGCCAGCGTAATTTTTGACACAAGACATAACAAAACATTTCGTATCGGTGCATTAAAGTCCATTGGAAGGCGACCGCATACCATCAGGCTAATTCGATTTCGTACAGTTATTCTTGGATCTAAAGTTTTCTGATCGAACCGCTGGTTTGACTGTCAATAACATAGTACTTCTAATAATTTTATGCTCAATAAACTTTTTAAATAAGAATTAATTTTAAAAAAAGATACACAATGTGTGTGCACATGTGAAATCGTGGACGATGTGCAAGCTTTTTGGATATTGACTTACAGACAAAATAAAACGAGTCGGACAACGGGTCGCAGGTATATCTGGGCCAGGCCAAAATAAAAGAATCGCCGTTTTTTAGTTATATGCAGACATAGGACTGCAGCGTTCTGTGATCATATACACGTCGGTACGGATGCACTTTTGACTTTAAAAAATACTTATCGTATTTTATTATTAAAAACGACCATAATATCCGATAACGAAAATATTATATTTTCTGCATATACATACAAAAAACAATAGCGTCGTTTTTTATAAATCAGAGTGTTTATAATATTCTTATTATTATATAATTTATCGTTACACGTTGTTGGTTACCGAAGATTAGACGATACGACCCGAGCGATCGTCGCCACGGTGGTTCTTATCGACAGAGTGTAACTTCTACTGGTCAGGGATTATGCATAGTGCACAAGTCACCAATTACATAATCCGATGGAACGACAACCCACAGTCAGAGCCAGTTCAGGCGCAACAATATAGTGCTTTCTGAGGCACGGGAGAGGAATAATCGCCAACGATCATTTTTTTACTGGCCAGCGTCGCTTTTTAACTCAGAACTTCGGGATCTGAAGCCTTATAGCCTTATATAGATTAACTGTCTGATCAAAGAATAGGTAGTAGGTGTTAGAATAGAAGAATAGGTATAGGTAGTAGGTGTTGGGAAGACTGCGACTTTTTCTCTCCTTAAATATGAGAACTGGTCTTAGCCTTAATGTGTGGCTTATGTGAATGTGGCCGCTATCATCACAAAAAAATAATAACAACTAAAGGTTCCTTATGGGCGTAGTGGGCGAGCTAGTTTTTAATTGGTATCAATTTTTAATTTGATTTAACGAATTTTAGTGAACTTCTTAAATATTACTTGATAGACAAATACATTTCAGTATGAAATCCAAACTCATATCCAATAATGAAATTCCCGCGTCAGGTAAGGGTCGCTAATGGTGCAAGTTTAGCGGGTTAAGCGCGAGTGCGAGTAATGCAAATGAATATCATTACCCTCCTCGACTCAGTAAGGTAATATTAATATCAACAATCAGCTCGGCTAACGACAGCACCGATGAACTTAAGTCACCATAATCGCGTTTTAATCGCTAATGTCACGACACTTGTATACTTTATAAATATAATTACAGCAAGACATTCGGCTCGTGCAGCGCCCAGACTTACCTATAGTCTGCAACTTTACAATTTGTACAAAATGTAATTCGAGCAACTCATTTCTCCGATAGTGTTTCTTATAATCGGCCACTAATGCAAATATTTTGTAACAGTTATAATACAATGGAACATATCCATTTATTCCGATGGTATAGTTAGTAAAAGTCAGTGGGTTTTCCTGTCGTAAAATTCTCAGTCCACGGCCCATAGCCTGAAAATTGGAAGTTTGTTGGAAAGTACTTGCGCCATCACATCGAATACTGAAAGTAGACCTGAGTTAGCGCACAAACTTGTGCAGTATAATATGTTAAGCATTGGTGGTTGGTCCCGTCAGTTTGGCTATGGTTTCAAGACAAGTTCATAAAGTTTTAGATCCCGAATAGACTCCGTAAAGAGTTATTGAAATTCTCAGAAGCAGCGCAGTGTTCAACTCACGTGTTTCGATAACCACGTAAAGCTAATCAATTTTTAGTATAGCTGTGTTCCATTTAAGGTTGAATTTTCCAGTTTAATAGGCGT
The DNA here is from genome assembly GCF_905220365.1 of Vanessa cardui. Lineage (NCBI taxonomy): Eukaryota > Metazoa > Arthropoda > Insecta > Lepidoptera > Nymphalidae > Vanessa > Vanessa cardui. The sequence goes on along the minus strand of NC_061142.1, from coordinate 395,663 downwards.
GAGTTACATATTTTGCTACGGCGCGTTCCTACCATTAGTGGCGCGTTGACCATTTGATAAATGGCTGATATATTTTATAGTATTAATGTCTGTGGATTCCGGTGCTTAACTCTCTTCCAATTGTAAATAAATAAAAAAAGCAGTAACAGCGATACCGATAGTATATTGTGTGGTTAAGCGGTTGCATTTAATCTGACAATCAATAAGTATGCTCTTACAATGAATAAAGGCATTAGACTTTTGTTACAAGTTGCACAAAAGTGTGCAACACGAGCATATTCCACCCAATAATTTCATTCTTTATATTTTAGCTAGTAAGGGATAGTAACTTAACTCAAACGCCGTTTTACTTTTTTTGCAAAGAAAAGGTCCTGCCGTGAAAAGGTTTCGTCGTATTTCGTTGACCCTATAGTTTACCGAAAGAGTACACTGAACCCATTTTCGCTTCACTCTCGTTCAAAGGAGACTTTAGCCTTACGCTTCATGAAGGTACATTCAACTTTAATATCCTTTTTAAAATCAATGTATGTAGGCGAGCTGGCAAATGGTTAATCTTAAGTGGTCACCATCATCCATAGACATAGACATATCTTGTGCCTGTGCTTAAACTTAAAAATGGAACAAAACTGTACTACAGTTTGGTGGTAGAATATGACTATATTATTACTCAGGCGAGCTTGAACAAAGCCTCAGCCTGGTTTTAACAAGGTTTGTTATCAATATGCTGCTCGTCGTTGAGCATTGTTGTTGCGTGCGTAAAATATCTAAATTGAACCCAAAAACCTGCAAGTTCACTGACAAAGTTCACCTCCATCACTGAGCACGAGGTGAATACATATCTGTAACCAGTACATAGAAAATACGGAAATAATTAGTGTAGCTAATGTCGAATATCACTTTCCATAATGCCACGATCGTGTTCTGCGGTGAGTTTCGACTTCGTTATCACGGAATAACTGCACAGATCACGCAATAAATAGCTATCAACGCACATATTGTTGCTACGGCACATTACTACTATTTATAACTACTACGTATTATTACATATAAATACATTTGTATTTATTATAAAAATACAATGGTCGTCATAAGACCATTTAGCAATTAATAATATTAATCGTAAACAATAATAAAATTATCACCGATTGATATATCTAAATCGATTATGATAAAGCTTTGTTGACCTCGCATTCTAACGTTAAGATACACGTGTTCTTGTTTAGGTAGGTATTTAGCCGACTTCAAAAAGGAGGAGGTTATCAGTTTGGCCTTTTTTTGTTTATGTTCCGCGATAGCTCGATTGTTAAACGATTATAATATTTTTTGTTCGATCGGTTTAAATATTATTTATTAACTAAAAGTTAGTAGTTAGTCTACATTTTTTTAATAATATTTCGACAATGTTTAAATGAAAACGATGAATGAAAATTAAATAAAGCTTTTATTTTTGTACACGAGTTGTATCCAAGAAAATACATGTTCATATCACAATACGTAAAACGATTGATCTGTGTATGTAATATAAATTATACTTTTGGTTTACGCAATCGCAATGTCTACAATGATGAAATGTTTGTAGACGGAATCCCGTTACATTTGAAATCCCCTAGTATGCCAGACAAACAGTACGAGTAATCATTAATTCTAAACAGTAAACGTCCGTATCACATGCATCACACGGAACGCATACTTTCAATACCGATTTGGAACATATCGGCCGATACGTTGTCTGCATCTAGATTCCGTAGCGCGTGCTACGCGACGCTACGCGAGCTACGGTGTTCCTATGTCCCGTACAAGTAGCGACTAAAATAAATTCTCAATTACTCGTGAAATTACGAGGTAGAATGAATACTTTCATAAATGTACTTTATAATAAATTTTACGAGTCACGAAACCTTGTGTAACTTGTGTTATAAATAAAACTAAAACATTTCGAAGACCGATTTATTATATACAAATGAGTCTCACGTGTGAGGAAGTAGCCGTGACTACAGTATCTCTAATCTGGCCTAATAACGTGCGTCAGCTATTCAACATGCAAATAAGTAATTTAACTTTGCAGTGCGGGGTGCGCCTCGGGCACTGCGAGACGGCTCCGATTGCGAGGTGCGCGCCCAGCTGCAGTCTGGGTGGGTGTGCGGCGTGCGTCGCGTCGCCAACAACCGGACGCACTTCGCTAGCTTCCTGGGTGTGCCTTACGCAGCACAGCCTCTAGGCGAACGGCGGTTTCGAGTAAGTAAACCTATCAATAAATCCGCATTATGTGATGTTGATACTATGATGTTTTGTTTTATCAAGATTGAGGCGTATACATAAGATTATAGACATTTGCATTGTATGTTTTTATTCAATGCGCCTCCAACCATGGGCTTTAAGACGTACGACGTAAATTCAAATCAGCACCACTAAAACGTAGGACTCTCGCGTTACTTAAATTGTTCTCATTATCTTTCAGGAGTTAGAGCCTGTGAAGCCATGGGATGGCTTTTATGACGCATCTAACGAAGGACCTATTTGTCCTCAACACGACGTATTTTATGGACCCCTCTTGGGCTCTACCAACATGAGCGAAGCTTGCATATACGCCAACATCCATGTACCTTTGAATGCTCTACCTGGGTACAAGACACCGAAACCAGCTCAGGAACTTCTACCTCCTTACGAAGCAGGTCTCTCTGAAAAAGAGGAGGACCCTGGTCTACCGATCTTAGTATTCATTCACGGAGGTGGCTTCGCTTTCGGTTCTGGAGCAACGAGTCTTCATGGTCCAGAGTATCTCATGCAGAGAGACGTCATCGTCATCACTTTTAACTACAGGTAAGATAGCAACTGTAACGAGACTACTCGTTTGAATTACCAGTTTGTAAAATTTTCCAGTTGAAAAAACTTTATTCGTTTATTTTTATTATATATATTTATTGGTCAAATTAGAATTTCTTTCAAAGAATCATTTGATATATGAAGTTAACATATCTCATTTTTGCTTCTTATAAATTTTAAACGTAGATTCTAAGCTTGAAGTGGTTATTAGAGGCACATATACCTTGATCCACATAAGTGACATGGACATAATAGCAATAACTAAGTGACCACATAATTACCTGCTTCTTTTATCATACATCACACAATAACCCATAAACATATAACATACTTGCCAAGCATTAAGCTTAATTGAATATACATAGCTCTAATAATCATTTTAACTTAATTTAACTTCTTAGTTATGACATACAATAAGATACATTGTGAAGTCGTCTTCTTAGTTTCCAATATAATAGTGTATACGTAGATTACTACAAATTATATTTGAGATAGATTAACTTTTGAATTCGTTGCCTCTTTTTTCTCATATGTCTCAACAGAATCTTACTATATGCCTAATCGATTAAAGAATATTTTCATAAAATAAGGAACACTTACATTATAGCCCTCTATCCTTATCATCGTAGCGATTGTAGATATTTAGTCGTGATGAGTAAAAAAATTGACAAATAAAATTAATATTCATAACATTTGTCTAATATAATAAAATGTATTTTGTTTACCTTTTTTACTATCGTGATAAAACTAGAACCGATCGATAGCTCGGAACATTCGGTAACAGTTGAAAACACGTGTCCGAATAAAACAAGGTCATTGTCAAAATTCTCATGGTACGAATAAAAACGAAACAAAAATGTCAACCGGTTTGAAGTTATTTTATTCATACTCTAATAATAATGAGGAAAAAACCGACAAATATAAATGTTGCGTAATGTTGACCGCTAGCGACGTACATATTTATTTATTTTTATATGAAGGTTAAGACGAAATAAAATTACTAAATATAATATTTTTTATAGAACCAGCTTGAACGGATTAGTTTGTATATAATTATATTAGTATTTATTTATATTTTAGATTGAATGTGTTGATGTGAAAATTGACGCAAAGTGTAAAGTCTAATATAAAATATATAATATAAGGACTTTACATTTCGAGGAAAATATCTCGGGCGCACAGGCGGCGGATTTAGGAGATAATAACAAATTTTATTTTTTATAACATTGAAAATACTTTTCTGTAGAATTACTGACAAAACATACAGGTAGCTTAATTTTGTAAGATCTGTTCATGGTCCATTATCAAAGCTTAGATTATTATGTAAATAAACCCATCATCAAACATCAAGTTTCAGTAAGGAGAGAGATGTATAAAAACACGCAGACCTAAAATATTTCTTTTTTACAATTCTCTAATACTTTAATAACACATGAAAGCTGACGGAGAACACGGACATAGAATTATGTATATAGATTTCGATCGCGCGCAGACAGATTTTATCTTAACTCCAAATTATAACAAAAATTAACGTTTATTACTACATATACAATTATACATAAATAGTTTATTTTTTTATTTCCGTTTTTAATTAAATATGGGCTATTTTTAACTTGATAAGCAAGTTTCATATTGTATATGAATATAATGTACACTGTATTAAAATAATGTTTGTGTAATATATTGTAGACTAAAATTTGGAGGTCGTCCTCATATTCTTATTCTCCATCCTCGTATTTAAGAAGGCAGTATTCGAATACTACTATATTAAATACTTAATAATATCATAAGTTATCTGCAAAGCTTTCTCTATAGATAATTTGGTCCAACTTTCGTAGCGAAGTCTCAAACAGATACCTAGACCTAATTTTATAACTTTATCGAACTCGTTTTTCAGGTTAAATGTCTTCGGCTTCCTATCTCTGAACTCGTCGAGCATCCCCGGTAACAACGGTCTGCGTGATATGGTAACCCTGCTGAGATGGGTGCAGGCCAACGCCCGCTCGTTCGGCGGAGACCCCAACGACGTGACGCTGGCGGGGCAGAGTGCCGGAGCCAGCTGTGCACACTTACTGTCTTTGTCCAAAGCCGCTGATGGTTTATTCCAGAGGTAATTTTGTTTATTTTTTAATTTTTTTCACAAACAACTGAAGGCGTTTCTGATCAACGTTTTTGGGAAAAACTACAATTATGAGTTTGAAAAATTTCAGTTTCAACGTATAGGCAATTCATTGTAATTTTTTTTAGAATGTTGTTACATATAGTTTTATTTTATTTAAATGATTCATAATCCCTTATTATTCAATTACAAGTTTTTAGAAATGTTTTTTTTTTTTACCATTTATAGAGATAAAAACTTTATCCAGTAAATCTCTGTTATTGCAGACTAATATTGATGAGCGGTACCGGTATGCCTAGCTTTTTTACAACTTCTCCAGTATATGCTGAATCCGTGGCGAATCTATTTTTATTCAACCTCGGTATCAACGTCACAGACCCAGAGGACATCCATCGACAGCTGATAGACACGCCGCTCCAAGATATCATGAAAGCCAATAAGCAAATTCAGGATCAATTTGGACTCATAGCTTTTCTACCCGTTGTCGAATCTTCATTCCCAGGCGTCACCACGATTTTGGACAACGACCCTGATGTTTTGATATCAAAAGGATGCGGAAAAAATATACCGCTAATAGTTGGTTTTACGACAGCAGAGTGCGAAGCATTCCGTCCGAATTTTGAGAAATTTGACATATTGAGTCGCATAAAAGAGAATCCACTTCTAATTTTGTCGCCCAATCTTATTTACAAAGTGCCGATTAAGGTCGCGTTGGATTTGGCACAGAGAGTCGAAAAGAGGTATTTCGATGGAACACCAACCATGGATAAATACATTAGGAGTTGCTCGGATACCTTTTATGTTTATCCCGCTATGAAATTAGCAGAGAGACGAGTTTTAATGCAAGGAGCTCCGGTGTTCTTGTACCAATTCTCTTATGAGGCGGATTTCAGCGTAATGAAGGCGGCCAGAGGGATTTCGTACAAGGGCGCTACCCATGTAGAAGATCTGACGTTCGTCTTCCGAGCGAATGCCATGGATGGCGTAAAAGGCTTTTCGCCTCCTTCGCGCAAAGATGAACTTATGGCAAACTGGATGACAATGTTCGTTAAAAACTTTATGTATTGCAAGTAAGTACAAACGAATAATTGTTTATAATTTTATAATAATAACAGTTTTATGACAAATATTCGCACAATTTTTTGTAATTTACAATTTATATCTAGTTATAGATGTTGCTTACACAAGAAAAAAAGGTTTAATCATTTTTTATTTAACACCGTATGCAATACAAAATTATACTTCAATACTGACAAACGTGGAATTAGTGTCTTTTGATGACACTTAATCTAAATCTTAATTAAGGAGCAGTTTTTGATTCACCAAATTTTCGTTTTCAGCGACCCGACTTGCAATCAGCGTCCACTGTCAAACTGGCCGGCAGTCGAGGAGCCGTTGCCTGTGCAGTACCAGAACATCAACATGCCCATGTTATTCAGGTTCACGGAGCTGACCGATGAACAACAAGACATGGTGCAGTTCTTTGACAGTTTACAGAACAGGACCAGTTAAATAAGGGACATTATACATGTGGTGTGTTACTTGTGTACCGTGTGTGATCGTGTGACTATTTATTTTCTAATTAAGGTCAAGATTGAACCGTCCACAATGATTGGATTTAACTGTACCTGAAATAATTCATTTATAGATTTGTAACCTTTTAATTTCTGTTACTAGGTTAGTGTGTGCTATTATTATGATTACATTTTAGATTTTGCTTTTTTATAGCTAAATTTAATTTAGCGATAGGTTTTATTTTCTGTAATTTTAATGAACTACGACTAAAACTGAAATTATCAGTGCATGACTGAAGCCAAACAATTGCATCTATTTGAGTATGTATAATGAGTTATAACAGACAGTGATTATATTTCTATCCTCAATTTTTAATAATGGACATATTTTTTTAAATTTGATTATTTAAGTTGATATTTTTAAAAATTTGTAAGGTTTCTATGCAAATTAAGAATAGAAATGACTCTACAGTCCCTACAGACTGAGCATACATACATACATAGCCTCAGCAAGATACATATAACAGACCAACCATGATAGAGATTACTCTCTTGGTGTTAATTAATCATAAAAATTGCATCGACCAAGTCTATATTTATATAATAATTTTTATTATAATGTATGATATAAATGGTATTTTTAATACACTTAATTTGATTGCTATTCTATTTATAGTAATGAACTTTAAAAATTGTGACAGAAATATCAGCAATACAATTTAATTATGACGATTTATGAAACGATTTATGATTTATGAATTATTTAAAAAACTAAACATTCAATTTACTATTGAGTTCAGCTTTCTAATAGTTTCAGTCCAGTGTTGTGGACGAGTTGACATGAACGTATTACTAAGATTAAGCTAGTTTTAAGATTTTTAGGTACTGACTCTGTCGTAAGTTGTGTGTAAAGTGAAATAATTTGATAGGCAAACAATATGATTGTAACTTGGATGAGTTTTTGTTAAGCTGAACATATCTTTGTACTGCAGCTTGTAGTCTTATGAAGTTAATTTAGTTTACAGAAAGTGTACAGCATAATCGGTAATAATAGTTATAAGTTTAGTTTGTAAACAGTTTTTCACATAATGTACTTAAGATTTTGAATAAAATATTATGTATAAAAACTGAATAAAATATTTCATTTTTGATAGAATCTCGTGGTGTTTTATTAAATTTAGAAATGGATTATTGATGACCCGAATTATAATAATAAGAAGTCCTGTACTCTAGAACCTCTCGAGGCGTTGGTACTGGAACAGGTCTGAATGCGGTTCCCAACTATGGGATATAAGAAGTTACATTTCTTTTGGCTTTTATCACACCGCTCCTGTCATCACTTCAGCAAACAAAATAAAGTATTGATTCGTGGCGGCAGATTAATTGATAAATATACATATAAATCTTTACTGGGTATAAGATGACATATATCAAAGGCATTTACTATCGTCATTTTATTTAAAAAATATAAAACACAATTGTTTATCTATCGATTTAAACAAAGATCTACTTTGTTAAAAGTCAATTATTTTAAAGATTTAATTAAGTAATATTGAATCATAACGCGGAAGAAATTAGTCCAAACAGCGACGCGACACAATGACTTCATCATTAAACAAGCAATAATACGCGGCAATTTTGAATTTCAATAGCGAATATTACGATTCAATAGTAAAAGGTAAAAGTGCATTGTGCTGGAAACGAGGTACATTCGCAGGATCCGTCGGATGCTCAATGTAGTCACGTCAATTGAATGAAAGAAATATGGATATGAATATTTCAATCGAAGCATTTTATTAATGCTTTTGCAAATGGATTCTTTATTTAGATTAGATCTATAGGATATAGGCCAACAAAACTGGTAAATTACTCGACTATCTTAGGTTATTTTACAAATGACAAAATTCTTGCTTGCTTCCATTGTAACGAATATACTCTGTAACGTTTGATCAATATAAAAAACAAAGTAAGTATATTTTGCTGGGCATAAAAAAAAATGAAAGAAGAACCTGAACCAAATGAAATTTCAAATTCACAATAATTCGATACGAGCAGACAAAATACTATATCCATCTTCGCCACATCTCTATAAAATTACGTACTTACCGCTTCGATGAACGAGCATGAACTTTAAGCATTTCAGGACCAATACTACCAATACTGATAAGATAAATCTCACACTTCGAAGCATTTCCTGAGATAAATAAATACATTTTTCGTATCGACCGATCGGAATTAAGTCATTTATTTACTTTGATTGGAATAAAATGAGACAAAGATCATATACTGCAAATAAAATATTAAATTGCTACACCTCAGTCCACAATATTCTAACGCACGAGACTTGATGAAAATCGTAATTCACCAAAGCGCGAACTCGTATCATCGGCACGCGATTGATGTTTTACAGTCAAAGCGCGATAACACCGCACTGATACCTTATGAACGAGCGGACGGCTTACACGGCTGGCCGTATTGATAAAGCGTAAACCCTCACAATATCAACCAACGAGATATCTGGGAAAGAAACGGTACCACAAACAAAAACAGGATATATCTTCCAAAGGAACAACAAGTTCGGAAATTAATGATGGCGACGTATACAATCATTGTCATCTCTTTAAAGTTGCTTTTAACACGGATCTCCGCGCAGGACGTGATAAACACAGCTCAGGGGAAGATCCGCGGCGCCCATAGAGATGGCTTCGTTTCCTATCAAGGAATTCCGTACGGGTCGATAGGTGGAGACAATGGAAGATTTAAGGTAAGTTGAGGATTTCCCCGTGTTTGAAATTTGCAAATATGTTGTATTTGTTTTGACACTATAACGTACACTTGATACTTATATTATCAAGTGAGTTTCTCCGTTGTGTTACGTATCCTAAGCAAGCAGTCTTAATGGCAGTCTTGCCAATGTTTATGACATATCTATGACACTTGCGACATATACATTGTTTTATTACAGCACGCTGGCCTAGCGCCGACGTGGACAGACGTCAGGGAATCGAACGAGATCCATTGCTACACAAGTTCCCCAGTCGAGGATTGCTTACAATTAGACGTCCACGTCCCGCCCGGGTCCAACCTGCCGGTCTTGGCCTGGGTGACTGGGGGCAGTGGTCGGTATAACCCCTCGTTGTTGGTGAAGCAAGGCATCGTCGTAGTGACTATTAGACACAGGTGAATACCTTCTTCATCACTGACTAAACGGTGAACCAAATCAAGCGTTAGTCTTTATACTTTATAAATTAACTCTTGGTTGGCAGGTTGGGAGCAGTAGGTTTCTTATGTTTAGGCGAAGATAAAATCCCAGGCAATGCAGGTTTGAAGGATGTGGTACTGGCTTTGCGCTGGGTTAGAGACAACATTATCGCTTTTCATGGAAACCCAGACAAAGTGATAGTAGCTGGACAAAGCTTTGGAGCCGCTTTAGTAGAATCCTTGATGCTGACACCAATGGCTACCGGGCTGTTCCATGGGGCAATTCTGCAAAGCGGTACAGTTTTGGCCCCTTGGGCTTTCAACTACGACGCAGAAAATCGAGCAAAGTTCTTAAAAATGAACTTCGACGAAAGTAAGGACATGCACTTTTTAAACAAAGTTGGGATTGCAGATCTAGCCGGCAGATCTGAAGATCTCGAGGTTCCTTACTTGCCATTCGGTGTCTGCATAGAAAAACCCCTAAAGAGTCAGGAAAGGTTATTGTCTCAGGCTCCTTTCGACATAATGTCGACTGGCAACATGTCTAAGGTCCCCATGATAGTGGGGTACACCAACAATGAGGCGTACGTGTTTGCTTCGATGCTGAAAAGCGCAAAAGCTTTAGCCAAAATGTCTAAGGGAATGGAATTCTTGCTTCCGAGTGAATTGCAAACCAACAAAAGAGATGTACCACAACTAGTCAACAAAGTCCACGATATGTACTTCGAAGGGAACATGACGATGGCATCGTTGTTAGCTTACCACAGGTAATTAAATAACAAATCATTAGAAATACCTTTCAGAACCTAAGATGCTGACGTTTAAAATATATTTCAAATATGATATTCTTTTACAGAGACGCCTACTTCTTAGGTCACATTCACAGGAGCGTACGCCTACACGCTTCGTTCAGCGACTCCGTGTATTACTATCAGTTCTCCTACTTGGGGAATGTGGGCGTGGAAGGTGAACCAGGCGTGATCAAGACCGGGGCAGCGCATTCGGATGAACTGGCATACTTGTTCCCAGCGAAGGGTGAGAAATTAGAGGATGAAGACGGAATTGTACAAGAGAACATTGTACGACTTTGGACAAATTTCGTGAAGCATTTGTAAGTTTTTTCAACGAGTAGGTACATTGACTGTAAACTGTGTATTTTTTTTCTGTAATAAAACGACCATTGCAAAGATGTTGAGATTATGAATGACTATTGAAATATAAACAAAGTATTTCGCTTCCAGGAATCCAACGCCGGAAAGCGAACACTTCCTGTGGGAGCCCGTAAACCCCCACGATGTTCGGCTCTTGGATATTAACGTGGATCTGAACATGATAGACTTTCCTCACAAAAGGAAAACGCAGATGTGGAAAGACATTTACGAGAAATATTACTTCGAAAACAGACGGAGCAGCGCCCAGTAATCTTAAAACGCTCAATAATCTGTAAACACGTATTGGAACACAAATATTAAAATATTTTATATACACTATATTTTATTTAAACATACAGATATATGAGCTACCTACGCAACCGACTTCGTGCGGGTGAAATAAGAAAATTATTTACTATGTGATCGCATCGCCATCTGTCGTGTCTAATCAAAACCATGTATCAAGTTTCATCAAAATCGCTCCGTTTGTGAGGAGTCTTACTGTTCAACGATCAGCTGACTTGTTACAACATAATGCAGGCATAATGTCAAAAAGCACTCACCAAACAGATCTGTTCTTGCAATATTTCGTTGAGAAATGTTGAGGGTACCGGTAGGGCAGATTCACATTCTTTAAACGAATAACTAACAATGTGATCTTAGATTCACTCACCTGAAACAAAAAAAAATCGTTTTTAAATCTGTTCGCAACATCATGACAGTTTCTATGCGGATATCCGCCGGATATCGTTAGCTAACACATGTTTACTGTATTGTATATTTCATAAAATTAATTACGATATTTTTCATATACTATAACTTGACATAAAAATATCGATCAAACCATTTCAATCAAAATATGTTTTATTCATCAATCGCCATGTATTGTGTTGGTTAGTGTTGGTTTACATGTAAAGTTACCACCCGTTCGTTAAGTAGATTCTACTGAGAAAAAAGGCAAGAAACTTGAAATTTTAATTACTGCGTACTGACATACTCAAAGATAATAAATAGACGATAAAGATATAGGTACCTAATAATACTTTTATATAGCGCATGAACTTTGTATTATTTGTTTTATGAAATTTATACAAAGTCCACGCTTTAATAATATAATCTTGTATTAGATAATATTGTTGTTTATCTATGTCTTTAATTGTACTTCTTATTTTGTTAATAGGCCAAGTTATAAATAATTGTCGAATCTTATTATAGAAACCAATACCTTGCCTCCAAAAAGGCATTAATTTTGCGGAGTCGGAGACCAGATATTATTAGTTTACCTTTCCTCCTCGAGTCCATACAACTTGTTGTTGATGAACAATAAATAACACTGAGTGAATTGACTTCCTCTTTTGAGTGCCATGAGCTCCCGTGCCAGAAGAAGTCGGTCTTCCTTAACATACTCATACTTAAGTTCAAAGTTATAAGATAAAACAAGCTAAGAATTACAAAAATATATATAATAGTTAAAGGTAGAACGCGTGCGTGTGTCTCTCTCTCTGTGTGTGTGTGTGTGTGTGTGTGTGAATTGTTGAAAATGAAACAAATTGTTACAATTATATTTCGAAAAATTATTTACATATTATAGTTAATTTACGAGTATATAATATTGTTGTAAACATATTGGGAAGCAACTGTGAGTATAATCGAATGCTTTACATAAATCACAGAATACGCCAATCTGTGGGTCAGTCAGTTCTCCCATGCATCGTAAATAATATATATGTCTAAATACTGCCATTTCAACACCGGTTGTTGAGCCATCTCTAGTAAAGTCGAATTGTTCACTATGACAAATAATATTTATTTCCCATCTCGGCTACGCACGGATGCAACGCATACGTTACGTTATATAACCACAGAATGTCTTTATATATGTCACCTTAAGATTACAAAATTCGTTAGATTACAATCTGATATAGATTGTAATCTGTCGAAAATTTATGAAGTGTAAAAAATGATTGCAATTTAACGCATTATTTTTCGCTACATTGTAATCTATCGAAGTTAAGCTGTTAGATTACAATCTATCCCGAGTCAAATTGGCAAATGTCATTCTGATAGCTCGGTCTTATTGTAAAAGCGACGAGTTATATGTCACCGTTTTTATTCGGTAGTTTACATTATCGAAGTAAATTTCAGTTCTGTATGTTAGTGATAATAATCAATTAGTTTTTAAAATTAATATATTGGTGCAGTAGCTTTAATATTTATAAATTGATATCCTACGGCGATATATATATTCGATACAAGATTTGGTGCTGATATCGGTTATTTCTAATATGTCCACGTCAGCCCTAGTGTGGCAAGCTACTCTAAATTTACATGTGCTTAATTAGCTTTTATAATTCGCTCATGCTTTAAAAGACAAATAAATTACTCCATCAAAATTAAATTAAATTAATAAATAAATAATTTACATTATTGGTGTCAAAGAAAACAATCTATATTAATATCATAAATGTGAAAGTAACTCTGTTTGTCTGTCTGTCTGTCGCTCTTTCACGACGAATCCGCTGAACCGAATTTGATACAATTTGGTATGAAACAAACTTTCTTAAAATTCAATCCAAGAACGAACATATGCTACTGTTGTTGTGTACTACTACATGTTGTCTAACACATGACAAACAACACCCTGTAACGTGAGCAAAGCTGCGGGCGACTCATAGTTCAACATAATTAAGTATAGAACCAACCACCGGTTTGGAAAAATAAATTCACATTCACTCCTTCATTTCATAGGCCTGGACCTGTAAAGAAACTCAGCGATACAGAACATACCTCTGATGACTGTCTGTAAGTCTATATATAAGAGTTATTTTGTATTTTTTTATTCCGTTATACGAATATCTAAACATAGAAAAAGCTGTGTTTATCGCAGCTGCAAGTGGTGTAATAATAATTGATAAAAGTGCTCATATAGATAGTAAATTAAGCTTGTATCGTCGCGAGGAAAAGTGTCAACAGATTTAACGAGTAAGGTTTTAAGCTTTATTTATTAATTTACAATAGACAGACATTCACACATATGAAACAATACTTATTTGAGGAGTGAGTGAGCTAGTGTAACTACGGGCACATGGAATATAACAAAGTTTGAAGTTGACCCAAGTTTGGTGATTGACGTGCGCTGTTGTCTATGAGCAATGGTGACCCCTTACCAATTGCGCGTTCGACTAATTACATCATAAAAAATAATTGTATACTAATTTCTATGTAAGCAACAATATTTCCAATGACACCAAAGGTGATCGATCTTGTATCACTTTTAACTTCGAGTGTACCACTCCTTATTAAAAGCAGTTTTCAGCCCAATATAAGGCTGAGGGTTCGTCACCATGACACACATATAGAAATCTAATATAATTCAGTATATTTGAAACTAAAAATGTGGGCTTTCATATTTTTCGTAGCGATCGGCGCTTCTTACATTGCAGCCGACGTAACTGATGAAAGTGTAGGAGTGGCTGGGAATATTTCCAACGTAAATAACGCCACGGGCCCTCGGCGAGCTGAAAGGATTGAGGAAGTCACTGAAATTCTCGTCGAAACGGAATACGGGCCGGTGCGCGGATTTAAAGTTCATCAAATACTACCCGTATCCGTTTTCCGTGTGGAAATCCCTCAGAATTTCGTCCAAGTCACCATCCAAAGGAATAACTCTTAAACTTGGTGTATGTTTTGTAAGTTGTCCTTATAAATAAATAAATAAATAAACATTAATGGGAGCTACTCGGGGTCTACTATTGAAGCCATGTATCGAAAACGATACCGGTTTGCTCACTGAATCGCCGTGGAATACTTTCAACAATGAAGTGTTGAGAATATCAATAATGACGGGATCAGCAAATCAAGCCGCGATGGAAATGGCACTAGCCCACACTGAAGAGAGTTTGTCTCAGTTAAATAAAGATTTCTCTCAGTTACTACCGAGTGACCTTAAATTTGATAATGTGGAGGAAAAAAAAACGAATCGGGCAACAAGTAAAATCAGAATACTTTGGAGAGAATAACATCACAATGAACGATAGTTCATAATATTTCGGTTAGGTTAGAGTTTTTACAATTTGATTGAAATCGACTTCGATAGATTGTTAGCTACCGAATAATAACGGGGAAATATGATTGGGCGCTCTTATAATAAGACCGACCTATCAGCAAGAGCTTTCGACAGTCGGCAATTTGACGCGTGACAGATTGTAATCTAACAGTTCAACTTCGATGCAATTTAACGCATCATTTTTAGCTACATAATAGGTTAGGGAAAAAGTTTCTTCGTAATTTATATGAAAATTCAAAAAGTTTTTTTTATAGTTTATTTACATTTGACTAAAGTATGTAGGTGCCATTTTGTTCCATAACTTTTTGCCATCTTGTTGGTAGTGACATGATCCCATTGCTGTAAAAATTTTGGGGCTTCTGTACGAAAAACTGCGACAAGTGGTTTTGGCAGTCCTCTCGTGATGTTAACCTGACACTGTCTAAGGAATTCTGCAGAGACCGAAACAGATGAAAATCTGAAGGTGCAAGGTCAGGACTATACGGCGGATGCATTAATACCTCCCAGCCAAACTCTCGTAATTTTTGTTGAGTGGCTAAAGATGTGTGAGGTCTAGCGTTGTCATGGTGAAAAACCACACCCCTTCTGCTGATCAATTCTGGCTGTTTTCTCTCAATTTCTTGCTTCAATCTCATCAATTGTTCGCAATACAGTTCTGAATCGATGGTCCTGCCGGGCGGTAACAGCTCATAATGAATGATGCCTTTCCAATCCCACCATACACACAGCATTGCCTTGTTGCGAGGTAATCCGGGTTTTGCCACAGTCTGTGAAGCTTGACCGGCCTTTGACCACGATCTTTTTCGCACGTTCTTGTCGTATGTGATCCACTTTTCATCACCAGTTATCAGCTTCTTCAAAAATGGTTCGGTTTCATTACGTCGTAATAAAGAATCACAAATTAGTACACGGTTCATTAGTATCATTCTTCGTATTCGTATCATTCTTTCAGTGAGTTCATGAGGCACCCATATATCGAGCTTTTTTGTGTAACCAGCTTTATTCAAATGAGTCAAAACCGTTTTGTGGTCAATTGCCAGTTCTTCAGCTACATCGTAACTACTAATATGCCGATCTTGCTCCACTTTTTCAAAAATGGCATCTATTTTGTCCGTAACAGGGCGACCAGAGCGAGATGCATCTTTGATATCAAAATTTCCGGCTTGAAAACGCTTAAACCAAACTTGCGCTACTCTCACAGATACTGCATTAGGTCCATAAACATCACAAAGTTTTTTCGCGGCTTGAGTTGCATTTTTACCTTTTTTATAGTAAAATTTTAAAATGTATCAAATTTCTTCTTTAGATTCACTCAACCTAATATTATATATTGTAAACTAGAATGTAGCGAAAAATAATTTCGTTTACAGTTTACAATCTGACTAGATAGATGGTAATCTAACGATGTTTGTGGCATATCCATTAGTGAGTTCACAGTAGCAGATAAATTCAGGAACTATCACAAGCTCACTTAAAACATTGACACTTCAGATTGCTTAAGTATGATTTAGTGGTAGCTTCACTTCATTGTAAAATGACGATTCAAAAGTACTTATAAAAGCCTACTTGAATAAAGTTTATTTTGATTTTTTTAATGGTTTGGCCGAGATCCGACGGTCGGGTAGCTCGAGGCATGATTAGTAAAGTGCTCATAGTCCACCTGTTGTCAGGCGGGTTTGTCTGTCACATTCCACCAAGTGCACTGGCGCGGTCCAGGGATGTGATAACGACTCAGGGCATAGTGCGGGGGTCCTATGCGCCCCGCCCACAGTACTAAACCTACCTAGGCTAACTACCCTACAGCTGGCTGCTCAAGCGTTACAACAATTTTTTCGTGTCATGATACATGTAAATCTAATTTGCGCATCTGTTAGATTTTATCAGTTGGGTGAGTTAATTGGCAAATAATGTTTGTTTGATAATTATTATGTTTAATTGATGAAAAGCCACATAGTTACGAGATTACAATTTATTGTCGGATAAGCTTTTTTCAAATAATCTAATTAATGATAGACAATATTTTCGGTTTAATGATAATGTTTTCCTTGTTTGTACCGCTTCTACAATTATATCATACATATACTCTATGACCCGAAAGGAAATTTTCGGTAAAAGTTTACGAGGACAGGCAATGTATATATGTAATTATGGTATTATGGAAGTTTTTCACAAAACTTATATTGTTTCTGAAAGAGTAATTATGGTACAAAAACTGACAATTGTGTTGAATAATTGAAGCACATCTGTTGAACTTGAAACAATTCAAAAGTTACTTTCAAAACAATTATACGAAAATATAAAATGAAATTATATTAAAGCTGTTCCCTGTAAATGCCAATAAATTTATATCCAGGTAAAATTGTATTAGAATCAGCTCAGTAATGATTGTCTCATCAAGCGATAAAATACGCTGATTTAAACAAGTATTATTTTAAAAAAGAAGTTAACTATCTATTGAGAACATACAAAAACAACAGCAGCCTGTAAATTCCCACTGCTGGGCTAAAGGCCTCCTCTCCCTTTGAGGAGAAGGTTTGGAACATATTCCACCACGCTGTTCCAATGCGGGTTGGTGGAATACACATGTGGCAGAATTTTTATGAAATTTGTCACATGCAGGTTTCCTCATGATATTTTCCTTTACCGCTGAGCACGAGATGAATTATAAAGACAAATTAAGCACATGAATCAGCGGTGCTTGCCCGGGTTTGAACCCGCAATTATCGGTTAAGATGCACGCGTTCTAACCACTGGGCCATCTCGGCTCTTGAGAACATATGTATATCATAACATAAATCTATATTTGAAAATCGGACTGTCTCTCGGAGTAAAGGCGATCGGTCGTATTAACGTCTGAGATGGCGCGTCGTGATGCTCGCTTATAAGGCTGGCGTGGCGGCTCAGCGCGACAGTTTGTGGACGATCGTCAAGCATGGCGCGGGTACTGGGGACTGTTTGCGCTTTGCTACTCGTATCGTATGGTGAGTATACGAAATATACAATATCTCTGTACATTTTAGTGATTTATTGGCGGCTTTTTTCAATTTATGCCCCTCGGTCCCGTGGGTGTTGCAAGAGGCGACTTAGGTATATCTAAGCGGCCATCTGCTCATCTGGTGGTAGAATATTAAAATCCTGCCTGAATTTAATTATATTATCCCGCCAAAAAGGGAGACCCGATATTCGGTTTTAACGGTAGGCTCCCGTTCTAAAGTCCGGGGCCCAAGCATGCCTTACCAATCGCTTTTCCACTCGCAACACTTATTTGTACTTCGATCATATCTAACATAGCAAATCAAAATGGTAGCGCATTTAAGAAAGAACCGTCGTTCAGTGATGGGCGGCTCCACCATAATTACGCCGTTGGGGTCTAGTCCTCTGTTATAAGTAGACTCCAAGCAAACCTTAAAGCTGTCCAGCATCATTTAAGACAGCATGGCCAGCAATGGCGTTTCTGGAGTGTACTTTTTCGTCAGGCCGGTTATTAGTTGTCACCGACTGCGCTTTTTGAAGGATTCCTTCTTTAGTTAGGCGTTACTTGGGAACTTCCACTGTCAGAGTCGAGTTTACGTGCAAAATTACAAATGCCACAATGATGACTTGAAGACAAGTCCATTGTTTGAAAATATGATTTGGATGGCAGTCTTTGCATAAGAGCAGTTTCTTAACGTGGAATTAATGTTTCTCATCATGAATCATGGTTGAACGCCTACAAAAGAGACCATGTTTGAAGCACTACTCATCCATTCACTCTTATAACTGGACTCAACTGGTTAGTCAGTGAACCAGGATCCCAGATAGATAGATATTCAAGCGTCGATTAAAATCGGGTTTGGTACTATTAGTCAGCGGATTGGGCCAGTATGCACGATGAATTTGCATCAGTTCCTCGGAAAGAAAGTTGCAATTTAGTGCCGCTGCTGTTGCTGGTGAAATCCAGATGAGAATGGAATACTACAACTCTTAACTCTGATTTCATCGTACGCGTAAGCATTGCTTCGCTCATTGATGGTAAAATTAGCCAGCTTAATAGGCGTGAGGCGTCTGACCATGTAAGAAATGACTGATATTTTTTATAGTATAATGCAAATGGGCGGTAGTGGCCGTCTGCCATACATTTGTTAAAAAAGGGAAATAAAGCAATAGAATGCCGATTATTATCAGCGTATATATTATGCAATTTAATTTATTCTTTGAAGTTGTAATACTGCGTAGGCGAACGCAAGTGAGCAGATACCGTTTACTAAGTTTAGCTCAGAACTCATAAGTCGTTTCCATTTTTGACACTGATGATTTATAAAAAAAATAATAGATTCGACCGCCTGCCCTAGAAATGTTTAGCCGAAATTTGTTGATACTATTATTTTGCCAAAAGAGAAAACTGACCACCCCATTTTTGTGGTACTCTTGTTCTAAGGTGACTTTAGCGTTAAGGTTCAGTACTTTCTAATCACTAGACAATTTTTAATTCATGTACACCTGATGTTTAGTAGTTACCATCACCCATAGATCTCACCCGGCACTATGGAAAATATTAACTATTCCAAACAAAGTCAAAGTACCTTGGAAGTTATGGCTAGCTACGTACTTTGGCGGTTGAATATTTTATGAGTTTGGATTACTTACGCAGATGGGCTTGCACAAGGCCCTACCACCGAAGCCAATTGTACCTTCATATGTATTTAACTTTTCACTTAATCTTCCTTTGTTTCAAAAAGGTTGGGCTATATCAACACACTGCTCGCAGTCGAGCAGGGTTGTTACTTAAACTAGTACTCGTAATATAATTGAAAGCAACACAAACTGTAAGTTTATTCACGACGTGAATCTGACTTTATCACCATGAATGTGAACGTCGTTACGGTGAAGCACGAGGTCACCATATAACATAGATTAACTAGGAACATGGAGAATTTACAGAATAATAATTATTGCCAATGTCAAATATAACCTTCTGTCATGTTTTGGTAGGGCTTTTTGCAAGCCCGTCTGGGTAGATACCACCCACTCATCAGTTATTCTAGCGCCAAATAACAGTACTCAGTATTGTTGTGTTCCGGTTTGAAGGGTGAGTGAGCCAGTGTAAAAACAGGCACAAGGGTCATAACATCTTAGTTCCCAAGGTTGGTAGCAAATTGACGATGTAGGAATGGTTAATATTTCTTACAGTTTCATTGTCTATGGGTGATGGTGACCACTTACCATCAGGTGACCCGTATGCTCATCCGCCAACCTATATCATAAAAAAAATGTCACGATCGTGTTCTGCGGTTCGACTTGATTCTTACGGAATAGTTGTACCGATCACTCAAAAGCTTGTTAGCATTGTAATTGTTGCAACGGCATATTAATTTATATCTGCACATCATATTATTACATATACAGATGTGTAAACTAATTATAAAAATAGGATAGTCATCATAAGATTATTGAACAATTAATAATGTTAATCGTATTCGATAACAAAATTATCACTGATTGATATATCTAAATCGATTTTGATCGATTCAAGATATCGCTTCAAGTGTTACTGTTTGGGTAAGTATTGAGCATATTGAATAAAAAGAGGTGGTCATGAGTTTCACCTTTTTTTTTGTTTAGCTCGCTTATAAAACAATACTGATAAAAGTTTATTTTTCGAAAAGTTTAAATGTTAGTTATAAGCTTAAAGTGTAAGTCAGTATGCAGCTAAAATATTAGGTATAACTTGTTTTGTTGTATATATAAAGAATAATTGTAATTGATACGAATGTTGACATTTTCGACATAATTTCTCTGGCAAAGAACCCATGTTTTTATTAATTTGAAATTATAATTCATCTCGTAGCGGTTATGTTGTAAGTGGAATTAGCATTAAAATGATCAACCTGATTTCCAGCATTTATATTTTTGGTGTTAATTTTTATTTATTTATTACTACATTCATCACAAGAAACGCATACTTTCGATATCGATTAAGAACATATCGGCCGATACGTTGTCTACATCTCGATTACGTAGCGCGTGCTACGCGACGCTACGCGAGCTACAGTGTTCCTTAACAACAAGCTTATCAATTAATCGTGAAATTTTAAAGTTGATTAAGTGTTTTATATATCTCTTTATAAATGAGCAAATGAATACTTTTTATTTCTGTGTATAACAATAATTTAGCTTGTAAATGTATTTTATATAATGAATTATAGTAGAAACGAAACCTTGTAATAAATAAATATAAAACATTTCGAAGAACGTTGTGTCATATACAAATGAGTCTGACATAAGAGGAAGTATCCGTTACTAAAATATCTCTTAGTTTAGGCCTAATAACGTGCGTCAGCTATTCAACATGCAAATAATTAATTTAACTTTGCAGTGCGGGGTGCGCCTCGGGCACTGCGAGACGGCTCCGATTGCGAGGTGCGCGCCCAGCTGCAGTCTGGGTGGGTGTGCGGCGTGCATCGCGTCGCCGACAACCGGACGCACTTCGCTAGCTTCCTGGGTGTGCCTTACGCAGCACAGCCTCTAGGCGAACGGCGGTTTCGAGTAAGTAAACCTATCAATAAATCCGCATCATGTGATGTTGATACTATGATGTTTTGTTTTATCAAGATTGAGGCGTATACATAAGATTATAGACATTTGCATTGTATGTTTTTATTCAATGCGCCTCCAACCATGGGCTTTAAGACGTACGACGTAAATTCAAATCAGCACCACTAAAACGTAGGACTCTCGCGTTACTTAAATTGTTCTCATTATCTTTCAGGAGTTAGAGCCTGTGAAGCCATGGGATGGCTTTTATGACGCATCTAACGAAGGACCTATTTGTCCTCAATACGACGTATTTTATGGACCCCTGCTGGACACGACCAACATGAGCGAAGCTTGCATTTACGCCAACGTCCATGTACCTTTGGATGCACTACCGAAGCCGGATCAGAAACTTAAACCTGCCTCTGGTCTACCGATCTTAGTCTTCATTCACGGAGGTGGCTTCGCTTTCGGGTCTGGAGGAAAGAGTCTTCATGGTCCAGAGTATCTCATGCAGAGAGACCTCATCGTCATCACATTTAACTATAGGTAAGATACTACTAACTGTAACGTAAAATTTTACTCGTTAGAATTATTGCCAAGAACCCATATAATATACTTGTGAAGCATTACGCTAAATTGAATATAACTCTCATACTAACTTTAACTTCACTTTTTAAGTTTTGACAAACAATAAAATATATATCACAGGAAATATAACTGTGTATAGATTACTAAATTCTATTTGAGATAAACAAATACAGAATATTTTAAGCAAAAAAGAAGTATTTTAAATTTATGTTTATGTATGTTGAGGATTATTTATCCGTTACATATCAATGGATTAGTAAAATATATTTTTTGTTTGCAATAGGTTTCAAATTTCGTATACTAGACAATTAATTTTGGAGACAGATAACGATACTCTTCAATAAATGGCAGCATACTGGTCACAACTTTTTATCAGGATAAATCAGAACGATTTATAAGCCTATTCGAGTAAAGTATATTTAGTTAAATGAACAGATATGTACATATATCATAGGCCTCTATTAGGATAGAACCTCTATTAGGATAGAACCTCTGCAATCCATGGACCATGATAGGATCATGGTCGCGATTGCAGAGGTTTTGTCATGATGAGCTAAAAAGCTAATAAATATATAGATAGAACTAGATATTCATAATATTTGGCTAATTCAATAAATAAAATACATTTATCTTTTCTATTTTATGTATCTTCATATCGTGATAAAACAATAGATTCGGTCGATAACTCGAAAACATTCACTAACAATTGAAAACACGTGCCCGAATAAGACAAGGTCATTGGTCATTTTTTGTAATGCGCATTTTGACAAAATTCTCATAATTGCAAAAAAAGAAACAATCATTTCAACCGGTCTGAAGTCATTTTATTCATACCATAATAATAAGGAAATACTGACAATAAACAATGTTGCGTAATTTTGAAAGATTTAACGTTTTTGTACGAAGTGGAGAGTAAGTGGTTCTTAATGAAGTTCCATCACTATACGGTAGTCGTATTAGATATAAAAATTT
This sequence comes from Vanessa cardui, assembly GCF_905220365.1. Classification (NCBI taxonomy): domain Eukaryota; kingdom Metazoa; phylum Arthropoda; class Insecta; order Lepidoptera; family Nymphalidae; genus Vanessa; species Vanessa cardui. Next base: position 372,713 of record NC_061142.1, on the reverse strand, counting down.
ACATCAAATCTTTTTTTTGTCTGAACTGCCTTGCCTTTCACAGTTATCACCCTGCACAATACTTCTTACACAGGCCTGAGTTTTGAATTATAATCATCAGGACTATCCTAATCAAACATGGAAAAGTAGATGTGAGCCTTAATTTAGCCCTTATTTGGCTCTATAACAACGATTAATTTTCCATCTAGGCGTTCCACTAGAAACCATATTAGGTCTCACACTATTTCTAGTTTTCATCAACGATTTATGCAATCTCGTAATTCTAAATACTACAGTTTTATCCTTTGAAAACGATAATGTTATAATTTTCGTTGCGGATTTCTTGTCTTAGCTTGAACACAATGTGTCTTACACTTAACCATATACTGGTTAATTCCCGTACACTATCCTCCATTATCAACAAAACTAATTTTATTACCTATTCGATCATTTCTGATTTGCAATCAAACTGATTTTGATCTGATCTTGATCCCTCGATTACAATTGATATATACACAAACATTTTGTCAATAACCTAAGATAATGCCTGAAAATAGTATACAGTACCTTTATTATCTTAGATAAGAATCACAATTTCAAGGCACACCCGAACCTAATTATTAATATCATGAATTTTAAATTTATTTTTATACATTGTTTTATCTTTTTTTTTTATATCCGTGAGGAATGGAATATACTCTATTTGTAATGAATTGGAGTGGAGTATATTTTATTTTTATGAATTACTGAATACCCATTACGTTCCTAATTTCACGTCATCGTCAAACGAGACGGGTCAGCTGATCTCAAGCCAAGCCAATTTTGGTACATGTACGTTAAAATAACTGATTAACGTTAGCGCGTCGTTTTTCAGGTTAAATGTCTTCGGTTTCCTCTCGTTGAACTCGTCGAGCATCCCCGGTAACAACGGTCTGCGTGATATGGTAACCCTACTGAGATGGGTTCAGACTAACGCCCAATCGTTCGGCGGAGATCCCAACAACGTGACGCTGGCGGGACAGAGTGCCGGAGCCAGCTGTGCACATCTACTGTCTATGTCCAAAGTCACCGATGGATTGTTCCATAGGTTATTTTATATAGTTATTACATTATTTTACGATAAAATTGCGATAATTTGATAATTTTTCTTATATACATATACTAATCAACGGTTTTAGAAAAAACCGCAATTAAGAGTTCATAAAATAAACAGTCAGTTTCAATACAATTTCAAATCACCGTTATGTCATAACGTTTTTTAGAATTTTGTCATAGTTTTTGTTTTTAAATATAAATAAAAAGTTTTATTGAGTATTTCTGTGTTATTGCAGACTGATATTGATGAGCGGTACCGGCACCAGTTACTTTACAACTTCTCCAGCGTATGCTGAGACCGTGAAGAATCTATTATTATCCAACCTTGGTATCAACGCCACTGACCCTGAGGAAATCCATCGACAGCTGATAGACACGCCGCTCCAAGATATAATGGAAGCCAATAAGATAATTCAAGATCAAAACGGCGTCGTAGCTTTTCTACCGGTCGTCGAATCCTCATTCCCAGGCGTCACCACGATTTTGGACGATGACCCTGATGTTTTAATATCAAATGGTTTCGGAAAGGATTTACCGCTAATTATTGGTTTTACGACAGCAGAGTGCGAAGCATTCCGTCCTAATTTCGAGGCAATTGACATATTAAGTCGTATAAAAGAAAGTCCACAGCTAATTTTATCTCCAAATCTAATTTACAAAGTTCCAACCGATGTTGCATTAGAATTGGGACAGAGAGTAGAAAACAGATATTTGAATGGAACACCGACTATGGATAAGTATCTAAAGAGTTGCTCTGATTCAGCTTATATATATCCCGCAATGAAATTAGCAGAGAAACGAGCTTTACTGCAAGGAGGAGCTCCGGTGTTCTTGTACCAATTTTCTTATGAGGCCGATTTCAATGTGATTAAAGAGGCCAAAGGACTTACGTTCAATGGCACTACCCATGTAGAAGATCTGACATTCGTCTTCCGAGCGAGTGCCATGGATGGCGTAGAAGGTTTTTCGCCTCCCACGCGCAAGGATCAACTTATGACAAACTGGATGACAATGTTCATTAAAAACTTTACGTATTGCAAGTAAGTTCTAATAAACAATTCAATACTATACTTGTAATAATAGTTACGGTTTCCAGGACGAAAATTAGAAAAACTTAAAGTAATTTATAATAAATACAAAATTATAGATGTTGATAGGCGTTTTAAAAAAAAATTAAGACTATATGCAATTCATCAGCAATTATATCGTCTAGAATAAGGTAAACTTTAATGATACTGACAATAATGAGCATTAAATTAATATAATGTCTTCAGGTAGTCCACTTTTTAAGACAACTCTCGAATAAGGCATAATTTAGCTTTTTTTTCATTTATAAATTGTTTTATAATTTATTTATTAACGTTTTCAGCGACCCGACTTGCAATCAGCGTCCACGGTCAAACTGGCCGGCAGTCGAGGAGCCGTTGCCTGTGCAGTACCAGAACATCAATATGCCCTTGACCTATAGCTTCACGAAGCTGACTGATGAACAGCAAGCCATGGTGCAGTTCTTCGACAGTTTAGAGAGCAGCAGCAGTTAAATATGAGATATTATTTTTGTGGTGTGTTACTTGTGTGCCGTTTGCGATCGAGTAATTATTTATTTTCTAATCAAATTGAAGATTAAACCGTAGACGACAATTGTTTGTTTTTGCCTGTACTTTAAGTATTTCATTATTGAATAAATGTTTCGATTTGTTAATATTTAATTGGTTTTTCTAGTATGTAGAGTGTGCCTATTATTACGATTAGAATTTAGATTCTGCTTTTATATAACTCAAATTAATGTAACGTTATGTTGTACTGTTTTTTAACGCATCTATTTGAGTATGAAATATTGTGAGTTTTCTTATATTATATACACCGCAAAAGCTCTTTCATTACATTTTAAATAAGGGCTATATTTAAAAAAACAGTAATGCACTTAACATTTCCAGCGCAAAGTATTATTTAATTACGATTAACCTAAAAGTATAAAATGCACATATCGATGACCAAAGTCAGGTTAATCAAGGGCCAATTAGCATTCATATTTAATGAGCACATCTAACGTCGTTCATCACTTTGGTTTTTGGTGATCAGTTTTCTGCTGGCCATAGAACATTCGATGCGATACCAGACCTATCGTTGGTCTGGATCCTTTTGTTAGCATTTCTTTAGCGTTAGAGACGATAATTGATCACTCCACTGAAGTTTAGAATCCAACGCTATTTCTAAAGCACCATAGTGTGGGATATATCAAGACCAGTGGTGGATTTACCAATAAGCTAAGTAGGCCGGAGCCTAGGGCGGCAGATTTAGAGGGGCGGCAAATTTAACCCAAATTTGTTATTATCTTACAGAAATAAAAATAAAAAAACTTATAATTATATGTATTACGTCCGTAATCCTTATACTCGTCACTACATAGCGGGTTGGAAAAATAATCTAGTAACTGACAGAAATATCGCCTAGTTTATAATCATACTAATGACGGAAAAAAACCGATGTAATGAGGACGATGGAACACAAATCATAAATATTGCAAAAAAAGTAGGGGCGACAAAAATTTAATAGCCTAGTAGCGGCAGATTTGTATCCGCCATTGATCAAGACTAATAAGCTATCGTTTAATGATATATTACAATAATAATGTAAAAACTACATATTATGTTTTTTGAGCGATAAAACACTGCTTGCGACGTCATAATTTTTTTCAACCTTAAAAATCAGTAAATTATCACCAGCAAGCAATATCGCAATTATCTTGAAAATTGAAAGATTCATTTATACAGGATTAATGGGAATTCGACGTATTCCCGTTAGGAGATGATAGAGGTGACTATTTGCAAAAATTTTAACCCGCGTATGCATACTCCAAAAGTGAACCATTTTTGAGTTATCACGTGCTTTAGGATTTTTCAAAATTTTTTGTTTTTCAAAAATGCTACTTCAAAAATTTATTTAGAAAAAACCCCAATAAAAATTTATTATTTCCTTCTGATTTATAAAAATGAATAAACACTGGATAATTGTCAATATTTAAACAATCATTATCGCCCCAATTTTAAAAATGGGAGACTTTTTTTCTCAGAAATGTCTTAAAAACTAAAAAAATCATTATGAAACTTGTTTTAAATCATTATAAAAACTAGGAAATTATTTCAAAGCAGCCGAAATAAAATGACCAGAAAGCACGCTGGTGGGAATTCGTATTCGAAAATGAATGAATTTGTAGTAAAAGACGCACTTTAAAATTCCCACAATATCCAATGTAAAAAATGTTACTTACTTACTTAATACAAGTTTAAAATAAAATTTAAATACAAAAACAGTTCAATAGAAATGTTATAGTCATTTTGTAATATAGGCTAAATAAAGTTTTAATAAGCTAGTCCTCTCTAAAAAACTAAAACTCTCTGTAACAGAACACAGTATGTTCTACAGTGCATCATGCGGGATTCTATTCTTATCAATAACCCTGTATATACTAGAAATAGAAAAAGAACCCAAAATGGATCCTTGTGGAACACCTATTTTTTTGACGTTAATGCAGATGATTTTATTTTATTAATGAAAATTTGTTGGAATCGTTGACCTACTCCAATAGCGTTCATTGATTCCACACTATTTAAATTTTTGCTTTATACGGAGCAATACCATACATCGTTAATAAAAGCTCCGTAATTCGTATTTTTTCAATATTCCTTCGTCTTCTTTTAATATTGAGGATTTTAAATATTTTTATAATATATAATAGTTTAACTGAAAAATCATTCTACAATCAATTCTACTTTTATGTATACCAATTAGTAGCCCAGTCACTAAACTTTAATTTTATAATATATTATAATAAGATTTTATTTTTAATAAAGTGTTAATATATGTATTTTAATAAGTTCGTTTGGATCCTGTTCTGCTTTAAAGAAGACTTAATTAGATAAGTTACACGCATTCATTTATATCTTTAAGCCAATATTTTTTTATCTAATTGATCTATTTAAGTCTTCAAAGTAAACGAAAATCATTAATGAATAATTTCTACAAATCACTTCCACGTCAGCATATTAAGCTTTAACCGAAGTTAAGTTTCGACTTATTTATTTCTTCGAATAATTATAATGTCACTTAAAAATCTACAATGAATGCAAATCGAAGCATGGTGTGTGGGATTCAACGAGAAAACTTCGATTGATAAAATAATAAGATATCAGTGGTTAACTTCTGTATTCATAATATAGTCATAAAAATACTTAAATATAAATAAAGCAAAGTTGCATGACGGCGGAATACGATTTGTTGCGTTTTATTTCGTGCAGGCGCTTAAACAAATGTGTGTAATACATGAACAATATAGTAAATACTGATAAGAAAATTTGTAGGTTTCCGAAGTGATGTCGTAAAAAGCACATTCTATAGTATATTTAATATCAGCATTGCAGCCGTTCGAAGCCGAGGGCGGGTCGCTAATAAGTATAAACAACTGTCGAAATCGAAAACTCGATGTAATCGATTTAAACTTTTATCTAATGAGCCTCTCTCATGTAATCAATTACTTTAAAAACTTAATTAAGTCATATTGAATCATAACGCGGAAGAAATTAGTCCAAACAGCGACGCGACACAATGACTTCATCATTAAACAAGCAATAATACGAGGCAATTTTGATTTTCAATAGCGAATATTACGATTCAATAGTAAAAGGTAAAAGTGCATTGTGCTGGAAACGAGGTACATTCGCGGAATCCGTCGGATGCTCAATGTAGTCACGTCAATTGAATGACAGAAATATGGATTTATTTTTATTGAACTTTATTAATATATTTGTGAATGGATTCGTTTTATTGATTGATTTATAGTTGGTATTTCTTCGTATATACCAAATAGGCCAGATGATTAGTGGCTTCCATTACCCAAAGACACATGGCGTCGATCAGATATATAACATTCCTGTTACATGCAGTGTTAATGGCACCCAAAATTGGAACTATTGGGTTGGAAACTAAGTGATTGCCGATTTTGTGGATAGGTGGACTTTAGGCTTTTTTTTGTTTTGTGGAAGTGGTCAAAGCACCTAACTTATATTTTTTTCTAATTGTTTAGACTTCTCACTTTAATTTGGTAAAAAAATATATATCGATTAGTGCCTTAGTTTTGTTTTTATCCCAATTAAAAAATAGAAGAACAGGACGTGCACTTCAAACATATTTTATTGTATTACTTCCGAAAAGGCAAGAACGCCTCGCAAGCAAAATAAGCTATTTGCCGTATATGGAGAAGAAGCCTTGAAAGAAAGGCAGTGTCGAAATAGGTTTGCCAGAATTCGTTCTGGTGATTTTTCATCGGAAAATGCTTAACGATCTGGCTGCCCAGTCGAAGTCGATGGTACCCATATCAGGGCCATTATCGATTCAGATTGCACAACACGTCGTGATATTGCACAGAAACTCAATGTATCGCACACATGCATTAAAAATGTTTGGATATATCAAAAACTCGTTTTATGGAAAAATTTCAAATTTTCCTTCTTGTTTGAAATCGGCAATCACTTAGTTGCCAACCCTATAAATTATGTACATTGTGATCGTAATACACTGGTGGCGAATTATAGATGATTGTGAGACACTAAAACAAGACTTTTAGAGCTCAATTTATTAATAATTAAAACCTTATTATAAACCTCACAATCTAAATGAAAGATAAATCTCACATTTAGTATTTCCTGAGATTAATAAATATATTTTTCGTATCAAAAGGTCTGTTGGTTTATTATTAGCTGCGAGACCGACAGACATTAAGTCATATTGAATTACTTTGATTGTAATAAAACGAGACGGAGAGTGTATACTGCAAATAAAATATTAAATTGCTACACGTCAGTCCACAACATTCTAACGCACGAGACTTGATGAAAATCGTAATTCACCAGAGCGCGAACTCGTATCATCGGCACGCGATTGATGTTTTGCAGTCAAAGCGCGATAACACCGCACTGATACCTTATGAACGAGCGGACGGCTTACACGGCTGGCCGTATTGGTAAAGCGTAAACCCTCACAAAAACAACCACCGAGATACGTGGCAAAGAAACGACACCACAAATAAAAATAGGATATATCTTCCAAAGAAACTGACATTAATGATGGCGAAGTATGCAATCATTGTCATCTCTTTAAAGTTGCTTTTAACACGAATCTCCGCGCAGGACGTGATAAACACAGCCCAGGGGAAGATCCGCGGCGTCCATAGAGATGGCTTCGTTTCCTATCAAGGTATTCCGTACGGGTCGATAGGTGGAGACAATGGAAGATTTAAGGTAAGTTGAGGATTTCCCCGTGTTTAAAATTTGTAAATATGTTGTGTTTGTTTTGACACTATAACGTACACTTGATACTTATATTATCGAGTGAGTTTCTCCGTTGTGTTACGTATCCTAAGCAAGCAGCCTTAATGGCATTCGTGGCGTCTTGCCGAAGTCTATGACATATCTATGACACTTGCGACATATACATTGTTTTATTACAGCACGCTGGCCTAGCGCCGACGTGGACAGACGTCAGGGAATCGAACGAGATCCATTGCTACACAAGTTCCCCAGTCGAGGATTGCTTACAATTAGACGTCCACGTTCCGCCCGGGTCCAACCTGCCGGTCTTGGCCTGGGTGACTGGGGGCAGTGGTCGGTATAACCCCACGTTGCTGGTGAAGCAAGGCATCGTCGTAGTGACTATTAGACACAGGTGAAACCTTCTTCATCACTACCCAAACGGTTTATCTTTTCAAAATTTACACGTCGAATAAATATTTGCTTTATTTATCGTTTTGTTGTAATAAACTCATCACTCATCAATTCATCAATTGAGAAAAAAATAATAAATATACCATTTTGTACCTATCAACATTGTTAAGAATTTCTTCGTTGGCAGGTTGGGACCAGTAGGTTTCTTATGTTTAGGCGAAGATAAAATCCCAGGCAATGCAGGTTTGAAGGACGTGGTACTGGCTTTGCGCTGGGTTAGAGACAACATTATCGCTTTTCATGGAAACCCAGACAAAGTGATAGTAGCTGGACAAAGCTTTGGAGCCGCTTTAGTAGAATCCTTGATGCTGACACCAATGGCTACCGGGCTGTTCCACGGGGCTATTCTGCAAAGCGGTACAGTTTTGGCCCCTTGGGCTTTCAACTACGACGCAGAAAATCGAGCAAAGTTCTTAAAAATGAACTTCGACGAAAGTAAGGACATGAACTTTTTAAACAAAGTTGGGATTGCAGATCTAGCAGGCAGATCTGAAGATCTCGAGGTTCCTTACTTGCCATTCGGTGTCTGCATAGAAAAACCCCTAAAGAGTCAGGAAAGGTTATTGTCTCAGTCGCCTTTCGACATCATGTCGACTGGCAACATGTCTAAGGTCCCCATGATAGTGGGGTACACCAACAATGAGGCGTACGTGTTTGCTTCGATGCTGAAAAGCGCAAAAGCTTTAGCCAAAATGTCTAAGGGAATGGAATTCTTGCTTCCGAGTGAATTGCAAACCAACAAAAGAGATGTACCACAACTAGTCAACAAAGTCCACGATATGTACTTCGACGGGAACATGACGATGGCATCGCTGTTAGCTTACCACAGGTAATTAAATAACAAATCATTAGAAATTCCTTTCAGAACCTAAGATGCTGACGTTTAAAATATATTTCAAATATGATATTCTTTTACAGAGACGCCTACTTCTTAGGTCACATTCACAGGAGCGTACGCCTGCACGCTTCGTTCAGCGACTCCGTGTATTACTATCAGTTCTCCTACTTGGGGAATGTGGGCGTGGAAGGTGAACCAGGCGTGATCAAGACAGGGGCAGCGCATTCGGATGAACTGGCATACTTGTTCCCAGCGAAGGGTGAGAAATTAGAGGATGAAGACGGAATTGTACAAGAGAACATTGTACGACTTTGGACAAATTTCGTGAAGCATTTGTAAGTTTTTTCAACGAGTAGGTACATTGACTGTAAACTGTGTATTTTTTTCTGTAATAAAACGACCATTGCAAAGATGTTGAGATTATGAATGACTATTGAAATATAAACAAAGTATTTCGCTTCCAGGAATCCAACGCCGGAAAGCGAACACTTCCTGTGGGAGCCCGTAAACCCGCACGATGTTCGGCTCTTGGATATTAACGTGGATCTGAACATGATAGACTTTCCTCACAAAAGGAAAACGCAGATGTGGAAAGACATTTACGAGAAATATTACTTCGAAAACAGACGGAGCAGCGCCCAGTAATCTTATAAAGTTGTCATATATATGTATTATATTATATTTAAATAAACACATCTAATATTTTTGTTCTGTAAGTTTGAATATATATTGTTTTCGGAGCAGAAGCAACAGTATTTAAAATAATTTGCAGGACTAGTTTGATAATTTTTTGTTTTTAAGGCATTGTTGTGGAAAAATTCAAAAAAAAATACTGAAATAACATAGTTTGTTTTAATATTAAACAACAACCAGTGTTTAATCGTTTTTATAAACGAGCAGAAAAAATAAATTTACTTTTTTAAAATAAATTTTTGAAATTGCACTTTTCTCTTATTTTGAAAAAAAAACTTCAAAAACGTTATAATTCAAAAATAGTTTATATAAGCACATCGTTTATATCGCAAATAGTTACTCCTATTACCACGTAACGGGAATACGTCGAATTACCAATAACCCTATGTATATACGATGTAGTAACATCTAATATTAACTAACAACGAAAAACGATAAACGAATATATGTTAGTTGCCCGCCCTGAATTCATCCGATTGAGATAACAAAATTTGTATACTTTCCGATCGCAGCGCCACCTACCGGGTTCAATGCAAGGCATCCATCTCAGGACGGCTTCGGTACCATACACAAGTACAAAACATTCACATACGTAATTGTATATAGTCTTCCAAAGTTAGATATTATTAGTTTTTATTTACTTATTCAATAAAACATACATCTATTCAGTATTTTTACATTTTCAGATGCTAATTAACAATTCTTTGTCGTATATATCAGCCTATAAAGGAAGATACTTCGGACTCAAAACGGAGTATTCTTAAAACTAAACCGTCTGTTTGTCTACATCAGCATCTTAATAACTAATTGCTAGCCAGATAATATTGATTTCATCAATCATAATTTTGAGCCCGTAGTGCGACGCGCTGCCAGTTCTTGTCGAATCTTAAAAGCACAATGCAGGTGTAATATCAAAAATGAAAACTCACCAAACAAGAGATCAATTCTTGCAATATTTCCTTGACAAATGTTGAGGGTATCGGTAGGCAGATTCACGTTTTTAAAACGAATAACCAACAATGTACACACCTGAAACAAAAATATATATTGTTTTTAAATCTGTTCGCAACATCTTGACGGTTCCAATGCGGATATCCGCCGGATATCCCTTGCTAAGACATGTTTATTATATGTTATATTTCATACAATAATTATGTTTACTTTTCATACATTAAACAGTCGGTGTAACTTAAAATAAAACATATGATACTGTTCAAATAGTATTTGGTTTAAAATAAAAATGTCGATGGAATTGCTACATATGACAAACTATATATTTGACATAATCAGGTGTATCCATTATTGGAGCAGGTAGGCGAGGGGCTTCCAAAAATACTCTCCGATAAAAGAAGTGGGGATATTTATTCGTAGGACACTAACTGGGCCTCGTTCCTTATTTTATATTATCATATAAGATAAATAAATCATTCCATCGAAATTACAATTTTAAAAATTCTGAAAATAGTGTTATCATCGACAAAGATATAATTCTTTCAAAATACTCCGTGTAACAGGAAAACTTAGTAGTATTGTTTTCCAAGACCGTTGTTGAAGACCGAGCCCGTGTAAACACGGTGACAAGAGAAATAACTTCTTAACATAGTGAAGGAATGATTAGTATTTGTCACAACCCCAATGTTTATGGTCAATGGTGACCACATAGAAGCGACAACTCGCCTAAAAAAATAAAAAAATTTCAAATTTAAAATCCCTTAAAAATGGAAGCAGTAACTATTAGCTTAAATTAAATTTTTAAGCATTGCACTTATTGATACTCAAATTAAAAAGTACAACCAGTACGGGAAAACAAATACCCTGACTTGTGAAGAAACTCAGCGATACAAAACATACCTCTGATGATTCTCAGTAAGTCTTGTTATAAGAGTTATTATGTATGTTTTCATTTCGTTATAACAACGAAAAACCTAAACATACAAAAAGCTGTGTTTATCGCAGCTGCAAGTGGTGTGATAATAATTGATAAAAGTGCTCATATAGATAGTAAATTAAGCTTGTATCGTCGCGAGGAAAAGTCTCGACAGATTTAACGAGTAAGGTTTTAATGGGGTTGTAGTAAGCTTTGGGTTACAATAGTAAAGAATCAAAGTGTATAAAATCGCGCAATGCCAGTTGATCGAGCTAAATTTAAACTGAGACATTCGCACACACGAGACAAGGTATCAAATCTTCAAATATTTTACCTCCAAACAGAAGAAATAGCAGTTGTAATAGCAGTGTAGCAATGTTTGTTTTGTTGTGTACTTTTTTGAGGGATGAGTGAGTGAGTGTAACTCCAAATTCGAGGGGCATAATATCTTAGTTCCCTACTTCGTTAATCACTAGATTAACGAGGTAGGGCATGGTTAATATTTAACTATACCTTTCATCGTCATCGCCATATGGTAAAAGTAACGTACGGCTGCCACGCACACGCGGTCGAAGCTACGGGTGGTAGCTAGCCGACTATGAACAATTATAACGGCTAAGATAGCTATACCTACTGCCCACAATATAGGCATAGAATTACAATTTGTTCATTCTATGCGCAGCAACTCGAGACTAATTTCTGGCTGGACAGCTTACTTTGAGCGTAAAGAAAATATCGTTAAAATTTTTTTTTTAGTTTTTATAACGTGCCAGGATCCTTGTTTTATTTCTCCACAGATGAGGGACAGAAGAATGCAACTTGCTGACTTGAAATCTACAAATTTCTTCTTACAAATTTTGGTACTCGATAAAAACAAATCCTCATCCGAAATCTTTGACCAAGTGAACTAGTTAAGCTTACCGATGAATCTTGCATATGAAACCAGCGTTGATTTTGGTAAACGATCGATACATCGAACGAGTCGACGGCATTATTATAAAACATGCGCACCTAAAACTACATGAATAAATAATTGTAGTAACTCTATTCGGACTTTCCCGTAATCAATAAATAATCATATCCATAATTAAAAAGTCTAAGACGTCGTATATTAATACAAGTTGGGGTAAAAATGCATGTGGGAACGATAGCTTGTATACACGAATACTCGTCAGACTTTCCTGTGAGCGACCAGACGAAAGCCACGAGTGTTTAAATCTGTTACAACCAATTAAGGAAACGTTCACAGCTTCGATAACAAACTATTGTTGCTCCGTTGTTATCTAATTGTTTCCATTTCACTCTGAGACTTGTAGCGTAGTAGTAAGTTGATTGTAAAACAATATATGTGCTGACGTCAAGATACAGACTATCTTGATCTTTAACATTGACAGATAAGACAATCAAATCACGTTCATATTCAATAACTAACATCTTATGAACTAATAAGAATATATCGCGGATTAGTGATTTTTTTGTAATTATTGCATTGCCGGAAAACCTTTCACAGTGAACAGGTAAATATAAAGAGCTCCACAAGTTCTCCTGTGAAAAGCATTTCCATCTAAATTTAATGCTAACGGTAGTATCGTGACTCCTTTAAATGATTGCTGGTCCCATGGTCTCGGCTTTTAAACTGGTAACCACGGCAGATATTCGAACAGGACATTAATGTTATATAAGGAAGAAGAGAATAATTGCTTTGGTGTATTTAAAAGCTCTCAACCACAGGAGTGTGCACCTAAGTGGCTTTTAATGACATTAAAGTATAAGCACTATTTAAAGAGAGTGCGCAGTCACTCCTCAATCCATTACGGCAATCTTCCTCATGACGTTGATATAACATTAAACAAATAACGAAGGCTTCTGTTAATTGCTTTTAAAAGCCAATTATGGTATAGACTTATTGATTTAAATGACATGTAAACGTGTTTTAGTCCATGGAAATGCTTTTATAATAAATGCTAAAATATCAGTATTCCTAAAATTTTGGGAATTTGTATTTCAGAAATATCTGAAACATAGGATCACCGCCAGTCAATGGTTGTGACATCTAAGTAAAAGTAAATTGGTGTTTATGTACTGGACCGAGTCTTTCAAATGTTATATGAAATCTAAACTATTAGATATCCATATAATCTAAAAACAGTCAAGTATATTTAGCTAATTTCAATATTTTGGGTGTATGCTCACCGTTCTTACAATCGGTGAATACGTTAGGTTGAAATTATTGCACCCAATTCCACTCCGAAGAGGGAGAAAACAAAAAAACAACCATAGATTTACATATTCAATGGGGTTTGTTAGCTTTGCTTATAATATTATGCCATAAAAACCGGTCTCGATTCATATTTCTGTAAGAAGTTTATATTTCACTTCCAAACTTCTGCTAATAACTTTGCCGAGATTCAAAACGCAAATTTTTCGGAAATAGAAAACAAGAATTATAGATTATTCTAGATCTCCACCGATAATATCGCAACAATGCAAAATCGAAGTTATATAGTTATATATACATATAAGTATTTGTCTTTACAGCTCTTGTGGTTGGCATAGATAATACGAACTTCAAACTTTACGTAAATCCATTTGTAAAACAATTTGGTACACATTTTTTAAACATTAGGGAACTCCCAATTATACTTGGAGTACGTCAGCAGAGTAATTATAACGCTGTAAACGACTATTTCACAGCAAAGGGGTTTAATTAGAAATCGTCGGACCGTTCTTGATGAAATGGACGCAATTAAATCTATAATAATTGTTACTACGGTATAATTGAATAGACAGCTATGCAGCGCTGTTTTAATAACAGAAATGTATTGCAATTCTTAGTTCTATACTTAATATACTACGAATATTTATATTTAATAATTTAAGAAAAATATTAAATAAAATACCATGTATGGTACAAAAGGAGTACTTAATGTTTTGAGGAGTAATCACCGTATGATTTTGCTATGATATGAGCTACAACAGTCCACAATATTGTTATTAATTTTAAATCTGGTTTCATCCATCCATGATGAAGAGAATCATATTTTTTGAGACATACTTTTTGAGAATGCTGGATTCAAAATCACAATATGAGTAACGTAATTATAATATAAATTACAACATTATTATAATAAGCATAATTTATACAATTAAGGCTACGAATGTACATTTCAAACTTACTTATTACAGTTTTTTTTATTTAAAATAGTAAGGCAAACTGCCAATTTGGCTACCTGAATTAACCTGAAAGGAATTGTAATTTATTTATTTCTAAATATATATGTAAGCAATAGTCTCTCCAATTATACCAAAAGTGATCGATCTTGTGTCACTTTTAGCTTCGAGTGTACCACTCTTTATTAAAAGCAGTTTTCGGTCCAATATAAGGCTGAGGGTTCGTCACCATGACACACATATAGAAATCTAATATAATTCAGAATATTTGAAACTAAAAATGTGGGCTTTCATATTTTTCGTAGCGATCGGCGCTACTTGCATTGCAGCCGACGTAACTGATAAAAGTGTAGGAGTGGCTGGGAATATTTCCAACGAAACTAACGCCACGGGCCCTCGGCGAGCTGAAAGAATTGAGGAAGTCACTGAAATTCTCGTCGAAACGGAATACGGGCCTGTGCGCGGATTTAAAAATGACAACGAAATCGTGGGATTTTTTGATATACCATACGGGAGTTTTAGTGAAGGAAAACCATTCGAGGTAATCGCTTATAACTCCATTTTATATTATTTATTTTAATTAAACTGGGTTCCTTATGTGATTTAATTTCTAGGCACCGTCTGCACCTAAAACCTGGAGTACTGTTCTTGAAAACACTGAGCATAAATCCAAATGCCCTCAAATTGATTCGGAAAACAACTACATTGGCAGCGTCAATTGTCTCACGTTAAGTATTTTTCTACAAAGAAATACTAAAAACGCCGATGTTCTTTTCCACATACACGATGGTTCATCAAATACGGGTAGTGGAGATCCTTTAGAATTTCATCCAAGACACCTGGTTTCCAAAGGAATAATTCTAGTTCTGCCAAACTACAGAATTGGACCGTTAGGATTTTTGTGTTTGCAAAATGAAACTGCACCTGGAAATGCCGGTCTTAAAGATTTGAACCTAGCGCTGCGATGGACGAAGAAGAATATCGGAGCCTTTGGAGGTAACGATTCCAACATTGTGATAAGCGGCTCCGGCGGTGCGGGAGCACTTGTCGAGTATTTAATTTTATCGAATCAATCACGTTCTTTGATTTCGAAAGCAATAACGGAAAGTGGGTCTGCTTTGTCTCCATGGGCCTTAGACCGTAATCCGTTAGAAACAGCGAAAAATTTAATACAGAAAATAGAAGAAAGTGAAAATAATGTTGAATCCGAAAACCGTCTTGATACTTTCGATGCGGTAAACGTAGAAACATTAATGAGAGCTGCTCGGGGTCTACTATTGAAGCCATGTATTGAAAACGATACCGGTTTGCTCACTGAATCGCCGTGGAATACTTTCAACAATGAAGTGTTGAGAATATCAATAATGACGGGATCAGCAAATCAAGCCGCTATGGAAATGGCACTAGCCCACACTGAAGAGAGTTTGTCTCAGTTAAATAAAGATTTCTCTCAGTTACTACCGAGTGACCTTAAATTTGATAATGTGGAGGAAAAAAAACGAATCGGGCGACAAGTAAAATCAGAATACTTTGGAGAGAATAACATCACAATGAACGATATGGAGAAGCTTTCGCAGTGCTTTACCGATAGCCAGTATTTGTATCCCGCGATAAGAGGAGCGAGGCTGCTAGTAAAAGGAGGAGCTATAGTTTATTTTTATGAGTTTTCTTACGGAACTCACAATGACGTTAAGGGATCTGCAAAAGGCGATTCTCTAAATTACGTATTCAGCAAAGATGAAGAAGAAAGCACATTACAGAAAGTAATGTTGGATCTATGGGTCAGTTTTATCAGCTCTGGGTAAGAACAAAGTTACATATATACAAAATTACAGCACGATTGAAATAAGTGAAATTTATATTTATTGATATATTTTTTTAAGGAAACCAACAGCTGAAAGAATCGAATGGAATAACTTGGAGGCCGTCGAAGAAACCGAGGAAGTGTGGCTGTCAATTGGGGAAACAGTGGTCGTGGAGAAAGGGTTTCATCATACGCGGTTAAAACACTGGGACGAAATATACGACAAGTACTTTGTCGAGCACAATGTGGCAATTAAATTGAATTCCGCAGTGTACGCAACAATTCTTGGCTCAATACTTTTGACGGACATAACTAGCTTTTTAAATTTTTAATATTTATAGAATACCACTTATTATTAATTACTTAAACATGACCATTAATTAATTTACTTTTTATGATATATATTATATGCGATGTACTTATCTACTCTTATATTATAAGTGGTATATTAAACAATATTCTGAAGCACAATATTTTGTTTTACATTGCACTTTACAACACGATTTAAATCGACGCGAAATGGATGTTTTGGACAGTTTAATGGTTTGTTATGATAATAACAGCACATAGATGGCGTAATTGTTATTGTATCCATAACCGAATTCACTGTAGGAGAATAAGGACTCACCGATAATTCAGGAAGTATCACAAAACCACAAGCTCACTTAAAACATTCACACTTCTGTTAGTGTTAGTATGATGTAATGGTCTGAACGTCACCCGATGGTCGAGTAGCTCGAGGCATGATTAGTAAAGTGCTCATAGTCCACCTGTTGGCATGCGGGGTTGTCGGTCGCACTCCACCAAACCCACTGGCGCGGTACAGGGACGTGATGACGACACAGGGCATAGTGCGGGGGTACTATGCACCCCACCCACCGCACTACGCCTACCTCGGCATACCCTACGCCCGCCCGCCCACGCGTTACGACAGGTTTAAGGTCAGTTGTTTCGTTTGATGATACACGCAAATCTAATTTGCGGAGCTGTTAGATTGTATCAGCTGGGTAAGTTAATTGGGAAATAATGTTTACGCGCGTAATCTAATAATAATAATGTTTAATTAATTAAAAACCTACATTACAGTAAAGTTGTCTGATAAGACTTCCAAATAATCTCGTTAATGATACAATATTTCTGGTTCATTGTGAATGTACGTTCCTTATTAGTACCGGTTCTACGATTGTATCTATACTCATGAACCATAAATCATACAATGAAATTTTTTAGGCAAAGGTTTACGATAGCAGACGCAATATATCGCTAAAGTGACAAGAAGTGGGATTAATGGCTAATTGATTTTGAAATCTTGGCATCCAGATTAACTTTAAACGAATTAAAAGAAAGAGTTAGCCACAGTATAATTAATATGGGTAAAAACTTAATGTATTCCATAATTATTATTTATGTTAAACAGTTTAACGTACTCATTGTGGATAGATGAAATGTATTTACATGGAAACAATTTATAAAAATCCAACTTCATATAAAATAGTTCAAGGTCCAAAAGAATCGCATTTAATAATTTATTAGTATTTGTATACTAGGGATTTACCAGGTTCCAATTAATTGTAAAACTAACATTTACAAATTAAGATTTCTTATTATAAATGGTACTTATGCATATTTTTAATGAAGAATATAATACTATACATTGTGATAAGTCGGTCGTGCCTTCAGAGCTTCAGGCTTGCACACATCCTACCACGAATTAGATTAATACGTATATTAGTGTACATAGAGAGGACAACATAAGGCGGTCTTTTCCAAAAAATATATATCGTAGACAACGTTTTTACATGAGGATAGATATGAGCGCATTCATGTTTATTTAAGTAAAATTCTCAGGCACCGAAGCCAACATTACCCTGGAGTGGTATATTCGAAGCCACGCACCGAGTCAAGTGCCCCCAACCGGACGGCTCCGGAGATGAGAACTGCCTGGTGGTGAATGTATTCACGCCAGAGAACGCTACGTCACTTCCTGTCATTGTACACTTCCATGATGGTGTTTTTCAAAAAGGGTACGTCTTCATTAAACTTTACAAACAAGTCAAATGCGTTAGAAAAACTGCGGTTTAACAAATGGGGCACCTCCTGATGGTATGTGCTCATTACTGATTATACTTTAGCGTATTAAGCAAATTCAATTATTAATTACATGCCAATATACCAGTAACCTTGGGAACTATGATGTTATGTCTCTTGTTACTGTAGTTGCACTGGCTCCTTACTCATCAAATAAATTAGTGAAAAATATTGTCGTGATAATTTTGCAGCAAATGAAGTGTTAAAGAAACATACAATATATTTTATTTTATAAACGTCAAACCTATACACTTACCTAGCCTATAAACTTTTAAAATTAATAATAAATTTATTTCTTTCTTCTGTTAACTAATTATTCAAAGTTCAGAATTTTTTATAATCAAATAAGTAATGAGAACGTATTAGTAATTATACGAAAACTTTGCTAAAGCGATCAAATTAATTATGAAATATTCGTATAAGTTATTTGACATATGTATAATTCTATCAGTAATAAATTATTATTCAGTGAGATAAATATCTAGTTGAAATCGTCGTCGTCTAAAACTCCGTATGATAAATTGAAAATAGATTTTAACGTAATTCTAATTTATCAGTAAATATGATAATCCCATAACTTTGAGCCGGTCTGCAGCAACCAGGAATGTGTTTCTTTAGTTAATACAGTTTTACAAACAGCAAATTGTTTTCAGGTGGGGTTCTTTCAAGGGTCCTTTAAAACTACTTGAACGAAGATTTGTGTTTGTTAGTTTCAATTACAGACTCGGTGTTCTTGGATTTTTATGTTTAAGAACTGAGGCTGCACCCGGGAACGCCGGTTTGAAAGACCAAGTAGCGGCATTGTATTGGGTCCAGAGAAACATCGCGAAATTTGGCGGTAATCCGTTGGACGTCACTGTTTACGGAACCGGGACGGGCGCTGCCTCCATAGAAATACTTTTGCTATCTGGTTTAACAGCTGACCTCTTCCAAAAGGCTATAATAGAATCTGGATCAGTTTTATCACCGACCACAATAACACACGACCCGATCACAGACGTAATTAATTTGGCAAAAAGTTTGGGAATTGAAAATGCCAGCGTGGACACTTTCAAAGACTTCTATCAGCTTCCTGTGAAGAAACTCGTGAATTCTTCTAAGATGTTCTTACCTTGCGTGGAAAAAGAACTACGTTTATCTCACAGCATAATAGATAAAGATCCAAGAGATGTATTGCAAAGTAAGCACTATCAGCATATTCCAATGATGATTGTCTATACAAATGCTGAAGAAGTAAGAATAATAACCGGTGATGATGAAAGGTTTCAGAATATACCAGAGGACTTTCAGGCTCTACTTCCAAACGATTTAGTTTTTGAAGACGAGGTCACGAAGAGCAAAATTGCAAAACTAGTCAAAGACTTCTATTTTGCAGAAGTAGAATTAACAGATAGTATCATTCATAGCTACTTGGACTTTATTAATGATGTCTTCTTGGAATATCCTGTAGTTAAATCAGCTGCAAGCTATGCCAGTAATGGTAATCCGGTTTTCTTGATGAAATTTGTGTACAAAGGAAGCATCAGTAGAAACAAGAACGTCAAAATTGCCGGTGCTAGCCCCGGAGACATATTTATGTATTTTAATCATAATGATTTTAGAGATGATCATGATGAAGTTGTTACGGAGAGACTAGTCACACTATGGACAAATTTTATTAAACTTGGGTAAGTTGCAATTATTTAACTCAGCATTATTATTAATAGCAAATTAATAATGAAAGATTCAGTTTAAAAGCGTGTTTTTATTTACTTAAATTGAAAAAATATGCCACATGACAGAAAATTATAATAATCAACTTTAGACATCTCTCACTTTCTAAATTTCATCAGTACATTACCAGTGCACCACCAATTTTAGGCATTTAAATTACATAACTTTGTGCCTGTAGTTATACCAACTCACCTGTCAATCAACACACAGTACCAAGTAGAGTTATTAGGTGGTATAACATCTAATAAATAGGTGATAGCCCTGGCAGGCTTACACACAGACCTACTAAGTAAATATTTTCACTTGTAAAGTAAAAACTTGCTTTGGTCATCATGTAATGTTTTAATATATACTTTATATTTTATTGTACACCACCAGGGCACAAATAAATAATAACATGGAAACAGCCTAAATAAAAGTGGCCTTAAATTTTTATTTGATAAATTACCTAAAACAATCATAAAAATAAAATAGTTACACTTTATTTTACATGATGTCAATGAATATAATATTTACTCGGAAATTGCTAATAATTGAATATTCTCTAATATATAACAAATGAATTTTCTAATTTTAGCGATCCCACTCCTCTAACTACACCTCTCATACCGGAAATTTGGCAGCCGGTGGTCACTCACACCGTGGATGGTACCATCATCCTGCGCAACATACCTTGCCTCGTCTTCAACAGAAACATGAGAAGTGAAGAATTAACAGGCCAGCAGTATACTTTCTGGGATCGGATTTACAACAAGTTTTATACTCATACTTTTGAATGATGCAATAACTTGAATTTAAGCAATTCATTCACTTATAACTTAGTATATATATGCATATTTAATATTTAGAGGTTATATCAGTTATATTTCCAATAATTGTGGTACTGTTAGTGGATATCCGAGTGTGTATTGTGAGCAAAAATACATAAATCCCATTTTTCATATATAAAGAGAGCTAGGTGAGCAATAAAAAAATATATATAATATTATCGTGTAATGTTTAAATTTTGAAGGGGGGCCAATTGTAATATATAATTGGCTAAAAATAAATTTAAATTTAAAAAATGTTAATTTTCTTCGAGGCAAACTAAAAATGCGGTAGAGCTGGACAAGGTTTTTAAATTAAACAAATCCTCGAAAGAAAGTGCACCGGAAGTCAGTTAAATAACCCTTCAACATTACAAGTAGATTTACAGAAAAGGCAAATCTATGTTCCAAATTAATTTATTCAAAAGAATATATCAAAATAATTTTAACAATTAAAAAGTCTTAAAGTAACAGCAGTAACAAAATCGGGCGCCTGGATGTTTACATCCATTTAAATTCACTAATCTTAATTAAATATTTACTTATTGTAAATGTTTTAAAGTTAGCAAAAATATTTTAAAGTTAGACTAAGTTATGTAATAAAAGTTACAAACAAGTCAAAAATGAAGTTTAAATAACGTTACAATAATGTATAAATATCCTTAAAAAAAAATGTTTGAATGCCAAATTTTCATAAAGTTATAAAAATGTATACTAAATCCCACGAAGTTCCAAAATTGCGGTAAAAATAAATATGTAAAAATTACATACCGAAATCCAGAAGTTAAATAAATGTTATAAAGTTTTCACTTCCTTTACGGTGTACGGTTTCTAAAATTTAATCTTCAAAATATCCAAAGAAATAAAGTTCATGAGTTCTTCGAAAAGCGTTGAAAATAATCCACTCGAAGATACAGCCAAAGAGAATAATTCGAGGAATCATCCACGATAATAAAGTTGTAGAAAATAACTGCAGAAAATAAATTTCGAAAATAACTGGTGAAAATAACCATTGAAAATAATTGTCGAAAATAATGGTTGAAAATAACTGCAAAAGAGAAACAATTCTAATTAGAACCTAACACGAATTTCGAAAATCTATAGTTTCACTTTAATAATTCAACCAACTTACCCGGTCAATCCCGGTTATTTTCCAAAAATAATAAAATGCATCATGGGAAATATTCTAAAGATTCCCTGTAAAGAACCACAATCGTTGTTACGAAACCGAACAATTGAAATAAATTGAAATTTCGAAGAAAGTTTTTCGACTTACCACGAGGCGACAAATATCCAAATTAATTTTTGTAATCCGACGTGGATTTACTTCCAATTATTTAAATTAAGACATATCGTGCCTTAAAACTTCAATTTTCAACAATATTCAATAGTTTAAACCAAATAAAAGTTACAAAAACTTTGAAAATAATTTAGCGTCACATTTCGACTTAAAAGGCGGAAGGAAAGTGAGGTCTTAGACAAATGTCAAAGATCATCTCAAAGATAATATAAAGATAATAAATCACAATTAGGTCAGGAACGCATAATGCATAAAAAGTGCATTTTTATTTTAAATGTCAAATTTAGCGGTATTTTTAAATTACGCATAAACATAGCCTTAGAAATGGTTGTCAAAGTCAAATGACAGATGACATCCGATAACCTATGTTAGAAATTTAGTATTTTATGTTGAAATTATTTAAAAAATGGATGAAACATGTAACGTGCGCCACAATTACGTTACATTACCCCCCAACCAAAAAATAAAAGAGGAGCTCAACCTGAGAGACTCTTTTATTCGACTCTACGAAAGAGGTAGAGACCGACTCTATCAATCAAAATATTAGAGTGACATAACAAATAGTAACTCTACAAAAGTTAGTAAAATATGGAAAACAATAATCCATACCAAACTGTAACAAAAGTTATTTCTAAACAATTCTAAACAAAAGTAATCGTTAGACAGTACCCTAGAGATGAGAACTTTAATGTAGTCTCACTCGAAAGCAAAAAGTTGTCTAACTTAACTCTATTCAGCAAATGTGATAAGTAAAAGTAATTATCAAACACCTTAACCTTGGAGATGAGCACTCAATATAGCCTCACTCGAAAGCAATGAGCTGTCTAATAAAACTTGTTTCATTTAGAGTAGGAAATTATGAAGTATTACCTTACTCGAAAGATGGAAAATATTTTTTTTTTTTTTTTTTAATAAAATGTTGGGTCTACGCAATATACACTAATTGGCATAACAAGAACACCAACCTCAAAATGGTTTCAATTAAAAACAAAAGATATGACTAACGTGGCCGACGCAACTCAATACGACTTTCCGAACACGAGAGCATACAAAAAATAGTTCTAACTGTGACCGACTCTACACCATCAGCTTTTCGAACACAGTTAAACAAAACTTCCAAAAAATGGGTGTCTGTGACCGGCTCAACACCACCAGTTTCCCGAGCACAGAACAAAGTTACCAAAAAATATGTCTGTGACCGGCTCAACTCCACCAGCTTTCCGAGCACAGAACAAAACAACAAACAATTGTTCCAAAAAAAATGTTATTGGAAAATTCACAAAATCGGAATATCCAAAACAAAACCAAGCTGGACTAAAGTCATAGGCAATAATCCAATATGAAGGATTATTTCTATAAAACTTCAACCAAAAATAACTTATTACTAAAATATGTAATAAGGTTCTACACAAATATCAAAAATGTAATGTACAAAATACACAAACAAAATGTTATATACAAAAGTATAAACACAAAAATATTGCAAAAACAATATTCAAAAAATATTACAAAAAATGTATAAGATCTTATGAGTCAAAAGAAATATTCGGAAATATTTTAATGAGAATCTAAAATGTCCTAAGTATACTTTAGTAAAATACATTTGTAGAAAGGATATTCAAATAGGAATCCTATCACTCAATCTACTCACAAGTTCAGGGCTAACTCTGTCATACTTCTCGCTCATTCTTCTCTAACAATGCCCTTTTTATTCCAAATCCAAATATAAATCTACAAATTATTTTAGAATTAATCCAAAACTATATTTTAATAATATCTTTAATATGATAACGACCAACAGTACCTTTCTCTAAATCTTTTAATATATAAACATTATTAGAAATCTTCTCTATTATTTGAGATTTTATAAACTTAGGAGCAAGTTTAGCCGAAAAATATTGAGAGGCATTAGACAAAATGAAATTTCTTCTCCAAACTATATCACCTGACTCATAGGAAATGACTTTCCTTCCTTTATTATAATATAAAGCATTCTTTTTATAAGCTTTAAATAAAGATTTGGTTACTAAATCAAAAATTGAACTTAAGGAATCTAAACTTTGTGCATAAGTTCTACGATTACCAAATTCGACTTCATTTAAATTTGTAAATGAATTACTGAAACGATGTAATGAAGCATCAATTATGACTTCACGACCAAACATAAGAAAATTGGGAGTAAATTCAGTAGCTAAATGAATACTGCTATTCAAAGCTAATTGAATATGGCATAAAAATTTTGACCAAGTTCTATGATCATCATGAACAAAACATGCTATGCAAGTTTCTAACGTTTTATGATAACGTTCAACTGGATTATTCTGAGGTGTATATAAAGTGTTATAAAATATTTTATTTATATTAAAGCTTTTCAAAAATTGTACAAAATGTTTAGAAGTAAATTGAGCACCATTATCACAAATTATGATTTTTGGACAACCAAATTTAAGAAAAATATCCTTTTCTAAAAATCTACATATGGATTTTGTGGTAGCATTACATAATGGATTTAACCAACAATACTTAGAAAATACATCTAATACTGTGCAAATATATCTGTGTCCAGAATATGATTTTATGCTTAGTTAAATATGTTAAACTTAAACCTTTCTTTTCATAAGAAATTTCTTCAAACAGTTTTATAATATTATTTAATTGTTCTTTTTCAGAAGAAGAAAGTTGAACTACAGAAGTTACAGAATTTATAATTATTGAATTCTTATTTTCAAAAGTTATGTTTTTAAATAATTCATGAGCTAAATTAAATGCGAGCCAAAAATCGAATCCTAGAATTATTTCTGGATTTAGTGAGGGAACTACCATGAATTCTACAATGCGAGTTACATTGTCACAAGTAATTGGAATATCTATAGTACCTAAAACGTCTTGTGAACTACCATCAGCAGTACAAGCTTTATAACTACTAGTCTTAAGTTTGAATCCTAAATTTAGAAATTGCAAGTGACTATTACAACCTAGTACGCTTTTATTAGCACCACTATCCAATAAACCTGTAAATGATTTACCACAAACTTGAAATTTTAAAAATGGACGTGTGTCGCTATTTTTAGTAAACAAAACGGGAGCAAATTTATTCATTGAGAAAAATAGTTTTAAATAATTACACCAATTAGAGAAATCTTCACGAATTTCAGAAGCATTGGGTCTAGAAATTTTAATATTTGTCAGATCAACTGATTCTTTATTAAGGACCTGTGTCTGACAAAACCTTACTCGTTTTTTGGAAGGGTACAATTATTGCAAAATTTAGTGATAACATTTAATTTACCACATTTAAAACATATAGTGCCTGGAATCTTTTTACACTTTTTATAAGTATGTCCAATTTCTTTACATTTTAAACAAGTTAATGTTTGAACTGAATTAATATGCTTAGTCTTGAAATCTGAGTTATTATAACTATGTTTATTATTTAATATTCGAAATTCATCAATCTGTTTTGAAAGTTTTACTAAATCATCAATATAATTTATTGAACGACCTACCAAATGAATAGAGTAGCTAGGCAGCATGTTATGTTTCAATATTTCCAATAAAGTATGCTCAGATAAAGGATAAGTTAGTCTATTTGACATATCTACAATTTCAATAATAAAATCTGATAAAGTTTCATTTTGTTTCTGTTTTCTAATTCTTAAATTATATTCAAGTTGATAATCAAAATCTAGTTTGTCAAAACGCTTTAGTAATTCTAGTTTAAGATGTTTCCAAGAATTAAGTGAACCACGAATAGATCTAAACCACTTGAGAGCAATGTCAGTTACTACTTCAGTAAAGCATGGCAATATTTGGTCATCACTAATATCTCGACTCACACAGTATTCTTCAAACGTTAACAAAAATTCACGTACGCACATTTTACCATTAAATTTATATTTAAACTTAGACAAATCTACTCGTTTATAGTATTGAGGTTGTTTATTATTCATAGATAAAGTGTTACTAAAAAATTGTGGCAAGTCTGCCGACAAGTCTACTAAATCATTAGAAGCAGAAGGCTTCGCCTGAGAAATGTTCGTCTCTAACATCTGAGAATGTTCTACATTAATAATATTAGGAGTTAAATTTTTGTCACCACTATCATCAATAGATGGTTTAAGAGTTAATTCATCTCTGTCAGTCATGGTTATGTCCTAGAATATAATCGAATATAATGGAACGAAAAGCTTTACTTCAAAACATAAAAAAGTTATAAACTTGGCATTCAAATTACATAAATACTTAACATTAGTATTTAGTACAAAATTATTTTAACAAAAATTATACATATGTAAATACATAGTACATATTCAATACTTTACAAGAGCTTTAATTGTAATTCAGGTCCCTGTTCGGGCGCCAATTGTAATGTTTAAATTTTGAAGGGGGGCCAATTGTAATATATAATTGGCTAAAAATAAATTTAAATTTAAAAAATGTTAATTTTCTTCGAGGCAAACTAAAAATGCGGTAGAGCTGGACAAGGTTTTTAAATTAAACAAATCCTCGAAAGAAAGTGCACCGGAAGTCAGTTAAATAACCCTTCAACATTACAAGTAGATTTACAGAAAAGGCAAATCTATGTTCCAAATTAATTTATTCAAAAGAATATATCAAAATAATTTTAACAATTAAAAAGTCTTAAAGTAACAGCAGTAACAAAATCGGGCGCCTGGATGTTTACATCCATTTAAATTCACTAATCTTAATTAAATATTTACTTATTGTAAATGTTTTAAAGTTAGCAAAAATATTTTAAAGTTAGACTAAGTTATGTAATAAAAGTTACAAACAAGTCAAAAATGAAGTTTAAATAACGTTACAATAATGTATAAATATCCTTAAAAAAAAATGTTTGAATGCCAAATTTTCATAAAGTTATAAAAATGTATACTAAATCCCACGAAGTTCCAAAATTGCGGTAAAAATAAATATGTAAAAATTACATACCGAAATCCAGAAGTTAAATAAATGTTATAAAGTTTTCACTTCCTTTACGGTGTACGGTTTCTAAAATTTAATCTTCAAAATATCCAAAGAAATAAAGTTCATGAGTTCTTCGAAAAGCGTTGAAAATAATCCACTCGAAGATACAGCCAAAGAGAATAATTCGAGGAATCATCCACGATAATAAAGTTGTAGAAAATAACTGCAGAAAATAAATTTCGAAAATAACTGGTGAAAATAACCATTGAAAATAATTGTCGAAAATAATGGTTGAAAATAACTGCAAAAGAGAAACAATTCTAATTAGAACCTAACACGAATTTCGAAAATCTATAGTTTCACTTTAATAATTCAACCAACTTACCCGGTCAATCCCGGTTATTTTCCAAAAATAATAAAATGCATCATGGGAAATATTCTAAAGATTCCCTGTAAAGAACCACAATCGTTGTTACGAAACCGAACAATTGAAATAAATTGAAATTTCGAAGAAAGTTTTTCGACTTACCACGAGGCGACAAATATCCAAATTAATTTTTGTAATCCGACGTGGATTTACTTCCAATTATTTAAATTAAGACATATCGTGCCTTAAAACTTCAATTTTCAACAATATTCAATAGTTTAAACCAAATAAAAGTTACAAAAACTTTGAAAATAATTTAGCGTCACATTTCGACTTAAAAGGCGGAAGGAAAGTGAGGTCTTAGACAAATGTCAAAGATCATCTCAAAGATAATATAAAGATAATAAATCACAATTAGGTCAGGAACGCATAATGCATAAAAAGTGCATTTTTATTTTAAATGTCAAATTTAGCGGTATTTTTAAATTACGCATAAACATAGCCTTAGAAATGGTTGTCAAAGTCAAATGACAGATGACATCCGATAACCTATGTTAGAAATTTAGTATTTTATGTTGAAATTATTTAAAAAATGGATGAAACATGTAACGTGCGCCACAATTACGTTACAATCGAAATTCCATATTAGTGTTTAAGTCCTAATCCAATTTAAATTCTCATAAAATCTATACATACTTCCTTACGGATAATCAACCCATTGTTTCTTTGGTTTTCATCTTTTTTATCACAAATGTTATGTTTATGTTCACATTGCATTAATAAATGAACGTGCAACTGAATTGAAATTTGAGCTAGACTCACTATGTCACGATTGTAATTTGTATTTTTTGTTATCAAATAAGTAGTGATAGCGCTTTGTAACAAAAACTATATATTCGCTTGCATTAATAAATATTAATGATCTCTATTTAAATAAATAGAATAGCATAAGATTAGATCATAAATTTAAATATATAAATGTTTATTAAAACAGAATATATCACTCTCATTCAAGATTCAAGTTATTGCTCAATTTTATGGTAAATTACATTGTTAAGCTGCCAAGGCAAGAATTGTGACTTGGTGTTAACTTAATTTGCTAAATGCATGGGTTTTTTGCGATTACATGACGAATGTGGTAACAACGTGCATCCGCGTCTGGTTCTGCCGATTTTTTATCAAACTTTATACCTTCAATAAGATTTACTTGAAGTTTCTTTGCATTTCTTCATTCTATTTTCAAATATAAATAGTATAATAATTGTATTTAAAAACGTTCGTATGAAAACATGTTAACTACGTCCTCAAAAACAAATCCCGTTACCTGAACAGTCAACGCCCGGAGATGGAAAACGTTGGGTCCAATCCACAGCATCCACTCACAACACTATATCATAATTAACTAAGTAACTGAATAGTCAATTTTCACTCATTTGTCGTAAGGTTTAATTAATAAAATCAACAAGTAACATACAAAAGACAAAACATGCACCACCCGTCACATTCTCTTCACTGACATAACCATAACATGACGTGAGATCCGTTCAGAAATATATTTTTGATATTTCACTTTATTTTTTTATCCTTAGAAAAAAAATGACATACATAAGTATTAATTGTTTTTGTTTTTACACGTTCTGCTCAAGTATTAAAGAAATATACATTCAACCCTATTTAAATTATTATTTTAAATCATATATTTAAGATCAAAACAATTTCTGAAGAGCAAATGAAAAGAGGTTTACGCATAAGCAGATTTATTGAAACTACGTATAAGAAATTATTAAGATTCCTTAAAGATGAACTTGCGAACATTGATAAGAATTTAAATAACGGTAATTTAAAACATTATCGTCTGAAACAGTCACGGATGGGTTTCTGCATGGTCGTGTAAAGTTCTACAAACTGATCTACTTTGAACTTTCTGTTTACCTCTTCACAACAATATTATTTAGTGCAAAGTAGGTAGATGTGCTATAACTCAAAAGTATTCACTATCTACCTACTTGTATATTAATTGCTATAATGAGTTTCCTTAGGTAGTCGTATTTTTATTAAGCTTTTTGTAATTGCAGTTGCATGTTAATCTTTTATTTGGATGATTTAACTCGTTGCATGCGTTTTTTCTGCATGCAGAATCTATTGTAATGGAAGTAGGAATAAATATGGCGTTTTGTTAATAACTTAGCTGTATTGGTATTATAAATAAATATATATTAATCATAAACTCTATGTAAGGCATAGAGTTTATGATTAATATATATTTATTTATAATACAACACTAATACATTTCCACTTTAATTTACTTTCATTACTTCCAAAAAGATTCGTCGACGTTCAAAATGAAAATTATATCACAAATACAGCGTGAAAATTATAGATCAATGTTCTCATCCAATGAGATCGCGTCAATTTGTTGTCAAATTTTATTTATTTAAGTTTCCTCCTCTCAGGGTTGGAATATAGTTATTATTTTGCGGATATGGACATACAATTGTATTATTATTGTTTTTTATTCTGTTAAGTAAAAAGTAGGAGCTAATTATAAAGTGAGAAAGATTGAAATGATTTATTTTGTTCATGTGAAAACTCATTAAGTCAGATCCAATTCGTCATGGTCCTGTGCTTCTTACACTTAAAGTGTTTGTAAGATATCGTTGGCGCGAAAGTCCTTGTTTATAAAAACTTCCCCTGCCCTGGAAGTCAGATTGAATTCTTGATTGATAAATTTTATCTTGAAATATTTATAGGTTTTACATTAAGTGTTCAAATAAAAACAATAAAAATCATTAGTAATAAAATATTATTTATTACTTTATACCTAATTATCTAATGCATAAGGTAGAAATCTAAACAATAAAATAAAATCTACAATATTATAATCTTAACTAATTCAATATCACAAGTACTTACAGAGAGAAATAGGATTGATGGCCATGTCTGATGTAAAAGAAGAATTTAAATGAGGTAAATATTATTTTTAAGACTTAAGCCTTCAATACTTATTTAATTATCGCAAAATACGACTTTTGTAAATTTAAATGGTCTATCTATATGCTTCTTAAAAGAAATAAAAGGAATGTTGTTTGAATTATTTACAATAATAATTTTAATATATAAAAAATACACACGGGCAAGATTGATTTGGATAAGACGACATAAAAGTTGACTTTTAATTCATAAAGTTTAATAAAATTAAATAAACTGCATTCTATAAAAAAAACAAACGATTTACACTGTAAATAAGGTACATTGATTTTTTAATGATTTTTTCTAGGTAGCAGCGCCATCTATCACTCCATAATATTCAAGTTTTTTTTAGCTACTTAACACTAGGTGGCGCAAGTTGTATAAAAATTATGTATAAGATGTAAGCATGTACAAATGCGTATACTTAATATACATATTTTTACGAGTTGCATTTATTTAAAGCTCATTGTACACTTCTAATTTTTTTTTAATTTAAAATATTAGAAATAATACAATAAAGCTGACATTTCTTTTAATAAAGTATTCATCTCAAAAGTAAATTTACAATTATTTAAATATTTTGTTTTACATAAATGTCTGAAATATTACGTTTAATTATTGCCAATTTACGATATGTTTTAATATTACTCGGCTTATAATGACTTATAAATAGTTGTTTTTTGTGTAGTTATGTTTATTGACAGTGTTCATTGACATCTACGACGTTGCTTTTCCGCCACCCGAAAAAGAAATAGCCCACAGCGAGACCCAAGACCAGCGCCAGACAGAGCCATACATTGTAAGTCATGAACACCAACATGAGGATGTAGGACGCAGTCGACTGAATTAAGTGCATTATCGTTTGTATGATGTGGCCCGACGACAGCATTGTGTATCTGAAAATAAGAGACAAATTCATTATATAGGTGAAATAATTATAATTTTAAATGTTCGCCGATAGATGGCGCTGTATGATAGAAATAATTAGGATTTGAAATATAAATTAAAAAAAGCTCAGGAAATCGTATAAATTTGCACGTTTCGAAAATAGCTTATTCTTCTTTATTTTTTTAACGATATTAAGTGTTAAAAATGTTCGCACTGAAGAAAGTAGCGATGGTAAGAAAATCCAATCAAATCTATCCTGAATTGAAATACCTACTTGATGCATTTTAATGAAGTTTTTAAATACACAAGATTGTATGACGATGTATTTATTATAAGCAGCGAAATTAAGTGTTACATTTTTAAATCCAAGTACAAAATAAATCAGTATACTGCTAACGGAATGGTCCATAACGAATTATAACAAACTATATTAACATAAAAAAATAATAAATTGAAGGCGATATCATTCAAAACACGTAACCGCAACGATCGTAAAATAAAACAAATAAATTGTTTTTACAGTACTGATCGTTTTTCAAACTTTTTACTGCTAGGAAAATCGTTATATAGAATAAGTTATTGACAACGTCTCAATAAGAATTATGTAACTCTCTCTGAGTGACTAACATTTTTTAAATTTTATAATGGTTTCAATAATTTTAATAATAAATGTTGCCTCATAATAGGAATATTCGTTTAGATTGTGAACTTAGGGTTGCAAAGGGTATCTATCCCGTGACGTCCCCCGAAAAGACGGAGTGGGTACCGTTGGTTTTTTTGGATAATCCGGAGCCTTTAGCGCCGAAGCGTCAAGCGTCTTTCCAGCAAAAAAAAAAGAAAAGAAAAAGGTTAATCTCTATATAAGTATACAAATCTATAACACATACTATAGAAATATATACATACGTATAACGTGTTTTCCTAAATTGTATAAAAATATGCCAAAATTCTGGTTTTCCATTTTGTATGTATGTATATTCCATGCTTACTTCACAACAGCTGTTCCTCCGCAGTTTCCACCAGCCCCGCATTCGTTCTTGGTGATGTTGACTTGAGAGTCCCCTGTAGCGGAGGTCGCCCTCGCGTGTAAAGCCTCTCTGTAGTACTTGAGTCCTTCATAGAGTACAGCTGCCAGGAATATCGCCACAGCGGACCCGAACAGCTCCAACGCTGTCGTTGTCATCCATCCATCGAACAGGATCTCCTGACAGACGCCCGCGTGGAACTGAAAAATGTAGTTTAATGTTTTAATAATATGTCGGTCAAAATTTCCCAAATCTTAGTGTTCTAAGAAGGCAGGCTTAAGATTACACTGTCGGATGTCTTTTTTATGTGATGTATATTTATATATTTTAATTGGTCATCATCAACTATGAACGAAAATCAACTACGAAATATAAAATATTCCTTAAATGATTAATGCATCACAAATGAAGGGAGCTGAGATTGCTTATCCCCTGTGCCTGTAGTTACACTGACTCACTCACCCTATAAATCGGAACACAACATTACTATGAGTGGATGGTACACCGGTCCAGACGGGTTCAGATGTTCGTTATCTTTCTCATTAAGTTTAAATAGCATGTAAATAATATTTTATCTTATACGAGCAAGGCAAGGCCACACATAATGACTTTTTATCTTATGATATTAAAAAAGATGTGTATTTGTAATTGTACTATTATTATAAATATGTAGGTTTTGTTAATTTATTTTATATATATATATATATGTATTGTGTTACATACAATACTTTATTAATGATAGAATAGGAATCAAACACTAGTAAGGACTAGTACTTGTGTCAGGAACTAAAACTGCGAAACGATTTATATGAGACTACAAAGTGTTTCAATATGTTGAAAAAACTCCTCTTTTTATCGCCCGAAGCAAAATTTATCAAAATCAATAAATATGTAACTAACTTTAAACGTAATAAAAATAATGAATATTACATTAACGGAGCTCAGATAACACGAATTTGTTTATTTGTTTTTAATTTAAAATCGATTACAATATACATATGTTATATAAAACTCAAACATAGCTTGTAATATTGATGTGTTAAATTTGTTTGCCGAATACATCTCATGCTCGGCACTGAAAACATCGTGAGGTTTTTATGTGTATAAATCTGCTACAGTCGTTTCCAAGGGAGACTAGGTCTTGGTCTTAATAGTTAATTCGTTCTCTGAGTTAGTATAAATATAACAACTATGTAGGCCATTTCTAAGTGTCTGATTCACGCCATCAAATGTTTATAACATTAGTGCGCTATCTAAAGGTCTATTTTTGACTTCCGAATTTGTGGTCGGTGGGAACTCGGAATACTTGTGTGCCCGCGGTTTTGTGGTGCTGATAACGATACATTCTTATCATTCACAAGGGCAAACTAGGTGTCAGCTAACGATGCTAGAATTGGAGGACGACATTTCTTTTTCAAGTAAATTTACATTTACATTATTTTATTACGGTCTTTTTAGTTTATTTTATTTCCTAAATTTGACTATTTCTGAATATAATATAAGGATATATTAGTTGATACATAATGATAATACACAATGGTCGTTCGACTTTGTGCAAGCCGTTCTGTTTAGATACGATCCACTAATGATATAATATTCAAGCGGCAAGCAGCCATACATAGAGTTGTGTTTCGGTTTGAAGGGTGAGTGAACCCTTTTTGTTACAGGGGCTAGGCATATAACATCCTAGTTTCAAAAGTCGGTGGCGCAGTGGCCACATTGGAAATGATTACATTTTTATGTAAACATTATACATACATTTTTATGGTCAAATGATGACCACTTACGATGGTATGTCTATGTGCAGTGGTGACTACTTCGGATCAGGTTTGTCTGTCTGCCTAACTTTGCTATAAAATACTTAATTTGTCATAGTAACACTCAAACTGAATAGGTATATGTTTGGGTTTACGTTTAAAATATTGATACTTGACTTTGTTTAGATTACTTACCACCATTTTGTGGCTGGAGCCGCAGCCGCCATGATCGTGGTCGTGGTCGTGGCCGTGATCGTGATCATGGTCGTGGTGCAATTCCATTACTTGATTCATTTCTGTAACAAATATTTATTTATATTAATAACTGGATATCATCATCAAAAGTCATTTAACGTAATAATAAATGTCTAAATTATGTGAAATGGCTGCTTTTTTTAACCGACGTAAATTTTGACGAAAAAACAGGCGTGCATTAAGAGTTGAAATTTGACAATATATTAAACTAAATGTAGATATGGCTACGAATCCTTCGGAAAATTATAATGACAACGATAAAAAAAAGAGTAGTCTTATTTAATTAATTTTTTTGATATATGTTAATTATTTATATCAGAATAATAAACAAAATTAAGCACATGTATATATAGTGGTGTTTGCCTGGATTTGAACTCAAAATCATCGGTTAAGATGCACGCATTCTAACCACTGGGCCATCTCAGTTCATTAAAAGATTAATTTAATTTACATTTATTACTAAATACACCGATCAGCGTTTATACAAGAGCGTAAATATCATTTAAATAAAGTAGTTTTGCAAGTTCAGCTTTCACTGCGCGTGCGCACTTGCGCAACCGATCTGTGAGTGCACTTGCAGACCTCGGGTTTTCCTAGATCAGCTTGCGAAATTATTAATGTCAGGTAAGCAATGACTGTATCAAATTTCAATTTTAGGGTTCCGTGTTATATAAAAATTTATGCACAATATGTTTTTGCATTTACATGGATTTCGAACGATATGCAATAAGTAATGCTTACATATAATATATTCATAAACGAAAAAGTGAGTCAATAGACATACACATGTACAAAAGTACACAGACACAAATATAACACGCTGGCGAAGCTTTATTCCTCTTACTACATAATATCTAGACTGTCCGTATGTTCGCGCTAAACTCCAAAACTGCTAAACGGATTATCGTGCGGTTTTCACTAAAATACACAGGGATGCTTCATGAGGAAGGTTTAAGTGTATGATTTATTAAGGTTTTTGTATAAATAATTAGAAATGCATCGCAAAAAAAGGGTAAGTATTATAAAAAAAATGTCCACCCGCGCGATGTTATAATATGTTCTGTTGTTATTAAATCAAATGATGCCATATTATATATTCAAAAGATTCGTTTGGCAGTACTTATCGAAATGACAGCAGCTACTGAATTATTACGCTTCATAGGCAATTATATTATTTATGAGCAAAGCGAATCCTTTATGAATATAACCGTCAATACTGTGCTGATTATTACGTCTTGTCAGACGACATCTAATTTCTTTTTATGCGCTTTATATCAAACGTCACATTTTAGTAGGTGTAGGCTTATTTTTTTTAAATATCGGACAAAATCATATACGTTACTCTGATCCCAATGTAAGTAGCTAGATCACCAACACCCGGTCCCAAGACAACATAGAAAAGTAATGAACTGTTTCTACATCGAGTCGGTCGGGAATCGAACACGGTACCTCAGAGTAGCCTACCCATGAAAACCGCTGTACACGCTACTTGACAACGAAGGTCGTCGGAAATATTATGGAGGCTCAAAGGAAATATCATTTTACTTTCCAAAATTTAAGATAAACATTTGTCCGCCTACCCATGTAATAAGCAATAAGTAGGTTCTGGTTCAAATTGCAGTGTAAACGATAAGCAAATATGCTTACTAGTAATATATTTTTTTAAATAATCTGATCTATTTTACTAGATTTTTTTAGTTCCGTAAATAGATAACCCCATGTTTCACGAGCTGATCTTTCTACTGATCACTATCTCAATTGCTCTTCATTGAACAACTAAAATAAATAAACAAAACATTAGGAAACTTTACCAAGATGAGTTGAATCAAGCGGATTCGTCACTAAAGCAGCAATCTCTTAAACAAACTTTGGATAGACAAACTGATCATTAAATGTGTGGGAAAATTAACATCATTTGTAAATAACAAGGAAATAGTAGCTACCTATCTTAAGATATATAAATGTATTCATATGAAACGAATAACCGTATTCGAACTACAAAAGTCAAATAAATATTATTTTAATTCGATATTAAAACGATATCATTGATCGAGAACTTAAATAATCTCAGATATTCATTATGGATTTGTTCAGCTTCATTGACGCTGAGTAAATGAAGCTGTTAGTAGTGAACAATATAGCTGCGCTGTTACTAAATTGCATGGAATACATCTGTATGTATTTCGTTTATCGTTATATAGGTTCGTTTATCTTTCTTATTTCTTCGATAGGAATAGTTTACAGATAAACATTGGAATTCTCTTTCGCACTATGTTGTAATAAGATAAGAAATAAACATATTGTATGTTTAAGAAGTTTCATATCTAGTCTGTTTCCGGTGGTGAAGGAAATAAATAAACAAAGAAATATTCGTTAAAAATAGTTCGTATTTCTTAAGATAGTAAAGACGGGACACATGCACTTTAGGAAATAAAACACACGGAATAAAAAAACACGCACTAGAGGTGAAGGCTACACTATGGAGAGTAACTACGAGTAAGACTAACTACGGCTACAGCACATACCAGTGATGTTTACGTTTTTTTTCCAGCAGCTCAGAAAATGTAGCTCACCTTGAGCTTACCTCGCGGAACATATGAGCCGATCACATTGTATTCATCGATGGTTTATTGATTCATTTATACAATACAATATAACAATACAGCTCTATAGAATACTCTTAAAGAATTAATTTAAGTAATTGTACCATTAAGGTAGGACAAAGTTCAAGCTCATTATTATTAATCCATCAAAGGACAATTAGTTTTTTTTTGTATCGGCTTGTCGGGGAGTTACTGTAAATACTGGCATAAGATAAAGCGCATTGGCTATTTAAGGGATGCCTAATATTTCTTACAGAGCCAGCGATGGTCCTAAAATAAATAATAAACAATATGACATCATCCATTCGATCATGAACAGAGAGCAACGAATTCTCTGAATAAGCGGAGATAAGATTTAAAACAATTGATAAGAGAGACTAATTGTACTAATTAATAGCTTAGTCTATAATGATATTTAAGCATGTTTTAATTATTCGCGTGTAATCGAAGTCGACGTAACGCAGGTTTTATGTTACGATATTGATATGATATAATATGTAATGTGTAGAACAATAGCGCAACATACAGCGCGCGGCCGAGCGGCGCAGTGTCAAGGATGCACATCGACCGGAGCTGAGCTGGTAGTGCGGCAAGCTAAACTCGGACCCATCGACTATTGATTAGCCCAGCTGTACTGGTTTTAATAACAAAAAAATAATCTAAAAGACAGCACCGACTTCAAATAATAATAATTCATAAAAAAATAAAACGCACTAAAATGTAATAGAAATACTTGCGTGTTCGAAATATTGTTTAGAGCTCTCCTAAGTAAAATGAAATGAAAAATATTAGACTACTTAAAAATCGATTTAGTTTAATTATTGTTATTTTTGGAGCCGGTGTCAGCCATGGGCACGCGTCAATCAAGAGAAACGAGTATAATACGAGTCTCTTGATTGACACAGTATATCGTCGTTGCCGTCATTGTCGTCGTAAAAGTTTATTTGTAAAAAACATATTCCTTAAAGTATTCTCGTATTATTTTTTGCTATTGTAGCATTTTATTAGCCGACAAGAAAATCCAATTTTTCAAAGGAAATAATAAAATATCGTTAATATTCCCCTTTGTATCAACTATCCAATCCATACTGAACGAGGTTAAATAGGATCCAAAGTTGTTTTAAAAATTAGATTTAGTTCAGTTCTCATTGTATTACTATTAAAATTGAACATCAAAAATTAACAGTACTAGATCCCGAGATTCCTTTGAGCAGTACATTTTCAAAAAATATCGATATTTTAATTCTTGATAGTTCTACAACACTACGCGTCGCACAGGAAGACACGTAACTTAACTATTGTCGGTGGTCGATACGATCTTTATAGATTCAATTCTATTTAAATACAAATAACACATTCACACGTCAAGAGGTAACTTTCAATTATAAATAAGTCAAGGTTTTAATGTAATCAACGTAGACTTAGATAAACATAATTGAACAAGTAATTAAGGTCTAAGTTACCTAATATAATATAGATAATGTAACAATTAATTGTTAAATGATTTATATATTTTTTCCTTAATATTATTGATTCAATAAGGTACAATTTGTTTAATTATTTTTATTAGTCTTGTTCAAGACACACCGCTGGTTTTTATTAGCTACTCATACGGTTTGTTGGCGTTCTGAAGTTATTATCATTTTTATCCTAAGATATTATTATTAAAGGGTTTGAAATGTAAATACTTGCCAAGATTAATATTGTCAACGTTTCGAAATATATATTCTTAAGAGAATAAGCGATGTAAGTCTCTTATTCATCAATTGAATATACGTTAATCTAAATTAAGTAATGGCAACTAACCAAAGTCGTTGCTAAGATTGAACTTTTAAGACTTAAAAAAAAAATCCGAAATTAAAAAAATTATAATAATGATTAATGAATTATACTTTCAGTTATCATCAAGGTCACAATTTGGATTAAATTACATTTTAACTGGTCAAACAAAAGGTTTTAAATAATAAAAAAATTAATATTTTTCTATCATTATTAAAA
The DNA here is from genome assembly GCF_905220365.1 of Vanessa cardui. Taxonomy (NCBI): domain Eukaryota; kingdom Metazoa; phylum Arthropoda; class Insecta; order Lepidoptera; family Nymphalidae; genus Vanessa; species Vanessa cardui. The sequence goes on along the minus strand of NC_061142.1, from coordinate 333,791 downwards.
ACTTTTATGTATAAACCTCTTGGTATTAAATAAGGTATATCAGAAAATATGTACCGTTGTCAGCATCCAGGGAATCTTGAACTTGATCAAGAATAGTGTATAGTCATATGGGTCAAGTGTACGCAGCGTCTATGTGTGTGCATTCTAAATATCTGAAAAAATATATGACGCTAAGAAACGGTAAACCCCTTTTCGGTAAACCGCGTGACGGCCTGCGAAGGGCTCGTTTCACAGCGGCTGCTCACTTGGCGGCTTGGATTGACAGGTAAATGAAGATTATTGCTCAAAAATATTATCGTAAAACTAATAAAAAAGCGTGGAGTTAATACCTGCTGACTTCCAAGCAGGATACATTAATTTAAATAATTGTATTTAATTAACATGACGTTGTTTTTTTTTAAATGTTAACTACTACTACTGAGTTTCTTGCCGGTTCTTCTCGGTAGAATCTACTTTCCGAACCGGTGGTAGCTTCACTTAATTGTAAAATGACGATTCAAAAGTGCATGAAAAAGCCTACTTAAAAAAAGTATATTTTGATTTTGATTTTTTTTTGAATAACCGTTCAATCATATCAACAGTTAAATTGTAAGTCAATGTAATGACATGTTATCCTATAACACAAAGCAGTCTTATTATAGTATTATTAGACCATCACTTTTGTTATCTACATCGTACTGGAAAACTGTGGATGTTTCACGTCTCTCTTGTGTAAAATGTATCAGCCTGTAAATTACCCACTGCTGGGCACTTCACTTAATTATAAAATGACGATTCAAAAGTGCTTATAAAAGCCTATTTGAATAGAGTTTATTTTGATTTTGATTTTTGATTTTGAATAGAGCGAATTGGTGGCACAGTTGGTGCCTCACGAGTTCGGCCGATAATTACGAGCAATGAAACAATGGCGCGCATCCGCAACGAAATTGATCCTTGTCGCAGTGAGGGTCAGTAAATTGCATACAATATCGAGACAGATCTAGAAAGAAGAGTCCAAGTGTCCGTTTAAGACGACTAGATCTGTCATTTCACTGCCCTGATCGGTTTTTCCTAATTTGGTATGAAATAGGGAAATCCCAGGTGAAATATTTATTGAGGAAGGTGCAAGACTTTTATGACTATTACTTGTATGCGTAAGTTTGTTGATGGTCGACCAATCGAAATTCCACAATAATTTATTGCCAGTAGCATTTAAATCTGACGCCACAGAAATATAAGATACGATGTTTTCAATTCTGAGGGATAACATTTAAGTTTTGTTAAGGTTGACAATGCAACAACAGTTTAGAGATTTTCTTCAACAAAGATTAATTAATTCTTCGTTGCAAAATTTATTAGATACGGTCTAATGAGGAAAGCTCGATAAAACCTTGATATAATTACAATAAAAAACCCAAGATATCAAACTATGCGTTATTACTTTTTAATATGTAACGTGTCACATTCTTTAAATGAACGTAACTATTACTGTTTATTTTTATTTAAAGTATCTAATGTGTCACGGAATATATATATATAAATTATCTTTATGTATTACTTCTCCATATAAACCTTGCCGTATCTATCCGTCAATATGTTACTTTTTATATTCGTAGTCCAACGAGCACTATACGAGCAAATGGACCACTAGATGGTAAGTGGTCACCCATAGACAATGGCGCTGTCAGAAATATTAACCATTTCTTACAGCGCCATGTACCGCCAACCTTTAGAACCGAACCTGAACACAACAATACCGAGTACTGTTATTTGGTGGTGGATTATATCATAAGTACCCAGACGATCTTGCACAGAGCCCTACCATCAAGTATTTATATATCGAAAATAACCAGTTTGCTAAGTGAAAATGGAAACGTCACTCTCCGTTTATTTGCTAATTTAAATAACAACACCTAGCTTATATCTTCTTTAACAAATAATAATATCAGAAACAAATTGTGTAGACTTCATTTTGTTTGATTTGTTATAAAACATGTTTAGGTGTTTGTTATTTTATTTGTAGTTATCATTATATCTCAATTAAAGTTGTTTACAATAACAATTAGCTTTTGAGCAAAATATTACTACTGATAATAATACATTTGTAAAAATCACTGTTTACATTAGATATATATTATTTACTCATAAAAACAAGGGGGGAGAACAGCCTACGGGGATCACCTAAAACCTAACAAGACACCCCCTCCAGAAACTCGTAATTTTTTATTTTCAAATAAATAATTAAATGTCCGTTAGAATTTTACAAATGGCTACGCTGTGATAATATTAGTGTTAGCTCAGTGTGTTTGTGATTTGGTTTCCGAGGCGCAAATTGTTGCCTGAGGTTATTTTGTAAATGCGTATCTTCGATGTGGTACGGAAGTTTTGTTCGTATATCCGCGCTATGTTATGATTCGGTATTTGCTTTGACAGTGTTATGACTTATGAGCTATAGGCAAACCGTGCAGAACGGGTAATCCTGGGTAATGTCAATGATACTTTATTGGGTCCACACCTCTTTTTTTTCTGTCTGATCGTCTGTCTTTCGTTTTCTAATGGAGTCAAAGTGTCGTCACTTGAAACATACATTACATAAGCAGAGTGTTATGTAATAGCTTAGAGCCAATAATGACAGCTACAAAACCTTAATCATTAAAATAATAATGACGCAAAATTCTTAAAGCTATTTTAATTTTTGTGTGAAATAAAAAGTATGTCGCATTAATATATTTTGTTATATGTTACTAATGTGATGAATGTTTATTAGTGAACTCAATTAGAAATATATTGATTGTCTAAATTAATAATAACAAATCATAAATCATTTTAATGGAAAAATTTTTTTTTGAAGTTACTCATATGGTTAATGTGGCGACTGCTATGGTTCTTACTAAAGAAGTAAAACGGATAAAATTATAAGTTGTTATCGAATAGCAACTCAAGCATTCGACACTTAATAAGACCGTTTATAATTCGTGATTCTACGCTTGTATTACTCATACGGTTTAGTTTTTTTTTTGAAAACGACACGTATTTGCACAGCTGCTATTGTCTTTACAGTGTATTGAGGTAAATATTTTTAAATATGTATTTTATGTTATAGAACTAATACGTTACATTCATAAACAATACCGTCACAATCATCATTAATCTCCTTTAAATTCCCTTCGTTGGGCGCAAAGTAAAATCGTTCATTCTATTTCGAGATACAAACTACGTCTAACCCAGGAATTCATAGAATATTGACGGACACTTAAACTAGCATCAGTAAAAGTAAAATGTTATGTAACCTGTATGTCCCACGGCTGGGCTCAGACCTCCTTTAATTTTAATTGGGCCTGTTTGAGGTTGGAGCGTATTCCACCACGCTGCTATAAACCGGAATTGGTGAACGTACATATGTCAGTATTTCATTATAATTATATATATACCCTGCATATGTATCACGATGTTTTATTTCACAAGATTCATTATAACCACAAATTAAACACATGATATTCTGTGGTACTAGCCTAGGTTTGAACACGCAATCTCCGGCTGAGATGCACCTGTTTTAACCACTTCTCCGCTTTTAACATCAGTCGCTTATAAAAAATTAAAATATTTGTTGTCCTCGTAATATGCCTATCTGTTTATCATCTTTATCTGTATTTGTAGTAAAACAACGATTTGTTTTAAAAGCTATACTTAACTATTTGCCCACGTAAGACGAAATGGCCCATAAACGGCAAATCTTAGGTAATTAAAGATTAAAACTTCAATTAAAATTGGCAACTTGACAAGCATGCAACGTGTAATTTATATTCATCTTGTAGTAGACGGTACAGGAAAACAACGTAAGGAAACTTGCTTGCGCTATGATGTTCCACAAATCAATATTGGAGCAGCATCGTGAACAACTCCTGAGGAGTACAGAAGGTTTTGGACCAACAGTTGGGTATACAGGGTTATGGTAACACGACGTATATCCGTTAGGAGGCGATTGGGGTAACTATTTGCAATTATTTTAACCCCCATATGCATAATCCAAAAGTAAACCATTTTTGACTTATCACGTTTTTTAGCTTTTTTCAAAATGTGTCAAAAATGGATCTTCAAAAATTTATTTAAAAAAAAGTGTCAATTAAAATCTATATTTTTTCTTTTGTTTTATAAAAAAGATTTATCACTGGATATTCGTTAATATTTAAACAATAATTATCGGTCCAAATTTAAAAATGCGAGACGGAAAACGAATTTATTTCAATATTTTTTTTTTGTTTTATTTTCCTCAAAAATGCCTTAAAAACTAAAAAAATCATTTAGAAACTTGGCCTGCAGATTATTTTAAAAACATTACCGTTTTCGCGTCGAGTCGAGTTACCAATAACTCTGTATAAGTATAGTCGAACACTCTTCTCCTAAGAGATATGCACTCATCCGCGTTACTATCTAATCTACAATTATATCGTCGTTAGTTTTCATCCTCTATTGCATACTGTCACTCGATACATCTATTTCATTTCACCTTTCACCCGTCACCTTAGTGACCTGACGCTTTCATGTTAACCATATTATATTACTAAGAAGAAAAGTTTAAGTCCCTTAATCTAGGAACAAAGGTATGCCATTCCCGTTACTTATGAAACAATCGCTTTGTACAGAGTCCTCGCCCAGAGCGCGCTACAATACCGTTCTTTAAAGAGCGAAATTTGTAAATTTTCAACACAAACAACAGCTGACACGCTTCCGATTCGAGTGACACACCACTTCACGCGCCTTAGTTTCGGATAAATATGAAATAATCGTAATTGTTTTTCTTATTGTTCTGTTTTTGTCCTTTTTGTCTTGTTTACAAAAGAAATAGAAAATATTTTAACGTACGCTGAGTCAAGTCGAGATGACCCAGTGGTTAGAACGCGTGCATCTTAACCGATGATTACGGGTTCAAACCCAGGCAAGCACCGCTTAATTAATCATGGGCTTAATTTGTCATCTCGTGCTCAGCGGCGAAGGAAAACATCGTGAGGAAACCTGCATGTGACAAATTTCATAGAAATTTTGCCATATGTGTATTCCACCAACCCGCATTGGAACAGCGTGGTGGAATAAGTTCCAAACCTTCTCCTCAAAAGGAGAGGAGGCCTTTAGCCCAGCCGTGGGAATTTACAGGCTGTTATTGTTGTTGTTAGTAAAGACGAGACACATGCACTTTAGGAAATAAAATACACGGCAACTCATGATATGTGTAGCGAATAGTGTGTTCGCACTAAAACCGACATTCAGATCGACGCGAGCGCCGCTCACATGGACGAAATCACATTCACCTGAGACTACGCGAGTCTTGTACGAATCTTTTGACGTGTCGATACCATATATAACCACGTTTTCCGTCGAGCAAGATAAGTTTAATAATAATAATTTATAATTTATAAAAAGTTGAAAGACGTTCGAAAATCGAATGTCGTAAAACTCGTAAAAGTAGTCGCCCTACAATTGGTCCGGCGCGCAATCCTCTGACCTGCGCAAGCGCAACGAAGGCCACTTACGAAACTATTTACAAACCATCGATCAATAGCTGGGTATCTGTACGAAGAGATATCGAAGCAAACCAAATCTTAGCGTTATCAATGTTCCAGTCAATATTTGATAAGACAACATATTTGAACTAAGTTTTTTATTTATTTACTAGACGTTGACCGCGACGCGTCCTTCTAAATCTGAACTGACGAGTGCATTAATTACCTTACACAATGAAATAAATATAAACACTAATGTTATTTATATATAAATGAATATATTCGATATAATCCATCCTTTTTTTATATTTTTTGTAATTAGTAGAACAAAAACTACATTTTAAATTAATAATCAACAACTTGTTAAATCTTGTTAAATGTATAAAATAAAGTGTTGTGGAATTTTATACACATTAAAATATTAAATAAAAACTATATAGTAACTAAACTATTTTTTGGTAGTATTGAGGAAGGACTACGCGGTAATAATTAAACTGCTCATAATGAAACCTGGCAGTTTGATTAATATGATGAATTTGAGAACACATTTAACTACATTATTTCCGAGGTGATATTATTTTTAGCTTTTTAATGGTGAATCATTTACAAACACGCATTTGAATAGCTTGATGAAGTAAGCTCGAAACCTTTTTCTTGACAGGAAGAATAGGCCTGACCCAAAGAAGACATAGGTTTGAAATGTATGTACTATTTAACTAAAACGTTTTCACCTCTCTGACTTCTAAAAGTCAAAGTGATATTTGTACGATATAATCTGTCTGTCGGTGTGTGCTATCCACCAATATTAAGGTAGTGATATCTCCTCGTGTACTTTGATAAGGGAATCTGTATGTTAGGTAAATAAACGATAGTATAACAAATATTCTAGGCAGTTTCGTGCCGTATCTATATTTATCTGATTCGGTGGTTCAGTGACAAATTTTTGTGTTCAAATTTCTACCACCTGTACATCTAATTGGCTGTGAGGATAATGTGTCCAAAACTATAGACATTCAATATCAAAATCATCTAAGACAAAATATACTTTATTCAAGTACTCTTTTACAAGCCCTTTGGATCGTCATTTAACAAACTACACTAAATATAGCCCGTTCGAAATGCAGATTCTATCCAGAAGAAGCGGCAAGAAAGTCAATAGTCTTTTATTCTTAAATGATATTACGTTACTCTTCGTAATGTGATATCTTTTATATACAATTATTAAATGACAGGAAATGAATGAACCTGTGAAATCGACTATGTTTACATAATATAAGAACTGTTCTAATATTTCTAATTCTATATATAATATCTATAGTAATAAGGGAAAGCAAGAACACAGTGACTACTGTTATATCGAACTAGAACCTATATAAGACGGCTCGTATGCCTGAATACATTCAGAGTTGCACAATTCAACGAGGAAACAGATGCAATTGTTGGAACTAGTTTGCGAGAACCGGTATCGCGTTACCTAGGGCATCTTACACTTGGACCTAACCGCGGGCGCTCGCTAACCAAAATCAACCACAGATCGTAACACGTTTAAAGGAAAATATAAGAGAATCGAAATTAATTAAACTATAATTGTCGAATATTATTATTTACATACCATATTAATTTAACATTAAAACAATTTAAAACAGAAAACTATTGTTTAAAGATGATGCGATACACTGCTACTGGTTTTAGTGGTAAATAGATGTAATTATGTTACTTGGATGGTGGTAGGTTATGCTTTTTGTATGATTTGTTTTAACATAACCTATCATACAATGGCGATGTTTAGGCTGGATAGCTGGGATCTTTTTACAATGACAAAAATGGTATACCTACTATAAAAAAAAAAATATTTTTATTGTTAAAGGTGAAAATGCTTTGAACACATGCATTTTTTTTGATAAACCCAATTTCTTTTATTTGGTAACATATTGTTTTTTATGATCATAGAACTAGCATGGTAATTCATAGAAAAACTATAATATAGCTCATGTAGAATATACGTATATAGTGGTATGTCATCGCTAGTATTTATTTTTCACTTCTGAGGTAATTATGGCGGTATATAAAAGCAAAGTCAAACTACGAGGAAAATACTGTGATATTCGTGTTGTGGTCGTTAGGTTCTTCCCGTTCCACAGCGATATGATTTACTAGTGTGATACTATTCATGTTTAGTTAAATTCAAACTACAGTAGGTGTTTTTAAACTAGTATTCGTTCAATTAAAAGAATTAAACACAACTTTTATATTCAAAAATAACTGGTAAGTGTTTTTTGAGCAAACTCCTTCTTTCGTTTCGAGGAGAAGGAACTTATTTCACGTGGCGTATAATTAATCTGCTATACACTGATTTACTCGCGATATTTCTCTCCATAGATGATGATACGTTTACATTTTATGTGTAACAAGCATACGGGTGCAAGCAGTTTGCTTACGACATAGGCAAATCTATTTTAAGGAGAAGGCGTCCCTTGAAAACAGATTATTACGAGCCTTTCTGGGGTGGCCTTTCTTTGTTCAACGCTTGACCATCACCGACTAGATACAGTGCTATTTGCATAAACACAACATCAACACTCATTGGTGCTGAAACCACGCAATCGTTGGTAATTTCGTAATATAGCATCCAAGTAAATCACTTCGATAACAATCAAAATGATATATCCATCTGCACCAACTGTGAAGTGTTTCAAATCAACTCTTTCAGTACTCAAGACGGGGATCAGTAAAACTGGATCAACGGATTATATCGACAAGGTTGCAGTTGGCTCGTATGGGCTGCAGAAGCCGGATCATTTGATGTAATTTAAAACAATAAAATCAGTTTCAGCGAGGGACGAGCTACACGGATATGTGTCATTAGATCATCTCATTTTATACGTCTGTCTGTCTGTCACTGCAGTATTTTTATCATAAATAACTTTCGTAATATTGAGGAAAAGTTATCCGTAAGTAGTGTAATTCAATTGCATTCTTGATTAGAGTTTTGTGTTTGTGGTGATGTCTCATTGTCGTGTTTTATTTCGTTGTATGCGGTAATGTTGCCCATTTGCCGGATTTTGACCGCAAAGGTCACTCTTAAGAGTTAAATGTCCAAGACATAATTGATAATATAGTAGATAAAAGTATATGGAAATAAAATTCCCCTTTTCATAATCCGATAAGACGGTCAATCTGATACGATTAGAAATATTTAAAGCAGGACAAATGACTAATTTGCCTGTTTGACATTGGAGTGGTATGTATGTGTATATACTTTAAAAGAGCGCCGTCCCGGTGGTTAGACACGGTAAAGACAGCCACAGGATCTTGTGCCCAGGCTTGCCTACTTATGGCAAAGAATAGGAATGGCTGGAGGAAGGTGGTACGAAGTGTTCAGGAGATCCACACGCATGGTGGTCACGACCCTCAGTAATGAGGAATCCACTAGGAAGAAACTTTAAAACAACTTATAAAATGTAAGGCTATACTTAATATCCTTTCTGCTAGATGTTGTCAGCCTCTTACATAAAGTTAAGATAGATAGGGTATTATCGGTGGCTTGATCATCTCCTGTCAGTTGATCACGAACATATACATAACAGAATCAAGGAACACAAGTGGCACATTGGCGAATAAGGAATGTTTAAAATTCCTAACGGCGCCAATGTCTATAGTTGTGACCACTTACCATCCGATGGTACATATATTCGCTTACTTACATTATAAAAAAACAAAGGTATTAAATCACATAATATATACATCTCATTGAAGACCACCTGCTGCATCCTGCTTACAACATAATTATGTATGTGTGAATGTGATTACATTATGTTAAGTTAGTTAGTACTAGTTACAAGCTAAACGAAATAATTAAGATATTTAAATTTTAAGGTTAACGTTTTTTTAAATGATTAAATATTATAGACGATTTTTCATTGAAAACATCATTGATAAAATCTTGGTGTGTTTTGATAGAAACTTTCCAAAAAAGACCTTAGCAATGTCGAGTTGCGAAAATTTAAGCGAACGTCATTTATCTACAATAAAAAATATTGCACAATCACAAGGTAACAGATTGGATGTGTCTATAATTATGTATCCATACACAATTGTAGTATTGTTGTGTCGTACGGCACAAATGCATTTATACAAACGCAAACCCACGCAAATCTATTTTTAGATTTATCATAGATTTATTTGATATTGAGTTATTAGTTTGTATTTTGTGTCACGGAAAGCAAGGTTTGATAGAACCTGTATCAAAACTTATCACCAATTGATGAGTTTTGGGTCTTGCTTAAGATTCTGGGACCTTACTAACTGTAACTATTTTCTTAAGATTCGTGATAGCCTAGTGGTAAAGTTAGATTAGGTTCCGAGTTCACACTCTTGCAAAGACGATTTAATTTTTATGAGTTTTATTTGTGTTTTTGTGGTAGGTGGTAAACAATATAATCGTGAGGACACCTACATGTGGAAGATGAAAATCTGTACCCAACAATCAAAAGGATCGGCGTGATTGAAAAAGCTAAGGCCTTAAGTCAACTGTTTACTGGCTGTTACCTACAGTGATATAAAATTAATTATTTAACCACTTAATTTAGCCTAGTGAATCCTATTATACGAATGTGCGTGCAAGATTACGGCGTCCACTCGACCGGCGATCGGTAAACAAAGGTCAAGTATGTTACGTATGTGATTACGAAAATTTACGTAATTGTATTGTTCTAACACCTCGCTAAGCGCTCGACGATTTAACAGAGTACGAAACAGTGAGAGGGATTTGCATGTAGTAAATATGAAACGGTAAAAATTAAGATTTATTTATTATGCAGAATAAGGCAGGAGGCCTGCCGTCTGGTGATAGGATAGTTGCCTAAAATTTTTATCTATTATTTTAAATAATCTTTTAACCTTGGTATGTATACGGAACGTTAAGAAGTACGAGCCTAATTATCAATAATAATAGTTGCACAAATGAATAATATTTTTATAGATAATCTAGTTGGCTTTTATTATACAATCGTACTATTACATGAAGCAGGACATGTCATGTCTGTCTGTTGATTGTTTTTTTATAATGACATAGGTGGCAAACGAGCAGGAGGCTCACCACATGGAAAGTGACTACCACCGCCCATGGACACCTGCAACACCAGGGGGCTTGCAGGTGCGCTGCCGGCCTTTAAGAAAGGAGTAGGCTCTTTTCGTGAAGGTTCCCATGTCGTATCGGTTCGGAAAAACCGCCGGCGAAAGCTGGTTCCACAAATTGGTTGTGGAAACAGTTCAAAATTTTTCATGTTAACGTGCTTGATACAGGACGTCAAGCCGTTGGTTCAGTGCCTTATCCTGCCCTCCAGTCGGATTATGATATAATACGAATAAACCTGCGTTTGCGCACATATGCCACTCAAGCGTGGTTAACTATTCCTCGTAAACAGTAGTCGTGGCTATAATTGTCGAGCTAATCACGACATCAGATGTTGTTAACAATGATAATAATAATATGGTATTTTAGACTTAATATAATAATTTACACGTTTTGTTTCATAACAACTGATATTGTTCTTTTATAAGTTGAACTTTTTTTAACGCACAATTTGTCAGCACATTAATGTATTTGTTTAATTACTAGATATTTAACTCATAATAAAACTAATCAATGTGGTTTCATATTCTACTCGTTTTATCGATAACATGTAAAACGTATTCCGTTTATATTTATTCATGTCAATGATCGTTCACGCATATACAATGAAATAACTGTTTTATAATTACAATAATCTAAACATTGATATATTACATTAACTAATGCATACATTTGTTTATGTGTCATTGGATATTAAATATTTAATTAGACATAGTATACTCAGGATTACAAATCTGTGCAAGAGATCTCCGCTAGAAGTCCCAGGTGTAAGTTATGTACATAATAATGTAGTTATTTGTGCTATCAACAACGACAACAACATCCTGTAAATTTCCCACTGCTGGACTAAGGCCTCCTCCCTCCTTGGGGAGAAGGTTTGGAACATATTCTACCACACAGTTCCAATGCGGGTAGGTGGAATACACATGTGGCTGAATTTCTATGAAATAAGACACATGCAGGTGTCCTCACGATGTTTTCTTTAACCGCCGACATGAGATGAAATTAAATACAAATTAAGCACATGAAAATTGAGTGGTGCTTACCTTTGCTAGACAATCTCGGCTCAACAATAAAGAGAGATATATTTAAACATAAATAGACTAAATATGTACATGACAAATTCTAAACGTATATTTTATACAATAAAATTTTAGAATTAAGAAACAGTTTCGGAAACAGCGCAAAGGAACTCGCATGTGTGCCCTTTTCAAAACAAAACAGATTCAGTTCAGTAACCCAAATTATCGTTCTTGATCAGCCGAGCTTAAATCCAAGCATATCCAATAAGAATTATTTCTATGAATAATAATCAGGCTTTTGTAAATGTCGGTTGCATTCATGCAACTTTTGTAAATGTTAATCCTTATGTCCTATAATTTAGTTTTAATTACTGGTGCAATAAAGTATTGATAAATTATAAACGTTTATGAATTAATGGTGTCTTAATTTTAAATATGTTCAATTGTAAATTAGTAACATTTCCGGTCTTTTGTTATCAAAACGTTATCTGTGCTTATTCTTTATTCCGAGTCCTGAATTCATCCATTTAATAAGATATAAATTAATTTTTTCGAACGTATGTTAAATTGAAAATATTTTTATATACGATTTGTCTGTTAACTGTTTTTTTTTCATTCGATAACACACGAAAAAAATACAATTAAATTTATGTTATCGATTGTGGTGGGAAAGTAAAGTCGAAACTCACAGATCACTAGTGCGAATTGTCAAAATATGAAGTATTTTTACAGAATCTCACTACAGGACAATATAAGCATAACCTTTTTGTCGTAATTTCATCAAGAACCGGTACGTCAATTAAAAGATTTAACAACTTAAAGTTTACGTACTTACATATTTATGTGTATAATGTATATGTAGAGTAGGACTGGGCTGTGACTATACACATATGTGTGTTACATAGCACAACTAGTAATTATTAAAGTTTCGATATAGAAACTAAGCGTATAACTTGAATGTAACACCTTGGACTCTCGATGTTGCAACGTTAAATGGTATTCAAATTTATGAAATAGTGTGGGTAAAAAAATATTTAAGGTATTTCTGGTTTGAACGTGAAAATAGTGTTATATCAAAATTTGATTCTATTTACATAATATGCTGTGTGTTTAGATTTATTATAATCTTCTTCAAGCATTGTATTTTAAGAGTACTGTTTATCTTATATAGGCGGAAAACTTTTATTTTTATCTGTGTAATCTCCATTTCGGATATGGCAAAATTGGCGAATAGGAAACCTCGCATTTGGTCGGTAAAACCGCAATGATAAGTATCGTAAGATGATCTACTATTTTCATACATCAATCATGCAATTTTATACATACATGTCAACTTTTCTGCATTTAAAATTTCAAGATCGCGTTAACAGTCGAGGTTCAAGTTTTTTTTACAAAATGTTTTCGTTGAACCACTAAAGCTGTTTTCGTGATTGAATGCCTGATTTCAAAACCGGTGCGAAATATTAAGACTACAGATAAAAAACAACGAAGGTCTTTTCATATAAAATTTTTCATTGAGTCTAAGAGTATACTTATTTCAAGTAGAATCTTGATAAATACTGCAAAATGTGTTAGATTTAACAAACGCACATAAACTATTTTAAGTTGACTTTACAATCCTTATCCGTCTGTATAAATTATTATCGCTCAGTTATTTCTCGATTCAAAATAATAAGCACCGCCGTAAAAAACTGCACAATTACTTTAATAACATTGTAATTTAATATCGCAAGGACATTCGAGCTCCACCATCCGCGAATGAAATCATTAATTAAACTCACCGGATTTCAACACTTGTCACACAAAATAATTACGAAAAAGTTTTTATTTAAATTTTAATAATTGTCGTTTATTTGTCAACACTGGCACGTAAAAAAATTGAACTGTCAAATGATGGCGCGAAACGTGCTCGACTGACGGCAACGCGCGCGGGAATGCCTAATGACTATGGCGGTCGTTTCGTTTGTAACTTTAAAGAGAACTCGGCCGCAGTCGCTGCACAGAGATACCGTGCGTTACGTCACTATATGTTACTGTGAATTGAAAATTTATCAGAAGTGTCATGAAAATGTGATTTTTACAGGACCTGATCATAAAAATCTTTCACAAATATTATTTTTCTCATATTCATTTATTTTCAAAAGCATCGCTAATCATGGAATTTGATTATGTTACGTGTTTTACCATAGAAGAAATCTAACTAACTTTTTCAAATAGCAAATATGGCACATAAATATAGAGAAAATTGAGGAGGATTCTCCATACTTAAAAACAATAGATTATTATCAGGCCAATATAAAAAACATACATATGTTCGACGACCTCCATGGTCGAGTGGTGTGTACACCGGTTTACATGGGTACGCCACTCTGAAGTCCCGGGTTCGATTCTCGGCCGAGTCGATGTAGATTACCATTAGTTTTCTATGTTGTCTCGGGTCTGGGTATTTGTGGTACCGTCGTTACTTCTGATTTCCATAACACAAGTGCTTCAGCTACTTAAATTGGGATCAGAGTAATGTATGTGATGTTGTCTCATATTTATATTTATTATTATTTATTTATATGTAGGAATGACTTAAAATATCAACCAAGTTGATTTTGTTACCATCGTAAGCGAGGTACTTATCACCACTATCAAAATAAACAAATTCTAAAAGATTCGCTAAATAAGAACGAATTTATTATTATAAGTTATTTACTGCAATCGCGAGAGTGCCTTAAGACGGTACCAATTATGATTCTATTTTTTTATGCTATAGGTTTGCGCATAAGCATACGGGCCACCTGATGGTAAGTGGTCAACACCTCCCATAGACAATGGTGTTGTCGAAAACATTAACCATTCCTTACATCGCCAATGCGCAACCTTTGAAACTAAGATGTTATGTAGCCTGTAGTTACATTGGCTCACTTAGCCTTCGAACCGGAACACAACAATACCAAGTATTGTTGTTTGGCGGAAGAATATTTGATGAGTGCGTAGTACCTACCCAAACGGCACAAAGCCTTACCACCAAGAAATTTTATCTCATATTGTTAAAATGCTATGTGCTGGTCATCTACCTTACTTGTAATAATATAATGGGATATCACCTGATCTCCTACTTTTGTCAAAACATTACAAAAAAAGGATAACTGTAATCACCAAATTTTACTATACATATTTTAACACAATCATAATTTCCATAAATATAACAAAAAATCTTACGATTACTTCGTGCCGATAAGCTATTACTGCTTTATTTACGCGTGTCAATTCCAAGTTACTTATTGTTCTACGGCGCGTAAGTAGAGACGTGAAACTGGTTATCATCGAGTTATTTACATAATTTTGTTGATGTAATTGTTCATAGTAAATATCGACAACACTAACGCATTCCTTTTATTTGTTCCAAATTTAAGATATCAATTTAAAATAAGAATAATATATTTTTAAAGTTTACATAATATATTCTTTTTCACAGTCTGGAATATTTTATATTCTATTTCGAGACTAAATAAAACCTATTGGAATGTTATCAGTCACACGTTTTATGGGTTTTGAAAGTAAAGCGAAGTGTTAAGAACATAGTGTTGTTACATATCGATACGGTACTCGTAATATCGATATGTTAAGCTATTTCTTAGCATAATTATTTAAACCGTAAATATAAACTTATATTTTTAAAACAATATTTATTTATTATTATTATATCTTGTTCAAAGAACGACTTTTATAAATTAAACTTAATTTATTATATATTTTTATTAAACTTTGTCTTATTTAAACATTAATAAGTTCATGGATCATTATTAAAAAGTGCCTAATTTTTAAGGCCTATCCAGATTAATAGATCCGTTAAGTATTACCAATCGAATGCGCGACATCACTTAAGATCGGATTATGCTGCGCGCGCGCACTGCATGCCAAGCGTTAGGACGAATTCGCTAACTCGCCGTCATCTCATCGAGGAAGTGATGTAACACTATATTATAAATTGAATAACGTTTTATTTAAAAACTTATTAGCATTTAACACTTAGAAAAACCCGACTAGACAATTAATAGTCTTCGATTGACCCATCAAAGAACTGACCGTGTAACATTCTTATGAGTTAATAAAGAACGCTCTATGGGCCAGTGGTTATAACGCATGCACCTTAGCTGATGATTGTGGGTTCATAAACGGGCAAGAAGCACTGAATTTTCATTTCCTTTATTTGTACTTGTTTATTGGGCCACCTGATGTTAAGTGGTCACCATCACCCATAGACTATGACGCTGTAAGAAATATTAACTATTCCTTACATCGTTAATGCGCCACCAACCTTGGGAACTAAGATGCTATGTCCCTTGTGACTGTAGTCACACAGGCTCACTCACCCTTCAAACCGGAACACAACAATACTGCGTACTGTTGTTTAGCGGTAGAATATCTGATGAGTGGGTGGTACCTACTCAGGCGGGTTTACACATAGCCCTACCATCAAGGAACTTGTTATCTAGTGCT
The DNA here is from genome assembly GCF_905220365.1 of Vanessa cardui. Lineage (NCBI taxonomy): Eukaryota > Metazoa > Arthropoda > Insecta > Lepidoptera > Nymphalidae > Vanessa > Vanessa cardui. The sequence continues at coordinate 317,667 of NC_061142.1, read as the reverse complement.
CCATATCAAAGGATAAAGTTGTAAAGAGATCTGTGGGTGTGGCGAAATTCTATCACGTACCGTATCCAACCCTCATTGGAATAGCGTGTACTTTTGTAAAAGCTTGTCTAGGTTTCTATGTGCACATGGTATGTTCTACCGTCAAACAGCAATATTTAATCTTACAGCCACTAGAAGTACAAAGGATATAACCTTAGTTAACAAGTTCTGAGTCCAATTAGCGATATCAGGCATGTCTAAATAGTTTTTAGAGAGATATCTATTGCAGTCGTCACAACCTATCATAAAATGGCTGATATACCTATCCGCTTGTGTTAATTATAAAAATAAAGAAAAAGCTTTAAGCCTTCCTAAATAGAAGAAGATATTACTCTGCAGATCGATTTACGGGCTTTCACTTCATTAACAGATATTTGACAACTGAAAAAATGTTGATCCTTAAAACTGTACCGCCTTTCGTTAGAAAGAAACGTACTTTACCATATAACAAGAAGACTCAGTAATAATTAAGGAATATTAAAGGTTACTTCACACGAATATGCGATTGTTAAACTTAAGATTAATTTGTATATATTTTGTTCTTTGTCTGATCTCGATACGCGTCGGTAACGTGAGATTTTAGCGCAGTCAGTCAAGGCCTACCATTCTAATCACGTTCGTATATTGCTTGCAATGAATATTTAAAATATATTCGTCTTAATAGTAATGCTGTTTTTGAAGTACTTGATAATTAACCAATTTTAAATTGATGTATTTATACTCAAATAGAGACCCGTTGGACCCGGTTTCGCACGGGTACAACATTGGTACTAAATATACTAATGAATTTATTTATTTATGAGATCACATCTCATTAGAATCATCACATTAGAAACTTCAAATATTATCAATGTTTCTTTACTATATTGCCCATGTTATTATGTTATATATTATTATGTTATATATTATTGTAATATATATATTATTATTATGTTATATTAATATTGCCTATTAAACAAAAACCGTATCAAAATCCTTTGCGTAATTTTAAAGATCTATGCATATAAGCTGCATAGAAACAGACAGCAGTAAGGCACTTTGTTTTATATTATGTAATAAAGTTATAAATACCGGAATAGAGGTAGGGCATAGCCATGAAATTAAATAGTCGTTTTTCGGACAAAAGTACAAATTTAGAATTCTATTTAAACTGCATGAATTAAATTAGACAACTTCTCGTTCGGGGCGAGAAAAATGGGTCCTTACATGTCTTAAGATAAATAAAATATAGTATCACTTACTTTTTTACTATTTCACTTTTGATTTAAAGACAAATGTTTCGTATACACCATTCACGTGAATTAACGAGGCAGGCAAACTGAAGGCGAGAAGTGAAACACAACAATATATAGATGTAAATCGTTTGATATCGCGTTGCCAATTGTCCGTGTCATCTTAGTGCTTTGTCGATAAAGATAAAAGTAATTAATCCATCACTAGATCTGCGCTATCGTACGTGTAAGCAATGACATTATGTTTGTGAATCAAACCCAAAGTCAAACAATTTATGGTTTTTGATTGCCAAAGATTGCCAAAGATTGCCAGAGATATTTAAATTCCGGGTTCGTAAAGAAGAACGAAGTAATTATTTTTACATTTCATACACGACATAATATAACTAAGTACATATATTAATATATTGCTGACGAAACGCTTGGCCTTTGGAGTAGTGGTGCAAAAAGCTTCATCAAAGATATAACACCTCGCCTCATTGCCTCCACTGGTGACAGGAGGGCTGTTTCGTTTTTTGCCCAGAGGATCGGAATTGCGATTCAACGGGGAAATGCTGCTAGCATTCTTGCCACCATTCCACGCGGTCAAGATTTATACAGTAACTAGTTTTAGTTCATATTTGTATATATATATTTAAGCATTTAATGTTGTTAATCACTAAGTCCACCGTGTACAACAAACACCTGTAAATTTCATGTCCATGTGATGACACCTTTTTGAATTTCTATTAAAAAAACAATGTGCTGAAATATGCCTCGTATGTGCTATGATGTGCCGCTTGAAAAAAAAATTTACTCAAAAATATCATTTTTATGAGGAGGTCCTTTATTACTACTAATACTTTACTTTTATAAATTTTATAAAATTGTGCCATAATGTGCTCGACATGTGCAGATGTTGAAAAAAAGATTTTTTTTCAGATATTCAGAAAGTGAAACAATGACTGTTTTTTTAAGAATATTATTTTATCGTACGATAAAATAATATTCCGTCAGATTTGTTTAAATCTTATTGTGTTGTAAGTCAAATAAAAAGGTTATAAAACTACAATTAACTTATACTCCTATATTATAACATAACACATATTCCTATTAAATTCATTGAACATTTTTGAAGATCAGTTTTATTAAACATTTTGTGTTTTAACTGTGAAGGAAAACATCGCGAGGAAACCTGCACGTGTCGGATAAGATTTCACGATATGCATTTTCACCAAACATACATTACAGCAGTCCAACCAAATCAAAATATAGTTTATCAAGTTTGCTCTTACGAAGAATTAGTATTGTTGTTTTACGATTAATTTAAACTAGTATTTTAATTTTTCATCAAAAGATTTTTTAGGTTTTCGTTTTAATAATGTCAAAGAGTATACATTATTTTCAGTTAGAATTGGAATTTGTTGATAATAATTTTACGTTTTTCTTTTTTTCTACATTAGTAAAGCTCTCTAACCAGCCAGTACCTTGTCCTTGCTCTAAATTAAATCTTAATTAAATTATAACAATTTAGTAAATTACAATCAAGGAACCTCTTTACTTTTCTGCACATTTACGGCTAGAGCTCTTCAAAATGAGACCAGGGTCGATTTTTTATGAACAGCTATCGTCCCATAGTCATCTGAGATATAAATATATCAACATATAAGATATAAAGAAACCAGTTCAAAATTAAGATTCAGAGAACCAACTGGTAGTTACTTTTCTGATCATTAAATTGCATAATGATATATAATTGAGAGTGCTGGCTTTACGCTTTTTTATCATCTATATATCCTTTATTACGCCTTATTAATCGCAACGTTAATTAAAAGATTTTATAGATTTAAAATTATTAAAGCAAATTTTTTTTATACAATACAATATATCAAAATCGATATCGATATCGATAATCGATTGCGGATTCAAACCCAGGCAAGCACCGCTGATTACTCATATGCCTAATTTATCGCACGAGCTTGGTGAAGGACGAAATATTGTGTGGAAACCTGCATGTGTTCTGCCAAATGTGAATTCCACCAACCCGCATTGGAATAGCCTGGTGAAATATGTTCCAAGCCTTCTCCTCAAAATGGAGAGGAGGCCTTAGCCCAGCAGTGAGAAATTTACAGACTGTTGTTGCTGTTGTAAATCTACACAAAACATCACTTATTGACGATTTCATCAAGAGACCAGCCAACTAAGCAGTACTGTAGTGTACCATACGGTGCAACCTTTATTATTTCACTCTCATAAACATTAATCAACATCAACAACAACACCGGAAAATGTCCAGGTACTGGGCCAACAGCTTAACGTGATTACCGAGAAACGACTAATGGCACGACTAACTACATGCTTTTTGACGCACGATTATCATATATACCTTTAATTAAGTATTACGTCCCTGAATGCTCCTGAGTTTCTTCCATTGGTTCTTTTCAGACGCGACGTGTTCATTTCCAAAACTTATTAGATTTTGATAATCAAGAAGCAAAACGCACAATGTGTAACGCTTCTATATTTAACTAAGGTGTTTGACTGTTATAGTGATTAATGTATATTAAAAATGAAACAGGACCTAAAATTGGTCCCTATGTAACGCCGCTTATTAGCACCAACAATGGTAGAACAGTGGGGTTTGTACAGCATAGCTAAATTTAACGGTGACTTACCATACGTTTAACTTATGACATAATTTAAATAATAATTATGTAAATCAATGCTACATCGACTACAATATGGGTACAACTCCTTATCAAGCATCAAAGTATTGTACCATAAATTAGTTGTCAACATGTCTCGATCGGGTCTCTTGTCTGAACTACACGATAGTAATGTGTGTCGCAATGTTTGCGGTGTGACATCAATTGTTGTCTATAATTACTATCGCGGTCACCAATGGTCAAGGTTGATCTTTATTTACAGAAAAAAAACAACTCAATGGGTACAACAAATAAAAAAATATATAATAATAGCGTAAGTCGATGTCTGTACTAGAGGTAATGGGAGGATAGCTGCGCATAAAACATAATCCATATTCTCATTTAGAGAGCTCCAATGGCAGTTGTGCAGAATTAAAGAGGATTCTTGATTACAATTTACTAAATTATTATGGATCAATAAATTATTAATTTTAAAAGGAGGACAAAAGGTACTGGCCGTTTGGAGAGCGGCACTTCAGTTGTATAAGAACAAATGAAAAACATTATGAAAATTGAAGTAATTTAGTATCAACAAATTCCAACTCTAACTGAACTAATGTAGCTTTGATATTAAAAAATTAATTTAAAAAAATTTCATCATTTTGATGCCAAATGTAAATAAGTGACTTGCAGTTTATAATGAAAACCAGTCATAGGTATCGAAATTTCTAAACAATGTTTTGAATAAACGCGTAATTTCTCGGGTGAACCCACTGGTTATGTTTCACTTATGTAACTCATTACACAAGATGTGAAATATCGACAGTTTTCCAGTACAAACGTGATGGTCTAAAAATACTACAATAACGTTGCTTGTGTGTGTGTGTGTTGTCAACTATTTACAATTTTAACTGTTGATTTGATTGAACGGTTACTCTATGAAGCGAAAAGGATACAGAGGTCTCGGGTTTGAATCATTTGGTTAGCTAGCTAAAGAGGCCATGTTAGGTTGGTCCTGCCTAAGCTCTTTCCGAGATTACCAGACTATGATTGGGGAAATGAAACTGGAAATATTTCCTTTGAGGATTAGTACCATATATGTAATTCGGTCAGAGGAGTATCATTATCACGACCGTGTACTTATAACACAATCCGGCCGATTGTTATCGTATCGTTGTAGCGACTTATTAGAGTTGAAGCTGAAAATCGAAATAAATACCAAGAATATTTTATCAATAAACAATCTCCGAATATAAAACTTTAATAGGTGTATTATTTATTTATCACGGTTATAAATTCCGTAATTTCCATATAAATAAGAATTACATAATTAATTAATATTTTCACAATTTTAAGCATAAAAAATCCACAAGTAGAGTTTTTACCTAAGAGCTAAACTAGTAGTGGGAACTTCTTATTCCAAGTAGGTACTTATGAATATCAAAAATACAAAATTAACATTTTTGGCTTTAGCTAACACAAGCGTTATATTATCTGTTATTCTGTCACCATATAGCAGCAGTTTATAGTGTTATGAATTATGTTTAAATAGTTAGTTAGCCAGTGTAATTACGAGCACAAAGCACATATCTGAGATGCAGTGTTTGGTTGTGCGATGGCTGGCTGCCTTCTTAAATTAAGAGCTTCCATAACTGTTAGTAAAACTGTTTGTTCGTTTCAAATTTTTAGTAGAATATATTGTGATCTTATATTGTTAACACGGTTTCGATAAAATTAATGAGCGTAGTGATACCACTAGCACATCTTATTTTATTCCTTTTTTGTACAGAATACATTAAACACATAAAACATTTAATTTGACTTCGTTATAAAAAAAGTCTTAAAATTAGTCACCCATTTTGGATCACCTCTTTCCAAGACACCAATTTCAATTTTTTTTGTAGAAACATCGTTTGTTGTAGGGGTATTAATAAATTTAATATACTATTATTATAATTCCTGAAAGTTTCATAAATATATTATTTATTTATAACTAAATGACATTGAAAATGTAATAATTGTGACACTGCAATTCTATCAATGACAAAAATTTTACAACTCATAACTTCTGTTCATTTAAAAATTATCAAACGGGTATTTAATTGCACAAATTGGCATATTTATTAATGCTAACTTACAAGCTTTCATTTCACATAATCTCCTTTTGAAAACATTATTCGCAATCAATTATAAAACAATATTTTAATCCAAATCTACATCGTCCGATGGCTGATAACACAGCCATTCGCTAGGGACTCAAGGAAGTAATCTTTAACTGTAGAAAGTTCAGTCTAAAGGCTATCACCAGACCCCACTTGAATTTCGGGATTTTTCTAGATATATTTGTTAAGCTTTTCATTGAAATAGTAAATGGTAGGAGCTAATATTAATCAATCTTAGATTTACATATTACATGCCCTTTAATGATATCGCTATATTCGATATAATACCTATGTCAAAAATAAATGGTATATTCTATTAAATTTAATATATAACACTTTGGCACTTTTCCATGGTTCTGCTATCAACTTCGCCGATATTTAAAAAATATTTTTTACGAACGTATAATGATAACGATAGATAATTTTAGATTTCGACCAATCATGTGATTGGTCATGGTACAGTATTTCACTGTATCCTGGCATAATTAGGGTAACCGCGTGAGCATGCCGCCTGCTGTAAGCGTCGCTGGAAGTAGGGGGTTTCTCTGTACTCCTAGGTTGGAGGCCCATGACTGTAGGCCAACCGTCGGGTCGTCTAGGTATGATGCGCAAGCGATCCCGTGATGCAACCTCGAAAAGACCTTATATTTAGTGGCTGATCCAATAGCAAAGTCGCACACAATTCAACGCTTATAAACTTGAAAATTTGTTCAAAGCTTATCTAAAAAAATTCATTTCTTGGCTAGGGGCGATATCTGCCAAGGTCTATAGCAGTCTAGGTATCAAATCTTTCCCTCCCCAACAAATATATAAATATAATTATTATTTATTGTTACTTTTTAAGGTATTCAACTACTTAAATAAATAATCTTCTTGAAGGTAAAGATTAATATATGAATCATACTTTATACAAGCAATATTAGACTTTATACATAATACAATATTAATTTTAATTCAAAGTTAAATATCAAACAAAAATATACATATTCAAAAACATATATTAATTCAAACAGAAGCCAACATATGTCCAGTATAAATAAAAATATTAGGTAACAATTAACATAATTCGTAATTCAATCTCATGGAATTCTTTAAACGTATGAGTGCCGTGAGCTGAATAACTGGAAAAAAAATCCATTTATCGATCACGGCAAGAACGAAATAATGTATTTTTACAAACACGACGCTTCTTAACAGATGCTTTATTACAAATTTAAATGATCACGGCGCAATATCCTTGGGGTTTTGCACTGTTTTAGGGTTCAATAATTTGCAATGTAAACCATATTATGGGTTATGGGTTTTAACACTATATGGTGATAATTATGGTATGTGAGTATTCGTTCATCAATATTGTAAGTTTTTGCGTTATTTGGTTCTATAACAATATAAATATATAATCATAATATTCTACAACAAAACAACAGTCTTCAGTGTTACTGTGTTCCGATTTTAAGTAATTTGTTTGAGTGAGCCAGTGTCATTACAGGCACTAGTTTTCAAAGTTGGCGATGTAAGGAATGGTTAATATTTCTTACAGAACAATTGTCTATGGACGGTGTTGATCACTTAACATCAGGTCGCACATTTCCTCGTCTGTATACCTATATCATAAACAAAAAAAACCAAAAACTTTGTACGTACTCATGTAAGCTCATAAAAGTACGATCGGGTCTTAGAATAAACCGAGAAGAAGCGACAACCAAATCAGTACAACTTATATTTAACTTACCTGCCAATTTTCAAAATTGTATATATGTTATAATTTCTTTATTTCGTATAGATTTTCAGAACCCAGCATGGCAATCTTATTGAGGAACAGCGGGATGTCAGATGGAACTGTTATGCTTATATAGTACTGGTAATGTGTTTATAAAGTTTTATTTTGATCGATTGAGTGGTCATGGAGTGAAAGCGTAACAACCAAATAAACAAAATTCTTTTCACATTTATATTAGACTAGCAAACCCGCCTGGGTGCAATGCTGATCCGTAATTTTATTATATACGAAAAGCTTCCTTTTGAATCACTCTATCCATTAAAAAAAACCGCATCAAAATCCTTTGCGTAATTTGAAAGATCTGAGCATACATACAATAGGGACAGACAGCGGTAAAATTTCACAAATATAGGTTAAACACACATACATTGTAAGAAACATGTAAACTTAAGATATGTTCAATAAAATGACTAAATAATGTGAAGGCAGCCTGGATGATAGAATATAGAACCAAAGTCATTGTCGCGTGTGTGGTCGTGACAATAATTTTAATTGAAAGATATATATCAGTGTCTGATCCTTTTAACGCAGCAAGAAAATATGTGAAGCGATTTACACTTTGACAAACGTTGAGTGTGACTGAGGAGAACTATAACATGTCGAGTGTGTTCAATATCGATCGAAGGTAGGACTCACTACCTATATTTTTATACAGATATTTTAGCGAGGTACCAGACCCTTGAGGGATCAAATTATGTGAAATTATAACTTATTAAAACGGTGTCAATACTCAGCTCGGATCGGAGAGGCAAGCTCGTTTTGATACAACCGCGGTCCCATGTTTCACTTGTTACTTGACTGAGTTCTCATTAGATGGTATTATTAAAATAATGCAATTATAATATCTATAAATTTATATAACTCAAACAGAGTAATAATTTTATGCAAGTATCGCACAGAACTCAAAACGCGGAACTTACTTTATACTAGGTATTTTTATTTTAATAGGAAGAACTTCAGATACTTGTAATATTATGTTTTTGTTAACAAATCTAGATCCACGCAGGCATAAAAATGCAATCTGGGATTTTTGTGACGCATACCTAAAACAAAATAAAATAAAACAGTTAAAATATTACTTAAAATCTAACAATTAAATTTCAAGGTTACGTTGGTATAATTATGCAACCGTGATTTGCGTATTTTACTTATTTTATACTTATTTATCCATGTTACCAAAGATTCATGTTACATAAATCTTGCTATCTATAACAAAAAAAAACATGGTACATATCCCGCAATTAATAACTTTACTAATAAAATTAACCATGTTATGCGTGGTAGATGACGTTTTCGGGCAAAGTGGCGTGACAACGTTAGTCATTCATAGATCTGACTTGTCTGAAAGGCTCCATTGCTGGACAAACACGAGCTCATGACGAAAAAATGTTGAACGTGCAAATAAAACATAACAACTGGTTTATTAATGAAATAATCATGATGTATGACAATTTATTGCATTAAATAACCAACTAATAATAACATGGTAATTATTGAACAAGATTAAGTTGTTTCTCTCAATGTGCCTGTCAGTCGAACAGACTCGGACTGTTTATCACAAATCAAGATAACTAAGAAAGCCGGATTTATAACATTACTGACATATTTAACCTTGAAATCGTGATGAATTACTATTTATAGCACACGTGAACATGGAAGTCACGCTTGTCACGTCGGCAGTTGCCAATTCGGAGTTCAGATCACATTCGAACTGAAGTTCTACATGGACTCATTTGGGATTAGCTTAGCAAGATGGAAGGCAACTATGCTGACCATTACACTCGATTGAGTCGAGATGGCCCAGTGGTTAGAACGCGCGCATGTTAACCGATGATTGCGGGTTCAAACCCCCAGGCAAGCACCGCTGATTCATGTGCTTAATTTGTCTTTATAATTCGTCTCGTGCTCAGCGGCGAAGGAAAACATCCATGTGACAAATTTCATAGAAATTCTGCCACATATGTATTCCACCAACCCGCACCCGAACAGCGTGGTGGAATATGATCCAAACCTTCTCCTCAAAGGGAGAGGAGGCCTTTAGCCCAGCAGTGGGAATTTACAGGCTGTTGTTGTTGTTGTTAGCAAGATGAGCTACCCAGAAACCAGATACTAGAAACTCACAAACTCTTGAGAAAATCGAAAGAAGACCAGACTGTCTTGATCCCGTGGAACCCAAAAAGATTCTGCCGGGATGAAACTTCTTAAATAAAAAATAATTCTAAAAAATAAAAACCAGAAAAAAGGGCAATCCTTCATATTGATATTAAATGCATCTTAAGCTCGTCACGAGGACCTGGATATAGACTCCAGGTCGGGGCAATAAGCGAATCATACGTTTTCTCTGTCGAAAAAATCTTCCTAGTAACCCAGAGTCTGGAAGTTCGGAGTATACTGTATACACAAGAAACTTGCGCCTTGGCAAGCATGAAAACCGGTTGGTCTATGCCTGAACTTTTTCCAGTCGTGTTGAATTTGTGTGAATAAAGAGCTCAACTATTTGTGCACACCCTTATTGACTATATTATGCCTTAGTCTAGTTGTTTAAGTTTTAAGAGTTGAGATGGCCCAGTGGTTAGAATGCGTGCATCTTGGCCGATGATTGCGGGTCAAACTCAGGCAAGCACCGTTGCATATTCATGTGCTTAATTCATCTCGTGCTCGGCGGTAAAGAAAAACATCGTGAGGAAACCTGCATGTGTCTAATTTCATTGAAATTCTGCCACATGTGCATTCCACCAACCCGCATTGGAACAGCGTGGTGGAATATGTTCCAAACCATCTCCTTAACGGAAGAGGAGGCCTTACCCCAGCAGTGGGAAGTTTACGGGCTGTTACTTTTACTTTTTTTACGTTACTAGTTGTTTGTTTGTTGGTTTGGTGTAAGTTACCCTTGAGATTGACTACCATTGCCGAAATCGGTTAAAACGAGGTTTTTTGTTAAGAATGACTAATTTGTGTCATAATTCTTTATTTATGAACAATTTTATGAATACACATTATTACTTTACAAAGTCGATGACTTTAGAGAGCGAGACAAGAAAACACATTTCTTGTGTACTCTGAATATGAAATATATCTAAAATAAAAGATACTAAGCGTTAAATAGACGCTGATTACACGTAGAAAGTTAGCGTTCGCTTCCTCAACAGAGCTTCAATAAATCCAATCTAACGTAATGCAAATAAATGCACATTCAATTTGTTGGACATACATACACAAACATAATAAAATATGTAATGAGATGTCAGAAAACAACTAAAACAGTAATTAGGACTGGAATCGTAAAACAAATTTCATTGAAGAGTGTATAAAATTAAAACGCTTCAGGGCGAGCACCCATCAGATTTATGGTTAGCTCACTATATTACGGTAGAAAAACTTACGTCTACTGTCTAGTATTTTTTTAAGTCGATCCTGTGGCTTTACCTGCAAGCAATCTATAGCCCATATATTTTGGCACACAAAGGTTGAATTAAAAAAGCCTATATAACCTCTCGATTCAATTTATCTCGATATTAAACTAAAGTCAGTTCAACGGCTTCAGTCTACTGACGCAACAGAGTTACAGTTACTATTCATATTTATAATATTAGTATATATTTTGGATTAGGTATATAAAGTATGTAAATAGTCTTATCCCATAGCAGTGCAGATTGGATGGGGTGAACAGCCTTGTATATTTTGATATAAAGATCACATATTAAACATATTTAGTAGGAGTGTCATACTTATGTGTTGTAGTTATTCAACGTCTGTTTGCTCACCTCGGAGACAAGACCGCGCACGCCGTGACGGCAAAAGTCACGTCGACATATCCCTTTATAGTTTTAGTCCCACATTTAAAAATATAAACGTCTTGATTGACCTTTGGGATTGAAAACTTGATGACAGACGATCTCTTAGAGATATCAGCAGTGTTCATGTTAAATAATTAAGGAAATGTACTTACTTCGAGACACACATGCGTTTGTACATCCACAATAAAATATAAGCGCAAAAGTAACTCTGTCTCAACAGGATTTCGTTTTGTTTTGCTTGTGAAATAACTTAAAAGTTTTGTTAACCTATACAAAATATAAAATTGTGTATGACTAAAATCTAAATCTTATTGTATTTACACATAGAGTAATTACCTAGTAGTGAAAAGAGACAATAACTCTATAGTAATAAAACACGAATTCTTTTGTAGGGCTTTCAGCAAGTCTGTATGGATATAGTTACCACCTATTCGTCTACACGTACCCTTCTTCCACCAAGCAGTATTTGTTGTAGATAGGTACTTATTATAGTTTTGTTTCGATTGAAAGATAATTGACCCGGTATAATAACAGCCACAAGGAATAAAATATCTTAGTTTCCAGGCGTTGGTGATGTACCTATGGATTGATTTTTTTTTAAAAACGCCAATGGGTTCCTGTGACCACTCATCATCAGGTGGAGCATTTGTCCATCTTCCTGTATCATAAAAATGTCACTCCTGACCTACAAGATATATTTTACACACTATTAATTTAGTAATTATTTGCCGAAAATGATCTCGTAGGATTTTTTATTTTAATTTCTTCTTGACACTTTTACTCGGACAGACTTGTCTGTGTGCCATTTTTTAGCTCTATTCAAGGAAATCGTTAATTATATAATAATATTAATTTGAATACAGCTAGCCGAAGACCGCTAATTCTAATCAAAACAAAAAGTACAAGCTAGTCACGTGCTTAATTAGTGTTTATATCATTAAATTCGTGCTTCGAAAAGATAGTACTTATTGGTAATAGGTATAATTTGCACACGTCCCTAATTAAAATAATAATATATTTCGGCCAACTCGACTGGCTGTGCGGAACGTAATCAGCTTGTGACAACTTAATCGTTTGATCAATGTTAAAACTTATTATAAATCTTTCGAAATATATTTATTATTTGATAATTCGTAGATCGGCTAAGCAACAGGCGGACGTGCGCGGCGATGCGCGTTGATTGCGCGCGCGCCGAGTATCGATGATAATAATTGATAATAAAGAAATATTAGGACCGTGTGCAAGAAACTTAAGGGGAAACTTACACGCGCTCGCATATATTCCTTGAAAGCGAAATTATATACATTATTTCTATTGAATTATATATTTTCAATTGTAATTACTGAAGAGGTTATTTACCTCTTATTTTGCTGTTTTTATTTATTTGCTATATAATCGTATCGGTTTCGGGCTCTTTGGCACGAGTAGAAGCTTACATCAAAAATTTTATATTAGAGGACAGGCGTAAAAAGAAAAAAAAAGTTGTAGGTAATAGAGATTTCGCTGACGTAAGCAATAATTCATCACAATAAAATGAATAGTTTAAGAACGTATTATACGTACATTTTAGTTTAGTTAGAATAGAGTCTGGGAGTCAGTGTATGCTAGTTTAAATAGTGGTTAAACTTTTATTCTGTTTTCGTGTATTATTTTAGTATGAAGAAACGAGAAGCTTCTATTTTAATAACTAATAAATCAATATAAAAAAGACCAGACCAAAGAAAGAAGACCCTTTTCGGAAAAAGTTTCAGCATATAATACTTGTATATAAGAAGTAATAATTATATAAGAAGTTGAAGTTGAAAATATTAATCTCTAAAAGGATAATCGAAAATATTAAATTTTCAGCTTTTTACAATTTTTGGTATTAATAAATAAAATTGTACACATCTATTTGGAAAAGATAAGGTCATTGAACATATCTCTAGAATATTTTCAATTGTAAACAAATATAAAAAATATCATGTTCCAAATACAACGTAAGGAGATCTCTACCTTAAGTGTGCTTCACACGACACCAACGGTTTATTAGTGTCGTGCGCAAAAAGGCTTTCAAAATTCATTATCAGCGAGATTGTTCACAATTGTCCGATACCAGTACTGTCTTAACGATATAGATACGAGATAATTAATTGTTAATTCCATTGTTTATTTGTATACGAGTAGATAAATTAATTTTAACAATTTTTGTTAATTTTTTCCTTACATTTAATTTTAGATGAAATTTTTAAAAACTACATATTCTTTACAACATTCAAATATTTACAACTTTACCTTCTAACGACATCTCGTGTGGAATGGTGTGTATGAATAAAACTTCTTTGATTCGTCTTATTTTTTCTACTCACTAGGAGATGGCAGCACATGTATATAAGATAAAATTTATGAATCGTTCTCAAATATGAAATTAATATTATCATTAGTTCTGATTGGAATTGAATGCAATTAGAAATAACAATATATTTTGAACAGCACTCAATATTGGCACCACAGTAAACGGAATAATTAACCTACATATTTTAGATAATTATTTTCAAAATTTCTGAGTATTTTTATAATTTGTGTAAGTATAGGAAAGTAATTTCACCGTAATTAATTTAATTTATAAGTGTTCCATATTTATAAGCATTATTTAAACAATAATCACAAAATTTTAAATTCAAACAGTTCCTATCTAGTATTACCTATGTATTTATAAATCCTTAACGTACCGTCGTAGAGAGAGTGACTAATAAGTAATTTTTAAACAACTATAGCAGCGCAAAAAGGCTATGTGTTAAGCCTATACATATAATATTTACATAGTACTTATACAATAAAGTCTCTTTTTCGTTAGATCACTTAGATAAAATCAGTGATAATCACTGTTCATGCACTAGAAGTAAGGATAAGCTTATAACGCCAATTTCCAACTCCGCAAAGTCAATAATTCTTACCTGAGGCAAGGTATCCGTTTCTATAATAAAATTCCGCAGACGTTATTAACTTTTCCCGTTGCCGTTGCCATTTCGTAAATTCAAATCGGTTACAAAAAATACATTGGTAAAAAAGGCATATTATTCTATACAAGATTTTGTAATTGATATAAAAGCTTGGAATTAATACCTGTTGACTTCCAGGCAGGATATATTACATACTTATGTAAATGTATATAACTAAAAAAAAAAGTAAAAAACAGGCTGTTCATTTCCCACTGCTGAGATAAGGCCTCCTCTTCCATTAAGGAGAGGATTTGGAACATATTCTACAACGCTGTTCCAATGCGGGTTGGTGAAATGCATATGAGGCAGAATTTCGATGAAATTACCGCCGAGCACGTGATGAATTATAAATACAAATTAAGATTTTACATATATATATAAATTATTACGCATATATATAGCGGTGCTTGCCTGGATTTGAACCCGCAATCATCGGTTAAGATGCAAGCGTTCTAACCACTGGGCCATTTCAGCTCTATGTATTTAACTAATATGATTGTATTTTTTAAATGTTGAAAAAGAGTAACTACTAACTTTCTTGCCGGTTCTTCTCGGTAGAATCTACTTTCCGAACCGGTGGTAGCTTCACTTAATTGTTAAATGACGATTCAAAAGTGCTTGTAAAAGCCCACTTGAATAAAGTTTATTTTCATTTTGATTTAGATTTTGATCTTTTAAACTTCGCAACAGATTTTAATGTGATTTTTATCCATAAGCGCATAAGGGAAATAATCAAAATTCTTGAAAAAAAAACGATTTTTTTATGTTTGTACCTCCTACAATTTAAAACTAGTAAACTAGTAAACTTATTTTACTCGTATGATATCGGGAAGCTAGAGATTGTATAAAACCAGAAACTATATAACTTTCATGTTCTTGTTAAGAATAAAATTATAATTATATTCATACGAAACTTTAAAATGATTTTATACATTATTCCCACTGCGTCCATCAAAGATAGGTACTTTATTGAAGCACTTTTGAATCATAATTTTACACAATTGCGTTAAACGTAAATATACCATCGCTTCGCTATGTAGATTCTTCTGAAATGAAACAACAAGTACTTAGTTACACGTTTCCAACATTTGATATGAGGTAAATACAATACTTATAATAGGCCTTATTTATTAATGTGATTTAGAAAGTGATTTGATATTTATAAAAATATCTGTTGAATTTTATTATAGAAGAGAACATTTTGCCCCAGGAACGATTAATTGACAGCGAAGTCGGAAACTTGACGCTAGAAGCTTAGCTTATACTTGCTTCTCGTGATCATACAATGGTTCATTACATAAAAATTATTAACATTACCGTGAATATATGAAATAAAATGTAACTCCTAGAGTAGGGAGTTAATAATATTCCGTCTTTTACTAATTACGCTCTACTTCTCTGTTGCTGAAAAGCAACTATAAATTCTCGCCCTCGTAACGGTGGACCTGTAACTATAGCGTGGTATTTTCGTGATTTTCAAACTTGGAAACACTGAGATAACTATTAGCTCTCAAGATTCTTTTAAACGTTCACTTATTAAGTATTGGAGATATAAGAGGTTCATTTGCATCGTACCCGCTCTCACAAACGATTGAAAGTGAGACAATGTAAGGGCACTAAACTTATCACATTAACGTTACCAAGAGTCGTATCGAAGATGATGGTCATATGTTATTATATTTGTTGTTCTTAAATGCCTTATTTTGAATATATTTTAGATAAATAACAATAAGTCCAAGATAAAAACTCCTCATAGTGTTTGTTCGTAGGTAACTTAAAATTTAATAATACACGGTAATATGACGAATCAAGATTATTTTTAACAGCCTTCTTGAACGTAGAATATTTTAATTTGAATTTTCGTTTGATTTACTTAATGTTAGGCTCTATTAACAGTAACAAAAGGGGAAATAACTACCTACCTACTTAGTATTATTGAATTACGGTATAAACCGTAAGTGAGCTTGTGTTACAACATCTTAGGTCTTGAGATTGATTGCGCAGTGGCGATAAGAAGAATGATTAATAAATAAAAATAAATAAAATAAATATTGGACAACACCACATACATTACTTTGATCCCAATGTAAGTAGCTAAAGCACTTGTGTTATGGAAAATCAGAAGTAACGAAGGTACCACCAAAACCAAGACCCAAGACGACATAAAACACTAATAAACATACTACATCGACTCGGCCGGGAATCGAACCCGGGACCTCAGAGTGGCGTACGCATGAAAACCGCTATACACACCATTCGACCACGGAGATCGTCAATGTATATTACAATACCAATTTCTGCGGATAGTGGTAAGTATACAATGGTGGTAGTGACCATTTAGCATCAGGTCGCTCATTTGCCTTTATATAAAAAACGTAATTCGGTAATTAAGCTTCAATATTTATATTATTTCATTTGAATTTAATTTCAATTTTCTTTATTCAATACCTAATGAAATAAATGTTTTAAAAGATTTTCTTATCATTTGTTGAAGCAACTCTTTTGACCACACATGAATTTAAGTGTTAGTGTATATTTAGGTGTGAAAGCGACAAATAATTAAAAAAAAATTGTCCCTAAATCCTTGCACATGAAACTATTGCCTCCACGATACTTAAAAATTTTAAACAATTACAAAAATAAATTAAAGACACCAATTTCATTCACAGATACTTCTGCAGTCCGAATTGTTGTGTTTTGATAGAAGATGAATTACTTAATTGGTTGAATATAGGAATTGGAATTTTCAATAAAATTTCCAGAATTAATCATATGTATAGTTTTCGGAAAGAAATGTCTAAATTCCTGAGCAGTGCCAGTATGAGGAAATAAACACTAATACAAGCTGTCCTTCACATTTTTTGCACGATCTCAGCACACTCGGCGACCCTTAACGAGCGGGTCACTCGTGACATGCGCAAGCGCAGACGGCGCTTTGTAACGCGACGCGCTCCGCCCACGGTCACTTGGGGTTGTCAACGGCCGAAGAATTTTGCGGGTTAAGAGCTACTTATTGAAGTAAAGATAATAAATATCATCTCTCTTCAAAAAAAAAATATTCATATTAACTTTGGCGTTTCTAAACGAGTATATAACTTTCTTTATTATAAGTCAACAACAATTCGTTATGAAATAGAAAGTTCATACGTAGTTACCTATAATCATTAACTTTGTAGATAATGCGGAAATGTTATTTAGTTTGTTAATCTATTTAATATTTTGTTTAAGAGTTTTGGTTAAAAATCAAAATCAAAATAGTCTTTAGTTCCAGTAATCTCATAGACTCACTTTTAAATCGAAATGTAAAAGTACAGTACAGTACTGAATTAAATGTAAAATTACCCTTTTGGAAAGTGGATTATACTAAGACGAACCGGCAAGAAAGTTCTGTAATGCAGTCTTATATTGAGTAGCCCTAATTTTCAAATTATTTTAGCTATGAGCTTTAATGAAATAATAAATTTAAAGTCCAATATTATAAATAGATTTTGGTTGATAACAACAAGAGCAAACGCATCAATACACCATGTCCTAGGACATATAAAACAATAAATAATAAATCAAGTCTTGCCGAACATCTACTTTGTTTGTCTAACGGAGGCCGCGTGTGTATTTTATCTCAGTTTGGTTTTTTTTCATTCGTTTAACGGTTTTCGTTTCGTTTTTATCATCGTAATGACGGTATAATCTCGTTGTTCGATTAGTATCACTCGTGGCTGTATTGCATTCTATCATTTACGTTCCAGCCATTTCGCATCTTAATAACAAAAACACCAAATATTACTAAACAATTATGCATATAATTTTAAATAAATTCAGCTAAAACGGCGTGGTATAGGTGCTCTGAAAATGTCAATGCTTACGTTTTATATTATTTGCATGTTCGGTCTCCACAAAGCCGAGCCCTTATTTTAATTACGCGGCCGCCGCGGCGACGGCGTCAAATGTCATTTTAACTGTCGACCATTTTGTTTTTTGCTCCCGCGCTTTTTCTGCGCGAGCGGTCATAAAATTTGTTATTAATACAGTAAAATTTCGGATTAGGTGGTATTAAATTCGAAACAAAGCAAGAATTTAATTGGTAATTCGTGTCCCGCTGCGATATTTGTACGTTGCAGCAATATGCTTTTATTGGTTTTGGTTGTAAAACGGACTGAGCGAGTCTTGTGTGGAGTTGTGAGGAGGGTGCTCTCAAATCAATTAAACACCGATTCTTTATGTTTATTATTTTCCGATTTACAAAATATCATTTTTACATTCATGATTTTTGCGAATTATTTTTTATCATAAATCAAACTCAGGAAATTAAATTAAACCAGTTTATTTACTTTTTATATAAGTACCATTTGTGATAATATGTATACTATTATATACAATAATTAAAATCATTTTTAATCAATAATATATAGATTAAAAATACAAGTGAAATATAATATATAATAATGACAGTTCCCCTTACAGTTGGTTAAGAAAGATAAATTATAATCGTGGCTATCATATATCATCTACATAAGTACCCATATTTGCCTTAAAAACTAACTTAATTCGACAACTATTTACAACATTGCACCCAACTTAATTATTTTTACACAAAACATCTCTACGCTGTGGACCATCCGTAGACATTTTCCCGCGAATTTATCTTTAATTGAGATTTATTTTAAGAGATACAGTTATGAATAGAAGATGTGATATATATTTATTCTTGTCATTGAATAATTAATACTTAAAATAATTATTTGTTATAAAATGATAATCCTCTCTCACAGTGGTAAGATATCGGCGAAAGAATTACAGATCAATAGAATATGTACAAAGATATGAGATGATGAATATCAAGGGAAATGCAAATTTATAAAAAATCAATCAAATCATTATATGTAAATAAAATTATCACACTACGATTTCGATATCACTCTCGAATCTGACGAGGCTGCTAGATCTGAATAAACCTTCGGTCTTCGAGATATAAACGCGCCAGGACATCGAACATTCTACACATTCTAATTTATGTATTTATAACTAATAATATCTTACATGGCATTATATATTTATTATGTACATGCCGTTAATACTTTATTCAATATTATTTCAATATTTACATTTAAAATTTCATATTTTCACTATTATTATATTATCTGTGGTCTTCTAAGAGCTGATATGACATTCACTTGAGTCAAATCATTTTCAAACTAATCTATATTTTGCGTGTCTGTTTAAAATACTTATTTACGTTTAACAATTCACCATAGACAACAGATTTTTTGAAGATTTATACATTATCATTTCACTATTATTCAGATAATTGAGACAAGCTTTATTAATATTCTGTAAAGTCACATACATTTTTGTGTGTTATTTTACACGCAGCTTTTAGTGGAACGATCGTAGGTATTTTTTACTCTTGATCGCTTTGATTTTACAGTTGTTCAAATCGAATGATTAGTAACTTATAGCCAAAAATATAGACAAATTGAACTCTGAATGAAGTCACAGTGAAAAAATTTGACTACACTTTTTGGTAATTCAATAAACAATGAAAAAAGCTCATTATTTTGCCTTATAAATTACCAAGGTTTCGTTTCGTATATATTTTTCGCATTTGACCATAGACAACATCTTGCTATTTACTCTACTACTCTACTAGTAAATATTTAAATATAACTTAAAGAGACGGTTTTATCACCTTTACCATCAATTATAAGTCACTTCATATAAAGGAGTCTATATTATCTCAAGCACGACACATCCTTGGACACCTGTTTATCTTCAACACTTTATGAAACTTCGGTTGTATGTTTTTTTCACACAAAAGTTATAAAATTACAGGAGCTAAAGTTTATTCGAACGCAACTCGCATCTCAGTGTACTTGTGGCTGCAGACTGAGATGGCGGAGGTGTCAGTGCGGCGAGTACGGCGGTCACAAGGCGTGCGCGTGCGCGTGGTGCGGCGCGGGCGGCGCGTGCGCGTGCGGCAACGCGTGCGGCGCGCCCGCTGCGTGCTGCCGGCCCTGCGGAGCGGAGAGTAGTGATAACTTGACGACAAAAATCATATATTCATGATAAATTTGACAGGGTGTAGCGGAGACACCCAAAAAGTCGAAGAAAATATAACGGTTGTTTATAGTTTCCCGAATCTATTTCGATCCAAAAACGAAGCTTAGTCGTAACTGAATGCCAATTGTACTTATTTACATAAGGTACAGAACGACCCACGAAAACGAACGACGAATTGTATTTCGATGTAGCTGCGATCGAACTTCAATCGGATTGTTGTGCCATTAGAACAGGGAAAATAACACAATAGAGACAAATTAGGAAAAGATTATTAATATTTGTATATAATGTAATTAAAATGTGCGTTTGGTATCATACTCACTTGGAGATACACATAATAGTCATACGGCTGGTGTAGGGGCCAACATCTCTGGGGAGGGACAGGGTACAGCGGTGGCACGGGGTACAGCGTGCCGCCGAGCTTGTTGCGCAGGATGCGACTGATGCTGGACACCGAGGGCACGTTGTACTTGTCGCAGACTCCGTCCGCCAGTAGTCTGTCTCTTATCTCCCACGCAAATATTCCGGGGTCTTTAGCTTTTAGTTGCTTTATGTATGAGACTACCTGAAAAACGATAACAATGTTCATTTCCTTCATTTTCATAACCAAACGTGTGTTGTTTGTAAATTAGGGTATTATCTTTTGCAGTTGGCAGTAGTAGGATTTACTTTGACTACAAATAAGTAAAGGAAGACTTGGATTAAATATCACTTGATAAAGCTTGGCCGTTGCAGTATCAGCTACTCATATTCTTCCACCGTATAACACTAATACTATATATACTATAATAACACCAAGTATTATTGGTTAGATACAAGGACCTTATTTCTTGGTTCCAAGATTGGTGAAACATTGGTTAATTAAGATATAGTTAAAATTTCATACGTCGCTAATGTCTATGTGCAGTGGGAACTACTAACCGTCTAATGGCCAATCTCCGTCTACTATAAAAAAAAAAACTGATTTATGTTCTGCACAAAGATACTACTTTTTCATGTTTAAAATAGCTGAAGTATGAACATTGTCTGATTACTCTATATATATACATTTTGTATGTACTAGAATACATGGAAATAAATATTAGATTTATTAATAGCAGCTGGCAAACCTTGGGCGTGGTGACTCGAGGCTTGGATCCCCCGATGGCGCCGGGGAGGATGGAGCCCGTCTCGTGGTAACGCGCTAGGATCTTCGACACGCAGCCGTGAGACACGCGCAGCTGTCGGCTTATATCGCAGGGCCTGGAAAAGAAAATTATATTAAAAATATGTTTGATATTTTCCCCCATCAGAAATTAGCCAAATGCAATTTTGTCGTATGTGTGCGCACACATGTATACGATAACGCAAGCACTTCAAAGTCAAACCAAAGTAAATTCGATCCGAAACAGACAAAACAAAGGAACATCAGTTTTATGCGATGTCCGAGGCGCGGGAGTTTACTCCGATTTTGATAATTTCACTTTGAAATGTTTATCACTTCGACTCAAATTGGCATGACAATATTGTTCATCTCCATAATACACAAAATACCAATAAAACCACTTCTCACAGATTAGTATAACCATTATGATACTATTACACTATTCTGAAATAGGATCTATAAATCAAGTGGAATTTTCTGAATATATGATCGTGTGTATGCATAAGGTTATTTAAAATATTACCTGATTCCCAACTGAGCCAACTCCACGATCCTCAACCTGACGGCATTAGGCAGAGGTCTGCCATTGACGAAGACGCCACCGAGCTGGTTGACTTCTCCGTACTGTTGCGAGCCTGGGCCCATGCCAGGGTTGCTCATCGCCGCCGCATTTGGATCTACGGACAAGATAAATACATATATAATAATATATTCAACCTATAATATACCTTTATATTCTTTATATAGATCTATTATGTACGTTATATATATTATGCGTTGTCTATATTCTTATAATTTTAAATTTTATTTGAATCAGATTTTTCCTTCGTCGGCTTTAGTTAACGGAAAAAATGTATTATGCGAAGGCATTTTAGTTGATTGAAGGACTATGTGCAATCGTCTGGGTAGTTACTTATTTTTTTTTTTTTTTTTTTTTTTTTTTATGGCATAGGTGGCAAACGAGCAGGAGGCTCACCTGATGGAAAGTGACTACCACCGCCCATGGACACCTGCAACACCAGGGGACTTGCAGGTGCGTTGCCGGCCTTTCAAAAAGGAGTACGCTCTTTTCTTGAAGGTTCCCATGTCGTATCGGTTCGGAAAAACCGCCGGCGAAAGCTGGTTCCACAAAGTGGTTGTGCGAGGCAGAAAATGTCTGAGAAATCGCGCTGTTGTGGATTTTCGGACATCAAGGTGGTGCGGGTGAAACTTAGAATTTTGGCGAGATGTCCGAAGGTGAAATTCAGCAGCCGGGATTAATCCGAACAATTCCTCGGAACATTCCCCGTGGAAAATTCGGTAGAAGATGCAGAGTGAACCGACATCTCTACGCAAAGCCAAAGGATCAAGGAGATCGGAAAGAGCTTGATCGTCGATAACTCGAGCCGCTCTACGTTGGATGCGGTCAAATGGAAGGAGCTGGTACTGGGGAGCACCCGCCCATAGGTGAGAGCAGTACTCCATGTGAGGCCGAATTTGCGCCTTGTAAAGTTTAAAGCGATGGGCCGACGTGAAATACTGCCTCGCCTTGCTGAGCACGCCCAGCTTTTTTGAAGCCAATTTGGCTTTGCCTTCCAATTGACCGCGGAACTGAACGAGGCTCGAAATATCAACGCCAAGTATTCCGATACTACCTGTAGCGGCTATCGGAATGTTCTCAAATCGTGGAGATACGACAAATGGTGTTTTTTTAGCGGTTAACGCGCAAACTTAATGAAGACTCGATTTCAGACACAAGTTTGTTCCGGTTCTCTTCGACGTTTTCCCGAGAAATATTAGCGCGGCCGGTGTATAAGGTGTCAACGGTACTGTCGTCTGCATAGCAATGAATGTTCCCGATTTGCAACAAATCATTGATATGCAGAAGAAACAGAGTGGGTGATAGAACGCAGCCTTGTGGAACACCAGCATTGACGTATTTTAAGTCAGAGCATGCACCGTCGACAACGACCTTGATGCTCCGATCTGCCAAAAAGCTGGTAATCCAATTGCATAATTTCCCGGGAAGCCCATAGGAAGGAAGCTTCGAAAGAAGCGCTTTGTGCCATACACGATCGAAGGCCTTCGCTATGTCCAAGCTGGCTGCTAATGCCTCCCCCTTGCTCTCAACTGCTTCAGCCCACCTGTGAGTAAGGTAAACTAGAAGATCACCGGCTGAGCGACCCCGACGGAAACCGTACTGGCGGTCACTAATCAGCTGATTCTCCTCTAGGTACCGCAGGAGCTGGCAGTTAATAAGGGACTCCATTACCTTGGAGAGCAAGGAGGTGATGGCTATAGGCCTATAATTGGACGGGTCTGAGCGGTTGCCTTTTTTAGGG
Organism: Vanessa cardui; assembly: GCF_905220365.1. Taxonomy (NCBI): domain Eukaryota; kingdom Metazoa; phylum Arthropoda; class Insecta; order Lepidoptera; family Nymphalidae; genus Vanessa; species Vanessa cardui. The sequence continues at coordinate 293,530 of NC_061142.1, read as the reverse complement.
ATCGGATGCACCAAAGCTGTCTTCCAGGAATTCGGGACGACGCCTAATGTGTAGGATTGCCGGAAAAGACGCGTTAAGACCGGTGCCAACTCGGGAGCACATGTCCGTAGCACGATTGGAGGGATACCATCGGGTCCGCTCGACTTATGAATGTCCAAGGAAAGAAGTGCTTTACGAACTGCACTTTGCCGGAATTTAACCTCCGGCATCGTGGTATCACACCGCGGAATTGTTGGTGGAGACTTTCCTTGGTCATCCAGAGTCGAGTTCGACGCGAAGAGAGAGCCTAAAAGATCAGCTTTCTCTTTCGCGGTATGGGCCAATGACTCACCGTCTCTGTGCAGAGATGGAAAAGATGGCTGACAGAAATTCCCTAAGACAGCCTTAGCGAGAGACCAGAACGCTCGTGTTCCTGAAGGGAGACGCACCAGTCTCTCGCCAATTCTGCCAATGTACTCCGTCTTCGCCCTAGCAATCACGTTTTTGAGGGACCTAGAGGCAGAGTTGTATTCCTTTTTAAATGCGCTGGTATTTACATCACGAGACGCAGATGCATTAGCCCAGGTTTGATAGCGTTCCCACTTTCGGCGTGATGCCGTTTTGCAGAAGCGACCAAACCAAGGCTGGGACTTGCCACCGATGGGTACTGCAGAGTAAGGAATGAATAGTTCCATACCCTGAAGCACCACATCGGCAACAGAGTCAGCAGCAGCGTTCGGATCATCCGGCGAGAAACAAATCTGCCCCCATGGGTAAGATGCAAAAAAAGACCGCATCCCATCCCAATCTGCTGACTTGTAGTGCCATACTCGGCGGCACCCAACAAAGCGAGGCCGTGAGTACCGCACAACCGGCACTGTACTCCGGACGAGACAGTGGTCCGACGAGCCCAGAGGGGGATCGACGGTAACCTGATAGCCATCCGGATGCGAAGTCAGCAGAAGGTCCAACAGGGAAGGTGTATGATCCTCCACATCCGGTATTCGCGTTGGCGAGTTGACCAGTTGTGTCAGATCATATGCTAGAGCGAAGTCCAGAACAGATCTACCCGCATGATCGGTGGTGCGTGAGCCGAGCCATTCAGCGTGATGGGCATTAAAGTCACCCAGAATAATGATCTCTGCGGATGGAACCTGCTGAAGCACGGAATCTGTAGCCATTTGGACGTGCTCAACCAGTCGGTCGGTTTCGGCATTACCGCTATGGGACCTATAAAGGCACGCATAGATTCGCGGATGGTCATCGCAGTCTACACGCAGCCAGATAATCGATAGGTCCTGTCCTTCAAGGCTGCCGAGGCGTCGAGAACAGATATCATCTCTGACGTAAACGCATACCCCAGCTCGTGGTATAAAGGAATGTTCCAATTTGTACCCAGGGTACGAGAGAAAAGTCGTATCAGCAGGAGAAGATATCTGGGTCTCGGTTAGAAAGAGCAAGGCCGGCTTCGCCGTTTCCAGATGGTAGTGAACGGCGTTGAGGTTGGAGTTGAGTCCCCTTATGTTGCAGAAGTCCACAGCGAGGGTGGTAGGGGTTGCCTTATGATGCCTGCTCCGCTTGCCCCGAACAGTGGCGAGCGCAAAATTGCCCCCCCCAGAATTCGGAGGGCAGCCTGGGCATCCCTGCTCAGGTGGTGTATGTCCTGAGCATGGATGCCCAGAGAGGGATTCTCCACCGCTGTCGCTGATGGTACCCTCCTGGGGTAATTTAACCAAATTCTGCACAACCATCAAGTTTTGGGGGGGAGGGGGATTGGGCCTCCGGAACTCTCACTTACCGGACGAAACGCGGTAGCATAACTACCACTTTACGCCGATTTTAAGTGAGAGAGTGGTACTTCCCCGGGCGTGCCGGCCCATTCGGCTGTAACCCGAAGGTATACAGCGTGGCACTACCACTTTAAAATTTTTATTGTGCTATGGTTTAAACGATGAGTCAAGATGTGCCTGCAGTTAAACTGACTTCCGAGATTAGTGGTGATTTAATGTGATTCAAGGTATAGGTTCACACAGTATCTTACAGCGCCCATACATCTGGGAGATAGTGACCATTTTCGACATGGTGGTTTATTTGCCTATCGCTTACCTATTACCTATTCAATAAAAAAGACAAACGCTGAAACGGCCCACCTTATAAGCAATTGATACAGATGTCGTACAAAATGTCATGTTATTACCTATCATGTATTATCATGTGTCAAAATATATTTTGAGATTAAAAATCAATAAACAAGAATTGTAATATATATATATATATGTATATGTATATATATATATATATATATATATATATATATATAAATATATATATATGTATATGTATATATATATATATACAGTGTAAACTCTATATAACGACACTGAAGGGACTGTGCATTTTATGGCGTTATAAAGAGTGGTCGTTAAATGAAGAGAAGAAAAATCAGAATTCGAAAAAAAAGTTTATTTTAGTCTATTGTTAGTAGTTATGTACAAAAAATACATATATCTTATTTGAACGCTATTGCGTATACTCTGTTATTTTTGTCTGACGCCTTTTATGATGTTAATTTTGTTGTATATTTTTAATTTTTTTATTTATATCTTATATAAAGGAAGTAATTTTCCAATAATTTAGCTGCTTTCAGAACTTCTTTAACGCTTGGCGGAGGCTCAAGCTCATCCGTCTCATCTTCTTCATCTCTTTATTCTTGAACCTCAGTTGTTTTTCACTGAATCCAAAATTTCTATGTCTGTGAGTGAAGCCGTTGTAAACAGGCAGTTGTCTACTTCGATGTAGGTTTGAAAATTTACCGTATTTCCTGTCATGTTGACCTGCTGAATCCACTCAGTTAATGGAAGGTCGTCGTCGCTATCAAACTCAAGTTCTGTTTCCACCTCATCAACCGTAGAATACATATGATAACGTTGTAATCCATGACTCATACTTATTAGGCATGGTCACAGTCTTCACGTGCAAGCAATCCCAATTTGTAAACAAATTAACGAATTTCTTAGAAAGTTCCTAATGCGTGGTGCCGACATTCGAGTTTATTGAGGGCTAGAATAATAAAGCGACAAAAGAACGTACACAGATGCGCAGTTTTTTCTAATTTTAGCAACTTAAAAGGAAAAAAACTTAATATTTATTTCTCAATTTTTGTCGTTATTGAGAGTGGGTGTGATGTTATGTAGAGTGTATCATTGTATAGAATACAAGCTAAACCAACTAAAACCAATTGATTTCGACGCTTTAGAGAGTTTGCCGTTAAATCGAGTGACGTTACATGGAGTTTACACTGTATATATATATATATATATATATATATATATATATATATATATATATAATTCAATGAAGACAATGCCTAACGTAACCATTAATGACCCTTAACCTTTATCTCTTTTAAATTGAGAGTATACACCTAATAGATGTCTTAATAAAAGTTAACAGTTTAAAGTCGCTCAGCGTGCTATGGAAAGGGCTATGCTCGGCGTTTCTTTGAGGGATCGCATCAGAAATGATCCGTCAAAGAACCAAAGTCATCGACATAGCCCACCGGATTAGTAAGCTGAAGTGGCAGTGGGCTGGTCATATTTGTCGCAGAACCGACAACCGTTGGGGAAAACGTGTTCTAGAGTGGAAACCGCGTCTCGGCAAACGTAGTGTAGGACGTCCTCAGGCAGGTGGAGTGACGATATGTGAGCTGGATGCGAGTAGCTGGAGAAAGACCACAGTGGCGTGCGCTTGGAGAGGCCTATGTCCAGCAGTGGACAAAAACGGGCTGATAATGATGATGATGATGATGAGATATCTTGATAATTGATAATGTTCTACATGAGTTTCAAGTTTTGTGAAATTGCAAGTGCTATAAGATAGTGCTTATCAACGACATAATGAATACAAGCTAATCGTATAACGCGATTAATTACTCGATTCAATATTCGCGACTATTAACGCTACTATCGAACATATCGGCACATATCATCAGCACTTATTGCGACTGATAAATATTGTTACACTATATTTGTTATTGCAATGCATATCATTTATAATTAAAAAAAAATATTTTGTAGTCAAAACGTAATGGATAGATAAATTATTATTGATTTTCATTGGGAAAAGCGTATTGAGAAAACCATCGCCTACTTTTCCGGCATCGTCGTACATTAATTTCAGGTTACATTCTTATAGATAAAACAATATAATTATGAATGATATCATGAGCTGAGCTCGTGGTAATATATCTCCAGCCATCATAACTCAAATTCTTAGCCACATGCCCGCTGACGTGGCGGCCGGCGAGCCCTCTGTAACGTGACACCGACCTCTAACGTGACATTGTGGCCACTTTTTACAGTTTCGTAGAGTTCCTAACACGTTTTTTGTCCGTAATCGTTAATTTTTAAGTCGCTGTATAAGAAGTAAAATGTTTTAGCTGTAATTTTAAATAAATGTTGTTAACCTCGTCATCGTAATTTTCGCCAATAATTATTTTTAAATTACAGTATTAGTATTATAATATATTGTTTTTGTAATCGGTCGATTAATTTATTTTTGCTCATCAGATTTTATCAGACGATTAGTATCTTCTTTTTTTAATTGATATAGATACTTGACAACAAATTGCAACGTCGCCTAAAATAACCTAGTAGATAGTAGTAACATTTATATAAGTATATATTATTTTCAATTTAATTATTTTATATGCATATTTCCTACCATTTGAAACGGCAAAATTTTAAATCATTATTTACCAAGGATCAATTGAATTAAATTGCATTTATCAATAGACGCGTGATCTGGTAACCTGGCAGACGAAATTTGTTTTCAATTTTTCTTTATTCGTTATAAACATCTCTGTGATGTATATAGCGAATTAAGTAAAAGTAGTCCGCAGATAACTTAATATCATAATTAACTGTAACCAACCCAATATATTGAATACCGTAATCGTTGATTTTTCAGTTAACAGTCGTCAAGACAACAAAACTGGCGATAAATTAAAATCACTCCATACGATCTATTTCGAACGCGTGTTTCTCGTTCCTTTGTATCGCTGATGAACACAGAACAGAAGCGAGTGGAACATCTGATGTCCGTATTCTTATTACCAATATTATATAAATTAAGGATTACTAGCTTTCACGCGCTACTTAGTTCGCGTATTAGTGGTGGCGGTTCTGAGTTTTAGCATTACAAAAAGTATATTCTGTCCTTCCTTAGAGCTCCAACTTGATTCATTCCAAATTTCATATGAATAATTTCAATGGTTTGGTTTGTTACACAAATATAAATCGCATGAATTTTTAAGTCATAAAAATATACATTTGCTATGACGATACTATTTTGTGTTTTGGCAACTATGTCAAAGTTATTCACTATTTATAGTAACCCGTTATAACATTATACAATAAGCCGTAATAACTATAACTATATATAAATTTAATGGTATTATTCCTTCATTTCATATTTGTATATAACGAAAATAAAATAGAAGAAATTAATTATTATATAGGCTGGACAAATCCATCAATAATTATGGTTATACCATACGATATAAACATCGGATAAATTTGAAACCCCAAATATATATCAAATAATATAAAAAATAAACATGTCGTAATGTGTCCCCTCCGCTCTCAGCTATATTATTAGAACACGTATGTCATTTCCGAAATCTCTGTTCCAGGAGACAAGACATGCAATGGGTGCGGCAAGTAATTTGCAGCGCGCGTTACAATGCTCTCATTTAGTCACGTTGTCAAGTCCCGCTGAAAAATGTTGCAGTAATTAGCAGCGCTTGTCGACAACTCGAAACTCATTGCAGTCATTTATTAAACGGTTTCGTTTGGTCAACGTTTACAAAACGACCAACAGGAAGAAACCATAGACAATATGAAATATTAAAATAAAGACTTACACGAGTACTTGAGTTCATGTAATCGATGAAGCAGATATTACACAGTTATTTCCAGGAAAATTGACTCGCTAATTATACGTAAATTAACTTTAAATAGGTAATAATAGAAATCGATAGGAATTTAGATTTCAAATTTACAATAAGTGACTTTAGTCAAATAGGTACAAAGTAAAAACATTGAATTTATAGAAGCATAATATTTACTTGTTAAATGTTAAGAGAAAAGTTACCACCAGTTGTAAGAAACGACAAAATCTAAGAAGAACCTGCGAAAGAAACTCAGGGGGAATGAATATTAATGAAATAGTCATCGCAAAATTTTGCGTATAAAAAGTAATGTCAGAAACTTTAATAAGTTTTTCAAGTATAAATTTATATAGAGATTAATGACAGTAAAGTCTGTCTATCAGTAAAACTGCAACGGAAACGATACGAGATACAAACAAGTTTTATCCATAGACTATGAATATTTGAAATAGATAGAAACAAACGACATGACGACACGTAAGGCGCACATTGTTTCCCTTTGTAAATAAAATTATCCTAGCTATTTAAACACTTTATTAATATAATATGTAATTTGAACCGAATAGTTTTCAGTCAAATCCTGTGACACACTTTGACAGCTTTCAAACATCTAAGGATACACGCTTGACAGCTGTCATGCACGTGATACTTTAGCGAGTACTTCCTACGAGAAGTTATTATAAAGTTTAAATTGTGACAAATCCAAGAATGTCGATTTGTTACCAATTAAATTCAAACCATCTACTATTTGATGTTAAATATTTACTATAAAATATATCATATACCTAGTTGTAATTGTTGTTCTGCAAAAAAGTGGACAAAATTCTTAATAACAAGAAAACAATTTTAAATTATATTTGAAAATTATGGGAATTATTGTTGACATACCTACTGTACAAAGATTTATTTATAGTGCCTACACAAAAGTTACATCACCTGAACTCATAAAAATAATTTATAATATTTTAGTAGACAATTGTTAATCCGTTTGAATAGTAATAAAAAATAGAGATAAATATTTTAATTAGTGATATTTTTAACGATTTTATCTCGAAAAGCAACTGGAACTGGAGAAATAGTTGTAGCAAATTATGATTTTGTTCTTTAGTAACGATTTAATATTAACCGACATAAATATCTATGTTGAGTTGTATCTTCATCTTGGTATGACATTAGAAAAGTTTGTAGTGGTTTCCTCTAATAAAAATGATTTTGGCGATCCCAGAATAACATCCCATGCAGTTTTCTATACCACCTAATTAAATTGCGAATAACTAAGCGAATTCCCCATAGGATCTAGGTCTAGGATCCCAATTTTTGAATAGAGAATAATTCCTCTCAACATGATAACGTATTGAAACACACAACTATCATCTAGAAATATAACAACACAGTGTTTGTAGGATTATTAATAACAAGCCCAGTGTTTGTTATTAATATTGGCATATTGGTTTACGGTCAGTAGCGTTGTCTCGGTTGGTGTTACACACGTGTGCTCATGCGCAAACCACGCCCCGCCCACCGCCTCTGTCTCACACGAAACCGCGCCGGCGCTACAGTTTTTGCTAATTCACTACATCAATCCCATGTTATGGACGATGGCGGTTCTTTAAGGTCAAACTACATGCATAACCTAGTAGATAATTTTTTTTTAATATATATGTACATCTAGGTTCTAGGTATACCGAATGGTATCTGCACATCTAGACCATAGGTTTTATTATATTGGAATACTGACGATATCTCACCAATTTAAATTATTTTAATTAATTTTAATGTTTTTTTAGGTATCAATATATAATTTAATATATTTTTAACAATCTTCCTAACAAAGTTAAAATAATACAAACTACGGTAATATTGCAGTAAAACGTTATACGTTACATCCAGGGGTTAAATGCGCCCCGCCCACGTGCGCTTGCGCAGGTTCCTTGAAGCTCGAGATCAAAGCCGCCACCGGCAACGACAGTACGGGCGGGCAATGTTGGTGAATTGACATTTAATGACTACCATTCGCTGCTATATCGATAAATTATCACATGTTAACCAAGTTTCGCATAAAAGAGGTATGTTTATTTACAAGGAAATCTTTGACTTTCTTTTCTAACATGTACTTACTTGAAATATTTTATAAGTGATAGTCTAATAATATTTAATAGAGCTAATCACTTAGGGTTTAGTCGGTATTTTGAAGTAGCATTCTTTATTAATTTTTTTACACTTGTACCTTATGTTATGACTCAATTATAACTATACAAATAGGATGTGCGTTCAAATAATTGTGGGAAAAAAATTTAAAAAATAATCAAAGAAATGTTCTGAGTGCGTCGTCGCCAAAAACAACGGGAAGAGGCGTGGAGCAACCGAAATAAACTTAGCGCGAGTTAAAACAAGTATCGAGGTAAGATTTCAAACGGCTTTTAGATTATAATTTGATATATTTATACATTTAAGCATCGCTTCTGACTTCACTCGTAAGAAACCACTACTGACGCGTACAGAGAGTAGGTATGTGTCAGCGTCCGTTTCAGAATATGATAGTTGTTCCCACACGAGGGAGACAAACAAATTTGAATATTTATCGTATTATTAAAGGGCCTTTAATATCTGGTGACTATGACCACTTGCAATTTCTTGTAGGTACGTGTAGGTACATACAGGCCCCAATGGCTTTTGAGATTGAAGAAATGAAGATTGTTTATGTAGACATTAGTGCGCCATAGACGATGATGAACTATAGAGAGCAGTAATTTAAAAAAAATAATCTGCTATTGTGGGCTGCTATGCTTGAAATCCTGAAATCGATCAGGGCAACGTAGATAATAATCTAAACAGCTCCGAATTAAACAATTCCGAAATGAACACGACAATTGCGCATTTAATTCCAACATTTTTATTAAAATATGAGAACTTAAAAGAGGATCTCTTGAATCCCTAAAAAGTCATTGTTTTCGAGTTTGAATTTGAGATAAAAATGATTAATTGATTTTACAATCATATATATACTTTTTAATAGGTTAAACGAGAGTGTATCAAATTCTTTTCCACGGCACCTGCGCCTGCGCCGATGCGCTACTAATTTTAACACGCTTTCTTTGTTTAAATGTGGCCATATTTAAAAATACTGAATTAAGCGGGATTTTATCGATTATTAAAATTATTATAGCGTAAATTTAATAATACCTTTTGAGTATCGTAGAGAAGAAGCAGTTGCAGAGGACATACATGTACTTAATAATAATTTAAAATTAGCTGATTCACATACACTACGAGTAAACCAATGGGTTTTAAGAATTAAGTTTTTCATACGAGTTCCTTATGAAACGTAGGTACACTTAAAATGGGTATTTATAATTAATTTTCTAAGGGGTTCAATGATGTAAACTAGAAAAATACGTGAGATTAAACCTTAGAATTCTGGAAGCCGGTGTTGACAGGCCATTAAGCTTGTCATTTTAGGCTTAGGATTAAGGTTTGTATGAAAGTCCCACTTCTTGAAAGCGAGATAAGAAAGAAGATATTATGAGAAAAGCTAGGACAGCGTTGTAGAAAATAAAAAATAAAATAACTTATAAAATTCAGCGGGTTTTTGTACAATGTTTCCGACGGAATGCTCTTTTGGGTACATGGAAGTTTCATTGTAGGTATACTACATTCCCTCACACGGAAATCCAATAAAACGTGAGGGAACCTGCACTTAATGGCATTTAGTTGACACGTAACTACAGTTTAGTGGCAAAAGCTCTCTACCTTCTCTGGTCATTGTACATCAGGCATTTAATGAAGTTATCGCATGTATATAGGCCTTGTGTTAGCTCATCCAGCAAACCACGCATCACATTTTCTAGCGCAAAACAGCAAACGACAAGTAAAATATAACAGGCTGTAAATACTTTCATTAGAAACCGATTTTATTTATACGTGATGTCATTAACGAACAAGAAATTCCACGAGCACGCTTTCACTGCGAGAATAAAGTAAACGATTCGAATTAGACATCATATTTCAGGAACGCGGACGAAAGCAATTTAAATGAACCATTGAACCCTTTGTTCCTCCGAAAACAACTGCGTTTCAAACGAGAAATGTAATATATTGCGTGCGATATTAAACTTGTGAAGTCGGCGGTATTAATGAGTGTTACATTCGCCGAAAACACTAGTAACTGTCAACGGTAAAACGTCAAAGGCGAATCGTAAATTACACGCAAAGAAAGATATTTCCCGCCTTATAATGCACCGTCTCTGTCTGACTCGCAAGTTATCTGATGATGCTATCTCATTTCGAAACCAATTAGTACTGACTCAAAGAAACCGATTCAAAGAGTCGATTTAATATTTGTAGGGCTGGGTGCTGTATCGATAGTTTCTATTTAATTCATTTTAGTGGGATATATTAATTAATTGTACTGGAGATAAATTCTATTTAAATGAACCTAAGTAATATTTTTACTACAAGTAATTTTATTTTAATCTTGAATTATGCTTGTCTTCTAAAAACAATGAATCCTATAATATTATTTTTCTTTTTTCTTTATACAGTTTCCTCATTTCAAGATGTTATAAAAAAAGATGCACATTGATTGATAGATATATAATATAAACTATGTATAAAATACAAACATATCCACTAATTTGGAATAGAAAGTGTAGGATAGGTATTAAGCTTAAAATTAGGATGTTGCTGGCCTTTTACTTAATACAAATCACATCCCTCATTTAACTTCATAGAGCAAAAATTATATACAGATATTAATCTAGGATGATCACAACACCATTCAGTTCTCAGCTCTCGAGATATTTATGTGTGATGTGATAGTTGTAATCGACAAAATAATGAGCTTAATTTTGTGGCCATCACTATCAAATAGGGCTGTCGATGTGGTCGTTCGTCCGTCCGCCGCGCTCGCGCTCGTAAATAATTTTCACGCGTTTATCATTTTATTAGTTTTATTGCTGCAAATAACTGATTCTTTCAGCGAGTCGTACGTTTCTTGAGACAAAATGTTGGTAATACAGACTGCATGTTCGCTATCTTCCGTCTAATTTACGATTGTAAGCAAATTGCCGGCAAAAATATTAATTGGCAACGCTTCGGAATTTTTATCACATATGATGTCAAGGAAATATGAATGATATTGACTGAAAAACTTAAATTTTTTACCGAACAAATAGTTGTCGGGTCGGTTTTAATTTAAGGCGTTTATTCTTAAGACCAACTTCAGCCAGTTACATTATTTATATGTTTTCTGAATTAAATCGACGTTTATTTATTAATTAGCATATACTCAAATTAATAAACGAAACTAAAAATAGAGTCGATTCAAGTATTATTTTATTGAATTGCGACCCGCCACGGCTTCGCACGGGTGCAATACTGATACCAAATATACTACAGAATTTGTTTATTTACGACGTCATATTAGAAACTTCTAAAATTTCAGTGTTTCTTTACTATATTGTCCATGTATTATATCAATCACTTAAATAATCTTAGTATCGATGCTGTGATGTAATTCCTATACTTCTGTAAGATTTATTAATTTATACCTAATATAGCAGTTATTATTTCAGTAAAACAATTCGTAATTTAAAACGAAATCAAGTCCGTCCTTGTTAACGTTATCGTGTTTGAAATCCAGGTCTTTACGATCGATTTAACGACACGAGCGCGACCAATCGCCTGCGCGCGCGCACTCCGCCACTTTCCATTACATCTGTAATGCCACCATGTTGCCGATTTATAAGCTCACTGATATGAAATAATTACAAACGCGATTGATTTATTCATTACGATAAAAAAAAAAACTGATTTAAAATGTTAAAAAATATATTGTTGAGTTTTTAATTGTTTAGATAAACATAACGTTATTTAAATCATATTTGTTGGTTTGATATTTTTAATTAATGTTTATGTAGGAATGAATTCGATGCTTCCAGGAAATCCTCTGTAAATTGTTCTTGGTAAACTATTTAGTAACCTTGTATAGCATTAATTATATTTTTTATGAATGATCATTGTAAATAAGAGTTAGATGTGACTACAAAATAGACAAGGCGAAGTTACGATGTCTACTTTCTTGGATATCTTGTAGAAAATAATTATTTGTTGTACTCAGCAATTTTTCCAGCAGAAACTCTGAATAACTTTTTTTAGTGTATTATTACGTATACAAAAATAGATTTGTTTATGAATTTTATTTCATCTTACAATAGCGATTTCTTTATCTCCTGCATTCCACTTGTTATAGTTAATCAGATAAGAGAATATTTGATATTTAAAGCTAATTAAGAATACAATGGTTCTTGATTTCTACAAAGCGATACACAGAATTGAATTATAGAACTGTATTAACTTTTCTTGGTTCAATATTAATGTAATCCTCATAATTTATCAATTATCTCAGCGCTGCGGCTGCGCCCTACGATATACGTTGTTTACAACAACAACAACAATGTTGTTGTTGTTGTTACAACAACAATGTTGTTGTTGTTGTAACTATACATTGCCAATTCGCCACCAACTAAGATCCTGTGGTTCCACTGGCTCTCTCACTACTGTTTTTTAGGGCTAGAATATCTGATGAGTGGACGGTACCTAACCAGACGAACTTGCATAAAGCTTTACCACCAAGGAGTTTTGGTCATGTCATGGTAGTTTTTATAATCTGTATTTTGATAAATAATATAACAATAATTAATCTATGTTAATGAAAATTTTGTGCACCTTTTTTTTTCGTTGCATCCAATTCGACGGTCTCTGAACAGAGTAGGAACTGTTAGGCTTAAATTAAAGTGATTACAATTTGGTTTATTATTCGTCATAATCTACTCTCTATTTAACCACTGTAGGTAAATATATCCTCTTATTTGTATAGATTAATATCAATATTACTTTTTTAATGTATAATGTTATACTCACTAAACTAAGATATGATTGTTGCCTTGCCATTTTCAGCCGTGACCCTACCGTCATCGCAACGATTAACCAAACAAAACAACTCAGATACATAGACTATGCAGAAATGTTACTGCGCAATTATTAAGGCATGTTTAAAAATATGTTATGAATTTTTAATTCATATTTTTGTTATATTGATTTTAGCGAAACCCAACGGACGTGCCTGTTTATACGTGTGCCAATAGTATTGGTGATCGTTTTAACGTCATAGATTGATGTGGTTAGCATCGAAACCTACATTAAATCAATGAAAAAATTGCCGACTTATGGTTATCTGTGCTATGTCTTAAGCTCAAGCAGATATACCAACGTCAATTTTTATGACTAGATGTCGTTCGCAGCTTCGCTTCTGTTCTAAGCAACAGACATTAAAACAGACATTGTTATTTTCGCAAATATTTGTTTACTATAGGTATCTTATGATTGATAAACTCAAACGAACGAACGACTAGAAATCTAAAATAATCGTCGAGAAATTGTAGGCCAGGCATAGTTACCGGTGGTAATTCTACTTAAATTTCGGAAACCTCATTCAATAGGCAGAATAAAAATATCAAGTGCCGGTCAAGGGAAGTATTCTTTCATTGACATTTAAGGCACTCGACGTCGACTTCGACAGTTTGACGTTTACGTCATCACAGCTGATGTTCGTATACTTTATTGCTATGCACTAAAAGCTCAAAATTATAAAAGATGAAACGAGACATTTGCCTTAGGCATTGACCTCTGTTTGTTCTAGAATAAGGTTGATAATCGCGGGGAATCAGGTGAAGGGCTCTCGGGCCACACACGGCGACAGGCCGCCGACAAACGAGACCGCTACGCAAACACGGCTACTGCAGGCTGAGTACTTTGCCTGCTTTGATTGTCACTGCACTTCGAGATTGTATGTCCTCCGTGACCACCTATGGTAACCTCATTGTCTTCGATATCACATCATTCCAATTGAAATAAGAGATATATTCAATGAAAACAGAATAAAAATTATAACGGCTTTGGATGAAATTGAAGTGTCTGAAATAAATTTCAAATATATTATAAACATTGCGCATGCGTGGAATAACACATCACTATTACTATTCTTTCAGATGTCACAATAACTTACGAATGAAATTCTTGAAAAATGAGGTGAAATATTTAGTGTGACAGCGCTTAAGTCAGGGACGTTTCCGAACTGTCAGTTACCGTCAGCTGCCCTTATTAACCCCCTATAAACAGTGTCGAGTATTCCGCACCATAACTCATGTCTCGCTAATTATCGATATCCCGACACGTGCCAGCACTACGTTAAGGCCACTCCACACGAGGCGACCAATCCGCGACGAATACTTTTCGACCTTTGGCACATTGATAAATTGTAACATTTCTGTCAAAATTAAAACATTTGATAATGATTTTTATAAATAGATTACACGCGCTGTGTAGGTATTATGAAAACGTTATATTTTGTCTGGGCCAAGGAATAAATTAAAAATATTACAAACAACTATTTTCATATCTTTGCACGTGTACAATAACATCGTTACTCGAATTTATCAACTCCTATATCTCGGACGAAAATTATTACGTCGGTTTAATACACAATAATAAGCAATAAATTAAGGCATTTCTTAAAAGGACTACAGAATTTTTCTTATACGGTAAAACAATGTCGAAACAGAAACTCTTTCATTATCAAATTCAATTTCAGTATCAGGAAGTGATGTGCGATATTTACTGTAATTAATATTGTATTTAAAAGATACAAAGATCAAAAGAACGCGTCTTTGAAGTCAGTTTCGGAATTTCACGAATATAATACTATGAAACATTAAATAGCAGGAATACTTGAAATTATATAGAAGTTTTCTTTTATTTTTATCGTGTAGTGTAATTAAAGATATAAATGTGTGATTAGTGAAGTAAGTCGCGTATACGATTATTGGCACCAGACAGGTAAAATAAGTGTGTTTCTTAATTAATAAAGAATTATCATTAACGCCAAAAGTTAAGCAAACACATTAACAAAAAATGACTGACTGATGATAAGTTACGATTTCAAAAAATTCAAACAATTAATTGAATCTAAAAGTGTCAATCAGATTTCAGTACCTCTATTAAAAAAAGGTGGCGCGTAGCGTTTCCTTGTATAACGTAATGCTTGTATGTATATGAGAGGGCATCATCAGGCTAAATGGGTTTCGTGGTGGCGGTATGAAAGCCGAAGTCTAGGGCGATAGTGGTCTAGTAGAGACCATTCATGATATATATAGGCAATGGGAAAGCGCCATCTGATGATAGCCACCATCTCCTATAGACATTGGCAACCTTGGGAACAATACTATACTATATCACTTGTGCCTTTAGTGACACTGTTTCGCTTATCCTTCAAATTGGACGAGTATTCATGATTGGTGTAAGAGTATCAAATGAGTGGTGGGGGCTTGTATAACTTTCCCACCTAAACACAAATGTTTATGCTCAGCAATGGACGAATGCAGACTGAAAATGATGTTATTATACGTGGTCTTCAGTTTTGCGACTTTCTACAACATATTTTATCTTTAGGGTTTGAATATATAATTTACATAATGTTGACTTGTAGTTCCAGAGTCACTTACTTTCTGATATATCCGAGTTGACCTCTTTGTTGCTAGGTACGTTACCGTAATTTTCTTTGTGGACAGCTATGCGTCATAAAACAAAATATACCTTCTTTAATCAAGTCGGCTCCTAACATTCGTTTTGTAGTGCTGATTTACAAAATAAAATTATTGGTGCGAACCAGCTGTAGAATATAGATTATATTGAAAGTTAAATTTAATGTCAATTAATATCGTGGTTTATCTGTGTCATCAATGAAATTACGTAAGCTTTTAAATTTTAATATCCTGGATCGTAATGAACGAATCTTTATTTGTCATCTAACGAGACGACGTTTGTATGCCGCATTTGAATAATAATTTTAAACGTTCGACGATTTTAGATAAACGTCAAACTCACAGTGAAAACTGTTATAGACCACAAAGGTCATAAAACTCAAGGATCGATGGTGTGATGAGCATGAGCATATTTCAATCGCCTCAATTTCATAAAGTATCATAAAATCTATTAAATTACCTACATTTGACGTAGCTTAAAAATACTGCCAAAATATTCACAATACCTCTTTATTTATAAATTTCGCTAGATTTATTATAATTGAAAGCTGCTTATTTACAATTACTTATGTACATATTTACATTAAACGACATTAAAAAAAATAGAATATATACCTACTCGGGAGTCAATAATGTTGGAAGTCGTACGTCGGCCAATTTGTAAAACTGCAGTTATGGGGAGAGAAATTGATTTAAGATCCTATTTTTAGACTCGCCCGACACGAGGAGACAATTATAGGTACAGCTGGACCCTAACCTCGGAATAGTTTGCATTTTCTACATATTTCGTGTAAACATTTTAAACTACTAAAATGCGGAAGCGACCTCAGTCAGCGGTAGGTGCCCAACGGCATCCCGAGATTGTAAAGGTATTCTGAATCTCGAAATTCACCGCAGACGCTAGCGTAGAATGTCAGAATCTAATACGCGACATTTATTATAATAACTATGTCATTTATAGGATATAAGTATAGAAATAGCGTATCACCGCAAGGCGGGTGTCGACATTCCGCGAATGAGAATTGCGAATTCTTGCAGAATCGCAGTGATGATAGTAAAATTAAACAACGAATGCATAATTCACGTAGACTTATATAGTTGTAGTCTGTATTATATTCTTTATTATTTATGTAAAATAGCTGGCAAACTAGCAAATAGCCCATCTAGAGGTTAGCGATCGCCACCGTCCATAGACATTGGTAGGTAGTGTAAGAAACGTTTACCACCCCTCACATCGTCAATGCGACACCAATCTTAGGAACTTAGATGTTGTTCAGTATATTGCAATTTGATTATTTTTGTAGTAATTATAATAATTAATTTTATATCACAAACAACAAAATCTTGTGAAATAAAAACAAAAAAGTAGAATTTATAAATGTGGAAGGAGGTATAATATTAAATATGCAATTGGAGTTACTAGTACATTGTTTTGACGACATTATTTTAAACATCTCGTTTGTATCAAAACTAAATTAATGGATCCTTTGCTCTATATGATTATTACAACAAAAATTTGGCTTTTCAATAGAGCGGACAAACCCACAGCACGTATATAGTAATCAATAAAAGCAAATCCCAGTTGTTTGGAATCGGTAGCGGCGTTGTTTGTCGCCATTACGGTGTTGACTCAGCGCGCGCGCAGCTAATGCGTGTGCAAACACCGCCCGCGCCACTTGCGCACGCACTACACTGGCCCTTGCTCCTTGCGCTCTTTGACTATATTATATACATTTATATTATAAACGACAAAAACTTTGATGGTGATCGTTTTAATATATTTTGGTGCATGACCTCAATTTGCGCTGACCCCAAAAAATTGATAGAGTATTATACGGATGTTATTATAATTCCGCCAATAACTAGATTACATTGCTTATTTAAAATAATATGATTGGTTAAAATACAGAAAATATTATTTAATTGGTTATCAACTGGTTAAAGATAATATAGTTGTTCATTGAAATCATATATGTTTTATTATAAACTTTAAAATAAAACATGCTCTATTACCTATATTACTTAATCTATAAATTTTAATGGTTTTAATAATATGTTTACTGTGTTCAAATAGAATATTTAACGAACTTTAATTTTCAAATATTTTAAATGCTACGGGAGAGTTATGCCAATTAAAAATAATTATGTGACGAGTACCAACCCCCCTTTTATAAACATTTTAGTATTTAGTAATATCTAAACTCAAAATGTGACATACCATTCGGTAAATATGTGTTTGTGGATATTTTGATTTCGGGAGCGCCGTCGCCGTGCGCGCTTTGTAAAGCAAACTTAAAGCAGGTCAGCGACGTTCCGTGTAGTTGATGGCGCTTCGGAAAACACAACCAATATTTATGGTGCCCTTGACATTTAATGCCTTTTATTTTTAAGGTAAATTAAAAAATCAGACTTTCATTTAACATTAGCTGATTATTATGTATGATTAGCATAAAATGAGGCTTTAAATTTCACAGCTATGGCCTTTCATTTGGAGGAGACGGTTATGAGGTCATTCCACCACGATATGGTTCAGTTTCAGTTCCAATGTGGTTCAGTGGAAACACAAGTGGAATATTTCTGTAACGTTCACTGTCGATCAGAAAATTAATTACACAATTAAATACGTAAAAAAATCATAGGGTATTGCGCGGATTTGATCTCATATCTTCGGTTAATATGTACTAAACATACTATACTTACAGGCCCTCACGGCTCTAGTTATAATGAGTGATTAATAATGTCATGAGGTTGCTGCTTTAGGGTTGTCCGTGTGTGTGTCTTGCAAAATGAATGTCAGACAGAAGACGCAAGCAACCTATTTAAGATAAATGTTGATGCATTCCAAGACATTTTACAAGCTCCTATTTAAGTTCACGAGTTAGTACCTAGGTATGTGTGAGTTAAACCTGTTTCAGCCACGCGATTGAGCTGGAATTTTACTCGCACTTCTGGTGCAAGTGATAAAGCAAACTAGACTAAAATATTTTTAGCCTTCAAATTTCGAACACAAGTTGAATTACTTGCCTGGATTTGAACCCGCAATTATCGGCCATCTCGGCCTATGAATATTTTTAATAAAATATTGTTATGAAATTATTATTTTTTTGTATTATTTATTATCTTACATTGTGGATCATATTAAAAATTCTGCTACAATTATTGACATAAAACATAAAAATTATGTAAAAGTCAAAATTGATAATAGCTGATGTTCATACTAATAGCATTCCCCGTCGAATCTCAAATCCGATCCTCTGGGCGATACATTAACCAGATTTAGATCAAATATTATTTGTACTTTTTGTTTCAATGCATGTTACATCTAAGCTAATAAGTTGGTAATTCAAGCTTTCATACAAAGCAAAGCGGTTAAATACGATTAGTTTACACAACGAACAAATCGGCGACAGTTTTATTTGCTCACTGCAGCTGAAACTTTTGCGCCGACATAATCGTTATTCCCTGAGTGTTAACGTTCATTATTGTGTGGCAGGAATGTTTATATTCGAGTCGCTGTCCAAACATTGGCTCCGTAAACACAACTAATTGACAGGAAATTGTAACATTATTCGTTGTTTGGAGTTGTACTTAGTCTCGACTCTCGACTTGAAAAGTCCTAATCTGTGTCTTTTCTCTGTCGGTCTCGTCTCGCAAACACATAACATTCCAACTTTGATATCTATCTATTAGATATTTAGATCAAACGCGTAAGTATATAATGTTGTCTTAAATTTTCGCGATGATTAGGTACACATTTAAATAAAACTAATTATAACGGATGAATCGGGGATGTTTAAAAATAATTAATATACGCGATTCATCCGTTATAATTAGTTTTATTTAAATGCGTAAGTATATTTTTTATTATTAAAAATTGTAGCATTGATTTCAAAATCAATCAAATAAACACAAACAATGTTCGGAGTAGTCCAGTTACACATGCATATTTTAAATCTTCTATAGCTTAATATGGGCAAAGTTACTTTTTATTATTTTTCTTTGTCTATTAATTTTATTCTACAAAACGTTTTCTCGCAGATATTTTCATAAAAAATATTCGAAACCTGCGTCCATAATGCGTTGAAGTTAACGTTGATACCCTATGGCACTATGCGCATGCGTGTAATGTATTTAAATGTAATAATTATTATATTATAGTTGCATTTCATAATTAATATGTAACAGTGACATTGTGTAGACGTGTTAAACGATGAGTTTCGAGTTTGATTTAACAGAATAGGTCAACTTTATTTCTTTTTCTTCTGATGTAGTAAGTACAATAATTAAAAAAAAGTCACTTAATGTTATCAAATTCATCAATTGTCATAGCTTAACAAGGAAGGGGTTTGCTTAAACAAAGCCTAAGGCTAAGTTATTGTTGTTTTAAGTTATTTTTTACTTCCAGTAGCCGCATTGTGTTTGCTCTCGCAGCTTCTGCATGGACAAATAAAAAGTGCCGTCTGTGACGAGACGGACAAACAGACCGAGGTTTGTTTGTAGTCAACCGCTCCACTAGGAACGTTCTAATATATATTAGACAAATATATTTACTAGTGGTCTTAATTCAACTATTATAATTATTAAAAATAGGCAATTTTTATAAGCATATTTTATTTTACTAAAGACTTTCAATAGCTCCTAAACAAAGGACAAATCGTTTGACAAACATGAGAAAAGGTTACTGAGCCGATTTTCTCTTTCTTGATCTCATTGGATAAATCAATTATGAGTGTCCCCTATATGAAGGTATATGTGGGTATAAGGGGCGTGTCAGACTAGTACATCGGAATACCCACAAAACAACTGTGACGGTACGTACTTGACGTATAGAAATATTTTAATACATGATTCATAAGGCACAGTTTACTAGTTCGTTATACCACATACTTCAGTGCGGCGACGGATAGAAATTTGCTACGAGTCTACTTGCTTGTTTGATCAATTATTTTAAGTATTCATAAAATATTAATTATATTTAAGAAAAAATTACACAAGAAATTTGATTAATCTTTTTGATAACTTAATTAAAATAAAAATTAAGTCTCTTCCAAAATGATAGGACTTCGATATTGACCAAATATGCTACCTCTAAGCAGCAATAGGATTGATGTGCAAATTTGCTGCCAGAGTTGATGGGGCAATGGTGAAATACAGTAGATGGTTAATAATTGCCATCTGCCATCAAAACGATGCCATCGCCTATGGTATGAATAAATATATACTTATACATATAATGAAATTGCAATGTCTGTTTGTAATATTAAAATAGCCAATTTTCACTCAATGCATATGAATTTATACATGGTACATATACAAAAAAAACATATTTTGCAATTATTGTCGGTCTGTCTATCTGTCTGTTTGTTCCGGCTAATCTCTGGAACGGCTGGACCGATTTTGATGGGACTTTCACTAGCAGATAACTGATATAATAAGGAGTAACTTAGACGACAGTTTTTTTTGTTAAATTCAAAAGTGTACAAGGTCGCGGGCACAGCTAGTACCTAATAAATGACGTCACTATAGTCAAAGAGTTTTGATGCCTGTTGTAAACGAAACACAAAAAATTAAACTTTATTGATAAACATTAGTCAACTGTTTACAAAGATTTCTAATTAAATATAATATTGATACGGTGTAAACTGTTTATTACAATGTTTAGTAATTAATGCTGGCTCGTGCGATAGCTGCGCGTCACCGATAAATAGAGATTTTATCGATACTTTAACGCTTTTACATCACTACTTAGCAACTGTACTTATTATATACATTTTTAAATTATAATTGATTTATGAATTCGTTTAGTACAACTTTATATGTTATGCTTTTGTGATTCTTTTTTTAGATATGTTATTTTATTATGATTATTTTAAGAATATGTTTATCAGTTTTTTCAGGTGATACTTAATTTTTATCAAATTGAAGCCTTACTTTTAGTTAAACCCTAGTTACAACGACATGCCAGCGTTGGTGGATGTTAGGTAACTCATATTAATTTCAGAACCTCGATCGGTTTTATTAATCAATATAAACAAACTTGTTTTCCTACCAAGATTTGCCACCGTAGAGAAAATCAATTTTAACTTGCAATTTAATTAACTTATCTGTATTTATTAACAATAAACACATTCATAAAAACAGAACAATTGTTGATTCGAAATCAAAAAAATTTAATCGTTCAATAATTTAATAATCATTTCGATTATTTTCAATATGTGACGTCACAGACGTTTACCTTACGCGGGTCTTTTGCACACACACATGTGCATCGTAGACTAAGTAGTACATAAGTCTATATAATCTACCGGCCAGCATGAAAGCTTTGTATTGCTGTATGTAAATACGGCTTGAAGGATGAGTGAGCGTGTAAAACGGAATTACAGGGTCATACTTTGGTACTAATCTTGGCTTAACCCTTTACTGGTAAAGGTTGCCGCTCATAGTGAGCCAAGATAAGTTATTTGCTCGTATTACTTCATTACATAGTACAAAACAAAGTCGCTTACCGCTGTCTCTATGTATGCTTAGATCTTTCAAACTACGCAACGGTTTTGATGCGAGTTTTTTTAATAGATAGAGTGCTACGAGGGGCAGATTTTTGTATATAATACATGGACAATATAGTGAAGAAACTAGAAAAAGTCTGTAGTATAGGTATGTACGTAGTATCAGCATTGCAACCGTGCGAAGCCGGGGCGGGTTGCTAGTTCAATACAATAGAAAGTGACGCATATATACCTACTCTGTTAAAATACCTGAGGAATGCAAGATTGTCGTATTACACTTATAATATGATTTATGACACGAAGGGAATGTCAACAAAGTCGCGAGCGAGCGCTAGTTCATTGGCAACGATAATCATTAAATCATAGGTTTTTCTTTTAATCGATAAATATAAATATTGTAATGGTAGTGTTTTACACTGGTAGTGACGTTCGAACTATCGCTTATCGATAACCCTTGACGCCCTTTGAACCGCGATAAACTTTTCCATCTCGGTGCACACTGCGTTTGCGCTTGCGCAGGCTCGAAAACAGGTATCGACATACATACAATGCGAGCCACGTATTTTATCGTAATTGCTTTTTGAAGAGTCTATTTATGTTTTGTTAGAATAGATGATTAGAATTAATGTGTGTTTTTCGTACCTAACCCTTCGATATCCCGAAAGTTTAAAGAAACGAACGTTTTTCAATAAATTTAATTCGAATATATAGATGAAAAAACATAATGCACATCATTCAAATTGTTCATGTCAGTGCCTCTGGTTTAGGTACTAATATTTGAACTGATTATACAAGTTTCTTACTCACTAGTATTGTATAGTATAGTTTAAATATCATAATACCATCCTGGCTTCGCACGGGTGCAATGCTGACTGCACTACAAACTCTATCCTTTTTAAATGCATTACATTTAACTCCTTCAAAAATATTCATTTAAATTACATGCTCTAAAGGGACATATTATTCTACAGCACAAAGTAAATTAGGAGGTACTTAACTTGATGAAGGATTAATGCTGTATTACTCAAAATCACTACGAAAATAAGCGGGTTATCCCAAAGAGATAGACATATACCATCGCGGACTTGTTTGAAGACCTTTTTAAAATGTACAATACCTTTATTTTAATCTATGTCGTAGGGTTCAGCTAGCGTTCGCAATGTCAGCGCGAAAAATATGTTTATTTACGACATCACTTTAGTAACCTCTAAAATAAATAATCTGTGTGTCTGTACTATATTGTGTATGTATTGTACATACTTCCCTCTTGAATTCATCTATTAAAAAAACGCTTTAAAATCAATTGAGTAATTTTAATGATACGGCTTTGTTTTACACTACGTTACGATGTAATTAATGTTATTTAATTTATAATTAATTTTATTTATTTTTTTACTTTAAAAAAATCTTCTAACTCAAATTTGGTTATCTAATAGCAGATAAGTTTTGAGTAATGTAATAACTTATTTTTTTAAATGAATTGTTTTAAGTAATTTTTGCTACGACGATATGATTTTCTTAGTTCACAAGACTACAGTTTTTTTGGAGACGGTTGAGCAAATGGACCAGCTGATAGTAAATATTATCACCATTCATGGAAATTGGCGCGTTAAGAAATATTAACCATTCCATACACAGGCAATCCGCACCGACCCTGGAAACTAAGACGTGACCCTCGTGCCTGTAGTTACACTGACTTACTCCTCCGTCAAACCGAAACTTTGGCTGTTTGGCAGATCAATATAATTGTTGAATGGATCGTATCTACCCAAACCGGCTTGCACAGCACAACCACCAAGTTTTAAATACTGCACAGATTTGTTTTAAAGATAAATCTTGCCAGTCAGCATTATATCTTAAACTCTAAGACTCATCAGTGTAAGAAATTTTCGTAAGAATGCGAATAGTACAAATCAAGACACTTAGGTAATCTACGAATAATAGAATTCAGACTTGATTTTATGTATGTGTAGTTTATTACTATAGGTCCATATAAGTCTGTATTCTTAAATTAGTTACAGTTATTATCTCCTCTTTCTATTTGCATTTGCCTGTTTTCGTTTGTTTTTTAAAGCTTCTGTCACCAAACGGTTTTCTGTGAAAGATCGCTATAACTTATAAGTTTTACTCCACTTTTAAGGTCAGGTAACCTTGAAGTTACAGGCACGAGATATATTGTGTAAGATGTGATAATATTTATTACAACGATAATGTCTATGTGTGACTATTTCAACTGCCTGCATATACACACGCAAAATATATGTTATTATTTATCAATACAAAATAAAGTTTGTTAAAAAAATGTCAAATTGATCAATTATTGATTTATCGTAATGAAGAAATGAATAATGAATAAATATGCCAGTAGTTGAAGGAACAATTTAACGGTTGACTAGAGACGTATGAGTGTGTTTTAGCGATGACCCGCGGCGACTCCACGCGGCGCCTTATCGACTTATCGACAGAACGTACGTCCCTAGAGGTTAGCAGTTAGGGCGGTTGATAAAATTAAGCATATCTTACACGTGTTTCTAATATTGTTGAAAAATAAACAATATATAAAAGGAGTTTTTTTTTGTACGAATTGTTGTAAGTGAATAATTAGCTAGGTTTCAAGTTAAGTATCAATTAGTACAGCGAGGATTTTATTAAAGGATGTTGCATAGCATTTTTTGAATTCAATAATAAAACATACTTATGTCAATTATTAAATATCTTTTTTTTTAAATATTTCTTGTTAAATTAGTTTGATAATATCCACTAAAATTTAGTGTGTGCTCTTAGTAATTAATAATATGGTCTGGTAGTCTTCCGACATAAATTTGTCGTCTCTAAAGACTTCTAGTTTCCCGGATAAGCTAAAAACTGATACATTGGGCAACCGGTGATTAGGAAACCGACGCGAATAATGTAGCATTGGTTAGGTGAGCATTAAACCTATTTGTGAGACTTTCAACGAGCGAATTTAAGTTTTGTTCAAATTCGAATTTTCACCAGCGTGCTTCGTAGTATTTTTTTATGGCTGTTTTGAAATAAGTTCCTAGTTTTTACACAATATTTGAATGCTAAGAAAACGGTAATATTTTTAAAATAATGTTTAGGTCAGGTTTCATATGATTTATTGGTTTTTATGTCATTTCATATACCTACTTAGAAAAAAAATATGGAAATAATAACGTCTTCGGTCATATTTAAATTTGTATTGATAACTATTGTTTTAATATTAATAAATTACCATTGTTTAATCGTTTTTATTAAATAAACACATTTTTTAAAATAAAAGTTATATTTTTTACTTATTTTGAAAAAGCTACGTGATTATTCAAAAATGGTAAAAACTTTTGCATCTGATTAAAATTATCGCAAAAAGTGGATTATTACCTCCTAACGGGAATACGTCGGATAACTAATAACCCCGTATATATTTCGACCTTACCGCTTTACATTTAACTCTATCCTGTATTATGACCAATCAAAACGTATAATTAACTTATTTCCAATTAAGTACTAGATATCATTTTAACTCTATATATAAAAAAATGTTAATTGCAAATACCATCATTACATAGTATAAAACAAAGTCGCTTCCGTCTGTTCCTATGAATGCTTAGCTCTATAATATTACGCAACAGATTTTAATGCGTTTTTTAAAAGGTAGAGTGAACATAGAAAATATCGTAAAGGAATAAGAAAATTTCTGTAATATATTTAGTATCAGCATTACACCCGTGCGAATCCGGGGCGTGTCGCTAGAGTTATTACATATATTTTATAATGTCACTAGCTGCTTCAAGACCGCTTCGTTTGGCTCTATCTCCACGTTAATCGACCTTTTTGAAGATATACAAAAATGTCGATCTCGCAATATTGCACATGACAATGTTACAGACGAGCTCATTCATGTAAACTATACTTTTAATTATAAATTCGTAACTAAACGGACATTGGTTTTTATTATTAGTTTATCTTACAGTTCTGAATATCATAAGAGACTCACACATTTACATTAAATCGGCAGATATTTTTCTAATTTTGTTATTATCCCATTTATTTTATAATAGTTATTGGATTTTATGAATTGATGTATATTGTTAAATTAAATTTAAACAGAAGAATTATTAATAATGTTTTCGCAGACAACTTAAGTAACACATTGTGTTATTGTAATGTAAGATATAAGTATGTTTTTTGTAAATAAATAAATATGAATATTGATTTAACTGCACGAATAAAGGTTGATAAATTAATATAACTTAGACTAAAGAAAGCGATAGGTGACACTGACTATAGTAAATATACATAAGAAACATTTAAAGGACGCAGTCACGCTTCAAAATAGTATCTCGTATCTCCGTAAGCCGTTTCTTGTTTAACTTACGAAATCATAGAATAGTACCTACCTACCGCTCAGTATAATTATATTAGATAATTTTCGAAAAATTTACGACTTTATTTCAAATTCTAGCAATAAAATCGATTGACAAAAATCTACAAGCTGTTCGGAAAGACAAACATGAAAAGAAAATTTGCTTATCTTCTGTAGGTACGTGTGAATGTAACTCAAGTCCTCTTTCGAACCTACTCCTAAGAGGTTGGAGTGATTCGAGGAGATTTTTGTATGTATTTGAGTGGGTCTCAGAATGGTTTAGCATGTACCATCAACTAGATATCTTACTACAAGTCATTTTTGAATATTTTATGGAAGATGTTATAAAAATCTATTCATAGTCTGTCTCGTAAACATTTTTTTTTTCGTGAACTTCTCTGTCAGTCTAAATCACGATGGACTGTGGAAAAATGATTAATATCTACCTATTCAAACTATATTATTTTTTCATTCATCTAACTCATACCAGTAAAATAATCATTTTTATTCTTTTATATCAACCATGTATGTATGTATATATAACTAAAAAACTCTATTTAATTACCATGATGAATTTATGCGCGCCGCCTTTCAAAGAAAATTAGAAATAAGGATAATGTAAGATACAATACAGATTAAATATTTGTGCAATTAATTATGAAATCGAATTTTCGATAGATACTGAAGCTTTAATTTGTTTGTGTCGGTACCTGTATTGCTTAGATTATATACCTATTAATATTGTTTTTGTCGCATCTTACTATTTTTGTTACCAGCGGGACCCGATTATAAATATAAAGACAATTTAATTTA
Organism: Vanessa cardui; assembly: GCF_905220365.1. Taxonomy (NCBI): domain Eukaryota; kingdom Metazoa; phylum Arthropoda; class Insecta; order Lepidoptera; family Nymphalidae; genus Vanessa; species Vanessa cardui. Next base: position 266,317 of record NC_061142.1, on the reverse strand, counting down.
ATTAATCAATTAAAGTAAAAATTTTAACGTTGAATGTCTTGTGTTAGTTTTAGCTAAAGAATCGTTAAGGAATAAATTTGAAGAATTCAAGATATAAATTGTTGCTTCTCAATATATATTCTGTAATGTTATGTATGTACGAAAAAATATTAATGATTTTATGAGAAAATGTGATACTCATAGCATCGGTACAAGGAACAAACACAAACTTGTTACTCCTGTTACTCGGCTGCATAGAGTCAGTAACTCCTTTGTGGAGCAATGTATACGGTTTTACAACAGGATCCCAAAAAGCGTTCAAAATGCTCCAATTGCCAAATTAAAAAAAAATATTAAGGAACGCTTATGTGCAAAAGGTTTATACAATTAATGAGTTTATGATTGATAGCACACTTTGGGAATGAAACGATCGTCTCCTGGCTATTTGACATTTCATTTAAATTGTTTATAAAATACATGAGACAAAAAAAACCAGCTGAGTTTCTTTCGCCGGTTCTTCTCAGGTCAGGATATTTTCTTTTCCGAACCGGTGGTACTGTTTCAATTGACCATCAATAAGAAAGTGTAATACTTATATATTGAATAAAGCAATTTGAGTTTGAATTGGAGTTTGAGTTACTGCATTGTTACAATTAATGCAGTTCCTTAGTCAATACAAGATCATATTGACAAAATTATATACAATCTTGTATTGAATATCTATACGTGGATTCGTAATTTCGGATCTTAATATGGATACGGATTTATAAATAATGTTTTACCAGCTTCAGTTACGGTTACAGATACGAAATTATGTGTTTCGGATTATCCGCTTGTTTCGGATATCGCAAGAATAAAAAAGAAAGTACTATATAAATACGAATTTGACTTAATGTGATGACTACTATTTATTATAAAGTATACTCTTAGAACAAGTAAGTATAATCTTAGAATAAAAATAACAAATAGCTGTAAGATTCGCTACTTTCTTGAGTTAACAAAAGAAGAAAATTGTAATAAAGATTTTTTACCGGTTTCGTTTATGGTTATGGATAGATTTTAATTTCGGTTATATGATAGTTCCGATACGGTTACGGACCTCTTAAACATCCCCATTCTATAGGTAAAGGTACACTTAATGATATTGAGTTGATTAGAAATATTTTCTCAGTGTTTCTTCTACGACCGATAATCCCAACCGATGTCGAAAACGGTAGCCTTAATCCTGACATTTTTTATAAAATAATGTTTGAATAAGTTGGTGCTGCAAATGAAATATCTTCATTATGATGTAAATGCCTGTGACGGATGTATCTGATAGGTAATTCGTACACATAACCAAGAGTGGTGGAAAAGTTTTTAAATTTAAATTGTTCAGAAAATTCAGAGTTCAGAAAATATTTTATGAGCTTAGAAATCTAATAAGTAATCGTACATTTTTAAGTAATAAGTTAATACATTGCTTTTTTTTTTAAATATATTGTTTCATAAATAAAAAAATAATATTTCATAATAAAGTCTTTTCAAATAAGTCAGTGCAAGGTGTACTTACCTTCCACTGAGTACCTAGTTAGTTTATAAGTAGGTATATGCACTGCCAAAACGTATTATAACTCTAAAAATACACTGATTTCATATCTAGGTACTACTTATAAATAAATAGAATAATTTGGATGCGAGCGCTTACAAAACTCACCAGTGTCCATCGCGTACCCGGCGGCGGCGGCGGCCGCGTGCAGCGCGCCGTACTCCTTGCCGTCCATGCCACCTAGCATCATCACTGCACTCACATACCCCGCACTGCCACCCGATATCTACCTAATCTACCACCGGCACAATTAAGTTACACGTTCGTCGCGTGTCGCGCGAGTGTGACATGTGCGCGCGCGCAGCGACGCCGGCCGCCTGCGCGACTTGCCCCGCCCCCCGTCGCCATTGGTGCGAGACAGCCAATCGCCGCGCTCCATTTCAAACGCTTTCCTTTTTCCGTCTCGCCATCTATTCGAAGCGTGCTGATGCATCTCTGGTCTGATGGATTAATGTGGACCTTAAGCCCTTCAGATAAGGTATTAAATGCGTTCAATGTCTTGTTTCCGCCGTGTCTGTTTTCCCGTTCGGTCGGCTGCGCACGGTCAGCGAGTGAGATGAAGGGAAAAGTCTCGCTCGAGTAAAGAGTGTGAGGGTGGCGGAGGGCGGGGGAGCAGGCTGTTATATACGGTGTTATGTATGCACACGCCTTGTAATTGATATTTTACGTTTGTTAATTTAGTTAACAGCTGTTTCGATTATTCGCTTTGTTATCTGAGCGTTGTAGTTCCGCGGTCCTGAGATTAGAATTCACATTGATAGCTTACTATTAGTTACATCCTGAGGGTCTGATATTGATTCGGTAATAGGATAATAAATCAAGTATTTATGTGTATAATCGTTAGATCATTCCATCGTAGACTATTGTTGACTCTACATTTTTACGTCAGCCTTATAATAGCTATTAAGAAGTACCTAACTACATGTTCATTTGGTAGGTACCTACTTAGTACATTGGAACCTAAAAGACTTTCATATACCTATAACCTAAACACATATTTTAATAGAGAAATCAAACAAACAAAATCTAGACTATAGTTTTAATATATAGGTACTGTAACTAAATTTCATATTTTTGTTCATATAACTGAATTTCGAATCACGTGGAATAGAGAGAACAGGCGGGTTTTATCTGAAGAAAAGTTTCATATCCCCGAGCAAGCAACGCAAGTTTTTCATTCATTTGTGCTAGATAATAATTTATCTCGTAATCAATGGTGAAAAATATATCTTATGGAGACGTAGCGTGCCTCATAAATTCTATCACATAAAAGTTTACACGAGTGATAGGGAGACCAGCATTGGTGTAGTGGAATTAGAAAATTTTCAATTATTTTTATCTATACTTAGATATGTCTTATCTTTGAGCTTTTTACCTAATCGTTACTATGTTACGGAAGAGTCACTCTGAAACGAGTTTGTATTATGCTCACTAGAGAGATCCCACTTTAAATATGCCATGTTGGTATACTGTGGTAAAGAATATATATTATTTTGTTTTTTTGTTATATCTATCATCACTGTCTTATCAATATTCGTATTTTTTCATTTCTAGGTAGGATAGGTAGGTATAAATATGTACATACCTGTACAAATTGGAATGGTGCTAAAAAATGACTACTCACTTTCATGTTGATTCTTTTCTTATTCACCGAAACATGAGAATAAATTAGAATATTTTGTCCTTATAAGAAAATATTCTAATTCGCGGAAATTATTTCTGACAGTGGTACATTTTTTTCTATAGATTTCCTAACATTTCCCCTTACTAATTAATTCATAACATATTAGGTACACGACTGACTCTACATACTGTACCTATATAATATAAATGCGGTACCCAAATATAATAAATCCTAGGCCTTCAGTTTTGCCGATTAATCAAAACTTCGATTAATAGGTTACTCCGTAATATATTAGGTATATAGCCTATTTGGGTATATACCTAACAGTAGTCCGCGGTTTTGCTCAGATTTTTGGGGTTGGGTTAAGTTATATTCAATAGGCTATGTACCTAAATAATTGCTAGATAAGAGTTACTTTTAAGTTTGTTGCCGTTTTCTTTTTTTGAATATTCCGAACCGGTAGTCGTTGATTTATTAATGTAAAAAATGTGCTGGCAAGTGAATACTTATATTTTGTTTTCTGAATGTGAGTGTTAAAATTGTTATAATGTATCTTTTACATACTGAAAACCCGTATAGATGTTGCTTCAATCTGTTATGCTTAGCATTTGTGCCAGATTACCCTTGGATGTAAGTACCTACTGAGTTTTCCCACACATCTGCTTTATCATTAATCTTGCTTAGATATCAACCCTTTGAGATTGACAACCCTGCCGGAAGTATTATTAGAACAATGACCTAATTAATAATATTCAGTGCATATTTACTATACCTACTTAATTACATTATTTTATATATTTTTCTTTTTTTAGTGTAACCTACATCACATCTATTGTTCACATTTAGTTTATACACTATTCCAACTATAACAGTAAAAATGCCAAATAACTATTAATATTTTACATTAAATTGACGTGATACGAAAGCTTGATTTATCTATGATATTCACTATAGATTTGAGAAAAAATGGCGTTATCAACGTCAACAAAACAGTTATCAGAATTTTGGAAATTAAATTAAAGTAGAAATATGTGATTTAGTGCAGTAATGTTGTATTACAAGTAAAAATATATTAATCATGAACTCTTAGTTATACACGTTATAACTGAGTTTATTTATTTATTTATTTATTTAAGCACACTTACAACATACATATTACAAACATTTTTATTGAAATTTAAAAGTTATATTAAAGTTTGATATGTACGTCAATTACAAGTGTACATAACATTCATTGAGTATGTATATTTATTTTATAAGTAATGATAGTTACAGTTACAGTGCAAATTTAAAAATTATTTATATTATTTAATTAATTCAGAATAAATATACAAATTAAATTAAATTAAAGTAAAATAAAAATTAAATCAAAATCAAATAAAAATAAAATTAAATAAATCAAAATTGAATTAAAAATTAAATCAAAATAAATTAAAATTACATAAAAATAAAATCAAAATTAAATTAAAACTAAAACTAATCATGCGTTTTATAGTAATTAAATAACTTATTTCTGAAGATAGTGGGGGAGTCGTTAAAAATGTCAATGCCAGGGATTGATTTAAGGATATTATTATACTCGTTGCATATTCGTAACAAGGGGGCTTGATTGCCAACATGCGTTCTTAAACAAGGAGTGTAGAATATTTTGTGAGTATTTCTGGGTGTTCTGGAAGGAACAGATATAAATAGTCTTTCAATAATTTCTGAATTTGTTACTTTATTGTTTATAATATTATGTAAAAATTTTAGATCAATAATTTCGCGCCTACTCCGTAGTGAAACCATATTAAATTTTGCCAAACGGTCCTTATATAATCGTCTATGCGAAAAATCTTTTTCAAGGTAAGCAAGATGTTTGGTAAATGCTCGCTGTATACTCTCAATTCGCTGAGAATGAACACAGTAAAAAGGTTTCCAGATGATACTGGCGTACTCAAGATTGCTGCGTACCAAGGCATTGTATAGAAGTATTTTAGTGTCTTTAGAAAATCCATGGGTGTTTCGCTTGATAAAACCAAGATTTTGTGCAGCTTTAACAACTATATTATCAATATGCGTCATGAATGTTAAACGGCTGTCAATAGTGACTCCTAAGTCTTTTATTTGTAATATTTTCTCGATTAATACATTGCCGATGGAGTACCTAGAGACAAGCGGTTTTTTCTTCCTGGTAAATTTCATATGAAAACATTTGCTGACGTTAAGAGTCATATTATTAGAACAACACCATTCGTTAATACTGTTAATATCATTCTGTATTAAGTTTATGTCCTTATTCGATTTTACTGTTTTGTAAATTTTAAGATCATCTGCATAAAGAGAATATTTACAATGTTTAATATATTTGGTTATGTCGTTGATGAAAACGAGAAATAAAAGAGGACCCAAATGTGAGCCCTGCGGCACCCCGCTTTTGGCAAAGTAAATCTCGGAGTCAAAACCAGTGACCGAAACTGTAAGTGGCCTCTGCGTTAAATATGATTGAAACCAGTTAATCAAAGAACTGCCAAGGCCATACTGATACAGCTTGTTAATGAGTATTTGGTGATTCACTTTATCAAACGCGTTGCTAAAATCGGTGTATATACAATCAATTTCATCACCCTTATCTATTGCCAAAGCCAGATCTGATGTAAAAATAGTTAAATTTGTTGCAATAGATGACCCATTTCTAAACCCGTGCTGTGAACGTGTAAAAATATTTTTAAAATGATTATTAAGTATGGGATAGACAAGGCTCTCAAACAATTTGGAGAAGCACGACAGTATTGAGATTGGACGGTAATTCTTAATATCTGAACGATCACCTTTTTTGTATATTGGTATTATTCGAGCTTTCTTCCACTCGTCAGGGAAAATACCACTTTTCATGGAAGAGTTAAAAATTATTGTCAACGGCAGTACTAACGCGGAGCTGCATCTTTTAATTAAGAGTGGAGGAATACCGTCAGGACCGGCGCCTTTAGATAGATCTAGAGATTTAATTTTTTTTGCAACCTCAGCTTCACTAAATATTATTTTAGTAATGGTTGTTATATTAGTGTTATCCAAATTATTCTGATTTCTCTTGTTCATAGCTACTGTTTCTTCAGGGTAAACGGATGAAAAATGACAAGCAAAAAGATTAGCGATTTCTATTCCCGAGTTAGTACTTTTATTTTCCAAAGACATAGATGAAGGCAATAATGGATTTAAATTTCGTTTGCTTTTATTAAAATTCCAAAATAAAGTTGGATTCCTAGAAATATTTTGTTCGACATTTCTTTTGTGTTTATTATAACAATTATCAAATAATCTATGACAGCGATTACGCAAAATTTCAAATTCAAGTTTATCTCTAGGATTGCTATATTTACGATATCTGAGACGTAACCTCTCCTTTTCTTTGATTAGCTTAGTGAGATTATTCTTAAACCAAGTAGGATATTTTAGGTTTCGTAATTTCCGCTTAGGTACTAGTCGCTCTATAATTTCATACAATATGCTGTAAAAAATCTCAACCATGGCATTGACACTTTCACAGTTGGAAAATTTTTTGGCCCATTCTATATTTCTTAATTCATTTACAATTTTTACATAGTCAGCATTTACAAAATTGTATTTTATACATTGTTTGGGGCGAAGGTATGTTATTAGAGGGTACGAAACATTTATTAGTAGATTAGGATGATATGTATCCAGTTTACTTAGTAACTCAAGAGGCCTAGAGACAGTTATATTAGACATATTACTAATTATCAGGTCCAAGAGTCTGTTATCACTATTTTTAATGTTATTGTATTGGTGTAGATCGTTAGTAGATAAGAAATCAATTAATGAATATCCGAGTGGGTTATTATAATTGGAAGGAACCATGTAAGAAAAATCAGCCCCAGTGTTCCATTCAATAAAACCCATATTAAAATCCCCTATTATAATTACATCATCAACCTGATTTGTTACAATGTCAATATGATCAAATAACTTCTTGGCACTTTCTACTTTTACAGGTGGTGGTAAGTATACAATACAAAAAGCGATTTTTTTAACAATTTGATTACTATTAATATCTAATACAATCCACATGTTTTCATCTTCAGTCTCCCAATTAGTGACCCTACATGACGAAACATCCCGCGAAACAGCGACCAATAAACCTCCTCCGTCCTTTTTTGAGGTTTGAGAACATAAACGATCCTTTCTGTATACTACATAGCGTGAATCAAATAATTCGTTACTCGAAATTGATGGGTTCAACCATGTTTCGGTAAAAACAATAACTTTATAATGCGTATTGAGAATGTTTTTAAACACATCGTTCGTTTTTGTTCTCAAACCTCTTACATTTTGATAGTATATGTCTAACATTGTGTCAACCAACTACCATAACATTAATATACTTAATGAGTTTAATTAATTAGTTTAAGACTGTCTTCATTTTTAATAAGCTTAGCTTGACTAAATTCATCCTTACGGACGAAAATTTTCCCATTTCTTGTCCAAGTGAAGCGATAATTCATTTCTTTAGCTTTAATACGTGCTGCTGCGTGAAGCGATTTATTCGCTGGGGTTAAATGTTCAGAAACATATATCGGTTTGGAAGTTCCCCCGATTCCTAGGTGATGTGAGTTTAATTTTTCTTTAGGATTCTTTTTGTTGAACTGTGTAACAGCCGCCAGAAAGGCATCACGATGTCTTGAGCTTTGCAGTTTTACAATAACTGATCGTGGTTTCTCTCTGTTCTTATTAAACTGCGCGACTCTAGTAACATGCTGTATTTCATCCACTTTCAGAGGATTGTTAATAGTTTTACCTAATTGTACAACTACATTAGCCAAATTTTCATTTCTGTTTTCTGGAATACCATTAATCTCGATATTGTTTTCTCTCATATGCACTTCAACAATATTTAATCTGGATGTAATGTCCTTAACCGAAGATTTAAGATTTTCGTTTTCCCTTTTTAACTCGTCCACTATTTTAGATTTTTCTTCAAATTTTGCTTTCATTTCTTCATACTGAGTGTTTATAAAGTTTATTGATTCACAAAATCCTCTTATTTGTTCATTAATAGTGTTAAGATGAGTTGTTACTAAGTTTTGAATTGTGGAAGCCAACTCTTGTTGAATAATATTACGTAACTTACATTCTGTCAGGTCTACACTTTCGATATTGTATTGAGGCGTGGAGCATTGAGGCGACTTACTAAACTTTTTACGTTTAGTAACATAAGTAACATCCTGCGTTTCGGTGGAAGGTTTACTAACATCGTCGAATAGTGCGATTGATCTGATTGGTGTATGCATATTTCCCGTTTTTGGCTGTTTATTTAAACATTCAGGGCACTTCCAGCTATTTTTTTGATGTAAATCCATTAGTTTAAACTGACTTAGAGGTATATTGCCACATTCGATATCATACTTCGCTTTGCAATTAGTGCAAGTAAGAAATTGATTCTGTGGTAATTTGTTTCTACAACCTGCACATATTGCGTATGTCGTTGAATTAGACATTTTTATGAATAAATTATCGTTTTAAAAATATATATATATATAGTGAAAAATATTGTTTCGTTTCCGATGAGGATTGAACTCAGGTCTATCAGTTTGGGGTAGTTTGAGTCCAAACCGTTGACCACGGGGCCAAGACTCTATTAGTATAACTCATTGAATTTTGTGTACCGTATATACTCAATCCTGTTACAAAGTTACTAACGAATGGTAGATGAACAAACCATTTCAACAGAACACCCACAAACTAAAAATTGATTCACTGTTTTCTTTTTATTTTATTTTTTATGGCATTAACTTAAAAGCAATTAATTTTAACACATTTGGCAAATTGTTAGCACTATTTTTTGCACGATAGTGTAGTTTTGTTATTCAATTGTAATATATGCAATATTAATATTATCTTTATATCATCCATAAAATGGTCTGCTATACTGATCACTGGGTATTTTCACCATGAACACTATTAATTTCAATCACTACTAGTTCGAGGAAGTTTCTAATGACTGGCACTGTAACTTTTATATACCTATATTGAGTTATTAACAAATCGCATGAAATACGTGAATCTAAGTTTGCTTATCTTTTTTCCCACACTCATTGAAATAGACCACACCTATGTAGGTTATACGTATGTACCAATTACAGTACAAAATGATAAAGTTTTTGCGAAGTTACCGTGCTAGTAAGCTAGTCATCTAATTATGATCAAGATTTTTCGGGCAAAACTTTATTTTACAAGGTCAAATATTAATCACATCTCGATCTAGATTTCGTTCCACCAAATTGAATGTCGAACTCTTCTATAAATAATACGTTCTTCGTGAATGCAACGATTAATAATAACCCGGAACTGTCCTCATATTAACTTTCATCGATGAAGTTCCTCAAAAACAGAAGTTAAAGTCGGTGCTTTTGAGACGGCAGCGGGTTCCGCATCATTTGCTGCGCGGTAATTTGTTCGTTGCGCAGGCGCAGCGCGGCACCACAAAGCTGTTTTTGCGCTCAGAGAGACATATTCGTAGCAATTAACGAAGGTTTTTCGACGTTTTACGCGTAGCTGACATATTTTGGGTAATTAAAATCGACGTGTATGTTTTTATTTAGTTGAAACAGCTTCGCGGCATTCTGAAACGATATCACTTTTTGTACGAGTTGCAATTTTTGTTATTACTTAAAAGTAATATTTTACTTTTAAGTAATAACAAAAATTTAAATTTCGGGATGGCAACTGTGGTTACATTCAGTCATGGACACTGGAACTGCTAGCAGACGAAATAACTCCTCATGGTAATACACCGCCGATTACGGCATCATAGATATCTGACAATGGATATGGGATGCCATGTCCTTTGCACATGTAACTTTGCAACTCGATTTATATACGTATATACAACGAATTTGTACTGCATGAATGTTAAATTAACAATCTGCATTTTTGTGTGCAATACATCTCAGTGTGTATTTGATGACTAATTTACCTACATCATAATTTAACTCAAAAATATTACAATTTAACGTGTCTAAAGCTTTAGGTACTTATCCTATCCAATCTATTTTAATATCTAAACACATTCTATAGACGGAACTTCGATTAGTATACCTAGACTGTCAATGTGACCGTGGCGTGGTCCCCACGCCGGCGCTATTGCCTCTGTGAAGGGCAGAACGCAAACATGGGCTATGTAAGCATGTCTTGCGACCCAAGAGTTGCAAGAAGCGCGGTTCATGACTACACATCAAACTTTAGAAGAATAATACCGATACCGATATAAAACCTTTTTTTTTTATAATTTCGTATATTTAACAATTACGTTTATTATTGCTGTGTTCTATTTTTTTAAACAAACGGGTTTATAATGGGTTTTACACCTTTTTGTTTGATTGGCGTTTTAGAGGTGCCTGTATAATTTAATTTCACGATATCAATATAATATCACAAATGGTTCATCCTTATATTCCATTTCCGTATTTACTTATTTAACTCCAAAAATTACGGCAATAGGTAGTCAAACCCTTCACCCAGTGAGCCGCTACAAATAATAATTATTCTATTATTAAAAATTAAATAATACATTGGAATTAATAAATTGGAACCAATACAATTAAATATTAAATAGGTACATACATACTTGACTGTTAGTCAAGTATGTATGTACCTATTCCATGTAAAAGCAACCATCTCTTGTAACTTACACAGTTCGACAAACATACATTAAAAATTATGTTCGTTCCTCCGTTAGTCGAAGGTAAACTTTAATTAAAAATCTTCATATGAAATTGGAATTCCCGATCAATAAAACAATAAATCCACGCTCCACTGGCCGAATATTTGGTCTAAAACCTAACATAAACGGTCGTAAAGCCGAGAAGATAGCGGGAACAATGTGGCGAGCGCGAGCATAAGTCACGCCGGCGACACAGCACAATACGAACCCACTTCGTATCGTATATTAACCCGTACGCAGCGTGCATAGGGCTGCCGACCATCGCTTTTCACGTAGACGCTTAAAACTGCCCTTTCGTAATAAAATTGGAACAAATATGCTTTGTCTCTAATATTAAAAATCAAAATATACTTTTTTACAGACAGTTAGGCTCTTTTGAATCATCTATATTTAGTGCAGCTACTACTGGTTCGGAATCTAGATTCGACCGAAAAGAACCAGCTACAAAGTCAGAGGTTAAGCTTTTTCAACATTTAAAAATACAAAGTCATGTTAGTTAAATACTTTTATTTACCTATATAATGAAGGTTATTTATCTTTAGTATGTGAAGATATTTTTTTATTAGAGTTATATACTATTCTATTTCCTACCTTTGTCGAATGGAGGATGTCGTATGTCGTAAAACCGATTTCTGCTTGTGTATTTTATTATTCACGAGTTACATAGGTTAGGCTTAAAATTTATGTTGTGCTGAATGAAAGTTATTAGTTGGAAGTGTATACATGTCCGTGCTCGGAAAGCTCGTGAAGTCGTCATTTCATTCCGGTCGTATCAATTCCCGGTTCCATGAGATTAATAAAGTGATGAAATAGGCAGTGCACAGTGTTTTAGCGCATATATGTACTTGTGCTATACAATATAGTCTACAGTCAACACTATGGGTAAGAGTCGCTTAAATAGTTTTCCTATTAAAATAATTCGATTTCTTATTGAAAATATGCTGTATGTAAAAAAAATCAATTAAGTTAAAGAAGCGCCAGATAATGACCAATTACTGACTTGTCACGTTAAAAATAAGGAATGTCAGCTATCAGGAGGAGATGACGGATAGTGGCGTCATCCATTAAAATCAGAATGTACGATAATACAGCTATCGATATGTTGTATTATTTCTTGAACATGCATAACGAAAATATAAAACTTCCCGTTTCATATATAAAACATAAACGTATTTGAGTATTACCTGCATCTGATAGCCCTGCGCTGTAATTCGTACAAACAAGACGGTTATTAATATTTTATTTCCGTTCGAGTCCCGACTTATTTTCGTTTCACATCATTTTAAGGTTTCAAAATTACTTGAAGTATTATTACCACAAAATTCTGCAAAATATAAATAGCCACTTACTCGCACATTCAATCGTCATTGTTTTATTTTTCAAAATAAATGCCATTTGATGTTCAATCTACAATTATTTATTTAATTTTTTTTATGATGATAGATGAGCTCATAGGCCACCTGATGGTACGCGGTCACTATGCCATAGACATTAGAAATAAATGTTAAATCTCCAATACGCCACCAAGCTTGGGAGCCGTCACGTCCCCTGTGCATGTCCTTAGTGACTCAGTCATGCTTTAAATCGGAACAGAATAATTCACCAATTATTGCTCTGTGGCCGTATAATATTTGCCGAATATTGCCAACAGTATCACCAAATATAGGTAGGTATGTATTCTTATATTATTTACAAACTTATGATAAAGGTACAATCAGTCTAGTAGTTGGCTATTATTATATTTACGGCACAAATAAGTATGCCTGAAATAGACATAAATGTACTTATAAACAGCATAGATACTTAATCGTTTGCTACTACGTGGCATGTCACTTTACGGACACATGTCTTTGTGTAACTGTATTAAAACCATTTAAGTAAGTTTTATGTATAGTTAGGTATGATATAAATATTCTATTATGGATAGTGCGAATGTCTCAAACTTTATACAATGTAGCTCAATTCCAACTGAACAATATAGTTTTAATTGGTGTTTATATTTTTAATCGAGTTTATAGCTCATTGGTTAAATAAAAAGTTCTTAAGGTATACAGGCTTTCAATTTAGGGTTGTTACTTATGAGTAAAGAGAAAAGTGGATGGAAGACACCAGCAGTGCGATTCTGTAAAATATCACTCGTGATTTGTTGAGAAATGACTTAGGGCGATACGCCTTTTTGATACTCGTATCCTTTTAATTTTATTATCAGTATCGTATATCACGTTCTGACTTTTGAAAGTCATGTCTGAGGTGAGTTTCGAATTCCTGTTAACATAATACCTCAACTTATACATTTAAGTAGCAATTCACTCGTCGATTTCGTCACGTCACCGGTCCTCTCGTGATAATATAGTTATGTGGAGACCGTATGTCATTTATGACGTTATCGGATTCAAAGGCTCGCATCTGAATCACGGACATAATAACCGATGTTATCTCGTCTCTATGAAAATTATTCTTAGCATTTTCCCAGTATCGAGCCACCGTTGCTATTTAGATGTACCAAACCTACAAAGATGTGAACTTATTAATGTCAACTCAAAGTCAATAAAGTTGATTATTGACTGTCAAAAATTTAATATTTTAATAAAATTAGGTTTAAAAATCGAATATCAAATTCCAAATTCAAAATATGTCATCCATAAGATCTTGCAAACACTTCCTCTACTAAAAATAATCGTCAAAAAGCTCAATCATTTAATTCTGCAAGTTAAATAACCTCAAACATAAGATTACAATAGGTAATAGAAAAGGGAATAATAATAAAGAATTTATTGATTATAGAACACACTTAATGCTACTAATAATTTTGAAAATATTATTAATATTTATTGGTATATTTATGGATGTAACATAACATTACCTAACCGATTTAAATTTCCATATCAAATAGATACTCTTATTCAAATAGAAGCAAACAATTGAATGTCAAATTAAATACTACCACCGATTCGAAAAAACTATTGAACCTTCGCATTAGGAAACTAATATATTTATTACTTTTTTCCTAACAAAATTCTGAATCCTGGAATGAAGTATCGTGACGGAAAACGACGAGGATTTCCTCGTCGTATTTAGGCACAATAAACTAACAACTTTGGCTCAAATAAAACTTTGTAAGTTTCTTATTCGTTTAATATTCGGAATTGCAATTCGACGGGGAATTGTAAAATACTCATTCTATTCTAGGCGGCGTGTTCCGGTTTCAATACTTCTTAAATTGGTGAGGTCAAGGTACGAAATGATTTAAAAGAACAACTAAACGTCCGCACTGTCAAAAAAGCAGAATATCAGACTGTACTCACTGATATACAAAGCGAAATAATTAGTATTATTAATAAATTTTTATTATGTTAACAAATACACATATCATAGGTATGCCTCTATGACTTCTATTAAGCTATATAATAAAACTGATCAGTATGTCTATCAGAACTCGTTACTCTCAGGGTCTATTAGTCCAATTGGAAAGACTATTTTTGCGTTAATTGGTCCATCTATTGTGTGCCAGGGACGATCCGACTGGGGAGAGGGTCATGGGGGTAAAAATCCCTGTCAAATGAAGGTAAATTAAAACCATAAACAAAAGGTACCTACATAAAATAATTAAAATTGACTGTTATCAGTAGACCTATTCCATAACAAAAAGGGAGAAATTCTTTGGAGACATTAATAGTTACAAACATATATCATATCACTAAAGTCAGTTTTCAATATTTCACGTTTAAGTTCCTACGGAATAACAAGCGACTGCCTTAGTTAGTAGATTTAACTACATAAGACCATTCAAACATCTGATCTAGCAGCTGATGGCTTGCCTGATCGTTGTCCGCCTTATAAATAACCCTCTCATCTCGCCGGCGGGCGTCACGCTCCACCGCCCGCCCTACGGGACGCCTTTACTCACAACCGACAAAATACTTACAACCTTAACTGCTCCATTATAAAGTGCATTTTATAATAACCACGAATGAGGAATTTAAAGATGGAAGGGGTGCAGTCAATTTAAAAACTTATTGCCTTGAAATAAGAGCTGTTCTAACAATACAGCTTTGTAAAGATCTCTGTCAAAAATGTTGTTTAGTTTGAAAGAATTTTAACTTTATGGATCTGAAATAGGGTTCAAATTTAATTGTGTTTTGTACAAAGGGCTGAAGACAACGGAAGTAGATATATGATAAAATCTGCAGTTTTAATTAGTTTGCTTAATTAAGAATATCGAGTCGTTCAAAGCGATAATTGGATCGTTTATTTGAATTTCACGTCTTTGCGGTGTTGTCTGTGCCGTTTAATGTCATTTTATTTCTTTTATTCTATTATGATATTTACTTATTATATGTGTAATCTCATATGTAATGATATTTTTGACGTATATCCTATACGTCAAAAATATCATTACTTTTTTTTACAGTCAATCGTTCAGAATCTTTAAATAAAAACTTATAAGATGCCTTATTGAATAATTTTCTGATAGTTATTTATTGCTAACGAAATATAAATTGTACTCGTCTTACAAATATATATTTTGTATTAAAGACAATTATATAATATATATTTAGTCTGTACGTATATAATACAATACGAGATTAAATATATAAAGCTATTTAGAAACATGTGTAGTTTTAAACAGAAGCACATCCTCGTCGTCTCCACAAACTGACAAGTATCGATATCAAAGAGACACCGCTTCCCACAACTATGTCGACATTTAGTGAGGGGACACGGTTATGATATATCGATACTTTTATAAAGATCATAATTATTACCCTTGAAAGTTTATTCATTTGCATATTCCGCTGCAGAACTGACTTTCAAGATAGACTTCCTATTATGTGATGGGTCCATATATCAAGAGTTATAGCTTTTAAAAGCTCTTTTTGGATTTTTTGCTACCACTCCTCCTTTATTTCTCTCGTTTTCCCGTACCAAAGATAACTACAGTAAATTAAACCAATGCAGCTGCATATACTTCTGTTGTTCTAGAGTCCGTGGATGAAGTTGACATATCCCTTTTATATAATGTACCTAACTAAAATTAAATTGATATTAAGATCGACAGATCCACGATACATCACTGCGGCCTCACATATCGCCAGGATAGTGTTGCGACAGCCACATGCGACTGATTAGGCACTTTAGGCGCCGTCCATTGTTGACTGTCTGTCTGTCACAGTAACACACGCAAGAGAATACGATATGTTTGAACGCGGTTGACATGAAACTGTATATCTAGAACAGGTTCTTCCGATCTTATATAAGTTGATACTTTTGATGTGTGCCTGTAAAACTGATCAAATTCAATCGCTGCATATTTTAATTACTGCTGTGGGTCATTTATAACAACTTCAGTACAAGATTCACGCTGTGTCTATGAAGTCCATGTGAGTTATGAAGTGAAAGTAACTTAGCCCCTAGGTAATTCCAGTTTCGAGGCCTTCCCCTTAAAAGGTAGAGTTTAAGCTTTTTTTTAAACTATGGAAAAATCTAAATTAAATCAATGTATATTCAAGTTTTATTCACCAAATTTAAATATGGATATATTCGTGAAACTGTTTGCAAAAATATATTTACTTGATACATTTTTTACTAACAATACTAAGTAGTCATATATTCTATATGCTATAAAGAAACTCTGCACATAAAATGTTATACTGAAAGGATCACTAGAATATTGAGAAAAGAAAAAATGATTTCAAACCCATCCCATTAAAATGTAAATAAAAATGCTAGATAGGTATCTATAATGTAGCTAATTATGCAGACAAATATGTGCGGTCCCTGATGGTTTGCTTATTTCTAAACAAAGCTTTAATCCTTCCGATCTTCTTAAAGATAAGTAGATTAACTATTCTACATAAGTTTTATTCAGTGTTTAGTAACGTGCACCGACATAAGTTGATAAACATTTGAGTTATATATCTATCTAAAATATACATACGTTTTACAACAGCAATAAACGTTGGCACGAGACCACCTCCCGTAGAAAGAGGCACATCGTGTCTATAGAGACGTATCGGAGAGTTCTCATTAATTATTAATCAAAGTTTTTCTCTCAACGCGCCTATAAAGTTAATCGGGCGCTGCGCCGTCCTTTGTAGTAGCGCCCGTTGGTAACGGCACATGCGTCAGTCGCTCAGCGACGCCCGCACTGCCCGTCCGTCGCTTGTCAACGCTATCATCGTAGATCATTGAGGAATCATTTCATTTAATAATTGTAGATACATATACGTATTGAGCATTAAGGTGAAGTAAGTATTCTAGATATATAAAAGTTAAACAATATTATCTACTTATATCATTTTTATTTATAAAAATAATAAAACTAAATCTAAAGCAAATTATAATAAAAGTAATCATTTAAGTAAGTAATTATAATATTTTTGTAACAGACTCGGATATTTTCCACGAAATGCATTTAGCCAACAGTACCATACCATTCAGCCTAAAATTCAAAACCGACTCAAATGAAAAATTTTAAGAAGATTCTCAATGATTTCAGACATAAAATAGCCTAACAATTTATCCAATAATGTAAGTGTAATGTAGCATGTTTAACGAACAGTTATATCATCAGTAATGTTATTCAAGTTTAAAATACATGCCTCTTTATATAATTATAAAGCTAGCGGCGCACTAGGCGACGCGCCGCCGCGCTTCAGTGGCGCGGCAAGTCGTCGCGTGTCTTCGGGGAAACGCGCTTTCATCTCGGCCACCGTAAATACGCAGAACTCGCCTGTTCACTGTCATTTAGCAAATTAACTCAATCCTATGACCCCTTGCCAATAAAAGGCGGTTTCGCAGTAAAAAGTAGATATTAAAATCGATTTTGACATATTCATTAAAGAAGCAAAAAAGCAGTTTAAATAAATTTTAAGTTACATGATAATTATATACTTTTTCTTTGACAATAACAAACATGAAGAAATTGTATAGGAATATAAGTAGGTATGGTACAGCTAAAGTCTTATAGCAATTAATTTCTTAACTATTATTAATATTAAGAAATCAAATTGCTTTTTCTTTCAATGTTGCAACATTGAAAAAAAAAAACAATTTGATCAAAATATATATAATTAAATCTAATCAAATAGTTTGGCCGCAATACATTTAAGAGATTGCAGGTCCGATCATACAACAACTTTGCTTTAAATCATTTTCCGAACTTCATGAAGATATAACTCATCGTAAATATAATTGTACATAAAACTAATATCAATTAGAGTCTGTCAGTACATCAATTGCAGAGTAACGAGGTGTGCGTTAATTGCGCCGCGATGCGTGGCCGCGGCGCGGCGCGATGCGTCTGGCTGCAGGCCATTGCGCGCGCGCGAGGCGACACACCTTGTTGCCGACGTTCGCGTCTGCTGGGCGAGCGCGCGCCATCGCGTTTGTTAACCTAGTGTGGCGCTACACTTGACATTATCGAAAATACACTTTGATGGTATCCCAACACAATGACACATTGATTCATGGTACACTTTTTATATATATCAATTGAGTTATTCGTTGACAAATCTCCAAGATTGCCTTAAATCAATATTTAGGGACGAACAAAGACGGAATTGTATCCTTGCTATACTAATTCGATCATTATATCAGTTATAAAAAAACTTGTAAAGGTCAGCTTCGTCGTATATTACACTGATGACAGAGACAAGGCAACAGAGTGAAGAAGATAAAAGATAAAACTCTGGACTACAACCCAAGTTACTACCACTATTAGACACGAACTCATCGTGGATATACTGGACGACTGACACCAGACCAATCTAAGAACCCAGATGCCCAAGAAAATCGATAACATACCTCCAAGGAAGAGGCAAGGTACTGGTAAAGGACATTAAATAATTCACAAATGAAATAATAATCACAACTAATAACAAAACGAATCCTGAAAATTTTATTGTAACGCTGCCTGGCAATAATCAAGCGGGAAAACAAAAACTCAACTCAATCAAAACAATAAAAATACCAATTATATTCTAAAGTATGCCAATAATATTATAAAGTATGTTAACAACCGGCATGATCAAATAAGGAAATAATTATTTTATTCGACAAAACTTTTCAGAAAGTACTTTTAACATTTTTTTCAGGGTGTCTACTATTATATATACTATAAACAAAGGTTTTTAACGCTGAGTCTTACAATATAAAAGTTAATATGCCTATTTATATAAAACAGCTAAAAGACGCAGAAAGCTGAAAACGAACAGATAAATTTAAAAACGTGTGGAATATAGTTATTTCCGATCTTTTAACGAAATGTCGTTTAGTTACGGACGTTTTCGTCTCAATTCAATATGTTTCGAGATCTAGAAATATAACGAAATAATCCGTGAACGAGACGTACCGCGCTATTTATCAGCTAAACGTTTTATTTGCAACGGTTACGCCAGATACGTCTTAAAAACAAACAAACAAGATGGCGACTGTTTCGGCGGGAAGCGGCCGTAATGGCGGCGGCGTGGCTCGCTTTGATCGCGACACGACAGATTGATTAATCGTTTCGCTTGTTTTTGGTTTTTAATGTAAAGTACGACAAATCAAAATTAATACTGTCATAACATGGTGGAGTGTCTTTTGTTTGCGAGATGGCAGTAAATTGAGGAGGACAGTGGTAAATATATATTGAAACGGTCACTTGATGTAATTCTGCGAACCTACACGTACGTTTGTACTGCACGTGATAAAACGGTTAGACTATAAAATCAACGTTGATAGATACGTTTAAGAAATGGCATGTAAAAGCAGTCAAGTTTATCTAAGTAGTCTTAGGGGAGGGGCGAGTCTACTCGCTTTATAATATGCGAATATTTCATACTTAACATGCCTAGTGCGCTTTTAAACTATTTTAACTAACCGTACAGATAATCAGATAATGTAATTACGATATTGCACTTCATCTATATTTGGCTAACTAATAATATCCGGTAATTCAGCGACAACCGCATCGGCAGCGGGCCATCCGTCGCAGGCATCAATTACGGCAAGCAGCGTGACGGGAGAGAGAGACAAAAATGCGTGATGGAATACAAACAGTCCCGGCGCTGAGTACACTCGATAACAACAGTGCCTGGGTTTTGAAAACATTGTACTATTTATTTTGGGCCTAGAATTAAATACATTAAATTTATTCTTTTCCTTCTTCATTTTAGTTTTTGTAGTTCTCCTGTTAAATCGTCAATTACGATATTTTTTAGGGAAGAAAATAAATTGTAATATAACGTACTAGCCTACTATTAGCAAGCTTAAAATATAGCTCTGATACATCTGATACATCTGGAGGTCCTTTAATCCAGTCTCATTAAAGTAACTGAGTATATTTGCCTACAGTTGAAACTTAAATTATTTGTTTTTGATTTTGAAATCCAGATTAACCATATCGGCGGCACCTTGGCATTTTACGACGAAAAGTTTGTTTGTAAAAAAAACGATTTACTTCAACATATTTTTTAAATCAATTACAACAATTATCTGAATTTGGAATCCGTATAATATCTTTGTACGACATGGCAGTTCTTGTTATTTTTTATAAAACTCATTATAATACCTATGAATACTTCAATGTTGACATCAGTTTCTGACAAAACTTTTCGGAGCCCGCAGTCCATCATCGTCGTATCTAAAACATCTTCCGAATTACAAATTTAATTTTTAATTAAACTTATATTACGGCCGACGTGAGCGCTCGACATACGAGCGCGAGCTCCAACAGACAGCTATTTTTCATACACGCGTGAACGCTCGGCCGCCGTTCGGATTTAGACGACGCCTCACCGCGCATTACAGCTAATTGCTTTTTTCATTGCTACCGCTACCACGGTACCGAGATACCACTTTGAAATATCGGTGCTTAACTAAACACCGCACAAATTTAGTTATTTACATCTCTGTATGTCATTAAAAATAAAGTTTGCCACGCTTTCGAACTTTATTTCTTTTAATGTATTAATATAATTATGTTTGCTCTGTATTTTTTTTATTTTAATCCTTCGTTTATTATTATTATGTTTGAAACATTAATATCGTTAAATACTTATGTAATATAAGTATTACCAAGTATAGATCAGCCCTCATTTCCTTACGCTGAACCTTTAGGTTAGGTCTTAGGAACTCACCGTAAGACTAACCCTTTCCCTTAATAGTATGTCTCGTTCCACTATGCGGCTCTATTGCGCCTTGGTTGCCTTGTTTTATAATGGTGTACAATTTCATCAGACACATGCAGGTTTCCTATGGACGATTTTCTTTCATAAGGCACGACATATACTTATTCATTACAAATTATGTACATGGAAAGACGGGTTTTGTCACATCTTTCTGTTCACTGGCTGTTCTGGGCTCTCGTTTTATTCCTACAATAAATATATTTATTACAACAACAATGTATGTATATACTAAATATAATGTCGTTCGATCGTGAACACATATTTATCTTCATCCTAAGTACAGGCGGACGTGCGATAGATCTTTACGTCAGCAAGTTGTGACAGTTACATGCGTGGGCGAACATTTCGGAAACCATTATATGCCAAGCTGTGGCAAGCGAAAGCAGCAGATCTCGTAGGTATCCTTAAACTTTTTTACTTAAATCGGAATTTTTATTTATTTGTAATGAAGCTATAACTACTATACCAGTAGGTACATATCTTGAACTCCGGGGCCCTGGTGCACTGCAATACCTACCCTACGATAGCTACGCCACTGAGTTTAATAAGATGGTAGGAATGTGTGTCTGGACCTACGCAAACCATGTCCATTCGCCCTTCACCCGTTCTAGCCCTAAACAGCAAAACTTATAATATTGTTGTTATTTGTTTGAGTGAGTGAGACAGCGGAACTTCTGTACTGGTTTAAGAACAAATAATTAACAATGAAATGTCAAATCAAATTTGCTTTTTCTTTTAATTGAACCGCGATGTTATATTTTTATATTATGTTTAATCAAAAATGCGCGAAATATGCCTGACAATTGACGAGCTATTAGCAAACCAAATAATCTTGTAATGTTTTAAGAAAATTTAAAATTTATATATCAATTTATTAGAGAAGATGCGATATTTATATTTTTGTGTTTTTTTTAAAGAACTCCATATAAGATAGACCACAACTATATTAAAAATTTAAAACGCTGTAATTTACTGCAAGCAATGCGTTTTCAAAATGTCAATTTAAATTTTCGCGCGAACACGCATCTATATTTCGTGTGACGTCACTCCTGTCTATCCCTGGCGCTCGGGTCATACTTGTCCTGGCTGGCTTTCATACTTTGCACTTTTTCTCGATCTTTGAGATACTTTTTTAAATAAATGGTTTTTGACTGGACCTTCTGAGATAAAAATGGTATCAAGCTGAAAAGAGGAATCTGGAGTCTGCTTTGACAAACCCAACTTTCATTTTTATTTGAAATACGCAATCAATTTTCGTATTATATGTATAAATATTATTTTATATATTTTTAATATTTTAATTGAAAATTTTTCATAAATATTATATTTGCATGTTCCCTATTGGATTTGTTTTACAAAATTAAAATATTGTAAAATGATTGACGGGCAAGTTGGTAGTTGTAACTTGTCACCTGTCAAATGTGTCGACAGCTGACAGAAATTGCGGGTCGCATCCCGCGTGAAATTGATAACGCCGACGGAATATCCTTGATATTTTATTATAACAGAATCTAAATTGTAACTAGTAAACTTGCTCCTATACCCGACTTTTTTTTAGTATATATTGTGTTCAATATATGCTAATTGAGTGACACTGTAAATGTCTAAGTTCTGAAACACCTATAAACTGAATAAGGTGCTTTAGCCCAAGATCAGAAATGGGGTTTTTATCTACAGATAAAAGATAGATAAATTATATCATACCGGTCGAATTCTTGGCTGCTTTGATCACTTCTTATATGCTGTTCTTCAGTCAATAGATGCCGTTTTATTGGCTTGTATTGCCTAAAAAACGAGGTCAAAGTCAAGAAGTTAGTAGAGAATTCGATGGAAAACGATGTTACCTAATTGCATCACTGCCATTGCCATAATGTGTTTTTCAGTTAGTCGTATACTTCATACTTTAAGCGCTAGGATTTGTTTTTCGGCAATTCGACATTTTATGCGTAATTAATATTATAAGACCCGATTTTTTAAATTAATCGCCGAATTTTTTAATTTGTGTAAATAGTAACTACTGATTATAAAATAATGTATGTGCAAAGAGTATCGTATAATTAAAGAGTATGGTATAATTTAAATTAATAGGTAAAGTGGTACATTTTTTTACTCATGCGATATATTTTTGGACGTCATTACTATTAACAATTAAAAGTGTTCAATATGTCAATTAAATTAAAAAATGAAGTGCTTTAGTGCCTATTGTATTACTTCCTACTTCTACTAGTTATTTAGGATACGATAATACCTTTACTTAAACTACAGATACTGCCATCTAGTTGTGAATAGAGAAATTTCAAGTGAAAAAGAATTTTCAATTTTAGACAATAGAATATATTTTAAGTAATTATGATAAAAAAAATACAGTAAGTAAAATTTAGGCTTTTTTTAAAAAAAAACACAATAAATGCCTTTTCTTTTTATTAAATAAATACAAATGGCCTTAAAATTTAAAAGCACACTATAAAGGAACGTATTTATGTAAATATTCTATTTTATCTGTATCAATGAATAATAGTCAATCAAAAGCAAACTTGCGATCGTAAAGTATTAGAAATGATATTGAACGTTTACTAATTTTATTTATAATCTAAATATGGGGACCGAGATAGATATATCGTTTAGTACCTTACGTGCTCAATTAGAGAGTGAAAAAAGTAGTTTGTATAAGATTGACGAAAACATTAAGAAAATTGTTCAAACCTCAGGACGGTTTTCAGATAGGTTAGTGATCTTTAAGACTATTCCCTTTTTTCAAAGTTGAATTTCGTATCATTTACTTATTTGTCTGCAGATTTAACGCTCCCGCCGATTACACAAGAGGCGGATCGCGCTTAGGTGGAAGAAATGCTTACCCTGACGTAGCTAACAATTACAAAAATGAAGATCAATCAAAGCGCAAACATGAAACGAAGACTGTCTTTAGCAGGTAAGTGTTAATAATATTTTTATAGGCGTTTGAATTACTCAGCCATTAATGTATACAAATTTTCAACTCACTTCGATATTGCATAAAAATCTGTGCCTTGTTCCATATAAATATTTACAAATAAACTATTTATCAAAACTTTAGATTATCTGCAAGATTCAATGATAGTGATGGAGAAGATGATGGCCCAGGACCAAAGAGGAACAAAGTACCCTCAACAGTGTGCCGGGAGCTTCCGACCAGAGCTGCAGTGTTGCGAGCTCAAGGAGATGATGAACAAGCAAGGAAACGTAATAGAAGAATATTTGGATCATTGCTTGGAACACTTCAGAAGTTTAAGCAAGAGGAGATTGTAATGCAGACTAAAGTGAGTTTATGCTACTCTATTGAAAACTTCATGTACCTACTCCATGAAACTTGTTGAAAATACAATCAATTTGATTTTAATATGTTTCAGGAAGACAAAAGGGCCCTAGTTGAAAAAAAAATTGAGGAACAGGCAAGATTAGAAAAGGAAAGAGAATTGAAAGAGCGAAAGACATTATTTGCAGAGCGGGATCATAAAAAAGCAACCATAAAAGCTTTAGAAGCAAAGATGGCACGAGTACATGAGTTTGAGAAGTGGGAAGCATCACAGCAATGCTTAAGTAACTTCATTCTGACTAAAACCAAACCACATATATACTGGCTGCCAAAGAAGATATCAGAAAAAGCAACTGAAAAATTAAATTCCAGTAGAAAATTCCATGAGAGTAAGTTCTTTTGTAGAATCACTATAAGGCTAGTTGTAAGATGTAATTTCAATGAAAACTGTACTGTAGTAACATAATCTTTGCAGAAGTTTTTCTAATCATTTAGTTTCTTAAAATTTGCAGCTAAGTACGGTCCTATTTATCGCAGTGAGTAAAGAATTAAATAACTATCTTTCTGTAACATAAATGTAAGAAACATTAATACAATTAGTTCTTACTTACATTCCTTATATTAACTAACATGTTATGGTCTAATTGGAACATATTGTAATATAAAATCCCTCATAGGTTATATGGCAAGGAAACGAGAAGAATTGCAAGATGAGTTACAACGGATAGAGCATAGGTGTCTACGACCAAGAGGCCCCGGTGCTAAGGAGAATGATCTGGAAAACCATCACAGAAATTATGTTTTTGATAAATCCCCTATTATTGAGGATATCAAACAAGAGGATAGAGGAAGGAAGAGAGATAAGTTTGCTATGGATGTGGATGAAAAGGATCAAGATGAAAGTGATGGTGAAGACAGACAAAATGAGGTTCAGGAAAATGAAACGGAAAAAATAGGTAAATATATTGTAAGATATATCATTAACACAAAATTTACAGTAATAGAAATTATTTTTCAGTTTCTTTACTGCATTATAACCTGATGTTCAATAGTTTTCATTACACATGGACCATAGACTAATATCCTCACTGTAGACACAGTAATATCATTCATTACAATTTAATAAACACAATAGACTCTATTAAATAGAGGATTAGTAGGTACCAACCTAAACAGATTTGCACTGTTAAAACAAAATTTAGTTAGTTTTGAAATACCATATATGGTATAACAATACAACAATAGATATGTATATGTATTGTTGATAAATGATTAAATATGAATAGTAATGATTCAAATACAAAATTTACATTCAGAAATTATTGTATTACAATATAAAGTTCAAAAGGTTTTATTTTTTTAAATTGAAACTTCAATTAATGATATTTAAATGTACTTACTTTTCTCCTCATTTTACTCACAATTGTACTAATATTCTACTTCAGAATCAGATGAAAACAAAATGGACACCAGCACAGAGCAGCAACCTGTATCTGAAACCGAGGAAGCAACCAACAAAGAAGATATAAATGAACCCATCACTACCAACGAATGTGAAGAAGTGAAAGATGTCACATCTGATCCATAACCAGCTCCATGTAATGACTATATAAGGGATATCTTGAGTTTAATAAAAACTAGAAAATCAAGCAAAATACATTTTATTTTTGGCGCGTATTTTTAAAAAGTATCAATTTGCGTGTAGCTTTCACTTTGCCTCATTATAAATTTTATTTATCAGAATGTTTCAGAATATGTCAATTGATAATAATCAATTTTTTAATAATTTTTAAATGCGTTAAAATATCATACAAAAGCTACTGGACCTATTTTGTATTGACTTGTATGTAATAATCCTCACTATGTTGGATGAAACTGGAGGTATAACAAGAAATACATTATTTTTGACAACCAAGTGCACATGTAAAATGAGCTCCCATTTCATACATACCCTGTTGTGTCCCATGTAAGTCATGAATGGAGGATTACTATTAAATATTTGTATTAGGTATATATGTGTGCAGTCTTTTGGTATATAGCCAAGTGATATACTTTTTATCTATTTGGTATGTCTTTAAATACAATCAAAATGATTTTAAATTATTTTTAATAAAATAATCATGGTCAGATATTTGTGTGATCCACATAAAAGAAGAAAATACATTTGAATATGACAAATAATGGCTATGGTACATGGATTGTTCCAAATTTCGTTATATTTGAATAAAACTAATCTTTGAACTAAAAATCAAACAATTTTAGTTGTTTTTTTATATGGTAATTCGTAGAAAGTTTATTTAATTCCTTCAACGATAAACATCCTGTGATGAAAACACCATGTAACAGAAATTAGGAACTGAATTAGAATCTAGATAATGAGCATTTACAATTGAAAAAATTATACAAAGTAAAAATATATAATTCCCTTTAGAATAGTAAAAGTTTTTCCAAGTTTAATATATGCACTAAGGTTATTTAAAAAGCATGTTGTGTAAAATATGGGATTTCTTTTGTCACTCATTATTTTTTCTGAAAATAACTATGACATACTATCTTTTGAATGACATGTTTTATTGCCCTATTTTAATAAATAACTCTAAAATAAATGTACGACAATTTCTATGTTACATATTTAGATTTATTTATCAACTGATAAGTGTATCAACATTTTTAAACAAAATTAAAAATAGATTTATTTCTGAGTGTTATTTTCATGTTTGACCTCACCATATTACTAATGTATCAATAGATGTAAGGTATTACAAAAAAGGCAAATAAAAGAGCTGTTTATTATTAAGAAATATAATGAGAAAAATAAAGATCACAGTTTGCATGAAATGTTCACATCATAAGCACGAATAAAGTACAAAAGACACTGTGTGATATTCATTATGCTTTTAAAAATAATGGTAAGTTGGAATTTCTTTATATGTAATGTAATAAATAATACTATAATGAAAAGTTTAATTTTTATTATTTGTTACATTTTCAGCAACTACACTACATGAGTGTAATTCTTACAATAGTTTAAAGTTAATATAAATGCAATATTAATTATTATTAATGTTTTCAAATAAAACAATAATATGTGTTAGTCAAATAGCGAATCAAGCCAACTTTACATTGTTCAGTCGAGAGTAAATATTCTGGATGCTATATCATCCAGCATCCAATCCATTCCCTCCAGCAAATTCTCTCCAGTGACAGCTGAGCAACGCAAAATACGCCAATGATGTGTTTTGATGCCATCCAACTCAAGTGCCTGAAAATAAGTATTGCTAATAAAATTAAGTATGAATTAAAAGGGAACAATTAAAAAACAATTACAATTAATTTTATACGTGTTACAAGCTGCCTAGAATATATCCAATTCAAATAATTATAAATGGAACATAATAGAAGATTTAATTGTAAAATTTCTAAATAATAATTCTACCTCAAAAAAAATTAAACTAATCTAGTAAATTCTATTTGTATTGTAACCTCTCTTATTTCCTGAAGTGTCAAAGCACCCGGAAGGTCAGACTTATTGGCCAACACCAGTAGTGTGGCACCGGCTAATCTCTCCTCTCTCAGCAATGAATGTAGTTCTTTAGCGCAGTCTGCTAATCTTCTGGCATCAGCACTGTCCACTACCCAGGCCACCCCATCAGTGCTCTCAAAGTAATTCTTCCAATATGATCTGTATTACAAAATGTATAAGTAAACCTAAGGAATTGCATATAAGATTTTTATGCAATAGAGACCTAGGAATTGGTCAACACCACCAATAACCATTGCTGTTGATAATAGGAAGTAAGATGTTATGTGCTTCTTGTCCCTAGTTACACTTGCTCACACTGCTTATATATGAATCCTATAAGACTGTATTGTGGTGTAATATCTAGCAAATCCTTGAATGAAACCATTAATAAAAAATAGTGATAAAACAAATCTATTATTAAATTTGTTCTTATACCTCCTAAGGATTCTAATTAACTTGACACATTATGATATACTTGATGAAATTTAGAAAATAACAGCTAATTATTCTAATAATTTATTATAACAAAGACAGGATTCTAATACTTGATCTACTTCATATCAATAATAGTTTGGTGTAAAATTATTGTATTTTTTTGGATAATGTTTATGTTTCCCACTTTGTCATAGATCTGTAAAGACTGGAACTGATTGCTGATTCAAACTCAAACAAACAACACTGCAATTGAAGAATGTGAAATGAAAGTCTTTTATATGTATTTCATTCAGCCAAGTTGTGACAGGGGTGGAATAAACATCAAATCTTAAAATGAGAAAAGTGCATCACTGACAAAATACAAGCTGTTACTTTGATTGGTTGTAACTCAACATTAGATGATGAAGCTGAACTGATTTGTCTTTCGATTGCTCTACATTTAAGCATAAAGATTATTTTGGCTCAAATCATATGGCATTGTAGGTTATTTAATTTGTATGTAAGCTATTTTACTGGCATACGGAATTACTGGCTGAAGTTTTATCAGCACACAAATAACAGCAACATGTATGGCAAGTATGAAATTAATTATGTGATGGTGTTTCATTCACAAGCAAGTTAAGTTTGTTTTTGCTATACCTCAATGATTTTTGTCCACCCACATCCCATATATTAAGTTTGTATCCTCGGTGTTCCAAAGTCTTTATGTTGAACCCAAGTGTTGGGGATATAGTGTCTATCGGCTCTCCGTTAAAACGTTTTAAAATTGTCGTTTTGCCTGCATTGTCAAGACCTCTGTTTACTTCATTAAGAAAACTATATTTTTCAATAATTTAACAAAAATAATCACTCTAAACATATAATATAATTACAAAAATGAGTCATAAACATAACCTTTACTTTTCGAAAGTCAATAAATAATGATAAAAAAGGATACAACATCAGTATACGCATTTCTTTTTCCTTTTGACGGAGTTTTTTTAAGATAGTTAGAAAACCCATTGTTTAATGTGAGTGCAACTAACTGGCATTGTTTTTATTTCAAAAACTATTACCAGCCTGAAATAAACTGCTTATTTCGACTAATATTTGAAAGTTAATGCTATTTGACAGCTCACGACTGTCATTGACTTGTGAAGGTTGTATTATTAAATTAAAACAGCATACAGAATGACACAAATATTATATTGTACACTAGGTTTTACTTTTTCATTGATAATTAAAATAATAATTACGGGACAAAGTGTAAAAAGGTTTCTGGAAATTGCTGTGATTACCATTCTTAAGAGCAGATTTTAGAGTAAAAATGAGTAGACAAAGTGTGCCTTCTCCATCAAAAAATAAAGTAATAGTGTAAAACGCTAAATTTATATATTTAAATCTAAATTGTATAATATTTCAATTAATAATATCTCATCGACAATAAGTAGTTTGTATAGAATTTTCGAAATAAAGAAAGTTCACATTAGTACCTAGATTTCTTTTATTCATAAATAAATTATGCGATATCCCATAACATTCAAGCTCGAAATAAACGAATTGGACGAGACCATTTGTTCGCCTGACTTGTAAATTCTTGTAGAATGATCGGATGGATGGACGTTCACCATCATCTATGTACTATCTAAATACTAGATGCAAAATTCAAGTTTACAAGTTATAAGCTAGCTAGCATAATACACTACGTATTATGAAACAAGAACAAAATAAAATTTACAACTACCGACTCATTTTGATATCATGTCACTTACTAAGTATTGAATAATGTTTATTAAATTTTTATAAGTTTCGCATTATGCGCATAATTTATCTTTATAAAACCACAAGCAAAAATAAGTTTTTTCAGAATCCAATATCCAATATGAATTCATTATTTACCATAGAGAAAGTAAATCTATCCATGGCCGATCTCATCGCTGTCAAGTCTCTATTTCTATCCCAATTATGAAGCATCTTCAATGATTTTTAGTGGTTTTAAAAAGTGGAAGTGATAGTGTGGCGGTGCGGTCTCGGAGATAGTGCTCGTTGGTCGGCTGCACCATGTTCAGCGGGACGGTGCGTGTGAAGGTGTGTGAGGCGACGGGCCTCAGGCCGACCGACTTTCAGAAACGGCACAACATGACCTTCGGAAAGCCAGGTAAGTCCAGCCACAATATAAAATATCCCACAAAGGTCCTTAACTCGAAACATCAAAATACATGACGATAAGTGTCAATTTTATATAAACAAAATTTGCGCATAAAATAGGCGTTGCATGTTTACCGAATTGGGTGTTGCTATTATTTGTAAATATCGAGTTATCTTTGCAGACGACCAGCCAATAGATCCGTACGTGTCGATCGATGCCGACGAGCACCATCTAGACCGGTCGAGCACCAAACCGAAAACGTTTGACCCAGTGTGGAATGAGACATTCATACACGAGGTTCAGAATGTCACAAGGTACGTCGGTGTGGGATACCCGATTGCGATTTATGAACGGATTTGTTTTTAATTAATTAATTTATGAATTTTAGCCTGGGCATCACAGTATTTCATGATGCTGCAATTCCCCCTGATGATTTTGTTGCAAACTGCACTATTCCCTTTGAAGATTTGATGCACCGTGAGAAAGATGCAACTGATTTCTGGGTGAGTACTTAATTCAGTGATCCATTCAAATTCAGGTTACAACTGAACTACTAGAAGCTTATCTTATCTAAGATACTATGTTATAATAAGATTTATTACTATAGAGAACATTATCATATACTACATAATACATAAATTAATTTGTTTGTTTTGATTAGATTGATAACAATCAAATGTCAAATCGACAACAATGCATATATTGATTGAATACTGAGTGAATGGTTAACATATACATAAAATGGACAAAATGGATTTTTTTCTTGAAACTAGTATGATGTTTTGTTAAAAAAATTAACTGAAGAACCAGTACCATATTTCTGCTAATTAACTGCTAGGTCTGGCAGGTGATGAGTCCCGATTAAGGATGAAATATTTCCTCTATCAGGACTGATCATCTAACTAGCTCATACTACAATCATCATTTGAAAGATGTGTGACTCATTACTGTTGGGGATTTTCCTCATCTTATTAAATTATTCATAAGTGAAAGTGTTTTCCTGCTGTTGTTTTTATTTGTATCAAGGTCATTGTTTTAGGTTTTATACACAGTTGACATAAGGCTTCTATGATGTGTTATTGTTTGAAAATGTATATTGTCAATGATGTACAGACGGTTTGCAAATAATGCAATTAATGTGTCATTATATAATTAATTGTTTGTGAGTTTCCTGCACATATAAGGTGTTTGTTAATACCTTAAGTGTCCTCATTACAATAGCTGCTCCACTGTATCCATGGTTTTTTAAGCTTGCATGGAACTATATATGCACATACAATTGATTTAATGTTTTGTGTGCTACATTATTCATACAATAAATTTTATTTTTATAGATTTAATTTTTAATTGTTTGAAAATAAAGTGACACTTGAATCATAATAAATCACTCAATATTTTTTAATAAAGTTTAAAAAATTAAATAAAATAGAAAAACTTTGAGTGTAATTTAAAAATGTCAATAATGTAAACATAAAATTTTAAGGTGTTTATGATTTCTTGAATAATTTTATCATAAATTTTGTAATCAACATTTGTAGCTTGATTAAATATGAAAATTCTACAAAAAAAAAATATTATTATTATTTTATTTTATTTATAGTTTTCGAAAAACCATCGACATACTCAAAAAATATTACAAAAAAGTATGTTAACATTTAACTTTGCTGGTTGCTTACAATTGCTTTGAAATCTGCAACATCTTTCATTGAATGGTGTTAGGAAAGTGTTTCCGATTCACTATACACGGTACTTGTGATAGCAGCGTCTGGGATATGTGCTTAGTCAAGGATTTGTCAATTAAATAGTTTAAAGTTGTTTGTATTTAATTGTATATACTATGTGTCAATTTTATATGTATATTAATAATTCTGAAGTCTATATTAGTAATTCTTTACACATAGACAGAGTTTATAAAAATCTTCATATGTTTTCATATGGTGCTTGTTTTCAGGTGGACTTAGAACCTCAGGGCAAATTACACCTGAAAATTGATCTGAAATGGAATTCTCAAGGTCAGTGCTGTAGTACTTGTTTACCTTTGTGTGTGCTTTGTCTGATTACATATACTGTCACTAAGCAGCAACACGTAGTATTCGTGTGTTCTGGTCTGAAGGGCGAGTGAGCCAGAATAACACCGTCATAACATCTTAGGTCTCAAGGGCAGCAGTGCATCGTAAATATTTCTTTATATCTCCGTACTAACAATCAGGTGGCAGTATGGTGGATAGTTTAAAAAAATGAAAGCCATTTATCGACACTGATACTATAACGAGCTTTTCTTGGGTACTATGGTCTCCTGTTACTCGACTGCATAGAGTCAGTAACTCTTTTGTGGGGCAATGTATACGCTTCTACAACAGGATCCCAGAAAGCGTTCAAAATGCTTCTGTTGCCAAATTTAAAAAAATTGTTAAGGAACGCTTGTGTGCAAAAGGTTACTATACAATTAGCGAGTTTATGTTTGATAGCACACCTTGGGAATGAAACGATCGCCTCCTGGCTATTTCTAATCATATACTACTATGTACTTTATAAATTTGACAAAAAAAAAATAACAGAAAAAAAAGACCCGCTGAGTTTCTTTCGCCGGTTCTTCTCAGGTCAGGTTCCTTTTTCCGAACCGGTGGTAGTGTTTATTTGACAATCAATAAGTAAGTGTAATGCTTTTATATTGAATAAAGGAATTTGAGTTTGAGTTTGAGTTTGAGTTCCCGGCAGCGACTGTAGTGTGTGTGTGTGTGTGCAGTGGCGGCGGCGACGGGCGCGCGCGCGGCGCGGGGGCGCGAGTTCAAGGAGGGCGCGGGGTTCGCGCGGCGGCGCGGGGCCATGCGGCGCCGCGTGCACCAGGTCAACGGCCACAAGTTCATGGCCACCTTCCTGCGCCAGCCCACCTTCTGCAGCCACTGCCGCGAGTTCATCTGGTGAGCGCGCCGAGTCCGCTCGCAGACTTACAGTATTGTTTCTAACCTATTTTCGTCGAGAGTTTATTTACAAATGTTGTTTGAATTTTCCAGGGGTATCGGGAAACAAGGATACCAGTGTCAAGGTATGTATCACTTAACAGTTTTCATTTCTTAATTACTCAGCCTTCGTTTGGATCATTTTGACTCTTGTAGTAAAAACTAATTTCCTATAAGTTTGATATATATCATTCCGATATATTGGTTTCATTACAACGTCCACTTTCTGAAACGCCGATCAAAGTTACAAAATAGTGAACGCTCGTTAGTCTTATGCGTCAGCTGTCATCAACCAATAACAATTCCGCGTTGTCAGTTGTCGCATTTAATCGGCGTTTCAAAAAAGTATACATTAACATGAATATATTTTTTAATTCAGTATGTTCTTATAAACATCAATTATCAACAAATCAACAAAGGAATTTTTCAGTAAGGCCAATGTAATATTTTTGTGCAGTTTGTACTTGCGTCGTACACAAGCGGTGCCATTCGTCCGTCGTCACCAAATGTCCCGGGATGAAGGAAGAGGTTTGTTGGTTTTAAATGTCGCTTCTGACATGACTTAAAATGTTTCTCATGTGTTTCATGACACAGGCTTCTATGAATAATGTATCTGATTTAGAATCTGATTACTTGTTCATGAATAATTGATTAAACATACAAAAGTTAAGCGCTGCTCTAAGATAGATGAATTCATCTGGCCTTGCGTAATCAGCTACCACCGACCAGCGAATGGCAATGAGTCAAATTATACCATATTCCAACCACGAGAGGAAACCCAAAGAAAATACTTGTCATCGAATTGACGTGACGTCATTGGTGAGCTTGAATATATAATCTATGATGCTCAAGAATGCGTTTTCGAAGAATTTCCGTTTGATATGTTATCGAAACTAAATCAAAAATATTAGGTAGACGAGTTGACTGAATTTTATAATCAGTCAACGAATTTACGGAAAAAAATTCTGGTCATATTTATATTTGAAATATAAATATGAAAGATAAAATCAAAATAAAATTTATTCAAGTGGCCTTTTACAAGCACTTTTGGTTCGAAAAGTAGATTCTACCAAGAAAAACCGGCAAGAAACTCAGTAGTTACTCTTTTTCAACGTTTGAAAAATACAAAGTCATGTTAGTTAATACAATTATTTAAATTAATATATCCTGCGTGGAAGTCGACAGGTATTAATTCGCTTTTTTATCATCTACAAAATCTTGTATCGAGAGTAATGTATTTTTTTATAAAGGATTTGAATTTACGAAGACGCAAAGTTAAGAATGTCTGCGGAATTTTATTATAGAAATGAATATCTTACCCCAAGAAAGATTTATTGACTTTGTGGAGTCGGAAATTTGGCGTTATAAGCTTATCATGTGTTATCAAAGTGATCAATGTTACTGTGTAATATACATGATATTGTTGTAAATATATTGCGACGCAACAGTGAGTGAGTGAGTGAGTAGCTCCAAGATTATAAATAGACCGGATTGCTCTCTTTTCTAAAATAAAGACGGATTCAATGTCTGCAGCGTTACCCCAAAGTAATATGCCATATGACATAATACTGTGAAAATAACCAAAATAAACGGAACGAGCGGTATCAATATCAGTTAGTTGTCTAACTTTTCTAACCGCGTATGCTGCGGTCAATGTATGAGCTGAGTCTTCCTGCTAGGGATCATAAATGGGGACTCCACTGAAGTCTGGAATCCAATTCTATTCCCAAGAACACCGTCGTATCGGCTACATCAAGCCGGCCACCGCTTAAAGATATTATAATCTTGCTTTCTAACATTGGGTAGGGTAAAAACTTCTCATTTATTAAACTACGCAATGGGCCCCGGGTAAAACGTTTTATCCGGGGCCCATTGCGGGTGCGCGGAGCGGTCGTGTAGTGTGTTGGTCCGCAGCAGCTGGGCGACGTGGACGTGTCGGGCGGGCAGCGCTTCAACGTCAACGTGCCGCACCGCTTCGTCGTGCACTCCTACAAGCGCTTCACCTTCTGCGACCACTGCGGCTCGCTGCTCTACGGACTCATCAAGCAGGGCCTGCAGTGCGAAGGTACGCCACACCCTCACACACACACCCTCACCGAGGTCGCGTCGACTACATGCGTCGGTTTGTGTGCTCAGTGTGCTCGATGAACGTGCACAAGCGCTGCCAGAAGAACGTGGCCAACAACTGCGGCATCAACACCAAGCGCATGGCCGTCATCCTGCACGAGATCGGCGTGTCGCCCGACAAGCACCCGCGCCCCAAGGCCTCCAAGGTGAGTCCCGCCTGCGCCGCCCTTGAATCTGTAATGTTTTAATTTCATCGTACTCAGTCGTGCCGCTCGTCTCTGTTACAGTACTTAAACACACCGCAGATGGAGGGCCCGCCGGAGCTGGCCTCCGACGAGGGCAAGGACTCCGACAAACACGACGACAAAAGTGAGTTGCACGCTTATGTAGTGCAGCATTCTTGTCTGCCCTCCAACATGTTTCCACTCTAGAGCTGATCTTCCCTTTACATTTATAATTTGAAGAAAGTGTTAGCTGATGGTGTTAGCGATGACTTACTTTTTAATTCTTTAAGCATCAATATACACTTTGCCAATTTAATATTTTGGACATCATTATTGCATTTAAATTACTATATTTAATTATAGTTTACATGGTCTCAAGTTTTATTTTAATATTTCATAATAGTGCCATTTCACGCGAAAAAATTTGAATTAACTTTATATGCTGAATTTAATATCGAATTAAAAGCAATGTCCCACTGATTCCGATCTTTTCGGCAAATGTCACACTAGAGGCTCCCACGCACTCGAGGTGTTCCGGTCTGAGCCGGCGCTGGATTGACGGCGTGTTGTGCTTCGAGGCACAAAATATTTGACATAGATACCCATCTTCTAAAAGCCATTAGTAAATAAATATTAGTGATCCAGCGAGGCACGTCAAATATGTACAAAATATTGTATTTCCTGTCCTCGAATCGACTAATGGGTCATGTAGCGTGAGCCTCCATTAGTGTCTCATGTGGTGTGCGCGCAGGTGCGGGCGCGCTGTGGGGCTCGCACTGGGCCGAGCTCCAGGAAATATTCACGTGCTACGAAGGTTTCTATTCCGTTACATAAGGGCTTCCGGTGGATGGGTGTTGCTTTTTCATTTCTGTTATTGTTGTTGCTTGTTGCTGTGCGTTTGTTAGCAATATTGGAATAAAGAACTTCGAGCGTCGCATCGAAACGTAACAAATGAATGACTTGATGTTTGATGTTGTTTTTTACAAATATAATAGAGTAATATAAATTAACCCAAATAATATCATTAATATATTATATTGTATGTTCGTGAAAATATATACGTATATTTACCTATTAAATTTAACGGTTCTTTATTAAATATCGATATAATTTGACTGTTGGTATTCAATTGCCTTAAAGTAACACACTTGTGTAATTTATTTGGTTGAAAAGTTTTTATAATATTTTTCAATCTAAACAGACGGTAGCTTCACATTATATTAAATCTCGAATATGCATAGAAACGAAAAAGATTAATTAATGAAGTTTTTGATTTGAATAAAATAATTCAATAATAACGTAGCTCGCATCTCCTCGCTAACGGTATTGCTAACGAACTCGCACGCTGTTCTGTTGCGTTACGTTTTGTTGCACAAATTCACTCGTCTAACTCTAAACCTAGGTTCGAAGCAGGAGCCGCCGTGGCGCTCGCACTGGGACGACCTGCAGGACATATTTAGTGGCCAAGGTTCTATATTCATTTCAATTGAACGAAAGCCCTCGACAATCGTAATTATGTCTTTTAGTTTATTTGGTCTCTAATCCTAAAAAAAGCATATCAGACCTCTCGCATATCCTGTAATGTAACGGGCGAGACTGAGCGCGCGTGTCCGCAGGCGGCGACGGCGAGGCGGGGGGCGAGGGCGGCCACAAGGTGTCGCTGGCGGACTTCCACTTCATCAAGGTGCTCGGCAAGGGCTCGTTCGGCAAGGTGATGCTGGCCGAGAAGAAGGGCACGGACGAGGTGTACGCCGTGAAGGTGCTGAAGAAGGACGCCATCATCCAGGACGACGACGTGGAGTGCACGCTGACGGAGCGGCGCGTGCTGGCGCTGGCGGCGCGGCACCCGTTCCTCACGGCGCTGCACTGCGCCTTCCAGACGCCGGAGCGCCTGTTCTTCGTGATGGAGTACGTGGACGGCGGCGACCTCATGTTCCAGATCCAGCGCGCGCGCAAGTTCGACGAGCCGCGCGCGCGCTTCTACGCCGCCGAGGTCACGCTGGCGCTCACCTTCCTGCACGCGCACGGCGTCATCTACCGCGACCTCAAGCTCGACAACATCCTGCTCGACAGCGACGGCCACTGCAAGCTGGCCGACTTCGGCATGTGCAAGGAGGGCATCCTGGGTGCGTACCCCCACTCGCCGCCCCACTCGCCGCCCCCACTCGCCCCACCCGCTCTAACCTGGCGTCTTGTTTTCCAGACGGCGCGACCACCACGACGTTCTGCGGGACTCCGGATTACATAGCGCCGGAGGTGAGCCCGTAGCGTAGTTTTAATGACTTCTGAGGATTATTAATTAATACGCATTGTAAACTTCAGGTGAGAGTGAGTTTTGTATTAGATGCGACCGCCTTGAGGCGAGGGTTGGCTACTACTAGTTATATTTAATTTTCCGTGTCTGTGCCTTCTCAGCCACTTTTTCCATTCAATCTGTCATTATTATGAATATTATATCAAGTTCCTTATGCCTGAAGGAATATGGGCTCAAAATTAAGACTATAAAATATGACTATAGTAATTACTGTAGTAATATTTTATACTAGTACTGTGTACACATTGACAGCCTGTAAATGACCCACTGCTGGTCTACGGCCTTAGCCCTTTGAGGAGCATATTTCCCCACGCTGCTCTAGTGCGGGTTGATGGAAAAAGTGGAACCATATATCAAATGTGCAAAAGAACCTAAGATGGCATTATGAAACACTATTATATATTATATACATTATTGCTGAACGTCGCTCGTCAGTCGGCATGGAGAGTTACACGACGAGTGTAGTGTGTGAAGACAGATGCGTCCGCGTCCGCAGATCCTGCAGGAGCTGGAGTACGGCCCGTCGGTGGACTGGTGGGCGCTGGGCGTGCTGCTGTACGAGATGCTGGCGGGGCAGCCGCCCTTCGAGGCCGACAACGAGGACGACCTGTTCGAGTCCATCCTGCACGACGACGTGCTCTACCCCGTGTGGCTCTCCAAGGACGCCGTCTCCATACTCAAGGGTGCGTCGCCCCTCAACTTGGGGTTTTCGATTAGAATAAAATAAATGTTATTCTTCCACTCGTCCATTGTCTAAAATATGTAAGGTAGTTAGAAGCTACACGGCTATTTTGCATGTACTATGTGAAATCACTTTCATCGATGTGCAAAAGTATCGGACCACCACTCATCGCGGTTTTCTATTTCGAACACAGAATAGACATTTTTATGCATGCTAGTGTAAAACCAATACCACAAAGGGAAAGTAGTTTTCTTGAAAATTTATTAGAACATTCTGTTACACCATATGGTTCCTTTTGCCACAAAAAAATTGCCTCGGGGCTGGAATTTTCAGCAAAACAGCAACGACACAAAACATCCGCGTCTTGCAAAAAATATTTCTCAGAACGGAAAAGTACGCCTCCCAATCTTTGGAGTTAAATCGTATCGAACACTTGTGGCAGACGCATCTCGGTTCCTAAAGGTTCGAGTTGGAACGGAAAATCGCTCCAACAAGACGAAATTGTGCAAACCATTTGCGAAAATTGCTAAAGGATCGAATCTCGCGGTCCATCGACTAATGGCTCGTCGGTGGCAATGAAGTATCCTCATTGCTTTTGTTAGTTTTTGATTTTTCTTTAAGTAACAACGCGGCGCCCCACCCTAGCGCACCGCTAATGGTGGCCATACACGTTAGGGTTTGCAGTATGGTTATAACCGTACATGCTTAACCGACATGCAAACCCTAGTGACATAAAGCACATACACGTTAGGGTATGCATGTACAATTTTCAAGAAACCCTCAATCATAAATAGTTGCAGCTGTTTGACGGTGTTTTGTAGGACGTTAATTTTTCTAACGACATCGTCTTTTGTAGTTGTAGGTTCCAATTCCTTTAGCTTATTTATCAATTTACCGTACGCTGCCGATCTTTTGTCTCTGTTGTGATAATCTTTGCACTTTACGCGCCAAAGACAAGGTTCGGATTGGTAGATAGCAATAAATTCTTCTAGTATGGCGTTGCGCTTGCGACTCGCCATTTTGAATTTCAACGTGATGGTGAGCGCGCGCGACCTTCCACTGCCACTGACTATAGGATACTGAGAAAACTGCACTTGCAAGCACGAGCGGGCGCCACACACGCTCGGCTATGCATGCGCGCAAACGTAACCGAGCGGCAAAAAATATATTTTTTGATATTCGTTAGGTTGCATGTACATGCACCGATAACTGTACAGTTTTATAACATACATGCTAGGGTTTGCATGTTGGTTAAGAATGTGCGGTCATAACCATACTGCAAACCCTAACGTGTATGGCCACCGCTAATGGCAGAGTGTGTTCGCAGGCTTCATGACGAAGAACCCGTCGCGGCGGCTGGGCGTGCAGGGCGGCGCGGGCGGCATCCGCGCGCACGCCTTCTTCCGCGACGTGGACTGGGACGCGCTGGCGCAGCGCCGCCTGCGCCCGCCCTTCCGCCCCAAGGTCACTCGTTTATTCTGATTGATTATTGAATGCTTGCCAACATCCTGACACGTCTGTGTGATTAAGTACTTCGTTTTGCTAGTTGCTTGATGCTTGTCTTCGACTATAGTCTGTTCGCGTTAAGAATGCAGTAAGTTGTCATTGTTTTTGTCATTTTTTTAAATATCAGTTAATAATTAATTAAATCCACAACCATCACGTTCGAACTTATGTCTTTACCTGTTCAATGTGAATTTGACTTTGTAATTTGAAAAGATTTGATTGGTCAAAGGGGCCGGTAAACAATGACAACTCACTGCATTCTTAACGCGAACAGACTATAGTCAGTAGAGGGTATTCAAGTGGATGCTCACCGTTGTCGCTAATCCCTCCACAGAAGAGCAAGCGCGAGGCGGCTAACTTCGATGCGGAGTTCACTAAGGAGGAGCCCGGCCTGACGCCCGTGCCGCCCGACGTGCTGCGCGCCATCAACCAGGTGCGCCCCCCTGCCCCCCCTGCCCCCCACTGACCCCCCCCGCCCGGCCGCGCCCCGCTGACCCGTGGTCTCGTGTTGCAGGAGGAGTTCAAGGGCTTCTCGTTCGTCAACAAGGACTTCAACCCCGCGCCGGCGCAGCCCTGAGCCGCCGCGCCGCCCGCGCCGCCCGCGCCGCCCCCGCGCGCCCCCGTGTGACAGTTCTATTTAACGTTCCGGTGACGACTCTAGTCACGAAGTATCGGTCGACCTCGTCCGTGATACTTGTTTTTTAGACGACTGCGTTTGTAAATATATTCTGCGGATATATGTTGATATTCTCGAGAATGTACCCCGTTCCTGCGGCAACGTCGTCGCTGCGAAGTCGCCGGCTTCATTTGTGAACTCGTACGATTTTGGAACCATCCGTTTCGAAACTACGATCAAACTATTATTTATATTAAGAAGAAAAAATGTCGGTCTCCATTACGAAGTAAAATATTACCTGCAACAAATATGTTTTTTACGATATGGATCATTAAGAATATGTAAGCGACTGTGGCCTAAAGCGTTATAAGGATTGCAATAAATATGGATCAACGGTACGATTATCATGTTAAATAGAATTGTCAGTGATCGTGAAGTATCCAACACGTCGCGTGTAAGTTTTACCGAAGTGTTACTCGATGTAGCGATAGCGGCAGTAGTCACGTCGTGAGGCTGCTCCGATACATGTAATGACTACAACCTTAGTTCCGTAGGTTATCGTTGCGATGGGGTATTCGGTCGTTTGCGTCGCGCACCGGCCCAGCGACGTCGCTCACTTATAGTTTCAACGCTAGGCTAAAGCTAGATCGTCGTATTTGTGTCGATGTTTTTAAACTAGGACCCAAAACGTTGCCATCTCTTTCTGAGGCGGGGGATCGAAAGAGATAGCAATAATGACAGATAATGTATCCTCACATCTCCACCGACGGAACGACATCGCACGTTCCCGATGTCGATGGCGCCTGACTTCACCGAATACCTCACTGCGATGTAATTTCATGCAAAAATGTGGTCCCGTCAGTAGATTAGTATAAACGATTACCTCATACGGCGACGCGGGAGCGGCCCGGCCGCCGGGACTGCGGAGTCCCGACTCAGCTTGTGTAATATATGAAACATGTACATTACTATACTATCTCGTGGAAATATTTAATTACTTGAATGGATTACACTAGTCGTTGAGAGAGTATAACTTTAAGTAGCGATGGGGGCGTCTGCCGCTCGTCCCGTGAGGAGTCCCGTGACGAGTCTGGACGTCCCCGCGGGCGGCTCGCTCGAGCAAACCCCAGGAGTCGCTCGGCGAGTGCGTCGTCACTAGCTTAGGTTTTTTAAATCTCGCGAGATTAACCTTGTTCGAGGTGCTTTACTACGGTAAGTTTTGATGATGTTAGAGAATTTTAACTGTCGTGTTGATGTCACTCTAGTGTCGTAGCGGT
The DNA here is from genome assembly GCF_905220365.1 of Vanessa cardui. Taxonomy (NCBI): domain Eukaryota; kingdom Metazoa; phylum Arthropoda; class Insecta; order Lepidoptera; family Nymphalidae; genus Vanessa; species Vanessa cardui. The sequence continues at coordinate 224,210 of NC_061142.1, read as the reverse complement.
CCCAGTGCGGGACTCGAAATCGAAGTCTCGACTCGCACGGTCTGATACTAATCGATTTCACTACCAGTTTTATAACTTCGGAATCGATGTCGTCTGGCTCGATCTGTTGCCAAAACGCGATTGTTATTCATGAACTCGATCGAGTTTTCCTATATTGTTTTATGTTAGGCGTCTGTGTATTTATTTCTGGTACTAAGAGTACAAAGTATATTGAACTGACGTTCACTCTGCCTGAGTATATTATATTCGTTTATGAGATTATATTTTGAATTTTCTGTATATAAATATTCGTGCGTTTGCGAAAATACAATGCTAGTCATAGTATCTAAATTTATCTCTTTGTTAATACTATTATTATTATTTAATAGCGACCCCAATTTTTAAATTACTATAGTGCCCAGTGTTGAAGTAATTACATTGGATATTTAATATTCTACACCGGTGTTGCTTCCGTTATATCGATATTGTTATTTTACTGTGATATCGATAAACTGTAGATCGTCGTGTATCTAAAATTGTAATATAAAATATAGAGATTCTACTAGTGACATGGACGAAACTATATTTTTGAATGGTCGAAGCGCCGGCCGGTGAGATTTTCGAGTGAGTCGTTTGGAAAATTCAAAATATATTCGTGTTGAAATTTTCCGTCGTAGATACGTGGTCGCGCACCACGACGCTGGCGTAGTATTATTTATAGTTTTAACACCGATACCAAAGGTTACTATAAGTTGAGCTCGATTCGGGCCGTAGTTGTTATTATTTTGTGCGTTTATATTATATGTACGTCGAGAGCAGCGCGGAGCACAAAATCGATGCTTTATGTAGGCGTTAGTGTGTATTATAAATAAATATAAATCATAAATCTCTGTATGCAAAATCAATCGATATATTATATAATACAGAGGATGTCCCGACGTCCTCGCGTCGCGGTTCGATTTCATTTCTGCGTATTTATTGTCAGTGTTCGTGTGGTATTCAGTTATCTATGTGAGCCGTACTAATATAAATTAGCGTTAGCTATGTAATGTGTTTATTCGAGTATATTTTAACCCGGTGCCGCGAGAGCGTAGTGTTGCGAGGCGCATCTGCATTCGACCGACCAATAAATCGTGTACATTTTGCCTTACGTTACTAGAGATAATGAACAGTAATTAATTACATATAAATATATAGGTGTATCCCACTCGGATTATTTAGGATCGTATTCCGTTTCAGCCTTAGCTAGTCCCGCAGTCGCGCAGCACTACGCCGGCGCGCCAGTGAGCCGGGTCGTGCACAGTTGTATGTAAACTTAGCATAGGGTTAGCGATATTGATAGCGATACGTCACCGGGTCGGAGTCGGAGCCTACAGCGTGTTCCAAAGTAATCGTTGCAGTCGACCGCCATCATTGATTTTGACGTTTGACTGCTCGAAATTTGAATATTGTCTGTGTGCGTGCGTAATGTAAATGAAAGAGTTTTAAAATTTAAAAATCGCCTTAAGATTATCTTTATTAATATTAACTACTCCGGTTTTGCGTCAGTCATTTGTCGAGGAGCGCTCGACAATTTTTTGAGAGGACGTACGTTCTTTTGTTTATTTATTACTGTTGGGCGATTACGTGCGCCATCACATGTCGAGCGTTCGTCGATAAATGTCGGAAGTAATATAAATACTAACAGTTCATTTAATTGTAAAATTGTACGATTCGGTAAAGAACGGTCCTACTCAACGGGTGACGCGTGTGACGTCACCCGATAGCTGACAGCGTGGGCGGTCCCACGTTAGGGAGAAATGTGTGGATAGTTTATAACAAAGCATGTAACGTATTAATTTTACACGGAGCGATGTATGTTACTTTAGCGGAATGGTTTACTTGTCGGTGGGATATTTCGCACTCGTTATTTAAATAAGGCGGGTAAGGAATTCACAGCAAGCCAGGCCGCCGAGTGCAGGCGCGTAGATTCCGACCGATTGTTTGTATGAGACATTTGTTCTAGTTTTCTTTTACACTTTATAGTATTTCCGTTCGTATTGATCCTTTCTTTGTTTAGTATTAACAAGTATTAATAGCTGTTTAAGTAGAACAATTTTGATGGTTATAATTTCGCGCACACCGTGTATTACGTAATAATTTTAGTATTCGCAATTGTATTACGAATTCGTTGTTTTTACGTCCGAATGGAAACGGCCCGCTTTTAGATAAATATTTTTATACATTATTAATCAAAATATTGTGTTTCTCTTTGTATTGAATCGGTTTTTGCAAAGATCATACAAAACGTGGGAAGTTGTTTTAGCTTCCGTTCTTTTGTTGGACATGTGTTTTTATTGTTAAGTATTATTGAATTTCAAATTGTTTTATATGTTTAGAAATGTTTTTAAAATTTTACCGAATATTATGCAAACGGATAATATCAAAGTATAGTGCATTTTATGATTTATATTTTTACCAAATGTTGTATTTAACTAATAGTAAGGCAAATATTATCACTTGAATGTTAACTCGTCGCATGTAACTGAAATAATCGTTGTCTCTTTCTTTTGTACTAGAAATGCCATTAGGATAAATAAGACAAAACATATTCAGTGAATCTATGTTTAAATTATTTTTATGAATAAGGATTGTTTAACACTGCGTTTCTACTAAAATTGTTGGCAATTTCTGTGTTTATAATTGTTAAAAAATATATTTGAAAGTCACAAAAGTTCACAATTTTTGTTGAAAGCTTGCTACTTATAGAATCTTGACACCAAAAGCGTGTTGACGACACAAAAGTTACCAATTATTTTTTATCTTGCTTTAGAAGCTAAATAGTTGTTATGAAGCAATTTATTTTTTACAAATATCGACCGTCCACGAGGTGGTTCGCTAAAATTATTTAATTATAAAGTAAGTTATGTTAAAGTTTGGCGCACAAAACGTTACCAAGCATTTGTGTAACTCCCTGCGGACTGCAATGCCCCAAGGAAGTTCACATTGTATTCTGTGGAGGAACAATTCCGTGTCAAAATCACTGGACTAATTTGATCGGACTGGATATAGTCTCATGTGTGCGATAGAGATGGATAGAGAGTTGAGTCTTTTCAAATTAGTACATTTAAATAAGTTCAAAATGGTCGCCAATGTGATACACCAGTGCGGGATCCTATTGGTCCAATTATCAAGATCGTTGACTGTTTTCAAATCTCAATTATGATTGGTTAATTTTATTTCTAGAACATGTAAAACGTCTCGGTCCACGAGTGCCCGGTTCCTATATTTATCGAATCGTTTTCGAGTTGAGAAGAACAAGGCGTTAAAGTCATTCCTGTACTTTTTTGGGTCCCGTAGATTTTATTTGAACGCTCTTCGTAGAAAAATTCGTTTCTTGGATGTAGTAACCGGACAGAGTATTCGTAGTGTCGGTAGTGAGGTCGCATAGACTACTCTCACAAGTCTCTTCCAGTCCAACTTTGTCGTTAAATTATTTCGTGTTAGACTAATTCCGTAATAATCACTCGTGTCGTTCGTATCTCGTGTCACTCGTTTTTAACTATTGAGGTTATTTTTTTTGTCCGTAACTCTGCCCCTCGGGAATGTCTACTTCGGTTTTGATCGTTTTAAACTTTAACCAACGAAAGTAAGGCCATGTTGTCCAAGGAAACAGGACGGATGAAGTCCCGGGCAACGACTGCGATATACACACACTTACTGTCAACTGAGATTGTGCCAAACGTTCCTGACCTCGAAATCTTGTAATTAATCTTTTTTTTTTTTGTTACTTATTTTTTATTAATTTTATAGTTTTTAATTTTCTTGTGTATTGAGATTATTGAAAACATTGAGCTTTAGTAATACATTTTTATTCTAATCATATATGTTAAGATATCTGTTACTGTTTTAAAAACCACAGATTATATTCAACCTTTAATCCTAGTGACGTGTACTAAGTCAGATGTGAATCGCATAATATTTAGTTTTAATTTTAGTACTTAACGTGCCCACCAAGCCGAAGGGGGTCTACTATAATTTGTAAATTTTATGCTATATTTTTTATAATTTTATTTTACTGTGCCATATAAAGGACGTGACGTAATAATACTGCTTTGTATCGCCGAGATGTTTAGAGAATTATTATTGCACGAGATCTACTGTCGCGCTTAAAATGAATATTCGAATATAAAATAGTACAACTCTATGCCGCGCGAGCGGAGCTGTCCCGTGCGGACGCGTCCGATAATTAATTATTTGCATAATATTTATATAGTTATATATTTTGTCCGAATGTTATATTTAAGATAATTATATGAAATGAAGCGATCTTATTTAGTGAGTTATAATTTCAGAATTCTATTCTCTCCGTTGTGCCGTCGACATTTTGAATGATCGGTGTATGTTATTTTGTACTCAAATTTTTTAAAATGTTTATAATGAAATATATTTTACGCTTCCCAGAGGTGTTTTAGCCAAAGAATGAGTAATATTGTACAAACGTAGCGGCTTAAAGCCTTCAATTGTTCTTAGTTGACTTGCCATTCGTTATTCAAATGTGTATAGAGTAATCGAAGCTTTGTACGCGAGATGTACTTTGCGGTCTCAGCCTATTCGTTCGGAATCTCCTGTTTAGACCGGCGAGCGTGCTGGAGCCACGCCGTCGCTGTGTATTGTGTTTCTAACCGTACCAAAGTGTATCTCGCGTGTATTAACTGTATGTTGTGTTAATTAATTGTAGCTAACACGAGAATGTGAGAGCGGAGGGGGCGACCCTCCCGGTTATATATATATTTGTTGTATGTTCACTGATCACAATAGAACACAGTAGCTGAATAAATTAATACATATAATATAGTTTTATGATGAAATAAAATATGTATATGTAATCCTACATGTCTATTAAATCAATGAAAATAGATAATACATGTCGATTCATTTCGGTTGGAGTTTGACCGACGCACGGGGCGACGCGTCTGATAAAATGATTGATGCAATAAGCTTCACACCACAATGCCTTATTAAATCCACACAATAAGAAATGTTAAAGTGGTCTAGTAGCCAATTTTCTATATGTTATAACTGCAAAACGATCCTGAATTTTATTTATCCAATATTTTATACCCTTTGACTTTAACTAGATATATTTTTATATCTATCACTTCTATTCTATCCCCATTTTTACCCACTTAACTGTTAATCTTTCAGTGCATATTGGCAGGCCTAGGAGGCAGGTTATACCATCCCGATAAACCTAGGAATCCATTTTATCACTAAGAACATTACTTTCAAGAGCAACTGGCTACCACAATAAGGAAATAGTAGCACCAAAACAAATGAACATTTGGGGCCGGGAATAAAAAATGTCAAGGAACCCCAATAATATTAGGTTGGGGAAAAAGTCTTTTCGCATATAGTATGTATGAACTTGTAATAAAATCTCTTTGGCTATACCATTTGTATCTGGCTGGTTTTGGTATCATTAAAAAGTTTTAATTTTAAAGAAGGCACTTCCAAATTCAAATTAGGAATTTGTGTGATTTTCATTTGTTTTTGTTGTTGTTAAAATGAGTGAATCTAAAGAAGAAATTCGATACATTTTAAAATTTTACTATAAAAAAGGTAAAAATGCGACTCAAGCCGCGAAAAAAGCTCGATATATGGGTGCCTCATGAACTCACTGAAAGAAACCTAATGAACCGTGTACTCATTTGTGATTCTTTATTACGACGTAATGAAACCGAACCATTTTTGAAGAAACTGATAACTGGTGATGAAAAGTGGATCACATACGAAAATAACGTGCGAAAAAGATCGTGGTCAAAGGCCGGTCAAGCTTCACAGACTGTGGCAAAACCCGGATTAACTCGCAACAAGGTAATGCTGTGTGTATGGTGGGATTGGAAGGGCATCATTCATTATGAGCTGTTACCGACCGGCAGGACCATCGATTCAGAACTGTATTGCGAACAATTGATGAGATTGAAGCAAGAAATTGAGAGAAAGCGGCCAGAATTGATCAACAGAAGGGGTGTGGTTTTTCACCATGACAACGCTAGACCTCACACATCTTTAGCCACTCAACAAAAATTACGAGAGTTTGGCTGGGAGGTATTAATGCATCCGCCGTATAGTCCTGACCTTGCACCTTCAGATTTTCATCTGTTTCGGTCTCTGCAGAATTCCTTAGGCAGTGTCAGGTTAACACCAGGACTGCCAAAACCACTTGTCGCAGTTTTTCGTACAGAAGCCCCAAAATTTTTACAGCAATGGGATCATGTCACTACCAACAAGATGGCAAAAAGTTATGGAACAAAATGGCACCTACATACTTTAGTCAAATGTAAATAAACTATAAAAAAAACTTTTTGAATTTTCATATAAAATACGAAGAAACTTTTTCCCCAACCTATTATTACACAGCTAAAATATGCCAAAATACTAATGGCACCACCAACATGTCTATAGATATTTGGAAGTTTAAATAAAAAGTATATGTTGAGTTGATGCGTTAAAATTATGTACTGTGGTGACAATAAAAGCACTGCTTAAAACCTGATAATTGAAATCAATTCTTATGTTGAAAAACAAAACCAACGTTTCATCTCCTTATATATTCAAAATTGTTTAATATTTATTTAATATGAAAGTTTTTGATTAAACAATGTTTAATACATTTAACTTTGTTTACATACTGGTCAAGGCTTGGATTCCAATAGCCCAATAAGGCGTATGACCATCAAAATATATACATGGTCAACTTATATTTTTACTATAAGTTAAGATCAGAGAAAAAAACTCAAAATATTTAGATACTGAATGGCCGTTTTAATGCTGTTGGTGATGATCCTGTAAGGTGTGTATGGAAAATCGACACAATATGTCTGAAAGGTCACGTTTACGCAATGCCTGCCCAGTACGCCAGCCCGACCTATACTACTTGCTATTTGATTTCCAATAGGAACACATGCGGAAGGATCAAGTCTGTCTATTTGTATTTTACCTCATTACTGAACTGATTAAGGAAATTTGGAAGAAAGTAAGTCTGGCTTATGACATTGTGTATGAGTTACGGGATTTATTGGAAAAATAATTTTGACGTGAATTTTGTCACGGGGAACAATTATTATAAATTCAGATGTTGAACAAATACTACGAAATCACCACCAGTGTAACGAGAAAATGATTGAAAGATCAGTTAAATAAATTATTTGGTATGTAATCGTTTCGAGACGTGTGTTGACATTACAGATTATTCACAAACGGGCTCGAGGTTAAATCATCGGCGCGCATTAGTATGAGCGAGTAACGCTCGTGCTTCTAAAATGTTTTAACGTGCGTGAGATGACTTAAGAATAAATACAGAAAAAATACAAATATTTTATAAAAACACCGATAATTTAACGTGGAATCCTCCACCCTTCACCTTCATAATGAAATAGGTTTATACCAATTACAGCAAAGGAAGATATGTAAGATGCAATGCAATGACTAATGCAGCTTATATTAGATAATGCGATGCTATAAAATAATCATTGAGCTATTTAAGAGAAATAATTAAATAAATCTTTCACCATAAATAAAGAGTCAATGAAAATTAAATGGCCAAGACTTAGTACTTGAAAACTTTTACCAGTGGCGTAGCTAGGTGAGGAAGGGCCCCGGTGCATAGAAAAATAATCAGGCCCTCACCCCCTCTTTAACTAATAATTACCCTTTAAAATTATAGATACCAAAAAGAAATCTTGTGCGAAAGGCCGTGATTTTCTAGCTATAGACGCTTAAGCTTTTGTTTAGAGGGCCCCCTGAACTCCGGGGCCCTGGTGCATTGCACCTCCTGGCCCTACGATAGCTACGCCACTGACTTTTACAATCCTTTTAATATGACCAATAAAATAGAATTTCCCGAGCAAAGGCTTATATTCATGCGGTAGATAAGTCCGCAGCAATTATCATTCTCTTGGAAAAGCGAGTTAATGAAGCGGTGCCAGGCGCAGGGCGTGCGTCACTCGTCGCTTGCATCGATCTAGCTGCTGCTATTTAACAGTTTAGCTGAAAATACATATATGTTTGTTTCGGAAGGAATATTTAACTATTAATGTAATAAAACTACTCACATAACATTAATTTATGTCACTTTATTAATTTACCAATCGATACATATATTTTCCCGCCCATCCACGAATCTAACTTTCTTCTGCCCTGCCCGTTCAAAATCCACCGCCTTTTGTTTTTCTCGTGCCAGGCAGTTCCAGCTCGCCGCACCACGCCACGAGAGGAAGTGACGGGAGTCCCAAAATACGTTGTCGATAACCGAATCAATAATTATACTATAAATGTTATTTCAAATAAAAACGTATTTAAAAATTAAAGCCTTACTAAATATTATTATTTCAATTCAAATTATATAAGCATATTTAAAAAATCATGATATTAATTTTATTTATTTACCGAACTAAACTGACTATTAAGCTTCTCTTAGTTTACATTTAGAGCAAAAATATTTTTTAGAAAATATGAGTAATTTAAAAATAAATATCTAAAAAGCAATTTCAGTATTGAACATGCTCGATATGTGGCTGTCAGATTCAATATATAATTGAATTATTATATGTTAGGTGATTCCTTTGTTCATACAACTGGCTAGAAGAAATAAAAAAAAAAACGCGCGCGAAACAGAAAGCGCCATTATATACTATTTCTTTTTGGGTGCGGCCTGTAAGGTCGAGATTAGCGCAATTTGTAATTTGTTAAGTGTTATTTGTGTTTTATTTCGAATCAAATCAAATCAAAAAATCTTAATTTGGACACACACACCTTATGCAAACAATATAAAAAAATTTATAAAAGGAACGTATAAGAATAAAGAATACAAACTAAAATAAAGATGAAAATTAAACAAAACAATGTGTGATGCCCAAATTGGTAAGCCACTCAGCATATATGTTGAAAAAAAAAAAATACAGACGAATTGATAACCTCCTCCTTTTGGAAGTCGGTTGAAAATCATTGTTGTGATGAGTTTCAACGCTGGTATTCTGTGGCCGCCAATAACTACGTAGGTACGTCACGTCGTAGGAAGTGAACTACGAGCATTTGGAATTGTAAGCTTAACTGAGTTGGTAAGTAATTTACTTCAATATGTATGATTTGGTGATTTATTTATGTTGAGATATTAAGTTATAACTATTTTTGGCTTGCTAGTAAATCGTTTTAAGTAAATTATATTTTAAACTATTTGACTTCTGTTGCCATTATTGTTGTCATTATAATTTTTGTTGCCTTTGCCTTTGTGCGAGAAATAATAGCTTATTTTCGAAGTGATTTTAAGCAATACGGTCATACATTGTTCATTGCATATAGATCAATATGACTCTGTACAGCGTGTATGTAATTTAAATGAATATTTTCGAAAATATTAGTTTTAAATCGCAGGGTTTTGTATTGTCTTATGATAAAAACAAACAAGTGCTTGTATGTAATGAGTAATGATATTCTGTACAATATTTAGTATCAATATAGAATTGCGAAGCCCGGGGTCTGTGGGTGTAAAGTAAATAGTAAAGTAAAGTAACAGTCTGTAAATTACCCACTGCTGGGCTAAGGTCTCCTCCCCATTAACAGCGTTTGGAACATATTCCAAATTTGGTGGAATGCACATGTGGCAGAATTTCGATGAAATTAGCCACATGCAGCTTTCCTCACGACGTTTTCCTTCACCGCCGAGCTCGAGATGAATTATAAACAAATTAAGCACGTGAATATTCAGTGGTGCTTGCCTGGGTTTGAAACCGAAATCATCGGTTTAGATGCACGCGCTCTAACCACTGGGCCATCTCGAATATCATCATAATCATCTGGGTATCACTAGTATAAATATAAAATAAATTCTTGTAGGTTTCTTCTAGGCATTTCTAAAGCGTTATAAACGTTAAAACATCGACTATAGTGTTGGGTGATCTATCGACCTTTAGTTTGGTTTGTAATTCTTTATTGTTTCAGGCAACAATCTACAAATATAGGATATTTCTGTACAATGAGTTTAAATGAACGGCGGATGCATTGCTATTTTTACTTTATTTAAAATACCTTTTAACCTATTAGTATTAAAGCAAAAAAATATTTTTTCTAGTATAATCATTTGCTGACGATGTTATTCCATAGACCAAACAGTAATGCAGTAACGACATACCATTTAAGTAACACAAAACCTCCCCAGGAGTCCCGCCGCCTTCGTGCTGCCGAGTCGAGGTGAGTCATTCGGCTTGATTCGTGTTAAAGGTCAAAACCGATTGCAAGCTAACCGTGATCGATGCCAAGTCTTCAATTTAATCTTTTGTTGTTGGCTAACATGTTATTAACTCGAGACAGCTGATATTTAGATTAGTTTTGTTTAAATCTGCGAAACTTATCTTGTTCTAAAAATAAGACAATTATGAAGAGTGGTCGGAACAAGTACTTGGTACTTATTTTATATACTGATTCGTATCAGTCTTTTTGAAATCATTTGAAATTATCAAGCAGTGGAGTTTGAAATGATCAATATTTATTAAGGAAAGCGCTGTTGACTATAAAGTGTGATATAGTACGATTTCATATTTTGTTGAATTTTACTTTGGATTTATATTTGTAATTATTTAATATTACGATCTACATTAATTGGTTGAAAAAGTAGCTGCCTATATAGTTTCTTCACGGTTCGTCTTCGTGAAATTTACACTTAAAAAAAACACACATTTGTAATAAGTACTTCCATATCTCCTCACGGCGATTTTTATATATTACAAGTATATTCATTTTTTTTGCTGGTAGCACTTTGGCAAGCCCGTCTGGGTAGTTTTCAACCACTTGTCAGAGATTTTACCGCTTAACAACAAAACTTAGTATTATTGTGCTCACGAGGGTGAGTGAGGCAGGCACAAGGCATATAACATGTTAACATCCTTTGTTAGGGGATATTTGTAAGGATAATTTTAATATTTTTTGCATTGCTAATGTTGTAAATTCTATAAGTTAATTTTCGCTGGTAACTGCTTTACATTCCATGGGTCACTCATTTGCCTGTCCGCGTACCCATACATAAAAAAATATATTTTGGTTAAGCTGATATAAGTACATAACTTTGGTATAATGACGTAAAAAGGATACAATAGTGTATCCAATGCTGCTGTTCATCGCTTTAAATACATGATGGCACATGCCTTTGTGAGTCTATTCTCGTAATTGTTTTTTCTATTCACGTACACATGTACCCCAAACTATATTCTAAACATTTGTCAATTGATTCCGATGGCCCACTTGTTGCAAACTACGAATTAATTTATCTTACCATAAAAAATAGGGTTATCATTGTATTTTGATCGCGCTATTTTTGCGAGGGTGCTTTATAATGTAACGTTTTGAGGGCAGGTTTTTTATAATGTCAGCTGCACAAGTGGACTTCTATTGTCTGTGGTTCGACAAAAATGGGATTAAATTGACCCTAATATATTTTATTGCCTTATCTCATTGCGCCATAAGGTGTATATTTTAGAAGGGTACATCTCGTGCGGTTTGAATCAAACATGTGCGATCAATTGCAGCAGCGAGGGCCTCCCCTCGGGATTTAATCTTTTTTTATTCATTAGTTGTTATTGTATTTAACGGAGCATCGCGGCGTGAAATCGTATTTACGTATTCGAATTAACGCTTCATCGGAATAAGTAGATTATGGATCGTATCGTATGAGGTTTTTATGCTACCGTTACTTATTGATGGCGCGAGGAAATCGTGACCAATCGTGTAATTTAGATTTTGAACCATGATGTAACTGTTTTAATTATATTTATTATGAATATTTTAGAGGTAATATTTCGTCAGAATTAGAATCCGAATAAAACGAGATTGTTATTATTTAGATTTTGCCTATTGCCTGGAGTTAAAGTTTTCTATTACCTATTATCCTAATCTCTGTCCATGCCCAGGTTCAGGACAAACCAATGCTCTTCTCGCACTACTCTCTTTGTTTGTTCTTATGGGTTTTATAAAATATCTTTAAAGATTGCTGAAATTATTTATTTTTGCTACTTGTATTTTAGGTGGGAATGCTTTCTCCGAAAAGACAAAAATTTTGATTAATATTATAACGTTCGGTCTTCAACACCGCAGCTTTTAATTTAATAACGCATTTTTGTTCACAATACATTATTATCGAAAAAAAGACGTGATTGAAAGAGCTCGCCATGAGTCCCATTTATATAATAAAAAATATACAGCTACGTGTTGTAGGTAGGAACTAATGAAATTATCTTTTTAAATATATTTTTTTAAATATATACTTAACGTCTTGAGAGATGAATCAGACACGAGTTCGCGTGTCACATGAAACATTCCGTATCGCGACATCAACATTCTCCTTTCTTGTCTGCAAGTTCGCACTTGCTGTTATTCCGGTTGCTTTTAAAACCTCACATTTCATGGTACTGAAACTTTATTATAATTAAAATATTAAAAATGGTACTTTACTTAAATAAATAATATATAATAAATAATAGATAATTAATTGTCTAGGAAAGTTATAAATACTTGTTCGATCGTTACTATTATAATAAGTAGGGTCGGTGTATTAAAATAAACTTTCCAAACACATAATTTGTAGGTATGTCCCTAATTATTAATTATACTTGCTATACTATACACACTGATATATTTTCTATCAATATAATGCAAATTAATGGCGTCTTCATATTTATGTTTGATGAAATATATTTTATTTGTAATGACCTATATAGTACAGGATCCGGGGCCTATTTTGTCACTTGATTACTATCAAGCTAATTTTCCGTGAGTAGCTTCATTTTGATAAGACGCCCAACAATTTCCTGTGCGAAAATTCTCGATATTGGTAGCTAACAGAGGTAGCAATAATAAAATATGTCGATTTGATGATTCTCAAATATTAATTACTAACTGGATTGTTTTTTATTAAATCTTAAGATAATTATCTAAATTATTTGAAAAAATATTTGTCCTACAAAATCTATGGTATCATCAAAGAGTCCTCCCCCTCCAACATGTATTGATAACGAGATCACCAAAAATTATTACTAACCAGCTGATTTTTTTTTTATTACTTAGTTAATATATATATAATGTCACGGTCATATTGTCCTACAAATTCCGTGGTATGTTATCCCGGTCCTACGGTCAAAAGTAGTAGTACAGATCATTGATGTAAAAATAATTACTATCAAGCTGAATCTTCGTGAATAGCATCGTTTTGATGAGACGCCCAATAATTTCCTGTGCGAAAATTCTCGATATTGGTAGCTAACAGAGGTAGCAATAATAAAATATGTCGATTTAAACATTAGTAAATGATGAAACCAGTAATATCGAAGACTCGGAAAATACTGTTGAGGGGGACAATACAGATTGTGAAGTAGATGTACAAAGTTTTCGAGATGATGAGTCAGCAAAGAAATGTTTTTTTTGTGAAAAAGTCAATATAAAACGTAAAGGGCGACAAATTTACTGTCGTAAAATTAAAAACAAAATGTCCTTTCTGGAAAAAATTAAAAATTTTTCAACAGAACTGGGTGATATAGAGATGTTACTAAAAATTCAAGACGAAACTAACTCGGTTAACGATGATTTTTTGGCGTATCACAATATATGTAGTGTGAATTATTTTGCGAAATACCAAAGGAAAACGAATCCACCTCCAAGTAATGATTGGGCTACGAAACGAGAAGGCCATAAAATTGCCAGAGAACGATTGATTAATTATATTCAGCAAGAAATTATTATAAATCGACGAGTGATGTCATTAGCTCACTTGAAATATTGTTATGCTGAATTTGTGAAAGAAATGTATGACCACGCAAATTTAGAAGCTACCACATTCAGCAATAAAGCTCTTAAGGATTTTATACAAGCTCAATTAAGACACAAAATATCATTGGTTAATATTTCTAATCAACAATTTGTTATTTCATCTGATGTAGATATTGAAACAACCGATGATGAAGAAATCAGTAATATATTATTTCAACAAGAAGCACAGGATTTCGCCTTGAAATATCGAAAAAATATATTGAAAATTAAAAAAAAACCTTTAACTGATTTCATTGATAGTGAAGTATTGAATGAAGGAGAGTGCGATGTTCCAAAATGGTTGGATTTATTTTTGTACCTCATTTTTCAAAAAAATAAACTTATTTAAATTTTAAAAAAGATTTTCTCACTGTATCTTATGTTAGAAATCGGAAAACGAAAAAATGACAATTTTTGTAGGACTAGTGATACATACCTGTTTTTTTGTAGGACATTGTTTTATTTGGGCACTGAACACACTAACCTATTATGTAATATTTTTGTCCTACAGTTAGTAATGAGAAAAATGGTCTTATGGTATTAACAATTTCTGACCGTAGGACCGGGATAACATACCATGGAATTTGTAGGACAATATGACCGTGACATTATATATATATATTAACTAAGTAATAAAAAAAAAATCAGCTGGTTAGTAATAATTTTTGGTGATCTCGTTATCAATACATGTTGGAGGGGGAGGACTCTTTGATGATACCATAGATTTTGTAGGACAAATATTTTTTCAAATAATTTAGATAATTATCTTAAGATTTAATAAAAAACAATCCAGTTAGTAATTAATACTTGAGAATCATCAAATCGACATATTTTATTATTGCTACCTCTGTTAGCTACCAATATCGAGAATTTTCGCACAGGAAATTTTTGGGCGTCTTATCAAAATGAAGCTACTCACGGAAAATTAGCTTGATAGTAATCAAGTGACAAAATAGGCCCCGGATCCTGTACTAATAGTTTAAGGTAATGCTATTAAGGTATAGCATTTTTTTTAAATTAATAAACGCTTATGTAAACATAATAGCCTAGAAGTCGTCAATATTTTGTGCAGGCATTAAGTGTATATATGTAGCCAGTGATGTTTCGACCCACTGGTCCATCAGTAAATTAAAGAGATTTAATTAATTCATTAATAAGCTCTTCCCAGATGGCCACCTATCTGAAGATCCACCTAGCTGAGGGGAGGGGAGATTTTTATTATCCAACTTAATCAAGCTCTGTTCCGAGAAAACTCGGTTTAATATTTTGTTGGTACATTATATTTGAGAAGTATTAATTGTACTGGCTTTGTAAAATTATGAATAGAATAAAACGTTATTAGGAACAATTTAGTCTGTTAGTTGACTGTCGTCGTTCACATATTTAAATTTGCTTCGAAACGTGAAGCTGACTGGAGTTGTTTTGGACGTAATAAAATATCTTATCTCATGTTTATTTGTTTATAAAACAGTCGTTGTCTCGTTCCCATAATACAGGTGGTCCGTGCTCAGAATAATTTATGAGCTCATGTGTAATTATGTTTATGTTAATTATCCACAATCTCTTCAAGCTTTGTAATTGGGACTATCGTTACGTGGGTACTTATGGAGTCATTGAAGTGAAGCTGATCGGTTATCGAGGAATTTCCGAACCGAATGGCTTTATTTACTTATCGTTGAATAATTTGAGCCTGGGAGGTATTGGTTGATGTAATTATTTTGCCCCGTAATTAACCTATCTTTCGAATAGTCGTAAATTACGGTATATTTGGAACCATTTGCTACTGTTCGTGTTTCTTTTTTTCCATTGGATATCTCAACAGTAATCTTCGATAAATAAACAAGGATTTTTTAGTTTCCTGATAATTTAATTAACTTGGTCGTTGGTGGGATTCTAATATGTTACTGGATAAGGTCTCAAGTATCATGAGAATAGGAAAGGTGAGAAGTGCTGTTATTATAACATAAGACATTTTTTTAATTTGTTTTGTGAGATAGACTTCACTATAAGAGGTAGCCATTACTTACCAGACCTTTACCACTGATATGTTTATTAGTTATTAAGCAGAATACCGTAATCACAGGATTTCTGAAGATTACAATCGAAAACCATAATTTCATTAAATGAAGTAAAATTAAAAAAACTAATCGAAATAATGAACTTTAAAATTCGATACGACATATTCTGTTCATAAATCCCTTAAAATAAAAAGTATAGGGAGGACTAATGTACGACTATTAATGACAGATTCTGCCCACGCGGAATGGTGACAAAAATGCTTGCCGAGTTTCCCCGTTAAATTCCAATACAAAATTCAAGTCCAGTTGGGGTCTTATTTAGACACCCGTTGTGTTCAAGAAAATAATATCACAGTCAGCCTTTAGGCAAACCATATTTAATTTCATATATGAAAACAAGAGAAATCTAATATACTTAGGACATAAAGTAATTCCATCGTTTCTCTGACACAATTAACTGTTTTCGGCGTGTAATTGAAACTGTTAACTGAGATACATTTACATAAAGGCCTGGAGGCTCGTCCGTCGTATTAATATGCTAATCTAAGCGACTATTTACGGCCAGGGGTGATCTGGCCCATGCCGAGTGAGGCGTTTTTATTTCATAATTGTTTTTAAACTTAATCTTGATGTTCGTTGCTGTGATATCTTGATATTGTGTATCGAAGTTGAGTCATTAACGTAGGTATTTATTTTATAATATTTTTATTGTCCGAATAACTGTAGACACCAGAGAAAATTCAAGGCACTTGCTCGCAGGTTCCGTATCCATATTGGATGCTTGTAGGTACAATTAGAAACGCTACATGACTTCGGCTTATTCTATATTATCTCATGTACTCACTTTGTATAATAGCCAATCAAGTTGCAAATCCCGAAGTCCTGTCTCGAAATCGAGGAGCCTATAAATTAAGTCTTTCTTTCAATACTGACAAAAAGGCGAAGAGGTGAATAGATGTTATGTAATTATGTATCATACTTTCATTTTATATTTACTTATTTTGTAACATTAGAAATGTCAACCGTAAAATGCGGGGCATGCCCGGGTAAATACCATTTACTTAATATTTATTTGTCTAATTCGAGTTTACGCTTCACCTCATGCTCGGTGGTGTAGTGAAACATCGTTAGGAAACCTGATTTCGCCTGTTTACATAATTTCTTTATAATTTCTCATATATACGAGGCAACACATTACTATTTAGTTTTCTTTAACTTTCGTTATTATGCTTATTATTGGCGAAGCTGTTCAAACCGAAGGCCGTGCGTTCATATAAATAGCTCGCAACGTGTATTACGCTGGACCGATCTTAAATAGAGCAAAATTAAGACTCATCGGGCAGGGGGCCGAGGACAGCGAGCAGCCGAACCGAGACAGATTGCAGTCGGCGAGTCCACTCCTCTGCTCGCAGTACTGTCGCCACAGCCTTTGAAATATTATGGATACGCAATTAAAACATTTATGGATTCATACAACATTAGCATATCTGGTATTTTATTATGAAAACCAAGTCATTATATTTTAGTTTTATTTATTTTCAAACCAATTCCAGTAATTATTAGTACCATAGATTAAACCTACTCGAAAAAAGGCATACAAGAATCAAATATTAAGATCATACATAATTTTTATGGCATAGTGAACGGACTTCCCTAAGGCTCACCTGATAGAAAGTGACCATCATCGCCCATAGACATCTGCAATACCGGAAGGCTTGCAGGTGCGTTGCCTTTTAGGAATGACAACTAACAACAGCTGAAGTTAATTACTAGCTCGTAATTACATTAATGTTATCTGTCACCGTCATTAACGAGATATCTCTCAAAATCTAAAGCTAAGTTCATTATAAAAGGTACAAGACAACCGCGCTTACCCGTTCGTAGCACGAATATGGGTATTCATCACGTCATTACAAGGGCTTAGCATTAAAACGTATTCACGACGACGTGTATACAAATACATCAGTCTTAACGAAATCCGAAAGGGCGTAGTTGATTAGGAAACTTTACGACCTCCTTTATCGATAGCGATAGGTATAAAATAGCGTCCATTAGAAGTAACGGCAGACCCTTTATGACGGGGCGCTGGCGCTGGTCCCCATAAATCACTTAATTGTGATACACCGGGCTGTTGACGTCCCAATTTACTTTACACGTATTTATTTTTAGGAATGCCGTGTAAATCTGATTAGAATTCGTGTATTTGTTAAGCTAACGATGCAGAGATAAATAGCCCTCGTTTGTACACGAATGTGGGTGAAATTGATCACCCATCGATACTTTTATTTGTATTAGGAATTAGAAATCGTTTGAAAAATTTGTGCGTCGAAAGAAAGTGCGTTTCACCCATTAAATAGAAGGATACCTTGTAATGCTTAACGCAAGCATTTCTTAACATTAAGACTTGTATTGTACAGGGTGTTACACGATCGAGATGGTTAGATTTTCTATTTAGTCATTATAGGTACAGATGTATTTGATAGATAAATTATGTAGGATTGGTTACGAATGTCTTTAATCTCAGTTACATTAAAAATAAAGTTTTTTGCAAAGCCGATAAGGTAGTTGTCTACCTAAATATTATATATATTTCATGTTTATTTGCCGATTACTTCTCTATTTAAGTACAAACCGATTTTGATGTTACTTTTAATAGAAAGAAGATACTCCTGGAATGGTACCATGATGAGGATATCAGGGTCGGATGATGAGTTTCTGGAGAAATCGAGGGCAATCATAATGTTATGGTGCTGAGCTGATGATGACGCCGGCTCCAAATATGACAATAATTATAATTATATTGTATAATCGTTTAAGTAGTCTAATATTTTTTACTTCATTTTACTTAGGAGGACTCTAAAAATATCTTAAATACGCAATTATTTTATTATTTTTAGTGCATATTTATTTGTTTTAAAATAGTGTTTTGTTTGAAGTCGGTTTTTCTTTTGGTTACAATTTTTATTTACTTCATTTAACGTGTGGTTGATATTTAAAGAAAACGAAGACGGTATTTGCAGATGTATAAACGTACAATCGTTTAAACAAACCAAATATGCAATGGTCCTGACGTCGCAATTGTGTCAGAGTCTCTCATTTCGCTGTTCGCTGGCGACCCCAGCACAGGGCAGGGAGCAAAATGAAAAGCCTCATACATTACAGCGAAGCGGCGCGTGACGGGCAATTGCGCGCCGTCACGAAACTAGCGCGGTCGTGCGCGCGCGCAGCCGATGCTTTGTTTATGATCCCACTGCTCTCAGCTCGGAGCTCAGATCCTGTAATGATAGATGATTTTTTGTTGGGAAAGAATATGTTGGATGAATGTTGTTAAGCGATACGGGCTGCATTTAGATCTGTTTTGTTCGAGGATTCGCAGCAGCGAACGAATGATGAATGAAACGAAGCAGTGCATCTACTCTCGTAGAAGTTTAATGCTTGTTTCTGGTTTTGTTTTGAGAACATGATAATCGAATGTTACTTTCAATCGAAATTATTTCGATTATATGTATCTTCTGTTCATATATAAATATTCGTTTAAATTAACCATTTTTTTTTATAATAGTCAATAATGTAATAGTTTTGTGTTTGTTTTGATTTTATTTTTTGAAATAAGATTTGGATCCGTCTGCTTTTGGATGAATAGTCTAAAAATCATAAAATGAACACTTACGTTTTAACTAGATGTTTAATATTTTTAACAATACGCAACCGAACTCGACACAATAGGTACACGAATTCGAACAATTACTAATGTCTCCCAAGCAACTGTAGTTCGAAAGGACAGAGATCCAGAACACTTAATTTAATATTGTCTGACTTATGATCTAATTTAATGTAACGATCTCAGCAACCTATAGCACCGAGCAGCAAAGGTCAACGGGCGGCCGTGGCGTGCTGCGCGCTCGTTTGTCCGCGCCGATTTATTACCGATGCGTCGCCGATACCGCGCCGCGCCGCCGCGCCATCGCCGCCGATAGTGTGAAAATGTCGACCGTGTCGGTGTTATAGTCGCTTGTACAGACTAATGAGCTGTAAGTGTTCTATAACCCGCGATGTTACTGCTTTATCTTTGTTTAATTTATTGCGAGCGTATGGATTGTCCCTTTTGATTGTCTGCGGTGAAGGGACCCTGGAGATATTAATACAGATTGTCATCGGGATACAACATACTGGTCAGTGAAGAAGTCGTCAATTTAACTAAATAGTATCAGACAACAGGACAACAGCTAACAAAATATTATTATTACCTATATGTGTCTCAGCATCATTTCATTTGTTATTCTCAAAAACAAATTGTGATGCTGCTCGAAAAAAACATCCAGCCGCGACAAATAAAATATAAATCAAAGCTAAAGACCCTTCAAATCAATAACATCTCGGAGTAAATTTGATTAATTAAAAAAATTAATGTAAATTAATAGCGCTACAATCTTCTACCGAGACAAAAGTTTTCCAGTGGTGACTAATTGCGCAACGACCACCGCAGTATATACTGACTGCCGCAGTTACAGTACGACTGTTTGATTCTCACTCGAGACAAATATTTGTTTATGTAATTGAGTTTTGACGGTCGGTGGTAATTTATTATAACGCAGAGTATTCCAGTGCGGGGGCGGTATTTAAATAACATTAATGAGCATAAATCACGTTGCATAAGAATATTGTATGTTTTAATAAACACTAACTTATGTAACATAAACGATTTAAATTTGGACAAGCTTAACCTTCTGTTATACTTACTTATATTATATAAGTGTATTTTAATATCACTATTTTAGTACCAAATTACTGCGTTTCTTTGTCAGAGTTATTTCGTGCTTATGTATGTCAATTTGCCTTTTTGATAAGGAATTTGTTTTTGTAATCTCAAGTGAAAATATAATTAAAGTTAGATAGCAAATGAATTTGTGCATTAACCTTATAAACGTCGAATTGAAATAGAAAGTAGGCGATCCAAAAGGAATTAGCGATTCAATTTCTCGCAAATATAATCTGAAGCGTTTCTCTCACCGGGCCATTAGAGATGCGATATCATTGAACAGATAAACCCATTCCGCGCAAACAGGCAGTAAGTCAATTTATTGATAAGTTCTCAATTCTGCACAGACTCCCAATAAGTCAAGTTAAAACGACTGATCTGATAAGCGTTCGTTAGATTGCTACAAGTCCCCCGTGTTTGTTGATGGCTGATAAAGGCTAGACTTCGTTTCTAGGATACCTTTAATTAAATATGAGATGCGACGCAGACTGCGTGATATTTAAACTCATCGACGGTAGGATTTTCTTCGTCGTTAATTATAGCATTTAAAAATGTAATAGCTTGTTTCCCACTGCATGGCTTAAGCTTGTTCATCATTGGATTTATGCTGCTTCAGTGCGGGATGCACATGTGCAGATTTTCTTCCGATACACGTAGGTTTTCTCACGATGTTTTCCTACACCACTAAACACGAATCGAATTGTAAATACAAATTAAATTCAAGATGAAGTGAATAATTTACTCTATGTTCGTGGCGATTATAATGTAATTCACTAAACAAAAAACATTTTTTATTTTTATTCTTCAATTTAAAATTTTTATATACCTAGATCCTGCTTACTCTATAAAAAGACAAAGGTACTAAATAAATGTAACCCCAGATCATATGTTTTCAATCTCTCTATCTCAAGTTTACATAACAGATGGGTCTGTTTTTTATAATAAATATAATGTCAACAATGATAACTTTCGCGAAAATTAAAAATGTAGACGGCGTTTGGTAATATTTCAATTTCACACTTCGTTCTCCGATTTCATTGGGAACAATCGACGACCGTTGTTTTTGCCGGGATCGGACTGGCTGGTCATTGATCTCGACGAGATCACTCGCAGCCTTAGATGAGTCGTAGACGGACCTCAGCAAGCAGTTAGAGAGACACCTCAGAGCTGGAAGTTGGGTAGAAATAACACGGACGAAATTCACACTTACTGTTTAATGTGAAAAAGAGTTACTACTAAGTTTCTTGCCGATTCTATTCCGATTCTATTCCATATTTAGATTTCATTGTTGCTTTAAATATTATATAATATTGTAAAATGACCAAAGTGTATAATAACTAATTGCTACAACGTTTAATATTATTTGTTATAGTTTAGTATTTTATGAGATAAATGCATCACACTTCGTAGTATCAACTGTAAGTACCAAAATTGATTCGAGGGCTTTCAACCCTCAGTAGTAAATGTGATGTGTATTTTGACTGCATGCCATTTCTGTTTTTCCCGCCGCTCTGATTGGCGCGCTGAACCTCGCAACATAATTGGCCAATTATACCTGTTCCTACCCGCAACATCGTCTGTAAATATTTTATACTGTAAATATATATACGTGTTACATATTTAAAGACATACTCGCGTGTTACTCGACCTGTCTTGTCTGTGTGCGTGACAGACAACCTTCTATATCATTCAATGAGTGTAAAGATATTTCTTTATTTGCAATGTCATTAAAAAGCAAATCAAAGTTGCACGATGGCTATATAATTTCAAAACAAATTTAAGTCATTAAAATACAACATTCGGTGGTATAAAAAAACTTTGACGCCACTTCCCTGTTTTGACACGAAACCTCCTGCAATCCTGAATTCATGATGCTAGATTAAATGTCTTAAACTTTAAGTTTGAACTTATGAAAATGTTAATGAAAAATAAATTTTATAATAATCTCTTACAGTGTTTGCGCTCACTTATACGTCCGTTAATATTATATTTAAATGAGATAGTGAATAGACTAATATTAATGAGGTTATTTGACTTCGTGAGGTGAGATGTCGGTACGGAAACACTACCACTAAGTAACTTCAGAAGTGCACACAGCGCAGTGTTCCGACCCGATGTTTATGCTCTCTGATACGATTTAGTACAAACCGAATAATCGTGAATTGTTTTATTTATTAACTCCCTATGTATAAGGCTTGGGTCCGCGTGTTATTATCCTAGGAGCTTATTCAAATAGCTTAAGAACCAAGACTGCCTACTCTCTAAACATAAACACACCCCTCGGTTTGAAGGCGCTTATGTTGGGAGCTTCGGGCTTTTTGGGGGCTGGGATTGCCTCGCACTGTCATATGTACTTATGAATTGTTGGTGGAGAATCAACCCGGTATCGGATTCCTTAAGTCTGTTCCTTTGAAGACTGTAAGAAAACTAGTATATCGAATTTTCTCGAAGTAATTTCCATTAAGCCATAAAATACCTATAGTATAAACAAAAATGAGTGATACTAAAATACATCATTTAGTTATTAAAAGTGTCAGTCGTAATTTTTTCACTTTTATATTTTAGCACAATATGTTTTCGTAAAACTGGTATTGGGATTAAAGTATATACTCAGTTGAGCGCAATCACAATAGAATAAGCTGACAGTTGAGACCGATTATCGATTTGAGCTGTAAGCAGATAATGCGTTTTATGGTGCTGTTACGGAATAACTTTAGTAAACACTGTTACACTTTTGTTACAATGAGAATGTAATTTGATTGTCTATTGATAACAATGAAGCTCGACAACAGCTAGCGAACGAAAAAAATTATCATCGTCGGTTTCAAGAAGGAGGTAGGATAAAAACCTTCAATTTATAACTATCTCGGTTCGGAGTTTACAACCAGACCTGAAATGAACTAGAAAATTCAAGTTTAAGCAAAGATGTGATTGTAATTAAAGATGCTATTACTATTACTAGCTGCATAAACTGTTCAAAAACCTAATTTCTTTTAAATTCATATATTTATATCAATTCAATCCGTCATTGGTATAGTAAGTACTTCTAAAAAAGTCAAATCTACTCAAGGAAGGCCGATCAATACATATGGATTTATGTCTGTTATATCATAAAAACTACGATTTCTAAATGGATTCTCGTTATTTATGTAATTGTTGTAAGTAGATCTTCTAATACAGAAGTGATATCGTAATAAAATGTAATGATATAACGGCGCTCGGTGCGCAAAACATCTCGGAAACGTGTCGGGAGTTATCTTCGGCTGTTATCACTAGATAGCGGCTGAGGTCGAGGTGTCGTGAGGAACGAGGATAGCTGAGTGCTCGACTGGCTGAGACTGTGGCCAGGAGCGTGACGGGGTGGGCGGGGCGACCGGGTGGGCGTGGCCCCCGCACCCGCCATTGGCCGCCCGGTGCGCATGCGCCAAAGTTAAACAATACGGCGCAAACAATAGCTGAAACGTGATGCGTTACTGATGGTTTTGCGATTTCGTTGCTTTGTAATGAAGGATTATGTAGCCGTATTAAAACCTAGTACGTTAAGTGTGTTTGTGCAGTTCGTAATTAAAGGTCATTGAACTTACTGTACTTTTTGCTTATCTTATAAAGACCATAATATACCATAATTTTAAACTACTTGGGCGATGGTATCTAACACTGGTCGACTTGATGCAATACACTTAAAATGTTTCAAAAGCAATTAGTTACATTAGGTAGGTAGGTACTTAAAAAATATTGCCATTAAATTATTCGGTATAAAAATATTTATAAAAAGCTCAACATCTGAAATATTGTTGAAAATTTGATTTGAATGAAAGTTAAAATTAATCTCAAGAGTGTATGTTCGTAATAATTACTCCTTCAGCAAACGCAAATCGCGATTGAACTACGATTGCCAGCGACTGCGTCTGAACAAAATCAAGCAGAACAGCTCCAGTGCACCACCGCCCCTCCATCCGCCAGCTGCTACTCACGACGACTCTAGTTTAATTTATCGATTCTGTCTCGCTTTGCTCCTTAAATGTCAATTGCTGCGTTTAACGTTAGAGAAAGTTAAGTAATATTTTAACGAAATATGGTTCCGTAGATATTTTCCATTTGTTATTACGACTATTTATAGTTGTCCTGTTTATTGACGTTACGATATTCTAAATCGATCAGACGAATACATTAAATCCATTGACTTGTTCATAGGATTTAAAGCCTATAAACCTATTTTAAATACGTCAATTAATTAATAATCGTTTGATAATAAAATAAGTAAGGCAAACCTATAATTGAATATTACACACAGATTTATATTATATAGGTATTATTATTAAGGAACTACTTTCTCCTTCATTTTTAAATGAAATTTGAATATCAATTTGAAGGTATTTGATTAATTTTACATTTTAATTAGTTGAAAAGAGTAACTTCTGACTTATTTACGGTTCATATTCTTCCGGTTGAATCTATATTCGGCGTAAATGATTTTTTAAGTAATTCAATACGATTCAAATATGTTCGGCGAACCTACTTGAAAAAAAATTGAGATTTCATTCGGTGTCTTTTTCAATCCCTAAAAAACTATTTTCAGTTTAAAATAAAAAATAGCCTAGAGTGTATTTAAAAAAAAAACTGCGGTAAAAATTGCCTATGGCATTCAGTCGGGCGTAATGAACACGGGCGTCGAGTACTGACCGCATTGATTGATCGGTGACGATGTGTCAGCTTACAACGTTGATATATATATTTATTTCCTTAATTGGTTAACACTCGTCCACCTCCTAGCTGCAAATATTTTATAACATGAGGTCAAGTAACCAAAGGTTGTCTCGAATAAATTTCTGATTTAAAGCAATAAGACCTGTTTGCGTTTTTTGCCATTATGTTATAAGTGTTTGTTATCTGTAATAAATAAACAAACTAATATTAAGAACTATGCTATGCTATGCTGTTCTTTGATTTAGCCCTTTCCCTAAGACTCCTGTTCTACATTATGGAGGAGGAGTTATACCAATTGTTTAGGTAAATTACACTATGTCATAGGTACCTATAGGTACCGTTACTAAGTAGTTATAAGAACCATGTATTCACATTCAGACAGTTTACTTTCTTCTATATTTTTTTAAATGGATAAGGCTCTGGTATTGTTTTCAAAACAAAATCTATCCGTACATAATTATCGTAGTGTCAATTGTATTAGTAGGTATCATTTGCGTGATGCTGAAAAAGACGAACAATAAAACAGGAATAAAGATAATTATCGTTCTATTAAAATATAAATATAAATTTAAACAAAAAGAAAGACCGTTTCAAGCAAAACACTATTTTAAAACAAATAAATATGCACTAAAAAGTAATAAAAATAATTATTCAACATATTTTTTAGAGTCCTCCTATGTAAAATGAAATGAAAAATATTAGACTATTTCAAAGGCGATTTACGATTATATAACGTAGTTATAGTTATTGTTATATTTGGAGCCGGTGCCAGTTAAAAGTTATGAGGTAAAAAACGTTTAAAAAAAAAAACAGACGAATTGATAACCTCCTCCTTTTTGAAGTCGGTTGAAAAGCCGTGTCTTGAGATGTGGTCTAAGACTTACTGTTGCTGTTGCCTCCCTATAAACATGTTTCTAAGTCTTCAGCATTTCGCAGCTTTCCTTGTAATAATATATCTCAGTCAGATCGAGTTATACGTCTGGGGAAATAGAAATGAAATGAAATAGACGCGACTGTTGCCAATCACTTTCAGTCAATCAGTTTCTCAATGCTATCGCTGCCTATTTCATTCTAAAAGTGTCAGTTTACAAGAAAATTGATTGTAGAAACTTCAATAGATCTGCATATTACTTAAAAGATAGATAAATCTGTCGAAATAACCGGGAAACGCTCAGAAATCGTGACTTCTGTGCCCGTTGAGAGAACTTTAAGTAAGATATGGCAGTTGCAAACATTTCCCATTTTATTATTGATATCATATTTTGCCCGGTGGCGGAGAGGCTCGTCCACTAGGGAACGTATCGTGTAATTTAACAAGGTTTTCATTAACTTGCCACAGTCGATTCGGAATTAATTATTAACATTCTGTAACTGTTACAGTATAGGGACTCCATAATTTAAGTTTTTAATAATAAATTTATCGAATATTTTGGACACAACACACACTGATATTCGTATAGCTTAAAATAAAATACTTTTTTGTGAAAGTTTTTTTAATATGGATTAATAAATTTCTAGTGTTTAATAACTAATTAAATCAGATTTCTGTCTGTTACTTGGACTCATAGGAATCTAAAACATTGTTATTAATATAAATTGAGTTTTTTAGTGAGGTTTGTTTTATGTAAAATAGGACTTGATAATCAAAATATGTAACTGTTTTGGAATCTTATATTATCTACATTAGGTCGTATTATTTGCAATTTAAAAAAAAAATATTACTCACTCATCTATTATTTAATGAATCACATAGTATATAAAAAATATACTACGATTTAAGCAGTTTTTAGTAAAGCATTAAGTACTATTCTTTGAATTATTACCCCAACTAAGCGACGAACTTGTGCCGGGGGTCCGCGCGGTAAAAAATCAGACTCGACCCAACTTTCACAATGTTATGTGATCCGGATACAAATGAACTATTGCGGCTTAGCTGTTTATGTTTTATTTTTGGGAAATATATAGCATAATACACAAAAATATTTGATACCAAAGTAAGTCTTACATAAGACAACAAAGTTTCCCCTGCTACATGATTGTGTGTTGGTGTGTCAAATTACAATTTCCTTTTGTTAAAATGAATTTTACTCGTTTTTTGTCATTTATTTCAAAGATTGTTTTTTCTTCAAGTAAATGCCACTCTCATAGTTCTAATAGAAAATTTTACTTGTTTCGTGTCGTAGAAGTCGTGGATATTCATGCGGAATAATATACCAAACAATAAGATACCCATAATTGAATTTTGGAACACAGTATTTAAATTCCCAATCGGTGGTAACTTTACGATTGACGATTCAAAAGTGTCCGTCAGAGCCTGCTTGAATTAAATATATTTGATTTCCTTAAGTATTTTTAAAATGTCACAAAAGCTTTAAATAACCTCTAATAAGACAATCCATAAATTCCGAGCAGTAATAAGTCGAATTCATACACATCGTCGGTCGTTTTTCTCGCTTTAAAAATTCCGAAATGCGTCATAAAATCAATCCTCTCGGACGGACGAGCGTTTAAAGAGAAATATGGTAATAGGTTTTGTTACGAAGTGCGAATTCATGTGTTTCCTGCAGCTCGCATTTCGGAATCGACGTGAGAGCACAATTAAGTACGTGAGAGGACTGCGAGGGGGACGCGAGGCGCATCCTAACCGGCGCTGATGGCCCCGCGTAGTGAGGTCGGTAGGAATTAACTTGGTTGCAAAAATCGGGACGAAAATCGGGATTGGCAAATTGCTACTGTTATATATGTTAATTAGGACAGTCCAGTGATAAATAATCGCCACTTTTTGAGACACAAAAATACATAAAGAGATAGTTAACTCAAAGTCTCCCAGAGAAAACCCAATAATTTTTACTTTCAAAACAGGATTTGAAGACTAGAACAATAATTCGGTGTACTATGAGTGAGACTATGTATGTAGGTACCGTTGTGTATAAGGCGGGACGTCCCGCGAAATTCCGCTGACATGGCGCCACTAGCGCAAGTATAACTCATCGCGCAGACCATCGAGCGAGTAAGTGATTTGTGTGGCCGTCGCATGATTAATCTGCTGCAGCTCAGAATCTTAAGCAGACGGACTGGCATTAAGTCGTTTAAAGGGAAACATTGTTCTACCGTCATTATGTTATTATTTTATGTTATAAAAATGCAGCTTTCTTTGTGTTTGTGGAAGGACAGATCGATTTATATTCAGATTGAAGAAACGACTACCAATATAAACTGTTTTATTAATACGTGATATTAAAAGGTGCGCGAATACATAATATATACGAATGCATGTTGTTTACAATCAATGATAAAACCGAGTTTCTTATTGGACGAGTTGCAATTCTAAAATTTAAAACTAACTATAGAGCTATTAGTTACTTATATGATAATATTTTGAAATTATATTTGCGTAGGTATTATTAATTACTTGTTTTCTTTTCTATTTCCGGGATTACAATTGAAATAGGCTGTTAATACTTAAAGTTCAAAAGTTAAAGAAGATCAGAAAGATTTTTTTATCTTAATAAATACTAAGTAACCTCGGAGCAAAGTATCTCGAGGGCTCGCCTCAAACGAAGAGGAACTGTTAGTATAAATACCTGCAAATAACCATTTAAATAATTACATTTAACTTGCATAATTAACTCATTAACTGTTTATGAGTCACGCTTTCATTATTCCTTTAAGGACTCGAATTTGACACAGATCGAGGGACAGAGGAAGTGGCATCGATCGACCAGAGAACTGACTTTGTTTTGTATAAAGAATATCTTACTTTTAAAATATAAGATTTTTGATATTGGCGAATTAATTAGGATGTTATAGTTATTATTATGCTCAATATTGCACTGATACTAACACTTATATCGTCTTTATTAACATTAATATTTATGTGTGTTCACATCACCCGTCGACTACGTTCGCACTTTAAAAATGAACCATAATTCGTGCCTCACCACCAAACCACTGATTAATGAAAGCGTTCCCCATTCCTATATCCCTTGTGGTCGTAACACTGCCTTATTTGTTGACCAAACAAATAGAAAAATAACAAAATAATGATTGTTAGCAAAACAATGAATGGATTATCTCCTAAGACAGTCTGGTCCAAAGTCCACCAGACCAGTGGGCCTCCTATAACACTTCCAGCTTATTGAGTTTCCAATGCCCCAGCCCCTTATCTAAATGAACCTCTCACGTAGACTCGATAACGCTAAATTGGCACACCGTGACGTGCGCGATATCGATACATCGATGTATCGACTTAATTGCGACGATACATCCTCGGCGAGACCGTTAGCACGATAAACGACTCTCATTAGTATATCTTTAATGTACGTGGGATTGTCATTTGTTATTATTTCATTTACGACTCGATTATGTACACGAGTGCACGGGGACTTTGGGCCCTCGATACTTTTGCCGGAGTATCTTTGTTAAGTTGACTGATATATATATATTTTACCGGTTATAGGTTTCGGTGAAGTATGAATTATATCTTTTCATTGAATTGTAATCAATGTAGCAAATTTAATACAAAATTAAGCGTGTATGCAATTTCAGGTTGATCTCCCACCCAAAAAAATAAATCCTTTGGGGCGCCCTACAGATGGTCCAAGACTTGACCCTTCAAACCCACCCAGGGATTTTTTCCTGCACTTAAAGACAGTTTTAGTTTATATCACGCAAAATAATTCTATTTACGTTATAGGAATAAAGTTAAAAAAACACTTATTTCACATTTTATTCATATTTGTGACACCGATAATTGATTACAAAGTATTCATACAATGCAACAATGTACAAATATAGCCTGTTCGTAGTTTGTGCAGCTCTTTAAACATCGCTTACTTTGTAACACTCATTTCATTTTATCAACCGACTTCAAAAAGGAGGAGGTTATCAATTCGTCTGTATTTTTTTTTTTTTTTTTTATGTTTGTTACCTCATAACTTTTTACTGGGTGGACCGATTTTGATAATTTTTTTTTGTTTGAAAGGTAGTGCTTCCCGTGGGGTCCCATTTTTTTTTTATTTTTTTCTGATGATGGTATCCGTATGAAAACGACATAAGTCTTATATTTGCATTATGTATATGCGCGACAAATAGGTGAATAACTCAAAATTACGTTAACCAATTTTGATGATTCTTTTTTTATTATAAAGGATATACTTTAAGGGTAGTTTGGTGAAAGTTTGGTAAGTTTCTGAGTATAGGATCCATGACAAATTAAGGGAACGGGAGGGAACGGAACAATTCTGAGGAGCACGTTAGCAATACTCGGTCGAATCTTTTATTTATGGGTTACTTGGATATTTAAATCACCTTCCGGAACGTGGTTATGTTCATGTAATTGTCATAATCGAATATTATAATTCACTAGCGACCCGCCCCGACTTCTCACGGGTGCAAAACTGATACTAAATATACTAAAGAATTTGTTTATTTACGACACACATTGCAAACTTCTAAAATTGTCAGTGTTTCTTTACTATATTGTTCATTTATTATATACACAAACCTTCCCCTTGAATTACACTATCTATTAAAAAAAACCGCATCAAAATCCGTAGCGTAGTTTTAAAGATATAGGGACAGAGAAAGCGACTTTGTTTTATACTATATTGTTTTATATTATATTGACGGAACTCCTAAACGGCTTACAGTTAGGGTGCGATTTGGGGCAGAATTTCTTTCTGTCTTTAATCAAATTTTGTGTATGTGATGTGATGTCATATGATGTACGACATAGCATACGAATAGTTCTTTTGCAAAGTTTTTTTACTGAGGTCGATTACAGCTCTTTCGAGGGTGGTACCTTGTAGTTTATGCAGCATGACGTATCCGCATTTTCGAAAGTCTATTTTTGCTTTATTCGAAAGTTTCTTTTGAAATTGTCCCTGAAGTAGTTTCTGATTCATATAAACAGCACGCTTAAACTCAAAACTCAAACTCAAATATCTTTATTCAACATAGAAGCATTACACTTTCTTATTGATGGTCAATTGAAACACTACCACCGGTTCGGAAAGAAAATACCCTGACCTGAGAAGAACCGGCGAAAGAAACTCAGCGGGTTTTTTTTTTTTGTTTGTCTTATGTATTATGTAAATAAACAATTTAATATGAGATGAAATAGCCAGGAGGCGATCGTATCATTCCCAAGGTGTGCTATCGATCATAAACTCATTAATTGTATAATAACCTTTTACACACAAGCGTTCCTTAATAATTTTTTTAAATTTGGCAACAGAGGCATTTTGAACGCTTTCTGGGATCCTGTTGTAAAACCGTATACATTGCCCCACAAAGGAGTTACTGACTCTACGCAGTCGAGTAACAGGAGTAACAAGTTTGTGTTTGTTCCTTGTACCAATGTTATGAGTATCACATTTTCTCATGAAATCATTAATATTTTTTCGTACATACATAACATTAGAGAATATATATTGAGAAGCAACAGTCAATATCTTGATTTCTTTAAATTTATTCCTTAACGATTCTTTAGCTCCTAGGTTGTAGATTGCGCGAATAGCCCTCTTCTGTAGCACAAATATGGTATGGATAGCGGCTGCATTGCCCCACAGCACAATACCGTATGACATTATACTATGAAAGTAGCTGAAATATACTAAGCGAGCCGTATCAACATCGGTACATAATCTAATTTTTTTGACCGCGAATGCCGCAGAACTCAGTCTACTCGCCAATCCGTCAATATGAGGGCCCCATTGCAACTTGGCATCAACAGTAAGGCCAAGAAACTCAGCAGAATCAATTGGATCCATCGATTCCCCATTGATGAGTACATCGGCTTTTACATTTTGTACATTTGGCGTACTAAATTTCACAATTTTAGTTTTATTATTATTTAGTTTAAGATTATTTACGCTAAACCAATGTACTATATCAGCTATAGCATTGTTTACGTCATGTTTGTTCCCAACAAGAAAGGGCAAGTCATTTATATATGTGAGAAACAGAAAAGGTCCAAGAATTGATCCCTGAGGGACCCCCATACCAACTGAGACCCCAGGAGACCTTTTTCCTTTAACGTCAACCCTCTGAATTCTATTGTTAATTAAACCGGCTCCAAATATAACAATAACTATAACTACGTTATATAATCGTAAATCGACTCTTAAGTAGTCTAATATTTTTCATTTAATTTTACCTAGGAGGACTCTCAAAAATATGTTAAATATGCAATTATTTTTATTAATTTTTAGTGCATTTTAATTTGTTTTAAAATACTGTTTTGTTTGAAGTCGGTTTTTCTTTTTGTTAAAATTTTATTTATTTGTGGTACAGTTATCATATCAAGTCAAAATATTATATTTTATCGGAATATGTAGGTTTTTAAAATGACTGTTCAATCATTATCAACCAACATACAATTTCTTTTTCCGGTTTAGATTATAGATTCTATAAAGAAGACCGGGCAAGAAATAAAATGTAATTTCCTAAATGGATACAAAAAGAATAAAAATCAAAGTTGTTCATGTCGTGCACTAATAATATACTTATTGAAATTAATTAATTGGCAAAGTTGACAAGTGTATTATTGTTATCAGTTAAGTTGAGTGACTTCCAAGTGACCGGAAAGTAACTAATAGAATCGTCTCCGACCATCCTACCGTGATGAGAAACTAATTAATTGTTCTCATTAAATTCCTAGTTATTTCTGCAGTTGTCCGTCCGTCCGGCTGTAGCCGACAAGCATCGGGACGGTTTAATTGGCCGTCGCAGTATCTCAGGATCTAGATAGGCGCGTCTCTCATTGCCGCCGACCCCCCGCAGGCTCTTCATAAACTATGAGCTGTTTCTTGATCGTCCGGTAATTGAGTGCGCCGGCGCAGGACGTACGCGTCATATACAATCACTATCAGGATAAATGGGGAAACGGTATTTCTTTGAATTATATGCGTGTTTGATATCGTAAAGTTGACTTTATTTGGAATTGCGTACCATTACTCTGGGAGAAGTATTGTGAAGGGTCTAGGGAGACGTTTTATGCAAATAAAAAATTAAGTTAATAGATATGTATAAAATATCATTAAGCCACGAATATTTTAATTACGACCGTGAAGGAAGTTTGTATCGCGAAAACTAAAAAAAGATTAGTCCAATTTTTGGTTGTCGGTCTCTTTCTCGTAAATAAGTAGACAGATGGAACTGAAAAAAATAAAAAAGTAAAAGGAACAGCCTGTAAATTTCCCTCTCCTGGGCTAATGGCCTCCTCTCCCATTAAGGAGAGGGTTTGGAACATGTTCCACCACATTGTTCCAATGCGGGTTGGTGGAATGCACATGTGGCAGAATTTCTATGAAATTGACACATGCAGGTTTCCTCACGATGTTCTCCTTCACCGCCGAGCACGAGATGAATTATAAACACAAATTAAGCACATATATACATATAGTGCTGCTTGCCTGGGTTTGAACCCGAAATCATCGGTTAAGATGCTAACCACTGGGCCATCTCGGCTCAACTGAAAAAAATAGTTCAAAACTTCAGATGCCGGCATTGTCTATGGATATTGGAGACCATATATAATTGGGTGGGACTATCGATGGCATCCAAAAATAAGTACATGTGTATCATGAAATTGTTCACAGGAGACACACTTATCAAAAATTATCTATTAAATTAAGTATAATATTATCTTTCCTGCATTTCTCTATCCATTCTGTATATCTATTTGTGTAGTAATCACAATATTTCATTTTGTCTCTATTTTCTTTATTACAAACACAAACTTTGTTTATTTGTTAGACGTTGATAGGAGTTGCCAAATATTGTAAGTGGTCGGCGCGGCCATAGGTCTGGGAATGATGCCCGCTGAGGCAATCGGCTGATTCTTGTAACGATAGCTGTCAGAGCGATGGTGCGCGTCGTGAAGTGTGTGGTAAGCGGAGCGGTTTCTGTTATTACTAGTTATTCGTTAATCCATCTATTTTTATTTTTATAGATATAGTGTCAATATATCAACACTTAGTACCAGCGACACAAGATTATCGAATATAATGTATCCAAACAGACATATTTGAAAATTGTTGAAGTTGGTCTTTGAAAAATAAAATTGGCAAAGTAAAGTAATATTTTTTTTTTGAGAATTTAGTTATCTCTATCGCTCATGGTTGCAAGCCGCGCGCCGTAACAGTTTCGCGGGAGGTCACGGCTTGCATAGTGATTGACCATTGTTGGTACTACGGTAATTATGTCCCGATACCCGGCCTCGCCCTGGCTCCTATCACGAGGGCATAGAGACCACAATGCCCTACTTGGTCTGCTGATTTCGAGATTCCGCCTTGTGATTCGGTACTCGATACAGAACGTAGATAAGAATTAAAAAGGCGATGTCTAATAATTCTTTGTGGTTATTGTTCTATGCGTCGTGTGTCAATATGAAATATTTTCAAACATTATCGATTCGGGACTCATTGTTCAGATCAAAAGTGACGAGAGGATGGGCCGGAATAGCTTTGTATTGCTTATGGACTGGGCTTTTGTTTATTTATTTTAAGGCGGACGTAGCACCAAGATGCATTCTGTTCATTGATGAATCATGTTAGAGCAACCCGTTATTTGTTACGATAGATTTGTCGTATGAGTCAACTCGTTGGTCTAGAAGCTAGTTTCACGACAGCACATAATTTTTTATTTTTTATGACATAGGTGGCAAACAAGCAGGAGGCTCACCTGATGGAAAATAATAATATCATTGAGGTTCAGTTCTAAAACCACAGTCCAAAGGCCAATAAAACATTTCCTGTCTAATATTCTCATTATCACATCAGAATAGAATCAGGAGAATCAATCAAATCAGAAGAATAGGATCAGAATATAATTTGGGCTAGTTACTCTCTGGACATGTGGATCCCATAGTACCTACCTGAGGGACGAGGAAAACAGAGGCACCTATGAAGCCGAATTTCATTTGATTACTTCTTTAAATCAGATACATATACTCAGATATAAGCGGGATTCATGGTAAGAATCCTCCTAACGACTACACCATCACAACTCCTCACCTCAAACACGAAGCACGAGATGCGGTCGCCACGACGTTGTCCCGTTTAATCAGCGCCGGCCATTAGCGTATCTGTAGAGAGGGCACGCGACCGTCGGGTGGTCGGGTCGCCGCTAACGGGGCTCTGATGGTACCACAGGGCTGTGAGTGTAACTGACTGTACTATTCATATTTTTCTTTGTTTATTTACATTACAATTGCAATACGTATAAACTTTTTATTTACAAAATTGAAAATATTATGAATATTATAAAAGTTTATTGACATACAAATCAAATCAAAATAAACTTTATTCAAGTAGGCTACAAGCACTTTTCAATTGTCATTTAACAACTATTTTAAGCTTCCACCGATTCGGAAAGTAGGTTCTACCGAGAAAAACCAGCAAGAAACTCAGCTGTTACTCTTTTTCACCATTTAAAAATACAGTTATTTTAATATAAGTCATGTTAATAATAAATATTACAACAAAAATGTTAGATGCTACTTTTAAAATACTTTGACTGTTATATTTATAATAGAGATAAATTTATTGTTGTGAAATTCATAATTTTTTTAGGCTCCCTTTTTGTACTATTGGTATTTTTTTTTAATACTTGATAATAGTTGATGGTAAGTCGTCAAAACGACTTGCGTTACACGTTAGTGTTGTAAGAAATACTGCCCACTTCACACATAGTCTTTGTGCCATCAGCTAGAGCACATTTCAAAAAGTATACTTGGGTTATGCTCAATTTTTACATTATTATTTCTTTTTTTAATGTTTTGTAAGTTGTTTTTTGGACAGCCCTAACTAATTCGACATCCAGATCGGAAAGTAATATAATTCTTCCATGTTGACCTCCGGAATAAGGCGATTACAATAATATCCCTGTCTCTCGACCGAGACTACGTGCTTAGCCCGGACCACGAACCCATTTCACATCGCTAGTGCTCCGACTAGTCCATCTGGAATATCTTTCCAATGCCATAAAGAAGAATTTACGAACATAATAATAAGCAAATAAAACTATATTAATATAAGTTAGCTGTCACCTTGTGTTGTCGAAAGTATTTATTATATGTTTATAAAGCCTGAACGAGGCAATTGTAAAACATATATCATCCTTTAATAAAGAACGTCGGATAATTTAATTGGATTTATCTGCATATGAAAGCGATCAATATGCGCGTGCGCATCGTCCGCGCCGACGCGAGGCGACCGCGACGGAGCATTTACATTTCTTTCGATTACACAATAAAATCAACGTGAAGCGATTGTGTAGAGATTTATATGATTAAGTATTACTATTTTAAAGAACAATTGATAATAGTATTTGATTTGTTAAATTAGATAAGAATATTGTGACTATAAATAAGCTCATAGTTCCTATTATTAAGATCGTAATATCTACTGTCGCAATAAATGTTACGCTGTCGTACCAATGTTTTGTTACGGCATGTGGTGTAA
The DNA here is from genome assembly GCF_905220365.1 of Vanessa cardui. Taxonomy (NCBI): domain Eukaryota; kingdom Metazoa; phylum Arthropoda; class Insecta; order Lepidoptera; family Nymphalidae; genus Vanessa; species Vanessa cardui. Next base: position 187,446 of record NC_061142.1, on the reverse strand, counting down.
TTATTTTGTGTCTCCAATCTTGAGATTTATATATTATTGTACAGACAAGTTGACTCAAGTAAACAAAAATATTTTTCATTGAATGTTTTGAACAAATGACCTAAAACTAAGATTGCTCGACAAAAACAAAAATATGGAGTATTTACCTTCAGTTTCAATCCAATCTTACAACAGTTTGAGAAAGTTTGTCGTTCTTTACTTTATTTAAGAATATTAGTAAATAATTGTACGGCTATGTAACTAACTCGTATATTAACGATCGCGTCAAAATAAATCTCGAAACAGATTTATTGATGAAAACGCCTTCGCGTTAACAGCTTCACGGTGTACACGGTCTAGCGATTAAGACGATCTATTTAATTGCAGAGAGTGAATTACGCGATATTAAAGTGGCAATAGTTACAGAGCCCAGGGGCCGGGCCCGGGGCGCGGGGCAGGGGGTCAGCGGATCAATTAAGAGGCGGTCTATTAAGAGACGCCTCGGGCGGCGCCGGGCGTACGGCTTGTGCGATGAAGTTCTCAAGGAAACCGCTACGGTTCTGTTACTGGTTGTTGATACTTTGATTCACATCGAAATAATCTGTTCAGTGTTATTTCAGAAATATTGCTATTTATTTGTATAGGCCTCGCTGGTCTTGGCTTAAATATGTCTCCTTTGGATGTTATCGGTCATGCTGATACAATCATTAGGTTTTGAAGTATTTATGTAGGTTCCATTCATTCTGCACGAATACTGTTAGAAATTGAGCCGTTTGTTGATACATTTCTTGACTATTATTTAAATCTCAGAATGTAAATGTTGCTTTAAAAAAGGTATAATATCTACCAAGTTCACAAAGTAAGTGATTAATTCCTTATTATTAATTGAGTGTGTTGCCAAGCAACACTAATACTTAAATAATTAGGGTTTAAACACTTCAATCTCAACAAATATTTATTCCTAAATCATGAACACACCGTGAGGATTCCTTGATATAAAAAGTAATTGTAATGTTTCAACCGTATGAATACAAATAGCGTTAAAGATATCGATATCGTTTAAAAACATAAACTATAAATAAATCATTAGCACCACAAAGACAAATATATTATCGAGCAGTTCCACGGAACTGACATGGAGGCGTTAAGCAATAACTTACAATGGAATTTTTATTCAATTTTAAATCCAATAGATAAATTTCAGTGCGCGGCGCAGCGGCTTATCGGCCGAGGTGTTAATAATAAAAGAATAAAACAACGCTCCTTCATAAATTATCGTAAGTTATGGTGGAATATCTCCCATATTATTTATCTTATTTGTACCTATTTCCATAATTACGCTGTCACCGGGTGCTGTAATAGTATATTGTAATAAATCTCGCGGCAATTAGACGGCGCGGCGCGGCCGTGTTGTTTCCGCGGCCGAGCGGGCGCGCGGTATCGCTACTTTATCGATGTGTTACGACCGTGTCACAAATCGGTGTTCTAAGCCGAGGGCCTGTGCGCAGGCGCCGTCGATGGAATCGGTTCGATTGAGTTACCAACGCTGTGATTTCTAGGGACGGAATTGGGATTACGCAGTAGAGCAGTGTAAGGATTGCTTAGTGGTAGTACCACCAACACCAACAGCAATAGACTGTATTCGTCTATTCCAATTTCAAGTGTGAGTTAGCCAGTGGAGATGAAAATAAGGAAAAAAAGAGGGCGGCAGTGAAAGGCTATTTATCAAAAATTCTTTTGGGAACTTGCCTGAACCATCGTAATTATAATTTTATAAAAATGAATATAATACTTTTTTTAATTCTGATACTTTAGGGACTTGCTGATACTTTAAATAATAAAGTATGTCAATTAGGGTGTGGAGAATCCACAAAATATCCTGCAAAATAACCTATCATAATGGTCCGATGTTGATACGACTCGTTTAGTATATTTCAGTTACTTTCACAGTATGTCATACTGTATTATGGGGCATTATTTATTGACTGATACTTCTCAATATATATTCTTCAATGTTATGTATGTACGAAGAAATATTAATGAGAAAATGTGATACTCATAGCATTGGTACAAGGAACAAACACAAACTTATTACTACTGTTACTCGACTGCATAGAGTCAGTAACTCTTTTGTGGGGCAATGTATACGGTTATACAACAGGATCCCAGAAAGCGTTCAAAATGCCTTTGTTAAAATAAAAAAAAAAATAATTAAGTAACGCTTGTGTGCGAAAGGTACCTATACAATTAATGAGTTTATGATCGATAGCACCTTGGGAATGAAACGACCGTCTCCTGACAATTTCATTTCATATTAAATTGTTTATATAATATATGAGACAAAAAAAACCCCGCTGAGTTTCTTTCGCCGGTTCTTCTCGGGTCAGGGTATTTTCTTTTCCGGACCGGTGGTACCGTTTCAATTGACCATCAATAAGAAAGTGTAATACTTCTATATTGAATAAAGTAATTTGAGTTTGAAAGTGATAAAATATCACTATTTTTGAATGCACATCACGCAAACCGTTCTATAATTTGACTTTAAATTTACCATTATGTTCAGCGTGTTTACTAGAACGCAATTTGCTATACAATATGATTGAACACTCAACAACGCCGCGGCAGCTCGTGGCCGACTGCTAGTTTACTAATAAATATATTTAAAGTTAATGTTAATAATCATAAATAAAGCATATTATTGTGTAGGAGATTATTTACTTCATCAAATTGCGTAGTTATTATACGTTCCTTTTCATATGTTTACTTTTAGTATGATTATGAGATGAGAGATATAAGTATATATCACGATTAATGAAATAGAGTAACTTCACTTGTCGGTTCTACCAAATGTACATTCTTGAGTAAATTCGTTTTATAAAATGTCGATTCGAAGTGCTCACAAGAGGCTGTTTGAATAAAGTATATTATTGATTGACTTGGAACGCGTTGCTATTGGCAAGTAATTATTTGCTTATCTGACTGTTGGTCTGTTTTCTTTACACACAAACGATGAGAACGTTTTAAAATTGGAAGATACCTCTCAAAGCGTACACGACACACGTGATCAGTCGATCAACAGACGTCATACAAATACAGCAGTGTGCTCGAGTGCTCCTTGATACTTCAGACTCATTCAACATCCGTTCTGCACTTTGAACTGAGGATTCGATAGAAGTGCTATCAGCACGAGCGTGACGAATACTGGATGGGCCAGAAAGTAGTGTAGCGTGTAGAGAAAATAGTTTGGTCGATGCAGTATAGGTATAATGTTATGCACTATTTCATACAGGGTCACATCACAATATTACACTAAATTTATTCTTTTAAAATGAATCATATATTATGGTGATTTTTAAATTAATTCGGTAAAATACTTATAGCCGATGTCATTTCCACGGTAAGCTGTTTGCTAAGACCGCGTGGGCGATGTACAAACTTGCATAGATCTGACTTGATGCTTGAGTTTGTTTACAGTAAATACTTTTTTCTAATTAAATATTCCGCCGACCAGTAGTTAACCCAACTGATTGTCTTAGAAATGCCTCTAGAATAAACAATATTATGTTTAAACATTACTCTTTAGAGAAGCTGTGTATTTAAAAAACGACATGTCTCTACCTAATATATTATAAAAATATATAAAGATCTACCTATATTGCTATCCTCTTAGTTTTCGACTCGTAGTCGACTGTGAAGGAAAACATTGTGAGGAAGCTTGGTTCTCACAGTGAGATGAGATCTTCATTGGTACTGTGAGGATGAATATACTCTAAATCTATTCTGATGAAGAGGAAGCCTTTGCACAGTATTGAAAAATTTAGAAATTGTTAATATAAGTAATATATAACGCGTGCATCTTAACAAACCCAGGCAAGCACCGCTGATTCATGTGCTTAATTTGTCTTTATTATTCATCTCTTGCTCAACGGTGAAGGAAAACATCGTGAGGAAACCTGCATGTGACAAATTTCATAGAAATTTTGCCACATGTGTATTCCACCAACCCGCATTGGAACAGCGTGGTGGAATATGTTCCAAACCTTCGGTTCAAATGGAGAGGAGGCCTTTAGCCCAGCAGTAAGAATTTAAAGGCTGTTGTTGTTGTTGTATAAGACTAATTATCGTAGTCGTCTTCAGTTTTGCTTTCACTGGTAAAAGTTAGTATAATGCTGTTCCTCCCACGCGTTTCGTCCGTTTGTCTCTCATAGAGCGTAACTCGCACATACACATAACTGTTGTTAATGGTTTGATGAGAAGCTTTAAACGTTAATGTTTAAAGTACCGTTTAAACAAGCGCGCTATTAATTTCAAATTATGTCATTATTTGCTTAGAAATTATGTCATAAAAGCTTTTAGTCCAATGAACAATTTCGAAGCATTTATTTATCTCTAGGGAGTATTTGGTATTTTTTCTTACAATATATGACATGGAATAAAATCTAGATAAAGCCCAAACATAAAAAATGATTCCGGAGTTATAAGAAACGAACAAAGGTTGCGATTGAGATGTTCCTTCTTTCTGACTTCGGTTAATAAACCACTAGTATAACTCCCAATAACAGTGAATTCACACGCGAATCTGATTTATCGGTTAGAATTATCGAGCACAAATAAATCTATCGATACAGCGTGAACAGCGGGCTTTAAATACGCGGTTCTAATCCGCTAGTGTTGTGGCGTGTCGATAAATCGTGCTATCAAGCGGGAAGTGTCGATGCGCGCGATGAGGCGTGAACTCGCGGGATGGTCTGCTATCGTGGACGACGGGTGCATCTGGACATCACGAGCGCTATCGAATGCGAAGTGCACGCGATGTTCCTTGCTGTTAAAAATATACGAACGAATGTATGAACAGACAATTTTAACAGATTTAAAACTAAGTTGTAAGCACGCTCGACTACATACAATAAATTTGTACATTTAAACACTCACGTTATACTTAGCTGGGATTGACTACAATTATTTTATTCGTGCGCTTTATTTTTTTATTATTAGGTATATAAATTTCAGTAGTAACCATCACCAGTAACCATGTAGTCTTATAGAAACACATCAATACCAAGTTTTGCTGTACAGCGAAACATTATGTGGAGTCAGTAAATCCATAGCTGTTTAATATTTTTGTAATTTGTAAACAAAATATATACAAATAAAGAAATGAGCTCTAAAACAGCTTATCATTTTGTTGTTACCGAGAGCATGTGAACAAAATTAATTATTGTTTAAATTATTTTCAATAGGACATTTTATTCCAAGGGAGACAAATTTAAATGATATAATGCACCTTACAGATAAATGGCGTCCGTACAAGTCGGAAGAAATATTGTCATACACGATAATAACGCATTCACGTGTCCGCCGCGTCCGTTCCCCTCGATCTCGAGAACTATCTCTTGTTCGATAGCTCGTACAATCGTGTATATATTATGAAAATCGTAATGTAAGTTTGTACAATATTTTCGATCGCTACACGTGTGATTGGAAACATAAATTGACATTTAACAAACAAAATATAACTTTTACCAAACTGCTCATATTTTTTTTCATTCCCAGAAGCGTAACTATGTTTGTATCGAAAGTGTGTTTTTCGTTTGTTGCTAGTTGTTGTTGAAAAATAAAATATTTGTAAGAGATTGATAATCCAACAGCTTTTCAATGTTACAGTATTAATCTAGTGATTTTTAACTGTTGATAAAGTGTTGACAAAGTAAACTGTTGATAAAGTTGAAAAGATAAGAAATTACTGTGTGTTTGAGTGCTTCTGAGAGAAAGGTTACCTTTGATTATTTATAAGTCTAGATTTACCGTCAAAGCTCAAACGCGTAGAAAAGACTACACGAACATTAATAGAGTAGTATGACGATGTCGAGTATCAAGCGGAGCTGTCACTACAGTAAAGTTGGCCCGATTACTTTAGATTTTTTTGTGTGACTCTCTAGTCTCTATCTATATACATATACAATCTATCTACGTACATATGTATATTTTAGATTACGTATATTAACATTGTGTTGATCTAAAAATATAATATTTATCGAAAATAATATTTTTCTGAACAAAATCACGGAATATGAGTTACACCTGCACGCCGTCGATAAAACGCGGACCTATTTATCAGATCACTCCCAATACACGTATTAACATAAAACCCTCGTACAGCGATCATATCGAAGCCATAGCGACTTCCTGGACGCTGAGAGCAACTGACTCGATACACTGACATTCGTCAACTATTTGACTAATTTGTATATCACGGTGTCCTGAGAGAGATCCGGTTAAACAGCGCGTGTTTAACTAAATTATAAAAATAGTTGTGCTTTTTATAGTCATACTTATAGAATGCTGCATATTCTAAGAGTAAGTAGCCTGGCAGTTATAAGAATTTTGATCTTTGTTAAGAAAATACATAGAAAAAGCTGCGTTTCATTCGCTAGTTGCATTTAATTCGGTTTTTTCAGAACTATAGTTTCTAACAATAAGTGTAATACTTCCATATTTAATATAGGGATTTAAATTTGGCATTAAAGCTTTTAAATACGCATAACAATTCCCTGACGACTTTAAAATTAGTACAGAAAAGCGTTAGCAATGTGTTGCAATTAGTATAAAGTTAGTCACGGCGTTTGCATCTCACCTCGTCTAGTTGCCTCCTGTGGTGATAAGAAGGCTTGCCTGCCTTTTTACTCGAACAGTTAGTCTAGTGATTTAGTGGGAAACCCAGCGGGCATTCTATAGCAGACTACTGAATGACTATTTTGGTTTAAAATGGCTTATAAGACATACTTTGTCTCGTTGTATATACTGGTATTATACATTACCTATTAAATTACTTTGTGTTTTGTTATTTCACAACAAATATTGACTTCTCGTGAATTTCATATTTTCCTGGGGCATTCGATTCTATAGTAAAATCTTGCAGATATGTTTACCTTAAGAGAATAAAAGAACGTAAAATAAAGCAGGTGTTACTACGAAACTCAGGTGTTACATAATAATACTGCTCGTCCGACGTCTGGGAGATATAAAAAAATATTTACTTCTCAATCGCAGCGCCACCTGCCGAGTCCAATCGAAACCATTCAGGGATCGATTCAAATACACACAAAAATCATCGAAATTATTATTTTTTTCACACCGGCTTTAAAGAGACTTTTTTTTTGAATAACGTGTTTAAAATAATAGAACTAGTATATGTTGGTTATTATATTATATGTTCTTATGTAATATAGGTGGACGTGGAAAAGGGGTCACCTGATGATAAATATCATGGCCACATGGTAACCGCCACATGGTCACCACCACCACCACACATCAATCAATCCGAGTCACAACAATACTAAGTCTGTTTGGTGTCATAAACTGACCTGAAAGGTTTGCACAAGGCCTAGTAAAGTGTGTTCGAGTGGCGCAGTGCATTTTCACAGATTATACTTATAGATTCGTATTGTGCAGGCCGACATTAATTTATAAGTCATGCCTTATGTTAATGGAAACTTCCTTTCTCAAGATTAAAAACATAAATTATGACTTTGTAATCAATAAGCAATAAATAATACTATGAGTGTCACGCCGCCGGCTGGCTTGCATTGTGACGCGCCGTCGCCCGCTGACGGACCGCTTTCAGTTTTTGCGGAGCAGCGCTGCCGCTGTCAACACTCTGACGCTTGACATTATAGTCGAATGAGGAAATAGAGGTAATCAGAGGGAATAATAGAAACCTTAACGGGTACACTTGAAGTAGTATATCGTATGCCGGTTATTAATCTCGTGGGTCTAACGATTATTTGGTCCAAATTCTGTAAACTAGGATATTTGGGAATATCGTAGCGCGATATTGATATGCTTAAAGTTTGTCAGCCAATTTCTCACTGCTGAGGACACTCTTTTCTCATCGCAAGCTGTATATTTGGAGATCACTCGTCGTCGCCTGTTGTTTGGACTTCGACGAGGCTCAGCTAGACGATTCTATGTCATTATTACATTAAAAACCCAGAGAAATATATTTTATATAATATACATATGTATTTGTAAAACATTATTTATATAGCTTACAACACCACGTCTCAATGTAGGACTTTGAGAGCTATTCTGTAACAAAAATTAAAAAAAATTGCTGCAAATTCGTAAATTGTTAGAGAATTTTATGTGACATTAAAGAGGATACACGCCTCAAGATAAATTCAACCTTTCATTAATGATATACGAAGTGAGTTCTTTCGGAGTGTGTAAAAATTCAATGATTTAGAGTGACTATTATACGGAATCTACAGGATAAAAAAAAAACGACGCAGTTGGACTCAGTAAACAGTTAGACGATTATAAAATATAATTTACTTTAGTATTTGGCCATTAACCTTAATTAAAATTGCAGAATATGATGTCGTAACGTTGATGTATTTGGAGCTGTACGAAAGCAGATAATGTTTGTGTACGTGTGTTCTCTATGATTAGGGTCAATTACGCGTTATTTATGGCTGCGGTAAGTAATTCGATCGATATTCCCGCGCATTGTTTAATGTGTCACGTGAGCTCGTTGCTTTTATGACCGTTATAATTCTAGCTTCGTTCTCGATACTGGACCGAATGCGTTGCTGGCTAAGGCCTCGCCACATACTACCTATTATACAAATAAAAAATAGTCAGAGTTGGGTAAAAGCTTCCCCTTATGTTAAGGCTTGGAGAGTTGTCTGCTAGATCTTTCACTCTGCTTTAGTTTGTATTAGGTTACACTCATGTGCAGATTCCGCATGTAATTGTAAACAAATTAAGAGTATTAACTTTATTTTTTGCATGCGGTTTTGCTAGCATACAAATAATTGTCCGAAAAAATCGTTTATTTTCATTTAACTATATGTCCTGTGAAAAGATAACAGATAATTTCACATTCATAAGGACATGAGACACTAACTATATTGCACAAATTATTTGAAATACACAGATAATATTTTATGTTGAGAGATTAACTTGATGGGACGCAGGACTGTAGCAAATCCTTAGTATTTTTGTGTTTCGGCGTAAGCCAGTGTAACTACAGACACAAGGGACATAACAATTCAGTTTCAGACAAGCTTTCAAGGTTTGGTAGGGGTATAAGAAATGGTTAAAAAAATACCCTGCTAAAGTCTACGGCTAATACGGTTTGCCCCTCCACCGACCATTTTATACAAAAATAAAGAAAATTTTGTCTTTGTACTATTTAGTTATCTACAATTATATATCATTATGTGTTCAGAGTAGAATATTCATATTACGGTTTATTTTTTATAATAATTTTAAAAATATCTCTAAGAAAGATGTGGGGCCACCTTCGTGCGTTGGTTTAAACCTTGTTCATAGTCTATCATTACCGGCCGTGGAAAGTAGCCTCTCCGCGTTCACCCGCCACAATGGTATCATACTTGTAATTAATATAATTTGCTCGACCTCTGGCTTGCAAAACTGGTCTGTTTTATATATAATAATCCGTCTGCAGCTTCCTTTGTATGGATTTTCATCCATATACAGATTTTAATTTAATTATATTTAAGTATAAAATGTAGTACACTATAAGCCGTCAATATAATAAATAAAATTGTTTCACGTATAAACTGTTCCAGCTTTATTATAACATGTGAAAATGAAAACAAACTTTGTTTATTAAGAACTAGATTTAAGCAAATTTGTTAAATGGCAGAAGATAGACATGTATCGTCAATTGCACATACTCTCGTTAGAACGCGTGCATCTTAACCGATTGCGAGTTCAAACCCAGGCAAGCACCGCTGTTTCATGTGCTTAATTTGTCTTATAATTCATCTCGTTCTCAGCGGTGAAGGAAAACATCGTGAGGAAACCTGCATGTGACAAGTTTCATAGAAATTCTGCCACATGTGTATTCCACCAACCCGCATTGGAACAGCGTGGTGGAATATGTTCCAAACCTTCTCCTCAAAGGGAGAGGAGGCCTTTAGCCCAGCAGTGGGAATTTACAGGCTGTTGTTCTTGTTGCACATACACTCTGTAGATAAGCCTGTAAAAAGCTGACAGGTTCTTTTATGTCAATGTTCCAAGACATAGAATTTTTATTTCATGTGAAATCAATAATGCAACGTCGAAAAGTCGCAGTCTATCTCGCACGCTTTATTGGAATCCATTTCTACTGACAATTTTATGAAATCCATTTTAATAACATTATGCTGATACAAATAAAGTAATTGTTGTCGTTCACTTCACGTTGACATTTTATGAAGGGAGAGAAGGTGACCAGTTATGTGATGCTTTCATTAATATAAGACAGAATTACAACAGCCTCTCGTGTGCGAGGTGTCCATAAAAGAAAAGAAAAGAAAATATTGAGGTCATATAGTCTATTGTGATTCAGTGAAAACCTGGTTCCGTTCCCTTAGTTTGGACATATTTGTAATCCTAGACACGGGACCGTGTGGCCTAATGGATAAGGCGTCGGACTTCGGATCCGAAGATTGCAGGTTCGAGTCCTGTCACGGTCGATGATCATTTTCTTACAAATAAATTTATTTACATTTTTTTTGAATACCAACTTCTTGTCATTCTTTTTAAAAATGTTAAAATTACAGTAACTACCTGCGGACAATGTGATTATAGGCGTGCCGTATGGGCTACGTTCTTTTTTAGTATTAGGCTTAGAGCTATATCCACCAAGCTGTTTAAGTTAAGGTGGGTTGATTCGTATGTGGTAGATTTCTATTCAATTCTTGAAAGATTTTTCTACGCTTGTAAATGTTATTGAAGACATCTAAATCATGAGCGAGATCGGTTTATGTGGTGTTCTTATGTGTATTCTATCGACTGGACCGTTCCGACCAATTTTTATTACATGTTATATATATTATATTTAAACTTGTAGTAACAAGATACAGAAACAAGTATTAAGTTTCATCACAACACAATCTCATCTAACAATTATGAGCAGAAAGCTCCCGTGACATTAGAGCATAACTTCCCCACATTACACAATAACACATTTCATAGAAGTTCCATCAGTAACTTAAGTAGGTATCAATAACCCAGCTTGATCGCCACTTAAAACGTTCAAGTTAGATAACTTACGAAGCTGAGCTTTTGAAAGTCGATATAAACGACTACTAGTACGTAAAATATTTTATTTCTTAAGTGTGAAGCGATACTCAAATAATCATCGATGTAAATAATAATAAATTACAGTATATATTTTCGTCGAAGAATTTATTTGGAAATATTGTACAGGTTACAGAAATTTCTGTGATTGTTGATACGTTCGTTAACGCCTCATCGTGTAGTCAGGAGCTTTGAAGGCTATCAAATCTCGTTCAAGGCATTGTGATGTTCAGTTGGAGTTAGGAAAATATCCGCAATACACTTTCATTCCCCGGCAACGGCAACGTCAAATTGCCATCGTATTATGAAATTGTTTTGTAGTGAGTGCACCATTGCTTGTGTTCTTATTAGTGATATTTATTCTGGAGGATTCTTCTGGATCATCATAATTACTCTAATCAAAATCAAAATGTACTTTATTCAAGTAGGCTGTTATAAGTGTTTTTGAATCGTCATTTTACAGAACTATGTTACGTTAAAACTACCACCGGTTGGAGTCCACCGAGTCTACCGAGAAAAGCCGGAAAACTCGGTAATTATTTATTTACAACATTTAATATAGATTATGTTAGTTAAATACAGTTATATATAATAATAAGCCCTCTATAGTATAAACCTGTATAAGTCCCACTGTTGGGTTAAACTTTCTTTGGAGCCACGCACAGACGAAATTTTTCATTCGACGCATGCAGGTTTCCTCACCATATTTCCTTTCACAAGCGCAACGACATTAACAAACGCAAATTAAACGCATGAAGGTTTCGTTGCTTCAACCTGTAGGTTATGTCCGCTCTCGGTGTTTCATTTGCAGCAAGCTTATGTACACGTTTATGCAGTCCTGGTTTTTAGATTTATTATATTTATAACGCTTAAACTACAAAATGCCTCAACATGTTTTGAGTACATGTAAATTGTTCATTACTATTTATCAAAGTGTAAACATTCACTCAGCACTAATCGACGAAGCTGGTTGCTAAGAACATTACTGCCTCTGAGACCATTATTCACAGGTGTATGACACCTTGTCTCATTAAAAAATGAATCTTATACCACACGAAATAGAGTTCAAGTCAAATTAACTACAATTTCGTTAATGTGTTACCTTAGTTTGTATTTAATAGATTGACACGAAATAACAAGACAGATAATTAAAGGTTCGAAAATGCCAGAGATTGTGGCGGGACAATTAACTGCTATGACACTATTGTGACCCTCGTGTACCATGCGCTGGGTGGCAGACTTTGGGCAACTTCATTTTGGTACGTGTCCGGTGTCATCCACTCATCACTTTTTCTAGCCAGTGTAACTACAGGGACAAAGGAATGCAGTTTTCCAGATTGATTTTAAGAAATAGTGCGAGTGTAAAGGACGTATTTTTGTGTGACGAATGTATTTTTCCTTTTTGGTAGTGTGAGTGTGTTCAAATTTAAGGCAATGTCTATACATCTTAAAACCACAAATACTCTGTAAGAAGAAACATGAAATATATGCATATTTTCGCCATCGATTTAAACTAAATTTCAAAAATGTTATCGGTCGAAATCGTCCATGAAATTGCGGAAAATAGAAGTATCTTATCTAATCATCAATGTGGAATAGCTCGAAAGAGACTCAGCAGTTACTGTTTTCCTTCTATTAGATAACAAAAACATTAAATTAATAATTTCAATCAATTTTATATCCTGCCTACAAGTATAACTCTACTAACTAATGACACTAGTTTCACGCCAGTATGAAAAGTTTAATAATAATAATATGTAAACAATACAAGCATTATAATAGTGTTTCACCGATGCTTGTCAACGCTTAACAATCGGGTTGAACATGTGTTTTTGTTTGTTACAATAGTCTGTAACAAGTCAAGCCATTGCTGAGCCGTCGGCTTCCCACGCGCCACGCAAAACATTCGCTAAATGCCGCGTACATTAATCAGCGAAGCGGAACATATCGCATCGAATTAGCGTATTATATGTCTTTGTTTTGTATATATACTTGGGGATTAGCGAGCTCATCAACTGAAATATTGTCATGATAGTATTTCTATGTATATGTATACCTTCTTTTATATATGACAGATATATATATATCTGATAAGCAAATTGAAAGTTTCACGGGAGATAACAGAATGGTGTAGTGTAATGTGTTGACAATTGTTTTGAAATTGAAAGCTCCAGGTAGCTGATGAGATTTTTTTAACAAGGTTACTCCGTAGGAGTTGGCTATTTCAGAGCTCTGGGTGTCATGATAAAAGTCCTCACATTTGCCCAACAGTAGTAAATATAAGCTGGTACTTTGAGTCAACATATTATAGCGTGAAATTACTCAACAATATGTCTGATTTAATTATTTATAAATGTGACAGAATTATTTCAATTATTCTTATTTTTTGCTTTAACTATCTTTGTCATTAAAAGAAGTTAACTATTTTGTTAAATGAGCAAGTTCAGAATGACATTTGTCACTATTTTCATAGTTAATCGTTAATAGATATAAAATGTTGCGCAATAATACCGTCAAATGTTTATTGCTTAAATAAACCATGCTAGGGGCAAAGGGTCAGAGGCGGAATGTTTTTTATAATACATTCTTGTGAAGAAGAATGAGTGTTGTTTGAGTGTAATGAGTGACAAGACGGCGTCGTGTCGCCATCGCGCCGCTAATCCCCGCAGTCTAGCACTGTCGAGGGGCCAAGTGACGCTGGAGTTTCGGTTCCTGGATACATAATAATATACTCGTCCACGGAATTTCTTCGATTTACTCATCAATTATATGATTGTACTTATATAAAAATATCACTACTAAAACAATTCTTATTTATTCATATATTATAAATATACTACAACCACGAAGGCCACACAATTTTTTTTATTTTTAATATTACTATCTCCAAGTTATTTAATAAAAAACTGAAAAATGACGATGAAACTTGTTTTTTGCTCGTGTTAATGTTATGATATGCTATATATTTTAATTGTGTAGTCTACTTTGCAAACTGACTGACGGCGACGGCAGCTTACCTTAAGGACTAGACAACTGCACAGGATATACTAGCTTTACTCTACTTCTAGCTTTACCAATGTTTGGCAATTAGTATTAAGCATCAGGGGGACCATCTGTCAGTCTGACTGATTTAAAAAAATCTAATGAGCTAGCTAGACCAATGCATCATAAATAAATATTACAAAAAGCCCCGTTACAAAAAATACAAATAATTAATACAGCATTGTAGGACAGTCGCGTCATCATTCCGTATATATTAAATTCAAGCACTGTACGGAACCTCTGAAGTGCGTACGAATCAAAGTTCTCAAACTCGAGTGAACCCAAGTCCGGCACGCCCCGCAGTGACAATAAGCGTTCCATTCACGCGCCGTCATCGGTTCCGTTAGCGCGATTTACGATACGATACCACTAACTAGAACCAAATAGGGGTGCTCGAAGATCGATGGCTACAGACGCTGAATGTAGCGGGATAAAGCAGAGCTCAGGGTTCTTGAAGTGCAGATAAAATAACAGCTTAAAAACGGTTGCTAACTTTATTCCGCATTTTAACTTGGTTGCTGACCCCTATTTTATTTTCTGAGCTCTCTTATTACAAGCTTATATTTTGTAAGTAACAGAAAAGTAATGTTTTAATTTTATTAATAATATTGATATCCATCCGAAGATTTGTATTTTTTTTACATTAGTAATTCTATTGCTGTTTGTACAATTTTACACAAACAGAAGCCATGTTCTAAATAATTAAAAAGCTGTAACTATTCTGACAAAATTTTGTTTTAAATTATTAAAAAGATTCATTAAAAAAAAAAAAGAAAATTGGATAATGTTTAACATTATAAATGTGTGTGTGCAAGAACAGATGAAGCTATATTCAATGCTGTTTCAATTCAAAAGTTTTATAATACGATGAAATGGCAATCAGACAGCATACAGTTCAAGTGCGTATCAGTTTTACGTGCTCGTCCAGGCATGGGAGTGATCTCTGTCATCTCCCAAGCTCCAGACTGCTGTGAACGCCAGTTCAGGGTAAGCCTTGTAAGCTAGCCATTAGACTAATATTTTATTAATATATATATTTCAATTACTGTTGTTAAAGTATAACAAGTACGTGATATAATTAAACAATAAAATTGACTCGTGCATTACATAGTATCGTATCTTGCATCTTCCGGGCCGATTCAGCTTTCTTAGCCTGGTTACTACATTGGAGATATCTAAGTACTCAAACAGTTTAATTTTCAGAGATTACGTTAGATAAGTCGGTGTTTATTGGGAGCAGAAAAGTTACTATATTTACAGGCATCAAGTCTATAAGTTTTTCAATATATTAAAGATCTAGACAAAACCGACGCATGTTTGTGTAAACGGACAGGCCATTTCACGAGGCGTTAGTTTATAAACCAGGGCCATTAGTTAGCCGTCCGATATCTAGACGCAGTCACGACGCTGTCGCCTAACGCTATACACAAAACACTTGCCATTCCCAGGCCACCGCACTTAGCTATACATCACTGGATCGATAGATAGCCGATCGATAGATATGCGCGAGCGCTGAGTTGCGCGTGCGCAGATACGATCGCAGCGAGGGCGAAAACAAGGAAACGCATGTTTTGACAGTGGTCGTCTGTTTAATGGCAGGCTTTATTGGTGTACGGTATTTGTTTGAGCAGCAATGAATGGTTCTCGATGCGACCGTAACTCGTAACCTAAGCTTTAACCGTGTCTGCGATGCTCGTTATTCTTATTGCCTCAATATTTGGCTTTATATCTACTTGATTCTTATTTTATTTAACCATGTTGATTTCGTATTGAAGGCCATTAATTGACAATAATGATATATATTTATCTAAAGGAGAGATTAAATATCTTTAACAATGTATCCCTAACGGGCATTTCAGAATTAATAATTGGTTTATAAAATTGATTTTCAGGGAAAATTAGTTCAAAGGGTCACAGATATATTTTATTGACTTCATTATTTAATTTACACTATTTTTTTAATATCATCTATTTATTAATATATTTTTTATACAAAATTATAGCCGTATTACATTAAATAAATTTTGACCAAATCGATTGATTGAATACTGGAGGTAACCAACCACCAACCCGCATTGGAACAGCGTGGTGGAATATGTTCCAAACCTTCCCCTTAAAGGGAGAGGAGGCCTTTAGCCCAGCAGTGGGAATTTTCGGGCTGTTGTTTGTTTGTTTGTTTTTTTTGAATACTGGAGTTTCCTTTTGTTACGAATTCATAAAATACTTGAATATTTGTTGAGTTAGTATTAATTACAATATTTGTCAAATTGGTAAGTCTCAATGGACGCTCAAAAGAATATACATATTATGCGCACAAGAGGGGTGCCAACAGAAGTGCAAGCTGTATTTCTCCAACATCTTAATCCGATGGAACAGCAAATCGACCGGAAAGAGTCCAACAGTTTCTTGCTTTTCGAAATACAGGAGCACAATCTCCGCCAAACTGTAAACGGTCTAAACACTTTTCTTGACAAAAAAACTCAATAATTTTTCATCGGTTCCTTCAAGCTCAGAACCTCAAATCTGCCTCATAGCATCAGCACTGGGTAAAAGAGAAGATAAGCCTTTAATATAGAATCGATTAAGAAGGTCTTCATCGTACCTTGAAATTATCGTCTATCCATTTAACTGTATCGGTATTCCGGAGCGCAAGGCGAGCGCGTCTCCATGTATCTTTATAAGCATAATGCAGTATCGCAGGGCACCAGTCTTACCTACCTCACTAACTCAGGCGCAGCTGAATGGAATAAATCTGAATTTGAATTAACCGAGCGAAACGCGCCACTTGTCGCTGAGGTATTTTTGTTTCTCATGCAAATGTAAGATCAAAACATTGCTAGCGGTGTTGCGACTTACGGCCGCGGCCGGTATCGTTGCATGGTTTTCGTTGTTCCGAATAATGGTCATGTATTCGTGGTACGACTTGATCTAGATTTAATAGTTTAATGAGATGATTTATAATGAATGCTTATAAAACAGGATATAGCATAATAAATAACTATACCTACTTCTCTTCATAAGCATATTGTCTTATGATATTTCAGGAATTTATGAAATCTAAATTTTCCAGTAAGTTATTATCGAAAATTATCATATTTTTTAGTATCTATTACAAAATGTTGAAATGGGCTTGTAACGTATCCTTCAGCACAAAATTAATTTTTGATTTACAATTATTGCAACAAATTAAGGTCAAGCCGGTGGTGGGGCAAAAATGTTGTGTAATACCAAAGGGCTTTAAAATATATTTGATCTCTTGCATAGCTCTGTGCTCTGCTACAGCCGACCCCGCTGGGAGCAACATCTGTCTTGCTTACAGTCAACAGCAGCACGCATTCAGCGATTTATGTCTCTTGCAACTTTTCTCAGGCCATAGATCCATTCAGTTGGCGGTGTGACCTTTTATTTACTACCTTAGAAGTGTCGCTGCACTTGACGGCTTGTGGTCGTGATTACACTCAACCTGTAATGTGTGATTTTAAGACTTTTAAATCAGAATATAATCTAGTTTTCTTTTCAAAAGAAATATTTGGTCAACATATCATTAGAACCTATGTCGTTATATCTCTCAGACTACATTTAAATAATAATAAAATACTACTACATCATAAACACATTGTATGTGTCACGAGCTTCCGAACGTGTGATAAATTTACAACTTCGTGTACCAATACAACGGTGATATGTCTGCCCAAAACATTGAAATTTTACGGACCGATTTTGGTTAAATTGTCAAGGGTAATACTCAAGAGAATTAAGTCCCTACTTACACTACGCTACAGTGCCTAAGTACAAACACAAGGTACTTATTACTATATTATACTTTCAAAAAGTTCTCGAATAATACAAAATTTAAATAAAAGGTATTCAAATAAAACTCTAAGATGATATAACATAAACAAAATTAAAATGTATAAATGTCGGAGTTACACAAAAAATACAATCGAATTGGGAATCTCCTTTTTCTTTAGAAGTCAATTAAAATACAGTAATTAGTTTCTGACGAGATCTTGCATTTAATACCTTTGGGTCTGCAGCTACCTATGCCAGTCACAAGACCAATTAGGCCTATAATGACAGCTATGACATTAGAGTAATCACAATTTCCAAAGTTGGCTTTCAGTAAGCGCTTTGAAAAACTATACACGTTTCCATTGAAGTAGCGTCTACTGGTTATGTGCTACTTGAAGCGAAGAGGTGATCAATGCGCCGCACCGAGTTACGTGGAAACGTATCAAACGCGGTAATAACTTATTTTACAACTTAGAGAGTAATAAACACACACAAAGGCGCCGTATAAGAACGTTTTGAACACTATGTTGATACAAGATTTTGCTCATAAAATCATTTATGTGGACATTAGTGGGATGTTTGCTGCTGTGCATGCGAAAATATAAAAACTTGACTAATGTTTCTTATAGTCACAATCGCGTATTGTGGAGCTCTGTGCTCATTTGTTTGTACCGATGTTACTCAGCGATTTTATCGTTAGTGAAAAAATATATGCGGGCGTTCTGTAATATCGCAGGATTGATTGCTCGTTTTATGTTCGACTCTCGAGTTATAGCGCAAAACGCTTGAATTATGGGCTCCAAGTTTTAGATTCGCCGGAACAGTAAACATACGAGTATAACGCGATGTCTTATGGACAATATATCATTTATTTATTTAACGCGTTATTGTACAACGTAAAGTATTTATGTACAAAAGTGCTAAAAGTTTACTCTGCAGCTAACCTTAGTACACGAAACAATGTTTGTAAGTTTGTGAAAGAAAATTACTCAGAAAGTCACAGTCACTCAAAAGAACAACAAATGACGTCACTGGCTATTCGATAATACGTCAAAGTAATTTTTTAAATTTTAGTTGAATTTAATTTCGCGTAATTAATTGAATCTGAGAGATAACAACCGAAAGTCAAAGCAATTTTCCGCTTTAAACAAAAACATCAATCTCTATTAAGATTAAAATTAATATTTAATCGCAGTCGGTGCATTAATGTACATAATCTGATATTTGCTATCGCATTGAGAACAGATAATGGATAGTTCTATGCACCGCGCATGCGCGCTGCTCCTTCGGTTGGAGTCCCGCTGCGCGTGCGCTGCTCAGAGCTAGATTTACTGGCTGTTACCTTGATCTGTTGCGAGTCGACTGACCGAGAATATTATTACTTTAGAAAGCTTATCACAATCGTTTTAAACTGAGTTGTCGCTAATTTAAACTTTTACAATAAATAATAAGGCAAATATCAAATTAATAACTATTAACAAAAATTAAATTTATACTATAAATGCGAAAGTAATTATAACTGTTTGATTGTTACCTTATCATCAACAAGTGACAGAATCAATCTTAATTTTGATATAGGGGGACAGGGATATGTGCTTATATAGAATTCATGTGTTTTACGATACAAATAAATGCGATGCACTTGAAATCACGAAGAAAAGCTGACAATGTCATGCTGCGATGTCACAAAATAAGGCCAACATAAAATATCGTATATCGTTTTTGTTAAGGAAGTAACATATGAGAAACAATTTAAATCTTTTGCTTCGTAACACTTAGTTACACTCGCCTTAATTAACTGTATACACATGACATGAAACAAAGCGCAGATAAGCTAAATGAAATTTAAATGAAGTTGAAATATGTTTAGTAATATCTCCTTAATCAATTGTATTCAGCATTATCTATGGATCCCGTTTTTCATTTGGAATTAGGAATCAAATCTATTTTCTCGGATTAGCCGTCGATCTCGATTGATGTGTGTCTGTCAATTACGCGCACGCTGCGCACGCGCATCCATCACGCGGACCACCGGCTGCGTCTCTGCCGCAATAATTATGTAGCATCACACCAACCATTGGATACGCTATATAAGGCACAATATTTGCATTTCATTTTAACTCACGACGCTTTCTTCTTTCTGTATTCAACTTTCAATAATTTAATTTAATTTTTTTATTATTAAGAGTCATAACATTTTTTCGTGTGTCAAATGTCGTTTTTGACTAGACTGCCTTAGCTCTCAATATAATAGAAAAAAAATTGTCCCTAACGTAATGATTAGAGATTATGTTTTAATTAAACAGCATTACTCGTATTACGTAGTGTTTGATGTCTTTTATCTCGAAGGATTGGTAATTGTGACACATTGTAGAGCACAGTGTCTCCGACGCAGTCAGCTAACTCCGCTGACAATCCGCACTAACTACTCAATCATTTCATTCAAAGGGTTGATATGATTCTCAGCTGTACCTATTTCTTGAACTATAGTAGTAGTAGTAGAAGTAGTAGTAGGAACTATAGTAGTCGTATAAACTCAGAACGACTAACGACAGACATCTTGACGATTGTTATCAGTAATTGTAAAATCTATAACTTTATATAGATGGCGGCAAAAAGTGCCCACCTAGCGCTTAGACATAGTTACTATATTTCCTTATACATGTACAGATTATATTTATATCGGATTTGAGCGATAAATAAAATAAATAGGGCCTCGTCTGTCATCCTGCACGTTAGCGCTTAATGTTGACAGTTCGATGATTATCTGTGAGCCCATTCGGTAACAATCGTTCCCAAACTCGTGACGTCAGACTTAAGAGATAACACTCTGCACACAGACTGTTTTAAATACAGTAAAGTTGTCAAAAAATCATATAATCGTTATTTTTGTTTCGTAATTGTTATATTGAGTAATAAATGAAGAACGAAGACGAAATATTTAGAATATTAACGCAATAATAAACTAAAACGTTCTTTGATCATTAATTTAAAAGCCAATTCATTGACAAGTTTAATTTTGCCAAATGCCAAAGGTAGTTTCTATTTTGGTCATTTTTTATGTTGTTATAAATATTATATTTGTCGGTTGTAAATCGATTTTGATAATCCTTTTATGGGTTATTAGAGTGTAGTTCCGTCTAAATTTGAAGAATCAAGGTCCGGAAAGAGATTTGGCACAAGGCCGGTTTTAAGAGCTGTTAGCCAAATCACCGGTTGGTTTGCGTGCCCCGAGTCGGTGTGATCATGCCAAATTTACTCTGCCAATCGTAGCAGGACATCTGGCTCCTTTTGTACCAATTATAATTTCGTGAACTATTTGGAACTCGTTATTTTTATCTATTATAAGTAATATTTTAAACTTGTTTTGTTAGCACTGGGACGAATGGTTTGGACATGCTATTCAAAGCACTCACCATCCTGGTGTGCCTACACTGACAAACATCTAGTTTTTGTTTTATTGGCACATGCCGATTTTATCCTAATATGTGAATATATTGACATAAAAATGCCGATTTTAAGCATGAAGTATAGTGAGTGCTTGCCACTAGCAATGAGGCAGTCAATCTCTCTAGTTATAAGTATTAAACAGGACGGAGTCATAGGAGTAATTTCATAATAGTATAAATATTTCTCACGGCAATTATTCAGATCTAAAGCGATAGTATATTTGTACAGCTTTTTCCTCAACCATCGTTGGTATTCGTCGCTCCGGGAACTTTCTAGCTGCGATTGAACTCAGCTGAGTCGTCACGGCGCAACGTCGCCTGGAAAACATGGCACCTCTCGTTATGCATTATACTTACATTGTTATGCAAAAAGTAAGATTGCGGATTCGATGGCTATTTAGCATTCAGTTTTCATGTGATAATTGTGTGTTTGTAATTCAGATCGCGCGCGGCTGTTAAGGAAACATAAACTGTAAAAAACTAAAAAAACACTACAGTAAAAATAAACATGATAGTAAAAATATCATACTAAATGATTTCGGCCACGGCGGTCAACCTCAAGGAGGAAAGCTAACTACGCAGGATATTCTGTAACACACAAGCGAGTGCACATGGCGTCCGGTTAGTCAGAGTCCAAAAAGTGTTCTGACACGGGCGTGTACATACTTCGAACTTCCTGCCTCTTGGCTGCTACTGAGATTTTTTCGAATGAATAACCTTTTATCGGCCAGACCTGGAGTTTGAACCCAGGTCTCAGTTTAGCCTACGTCTCAGGTTAATCCTTATTTCTAGGCACTAAGGCAGTCAAATATGATAATACATAAATAGTTAGATAATTTCACATATACAGAGACCATTTTGTGGCAGATACGGCAAATACGTTACAATCATATTTATATGTGATTTATTTTTGAAGTAAAGTCAATCGAGTTTAGATTTATGTATGGCTGAGAGTCATTTCATTTTAATCACCAAATAAATTTTAGTATGCAACTCGTATACTCGTATTATCGCATTGCGCGGTCGAACACGGGAAATAATAAACGGTGTGAATGCGGTCAGTTATATCTGCTATCGAGGTTGACATTTAAGTTGAACATTTAAGGATGTCTTATAACGTGATTTTGGTATTCATAACACGAATGCTAATTTTATATTTCAAGTTTCTTAAACAAATTTTGCTCGGTGCGCAACAGTTGATTCATGACAATTTTCAAAGTAATTCGTAACCTTATAATCTTAAACACCGCAATTAAATGAATAGAATTGACTGAAGATTGTTTTAAACAAATTAAAATAACTAGAGTAAGTTATAAGTTCGCCATCTTTAAAATTCTGTTCATTCATTTTCCAAATTAATTTCATTCACTAAATAATAAACTTTTATTAGTTAAATAACATTGCATTATATCAGTAAATAAATGTTTCATGTGAGTAATTTTATGTAGAATGACAAATTAATAAAATATACGAACGTTAATGGAAATTGCATGTTGAATTAAAATTTAACTGATTTATAAATAAATAAACAACTTTCGCTAGCTTCCTTCATTAATTATTCAGATTTTATACGTTTAAAATCCATCTGTTTTAATTATTCGGCAATACGATTGTAATTATATGTACCTTTTCCACAGTGATTACAATAAGTTATAATTATATTTCTTTTATAATTTGGTTAAAATTCCGCGGCGTCACTGACCGCGACTCGTGACGAGACACTGTTTCTCAGGATCTCGTAAAAATTAACCCATTAACATCAATTAACGCGCGCGGACATCGACCCGTAGGTAAACGCAAATCGCTTGACACACGACAGTTTTAATTATTGTCATTACAATAAAGGTGGTTTTCGTGTAGCACGTCCGCGTTGCAAGTGTTCTGTGAGCACGTAATCGGTCAAATAAATTGGGATAGAGGCGTTAAATGACTTGATTCTCGGAGGCGGCTTAAGTTTTTGTGAGTAGTGATGAGGCATTCTCCTCCTGTTGTCGATTCTATGTTGTTTACTGTCGAGACTAGTAGAAATTACAAAAAAAATTTAAAATTATTTAAAAACAAAATCAATTCAATATATCACGATTTTCTTAATTATTGTAATCCATTAATTAATTATATCCCAGTCAACCATTTTAATCTGACGATAAACGTTATAAGGATTGTTAGGTAAGTAGGTAAATTTGCACAATTTTTTTTATGGTATCGGTTGGCGGACGAGTACATGGGCCACCTGATGGTAAGTGGTCATCATCACCCACAGACAATGACGCTGTAGGAAATATTAACTATTCTTTACATCGTCAATGTGCCACCAACCTTGGGCACAAAAATACAATGATTTCCAAATCGTTGGAAGCACTATTGGCCACCAATACATAAAATAACCAAAAAGTAGTCTATTGTGGTTTTGTCTTTGCGCTAAAAAAAGAAAGAAAGAATTTAAGTGAATATATTATTATGATATTAAACGATACTAAAATTAATACGAGCCCTTTGTGTTTGTCGCTACCGGAGTCTCCTCACTAGCCTTCGGCGTGTGGTAGCAAGTCATGCGCGGTAATGACCGAATTAATCGCTTCACCTCCCCCTCCCTGCAACTGCAGCCATTTTAGGTGTATTACAGTTATAATGGTGGAACCTTTACAATTAATTATATGTATATTATTTGTCGGAATAAAATATATTTGTTGCTGACATGGACGCTTTTAAAAAGTAAAATTAGTAAAATAACAGAGTCGGTAAAGGTCTAAGGCCTATTTTCCATTCATGAGGAAGTTTGGAGCTGAGGCCTCAACTTCCGAGCTTAAACTACAAGTCTACTTGTGCTTTGAATTTAGTTTGGTCTAATTCTCATGCCGAAAATCTATTTCATTTTATAATGTATGTATACCTATACCTTGTTGTTATATATATTTATAGTTTAAATACAAACTAGTTACCGACATACAAATTGAAATAGCAAATATATACATTTATGCGTTATTATTGCCTTATTGGGTTTCCAAAACTTGAGCTTTTATTTACAAAACGTCTTAACTGCAGTAAATAAGCATTAATGATCACAAATACTGAATAATTACGCAAAAATAATGTATATTTCAACATTTATGAAAATAAAAGAAATATAATCTAGACGACAGACAAGCGTGCAGATCCGAAAGCATTAGGTTAAATTCTCGGAGTATATAACATTAGTAGATTTTTTTTTTTTCAATAAAATCTTAAGGCGGTTTTGGAAGTTGACAGCGTGAAACTTCCGTCGTTCACTAAGTTCGTGAGCTTATCACTTCTGATGCTCTGATATCTCGTCGAATTTTATGAGAAATCTCTAAATTTACAAAAAACGTGACTTAATGACATCAAATAACCCACTTGTAATTTTAAGTGGCTCATTATAATGATGAATATGCTCTTCATGACGAAAATCTCTTCTCTTAAATAGAGGTCACGGGGCAGATTCAGCACGTAACGCAGCCCGTATTGATATGCGGAGCACACGGCGCGATGGCATCACTCTTATCTCAGGACTTCGGAAAAGGCAAGGGGTATTTTGAATTCAGGGCATGCTCGCTTCAAATGTGGAATATACCGAATATCGTAATCTCGAGCTGCATTGTTGTAACGGCACTGCTGGGGTCGCGCGAGGTCGAGCGTTTAGAGTTTCTTTATTTAAACGCGACGAGATGTCATATTCACGTTTACCAAGGGCATTCTAATTAAAAATACCCGAAGACAGACTTCTAGCTTAAAGCTTGCCCGAGAAGTCAATTTCACCTCCCTTGGGAAAACTGTTCGGTTCTATAATATAATTCCTAAACTGCATTGTGAATATAATTTAAATAAAGAAGCGTTAATAAATAAGGGCTATTACGTACACCATAAAAGATAACATAGACGATAAAAGTGTGGAGTTAGCATTCGTTTATTTGCATGCAGTGTAACTAATTAATTGTATTTAATTTACATTCCCGTGTAATTAATTGTCGATTAAGAGTGGAGCTCTCGGTAACATCGGCGGTTACGTTAAATGTTGTCTTGTAAATTGATGATTCAAAACTATTTTCAAGAGCCTATTTGGATGAAGTATATTTTTTTTTTTAGGATAAACGATATGCGATATAATAATTCTTATATTTCATTCAGGCACGTCCTAATGGTGGTAGGGCTTTTTGATCTAGCCCTCCTTAATACCTATCACACTTGGTGTGATAATTTAAAGCCAAGCTACGAAATTTGATATTTTGCGTTCCGGTTTGTAGTATGAGTGAGCATGAGCAACTACAAGCAAATACTTCTCGGCAATGTAACGAATAGTTAATATTTCTTACATCTCGAATGTTTATGGCTACCCCTTACCAAAAAGTCTTTCATTTGGCAGTCCGCCTACAATATCAGAAACAAATAACAATAACCAAAGTCTATTTACATGATATTAGACGTTTTGCCGGAATGAATAATACCAAGTAATATAATTTCTAACGAGATTTCGACACACACGTAATAAATAAGTGCGCTCAGTCCATTGCCACATCGAGACGGACAGACGGACAATGATTTGTGCAAATTATACATCGGCCCCGGACCCGCCCGTTGTTTACGAGGCTATTACTGAGCCGATATTGCTTTGCCATTCACTCATGTACGAGTATACCTATCCGTTTAACAGTCCACTCTTCACTAGACCGCGTCCCGTGATGGCTCACGGACATGTACAAATATGTTTCATACATATTAAGAAAAAATTATGTAATTGTATGGCCTCAAAGTCAAAAGCAAATGAACAAACATTTCTTGTTTATAAATTTTATACTGTTATAATTTATGAAAGTCGCTTTTTTAAATGTATATGCTATAACTGTCGACACACGGATGACATAAAAGTTTAGAATTAAATTAATTTATTTTCTTTGTTATTTAGGTGGTAATAATATTCAAAGCTTTGCATTTGGCTGTCGTAGAGTTTGTGGCACGCTCAGTTTTAGCAAACTGAATTATATAACTGTTATTGTCCGTGCACGTCAAGCCGTTGATCCTGCTGTTGATGAGATTTAGCTAATGCAAAGTGCTGTAGCATTATGCTGTAATAACTAAGTTGAAACTCGTCGCAGACAATGACGGAGAAATATATGGAAGTGATAGCGATATTGACTGTATGCCTCGTCTATGTATCTGGTGGGCGTTGCGATTCCAAGGACCGTTGTTGGTGCTACTGAGACTTTCCCGATCACTGTAGGGGTCCAGGGTTCGGCTCTTAGCCCGTTCTTACTCAACAGAACTAGATGTTGTTTCGGCATAAATCCAGGACCGGTCATCGTGACTGATGATGTATGGCGATGATATATGACATATGATATATGTATATATGTCCGGAGATGAGAGCTAGCTGAAGCTGAAGCGTAGGGTGGACTTATGGAAGGGCACTTAAGAAAGGTGGTCTCCAACTAAACGTGACGAAGCCACATTGACTAGTATAATCATTACAATTAAAAGATCAGTGTCACACTAGTTTAGTATCTTCTGCTCACTATTATTTGCGATTGGCCACTGTGCCTGATGTTCAGTCAATACATTCTCGTTTTTTTTTTTTTAATAAATTATGTATAATATGTATAACATTTGACTTTGCTTTAATTATTATAAATGTCATTGTATCAGCGTTTGTTAGCCTTTTAGCGAAATACTATTTTAAGAATACGTCTGGTTTATAAATAACGTGCGTTATTGCAAAAAAATGTTAATCATTGTTTAATTTTGTCGGTTATTTATAGAATATTTATAGTATTATAGCTATTTATAGTATTCATTGAATATTTTTACCATAAATTTAGTTTGAGCTAAAAGTCAACGTTACGATTCGTCTGGCGTCCTTCATTTCAAGGTTGTATAGTTTAAACAAACGAAGACAATTAAAGAAAACAAGCGATATCGAAAGCAAGTTAATTTGCTAACAAATTTAAAATTAAAAAAATATATTTATAAACATTGCGAAATTTCAACTACGAATTTGAAAATAATAAATGACAGTATCGGTATTCCATCCAAAAATACCTCCCCCAACAAAACTATTGTTAATATTGCTTTACTTATGAAATAGCCATTGTCAGTATGAAAACAGGTTCATATAATTAATTACAGTTTATTTTTAAACTATATTATGTGAACGCATATGGGACCTTAAAAATGTCACTGTGTTTGAGTTTCTTGGAGCTTTACGATTTTGTGAAATAATTATTCGAAATATTAAATGTCTTACGAATTAATGTAAATGCATATATATGCATTGGGACATTCCATTTCTTGGCAAATAAATCTTTTACTGTACTTTAGGAGAAGATTTCGATCCTACCACACCAAAGGGGTTTGGGAGATATATACGTAGAGTTATAACTTCACCAGCATAAGCAGTTTTATTCACGACGTTTTGTTCACCGTCAAGATCGAGACAATTTTAAAATTCTGAAGCGGATAGTGATATTTTATTTATTATTAAAACCTAAAGCCTATGGCAATTTGTAACCCATTTTATAAAAATCAAATAGTTCTAATTTATTTATTTATCTTTAGATGTTGAAATTGCATGTAATTGAATTGCTCAATTTTTTCAAGCAATATTGACGTCGTACGATCGTACAAGCAAATCACTAGAAACAGTTGTCACCATTGTAAAAGACATATTGGCGCTAATCGCGTGGGAGGCGCTCGTGGACTCGAACCTACGATACTGCAATTTCCATTCACCTATCAAACTGGTAACAGGTGGTTTCGTCACCAAATTGGTCTCAATTTTGGTACTAAATTAATTTCGAATGTTGCGCTGACGGAATGGCCGGAATGGTTTGTCGAACGTCGTGACCGGTAATATTGGACACAAATCATTGCATCGATTTCAAAATAATTATATACGAGTACTTTAAACAACTCTGAGCTGCGTGGCTGAGGATAATTCCGTTTTATTTCCTGCCATTTCAAAAGAATTCTTTGCTCTTTTACTGGCGGAGGAATTTAGTCTGTGGTTCGAAGCTACTGAATCGATTTTGTTTCAGTTTTTGATCATTATCAATAAACTGTTTGATTTCTTAGTGTCGAGCGTAGAAATGGTATATTCGGCGTTTCTGATCTTTTAGCAGAAAATGTTCGCGTATCCAATAGATATTAATCGAATGCGTTTGCACTTTAAATATTTAAATAAAAAGCAATATGCAAGAAGTCACAAAAAGCAATTTGAATTTAATAATGGTAATAATGGAAATAGTCGTTGATTCGATGTAATAACAATAATAAAATCTCTCACTCCGTGAAGCCAAGATATTGCAATCTGTTACACTTTTATAAAAAAAAATGCATAAACACGTCGTAATGACACTCCACGTGTACTGCAGACTTCCCACGAACAATTTTATTATCTCATTAGTGTGAACAACGTCTTCATAAAGTGTCGCCGGCCGCGGGACATCTTTCATTACCTCCGTAATGACTTTAATAAAACCCTCTACTTACTTGCATTATGAACATACTAAAATATTTCGATACTTTACGTTGTCACTTTATATTATATTCATTTCAATATAACTGAGGCCGCGGACTTTCTGACCCAAGAGATAGGCAGCAATGGACGTATTGCATGTGATGAATGTGTTGATCTCGGATGTGTTGTTATTCCAAAGGTGATTACCGAAGAGCCTGCAGGCTTATGAGTCGGCTCCGAGGGCGGGGCGCCGGGTTAACGCTTGGTTCCCTCGGGGTGCGCCACTGTGCCCGCTGATATTCCATCTGTTTGCTTATAGTTGTGTTAATGTTACCGTTTGCTTGTCCTCAGGCATTAAAACGAGCACTTGCTAAGTTTATAGCTGTTTTATTACTCGTTTAACCGTAATAGCCACTTTGTAGATAAATAAATGTTTTAGATTACAAGATGTGGAATGTTTGACAACGAATTAATGAGTTGCCGTTGTTGCAACATATTCTTAATTTTCTAAAAAGTTCTTTGTTGCGTGTAGATTTCTAAGATATCTATCTAAAATAAGGTTTTCAGTTACGAAACAATGCAAATTTGCTTTGAGATAATCTGCGACGTGTCGATGTGACGGATGGCGGTGCCGCGGGCGACAGTGACGTGTGAACACTCTTGCTAAAGCCCAGCCACAAATCATGAACGGCGTTTATCAGATATTACACTATCTGCAGGCGGTGAAGAAATATCTTCGAGCGTTTGTACCTCTGTACACGGGATGCCGAAAGTGAACGTGCGCCTTGAGGAGGAAAATTATGGACGTGTTCATTGTTATTGTTGAGGACGGTTTTATAACATATTTAACTACCCAGGGACACAATTTTAAAGCTACATTTTATAGTGTTTGCCAAATCACTCAACACTCGCTTTTATTCGATTTGGTATCTGAATGGTATCGAGTTTTCTTCCATTATAACATGACAATAAATTTTATTAATATGTCAGGTAATTGAGAAGCAAGCGTTTTCGATAAGTTGTCAAATCGACGTGTGTGGAGGTTAAGTTTAATTTAGTGGAATACTTGCCCCGCGCCCACGCAAGTCGCGGGCCGTTACGACGGCGAGGGCGAGTCGGGAGCGCTCAGTCGCCTTCATAAATAACCCAAACTACCCATGTTATTATATATTAATTACAGCTCCAGCTTTTTAAATATTTCTATTCGTATATCAGGGTAATGTTATTATGAATTTATAGCTTTCGTTTCGTAGGACGTGTTAAGTAAGTGTCGCCGTGCGCCACGTGTGTTGGAGGTTTAATTGCATTTCACGTTGTATTCAATTATTACTTGTCTCAGACTAAATCAGGAAATAAATTAGAACTGCCCATAAAATGTTTATTATTTGATTGGATTATTTAGATTTCCAATTTTTAAAACGATTTAACAAATCCCGTTTTGATCGTAAATTAAAGTGCTGTTACATTTTCTGTCTCGGCCGAGATGACTTGAAATATATCGCAATTAAGATGTTTATTAAAATAATAATTAAGATTATAGCAAGTAGTTTAATTCAAAATAATTCTATAGAAATAAAACTTAAGTGCCAACTATGTTTTTATAAGGAGTGTTAATTTTATGCATGAAATAAAATTCTCATTTAAATGCTTATCTCATTTTGCTGATGCGAGATTAGCTCGCTAATAAATATTGATTTTAAGATTATATTTTCATTTTATTATGATTGTGTATTATATCGTATTTTAATCACTTAAAAATGATTCTCCGTCAGTTTAGTTTGAGAGGACTTCAGGCAGGACAGGGTTTAATCGAAATAAACATACTATTTATTAAGAAGTAATCACAAGATTAAATTAATTGGAAAACTACATATTATAAGTTGACAAATAATATAAAGTTGCTTGGCTTTTGCTTTAAATAATATTTTTTGTTTGTTTGAAATAATCGTCAATTCCAAATTCTGTGTGTTAGTTAATTAAGAAATGTATCTACGAAAAGTCCGATAACCTTTACTTCAGTTATAAGAGTCTCTTCTTCAATGGACTCGATAAGTGCATTATGTCGAATGCCGTTGATAGTTGCATTGTTGTAAGTGTCTGCTGTTAAGGGCCCGTTTCTCGCACGGGATTCTGGAACGTATATCATTTTAATATAAGGGGTATTTTCGTGTTCGTGATTGTCCAAATTTGGACAAGATGTTTTGTAAGACGGGAGCGGACATGTTTATCCGACGCGACCCACATTACCATATTTTTATTGAATTTAAACGAATTTCTGTGGGAATTGTAATGGCTATTACGATATTTCTTATACCATTAAAATTTCTAATATCTAAAAAGCATATACTCGACATGACGCGTTAAAAGATAACTGTTGGCAACGCGAAATGTTCCTTAGACTTATCGGGCGTCTCTCGATAAATAACTGCATATATTGAAAAAAATATATTTACTTAAAATAATACAAGTATTCAAAAACAAATTCGTGCTATTTTTGTTTTAAGAAATGATTCATATTGCATTATGTAGATTAAGTAGGTTGCTATTCGATACCAATTGTCGTGTTTAGTAAAGGGAAAAAGGGCCATTCCACCGCAACCAGCGATTCGTAGGAGCTTATTTTGTATAAAGTGAACAATATTATTCATTACACACCTGTAGGTATGTCTTTGTTTAAGTATAAGTATTGAGCACAACTGAATTTGATGTCAAAACAGCTAATTTGCTATTTATGCGTTATTTGGAGGGCCTGCAAATGTTTAACGAGAATTTTGATAGTGTTACAAACAGGTTTATTTTATATAACTGATTTGTAAGCAACATTTTAGCAAATACCGCAGCAAAATATTCCAGAATGTTAAGATAAAAAATCTTTACTTTAACATCGGGCATCGTTACAGTTGTGTTGTAGGTTTGGTAGACTATTCAACCCAGTTCCGATTCCGAGTAAGCACCGAGACAGGGCAACGGGTTCGCAGTCGTGGTGCGACGCTAATTGCTCGACTCGGTGTGTAATTGCAAAAGCTTTGTGCCGCCCGACGTCCGACACGCGCATGTTCCTGCAGCGTTACGGGGCCGGATGCCCGAGGAAACTCCAGTGGAAAAGTTTTAATGGTAATGTCTTTTAATGTGCAACGGTCTCTGTTTAAAACTTTTTCCTTTTTATTAAAGTAACTTATTTAAAACATCCGTTGTGATTGTAACCTCGGTGGTCTGGTAAAGTGTGACGACTTAGATTACAATAAATCATAAAATAAAATACGAATCATAGCAATACAAGGCCTAACGGCAAATAATTGTAAATCAAAACAATAGAGAAGAAAGGCACCGTCAATATCCGAGAATGGATTTCTTCAAAGGTACTCGTAAACTGCTCGATGCTGGCTAAATCGTATTCTTGGTAATTTTTGAAGTATTTACGAAGCGCTAATAAATTATAGTAATGTGCCCACGATAGTCCTTATTTTAAATTCACAAACACGTTTCGCATAACATTTTTTTACGTATTAGATTAGCAGAATTTATCACTTAAGAATTAGCACCAAAACATAACACGAAACGATTTATGAAACGAAATCTATTTTAGAACAGGTAATCGCTCTCGATCATTTCATTAATTATTTTAAATTCCTGCATTTCAATAAAGTGAGTCATTATTTTTGAAATACTAAATTAAAACTTGAGTGTTTGTTTCATCTCATACGACGGCTGAAATTAATGTTTTTTAAGTATATTTCTAGTCGTAACCTGTGATTTAAAGATGAACGTGCGTGTGCCTACTCGTAGTATTCCGACTTGAGGAATGTAGTCCGATGCAGTTAT
The DNA here is from genome assembly GCF_905220365.1 of Vanessa cardui. Classification (NCBI taxonomy): domain Eukaryota; kingdom Metazoa; phylum Arthropoda; class Insecta; order Lepidoptera; family Nymphalidae; genus Vanessa; species Vanessa cardui. Next base: position 154,803 of record NC_061142.1, on the reverse strand, counting down.
TGCGACTTTTTTTTTCAATTTCTGCAAACGAGGGTAGCGATTAATGCGATACTTTTGTTGAGACACGCATAGTAAGATTTTCACCTGACATCGATTTTAATGAGCAAGGGTTATTTGTATTTGTCTGAGCGTCATAATAAACAAGTAACAATTTCTCTTTTGTGTTAGTCCTGGTTTTCGCTAAATTATTGATTCATGAATTATTGATTTATCAATAATATCACAATCGAATATTCAAATTTCTTAACTTTGGCTGAAAGTTTTCTTCTTCTTCTTGTTACTCTCATTGTAGGCATTATACTCGTATTAAAATAACGACATACAAACGGGATTACGCGATTCCAAACTTCACACGAACACAATGATGCGTTAAACAGACCTTCACAATAAAACACAAATGATTCACAGACTGGTATTTCCTTTCAAACGAAGGAAATACCAGAAACCACACAGATCGTATCAAAACGAATTGAAACCGAAAAATTTTAATTATCGCCGTTACTTTTTATTTAAGTCGCCGAGTTAGTTTTTTGTTGAGCGACACATAATTTAATTTGTTCTCTTTTACGGCTGCGTAATTCTACTCCCCGGGAAACGGAGCTGTGTCGACGTGATGCGGCGTTTCGGGGACGTTTCGGCCACGATCCGGCGGCGGTGCGTGACGGACGTGGCTACTGCTGCCGAACGAGTTACAGAAATGATTAAAGTCGTTAAGTTTTTTATTGTATTACATCACGTATTACATACTCATTACATTTATCGTAATCTAATTAGGTTGTTATTGACAAATTAGGTTTATTTATTTTTCAATTCATACCTTTTTCTGTAGCATAATTATTGTACCTTCAAGGAAAGCTCAATAATAACACAATAATAAGAAAAATATATTTTTACCGTAGCCTTAATAATTCATATGATTATTAATGACTAAGCACTGTGCTTTTCCATAGTGAAATTTCCTCTTAATCGTGCCACAGGGGCTATCTTATGTAAAAGTGTACTTTTAAAATCGGACAAGTAGATTTTACTGACTCCTTGATTGCAAACCGCCGTTCAGGCTTATAAAACGTTATTGAGTTTTGCTGTCGGACATATCTGAAACAGTTCTGAGTCAGAAAGTGTGTGCAAAGGATTACCCCCTGGTCCTGTCGGATTGGATTATAGAGCGAGGAATAGACAACGCATCTGTGTTTGCGCTCGCACTTGTGTTTGTGTGTGTATGTATATCCCGCGTAGTCCCTTGGGGTCTCTTGAGCTTGGTTGCCGAGGCCGAAATTCCTTCGTTTCTCTCCACTAGGCTTAGGTGTCTACTCTTTTCTTGGATGTTTAGGTTTAGACACTTTTCCTCCAGGCAAGACATAAAAAAAAATAAAAATTATTCTTATATAAACATAATCTAAATAAATATTTTTTAATCATTTTATTAATTCCTGTTAATAACTCGATAAAAATGTATCAGTATCTGGAATACTAAATTTAACAAATCATTATTAATTAGTGAAAAAGATCAAGCAAGAAGGTATGAATGGAAGTGGAAATGAAAAATAGATATTATGTAAACGCAAAGGCTTAAGGTTTATATAAATGTCTTCAACACACGCGGTAACGTGTCGTTTTGTGTATTAAGTGGGCACTTGCCGCGTTGTTGTACTTTACATCACAATGTATTGTTGTTCCAAACTTTGAGAAGTATCCTTGAACGCAATTTACAATAAAAAATATTACAGTGACATATTCAAGTCGCTCGTTCTATAATTTTATATTTTACAATAACTTATCACACAAAGACGCTCCGGAGCTCCGAAATAACATCTCGAGCGCTGTCGGACACTCGGCGCTTGACTTGTTTATATGTGTCGTACGACTTGTCGTTATTTACACCCCCCGATACGATATCGCATGTTAAACTATATACTGATGGCACTCTCAATGTCGAATCCATTACTTTTGGTAACCTTATGCCATGTTGTGGTTGTCTTTCGGCATGTGATATTGGACGATAGGGATCCTGTCATTGTTTACACATAGCGAGAAATATTGATTGTTTTACTTGATTTTGACGTTTCTATAATTGATTTTAAGGAAGTTTGTCGGATAAGTGTTTTATACAAAGAAATATGTACATATTTACGTATCACGATTTTAGTTAGTGGTTGCTACGTGAGCATACGGTGGCTGTTTTAGGCACCGCAACCTATATCAGATGAAGAGTGAGCCAGAGTATTTACCAGCAACGGAGTCATAATACCCTGAAGTGGCGATGTAGGACAGAGGCCTTGTTACTTGGCTACTTTTTTTAAATAAAATCCGCCGCGCTATCGGCCCGTATAAACAGACGCCGCGACATCGTGTTTATGTTTTTATTATGTACCAGTTTGTGCTTCTATAGTGGTTATTCGCTTTAAGTGCACTTGGATCCGGAGAAAGTTGTCTGATGAGAGATTGCAGGAAATTAAAATTTTGAGTATAATTAAATAGCTCGTGTAATATATTGTTGTCTTAGTTTATTATAGTGGAACCACTAACGAACGTTGCGAGTTATCACTGATAATAAATTGAATTTCGAAATTATCTTGTCGGAGCGACGACTCATATTATATCGTATTAGGTAAATACAACATCAGACAAGACACTGTAGCTCATTTTTTTTTTGTTTGTTAGTCAAACATTTTTTTTTTTTGTTAAAAAGCTATTGGTAAAGAGCTTCAGTGTTTTCAATAACAAACATTAGGAATAAGAATACAAAAAAATGTAAACTTAAGTATTTTTATAGATTTTGATTTTAGAATAAAATATGATAAATACATTTATAAAATATTGTAAATACTAATAAAACCTCTTCAAAAGTGGATTTACCCTTTAAAAGGTTGACAGCTGGGCTGCCCTCTTCTTTATCTTCTTTTAAGTATCTACAACTTGTTCATGCTATTCCAAGGCGTTAGGCAAACAAACCTATTTGTAAGAAGAGAGAAAGAAAGAGTTTATTTACTTATATTTGGTATTTACAACCAAATAATTATTCGAGTATATAAAAACTTCCCAAATTTTGTTGATATTAGATACTTAAATGGTGCCGATTCGGAAACAAAGTGAAATTAACTAATAAAAAACATTATGCGCTAACTCAAAACAAATTAAAATCTAAATAATTAAATAAGTATCAAGTTGTTACAAGACCTAAAAAATAAAGCTCGAGCAAAGTACAAACGAGATCCGACTTCAAGTAACAGGGAGATTTATAAAAAAATTCGGAATCGCTGCAACAAGGCATGTAGAGATGCACAACGACGCCATATCCACAAATCTGTCACTGAGGAAGAAGATTCCGCTAAAGTGTGGAAATTCCTTAAGTCTTTGGGAGTTGGCAAGGTTAAACAGAACCTTAATCTAAGCACGTTCGACCTTAACGAACTCAATAAATATTTCATCTCATCATCTACTATTGATAATACTACAAAATCTAATACTCTTAGTTTTCTTTCAGCCATAAATACTCCTATGACATATTCCCCTTTTAATTTCTCTCAATTATCTGAATGTGATGTTAAGAAGAACTTACTTGCTGTCAATTCTAATGCAGTGGGCTGTGACTGCCTCAGTCGTAACATGATCGTTCCCATTTGTGATCTTATTATTCCTATTTTAACCCACATTTTTAATCATTCCTTCTCATCCGGTACTTTTCCCTCCTGTTGGAAAGACGCCCAAATTATTCCTCTCCCTAAGAAGTCTAATCCATTAGCCTTTACTGAACTTCGTCCTATTTCAATTCTTCCTTTCCTGTCCAAAGTACTGGAGCGTCTTGTCCATCAACAATTATCCTTGTTCCTTTCATCGAATAATCTCCTAAATCCACTCCAATCCGGCTTCCGCAAGGGTCATAGTACGACCACTGCTCTTGTTAAAATTACAGATGACATTAGACTTGCAATGGATAATCAAAGGCTTACGGTGTTAACATTGCTTGACTTTAGCAATGCCTTTAACACAGTGGACATTGATATTCTCTTGGCCATCCTACGTTCTCTTAACATATCTCCATCAGTAATTGATTGGTTTCGTAGTTACTTGTACGGGCGCCGGCAGCGGTTGCGTGTCCAGGATTCATATTCAAACTGGTCATACGTAACTGCTGGCGTCCCACAAGGTGGCGTGTTGTCTCCCCTCCTGTTTTCTATTTTTATCAATTCAATAAGTCAACATATCTCTTCTCCCTACCACTTGTATGCAGATGATCTCCAAATTTACTCCCACACAAAACTAACTGACTTACCAACGGCCATAACAAATTTAAACAATGACTTGCAAGGCATTTACAAATGGAGTATCTCCTTTGGTTTAAATATCAACCCATCAAAAAGTCAAGTCATAATAATTGGAAGTCCCAAAATGGTCTGTCGTATAGATTGGTCACTTGTTCCACCAGTTAGACTTAACAACACGACTATTAATTTTAGCGATAATGTAAAAAACCTTGGCGTCGTCTTTGACCGGTATCTCTCTTGGTCGCCGCAGGTAGGCGAGCTTAGTAGGAAAATATTTGCAGCCATGGGCTCTCTTCGCCGGCTGCAGTATTTTCTTCCATTGCCTACTAAAATTGCATTGGCACAAACTCTCCTATTACCCATTCTTGACTATGCTGATACTTGCTTTCTCGATCTTAAAGAGGAGCAATTAAATAAACTTGAGCGCCTTCAAAATCTTTGCATTCGGTTCATATTTGGTCTTCGCAAATATGACCACATCTCCGAACTTCGTAATAAGCTCAAGTGGCTTCCAATTCGCTTTCGCAGGAATACGCATATCCTTTCCTTACTTTACTGTGTACTTTTTCATCCTGACACACCTTTTTACCTTAAAGAGCGCTTTGAGTTCCTCTGTGATACCCACGAACGTTCCCTCCGATCCAACAATACCCTTACCTTAAAAACCCCCTCTCACTCATCTTCCTTCTATTCCAATTCCTTCACAGTAAAAGCAGTACGCCTTTGGAACTCCCTTCCTATTAGCATTAGAAAAGCGCAATCCCACACCTGTTTCAAAAAATACCTAAAAGAACATTACTTGTCGCTTAATACGTCATAGCTTATTTTACACTTTTGTTAATATGTATGTATATGTAGATGTATGTGTATATGTATATGTATATATGTGTATGTGTATGTATGTATGTGTATGTATATGCATGTGTATGTATGTATATATTTCATTTATATCTATTATTATATATTTATATATTTTTTCCATATTGATATATATTGATTCGCATGTAATATATTTTAGTCAATTAATTTATAACTTTTGTATGCCTCCAAACCGCTTCCATTTATTTTTTCAGTCCTATGCCCAAAGGTTGTCTGGAAGAAATTGCTACCGTAGCGATAAGACCGCCTTTGTACATCTACTCAACATTTTACCCATTTGCCTTGTTTTTTATTATTGGTGTACAATAAAGAGTATTTATTATTATTATTATTATTAAGTATATTCTATTTAGGAGGTCACATGCTTTGGATTCAACATCAGACAGGATGGTGGTAGGGCTTTGTGCGAGCCCGTCTGGGTAGGTACCACCCACTCATCAGTTATTCTACCGCCAAATAACAGTAGTCAGTATTGTTGTGTTCCGGTTTGAAGGGTGAGTGAGCCAGTGTAACTACAGGCACAAGGGACATAACATCTTAGTTCCCAAGGTTAGTGGCGCAGTGACGATGTAAGGAATAGTTAATATTTCTCACAGCGTCATTGTCTATGGGTGATGGTAACCACTTACCATCAGGTGGCCCATATGCTCGTTCGCCAACCTATACCATAAAAAAAAAAAAAATACTGTTAAAGTTTAAAGAGAGAAAGAAAAACTGCCAGTTATAACTTATCAACCAATTAAATCACGTACATATTATGTTAACTATACAATCAAATTATTATGTATCTGCATGAAAGACAACGTATACTATCTCCAAGTATTTATCTCATGCGTATATATCAGCTTTTGTTGATTAATACGCCAAATTCATTATTTTTTTTTAATATTGATTGCCCAAGTTAATAGTATCGGAATTGTATCACAGAACCGACATCTTGCCTCAGTTTGATTTGTTTTTTGTCTCTATACAGAGTTCTTGGTTCTATCAAAATGGTATCGTAGTGTGGAATATTGTAAATTCTAACGCAACATACTAACTAACATAACTTAAGACTTATTTGTTTGTATGTTACGTCATACACATAACCGAAAACCAAAAATTTTCCAAACCCACGTGGTTAGGCTTAAAAAAAGCACATACACAACCACACGGCCGCTTCATTTGCAAAGTTGCGCTGAATTCTGAATTCTTGGGATTCAAAAATAAATATACAATTAATAAAGTTTCTATTTATCGAAGATTTATTTGATTGTTGCGGAGTTAATGCCGTCGCAACTCCGGAGCGAAACATGTCCGAGGTATTTGTAATAAAGGCAGGCCATTGTTTGTTACACGCGGCCGGCCCCTGATGGGCCGTGTCTAAGCAGTTTTATCTATAATTGAGATCGCCGTAATGTCCGCTGCGCCCGCGCCGCCTGCCGACACTCGTTTGCGCGCAGCCTCCTCTTATGACATTGTTTATTGTTTAATAAATCTGAATCTAAATTTTTAATATAAGAAATATTTAGTCAATCGATTTATTATTATTATTTTTGAATCAATTTACAACTTCAATTGCAAAATACTCGGCATCTCTTGTTCGGAATGTTGGGTTTAGTATTTTATTGCATGTAATTGAGGTCGTTTTAATGCAATATACATTTTCGGGCAATCTATATATATTAAAAATATATATGTCTAATAAGTTTACTTTTTAGTGACAAAGTAATGCGAACACGTTTCCCACGAGAATAATGTATGGTTATGTTGTATATTGTATACGTTATGCTTTCCTCGTTCGTCGGTAGTCTTCCGTAGTTGGTATATCACTTGTTAAATGTTATGAACCGACTTATGCGTGGTGACGGTGGATGGGCGTGTCCTTTAAATGTTATAATTATTGTTGGCAGCGTCTTGTAAATACTTTATGACATATCACGATTGTGGTCTGCGGTGAGTTATGAGTTTACAAGCCTCGACCATAATATGTCGTATTTCCACAATTTAGCAATTTCTACATTTCCTATATGTATTTTATTAACTTGTAAAGTCACCCTACGAATGACCCACTGTTGGGGTACGGCCTTCACTGCTAATTGAAGATAACGTTTGGAGCTTGTAAAGGGCGTTGATTCTCCTACATGTAGGTTTCCTATTCCGTTGATTTCCCCATTATCGAGACACGAGTGATACACAGATGATGTACAGAAAGGCTAAAATTGCTGTCCTTTTGGAAAAGATTAACAGTTTTTTTTATTTTTTTATAAAAAGAAAAGTGGAACGAGCAAATAGCACCCGATGGTAAGTAGTCATCATCGCTATTTACTGGCGCCGTAAGAAATATTAACTATTCCTCACAACACCAATTCGCCATCAACCTTGGAAACTTAGACGTTATGTCCCTTGTGCCTGTTGTTACACTGGCTCACTCACCCTTCAAACCGGAATATCAATAATCGGTATTATGATTTGGCGGTAGAATATCTGATGATACCTACCCAGACCTCTGCTACCAAGTAAAGTTAATAAGTCATCTTGAAATCGAACACATTGATGTTGGTTTCTTCATAAGTTTTTCGTGTTTGTAATTCCCGCATAAGAGACTTACCAACTTCGATTCCAAGAATGGTGACACACATATAAAAAAAACAAAGCATGAACAATATAAACGAAAATTTATTTTCACTGGTGCTTTATAGTTAATGTTTTCTATTTAATAGATTAATTGACCTTTGAACCCGAGGTATTGTGGTACATTACACCTAAGAGGACAAGAAAGTTTAGTTTGGTGAAGTTATATAATTCATTTATGGTGTCCATTAAACACACGGTCCTATAAATGTGTGGTGGCCTTAAATTTGAAAGTTGGGAGTGGGCTCGTCTCGCGAGCGGCGGGCCGGCGGCGGTCGCGGGCGCAGAAGTGGGCGCGACTTATCTCAGCAATTAACCGACACTCGGCGAGCATTATTTATTCTCATATCGACAGCATTACATATTAATATGAAATAGATGAAGTGTTACCTGCACACTGTTGATTCGTACTCTTTCATAAACGACTGTAATCTTAAAAGAACTAACTTAAAGGAATTTAAAATAATCCAGTCGTAAATACATAAATTGATAAATATATTTTTTTAATTGATTTATTAAAATAGTCTTGATATTTTATTAAAGTTTGTACATAATTCGAGTAATACGCATTGTTACCTGTTTTGCTACCCTACTTCAACTGGTTGCAGTGCACTCCGTATAGCATGCTTGTTTCGAGTGGAGCTTAAAAAGCGTCGCAATACTAACAACTACCTAGCCGATGCCTGAGTAGCCCAATGCGCCCGAAGTGACTGCAACAAAATAATATCACTTAAATGTATAGTAGATTTTTAATCAATCGTAACGGCTGTCTAATGTTTTTCAACGTCCGCCCGCAAACTTGCTCCAACTCTAATCTCTCAACAGGTCGCTTACTCGGTCCGCTCCCCGCTCGTCTTTCTAATTCATATTATTTTTATTTATTTCATGTTTAGTTCAACGGACTGGCGATGGACCATCTGATTGGTAGCGGTCACACGGATTGCTACCGTAAGAAATGTTAAAGTACGTTATCTCTTACATTGCCAATAAGCTCTCTGCTTTTTATCATCTATATTAAGTTTGTGTTTGTGATATTCAAGCTGTAAAAGAGTTTTCGAATCTAAAATAAAAAAAATACTTACGTTTCCATTTTTTGGATTCTTGTTATTGAAAACATTGAACAAAAAAAAAAAACGGTTGACAGAAATATGACAAAAAAGGAGATGAAGTGTCTTGTCCGTTGTTGTATTTACCTCATACATATACGGACATAAAATGATTTCAATTTGTATATAAGTCTAAGAGCATATAGTTATATATTTGTTTTCGTAAATTTATACACACAGACGTAGAAGACGACGTAGGAAAGGTTTCACAGATTATCAGGACCGTGTAAAATTAATTGACTTCAAAATGCAACTTAGGTTTACCTGTATGTCATCAATTTCTTAACTGTTACAAATTTTATTTATATATCGTTCTCTAACTTTTCATATAATTAAATAATATTTTCAATATTTATATATTATATTTTAGTTATAATCAGTAACGCTAAATACTTAAAGTATTATAGAAAGTAAGACGCGTACGGAGTGCACCGTTTAATTTGGTCGAGCGCAAAAAAAAGAGTAGCGCGATACCATCGACAGCTGACTAAATTAATTGGAAACTCATCAGTTTACGTCTCACACAATGCCGGCGCGCCCGACCAGCTTATTGGGATAATGAGTAAAACACGAAAACAATATTTAGGACTAACTCCACACACGACTTGCATTGCTCTCTTACTTAGCGAGCGAGCGAGCTGGTTGGCGGGCTAAGCCATGGATTTATTTGTGTTCTTGATTAATATATACTTAAATATATATATATAGTATTGATTCATATATATAAGTAATCAAATATCTGTTTGTGTCATATAAAATTCAGTATTCTTTTATCTTTATAATTGTGTAATAGCTAATTAACTATCTAGTTAATAAAACAAGATATTTACTCTTCAGTTTTTTCCTCTCGTTTTATACGTTTTGCGATAAAATCAATAATATTCATTTGTTATAATCCTTTGCTCAATTTGAATTTTCACTATATTTAAGAAACTAGATATAATTGTAATGTCAACGCCATTTAAGGGATTGACACCTCTACATCGAATTGCAGATTTATAATTTGTTTAATATTTTAACTGGTTCTATTTCATATCGTCGATAACTACAAAAAACATGTATTTTTGACCCTTTTAGGGCTTTTAAGCTCGGAGTGACTAATTAATTCAGAGTTCAGGTTCGAAGTCAGAACGCAAGTGTGTACCGAAACAAGTTCATTTACAAACTTCTATGAGGCGTCAGAATGCGTTCATTCTCAGGACCGACGTCTTCACGTGCCTTTGTTGAGGAAAAAGTTCACAAAACACCCCACAATGCTCTTTTATTATGGGTTGTTCAACTTAATATGAAGATGTGACAGATTTGTTCATAAAGCTTTTATTACCCGTCGCCAGGCAAAAGTTATCTAGAGCCGGAAGCCTCCAGATTGACCCAGCTTTCCGCCATCGCGTTCTGTCGGGTCCACGTTAATTACCGATCACGAAATTAAACAGACGCACAAATTGAGCTTGGATTTGAATCCGCGCTGTAAGAACGCCAACCGATTTGAGCACATTACTTTAATGGCTTTCGATATAATTATCGTGTACAGCGATATCTCGCCTAAGCCTCGTGTGAATACATATATCTTATCTCCTCGATTTATATCGAATGTGACAGAGTACCAAGTCTTGCTTCTTTGTTAATGGACTTGAGAAACATGTTATTTTATGCGGCCAAAGCTTATATGAAATTAGTAAGTAGCGTAGCCGCCACGGGCGCTAATTATTTAGATGTCGTTAATCATTCGCTTCTGATAATTTCGACTCGTACGAGACGCGTATTAGAATATGTTATGACATTATATTTAATTATTGCGTAATTTATCATTGGTTTTGTAATGCATCTGAATATATTGTCGTATTAATCAGTAGTCTTTCAAATTATTAAATGCTAATCTGTACATGTAATAAAATTCGAAATAATTCTCATACGTTTCATTCAACTATTTTTTTTTCTCAGTGCTTTATAAAAACGTAATTTAAGCGAGTAGAGTTCAGAGAATTAAATTGTTTATATAATATATGAGACAAAAAAAATGCTCTAAGTTTTTGTCGCCGGTTCTTCTCAGGTCAGGGTGTTTTCTTTTCGGAACCGGTGGTACTGTTGCAATTGACCATCAATAAGAAAGTGTAATATTTCTATATTGAATAAAGTAGTTTGAGTTTGAGTAAGATTATAAATTCATCGAACATTAGTCAGTTAAGACCCCGTTACTACGCAAATTATATAAAATATTACATGGGTTAAATGATAAACTCCGACAGCTTCCAATAAGAATGTATGTGTTTGTGATTCAGGCCCAACCTTTATTGTAACCATGAGCGAGAATGTCTTTGCTATGGGCAAAGTTGGCTCTTGACATTGTTTTTTCTTTTGAAACCGGAATCTCAAATGGCGCACCTGATAGTGATGGTGTATGATCCCTCCTCGTAGAAATTAGCCCTGAAAGTAACACCTACCATTCCCTACTCTACCAATACACATTGTGACGCCCAAAACGTACACAAATAGACTTAAATACTTTAAAATATCGCTTGAAGCTCAGAGATATCTAGTATTTTCATTTAAATAATTTAATAATCAAATTAGTCGTCAAGCGTCTGCTCAGGCGCTTTAAAGTGCTTAATTAGTGCTAAGTGCACCATTTGAGATGTACGAACTGTGACTTGACTTAAACCGTTATTTGAAAATAATGTCATATTTGTGTTGACTTTACTTTGTTGAGAGGTTGTATACTCATTCTCTTAGCGGCGACTCGCTAATAATGCTGCGGACTCATTACCGATTACACGTTGTTTTGTCGGAGATCAGCGACGGACTGGATTTCTTTGTTCCTTTACTTTAACTATTATTTAATATATGTAATCGGCCTACACAGAACGTAGATCTTGCTCTAACCAAAAGTTTTCCAGCAAAGAGGTGACCACTTCCGGATACCATTCCAACCATATTTAAAATGGACCGGGTAAATAATTTGTAAGGCATTTCTGAACAATTTACTGATGGAATAAGCATTTAACATTATTCTTCATTAGTAGTATATTTTATAATATGTTCTAATTCCTTTTATTTATATTTTGAGTCAAACAGTAATGGCGTATCCTCAGTTACATTAATTCACCACCTCAGCGTTAGTATAGATTCCTTGTTTAGCAATTGGAAATCACTAACGAAGATTGTTTCCTAATTAATCAGGAATCGCTCAGCTAGACTCCGTAACATCACAATATAAATTACATGTTAAATGATTTGTACATTACTAGTGTACCGTAAACAAAAAAGCTACGAAATTAGTTCCAACAATGGTACCGTGTGGAACAAAAAAGCGATTACTTTTTGTTAGCAGTTCCAAACAATTATTTAGTGTATTCTGAAAAGTGTTTCCTGTTTGTTATTTCTATTGGATGCTTATAATGGATGACGAGGACTATTTCATTATTTATTAAAACCGCCGCCGCTTGAACCACAAATTGTAATTGAACTGGTGGTATATAATTGTATGTTTTACAAAACTCCAGGTTTTGGGGTTTTATTTTTCTTTAAATTGCTTAGTGCAACTGCACTCAAAGTAAAGGATACCCCGGGGCTATACTTTATTTCGAATGTAGTAGTATAATACATAGTAGCTTTTCTGTAGTGTCTTAGAGTTTTCAAGTTGACCTTTGGAAAGCCCGGTTTCTGCAGCTGAAATCTCTAATCATTTCAATTTCCAGCCCCTGTATTAAGAAGAAGAAGTAGAGAGTGCCCCTGCATATAATAATTGAAATGCCACATGCACAAAAAAATTAAAGTGCTGAGATGGCCCAGTGGTTAAGCGATGATTTTGGGTTCAAACCCAGGCAAGCAACACTATATATATATATATATATATGTACTTAATTTGTGTTTATAACACCACATATGACCACCCGCATTGGAACAGCGTGGAGGAATCAAAATCAAAATAAACTTTATTCAAGTAGGCTTTTACAAGCACTTTTGAATCGTCATTTTACAATTAAATGAAGCTACCACCGGTTCGGAAACTAGATTCTACCGAGAAGAACCGGCAAGAAACTCAGTAGTTACTTTTTTTCAACATTTAAAAAATCCAAAGTCATGTTAGTTAATACAATTATTTAAGTTAATATATCCTGCTTTGAAGTCAACAGGTATTAACTCCACGCTTTTTTATCATCTATAAAATCTTGTATCAAATAATATGCTTTTGTTACCAATGTATTTTTTACAAACCATTTCATTTTACGAAACGGCAAATTTAAAAATATCTGCGGAATATTTTCCAAACCCTCTCCTTAATGGCCCAGCCCAGCAGTGGGAAATGTACGATCTGTTACTTCACTTTTTTTGCACAAACAACTGATCATCAAATAAAGACCAAGGCCTTTATTTGTATATTTTTTTATTCATTTCCTATATGATGTAGTAAATTATTTTTTTCTTCTATAATTCTGTTAGTCTGTCTTTAAGTGGTCTTTGTTCCATCTATAGTCCTATTAAAAAGGAAGAGAAACACATCATACCTGTGTTATCTCCAACACCTGAGCGAGTGAAGTCGCCTGAGTAAGGTATACTCGTAGTAATTTCGTTGCGTTAAATTTAGCGTTACCGGAAGCCATTACGATGATTCGTTGCAGTAAACTTTTAATCTCCGAACGAATAAAACGACTCTGAGATTCAAATACGAGTGCTTTGCATGCGTCGTTAAATAACGCTCTCAAAGTACGACATTACAAAACAAAGTGTAAATATTTAACAGCACAAGATGTTTTTATAAATTGATAACGATTACTCTCGGTGATATTAGCGTAATTATGTCCGGCCAGCGTATTATTGCGCGGTTTCGAAACATTTTAATAGCATATAAATTATGTTTAAAGATATGTCTGCGATGTGCGCACTGTAATTTTGCTGCTCAGTGTCTTACTAGTTCATCAGAATAAACATCTGTTGACCCAAATGCAATTTTTTTTAAATTATTTATTTTATTATTTGAAATGTTGAAAGTTCTGTTCCGATATAGGTATAAACAGTAGTGTATTAGAAGCAAAGAAGTGTGGACATGGCCGAGTGTTATAGTGGGGTTTACTCATGCAAATTAGCCAGGACGGTAAAACAACTTTTTCTTGTGCCGTTTGGGTTGATGACCCACCACTTATAGGTATATTGTGCCAAACAGCTACAGTTAGTACTGGTGTGTTCCGATTTGAAGGGTGAATTAGTCAGTTTAACTACCTGTAGTTAAACTTGAGAACCATAAGCTTCCAAAGTCGATCGCGTATTGGTGAAGTGAGGAATGATTAAAATTTAATCTAATTTTTTTTTTACTATTTATTAGCCATCTCACGCACACTAAGACATCTTGTAAGAACGAGCGTACCTACTCATGCTAATGCACACCAATAACTTAGCTTAGTATGCAAACAAGTAGCTTATTGAACGAAATAATTACTCAACTAAGTTTAAAGTATTTCAAAAATGATTTGCGATTACAAGTAATCACGAGGAAATATATAAATGACAAGAGTGCCGTATTTTTCCGCGGGAATATACCTATAATTTCGAAATATTGCTCCTCGGAGTGTAATTACGGCGGCGCGCTCTGCGTCGCGGCGCGGATGTTGATTTATTGTGACGGCTGCTTCTTGCACGAGACGAAATACATTTTTATCCGACTATCGTTCATGTCGATTCTCTCTCTTTTTTGATATAATTTACCATACAAGCGAATTATATAGCGGCCATATAGAGTGATCCAAATACGTCTCCAGTGTTAGTCTTTTTTGGTCTGTCCGACTGACTTCAAAAATGTTACATGTATTTGTATGTTTAATTTTTATTTGGCGTAAATGTTGTTTACGACTAAGGTAAGCATAAGGAAAACCCCAGTATTTGTTTTTAACTGATAATAATATTTTAATGTATAATGTTCGCATTTACGGAAGATAAGAGATGAAAAAGAAACAGAATATTTATATTTATTAAGGAATTTCACATCGCGTCAGACGTGACGGGCGGCGACTGACGGGAAAAGAATTCACTAATGTCACATTCGCGATTCGTCACCCGATTATATGTAACTTCTGTATCCAATCCGTATTCGAGATAATCGTCTGTAGCGAGGCAGCCTCCGGTAATCGCCGAGAGCATTCTGAGGTTTCGTTAATAACAGCGGCGAATTACCAATTACGAGTAGTGTGTACTTTGAATATATTTTGCCAAACGAAGATAAAGTTTTTGATACATATACTAAACTAACCTAATTGACAGTACAATTATCTCTATCTGACTGTCTGTTATGCTTTCCAGACTAAACAACTGACCTGATTGATGCAATTTCATATGAAACTTGAAATTTATCTTTCTTGATAACTATTTTATACCAAAAACCGCGATTATTAAATTAATTCCTGTAATGGCTTTGAAACTTTGCTTAGTGGCGAATAAGAAATATATTCTAAGCACAAAAGCAATATAAAAACAGCATTTATTACGAACGAATATCTTGAATGACTCTTAAAAAAGTATTCGTAAAAGTTTATTGCCGAATCAATGAGTATAAAAACTAAAATAATACGTTGTGTTTTGAGTCGTAATCGCTTAAGCCACTACTTTGATGATTCCGCAGCTAGAGCGTCGTGTTTTAAATAATTTGCCTCATATGTTAATAGCGGTTTGCGGGCGCTGCGGTTGCATGCTGGGAATCGAACTGGTAACACCATTCTACTGCACGTCGACTTAGGAATCGATCGCACTCCTCTCACACGTGCAAAATGAGCTGGACGGGTGTATTATGAAGTTAAATATTTGCAGTAAAACTATGTGAACGATTCCTTGAACATATTTTGTCGTGTCTTTTTTTAATAGATTTCGAGCGAGGTCTCGGCTGTTCTACATCGGGTGGTCATCCTAATAGCGGTTTACTTAGTAATGATCGCCGCTCGCTCCGAGAATCGAACCCGCAATCCTTGTAATGAGCCGCGGCCGCAGCGCTGCGGTTCGTTTACTCGTTCATCGCTTACCGTTTGCAGGGTAATGGGAACTGCGCTCGGGAACATTTAAGATTACGGCTTCATGTATTCCAGTTCCGAGGAATGCGAATGGCTTCTTTCTTGGATACTCGACATGGAAACATTTTGATTATATGTTTATATTTACAACAGCATTGCAGCTATATATTTTAGGTCGTTATAGGTAGGATACGTTGTTGTTATATAAAATACCGACTAAAAATGTTTTTTAATTTATTAATTACTAAGGATTTCTTATAGATTTCAAATAACATTGAAGAATAAATTTCGAATTAACAGCCGACCAAGCGACACGGAGTCTTCGTGTGTAAATTTGTGCGGGCGAAAACTCCAAACGTTCTCCTTAAGAGAAGAATGTATTTCACTTTATGATCTAGCCCAGTAAATAGTAGTAAGTCATTTGCAGCAGGTTCCATAAGGAATATCTACGAAAGTTAAACGAAAAATATAATATCAACTGTAACCATGTAATCCTAAAATCTATGATTGCTTTCCTAGCTTTAGTGTCAGGTGCACCGTGGGCTACACTATATACATGAGTTCATAATCACCAACACGTCAACATTTCCCGCGAGCTCACTCCCATAGCGCGGCCGCGTGGCGTCAGCGCCTAGAACATGCACCCGCTTGGAATATCTCATCCTCGTCCTGATGTAATGAACATTACTTCACTCGTGCAAGCGCGGCCCGACGTGTCGGTTCGCGCGAGCAAACGCAAGCGTATTGCTGCGAACTCGCCTAAATCACCCGAGCGTGAAACATTTATGCTGCACTTTGAGTCAAGGTCCGCCCCGCTCATCGATAGTAGACTCTACCCACTCGTGTTACGGTCGGCATTCGACTGCCGTCGAACGTACAAAGGTGTGAGCAATGTTATTATTAATGGTCGCTGTAGAGTTATGTAATGGCGCTGTGCGCAGTGTGGCGGCGCGTAAATCCGGCGATGAAGCATCTGCAGTGGTCAAACGGTAATGTATCACGTTCCTGATGTATCGCCGATGTTCGCGGTTCAGCTCGTGAGGGTAGTAGTTTTGATTTATAATGCCCGGAGCCCGACCTGCGCGCCTTTGAGTTGCACCTTGGATTTCGTTTTAACATTACTAAGCTCTCCTACTACCAAACTAACTCCTATCACTAGCTACACCTCATAAAAGGATCTCCTTTGTGTATCAATATTTCCTATCAGTTACTCCATTATTTTGTGAGAGTAATATCGTTATATTTGTAATAAATAAAAATACCTATTTGAAGTCAATTCAAAGGAATGAATATTAAACATCAGATAAAGTGAAATATAAGCGAGCCGAAGCCGAAGTAATTCCCAAAGGTCGAGTTATTTAATTAGAATTAATTACGCCTCCGGTCATGTAGCTCTCGCTTATTTGTAGCTTTTCACCTGTAATATAACATGAAGGCGCTCATTAGGCGCGGCCTCTGCCCTGAGCGCCGGTGCATTAACGGGCTGTTAGTGTGGCGGCCGATAGCGATGGCGGAACTGCTCATGTCACGTCGTGCTGCGATAGTTTACACTCATTAGCTGTTTAGCGACCGGCGACGCGACCGGCGACGCGACCGGCGACCGGCGACCAGTTCCGAGGAGCCGATTGGCGCTATGCAAATGTGTTGCTGCGACCGTTATTGCACGCCGCAAGGGGCCTAAGACTGCGCTTTGGGATGCTCTAATTTACGTGTGATATTATTTAACCTGAATAAAAATAGAGATAGGAATCGAGGTACTTGATTATTGTTTATTTGTATATTATATTAATCAAGCATGCTATGTAAAATATTAAATGCAACTAATCACAACTGTGTTCTTTATGATGTTATGAGTTCAATTCGAGCATAGTAATTTTTTTCAAATTATATTAAATTTATTTATTAAAATGTATTTTACTCGTAGTTCGTAGTTCAAACCCGAGATTGCCCCAAGCTTTTTGCCGGTTCGGCACCTAAACTTACGATCGTGCGGATTGCCATCCCTTCAAATGCAATGTCTACTGCAAAGTTAGAAAGTCTTCATTGATAGATATTGACAGAAGTTGGTGAAGTGAGGCAACGCACGTGCAAGCCCCTTAGTGCTGCAGATGTCCATGGGCGGTGATCGCTTTCCATCAGGTGAGCCTCCTGCTCGTTTGTCCCATATAACATAAAAAAAACATCATACTGTTCTGTATCCTTTCTTCCTTATCGCTAAATATTTAGAGTTGGTAATATAAGCTATTTTTTTTTTATGGCATAGGTGGCAAACGAGCAGGAGGCTCACCTGATGGAAAGTGACTACCACCGCCCATGGACATCTGCAACACCAGGGGGCTTGCAGGTGCGTTGCCGGCCTTTCAAAAAGGAGTACGCTCTTTTCTTGAAGGTTCCCATGTCGTATCAGTTCGGAAAAACCGCCGGCGAAAGCTGGTTCCACAAAGTGGTTGTGCGAGGCAGAAAATGTCTGAGAAATCGCGCTGTTGTGGATATTCGGACATCAAGGTGGTGCGGGTGAAACTTAGAATTTTGGCGAGATGTCCAAAGGTGAAATTCAGCAGCCGGGATTAATCCGAACAATTCCTCGGAACATTCCCCGTGAAAAATTCGGTAGAAGATGCAGAGTGATCCGACATTTCTACGCAAAGCCAAAGGATCAAGGAGATCGGAAAGGGCTTGATCGTCGATAACTCGAGCCGCTCTACGTTGGATGCGGTCAAATGGAAGGAGCTGGTACTGGGGAGCACCCGCCCAGAGGTGAGAGCAGTACTCCATGTGAGGCCGAATTTGCGCCTTGTAAAGTTTAAGGCGATGGGCCGACGTGAAATACTGTCTCGCCTTGCTGAGCACGCCCAGCTTTTTTGAAGCCAATTTGGCTTTGCCTTCCAATTGACCGCGGAACTGAACGAGGCTCGAAATATCAACGCCAAGTATTCCGATACTACCTGTAGCGGCTATCGGAATGTTCTCAAATCGTGGAGATACGACAAATGGTGTTTTTTTAGCGGTTAACGCGCAAACTTGCGTCTTTTTGGGGTTGAATTGGACTAGATTTAGCCGGCCCCAATTCAAGACTTCGTTTAATGAAGACTCGATTTCAGACACAAGTTTGTTCCGGTACTCTTCGACGTTTTTCCGAGAAATATTAGCGCGGCCGGTGTATAAAGTGTCAACGGTACTGTCGTCTGCATAGCAATGAATGTTCTCGATTTGCAACAAATCATTGATATGCAGAAGAAACAGAGTGGGTGATAGAACGCAGCCTTGTGGAACACCAGCATTGACGAATTTTAAGTCAGAGCATGCACCGTCGACAACGACCTTGATGCTCCGATCTGCCAAAAAGCTGGTAATCCAATTGCATAATTTCCCGGGAAGCCCATAGGAAGGAAGCTTCGAAAGAAGCGCTTTGTGCCATACACGATCGAAGGCCTTCGCTATGTCCAAGCTGGCTGCTAATGCCTCCCCCTTGCTCTCAACTGCTTCAGCCCACCTGTGAGTAAGGTAGACTAGAAGATCACCGGCTGAGAGACCCCGACGGAAACCGTACTGGTACTATTTATGTGTATCTTAAGCAACATCCTAGTCACCCGCTCCGCAGAATGCAGAGACACAACGAATGTGTAGCGGGGTATGTGAGCGATGCGAGCGCGACGCGCAGAATCCACCGCACGCACCGCACGCGGAACTAAATGTATGCTTTGTTTATGCGAGTATGCTCGCGATACGCCCTTTGGAGTAAGATATACGCTCACGAAGAGATCTGTGGCGGCGCTGTTAGATTCGGGTTGAACACCATTAGCAACGCTAAGTGGGTGTCGCTTCACATATAACGTGCTTGTGAGCATGTATTTGTTTTTTATATGAAGAACAACAAAATAGCTCGGCCAACAAAATAGTTAATGTTCCTTTACGTTGAATTAGAAATTCATTGTAACTTTGTTACAACTGTTTGCGGCGTCTGGATAAATGTTTTTTTTTTTTTGTTTAAAGTTAGGTATATTATTGACGGTGTGTTAAGTTTGGCAATGAAAATTTAGATAATTGTTAGTATCTCGCGTCTCCACTTTACTTGTTAAAATTATTTATGTGCTATTTTCTATGTTGTAGTTTGTTGGATCGTCGGATTGTTTCGACCAACGCTGTAGTGGGGCGACCGCAGCAGACCTCACTCTACGCTTGAGAACAGAAACCGAAACAGAAGTATTGTAATCTGGCTCTAATTCTCTTTTTATCAATTATATATATTATGCGGGCTACATTTCATACACTAAATATTCAAATACCTATTTCTTGTCACTAATGAAAAGAAATCTAAGTAAATTTTCTTGAATGTATTACAATACTGTCTGGAGTTTGGGATGTTATATATTATATTATTAATAAACTGAATACTTATACATCAGCTATTCGAAACAGGACCCGGAAATAATGGATCTGAAACATTTTAATGTACTTCAAGTAAACATAATTTCACATACGACCTCCTGCACCAAAAGTGACTTTACTTACATGATTGAGTAAAACAGCAGTTTGATCGCCTAACTTCTAGTAAAGAACAAATAATACAGCGATTTTCTATTAGTTATATCCGTAAGGAAGTCGCGATTGAGACGCGTCGTCCGCCCGCCGGCCGTCGCGCGCCGCACCGTGAGATCCCGTAATTGGGACCGATTACCTTTCGCATCCCTCAGTCCACGTTTCCTGTGACATTTACTTTCTAAGATTCATACAACATTTGGATACTTTGAATCATTTCAAGCAATTCAACTGTTTTCAAGTCACTCTTGTAATTTACACTATAGTCAATTTAAAAAAGAAAGAACTTAATAATATAATACTGTAGAATTGCCCAAGTTACGGTAAGTGACCAACGTCGTCCACAGACATTGGCAGTTTTAAGAAATGTTAACCATGCCTTAAAACACTGTGTGTGAACACTTAAAAAAATGTGACTTCTCATCTTTCCAAGGCAAGTGACGTCCTTTTGTGCCTAACTCTAGTAACACTGGTTCGCATGCGTTTCATCAGAAAAAAAAAACAATTAACCATGAACACTAAATTACCCTGAGTGGGTGGTATCAGCCTAGGTCATCGAGGTCTAAAGGTGCACCCGGAGAATTTTAAATTAATAATTTATGCAAAAGCGAGGTGCGCCGCAGGTATGTTAGCGTTCCGATATTTCTCAGTCGAGCTCTCATTACGGCCCGAATCCATCATTACGGTGAGATCTCTATCAACGTCAAGCGTTGCAAAAGTAAGCTTATACGCAGTGACGCACTGATGTATCCTGCGACTGCTTAGAGCACTTGCACACTCGCAGAGCATGCTCTCTCTGCCTCGTGCCTCTCTAATATATTTATATGCTTTTTCAGGCCCTATGAAATATTTTATTGATTGACATGTCTTAGGAATGTTTATTCCTAACATTCCTGTACATAACTAAAGTGCAAGTGAAAATCAAAAATCTTATTCATTATGAAATTATGTTCATCGTCAAAAATATACCACCATAGCATATCCATCATCATCATCGCCAAACATTTTATAGTCGAGTATTCAGTGTTTATGCGACACTTCACATACATCCCAAAATATTGTAATGAGTTTTTAAAATTTAGTATACAGTATATTCGAATACCACATGCCCAAGCATTACAACTAGATCAAGTAAATGTATGATATTCACTCATAAAACGGATAAAATAATAGTATTTAATATTATTACTGATAAATAAAACATTTTATTGCGTCCCACTGACGGCTGGTCGCACCGCACACGCGCGGTGTAGCGGGCCCCTAAGCGTCTCAGCGGGGGTCGATTTCGGGCGAACACGGGGAACTTGTTGCGTATTGTTTTGACGGTTGGCATCTTTGTTATGTACAACGCAACCCGAGTTTAAGGCGCGATTTCGAACCCTATTGCGTTCAAACAGAGTTTTAATTTGACGAGTTATTCGTGTTGAATTCCTGCACAGAGTTGAGCAGTCGAGATTAATTATTGCAGCGGAGTAAGACCGCGTGCAATGTTTTGCCGAAAATATATGGTGTAATGTTCGGAGCTGGTCCGACGAGGGTCGAACACTCCGCGTCGTAATATTAATTCGATTTGAACATGAAAATTATTGTTTTATTATTCTTTACGAGTGGTTTGCGCCGGACGCACTTTCTCCTGTGAGGGACGAAATTTGCATAATCACTTGTTTTGTATTTCTTTATTTGCTTGTTAAATGTAGCGTGGGAATGGATTCGAGATACCTTCGATGTCTCAATGGCTCACTTGTATACGGAACCAGCGATGTGGAACAGCGATGTCGCAGGTTCGATTCATTGGAGTGCTGTCGTATCCACTGCAAACAATAGCTTTACGCTAAAATTTTGTATCGTTATGTTTAATTATTATTAAATGTAGATAAAGCTATTTAGAATGTAGATTCTAAGGAAAAAATAAGCCAGAAAAATTATTAGGCCACTTTTCCTTTTAAATCGACGTTTCCTGAGGTAATTATTAACATCAGCATGAATAGCCTGAGCGCCAATAAAAATTGTGTCTTATTCAAAACTTATTTAAATCAGCAACCAAAGCGGAGACTAGACGTTATAAGAATTTTAATACGTAAGATTGTTAAACCGTAAATAAATGTTGAAAAAAAGTCGAATATTATAAACTTGCGTAGTGTAATGTGTATGTATGTTGGTGTAAGTAGTAAAACATAGTTCACGTTTTCCTACTTACAACAACATACATACACTACTTGTGCTTATATTGCTGATTACAATGAAAATTAGTGTTATCGTCTGAAGCAAAAATGTCATTAGATGTTTCTTTTAAATTGTTATTCCGCAATTTCATGATGCAGCTTAATTTTCCTCATAGCTGGCGCCAAAACGAGTTCGAGTAGCACTTCGAGTGTACTTCGCATTTTTTGTAATTCCAGATTTCCTCATCTACTCCCACGCGAAACATACTGTAGCCGCGATTTCACTCGTGTCAAACATTACCGCCCCCGTGTGTGTGTCGCAGTGAGATGTAATACGGACGTAACTTTTTAAATAAACGGTCTATTCAATGCAAAGACGCTGTCTCCAATCGACCGGAATGAGTCTGAAGTTCATGAGTATTGAAGAAAGCTGTTCATAGACTCTATAGATTGTATTTAAGTTATAAATAATGCTAATCTTTATTAACATAAGAATTACTAACATTAAATATATACAAATTTGAATTTAAAATAGTTACTGTATAAATCTTGACCGTGGAATGGTGGCAAGAATGCCAGCAGCATTTCCCCGTTGAGTCGCAATACCGATCCTCTGGGCAAAAAATAAATAATTAAACATTATTACGAACATATTATTATATGTATATAAAAAATCCCAGTCGCTTATTCGTAATAAATGTCTCTGCGGTAAAGTTTAGTTAACGTCAGCTGTAGACAAGCGTAAATTAATAAGCCCCGACGACCATCAGAAGTGGTTCAGATGAAGATGATAAAAACGAACGTACGTCAAAATGTTGTTACAGCTCTAGTGGCTCAAGCGCCGTAGGGGGACTGCAGGCTCGCAGCCGACTGCGATCGGAATAGATTTTGGCTTTATTATAAGAGTCACCTATATAAATGCCTGTTCTATTTTTTTATGAGCTAGGTAGTAGTAGTCGACCGCCTGATGGAAATACTTTGCATCGTTGTGATCCAATTTTAAAGTTGAATTAGTTATGATTTAAGCACAAGGAACGTTTGTGAGTTAAATAATATTATAGAACAAATTACTTCTTAGCTGATTACACCCATTAAAATGAAGTGATCACCTCCAGACCATTTTAAATACGAATATAATAAATTACATCGCAAATACAACTTATTAATCCGGTTCCGTTTAGTCCCATTAGCTAAGTTAGTTCCCTTGGATCTTAAAACAAATAAAAACTATCAAGATTATTTTTTACTTGAATACATTCTAAATACAAATCAAAAGCGTTTTGTCTGAAGACAGTCTATCCGGTGTAGGCGGCCTGCGGGCTTCGGGTCGCTCGTGAGAATTTCTACAAGGTCTTGAGTCTCGAGTCGGAACGTTCTCGTTCTTGAACTTTTGCTGCTTACTTTCCATTTGTTTGTGAGATTACCGATACGAGAGATAAATTACTTATTTTGTAAAATGTTAAAATGATATACACGGCGTTAGGGCTTCGCGCAATCTGTCGGTAGGTGAGAACCATAAGCACTCGCTTATTGATGGCAAAAATCCAAAGTCGCTTAGAAATGAAAGTCTCAAATTAGTATTAGTGTTGTTCAGTGAGAATTTAATTTATACAGCGTTCGAGAAATGTTGTCCATTTGTAGGTGATGCGCTATTTGGATGCGCATAATATGTTTCAAATGTCCCGTTCACAAAGGGGCATCTTAGCACACTACGCCAGATATATAATAACGCAAAAGTTCGCAAATACTAATCGTGAACTTACTATTTATTCATTCTTATAATCTGATGGAAAGGAAAATCTGATACGACTAGAACGAGTCCAGTCATAGAACTAAGATTTAGACTCCACGTCAGCTATTCAACGGAAAATCTTTACCTCAATACGTTTGTGGGCCGTCCCCAGGGATCGGGTGTGCTGTTGACGTGTAGTGAGGAAATATTATGATTGCACAACATATTAGCTGATGAAGCATTAATAGAAAAGGAGAAGTACGTTTTTTGGAGTTCATATTAAGTCGTTCAAAATGCATGAAAATATTTTTATTGAAATAAACTTTTGCAAATTGAAAATCGTCAAGTTCTTCGGTACGGAATGTATACTATATCATCTTCTTCTTTAAAAGATACAAATTTGTATAATTTATATGCAATTAGTTAATTTCTGTTTTAAATCTCAATAACCATTTAATCTTTGCATTTTTCACGAAAATTATTTTTAAATATAGCCAAGAATAGGCTTTACTAATAAGAATATTTTTAACAAGTAATTGAAACCATTAAAAGCAGCAGCTCTGTATATACACTGTGATAAAATGCGATTAGTTGTTGGCCCAACCCGCCCGGGCCCGTGGTCGGCGGCGCGAGGGCGCATGTTTCATAACCGACTCAGTGTCACCCTAAATCTTATAGCGGTGCAAGTAAATCGCTTGTTTTCTTGTTTTATGCTAATCGAGCACTTGATACCGCATTGTTGGGGTTGTGCGTCTTTCTGTGAGTCGCGCCGCGGGCGGCTGTGTGTAGTTTTATAAGCTGGCTTTCACAACAAGGCTGCAGTGGAGCTATGGTTTTTGTGATTTTATTTCTACATCACTTTGTGTTGCTTCATCTAAAATCATCACATTAATTCAAACGTTATTTATTGTTCTTAAAATTTTTTTTAGAATATCTTTTCTACTATTTCAAGGACAGTTTGCTTAATCATGATCATGGTGCGTTCGATAATTTATTTATTTATGAAAAAAAAATACTATAAAATATCATACTACAAACAATAAAGGCGGAGCAGTACATTTAGCGCGTGGAAAAGCTGTTTTAAAATATAATGTCGTTCAATTACCGTCTCTACACGAGTGACAGCTACGGCGCTATATGTCATATAGAACGCTACCCGTCCAGTGTGCACCGGCCCTAAGCCTCGACACCAATCACACTTTCCCATTAATGACTCTCGTAGAACAATTGTAATAAATTGTAACGCGATCTTTTTGTTTTTAATTTGTTTATTGCTCGTGTTTAATCGATGCTGTTTAAATTCATTGTTACATCCATACGAGCTTTGTATCACATGAGTTCACGGAGTCACTTTCTAATGCAGCGTACTCAAAGTTGTAAGCACAGATTTAAAACAATTTATCAAGTTTACTAGTTGAAAATCTCATTTATATCTCTCATGAAGGTACTTTTTTAGGATTTTCTTCCATTCACAATTATCTTTTACTGATTTTTATGTCGATTTCCTTATTCAGGCCTTTAACTTCCGTAGAGCTGAATATTTAGATGAAATTGGTCTGATTTTGAGCTGAATAAAATAGCACAATAATTAGGACGTCTATTATATTTAGTTTTCAACATGTGTGAGAGGATTCGAACCCACACGGAGAGGCAGGTAGAGCTAGAGGTAGAGGTAGAGGCAGTAAAGTTTGTCATCACCAATAAAGTACCATTAACGGCGATGTACATACAAGTGGTTTCTTTCGGCGATCACGGCTTAATGTTCTTCTTTTAATGGATCACATTACAGCAATTAGTCCATGGCTCTTCCTGTCATGCATCAAAGCGTCAGGTTACCTTTCTGATAACGTTATCGTCGATTGTAATCAATACATTATGAATTTTGTAACGTTCTAAATGTTTTAGATTGACGTGATTAGTTAATAGAGATAATTCGTGTTTTGTTCGGTGTCAGACTTTTTTATTGTTTATTTATTCCAGAAGAATGAACGGTAGCGAGCCACGGGCTATAGTGGTTCTGAAATTAGTTATTGTCCTTAAAATACAATATTCAGTGTCACCTATATATAGGGGGTAGCTCCTATGTATATACATCGCCAAACATACAATCTATGAAATTATATATCTTCCATTCGTAATGACTCACTTATTCCAACCAGACCACAGCTAAACCCCGTAATTGGACAGAAGCGTTCAAATTATATAATTTACTTTTCAAGAGACGCCACAAATTGTTCAGTTTTTATCCTTTACCTATTAATTCTCAATTCACAATGAAACTATAGTTTTTTCGTTTCAATTATTTAAATATGATATTCTTCCCGCATTATTCGGTAACGAGCAAACAAAGCTGTAATCGGATTAATATTAGGCAAGTTCCCAGGGTGCGCGTGCGCAAGTCATGCGCGCTAATTGTGTACACCCTTGTGCCTGCACACTGACAGCTACTAGTGTGGGACTGGCCGGAAACGTTTTTATTGTAAACATTCCGATCGATTCTCTCTTTCTCAGAAAAAAAACTCACAGATAGCGAGTGGATGGAATTAAAATGGGCTGTTTCTTATCTGCTAATTGAATTAATAGGAAACGTTATGGGAAAATAATGAATAATAAAAAGAATGGTTCTAATGGATTAAGATAATTTTTTATCTTTTCAATTCTTATAACCTAACTCAATAAGCGCTTTGAATCACCTCGACAATACTAGTGAAACGAAAAAGAAAACTATTTAGAACAAATTTACATATATGTCTAATAAGACCCAAAAAAACATAAACATAAAAATTTAAATCAATCATTAAAATTTGATACAATATACGTTTGTTGAGTACCAATGTATTTATATTTTGTTGCGAACAACATTTGTCTGTACAACAAAGCTAACGACTGGTGTCTAATGAAAAAGGTAATGTTTTATATTATCTGACGTCTCAGCTCAGCTAATACTAAATACATAGTTCAGTAATTGGTATTATTTTTCATAATTAAAAGTAAATAAAATAAAACTATATCATCTCCTGCCCTTATTCCAATTTCATTTGGAGTGGAGCAGTACGTCTTCATCTATACATATAAAATAACAAGTCCTGGCTGACTGACTCATCATAGCCGAGACTGCACTACACTAAGAACGGAAATGGAAATGCTCTAATGGGTTGAAATAGTTAGCAACATGACTCAATTTTTGGAGAAACTGGTTAGAAATTATAAATGCTGAGATGGATTGTGGGTTCAAACCCAGGCAAGCACCACTGAATATTCATAAGTTTAATTTGTGTTTACAAATCATGTCGAGCTCGGTGTTGAAGGAAAATATCGTGAGGAAATCTTTATGTGTCTAATTTCACAGAAATTCTGCATTCAAAATGTGCATTCCACCAACCCGTATTGAAACAGCGTTGTGGGATATGTTCCATACCTTCCCCTCAAAGGGTGGGGAGGCCTTAGCTCAGCAGTTAGAAATTTATAGGCTGTTGTTGTTTTTGTTGTTGTTGGTTAGAAATGAGTAGATATTTATTTAAGCGGTTTTGGATATTCTGCCCCTGAGTGTTGAAATAGAAGTTGAAATTTTGTGTATAGGTTAGTCTTGAGATACGTCATTTTTAAGTTAGAAGATTGTCGTGCCAATAATATTACTGAGTGATTTAAGACCTCCATATGCAACGGCACTAGACTAATAGTTACGGCACTTCATCGGAATATCATAGGGGCTACAGTTAGCATTTGATGATGGGTTGATTGATGAGAAACAGTGTAATATCTCTTTTAAGTTCGAAAGAGAACCGTTAACGTTTGAGCCAATTAACAAAACACAAGGTCAAATCTTTAAAATTGACGGCATGGACATGAATGAACCACCATGTTCTTAACAAGGAGGTCTTAAACTAATTTAATATTTTACTTAGTCTGTTAAGTTATTTATAACCAAATTTCATTCGGGCAACTGCTAGTCTTCTATACTTCTCTTTTTTAAGTCATCTCATAAGTGTCTTTATTTTCATATATCATTCTCATCGTTTATTTGGTCTTCCCTCCCTCTATATCCATCCATAACCATTCTCAAGACCTTAATAATTTATAAAAATATTAGAATTTACGTCATTTATACAATCAAATAAAACCATATAAAGCTAAATATCACTATAGATTTACCAACTACGTAATTCAAAAAAATTAAATGATTTACAGTAACTCCTTCACGACAAAGATCTTTGTCCTGTGTTATTGGGACATTTGGACTAATTCATTATTACTGTTCTGCACGATACTATTGGTATAGCAAGCTAAGCACTAAAGTATCCAAAGCAAAATAAGTTTAAAAGACGTTTGAGTGACGCTTTAATGAGACCATTAAAAAGTCATCCAGGAATTGTGTTTTAAAGACTCTTAATCAAAGAACACGATACGCGAGCTCTATTTCGAGTGTAGTACGAGATTGTTATAGAATGCAGTTTCAGCAGTAGCGTGATACGGAACACAATGTAATTACTAAATTGTAGGGCAAAGCGCTGCTTGACGGGCACGTATAACCACTCAACTCACTCATAACCACGGCGAACTCGCTCTTGCAGCTGTCACAATAAGGGTCATAATTCGGCAACGGTCCGAGACGCACGTCAGTCAGGTTTGCGGTGATCGGTGATTAGTGATCGCTTGATTCGCCCGCGGGGTACGATTCGGTTATAATTTCGTTTAATGCCTATAGTGCTATGAGTTTTTATTCCATGCTCTATGGTTTGTGTGAGAGTACAAATTATACGGCTCGTTTAATTGGTGAACTAGTCTAATCGGTGGTCACGTTATTTATTAGGTTATTAAATGGTCAGCGGTAATTACATATTCGCATAATTTGGTTATGTAGAAAGCGTAATGATTGGTTTTACTCGACGGCGACCATTCTCCGCGGAGAGCAGCGAGTTGATATTATAGAGACGGTTCGTGTAAGCTAACACGATTTTTTTTTCAATCTTACAAAAGATTAGCCATTTTATATACCTTTAACCTCATAACTTTTATATAACAAAGTCGAAATTTGGACCATCAGTGAAGGATGTCATGACTAGCAAGCAATAGTAATAAAAAGATAAACTACAGGGCAATCCAAGGCAAAGAAACTGTTTGCAATCACTTTGTGCAAACATCTCGTTTCACTGCCGTATCTCGTGACGGATGGATCCGCTTTGTGATGAAAGAATCTAAATTGAGAATATAGAGCATACAATAGTATTCCACTATAAAAAACCCAAGTCTTTATTTATTCGTTTGCGTAAATGCGCCGAGTTTAAAAAAAGAACAATATAATATGATAATTGTGTTCGTTTTATTTTATTTTTTTAATTTTCTTGTTATTGTGGTTGGTATTATTTATTTGTATATACTCTGTACCTGTATCTGTGTGTGTAGTCTAGTTATAAAGTTGCTCAATATACAGTTGTCAGATGGAATCGTTTCTATTAAATACAGTAAATGTGCGTATCGCTATCCGACACCAGCAGATTGTACCACTTCTTTAATTTATGACTCAATCCGCGGCTGCCTAACAAATGTGGTGGCGTTCTGTATTGACTATTGAAAATACGCGTTTAAGTAGAGCCATGTTTCACATTCGTGGAGTCTGTATCGCATTTCTAGCTGTGACTTCGTATTAGGATAAAGGTAACGTATTCCATCAACTATGATTGTTTTCGATGCAAATTACGTCATTTACCAGCTCAGGTGATTAATATACATATCTCCTTTACAGACAATGCAACATTTTTATGATTGAATACTTTTTATATATCCATTACCTGCTTTTTTTAAGTCTTAATTTTTATCATTTAAGGAACACTTACTTTTTTCGTATATTTAAAATTTGCTCCGGATAATAGTTTTTTTAATCTAATTCTTTTGAATTATATAGTATAATAAAATTTTTAAGCTAATATTCCCTACAAACATGTAAATAAACTTATATACAAAACTTCGACTACCTACATTTAATAGGGAAACCTTAATGATTACAACTAAATAATTCTGTTTTTTTTTAACAGGTGGAGATCTCATTCAAAAAAAGTGTTGCTTTAAATGGATGCTTTTATTATTTTATGAGCAAGAATGTCTTTATGTCTATGACAAGAAAATATCAAGTAAAATTATTTAAAAATTTAACACTTTCTAAATTATCCAATAAACATTTTTTTATACATTTCGAATTAGTAAAGAAATCACGAGAGCGAAGACGCAGGAGGCTCTAGTGAATGAACAGTTGACTTCAAACTTAACTTTGTAACTGTTAGATAAATAAAGTTCTGGGAACAGGTTGACGTTCAGTTGAGCATTGGAGGCTAATGACGAAATGCGTTGCTTTTAACAAACGATTAAAATTTAAATCGTAACACCTGTTTACGTAACAAATGTATCAGATAGTACTCGTTAGTAGCCCGCGTAACAGGCGCGATTACAAGCTGTCCCCGTCGGACAAAGCCTTATCAGAAGATTAATACGAAAGTAAATCAGACTGTAGACTTTATTGCACCATTCACAATTCTACATATATATGTTTTTCAAAATAACATTACTTTAATAATTATTCATATATAATGTATAAACACTATACATACTTCATGGTATTTTAACATACAAACTTTGGCATTAATGGAGGCTATAAACTATTTCGAAAACAATGACATACGAGTTAGATCCACTCATTATGCTGGAAAAAGCATCAATTCTTTATAAGGGTATAGCTATATTACTGGTGGTCTCACACAAATGAACTGACGAGCGGTTACATAGACGTCATATATAAGAGCACCTGCTGTAGACTTTCAACGCTGAATTGCGAGAGTTCAAGAACATCGTACGTAAATCAGACGAGTGTCGACGGCTAATAGTCGCTAATGGCTGCCGGCACGAGATACCGCCATTACGAGAACACTTTCTTTGCTGTATAATAAAGCAAAGATACAGTTAGCGCACCAATTTATTCTAAACGTCGTTTTCATGTTTTAATTATAAACATTTACGCCAGTGACCCGCCAGTGCTCTTTGTCTGATGATGCGATGGTTTGAGGAAATTATTGTAGGAATACAGCAAAGCAATCTGCAGCTGATATAAGTGGCCATCTTCATACGGAGCTGGCACTGTAAGAAGTATTAGACACTTGTACTTCTTCTTCTTCTACACCGTTAACATGCTGTCATCTGCTGGATCTAAGGTGTACAGTGTTGGTGCCCGTGATTACACTAGCCAACTCATCATCGAAACTGGAACTCAGGAGTAAAATATTTAATGTTGATGAATCATAATAATCATATGTTGGATATTTATCATATATAACATACTCCCCACCAACGAGTTTATGCAACATCGCCCCCCCCCCCCCCTATATCGTTCTATATCGCAACCGCGCATACCAGAAGTACATGCGATAAAATCTACAAGCAGACTTTCATATTTTATAATTCCAAACAAATAAAACATTACGCAATAATATACGAGCAACAATATCTCTATGCAAGTATTAATTCTCTGTGTTTAGGAAGTCTCCAATGGTATCGTAAATAATGAGCTACAGTTAGCGGTCCGAGGCACGATTTCTGAACACCCTGTATCGCTATAATACGTCACGATCGTAGTTTACTGCTAATATCGGAGCAATTAATGCCCACGCCTGGGATATTGCGTTTCATGCCGGCTGTAATTGCAGATGCTAGCTCAGTGTTACTCTTTGACATTTCATTTCTTACTCAACTTCGCAGCGAGAGGTAATGCGTGTAATACATTTCCTTACTTTGAAGACTAACATTAACATATAGAACACTAGAGAGGTGATCGTTTCAATAATGGTTCTGCTTTGAGTTGTAATGTATAAATAGTTTAACCGGAGAAGCTTTCATTGGAGTAGGTTTAAAATAATTAATTAGTTAAAGTTATGTCGTGATAATGGCGGACTGACAAGGAGGAGGATTAATTTATCTTTTAACAATGATTGGTACCCTATTAATTTATATATAAGTGTAAATATTTTATTAAAAAATGTTACAGATATAATATATGTTTCATTATAGAGAGATTTATCTTTACCTTTTCCAGGAGAAACTCATACAAAACATATATTGTATTGTCTTTATAACACATTTGAAAGTTCTTTGATATGAGATTAACTGATTTCTGCAATTTGCTTAGTTTCAGGTCGAGTACTTGAATTATTTTGTTTATTTTATAATTTTGATACATTTTTAAACCCCGACGGAAAAAGCGAGGGGTTTAAAAATGTATCAAAATTATATGTATGTTTAACGTTTCTATATATCTGTGTATCTGTCTGTGGTATCACGGCTCCCAAACGGATGAACCGACTTTCGCTTCGCTTAGCTTTTTTTTTGTGTCATAGATAAATTTATCACGAGTGTTGTTAGCCATGTTTCAGGAGAATCAGTTTAGACTTCAGCCATTTGACGATCATCAACTATTTCACAGTTGATCAGGTCCACGACGCGACGACGAAGCTTGGAAAAAAAGATTTGAACTTACGTAATTATTCCTTATTTTAACTCTGTAGCTCATATTTGCATTTTAATTAATTATTTATATGGATACAAATATATTAATTAATTGTTTCTGGATAAATTAGCCATAGATTGCGTGCAAAAGATGCGACCAAGGAAGGCAGAATCAAAAGTCACAACCCGCGAACATTAGGTTTAAATCAGCCCCTGGAACACCGCGTAGCCTCTGTCTTTATGACGTTTTTCAAGTTGTAATCCCTTATCGCGTTGTTTAGAACATTCTCAGACAAGAATTAATAACATTATCTTAACGTAGAAATCTTCCAGGATAACCGCATATTTATCAGTTAACGAATAAATTGTCTGGTTTATCTGAGATTTCTCAGTTTGTTCTTAAATGCGTACATTTTTATATAACTCTAAAAATGTAAAAGCCCAAGAGTCTCCTCGTTAATATAAATGACATATTTGTAGTTCAATGTACTAAACACTAAACTGTAAAGCATATTTGTAGCACTCGAAAACTTTTGAGAGTGCTTAAAGTCATGTGTCCATTGTATTGTGAACTGTATCACTTGAGACTTAAGGTTGCTTTTTACGCGTTGAGATTAAGTGAGTTGTGGGTGTTTACAAACAGAGAAGAGTGGTTTGGGTATTTCGAGAGGTCTGTGGACGTGACGTAACGGCGGCGACTCGAAGACAGGTGCGGATGCCAGATGTGTGATGAACTGTACTCCGAGGTACGATCCCTTTGTTTATCACTTCTTATATTCCAAAATATTCATCGCAAGATTCAAATGTCTTTTGTCAATATTGGAGTTAGACTTCTTCGTTGACGGTCAAAGTGCACATAACGATACCGGATAACTCGGTTGTTGGGTTTGCATGTGCTCAATTTGTCTTTGAAAAGCGAAGGAAAGAAGTGCACTCAAAGCCATCTGCATAGGAGGCAGTCAGGAGACAATACTTAGTTTATCTACATTACCAATTTTCGGGATGTCGTAAAATCAAAATAATCTTTATTCGAGTAGGTATTTTACAAGCACTTTTGAATCGTCATTTAACAATTAAGTGAAGCTACCACCGTAAGTTATCGAAACGGAAGTACCTGTAGATTTGTTCTTCTGATCGGCTACAAACGCCCATAGCCTACTATCGTGGTGGAACACATTGTTCCAATACGCAAGTTCGTGTTATAAAATGATTGTTAAACATAAAATCACGCCACTGTCACACGGATGCCTTATGTCTGTATATCTTGCGGGATGAGCCGAGCGGGCGACGCCCCGCGGAGGCATAGCTCACGTGAGGTGTAATGAAACTGCCCCGTTATTCAATTAACCATCGCGATGCGCACGCGCACCAGCCTTTGTTCTGTTGTTAACATTCTACCGAGTAAAACGTTAACGATACTGCCTAGAACAAATTACAATTACCCACGAGTAATTATATTTTAAAAGTGGAATTTAATTGTTTGACTATTTTATTATCTGTGCTTTTGTCACATTGTTGTATTATATAATATATGATGTAGCTTAACACTCTGTCTGCCTGTTTATGTCGCGATCGAACGGAAATGACATAGATTTCAACGACCATCAGTGTAGTACCATACGCTAATTACTTTGTATATTATATGTATATAAGGAACTATGATTTATTTCGTTCTAATAACTATTTCATCGCCTTATAAAGCAAACGCAACTTATTTAAACATCAATTATTCGTATGTGACAAGTTCATGCGTTGAATCAACGTCGCCGGATAACTTATAGATCCCTGTCAATAAATAAATGTTTTTCCTCGTACAAGAAATATTATCGGTTTTTGAATTACAAAGTATTAGTCCCGCCGAGGTCTATGTAGTGCAGAAAATATTTCCTATTTCAACGCAGTCGTAAAAAAATGTCGACAGCCGTCACGTTTGTGTAAATATTTATGATAAATTCAATTTACCTTGTCAATTGATTTAATTTTCTAGTTTATTGGCATGTCGGCCAGGAAGCCGGCCGCGCACTGCGGCGTGGAGGCGCCGCGACTCACGCACTCGTATGTCCTCTTGCATCGTGAGCTTCCGCGAAGTTTACAACGTAGTGACGTCATGCGAATATAACGAAGACATTGTTATTGCTATTTTATATTTATTCAATAATTTTAATGTTTATTCTAGATCAACTATTCTATATTCTTATATAATATGATAATTACTAATTCCTTTTGGGATACAAAATCATAAGCTACACAAAAATTATCCATGGATACGTGTAACTGCGTCTGACAGTCTGTTACTGTTTCAAGGGTAATGATTGAAGTTTTATAAAATTTGGTTGAAGCAAACTTAGACTCCAAGGAACATAGACTTTTTATGCCTAACACTTGACAGCCAATCCCTAAATCGCGAGAGTAGTCAACAAGTAGTTAGAAATAGATGTATACTCAACTACAGTTATCCTTATAACACATTGATTAGGAAGCTTCTTGTTTGTTAGGTAGGGTCTACAATTTAATAGAGTCATCGCTACGTTTTAGTTATTCTATAGAATGACGATTCGAA
Source organism: Vanessa cardui (assembly GCF_905220365.1). Classification (NCBI taxonomy): domain Eukaryota; kingdom Metazoa; phylum Arthropoda; class Insecta; order Lepidoptera; family Nymphalidae; genus Vanessa; species Vanessa cardui. The sequence continues at coordinate 119,468 of NC_061142.1, read as the reverse complement.
AATCTCTTCTAAGAACTTTAGTAATTTTTTTTATTGATATACTTTAATTTATACGTAAAACACCTTTACACCAGATACAACCCATGCGTTGCCAGGTGATGGTTATATCCTTCACTACAGGCTCAGGTATTAAAGATGTCGAGTCGATTTGACTATTTTATCAAAGACTTCTGAGGATTACTAAGAATGTTTGTTCGTCGAAATTCGTCACTTCTGATGTTAGAAAAACGGAAAGCAGTGTTTTGGGGTGATTTCTATAAGTAAAAGAAAAGTTGCAAGATGTTTTTCCATGGGATCTACCGTCGCGTACACGGCTAGTTATTAAAATAAAACTGTTGTTTTACAGGTATTATTGAATATTGAGTATTATTGAGGTGGAAAGTGGGAGGAAGAGCCAGTTATCATAAGAATGACAATAATCTCAGGTATCATATCACAGTACAAGGATCAAACTTTAGTGATAAAACTTGACCTAATCGACAGAATGTAAATAATCTGAGTAAATAGGCGTACTATTTTGAAATCTGTATGTTTTAATTTACGTCAACTAAGTTTATGTCAAATTGTAAGAAAATTAGGTACTTAGAAATCCGTTTTTATACATAACTTTGCAAGCGAAACCGCAGGCACAAGCGAGTCGCAAGGCCATCGATCAAGTCGACATAATTGACATTATACAATGATCACAATACCATTAGCTTCGTGGAACTGTTTGTCTGTTGTCTAGGAATGTGTAAACTATTACCGCGATATTAGCCTGTGCGTGTGTGTAATTGTGTTTCGACATTCCGCGCTACATATGTTATTGAGAAATTCCTCGCAGCGTTTCAGACAGTTTAAATAGTAAGTAGTTTACTAGCTGATGTTCGCTACTTCGCATGTTCGCCATTCATTCGGGCGCAACGATATATATTATTTTATTATTAAAACCCTAAGTCTCAATCGTAGTGTACTGTACACAATGAAACACACAAAAAAAAAGCCATATGCAAGCCCGCCTGGGTATGTCTTACCCATTTTGTTGAAATTACTCTTAAAATATACTACAAAACTGACACTCGTTTTACTGACGCTATCAACTTCGCTCGCTTTGCATATGCTAGGTAGCCTATGCCCTTATATTTATTCTTATGACACGTATGCAAAATGTCATGATGATTGTTGTAGCTGGGTAGTTAAGACGTGATAGCGTAACAAACAAATAAGTAAATGAACAAACATGCTCGCTTTCGCATTTTGATACATAAGACGAGGATTGATATTACTTCGATACAATTCTCACAGTACTTATTGAATGTTGATAGTTCTATATTAAAGTCTAAAGTAAGGCCTCCTCTTCGTTTTGAAGAGAATGGATTTTTTAGTTTCACATTTCTAAGACTTTCATTCGATTCTTACATTGTTCGGCACCACCGAGCATGCATTATACGCACAAACAAAGCACATGAGTATATGTCGGTAGTCTGAGTTTGAACCCAATATCCTAAATCTCGAACCACTGGACTATCAACGTGATGTGAGAAACATTAGGAATGCAGTGCTGGAGAAGCAATCGGTGCGCGCAGATAATGAGCGAATGAATAAACATGACATGAATGCAGCATCAGGCCGGCGCGGCGGTTGTCGTAAACTTTTCCACATTACACATTAAACGAGCCTTATCTAAACTGTTATGATACGAATCCATTTGAATACAATGTTATTGGCGTTTCCACCATAAATGGTATAAATAATTCATAACGCGATATCCTCTCGCCGGCAAAAAGCAGATACCTCGGCCGGGAATCGAACCGGCTATGTTTTATTAATATGACACCGGCAATACATGCGCTATTTCAAATACTGATCGCTTGTTAGATTACCTGTTGCGAGGTATTGCTTGATTTAGGGCGATTACACACTCCAGACAACACAATGTCGCAGCTCAGCGCCCACTCCCGGCTTTACATTGGATAGTTGTGCCTCGTAATTGTCGTGATTACAAATTATCTCCTGCTTTATAGGGAAGAACATCTTCGACCACGATCTTTGATTGAAAATATTCTTCTAGGAAAACTTATAATTACGCATTTCTTGTGAGTTCCGCTTATAATTCGTTAAAGTTCAAAATTATACATAACTGGAAGCTTTGAGGCAAACGATTTGACCTTAGTGATTGTTGCCAAATAAAAATAAATATATATATACTTTGGGATGGGAGACTAATACATTTTCATATCTGTAAGATAAGGTATAGCTATATATATATCAGGAACTTATAGAATTCAAGTAGCTCCGCGAAGGTTCACTCGGGGTTAATATGACTGCTCCGCCCGCAGTCTTCACAATAAATGGGATACCTAACGCAAAAAGATAACGCGAAACTTAGCGGTTATATGTAAAACATTTATGAGCCTAAAGGAGTTCAGTTACTTTGTGCGGTGTAATAAGTTATTATGTAGCTATATACAAATACATAAGACAGGTTACTAATAAATGTTGCTCAGTACTGGAAATAGTTACACACGGATATTTTTCTTTTTGTCGTCTGTCATCAGAAAAGCTAGGTAGTTACAGTTAAGTACGAGTAAGTCAGTGTAACTTTTTTAGGTTGGGGCGCATTTTCCTTTAGCATAGTAATTATTATAATTCATTACCAGGTATCATTTGCCAATCAACCTACTTGTATAACTAATCCGTAAGGTATATACCTATATAATAAGAATTTAGTTCTTCTTTTTGTCAATTTAATTCTTAATTTAATGGCATTTAGTTGTGCCGATAGGGTAGAAATTATTTCGCCAATGTCACATAGGATGGAGAAGATACTTCAATACTGTCCTTAGATCCATCTGATTTGTCTTGAGACTTCACAGTCACGCCGTTGTCAGCCGCCCTAAAGTGCTCACAATATTGGTCTTGGCTTCTAAAACACGCTTTCTAATTATTTCATAGTCTGCATAAACAATCCGTCGAATGTATCCTCCATTATTTTGACTTTGTCCACATCGCTTGTATTCCAGCTTGTCGATCAATCAGTCAATCAAAACAGATTGCATCTTATCTCTTATCTCGATCTTAAGGAAGGTTATTAAGGATACGATTAAATTATTTCTTGTCGAATCCGATCCATTCAATGAGCATTTTGTTTGACAATACGGTCGTTGACCCGAATCATATTAGATTGACCGTCACTTTCTGAAATTATGAGCAATGTTTACATTTAACGCTGATCGCTCATTGGTTTGAATATTGCAAAATGGCTTTCAATTGACCAATCACAAATCAGCTTAAAGAGAAATAACTTAATCTGAATTTGATTAGCGTTTCAGAAAATGTAGGTATGAGTGTTCTATAAATATTGTTTATTATGTAAATATTAATCATTTTTTATTGTACGAAAAAAAGCTAATGATTACCTAAGACAATGGTTATGTATGGAATAGAAACCACTTTTTACACCGACGAGGTGCCGTCGGACAGGATTAAAGATGCTCTGTCCCTTGTGAAACTAAACTGGATATGAATCCAAACTAGAACGCCAAAATACAAAGTATTGATGTTTAGCGGCAGATATCGCCAGAGCTCAAAGTTAATTAAATAGTACATAAACCAATCAAGTTTCCACTTAAGACAACATAGCACCGCTCATTAAATAACAAGACTTAACCACTATGAACAATCATAAAACAGTAACCGGAATGTTTGTGTACCAACCTTTATTTTTAATGAGATGATAAATCATCGCGTTAAACTAAAATAGTTGGAAACAGAACTTTACAGCCTCGCCGTGATTCTTTTGCGGCTCTAACAGGCCGGGGGAGTTATTTCCAAACGAGCGGATCATTTTTGATTATTATCAATAAGCAAAAGTAGAAGCCCGAGATGGCACAGTGACGATTGCATTTTCCATGTCCCTAATTGGGTCTGCAATGTGACATCTTTCAACGAAATTCTGTCACATGTGTCCATCGACCCACTTTGAAGCAGCTTGAAATAGGCTCTAAAAATGTTCCCCTCAAACGGTGCTTCAGCTCAACAGTGGGAAATTTAAAGGCGTGATATAACATAAAAAAAATGATTTTACTATGTTGAATTCAACATACTGTACACGGCGAGCGTCCGACAATCTTACAGTACACCGAGAGCATGTCGACGAGTATCATGCGCACAGAGTAAATTCATTTCCCTATTTGTTTTGCTTAATCTCCTCCTTAAAAGCCTCTCAGAGCCTCGTGACTGCGACTAATGTGCGCCTTTGTCCCGCGATAGAAGCGCTTTATAAGCTGTGGCGTATTTTTGTTCGTCAGTTAATTTTAATTGCGACTCTGGCGTGTTTGACTTCACGAATGGCGGGTAATCCGTTGACTTATTACTTTGACGACTGCGTCACTCGTCAAGCGCTGAAAACAAGCCCACGCAGCGCTTTGTGCTTAATTCTATTGTGGATATTTGAAAGCAAATAATAGATTGCGATGAATAAAAGACCGCTCTACTGGATTAAAACCTAACAATATAAATACGTTCATACTAATAGTTTATCTGTTTGCTGTCTGTGAGTTCAATAAAATAATGGATATAGTTAAACATAATCTTTGACAATCGTGTATCTTATATTTTAGAGAGAAAAGGCACGGCTGACGTCTTCACGTGCTATGTAAGCAATGGAAATGTACCACTGTCAATATCCTTAGAGCAAAGGATTGTAACTTAAAATTTCTTAACTCTATTCGGGATCTGCAGGCCAGTGAGGCTGTTAATAGCTATCAATGTATCAATCATTCAGGCACCTTGAATCGTATTATAAGACTACCTTCAACACGGAATGTATATTTTAGAGTAACTACTGAGTTTCTTGCCGGTTCTTCTCGGTAGAATCTACTTTCCAGACCGGTGGTAGCTTCACTTAATTGTAAAATGACGATTCAAAAGTGCTTGTAAAAGCCTACTTGAATAAAGTTTATTTTGATTTGATTTGATTTGTAGAAAACCTGCGAGAATTTTCTCTAATTAAATTATACAGTCAACTACTATTATATAAATAAAATTCTCTACAAGTGATATGCAATAGCTATAATATAATTGTATGACATCTTCATATTCTTCAAGTATATAGATGTCAGCTGTCGTCGTCGTCGTTATGGCGCAAGCTTTATCTGTTATTGTTTCTATTTCAAATGAGATTTTTCTTTAATACATTTTAATCTTTTACTATAAAGAGTTCAGTGTATAAGTATACGGTCCCGAGGTTAACCCGGCCGATAATTTCGATGAATGTTTCATAAGGTTCCAACTGGGCTGAGTAAGCGGTGTCGCGCTACAATGCGAGCTGGCCGTAGTGCCGTCACACGCTCGCACTTCACTAAACTCATTGGGTATGTATGTGTAACTGTCGGCCGACGTGTCAACATCGGCTTCGCTGTCTTGTGTTATTTTTAACGACATTTTACAATCATAATTTCATACGCTAACTAGAAATTAACGGTAAATAGTTTTGCTTACAAGACATTGCTTCGTTAACTCGCTCACGTGTTTGTAAACATAATTATACGTATACACTTGTTAATATACCTACATGAACTCTAGACGGTCCACTCTATAGCATCCCATAAAGCGTTCACAGATTGTCATAAGCAGGATGCTCGCGTTGTTCTGTTCAACGCTGAGATCGATAAGAATTGTAAATAAATACAAAGCATATGAAAATTCAGTGGCCTTTAGAGCCTGATCTCTCTGACCACTGAGCCATGTGGTCCCATTAACTGATTATTCAATATCGTAGATTCTCCTCATATACCTAAATGAGATAAATCTACTAATAAAATAATATATATTTCTTATAATTTTACACAAATATTATCCTAGAATAAATGTCATGAAAATTAGGGAGAACGTAAATATTAAATTGAATATCAGATATATCAATATTATAACTTTATCTATTACTAATTTCGAATGAAGATTAAAATTTATAAAAAATCTCCATTTACAGTAAGTAATATCGAATACCACAGATAAAAAATGGCTATAAATAAAATTTTAACAAAAAGAAAAACCGACTTCAAACATAACACTATTTTAAAACAAATGAATATGCACGAAAAAGTAATAAAAATAATTGCGTATTCAACATATTTTTTAGAGTCTTCCTAAGTTAAATGAAATGAAAAATATTAGACTACTTAAAAGTCGATTAACGATTATATCATATAGTTATAGTTATTGTTATATTTGGAGCCGGTGTCAGCCACGGTGCCCTTGCCCCAACAATCAAAAGAAAGAAGCGATACGAGCCCCTTGATTGATCCAGTATATTATTGTGTAAAAGGTAATTTGTAAAAAACATATTTGTTAAAGTATTCTCGTATTGTTTTTTGATAGATATACTGTAGGGTTTTATTGGCTGACACCGACTCCAAATATAACAATAATTATAACTTCATGATATAATCGTTAATCGACTTTTAAGTAGTCTAATATTTTTCATTTCATTTAACTTAGGAAGACTCTAAAAAATATGTTGAATACGCAATTATTTTTATTACTTTTTCGTGCATATTCATTTGTTTTAAAATAGTGTTATGTTTGAAGTCGGTTTTTCTTTTTGTTAAAATTTTATTTATTTTTTGATTTTAAGTGAAGCTGATGTTGACTAACTATTTTTTTATAATATGGATAGATTAAGCGTTCCGTTTATATGAGTCAGAAACTACTTCGAGGACAATTTCAAAGGAAACTTGCGAATAAGCAAAAATAGACTTTCGAAAATGCGGATTTAATACGTCACGCGGCGTAAACTACAAGGATCCCTCGAAAGAGCTGTAATCGAACTCAGCAAAAAAACTTTGAAAAAGACCAACTATATTTCGTACATCATATGACATCACATCACATACACAAAATTTGATTAAAGATAGTAAGAAATTCTGCCCCATATCGCACCCTAACTGCGAGCCGTATAGGAGTTCCATCACTACATAGTATAAAACAAAGTCGCTTTCTCTGTCCCTATATCTTTAAATTTACGCAACGGATTTTGATGCGGTTTTTTTTAAAAGATAGTGTGATTCAAGGGGAAGGTTTGTGTATATAATACATGAACGATATAGTAAAGAAACACTGATAATTTTAGAAGTTTGCGATGTGATGTCGTATATAAACAAATTCTGTAGTATATTTAGTATCAGTATTGCACCCGTGCGAAGCCGGGGTGGGTAGCTAGTTGATTATAATATTCGACTATGATAATTACATAAACATAACCACATTACGGAAGGTGACTCAAATATCCAAATAACTTATAAATAAAAGATTCGACCGAGTATCGCTAACGTGCTCCTCAGAATTGTTCCGTTCCCTTCCGTTCCGTTACTTTGTCATGGATCCTGTGCTCAGAACCTTACCAAACTTTCACCAAATTACCTTTGAAGTATATATTTTATAATAAAAAAAGAATTATCAAAATTGGTTAACGTGATTTTCAGTTATTCACCTATTTGTCGCGCATATACATAATGCAAATTTAAGACTTATGTCGTTTTCACATGGATACCATCATCGGAAAAAAAAAATAAAAAAAATGGGACCCCACGGGAAGCACTACCTTTCAAACAAAAAAAAAATTATCAAAATCGGTCCACCCAGTGAAAAGTTATGAGGTAACAAACATAAAAAAAAAAAAAAAAAAAAAAAAAAAAAAAAAAAAAAATACAGACGAATTGATAACCTCCTCCTTTTGGAAGTCGGTTGAAAATGACAAACGAAATGGCACACATTAATGCAGAGTAATTCAATCCTAAGCTTAACGCAAATTATCGACGCTAAATTTAAATTTCGAACATAATAATATTCATTGCGGTTCTGGAATGACATTAACGTCTAGTAATCTCCCCTTAAAAGCACATGCCATCGATAAAATCAACAATATTGAGCCATAAGTTTAGACACATTGAGTTTCTTTTTACATTTCAATGATTGTACTTGGAGCGTTAATTAAATAATAGCAGCTTTCAGATGAGTGAGTGACACATTGATTATATTCGAATACAAATAAAACCGACAAAAACTACAAGTGGAGACAGGCGGACACGCACGCGGAATAATTAGCTGTCCGCTTTAACAATTACTGATTTATTGTACGAATTCATCTCGGATCTGTTTGGTTTACAAATATTATTTAAGTGATGAGTTTTGACGACATTATTCTCACGACGGTATGGACGCGCAGACGTTGAGTGATGTCGGAGTGGTCGCAGCGACGGCCGCGCTACCACGAAACAACATAATGCTGTTCGAGCTCACGTCAGACAATGAAAACGATACAATTCAATTGAAAAATCTATTCAATAAAGTGCTAGCTCTTTATGTTCTATTTCGGGGTATAGTGTTAATGGAAAAAAGTCTAGATTGCGGGATATAAATAAGTTAGTTGATAGGCAATCGTGACAATAGCTGCCGTGTCTCAAAGCTCAACACTTAAAGCTGTCGATCCCGACTCAAACTGTGTATGGTCGTGTCGGATTTACAGTCACAATATGAAACTCAGGGAATAGCAAGCGCATTTAGCTTTGAAATAAAAACATACAGATTCAAACTGATGAAAAAAATCACCACAAACCAGACCGGTGCCTTTATACTCACCACATTCACGATCTCGTACCATTTTTTGTAATAATATGTCTGCCCATCTCACAGTAAGCTAAAGAATACCTAATATCTCTGAGCAGCGAATCGCCGATTAAGATTCCTTTGTCATAACCAATTAAAGTTGAATAGAGAAATAAATGGAATTAACGAAGTAAACACGCGGCTCGCTGCCGTCCGCTCGGTCGATATTAAACTCGCAATCAAACAAACGAACAGTCTGATTGATGATTATCCTCTCATTGTGTCGACCGGCGAGAGCGCGTCCTATTTGTTTAAAACGCCTCGTTAATTGGGACTCGCTTAGAAAATTATAAATGTGTTTAACGAATGATTAAATTTACATTGTTCATATGAGCTTATATGTCTATTGCATTGTTGTAAATGACTGATTGATTGTTATTGTATTTAATACAGCTTTTATCGTGTTTTTATTTTAGACTATTATAGAACAGAACGTTACTTGTAACAAAAGCGAAGAGTAATAATATAAAATACATACAAATAAAGACCAAAAGCCTCACCATCTTTAAATTAATGTGTATAATTTGACTAATCAAAATATATTATTACAATGAGACTTTGTTTAAAGTAATCTATTGCATGCCAGACCTGACAAAACCAGACTTCAGCTTAAGTAATGTCTAGTTAAATTAAATTCTTAGTATTTTTTACGTAGATATACATTTATTGCTAGCCTTTTTTTATAAATACAAATAAATCTTATATCGCATATGTGATGCGTGCTGTACTTGCCGTTGTTTTTATATATCATATTTATAACGTTGTTTATGTTATTTAAATGTGCCTGTATGTTGTGATTATCCAGATTCTCCTCCGATATAATATTTATAATAATATACTTCAATCTTTATTGCTGCTGATTTTTCAAACAGAATAATTCATTGAATTTTGTTTAATAGTGATATTATTATTACATTTACTATCCAACAACTCATGAAGAAAACCTATTGTAAAAAGTGCCTCTTTACAACTTTCAGAAATTGCCATGTATTCAGTCTCTGTGCTGGAAAACAACAGTCGTTTGCTTTCGACTTTCCCAAGAAATCAATGAGTTACCAAGCTTAAAAATAAAATCAGTGAAAGATCTACGATCAAGTCCATTCCCACCCCAATCAGAATCTACATAACCAATTACATCCAAACCACTCTTCTGAAAGACTAACCTATAGTTCATCGTTCCTTGAAGATAGCGAAGAACGCTCTTTTTCAACGTTTTCCAGTGATTTCAGCGTGACACTTATTGAATTGACTGAGCATACTCACCGCATGGGCGATATCTGGTCGGGTACACACTGCTATGTACACGAGACAGCCAAGCAAATTTCTTTTTCTATGAAACCTTCTGGTTGTTCCATAAATACAGTTTCATTAAGATCTCCATTCAAATTGTTATTCCATCTTTATTAACGTATCTTAGATCAATGATCTCGTATCCACTGAGCTCGTTTCTGTTCATAAGTTAACATAACGACGATGTAATCTCTTGAAACGCAGCTATAATTCGAACACCGCCATCAAAACCGTAATTACGCCTTAAGCTTCATTCTTAAATATTAATTAATATCGTATTATTGATAACCACCGCCGGCCCTCGGCGACGACGGTAGCCATAGACTTATTAATCAGTGAACTCATTCGCGTACGTTATTCCTTGTAACAAATTGTGCTTACTAATTAGTTTGGAAACGGGTCAATATATCTGGTAAATTTTAAGGGTAGTGGTCCATTAAATTCGTGGCGATAGCAGCTTTTGTTAGATTGTGCCATCACCACAGTGATGTAGTAGATAGTGTAGTAGATCATCGTAACTCAAAATGTTTTAAGGAGAAAGGCTTCAAGAAACTTAAAAAAAATTCAAACAGGTATGACATGCAGGTCATGACCACCATGAATACAAAAACAGTATAAACGTATTTTCGTTAAAAGTTTTATTCCTTTAGTTAAAAAGTTGTTGCCATCCGTGGCCCGAGCTACAAGAACAACAAGTATTGTTGTTGTATTCTTCATTGTCATTTGTGTCATTTTGCTCTTATAGATACACAGTGTGTAAATGTTTGAGGTCAAAATCTTTTCCAGCTCGCTCCAATGCTGGTTCCACCTGTCATCCGTCCTATTATATTCTTGAAGGTTTCCAAGTCGGTCCAAAAAAACCGCCGGCGAAACCTGGTTTCCCAGAGTTGTTGTAAGAAGCAGAAAATGTCTTGCAAGTCGCACTAATGTGGATTTTTGTACATTCATATGGTGCGGGTGAAACTTGGAATTTCTCTTACATTTTTCTGTACAGATAAATATCTTCTTTTAGCTGTGGATAGCATAGATAGCAGCGGCATCGAGTGGACGGCAGTGCTCTCGGCCTCGCGTCGCCGTCGACCGCCGCTCAATTGGGCGCGATGACTGTTGCCGGTTAATTGGGCGGATGTTCTATATATCTGATGTAATTGTAGTTCTTATGAGATCTGAATTAGGATGAGAAGATTCGATACGTTTAGATTCACTTCGAATAATTTATTTAGTGTAATTTAGTATCTTTTACGATCGCTATAATACTGCTTGATACGAGATTAATCTCGTATCAAACAGTATTATAGCTTTCTATTTCCATGTGTGATTTCTTATTTGAAACATGAGATGACTTAAGTATAAAATGTAATCATAAATATTTATCAATGAATATTATCTTGTATAAAATTATACTCGTTAATGATATTTATATCGTATCAATTTTTTTCAAAATGTGTTCGGACATTGTGTTGCTTGTAACCAAGCAATCTCTTTTAAGTGTTAAATTAATTTACCGTTTGTAAAAGATGTTTTTTGAATACGTAATTGTAATAGATTTTATTACATACAATATTAACAATTTATTAGTAAATGTAATATACTTAATTATGAACATACGCAAATATACTTGAATTAAAATGTCCTACTTTTGCATTTATCCTAAGCCATTTTCCATTCTAGGACATGGTTTTTGGACAAGACATGATTTATGCACACAAATTTTGTGATCGTCTGGGTTTTGCTTGTTACATGTGTTTTGGTTTCGGTTCAACCACGGAGTTATGTGGCCTGCAAGTTTATTTGGTTTCAGTGCATATATAGACATAATATGTTCTTAAAAGCACTCATCAAAACTATTTATAGCAATTTTTACACATCGTACATATGACAAATAGTCAAATAACTAAATATATACGCAACGCGCAATCATCTTATGCAGTCGCGGGTAAATATGAAGTCATAAATTAATTGTGGAGGCAGGTTGACGTTTTAATTAATTACTTTTTGATTGTGCTTATACTTGCTTAATTGAGCGCGATGACTGGCGCTCAGCGGGCGATGATCTAATTCGTATTGAAGGATAAACCCGATGCTTGATGCATGGCTCGCCGGGAACTGGCCCGACGTGATGGACAAATGAATCGTTTCACATTGTTGTCTATCGCCAGGTTTACTCCTAGTTATAGCAACTTTGGCAAATGTGTCGTCCACAGGTGGACTACGGTCTTTTCTTCTCTCAAGAAGATGAATGAAAAGGAGGTTTGTGACATGTTTCATTTGACCTGTGCTAGTTTTTTCACGCCATTTTTTGCCAAGTGTTAAATATTACAAGCAAAAATTGAGAACATGAACTATCCCACAACACTACCCGACTGTCACTGGCAGGAATTTGAACCAGTAGGGATTAATTACAATCCATGTATGCAACGTATATATATACATATACATATGTATGGTACGACTAAGGGTAAGGCGACCTGTCCTAGGTATTTGCAGCCGTATAATTTAACCACTGGCAGCCGACTAGGCAGGCATTTATCGTTTAGGCTTAACATTTATATCACAACCAAGATTATTACTAATGTATGAACTGTATAAACAAGAGTAATTTAAAAGATATATAATTGTAGTAGAACGCGAGGCCGGAGCGCTCGCCCCGTGACCGCCTCGGCCTTCGACGGCTGATCTGCAAGTTTAATTTTACTGGAGTGTCTAGCTTATTCTTTAACTTTTGCGCCCTTTAGTGGTTTGTATATTGATGCAAAATGTAGAGAAACATTATGGATTTACCAAAGCGTCACAACATATCCTACATAAATTTTATAGACGAAACAGACACATCATTTAAAAAGATATATTGATGACCACTAGATGTACAAATTGTATGGTGATCTGATGTACTTTTAATAATTAGTATAAGGACTAAGGATTCGGGTGCTAAGTATCGCGATGCCCCAATTGATATCACAACTGCACCTTAATAATAATTTTAAGATATAAGCATTATTCATTTTGTACGGTCGGCAAGAAATACGGCGAAGAAAAGTTTATGTGTCGGATAATATTCTATCTCAGTGGCTAAAGCGGGGACGTGGAAAATTTATAATTTTCATTTTAAGAGGAAAGGAGGTATTTGCGCCACATTGCTGCAACTTTACTACAAACTTCCTCGCCCCCGACTAGACATTTAAAAGTATTGAGTAATTGATAGTTTGTATTTTATTAAGGCATTTAAGGTATTTTTTAATGGTGTATACGGGCTGATGCTTAGTGATGTATTTACACCAAAGCCCATAAACATTTGCGCCGTAAGAAATGTTAATCATTCCAAATACGGAGGTATTTGGAATGATTAACATCAACAAACAAAAAACAATCAACAACAACAACAAAGCATCGCCAACTTTAGGACATTATGCCTCTTGTACCTGTAGTACATTTTGTATCAGCATTGTACCCGTGCGTAAGTTGCTATCTGGGGGTAGAATATCTATCGAGTATGTGGTTTCTACCCAGACGGGCTATAACATTTAAATTAATTAATCGAAAATTAAAAGCCTTAAGAATTAATTATTCAAAACAAAACCTCGCACCTGCCTCACCCCTCATTCCTTCAAGACTCTTCCGCGGAACTGTTGGCCAGCAATCGTCATTAGTTTTTTTGATCGCACTCATAACGAATCGTTTGTAATCGTTTCTGTTTCGACGAGACAGACGCATTAGGCCAGCGCGTTTCAGAGACTTGTAGAATTAAAACCGATGCCTTTTAGACGATAGTATCTTAAAAGCATCTATTGCGGTTCGTTTTTTGTTTAGGCTGAGATGAGTCGATAAGGCGCGAGTGTGTTTGTAGACAATGCGGTTCCGGTGCTCGTTGTTCGTCCGTTCATGTTTTATAAACGGTTAACGCAATCCCTTTGTACTCGGATCACGTTTGTACCAAACGAATTGTATTAGCTCGCCACAAATGAGTCGATATTTCTGAACGAAACATTTAAGACTATAAAGGTTTAACTGTGTTTTTTAAATACAAAGAAAACAGCCAGTAACGGTCTGTATGATGGTAAGTGGCCGTAGACAGCGGTTATGTCTGAGGAATGCGGTGTTACAATTGCTTGTTGACGCAGGAAATCACTACGAGTATTCAAAGACATTCATTCGATTTTCAAACCAGCAGTATGCACAAAGTTATTTTATGTATTAAACAATATTTATCTGATCGAGTTAATACATCGAGAGCGTAACATATTGAAAATAATCAATCAATTTGTATTAATATAAGGAATCTCGGTTGGAATCCTCCAGCAATGTAAGCGCTAAATCCTTCGACTGACTGTCTGTGTTGCAAAAACGATAATGAATAATAGTAACCAATATTTGGACTGGACATTATATAAACGTAAGATTTTATACGCTAACATTATCATCACAAACACGCAAAGTTACATGTTTTTAATGCATAGCTTAAGCGTTTTGTCAAATCCGTCAATATCTAGTATTTGGAGTCGGATCACAGGACTTCAACTTTTTGTAGTATTTTCATTCCTGGCTACGTTTGTATCGAGCCGATTACTTTCGATAACAATTGTAGGTAAATAGCACATGACTATTTAACGAGATGCAATCATAGTTTTCAAATCAATTATGAAGCACAACTAATTGTCTGCCTTTATATTTCACTTATTTGCAGCTCAAAGTAATTATGTTGACAATATTTTATTTAGTCATATATGATGTTACGGTGAGTTTCTTTCGCCGGTTCTTCTCAGGTCAGGGTGTTCCTTTTTCCGAACTGGTGGTAGTGTTTATTTGACAATCAATAAGTAAGTGTAATGCTTCTATATTGAATAAAGGAATTTGAGTTTGAGTTTAAGTATATTGCTACCAATATATCATTTTGAACCGAAAGTTGCATACACATGTAGTCTCTAGGCCTACGAGTATTAGCCGCCAGTCTGTTTCACGTTTTGTGTGGAGTGGAGTGTTGCGACAAATCACGAGTTAAATGACTACTAATAGTAGTGCTGCAACTGTCATATTAGCAGCATTCCGAAGTTGACAAGCCAGCAGCGCTAAAACTCTCATACTTCCGCAACTAATTATATTGGTTTTCTCTGGAACAAAGAAACCCCTAAACTTTTAATGAGATTGTAATAAATTTCCACGTGAATACAGCAAATAGTAAATAATATTAAAAAAATATATCACAAATGCTATGTATTTAACATAATCCACACGGTATGCTTATGTGTTGCATTTTATTATTAGTGGAGATCAAAACTACAAGTGATAGAAAACACCACAGATATAAGATCTTTACGCCTCCGTAATGTGTTCATGATAATCCAATATTAAAGCTGCATTCAATAGATTAGACAGACAACAGACAGACAGAGCCCTAGACAGGCCCCTACCGTACAGTAAAGGTACCGCATATATGATCAAATCCTCATTTACATTATGAATGGCATATGCAAATTACAAGATCTTAGGAAAAAAGTTAGCGTACAAGACCATATTAAAATATGTTTATCGATAATACAATATTAATAGTAAAGTGTGATCGCTAATTGTATTATTGATACTGATTGCATTATAATATTTACTGGGTTACGCCCTCGTGTTGTGATGATAGTTACGTTTCTGTGCCCGGCCACTAGTACGCAAAAAATTGTTGTGATCAGTTGAGTTGCTGTGACGCGAAAGCGTAATCAACCAGCAAACGCATTTACTTTTATAATATTACTTAGTATTTATATTTTTCATTATTTTACTAACGATCATATGTTAATAGCCTAATCAACCCTCCCGAAACCGGGACGGGCTGGCATTTTTTGAGTAAGTGTTTTCTAATAAATCAAAATCCGATCAGATAACAGCGAGTTCGTTAAAATCCCAACAATCTCGATTACTTCTTCATCAGTTAGTTGACCGTGAATGATATCTCAGCCAACTACCGTCACCGATAATATTCGAACTATGACAGACGATTATAAACGATCGGGGCGGGCGGGCGCGGGGCTCGGGCTGGGGGGGAGGTCCAGTCTGATTGATGATACCCCGTTATCAACCCGCCATGCGGCTTCAATAACTCCAAAACTGTTTGTCTGTCTTTAATATAAAATTAATGATCTAAATACTAAGCTGAGATACTTTATGGGGGAAGCTTAATGTGTAAAAAGTTTAATTGTAATAAATCATGACCATAATGGTGAGACTGGTCGCGTTTGGTTTGTGTGCGAAAATCGATTATTTTAAGTCATAAGAAGAGTAAGGGAATAATTTATGTATCGATTATACTTCGGAAAATTAATTGATTTCATGTGTTTTCAATTTATTGTCTATATTATATATTCCTGTGCGGAGCAACTGATGCAATATATTAATAGCTCAACGATACACGGGTATATCGTTCAGCTATTAAAAATTCAAATTAATGTCTATAAATAAGAAGCATCATAAAAACCAGAATTAAATAAATAAATATGTAGAGATAATGAACGCTATAAATCATGCAGTAATCCCGAGATACAAAAGAGCTAACTCTCGTAAAGTCGAGTGATAATTACGTCGGCCGTAAAAGGCGATATCTGCTGCAATTTTCAGCCATCACGGAGCGTCGTAAACAACCTAGTACTTACCTATTAGGGCTTACAACAAAATAGCGAGAAAGTCTTAATATAAACAGCGCGATATACATTTTAACAAGGTTCAAGCTAATGAGACGAAAAGTGCCGCTGAAGAAAGTAGCGTACGAGTCCTAGGTTCATTTTAGGTGATATTCAATTTTTGATGTTTTTTCCGATTCAAATGACAGTTTCATACGGGGAGGTTTAATATTATTGTTTGAGATTCTTCCCGAAATCTCGTAATTTTCGGGCCAAAAAGCAAGCTTAAGTAAATATTTCCAATCAACGCACTACCAATTTTGGGAAACAAAATGAAATGTCAAATCGAGCGTCCATATGGCTGGCTCTACTTCAATTACACCACAACAATACTAAGTATTGTTGTTTGGCAGTACAATGTATGATGGGCGAGTGGTACAACCAAGTCATTTGATTCAACTTTGCTAATCTTAGATTTGTTTAACGTGTTTGTTGAACAAAAATTGGTCGACTTATATCGTAAAGTTTCGACCCACTATCATTTTTACAAAAAAATATTTTACGTGGAGACATTTGCCACTTTTCACTATAAATAAGTTACCTTAAATTGATTAATCATCCACCAACCTGCCTGTTCTTTTGTGAAAACTGTACAAAATATGTTTAGTTGATTTAAGTATTTGCACGTAAATAAAGACAGACTTACACATTATCCCAAACAAGAACACGATAGTTAATAGTCGAGTAAATTAAACTTTCAAATTTAATGATCGATCTATAAAGCGGCGCGGTAGTAACATGTTTATGGTTCCGTATGATATGCATACACAGCTGCGGTACTACGAGAAACATTTATTAATAATTTTGATTACCTCGCCGGGACAAACCGTACTGGAACATCAATATTGAACTCGCAATCACGACTTCCCGTATTAAACCTTGACATTGGACACTTATATTATAAATAAATCCCATCTAAAACGCTGTACATCGTTACCGCCTTATGACCCCTATTTTTTACTCCATAAGGCTCAAAGCTTTCATATACATCTCGTACCGTGGTTCACGTATAGGGAAATAATAAAGCCTTCGAGATGCTGCAGAGGGCAATGAAATTGGCGATAAATATGTACATCGCACATCGACTTAACTGCGCCTGCGCATACCGAAGTATATTATTATGTTCTGTCTTTCAATTTGTAAGACTTCTGTAATAAGAATTACTGACACGTCTGTTGTTTTTATGGCGATAATTACTTTAAGTACATTCGTAATTACATTTCTCCATTAACTCGTACCTATATAACTATTTAAGAGATTATTTTTGATATTTATTTTTATAATAAATAATAATTGTTTCTTGTTAGCATCACTGTAAAGGAATTAAAAATTGTAATGAACAATCAAACCAATTACGACGTCACATTCACCTGTAGGTTTATTCCGTAACTCTAATCGTAACTCGGTTTCAAAAATTCCGCGAGTGAGACGTGAACACTCTTAAAGGAGCATCAAAGAACACCACCGCTCTGCTGATATTACAACAATTTTTGGTTTTATAATCTCTTGACAGATTCATCCATAGAAGGTTATTCTTAATAGTGAGCAGCCAACTGCTCAAGAGATATACAGCGTCTTTACGAGGATCCCGAAGTATAAAAGGGTAAACAGACTACTTTCAAACTGTAGAGCTGCTTCGAGAATTAATTTATAGAAAAATACAAAATATATACGAGCTGGATATTAATTTTTAAGCGTTGACTGTATTGGCCCGTTACGCTTTGAAATTTGGAGAAACTCAGCTCTTTAGGAGTTATTGGTTGATCGGTGATTGCAATATTACAAGATATTTGAGTCGACGAGGGCGTTGTGATATAGATCCTTGTACGCTTTGATCATTATATGCAAAGGTTTATAATGTAAATTTATCATTTCGCCCTTTCCAACCCCAGGACTGCTATTACAAAAGTTAAAGTACATAATTATATACGTGTATAATATATGTGTATGTACTATTCAGATTGGCTTATAATAAATATTACCATGAAAATAAGGCTAGTATACTTTCAAGAAATTAATATTCAATTAATTTTACCATTTTAATGTAATCTTGTGACTATATCGATACAGTGGCATTGTGACAGCATCCGGAGCAGAAACACGAGTCGCAGTCGGTGTTATATAAACTAGAATTACCGACACAATTGCTCGGAGCTGTCACGGCGCGGTAACAGCGAGCGGCTGCTAATCCCCGCGCACTAACTTCGCCAAAATGCTATCAGAGTTCGGTCAAATTGACAGTATTCAGGAAAGCATAATTTATGTATTTGGCTCGCTCGGTACAAATGTGTGGACGGCGGCGAACGCTAACTGGCGATTATAATATTCGTGTCTCGTTAGCGCGGCACGCACGGATCTAACGAATTCATAGAACCAACGAGGTGCGTTTGAAAGCCGGATGTTTGATCCTTTAGAGCGCTATTGACGAATATAATAAGCTCCCGCTGAGAAATTGTCTCACATCAGACGGATACACCGCCTCGGATAATTGTTACATGCAATTATAAGTGAGCTAAGTTATAAATTAAGTTATGATTATTAAATCATATTTTGAACAGATCGTTTTACAAGTCAACATACTCGACGGAACAAAAAAAAACATTGTTGTAGTATTATTAATTTACGTGAAAGGATATAAGAGGAGCTGGATTACCGAAGTGTGTTTGTCAGTTTTCCTCAAAATTTCAATACTTGATGACTCTGGCTAAATTTTGACAGCGGCAGTTCAAGTAGATAGTATTTTAGATATCAAATCAATTCACCGTAATTTTTCCTTACTTGCTTTTTCTCTCTGTTTCTATAAAATCATCAATATTGTCGGGCCATACACAATACATGTAAATATACTGCGATACTGTTGGAAGTATTTCAAATTCTATA
This sequence comes from Vanessa cardui, assembly GCF_905220365.1. Classification (NCBI taxonomy): domain Eukaryota; kingdom Metazoa; phylum Arthropoda; class Insecta; order Lepidoptera; family Nymphalidae; genus Vanessa; species Vanessa cardui. The sequence continues at coordinate 99,993 of NC_061142.1, read as the reverse complement.
ATGCCATTGCTAAGGGAGGCGCGAACACTCGCACACAGAGTTTGGTCTGAGCCCGCTACCGGCATGTGTTAGAAACCCTTCGTGTAAAATATTGCACGTGTAATACAAGGTAAAGATTAGCGTTATGATGGCTCTCGGCCGAAGTGAGTGATTGTTTAGTGCGATTGTATCGTACAATTACATCCAGGACCGGATGCCGCCGATAATTAAATAGTGTTTAGAAGCGTGGGTACGCGCAAAGAGCGACGCGTGGCCCGACTCACGAGAGGCTGCCTCTCTACCGGTGTGTTCGGACAAACGCTGTAAGCGACATTGTACAGTTATTTCTAATGGCGGTCTCCTCAACGTAAAGTAGCCAACTGTGTATGGAGATATTATGGTGAACACACTTGTTCATTCATCTGCATACACACGAACTCTCTCTGTTCATTATCTGATGGGACGGCGAACTAACACGTCAGAAGAGAGTTTAGGCGCAGTGAGAATGTTAACACTACGCATCGTGAAAACTCAATTATTGCTATTGAGAATCTCAATATATCTAATCTCAATATAATATATTGATATCACTACAATTGCTGAAATTTCGAAATATTCGCTTGATTTAAATAATATTTTTGTTTACATTAATTTATGAATATATGTTTTATCCTCGTAAATATTCACTTTGAAGTAATAAAAATCCATAAATAGTCAGTTACGTGTTAAATACATGAATGAAATAGTCCATTGAAACTAATTTGAATAGAAGATTAATTTTAGGCAGTATACAATAAGTCTTAGACAATGGACATAAGAACTGTCTACCCGTGACTCGAGTATGGCTCCTGACTGTGGACGCGACTCGGCCGCCCGGCCGGCCCGCTGCAGCGCGTCCCTTGCGCCACTATCTAATAAAGTCGATCTTTCATGTCGTAACACAAGCCCAATTATACGTCGGCATCAAACCCGCACTTTCTCCACTTAATAACTGGTTCACGATCGACCATCACGACACGCTACCATTTAGCCCACTTAATATTCGACCTGCTCACTGCTCACTGCTCACTGCTCACTGCCCTGGTCGATGACCCCCTCATTACCCCGAATCAGAACATACACTTTATGAAAACAAGAACCGCTCGGAACATACGTCATGCTGTTATATTGAGGATATCGAACCATCTGATAACTTAACTTCTTAACTTCTCTTAACTTGGGAATGTCTGTATATCACCGATGACCAGACCAGGAACTGTATTTTTCATAGTTAATATATTATATCAAATGTAAAACAGACACGAGAGCTTTTCAAAGACGATTGATGAAGCGCTCATTTGATCGTACTCCATGTAAATCTCGATAGAGCCACGGCTGCGCCATAAAAACGCGATGAAAGTAAGGAAAAAAAATTAAATATTTAATTTTTTTTATAGCGGATTAAGGCGAAATATCATGACAAAAAAATTAAGAACGCTCAGACGAAAGTCTATAAACAAAATTTACACAGCTATTATGTTTTTCATAAGAGTCGTGGATGAAAGAATATTAAAAAAGATATTCTTTAAAATAATCCTCAATAATCTATTTATAAACTAACTGTAATTAAATCATAGAGTAAGAAAGGCTATCTGCAAATAAAGTTAAAAAGCAAACGAACTATTTACATAATACAATAAATTATAATACGTGTGAAAACTGCTCCCTCTCTCACAGTGTCGAATAATGTGGAGTAGACTGTAGGTACCTACATATATGAGAGCTCGTAATAAATGAATGGAATTTCCTAAAATAAAATTATAATGAGACCTCATAAACGATTCCGTGCCTCATGAAGTATGAGCGGAATCAGAGTACTCGCTCGTCGGAATGCTCACTTTATAATTAAAATTATTTGCGGCGACAATTAATTACCCATTGTTTCAATTTTGCGTCCATTTCAAAGTTTGGGGTCATATTGGATCTTGTTGGAGACAATCGGTTCTCAGGCCAGTAGTTCGTCGGTCTTATTGCTACCGCGTATCATTACTCAATATCAAAAATAGGCTTTATTCAAGTAGGTCTTTTAAATCGTCATTACAACTATATTAAGTGAAGCTATCGTACTTATTTATTATAATCGCTAAAATTATAGATTTTATTAAAAATAAGATACGAGTTTACCTACTTTCATGCAATTTTGAATATTTTTAGTAACAATTCTTAATATATAGTAATGTATAAATTTTTTGAAACTTAACTCAAAGTTCAGATACTTGGTTGAGCCGGGAAACACCGGCAAGAAACTAAGTAAGTAGTATTAAACGTCAATCATCAAATCTATAACAGATAGACTGGCTGGCAAATCGGCAACCCGATGACTCGCTGCCCGTAGACATCGGCGTTGATTTAAATATTAACATTTTTTATACACTATTTGTTACAATTAGTAGTCTTAAGTTTCTGAATCGGTACTGTTTTTTTTATTACATAATTACCTGTAAATTTTTCACTGTTGGGTTAAGACCTCCTCTGCCTTTGAGGAGAAGGTTTGGAACATATTCCACCACGCTGTTCCAATGCGGGTAGGTGGAATATACATGTGGCAGAATTTCGATGGAATGAGACACGTGCAACTTACCTCACGATGTTTTCCATCACCACCGAGTCCAAGCTGAATTATGAACAGAAATTTAGTTCATGAACATTAGTGGTGCTTGGCTGGGTTTGAGCTTGTAATCATCGGGTAATATGCGCGTGTTCTAACCTCTGGGCCATATCGGCTCTTGTGTGCCAGCGTTAGAACTATCGAGCCTCGGAAAATACCTAACTAGGTTAGGTAGACTCGATAGCACCAGTTTGCACATTGCAGCACGATAATATATCTTGCGCGGATAGCTATTCTCCGTAAAATACTCAGAAAGTCAGAAGGACCATCAACACCAAGTGAAACGATAACAGGCCTTTTAAAACACACTCGGTGTACTGTTACAGAGCGCAAAGAACTGGCATTCAATAAAATTTACAGAAGCTATATCGACGACGAAAACCATTACAAGCTTGCATTAACCGACCACCGTATCAAACGTACGATCTATAACTTACTAACATAAGTATTTATAGTTCGACTAGTTTTTCACGTGTTCTCTAAAAAACCTAAAAAATCATTGACATACTTTTCATTTAACGTATTAAGCGCATAAGTATCTACGTAACTTATTTATTATAAACTCGTTTATGAGTTGTGCGCCGGCCCGACACGTTGCATTAGTTAAACAGCTATTCAAGCGTCAAAAGCGATTTGTTTTGATATCGAATTCAAATAAAAGTTTAATACAGACAGTAATTATGGCCAAACAAGCGAGGTGTCCCAAGCCATTGTTTAGTAAATTGTTTCTTCATATGAAATTATTTATAGTCTAATTTAGGAGTAGGTGCCACAATAACCCAGGATATAAGGATCAAACCTGAGCCATTAAGACTAAATAAATAAAATGTAATGGTTTTCTAGTGGTCTCCTGACGTAGTCGTATACAGCCATCCTCGGTGGACTTAGATATCACTATAAGTTAAGCTGAGTTCAAAGTGGCGACAAGTTTCCGCCTGAATAATGCAAAGAACATCTGCGTTGGCCGAGCTCAGGTTGGCGAGGGTTATCGGTAGCGGGCAGTGGGCTGCGCGGGGCGGCCGCTAATGAGCGCCGTGACGGGACACGACACGCGCAATTACACGCGCCCGCTCACACCTAATTGTCACGACTCGAAATATCGTACACGAACGCCATTACCTGCGCTTGTTCAGTGTTCAGACCGGAATACATTTACTACAGAAAGACGTCTATTTATCTAATTTATAAATCAGCTGATATTTTACTTTCCTTAATACGTTCTCAATAAATAAACAAACTGAAAACAATTGAAAAACATAACACGGAATCCAGTTTTATTTTGTGCACGATTATTTCATTGTAATTTTTCTTCGAATTTCTTGCTATTTTGACAGTAGCTCAGTAGTAGCTTTGCAGACAACTAACAATTTGATTCTTGCGTATGTGACGAAACCCAATATAATAAAAGACATAGTTAAATAAAATCTAAATATTTTATTTTTAATATTCATCGGTTCATCTTCACTTATTTGTTAAATGACGATTCAGTAGTGCTCGTAAAAGCCCACTTGAATAAAGTTTATTTTGATTTTGATTTTGATTACAGTACTGTCTGCTTATAAGTCTTCGATCGCGAGGTTCTGAGTTAAATACTAGGAACCCTACACTGTTGCCTGACTCTGCAAAGAGATTGGTCCTACACTTGACCGGTAACCAGTTGTTTCGAATTGCCGTTCCATAGGATTTACACGAGTTAGAGAGAAATACATACCATAAAATCTGTAGGTTAGTATGGAGGACTTAAATATGACTTCTTTTAAATGAGGAAGCACAGTTATACTTATTAACATAATGTTATTGCATAAGTACGTGTAAGATATATTCAAATTTAGAAAAGAATTAAACGAGTCGTTAATACGGCATGAAAATGCACGGAACCGTGACGGCGCCGTGACGACTTGGCAGCGATAGCGCGGCGACGGCGATGCAGGTGGCTCGGGAACTACGTTGTCTTCTTTTGTTAATGGCTTCATTGTGATATGACGATAAGTAGCAAAATTATTTGATGTTTATACACATTTTGAGACTGCTGTCTTATTTTAGGTAGAGTTAGCGGAGTTTGGTACTGAACAATATATTATTACTCAATTCTGGGTACAGACCTCACTCATCCTGAGGAGAAGGCTTCGAGTTTATTCATTATGCTCTTTCCGAATATCCTTCTCTGTATAACTGAGATGAACTATAATGCAAATTGGACACGTGAAATCTCTGCGAAACTGTCTCGCGTCTGCAATCTGAATCGCTGGGCTGTTGGAGGATGTGTCTTACTACGGTCAGTCTTAAGTTTAACGTAATATTTAGTGATTATTATTATGCGATATTAAACATTTCAATTTATTCTTAACTTATCCACGTTTAAATAATTCTGATAATATCTCAAAATTATCATGAATATAGGTCATAAACATCTCAAGCACTGTTGAACATAGAATTATAATGTTAAATTTTACAAAGTGTAAAAAGCTTTCTTTTGGTAAAATGAAGTGAAAGAGAATATATGTTTCCACTGACATTCGTTTATGAAATTTAATTCGTTTGTGGTAACAAATATATTATTTATTATTAATAATATATTATTTATTATTAATAATAAATAATAATTTTTATTATGAAAAAGAACCGAATACCTACGGAATAGAACCTCACGATCTTTAATTACGCGATTGTAATTAACACCACGCCTTTCGATGCGCTTGCGCAGGTCAATGCGTTGGAAGGAAACATTATATTTACTCTGATATTAACTATAATTATTGAATAAGATTTATTGTTGGACGTACAACGTATTTAATGCGTAGAACACTCTACAATTATTTTACTCATTATATTTAAACAAAATATGTAAACCTCGCCTGATGTAAATTAAGAACACGGCGCTCAAAACTTAACTCTAATAATAATACAATCGTAATAATGTAAAGGTTTTATTGCCGCGATGTGAAGTAACGCAGGGAAACCTCATTCTTAATAAATTCAATGTGAATGCAACATTTACCCGCAGTAGCGCTTCATTGTTATGGAAATTTAGAAACTTCGGCTGGATATTAGATATTAATTATAATTTTAAAGCGATTTAAAAATTAAACGCCGATAAATAACCGGGAGCTAACAATAGTTTGTGGCCGTATCTGCTAACGAGACAGCGCCGTCCCGTGGGCGGTGCGCTCGCATTGTTCTCGCTACAATTAACTCGACGACATAATTGCTCAGATAACTATATCGTGAGCAAATTGAGCGCGAAATCGATCGGTATCAGGCGAACAATGGCGACCAATCGCGAGGCCAGATCGGGCCGCGACCCACCATTGGCCGCCGCCAGCGCTGCATGCGCCGTTTCACACAATGCGCTGAAATCTGAAACTTCATGTGTCGACCATTTTGAATGCCATTCGATTCGGCACGCGGGACCATTGTCGGCTGGCGGTCCGCATCTGCAGCGGCCGCAGCGCGGATGCCATTGGTCACGGCGAAGGTGGCGCAACAAAACCACGGAGAGCAATTTTAATCAGCGCTCGCCATTTCGCTTTTTCCCAGTGCTTGGGACCACCCTCGGGCAAGGTGAGCGTTACGGTCTTTTGTTGTTTTCAAAACACGTTTCAAGAAATTGATTTGATTTTAAAACACAGGCGCGTACAGTTTTGTTTACAGAACTGGAGGTTTTCTCTATGAAATTTATCCATAAGACACCAACAGGTATCGCTGACCCGTTTTATCTCGAATACGTATCGCCTTGTAAACAACATAAGATCTAACTTGAATATACGACGGCTGCTCAAGCAATTATTTCGTTTAAAGTTTTTATTGAATCGAAAGTAATCAATTAGAACTATCTACTGTTTATAGCGACAGAGGTCCGCGGTGTCCGAGATCAGAGGCGGCGGCACAATGGATCAGCGAGCAATTATCTCGCGGCCATTAGCGAGGCGACCCTTGCCCACCCGGGCGAGGGCGGGTCCGTGGGGGAGGGCGGGGGTCAGGCCACCGGGGAAGACGACATAATCGCCGTATCGGCCATCGGCAACGGAGAGTCAGGTCTCGAAATGTTTGTACAGCTTGTCGGAGGTTAAGTCTAGCTTAGCTAAGCGTTTTTATTAAGTGCATAAGTATGAACAAACACAACAGTATATTGTTTTGTTATAACAGTGTCATAGTCGTGCGGACTTTATGTTTGCATGTGTTTGTTAGTCAAAAGTTATTGTATTTCAATTACTTCAGCACAAATATAACAAGAGCACTTTTATTGTTTATTTCAAAAACATCCATTGTGTGGTAGCTTGGATTCGTCGGATGAGTTATTTGCAGGCTGTACGAAGTTAATTAAAAATATTGTGGATTTAATTTGCGTACAAGATTAAACACGGAATGACTTGTTAATTTGTTGAGTATACTCAATAGTATTTACATGTATACGTTTTTTAGTTTAGTATACTTAGATTGTAGAAAAATGATGTGGAAATTTAAATAAAAATATGGATATTTCATGTTAAAACTTCAATAATACACCTCAATGTCGACGCGGGCAGCGAGTTAGTTCTAAGTATGAACCAGAAACTCTGTGTTAACTTAACATCACTTACACCCCAAACTTTCACCGAAATAATAAGTAGCGCGTTGATCATACAACTCGTACAAGTGACAAGTGACACCCAACAAATAATGATTCCCATAACATTATAAGATTCTGTTTATCAAAATAACTTGTTAGTTATTTTTTGACATCATTAACGCGTCGAATAACTGAGTAATCTCGGAATTAATTAATAAAACCTCTTTCGTTGTGATCGCTCTGCCGACTCTATTACATATGAATGTTCTTCGTCTCGTCCGCGTGTTTGTTTTCCTACATCATATTATGACGATGTATGACATATCATGCGACGTGTGATACGTCATAATATATCATTACAGACAGACGAGCCACAATTGTAGATAGTTGACACATTAGCACGACACCTCGACAGTGTCTGCGGTGCGACGCAATCAAACTGTAATTAAAAAAGCTTCATTGATAAGTGCCGAGAGTATTTCATTGGGGAGAAATCTTTATTATAACACCTAAGTGCGACAGTGATAACAAACTGTAATATAGTATATCCACTCAGAATGTCAATTCATATCATTATTTTAATATGCGACAACACCACATACATTATTCTGATCTCAATGTTAGTAGCTTAAGCACTTTTGTTATGGAAAATCAGGAGTAACGACGATACCACAAATACCCAGACCAAAGACAACATAGAAAACTAATGTATCTAATAATCAACTCAGTCGGAAATCGAACCCGGGACTTCGGAGTGGTGTACCATGAAAACCGGTGTAGACACCACTCGACCGCGGAGCTCGTGATTAATTTAAATCTCAAATAAAAAAATCATTTTTTTTTATTATATCTCTATGTTTCTATGCAAATTAGCCATTTAAGGTTAAGCGGGTACCACCGCTCATAGTGATAAGCTTTAAGAAATATGAATGACACCTTAGATAACCAATGTGCCTTTATCTACACTGGCTCACTCACTATTCAAATTGTAACACAACAATACTTAGAATTTCTGAGTTGCAATAAAATATGTGATAAATGGTTTGTGGTGGTACCTACCCCAAAGGGGGTAGATAAAAATTGTGAAGTTAATTTTCATTGTTATCCATGCCGATTTTTATTAACATGATCACCAGTAAGTATAATAACTAAAATAATTGAATTTCAGATAAAAAAGTTATTACAGAACTTTCGCCGATTTATTACTTGTCTTTTGTTTAATTGTTTTTAATAAAATACAAATAAAGTGAATAATCGCTTAAAGAATTCTTCAAATTTTTGATAAATAAATCAAGACAATATTCGTTACACCGTGTGTGTACATTGCTAAAGGAGTCCTGCCTCACCTGCACAAGTATACTAAGGCGAAGGCTTTGTCCCGGGCCATCTATTCCCACTTGTTGGAAACATGTTTCAATTAGTCGACCCTTTATCCCGGCATCGCGGTATCGCTCGACACTATCGACCAATTTGTCGAATATCGACGACGATTTTTCACTCTAATTATCGACAACACGGAAAACGGGACAACAGGACGGCTCTAGCGGTCGTCGACCTCGCTCGGGACGCGAGTCTGCGAGTGCCTTGTAAACTTTGTAAATAGTATTTAATGTAATTGCCTAATGAGTGCTTATTAAAGTTTGTTTAATCATTTAATGTTTTATAAAAGTAATTATTTGATTATTAAGCCGGTTTTGTTATCTTTCCCTTGGAAAGGAATTCGTTTAGATGATAAGATTGGGCGAATATGATTTAATTTACGTGTTCATAAATTAAAATAATTGCTATAAAGTAGTGGTAAATAAAAAAATGTGATGATGTTAAAATGAGTAGAGTTTATGAATATAAGTTTTTGATTTAGTTGATTGTATATATTTGACTAGGTATTTCATTTGAGAATTAGAGTATATTTCCTATAAGCTTTCTCGGTGTAAAGATAAAGATATCGCAAAAAGAAAAAACAAACTTCTCAGCTTTGTATTATTAGCACTTATTAGTTTTTGTCTTAAAATAATGCACCAATGATAAAAAGTAGTGTAATTGAAATGTTATTGTATAATCTGTAATTAATACGCGTCGCGCCACGCTTACTTAAACACGGACGAGCAGACAAAGGACTATTAATGATACGAGCGGGAGTTTTTCTATCGCAGCCGCGATTGTCTCGGCCCGGACATCGCAGCTGCGTGGACAATACGCTTGTAATTGAAGCTTTATGCGGACACTCGACGCGCACACATCGCATTGCAGTAATTATTCGTTATGTTTTAACATATTAAGTCAATTTCGATAAAAAATCGAATTTTCAAAATTTGTTAACAAGTGAAAAATAGGTCGCCTTATAGTAAGGGGTAACTGTTGCCTGTAAACATATTCGCTGAAAGAAATAACCCATTTTGAATTAATCTCGACTCACAAGTTAAGACAACCACCAAATCTCCGTATGTCGCTTGAAGTTCTAAGCTTTTTCTAAACAATATAATTAATTATATTTGCTCACCAGTGAGGTATTTATAGGCTGTTATTATTATGTAGAATATGTTGCTATTACGTATATACGTTGGTGAAAAACTCTAGGTAATAACTTTAATAAGTATTGTCAACAGAATGAACGACACGTCACACGTGAACACAAAATATCAATACAAAAGCAAAAAAAGTTATACATAACATTTAATTATAGATTTAATAAATATATAACAGACTGAGCTATTTTAAATTGTTTTATTTTATTCGTACGTACATATAATTACTTTTTTTAGTATACATACTTCTATAACAATATAAAAAATATTTCAAAAATATAAACAGATGTTTATATGAAACGAATAATATCAATGATCAAAATCAATGGAACAAATAACTTTATTAAGGGGTGATTCGTTGACCCCTCTCGTAATTCCCTGCGGATCTGAATCTGTAATGACGCTTTGAACAGACAATGCGGCCCCGATACATATTCGGACATCGTCACCGCACCGTAAGATAAAGGGTTGGGATTATTTTCGGATGATAACATATATTCTAATAAGCGCTTCGATCGTAACCGTTAACTAGGGAGTATTCTTTAATTTTGACTTAATTTAATTTGTCACGGCGACAATAGCTGGACTAAGTTGTCATGGGGCTTCAAATCTTAAGCTAATATAGTGTGAATCAGAATTAATTTTATTTTTAAACGAGCAACACACAAAGTATGTTTATTGAATATTTATTTAAACTAATTTAATAGCATTGGTTTTGTTATATGAAATATTATTCGTTTATTATAATTTTGCCTATGAAATTTGGTATACTCTATTTTTTTTCCTTTACATTTATATGCCTATTATATTTAATTGAGTATTAAGTGCGTATTTTTTCTGTGTGTACTTTTATGATAATAGAATACTGAGTTTGTTATAGTTATAAGTGCCATTAATTATGTCGCTTTGATACATTATTTAAATCTGAATTATTGAAACATACAAACAGTTCTATAATAAACAAATAATTACATGAGGTACTGTCTTTGGGTAAGCTTTATGTATTTCGGTTTAATAGGGTTCTTAATCTATTTATTAATAAAAAAAATTAACATTAATAATATTCGAATACAATAAAGATAACAGTTAATAAAATCACGACCCCGTGAAACAGATGAACATCGTGCGGCGACGTTTTCCCCATACACGGCCGCGCTCGAATAAAGAAAACATTTAAAGCCTCGTATTTAAGTTAAACGCCTCCATTTTGTACCGTAACGAATAAGGAAACGTCAGCTCGATTAGACCGTAGCCGTACATTGTGTTGTCGCCGCGTCGCCCATCACTCGCGATGGAGTCCTTCGCACATTCGTCGTGCCGTCCGCGCGCGCGCATTCTCCATCAATCGATACTCCGCCGCTGCGTGTGCGCATAATCGGCCAGACTTATGTGCTAATGAAATAAAATGCCCCCGCCTTTCCGTAGCGAGGGCAAATATATCAGTCCGAGTCGCAGTTAGCACCGGAACGAGCGCGAACCTAAACTTGTACATAGAAACTGAATTTTCAATGCGAATCCTCGAAGACGGATTGCGGGCTTAACTAGACGGTTTTATGGAAAGCCTACATATTCTACGAGCCATATAAATATCCCGATTCGTTACTTCGCTGACCCCGGATAATCCCCAGGACTAAGATTATAATATATTTCTCGTAAAACTTCTAATCAGAGCTGTCAATTAGGGAGTATTTATAAAAGGCGGTAGTTACAACTCTCCGCGCGCTAATACTGAGCCGCGACCGCGCACGCGATTTTAGGTCGTGCTGTTTGATCGTAAATATTAAAATACCGTGAATGATATCCATACATTAAATCTTGATATGTGGCCGACTATAACTTAGGGCCACGCTCGGGGAGAAGCCACACATAGCAGTAAAGTACAAAAATATAACAAATGAGAAATTTTGATTTTGATTAGATATTAGAAAAGTTTAACATTTTAGGACGGTTATTTGTAATTTTAATTTATATCAATACAAAATATACATATATATCACAAGTTTATAGCTACTGCCTGACTTGCTTTGAAATGCCTCTTTATTTCTTTATGTTTACGCATATCGGAACTTTCAAACAACAACTGTACATAGATAAATTATTTAAGAATTTGCGACTAATATTTATCCCTTGTTTGTATAATTAAATATCTATTTTGAAGACAATATATATTATTACAGATATATAAAGAATTTTTATGACAAAGGTGGCAAACAAGCAGGAGGCTTACCTGATGGAAAGTGACTACCACCGCCCATGGACATCTGCAACACCAGGGGACTTGCAGGTGCGCTGCCGGCCTTTAAATGAATAAAAACTTCCGTCAAAGTTAATAAAAAATGAATGTTATATTTGCTATATTTAATGATTTCATTAAATCGAAGAACGTCAGAGGCGCATATGTGTAGTTCGTCCCGACGCAAGCGAGGAGCTATCGATCAGGCCGGTCGATGCGATGTTAATTAGAGATAGGCCGGCGATCAGCGATATCTCCGCGGCGGACAGGACTTTCAAATTTGTTGGCTAGCACTGTGAGATATCCCGCGCGATAACTCGCGACCCGGGAGACGCTCGCCGCTCGCACCGCACTCCGATCTGAATCGCGCCGTTAATTATAAAAACCCACTTTGTATTGTGACATTTGTCAGTAAACACCGCGCTCTGGTGTATCCCGACCTGTTATTTCTCAACAGAAGAATTATTTTTATTGAGAACTCAACTGACCATGTCACCAACTCACGAGTACAATCGAATAGAGTCGATATACAATTATTATTATTTCCAGCTTCACAAGGCGGAGATGTACAATGTACAGACTATTGACTAATAAGGTATATTACTCAATATAAGGTTATATTTAAGATCAAAGAGCGTGGACTTAGTACTTGTCGATTTCTCATTAAAAGATATACCTATTACATTTAATTGCAATTTGTTGACTAAAAGTCTATGGTTAGAATTGTGGACAAGAGTAATTACTGAGGTGTTTTTTTGCCGATTTTTCAGAAGCGCTTCAATGAGCTCACTTAAATACAAAATATTTTCATTTTGCTAATATAACTGTGTTGAAAATCGTAAATTCAATATTCGGGGTGAGAAATAAGTAGAGTAATCCAGTAGTACTCTAACCTCGGTATTTATCATTTACTTCATTAATGTATTGCTTAAAAACACAGTGCAATATTTAACATTTGGAACTACTCGTTGTTAATAAATAAGATTTCGGTTGTCTATCTTGGCAGAGACTGCCTGGGGTAGAATTCGTAGCTCGTCACTGTGGTCTAATGAATGCCCAAGTAGTACGATTTCTTGTTATTCAATTTTAAACATTGTTTCATACAAAGCACTAAAATATTCGCAAAAAAATAATAAAACCTTTAAATATACTTTAATGTTTGCCAGTGGGAAAATCTGTGAGTGCTTGGTCACCGTCGCGACACGCCTGTGCAAGCCCCTAGCTGGTCAATCTGGCTTTCTTTTATTGTAAATTGATCATAATGTCGAATGTAATCAGATGTTAAAGCCGATGTTTTTATTATTTATATTGGCGAATTACTCTCACACTCTCGCTCTAGAATTAAATACTTACTACCTGATTTAAAAAAAAAAAAAAAAAAGAAACATGAAAACCATGTAAAGGAACTCTATATTTGGACTTTGTTTTAAAGAGTTATCACTAATGTTTTACCAAAATATTAAAATGTATTACTTGCTAAAATTTACGTTAAGAATTTCTAGATACTCAATTAAAATCTCCGTCGGATTAGTATATGTTCGCTCAACGTTACCAGACAGTTGGGCCATTCCGAGGGTGCTTTACATGTCTTAGTACTCTTTATTAATTTAAACCGACACAAAAATAAAAATAAAAAATATGAAGTCGAATCAGCCGCCCTTACCGCGATGATGGACGATTACAAACTTTTACGAATTAATATTACTTTGTGAGTCCATCGCCTCTTACTTCTCCGCTTATAATTTTTTGTAACCAAATTATCGAATTAAAACAACTTATAATTCCCGCAAACCGAACCGGTAGCACTCGGCCCACGTGACACGTGTAATTACAAAGCGATCAGAGGCACCGGCGGCGGCGGAGCGCGGGGGGCGCGGGGTCGAGCGGGGAGGCGCTCCGCAATCATGTAATTATATCATTCCGCTACGGAATCGAACGCGATTCAGCAAAATTTATAGCTTTTTTCCTAGACGATTTATCAGTTGGGTAGTCGTGAGCGATCGCCGTGAGCGCTGCATTAGCTTAATTAACCTAATGAATTAGTCGGTGGGTCGTCGGTGGTTGCCGGTGGGTCGCCACTCGCCGCGACCATTAAGCCCCGTGTGCTACGACTAGTGGCGGTACTCCCCAACTGTCGGCACAGATAACTGACAGTCATATCCAAGAGTTACGTCCGCCATCTTTGATTTATTCGCTCGATTTGTGCTTTCACGCTTTCGGCTAACGGCCGATAGTAATGGGAGCTATCAATAACGATTTATTTGACGAGTTCGTTTTTAATCGACTCGAATCGAGTTTATAGATTCGTCCGATGCGGCAAATGCTTGTAATTTAGAGCACTTCGATTATATTTATAGTATTAACTTCCATATACGACTGCGTAATTATTGCTATGCCGTTTTCGTTGGAACGTATTAAGGCATTTTCATACTATATTTATTTGCAAGTATTAAAATAGACTCGCGTATCACAATTGTGACTTCTCTAACACCTGTGTGTTCCAAATTTCAATTACGTTTACGAGTATAGCATAAGTATTAATGATATTTGATGTCTTATATAGATATCATTAGGATATTTCGTCCATATTATAATGAAGTTACTCGTCCACGGAGTGTGCGCCGGCCCCGGCCGCCGGCCCCGAGGCCTCGGCGCTCGACCCAAGTGCTATCGGCGCTATCTGCGTCGAGCGATCTAAATCACGGTATCGCATCGCATCGCGCGTGTTCGCTCGTCGTGCCGATCCCCGATACATGCATTAGCGTAGCGAAACACGTAATGTGTAGCTATTGCTTCTGAATGTAACGGATAAGAGGATTTAGTGCGCATGTCTAATTTCTATGGCTCCGAATTGGAATTTTAGATTTGCGTTTCGGTTCCGACTGTTTTGTTTATGTTGTTTTGCCTTATTTCCGTGAGAATGTTGCGTTATAATGTTAACGTTTCAATTTTTATTAGTCTGCTTCGTTGGTTCATTGATTAGCTTGTTGTGGCGTAGTATCTGTCGGCGCCGGGTTCGAATCTCAGCGCTTTGTCTAAGTTTGCGCACACACGAGTGCACTATTGCATCTACGCCAGCTATCATGATCAAATCAAAAATCAAAATATACATTATTCAAGTACGCTTTTACAAGAACTTTTGAATCGCTATTCAACAAACTATATCAAGGGTAGCTACCACTGGTACGGAAGACAGTTTTTAACGCGAATAACCGGGAAGTAAAGCAGTTGTTACTCTTTTTCAAACATTAAAAACATAATATACTATTACATCATGATAACTGTTTCCTGTGACTTAAAATGTGTGTGAAGTGGGTTTATTCCACCAACGCACATTGGAGCAGTATGGTGGAATAAACTCCAAACTTCTTCAAAAAAAGCCTCAGCTCAGCCGTTGGGTATTTGATCGCAGATTTTTTTTTTTTAATATAAAGTGGATAAAATTACTTCTTAACCAACAACACAAATTAACATCCCAATAAAACATAACTAAGCTCATGAGTAATGGAGAAACCCGTCCAATGTCTTAGACATATTTACTAAACAGTTTTCACATTTATTATAACTAATTAACATTAATTAAGCAGAGCCGAGGTAGGCTTAGATCTCAAACGAAGGTTGAAGGTTTAAATCGATCACAAGATTTTTATTTGCTGAATTTGTTTAACGATTTATCTTATGTTTGATGGTGAACATAAATATGGTGACGAAACTAAAATGTTTCGAAATTAATAGTGACACGTAGTTCGGCCACCCGCAGTCACACGGCGTGGTGGCTCGAATTATTTTCATTACTTGTTCACCTATTGTATGTATATAAATATATTGGCTTTGTTTCTATGTAATTATTTCAATCACAATCATGATGACAATTTTGGGGCAGCAGCCATTATAAAAGACGGTCAACCAACCGTATCGGATATATGTTAGTGTTCAAGTATGTGTCCTAACACGACACTCATTATTTCATTACTCTTGTCATACGATTAGGCAACAAATCTGACAAGCCAGAAACCGTTTCAGAATGCTACTGATTTCCTAGCACAAATTTGATAAAAATATGAATTGATCAGACTGAGGGATTATTACATTAGATGGTACAAGATATAGTATCTCCACTGAATATCACGTAATTTGTATTTTTCGATATTCCTTTAGTCAACTCACTCACTCACTCACTCACTCACTAAGATTCAGCTTTACACATCTTGCACGCGCGTCACTGACTCACACCAATGCAAAGCAATCATATTTAAACGCCGAGGAAATAGATCTAGCCGTATACAACTATAGTGTGACACGTATGTCGTCAGTCATCAAATAATATGTATATTGGGAAACCAAGGGTACAGTTGGTCACAAAGTAAGTACTCGCGGTCGCATATGTAGCAATAGAAATGTTAAGTCCCTTGTGAACAATTACTGGAAGTGTCGAGTTCGTATATATATTAACATAAAGGGCGCACCAAGCCCGACCCCTAACTTTATAATATTATTTATGTATATGTATTATATAAGTAGGGATTGAAGTTACATAGATTTTTCTTATAAAGCAACCAACACTAATTGGCTGCCCAAAGCGCCGGCGAGCGTTATACTTAAGTAAAATCTTCGAGATGTAAATATTAGCGTGACACGAGCATCGCGTGTCGCGGCGAACGTTACGTTATGTTAATCTTTGATTCCCGGCCGACGAACACGTATTTACATTTATTTATTTTTACATTACATTTGATAAAAGCGGCGCAGTGTTTCGTTAATTTGGATATTTATTATACACTTACCCGAAACGCCGGCAGTTCGACAGACATTACTGCTGTTAAAAATCAAAATCAAAGGTTCTTTATTAAAGTAGGTTCTATTTTAGAGGCTTCAATCGAATGCAGTGCTGCCACCGCTTCGGAATGTTGACAAGTAAAGTATACTGTTTTCCCAACTCAGATACATAAATAACTAAATGTGTGCGTTCACTTTGGAAATAAACTAATATGACTCTATATTTTTAACCAATCTCTTTGTGCTTGTATGCTATGCAATTTACAATAATTTAACTTTTTTTTTTAATTTGGTAACAGAGGGTTTAAATTCAATAATTTAAATTCATCAATTTAACTTTTTTTTTTTAATTTGGTACAATAATATCAAAGAAGGCATTCAATGAATGCTTTCTTTGATATTATTGTAAAACCTCCACAGAAGAGTTACTGACTCTACGCAGCCAGTGAAAGAGTCAAATTTGTGTCTGTTCCTGATGCTATGAGTATAAATTTTTCACACAAAATCGTTTATAATTTTCCTTACACTACATTCATAACATTACAGAATTAGAAGAAAGAGTAAATGCATCAATGATTCTTTAGTTTCGAAGTTACAGAACAATATGATTTTTGTAATTTAGCTAAAAACGGTTTTCATTTGTTTGACTTTCGAAAAATTTAATTTGAATCCCTTGTTCTAATTGACAATTCTACGACGAGTAATAATTTAAATTACAATATATTTTTTTGTAATAAACAGCAAATAATAAAAATTACAATTAATTATCGTTAATTAAATGTGAGAAAAATTAATACGAGAAATATTTGCATATTCATATAGACATCGATATTTGTATATTTTAATAAATTAGCAGTTTCGTCCGCCGGCGCGGCTAATTACGCGAATGATTAACAACAAGACGGAATATCAATTAAATAATATCGATTTACATATTCGATGAATATTTCATGTTATTATGACTGTTATGGTTTCGTATTGAATAATGTTGTACTTTGAATACGAAAAACGGTCGAAAAATAATTAATGTATAATTTGCAGATCATTGACATTATTAATTTGAGAAAGACCCGCGCACAACGAGAGGAATCCATCTGAAGCTATCGGTCGTCGAACCGGCGATGTGCGCTAACGGTTAATAATTGTGATTCGTGATTAATTGCGCGATGCGGCCGCCGGATCTACGTGTAGGGTCGCCATCGAACGCTCATGAGGCTGTGGACCGCCGCCCCACGTTGAGTCGCTACGAGTCTTATTGTTCTCACCTGCAAAATATTTATTTCCGATAACTCAATTCGTTATTATAGAGATGCGATCACCCTTTGAGTAGGTCCGATTCACAAATCAAGGATTGTTAACATATTTGTTTACGGTCGGATTTTGATAAAAAGGAGCGTTCTTTTCTTGATATATTCACTATTTTGTGAAAATAAACATACCGACTAACGTTGACCAAAAATGTATTCAGGACGATGTCCGTTGATTCAGAGGCCGCCTGGCCCGCCTACCCGTGTGATCTACGGCGAGTGACGCGCACTGACCGCGCCGGGAATCAATCAAACTGCATTGTGATCGGCCTGCGTTGACAGCGGAGTCCGTGCGTGTAATTTAATTATTGCTCTTAATTAATATCGATACAGTCACTGGGAACGACGGCTAAGAAATATGATATATTTCGTCTGGCTTTTAATATTAATTTCAAATCTATTAGATCAATGTTGAAACATTAAACTGAGTTATTGATTTGTGGTCTAATTTTGTAATTGCATCCAATACTAGCAGCGACACGATGGTTTCATTCCGAGGTTGTATTATCTCTGCGCTCATTAATTGTGTGATAAATAAGGATTTGCGCGTAAACATTCCTATCCATTTTTAATCGAGCAGCAGAGGCAATTCTGATTGCTTTGAGGGTCTTATTGTGTGGCTGCTTCCAAGGTGCCGCCAACAGAACGCGTACGACCATGTGTTGTATTTTGAGCTGCAATGTATACGGCCACTGACTGACTCTATTCACTTGAGTAACACGAGTACTAAGTGTTTGTTTGTTCCTTGTCGGATTGTGTTTTGAGTATCATTTTCTCACAAATTGTTGCATTATTTTCATGTACATATAATATGTAATGTATGTATGATACATTATATTAAATGTTGGTATAAATACCAACATATAACTATACATAACAGTCTAATGTGGATATTGCATTGATTTATAAAGATACTTGCAATTTTTTTGAATGTTGTTATAAACATAATATACACGAATATCTAATAAAGCACGTATAATGTATTAGGACTGTAGTACATTCCATCAAGTGCTATTTCTACTAAGCGACAGCTCCGCCCGGCGAGTATGACATAAGATATGATTCGCCGCTAATGAATTCAGTCCTTGACACATTCTTATTGAAGCATTTCGACGAATTTACCTAAACAGTCCGCGGGCCATGCGTGTGCGCAGTGAGTCAAGTTTTAATTAGACACCGTGGGAACGCTCCGGCGAATGCTTGCGCGTTTTTGCGGCCGGGGCTCCGAATCCGTGGGCATTAATGAAATGTCACTTATCTGTTATCTGGAAAGTGTCGCGGGGCCGCGTTCACGTTATCTTAATATTATTATGACTTAACATATACTTGTTGCTATGCTAAAATCAAAGGATATGAGGTAATGGGTGTAAATTAACGTATGAAACTTTTTGTTATATCTAATTGCTGTTTAAAATGTAAAGATATAAAGAAGTATAAATAGTTTTGAGATGCGAAGTAATTACGAACACAAAAAAATTACAATTACAAAAATTTTAACGATAAAACATGGACGCGAGATTCGAATCCAATTAAATAAAGTCACATCGATCTCTGCAGTGGGCCAGCTCATTCCACACTCGCAGGAATGCAGCGGAGATGTTAATCAGAGATGTTTGTCTAACATTTAAGTGACCGCGGAGTCCGGGGCCGCGTATGACACGATTTTTTATATTGTTACTTTGTCTTATAATTATAATAGTTTAATTTTTATTTAGCTCTGAAATATAAAGGCCTAGTGGCGTGGCCTATATCTTCGCCTTTATCGATGAGCACAACGCTTACGAAGAAATAATTTATACCTTAGCACTAATGTAGGTTTCGATCTAAAAAAAATTGAAAATTTAGTTTTTTTTTTTACTATAAAGGTAGCTGGACGATAAAATGTACTATCCGATGGGAAGTGGTAATCACAATCCATAGACACTGGCGCTGTGAAAAACATAAACTATTTCTTACATCAACGATATGTCACCAACTTTGGGATGATATGCAATGCAGTTATTGATCAGGATTAGATCAGATCTTGGCTGTAAATACTGAGTTTACTACTTTTTTGCGCTTAAATATAACGGAGTAATGTTGAGAACGGCATTTGAAAAGTGGAATTAATCAAAGTAGACGAATTCGTATGTAAATACGAATGTGTGATATCAGTGTCATGATTTTCTTCAGCCCGTGCCTGTTGCCTAGATCCCTTGTTCTCCAAACTAACGTGTTCTCGCGCACCCTCCCCTCGCGCCGCGCCGACACCCGGTGACTCATGCTCATTCCTCGAATCTCTATTTATCTTAATTGACATTTCATTTTCATCGTTTGTTTTTCTTTAGAATCATTTTAATGGAATAAATTAAAACAGATCTGTTTAATCTTAAAACTAATACATCTGCTATTCGAGCGACGTGGGCGTGAGTTCGATACCCGACAGGAGGCGAGGTGTTCTTTCAACCTTCGATTTTTTTAATTTAAATCCAACGATCCATTGAGATCAACCGTAAAGTTTTAGCGATTATTTCGTCATTAAAATAAACAAAAGCCATCCGTAGAATCCGCTTTGTCGTCAGGTATATCATACAGATTACCTTCAAATTAAATTATCACATTCAACTACTGTAAAGGCGAGATCAATAGCTAGAAATAAATAAACTACCATTATGCAGATTAAAACGCCACCGTGCTGCGTCGAATAGCGCCGCAGGCTCGATGGATCGCGCACCTCGGGTCGTAAGTTTGTATCGATTGTCCAGAAACGTTGTAAACAAATTCTTTGTGATAATTTTGGCATAAACAAGTGGGCCCGACGTTATCTCGCGCTACACTTAATGCTCGTTTGTCTCGGCGGTGTGCGATCGGATTTAACTCCGCCGGTCCGTCGGTTCATTTGCATCGCCATCGATAAGTCAATTTAAGTTTCATTCGACCTTTGATAATGTAACTCATTTTAAATACATTTTTCTTGAGTGTTATATCTATTTATACTAATATTAATATGAGTGATTTGTTTGCTTTAATTTAGATCTACCAAAAGTATTTGATGAAATCTTATTGTTTTTAAAACCCTATTTATTGAGGTGGGCTGTGTACACTAGTGTAATGTCAGCCTACGAGCTGTCAGTTCAATCCTGAGAGCGTACTAAACATACAAACTCACTTTCTCAAAATATTAGATGGACATACTCGGGACATTAATACTGAAAACGTTTTTTGGTTGTATGTGTGGTTTAATGTTCAATTTTTTCATTTTATGTTATTTCATACTAGTTGGCCGCAGAATCGCTCGCGTTTTAGGGGTTTGATCATGTGTTAGGCCAAAAAAGTAACATATTTTCTTCGTTGCTGTTCAAGTTTGCTTCCCACCAAATTTCATCATATTCGGTTCAGTAGTTACATTCACATTTATAATATTAGTATAGAT
This sequence comes from Vanessa cardui, assembly GCF_905220365.1. Classification (NCBI taxonomy): domain Eukaryota; kingdom Metazoa; phylum Arthropoda; class Insecta; order Lepidoptera; family Nymphalidae; genus Vanessa; species Vanessa cardui. The sequence goes on along the minus strand of NC_061142.1, from coordinate 78,565 downwards.
TATTTTCCGATCAGTCAACTCGTTGTCTTTTATATGCGCAGCAAAGATCATAAATTTGCAGTCTATCTTTTATCTGTCGTTAATCATCGTGATGTTGAGATCCTTAAGTTCGGTCGTCGGTCGTCCTTCCGTTCTCCCATTTCTCTCCCACGTCTTTCGTGCATACGTTCCATTCTACGCTCTCATCTATGTACAAATGCTATCTTCGTACACACCGAAGTATGCGGAGTATACAATTCACTTAAATTGTGACGATTACTTTAAGAGGTATAATTTCCACGGCGCCGTTCACTCGCTTTGATAAATAACTAAATACTAATATTATAAAAACGAAAGTTTGACACTCAATCATGTCTTTGAGACTGAACCGGTTTCGATGTCGTTTGGAGGACAGATCGGAATGTTATCAGCTCTAGAAAAATATGTAGTGAAGCATTATGAGATAAAATGCATGAGATAAAATATAAGTAGCCTTATATGTCATTTAATACATTATGTTTATTTATTTTATACAGCCTTTTCTTAGAATGAATGTAAAACTTAATTTATTGCTATCTCAAGTACTTTAGGCATTTAGTATTATAGATAAGGGCGTATGGATATCAGAGCTTCGTCGATATGTACATACGTGTGAGATTGTGGTCTTATCAGAAAATAAGTTAAGTTTATCTTATTTTTTATTTATAGACGTAGAGTTTCAACTGAAGAATCCCTTCTTGAAGAGTCAGTGTATGCTGAACGGTAAAAACATAAGTATAAATAAGATTATAGAAATTGATCTTATAATAGCTTTGTATTCATAGCTTCAGTGCTTACATTGCCTTTGAAGATATCAACCCACCGCACTGACAGACATTTATAACTATGGCAGTATTATATGTTCATTTGTAGAGGAATAATTCCACAAGAAAAGGTATTGTTTGAAAATAAATTAAGAAATAATAAAAGAATTCAAAGTGATTTACATGAAGGTGATGTGTAAACAAGTATTTCAATTAAGATTCGATAAGGTCGAACAACGAGTAAAAAATATTTACAATTCGCTTCGAAACCCTCGTCTTAATACTCGAGATAATTAAACCGATATTTCATAGCGATTAACATAAAACGTAGCAGCGATTGAAATCTTAAGCTGTCCGCCTCATTTGATACAAGAAGCGGTACATTTAAGTCTCGTTTTTATCATTAATAATATTTTGATACATCTTGGACACATCAATTAAGTACATTAGACATCTAATCTCTTGTACAGTCGGCGGCGCGGACAGGCGCGCTCTTTTCACTAATGTGCTTTCTCAATGCTCCGGCAAAAAGGGTTTTGAAATGGTATGTTGGGAGCGTAACTCGTGACCGACTGTATGCAGTAAGTAGGTCGTGTTACCCGGATTATAGTTTTAGTTTGTGATATTGGTGGCTTTGTTGCGTTGATGTTAATCTTCGCATGTAATCATTGTCTATGTCTGAGTCTGCGGCTATTCATTTTTTTGTAACAATTGTATAAACTTTTTGTATATAGTGGTCAGCAGCCTCAAAATAGGATACTGCTAGCACAAAGACTGCACTTTATTTGTCATGTAGCAGGTAGGCAGACTGCCAAATAAGCGATCTAATGATGGTGACTGTCATAGCTGTCAATATACGTTGTTATGGCAAGAAATAATAACCTTCCCTTACATTCAATGCGTCACTAGCCTTGGGAACTAAAGTGCCAGGTTTTACTTGTAGTTGTCCTGGCACACGCGCCCTTCAAAAAAGGAATACAACATTACTAAGTATTGCTGTTTGATGCTAGAATGTAAGGCGAGTGATGCCAACTCAAACGGGCACTTAACAAATAAAAAATTTGAAAAGGCTTATGGTGCGGTGCATGTTGATCCGGTGCTGTTTGTATGTACGTGGCAGAATAACTTCCGACACAACCCGTTTTCCTAACGATGCTCCTTGATTCGAATTGAGATGAATTACAAACAAATGAAATACACGCAGACGGAGCGAGCTTACCATCTCCGTCGCCCTGGAAGTCATTTCCATGAACGTCAATCGTTTCATATAAAACTGTACTTAATTTTAGGATCGACTGCGTCGCCGGAGATTATTCTCATATCGATATTTACGGCTAATATTGTTCGCCCACGCGCTGTCAGTCGCGCGCAGGATTATGAGCGCTGTTGTGACGCGACGTTATTAGAGCACTTATAAATATTCATTTTTTTATGTTATCTCCCGTCGATACGGCCCGCGCTCGAGATGTTATAATCTGTAATCAAAATAAAGAATACGAAGACAATGTTAATGCGATATGCGTAACTACGAAAGGTGAATCAGTTACAATTACGCTCATTAGGTTTTTATTAAACAATTAAACCGAGTTTTACTGCAATTTAATTGCCTTACTGAGACACGTAGATGCTTACTTCGATAAATATATATATGTATATATATTTTCACACAGGCCACATTGTCTCTGACGCCTTGAGTTTCTTGTTGCCATCCAATTCTTGGCCTTGTGTAGAGGGTTGATGAGGAATTTAAAATATATATATACTTTCAATCTGTTATACAACAGTTTAGTGCCCTCTCTGTTGGAATTCGGTTTTTCGATCTGTAACGCTCGCCACAAAATCTAATATTAGATTCTCCAGAATAGGTACAAATGAAATGTGTATCATGTGTTCATTATAAGTTTTGTAACTGCTGCCGTAAGCCTCTTAATTCATTAGAGGTTCCCCGTATGCTCACATACATCTTTTTCTATACTTAAATATATAAACCTAATGAGCTCGTTTCAATTTAATTGTTCCTTCTTTTTGTTCAAGTCTAAAATGAAACATTAATTTATTGTTTAATCGGTTTTTACAAATTTGTTTAATGTAATCATTTTATTTTTGTTAATTTCTAACCCTTCAGTTATTTATTGATTTTTGCCTCGATTAGTTACAATAAGGTGTAAGAAATCGAAGGTCTGTTTTGTATTATGAAATTTTGAGTAAGCATACGAAATTTAAAAGACAAGATATTATATATTAGCTTAATACAGCGATAAAACTCTATTATCATTAGTTTGTAGCTCCGCTAATCCGGACTGACGCAAGTCGAAAATCATTAAATTTTCAGCGATAATTAATCAAAAAAATTGTAAAACAAATCACCTCGGACTCCCGGCCCGGGTCCAGTCGTGATTGTGATGGAGCGTCTTCGCTCGCCGCGGGAACACATTTCGATATTTTACTCTGCGAATACATTTTTCATCTGAACCATTTGGCTTATTCGGATTGCTCAAGATGACGATGAATGATGTATTATTCGATAACGGTACAACGCAACACACGCGACGTCGATATAGTATTACTTACTTGTGTAAATAATACGCCCAAAGTATTAGGCAATGTTATATAGGTATGCTGTTGATTTTTTAAAATATAATTATATATTAAAAAAAATTATGATCATGAATTATTAAAAATTCAAAAAACGTTTTTTGAACTCTTTTTAAGCACAATAGAAAAAAATATTCCATTGTTATGGATCAATTATTACAAATAGTTAATTATTCGGGCTTCGAGCGAGTCTGTCTGGATAGATATTTTACCACTAACCAGCAGTACTTATTAGCCAGTGTGACTACGGGCAGTATAAGAAACAATATCTTGGCTACCAAGAATGGCGGTGCCTTGTCGATGTTAGGTATGGTTAATATGTACAATGCTAACCTCTATGGCCGGCGATGACCACTTACCTGTATATTATAACCCTGTTGTATAGTGTTAATGAAATATTCTTGTAAATGTGCAATTGTGCATTTGAAGCGTACGCCCGACCGAATTAAGGAACTTTCCGAGGAGCGGGAGAGTACGATGCCAACTTCAAAGCTCGAGTCGAGGCTTAGACCTTATTGAAAAATAATAAATAACTTTTATTTGTTTTATATAGAAGATAATTTCTAAAGCACAGAAATAGCTTCGTGATCTTGACACGAGGAGAATAATTTGTCATCATTTCAAGTTCCAGGACCAGGAATCTCTTCATCTGGAATATATTACGCTTTTCAAACACGTCACAAAACATGTAACAGATGTTTTGTTTGCCTGAACTTTTTAATCCAAGTCTTCATTAATTCAGTAATCCATAATCTTTAAAGTGCTTTGTCTAGCGTCGTTTGTAAACGCTCACCGTGAATATATAATCTATGCAAATGAACGGTAAACAATTATAAAGGCAGCTCTGTGGACGCCGAAGTCAGGATTCGATGGTATCGGTGACGTGCGCCTGCGCCGGACACACATTTAGGAATTTATACTATTCAGAGGCATACCTAAGTTTTAATATTTAACTTAACGTTTAAGCTCGAGCGTTCAGTTTGTAACTAACAACAAAACACGTCGGATGGAGCTTATTTAGGGCCGCTGTTGAAATATTCGGTCATTATTTTAACAGCCGATAATATATCTTTAGCATTTTTTGGCCGTTAAAGCGTATCGGTGTTTACTCTGCGTGGAATCCATCTGGCATTGATTATTCAAATAGGTAATAAATTCGCTATTGAATATAAATTATCTTTATACAGACGAAGCAGTTAACGGTTAGCTTTATTTGTATTCGTTCAAATATATTCTCATAACAGTGACATTGCTTATATCCGTAAATTCATATTTTATAATTAATTTAACACAATAAAAACGTAGCTTTAATCAATTTTTAGTATTTGTCATTCAATGTAAGATATGCACTGCGTACAATAAAGTGGATGTAGAAACGCGTTGATGTCTTTCCGCTGACATTGCACTACGGATTAACACCTATAAATATTCTATCGACGTTGATTAAAAAAATAAAATTATAATATTTTAAAATAACTGTAGATTATATCTGTGATCGTCTCAAAATTATTAAACTTACATAAATATATTAATTAAGAATGTTTACACGAAAATTATTTATAGCCACTTAAATAAGTGTTCTGTTATATAAATAACTGTTAAAGCACTTCAACTACATTGCATTCCTCGTGCCTGTGATTACACCATCTCACTCACCCCTCCGACCAGAGCACAGCAGTACAGAGTGTCAGTGTATGGCGATAGAACAATTGATACCACCCAGTCGCCGCTAAGGCCTAAAACCGGTATGTTTACATAGATTGTGATCACATAATTCGCTAAATGTTTGCTGCGTTTCGTCCCTGGATCGCAATGATTTAATTTTCACCATTAATATTAATAAACCTCAAGAGGCGATAAATCGAAACTGTATTTACTATTATTTGCTCATTGACATCTTGTAACATTATTATTATTAACTCCGCTGCGATAGCGGACGCGGGATTAATGTGCGCAGATACGGAATTAATCTCAGAATTTAAAACGTTGTATGAATAATGCATGGAATGAATTAGCCCGACGTTTTCATAATTATGTTAGAGATTATCGCTGGACGTCAGAAGGGCGTTAACGCCCGCGACAAGCACGCGACGAGACGCGACAGGTGTCGCTGCGTTGTTTACATCTCGACTTAATGAGATGATCAGCGACTCTAACGATGGAGTCGGCGGTGGGTCACCAGCGGACCGCTCATGCGGGCTAAGCAAACATATCAATGATTGTCATTCTTTATTGACGATGTTTTAAATATGAATCAAATTCATTTTTATAATCCGAGTGTAATATTGGTTTATGTTTTTTGTAACAGGTTATAATAATAAACTGAACATCATTACATACAATGTCATTTAATCATTTATATTAAAGGTAACTTCATTTGCTTTCTAAGGATCGCTTAGGTCTAAAACACAAGTCACACGACGTGCGTCGCTGCCCGTCCCGCCTTCGTCCGGGTAGAACGTGAGGGTTATTTACCATCCGGTCCACCAAATTCAGAGTCTATAAATTTGAGAATTTAAACCACCCATCAAATACTACCATTAAGGAGTCCAGTTACATATACACGTACGTATATATATGTATTTAAACAGAATCGAAACATGCGAGTGGACTGATGAAAGCACTTCTATCATTTTTTTTAAATGAATCACTTGTTAGATTACAAGTTAATTTGGAGTTTATTGGAACTTTATTCATTTGTGTTGCTTTCACAATTCAACGCCATAAGTTTGATAAGATGATACTATTGACTATTATACTACAGACAAGTATGATTATAATTGAATATTTATTTTTAACCTGTATTAAGAAAAAATAGGAGGTGGGCCTCCTAGTGGAATATTGAAAGCAAATTTAAAAAGAAAAAACAAAAAGGAATTTAACCACGTGATCTGCAATATTGCCGACGATTCACGTGTTCTAACTGCTGGACTGTGGCTGCTCTTGTACGAGAGGTAAACAAGCGTAGCCGCGGCTCTCACTTAGTATTAATAAAGTCATAAAATGTCTCATCACTCGGATGTGGCCGCTGGACACGGCGGCCTCGTAAGAAATAGCAAATATGTCAATGCCCACGACAGTTACCGTCGTCTCTCAACGTGTGGAGGCAACAAGAACGCATTCACAATGCACGTCTCGTCCGCCCCAAAGTACGGCGACGTTGATTGTCCTCGCTGCCCGTAATCTTTATTATGCCCAAGTAAGGAAGACGCTGCGTCTTAAACATCCGAGCTCTCTCGTGGTTTACTGTTCGAGAATATTTTGTAATATTTATGTGGGTGTGTTTTTGTGGTGATGTGGTATTGTCTGCAGCTGCGAGCGCGCAAAAACCGCGCTGCCGGCGGCGCGGGCGCACAATGCGGCCGCGGTCTCCGGCGCCGACTGATCTCGAACCACCGCATGCCGGGTAGTAAAATATTGTACTTCTTTGTGGGTAATGATCGACTCGTATCGCAAACGCACGCTACTCACCGTCTACGATATTCCGCACATACGTCGTGTACATATGTATATACAGTAGTTAATGGAGCGTAATGTGGCTTAAGCTGTATGAGTGCGGTTTCTGATGATTAGCTTCGAGAATTGCTCTTTCGACAATAATGAGAGGTTCAAATTCTTAGCCATTTTCTTAACGTGAATAATTATGTAATCGTATTATCGGAAAGGATTTATTTTATGTAGTATTTTTACATTTCGTCGCATTTCTTATGTTTAAATAATCCCAATAAAAAACGACTAACTTTTTTTACTTGTCTCACTACGTCTATTTGTTTTTCTGTATAGCACGGAACCGATACGGAATCTTTGGCTGGCAGGTCCGTAGCTGCGAATCAGATAGTTCTATTAATAATCAGTTGTTGGAAACGCTGATGAATGTTAAATCAACTAATTTTGTCGTATATTTTATAATTGGTGGTTGTATTTATTTACTAAAATATTGGTGATTGTTGGTTTTGTCAAAATACAATCGTCTTAATTTATTATCTGCCATGTCCCACTGGCTGATACTTTTGAGGATTTACACGAACTAATGTCAATATTGAACTAACGAACTCTCTCGGTAACGAGCGAGAATATTCACATGTACCTGATGTATCTCACCATTACATATTGACAACATTTATGGTTTGATTATCGTAGCTGTGCTTCAAGTGTGACTTTTTTTTAAATAGTACACATATCTCTGGAACGTCTGGATCGATTTTGACGAGACTTTCACTGGCAGATAACTGATATATGATAAGGCGCGTACAAGATCGCGGGCTCGACTAGTAATAATTAATTATAACTGTTTCTATTTATAAGAGAAAAAATAAATACAACTCGGTTCGCACAAATAAGTCGCAATAAAGTATCGCGGGACTGAGACCGCGGCACGTAAATCAGATCAGACCAATCGGTCATTCGACGGACTTCGATACAAAAAACTGGTCCAGAGCGCTTTGGAATAGAGGGCAGTGAAATACATTATCATAAATAATTATGTACACTAATAGCTTCTTCCTGGAGACGATATTAATTATGAATTTCTTTGGTAACGAATGATTTGTCAGCTTCAATAGGAAGAAAAATCATAATGACATAATTCTCACTTTTATTACTATTCACGGGAACGCTAAAAAAATATATTTAAAATTTGAAATTAGAGATAAATTTATTGCACTTTAAAGACAAAGTAAAAGTTCAATAATTGATTATTGGGAAAGCACATAAGGCTCGAAAGGGCCTGATCCGCTAGTTACTGACCGAGGCGTCAGTTACTTGACAAATTTTCATCTATCGTCAAATATCACAATATTTTTAATAAAGTCACTATTTCGACCGAAGCTCGGTGCCGCTCGTTTCCTGTATCCGTCATAGTTTTTGCTGCGACTTTGATGAACTTGTTGATAGTAGTTGTTTGTCTAAGTAAATGTAAGCTGCAGATCAGACACAATACTATTGCATCTATATTATTATTATAGAAATAGATTTCACGTGGAACAATGGCAAGCGCGACGGCAACCGGCGCGAAGCTCTCCAAAGGCCTAAACTTGAACTTCACCCTTACTGTCGAGTTTTTCTACTCTCTAGTGTGCGTGGCGTGTATATTATATACTTACTTCGATACCACTTATTGATATCATAATAAAAAATATACTTTTATTTTATTAAGAAAACTGTGTTTTCATTTATATACTTAGTGATATTTGATGGATTATAAAATTAAAAAAATCTTTCCAAGCTAACGAATTGCAATCTTTTACTTACTGGGTATCTCTTCATGGTCATTTATTATTACTGTACTCAACTGCAACCCTGGCGTGGCTGCTGGTTGAGGTTTAAATACCGAAGTGGGTTCTTACAGAATATCAGATGTAGTTATTCGGATTTTAATTTTTAAATTTAAAGCTAACGCTCTTTTTTGAAAATATCGCGTAATATACATATGTATATATATGATCGGATTGACACGAAGAGAGAGAGAGAGCCCTTACGAAGAAGGGCTATATTTGCATTACACAAATCATTAGAATAATAGTTTATTTCAAAGGGGAAATAGAGTACCCTATGGATTCCATCTGTCGTCTAAAATAGTTTCTGTTAGATTCATTTGTATCACTATTATACTTGGATTAAACTTAAACTATCTATGGTTTTTGTCGTCGGATTATGTATGTTTTATATCTCTAGGTGTTTAAGGCCACTTTTGGATTCAGTACAACATCAAAACAAACGACATGAACGTATTTGTTGCAAGTCTTTAGCGTCCACGTGAGTGCGCCGCTATCCGGTTATCATCAGAACTGACGCCGCCTAATACGTCGATAGGATCTCGTGTGGGAGGACTCGAGCACTCCTAGAGGTTCACACGTTGTCTTACGCGCGCCCGTAATGTTATGGATCGTGATACCGCTTGCACTTGCTTATACTTAAGTTAAGCATTACATTTGCATTACAATAACCTTATCTATCAAGCATGGTTACAACTAATCTTTGACCAGCTGCTGGCACTGTACAGAATACGACCCAAGTAGTGACTCGCATTTGTTGCACCGACATTGAGGTGCCAGCTACCGATGGATATTGTATGATGTACTTGTTTGCATCAGTAACTACTAATACACTGTCCGAATGACTTAGCTTCAACAAACAATAGTATTTCAAAACATCCGTAAAAATAAATTCAATCTAATAATATTTATATAAACTGTTTCTAATTGTACGATGTATACCAATACAAGTTTAACTTCATAACCTTAGTATTGCTCTCACATTCAAGTAACGTAAGACTTACATCACAGAGAACATCATGTACAAATAGCATCAAGCGCCAGCCCGATTGTAATTACAATTATAAATGCCAGCGTTATCACTGATACGCATTTTCTATGCGAGTGTCACTGTGTCGCCGACCGTACAGCACTCGCGCGCGATGGCAGATAGGTCACAATGTGTATTGTGAACGCCACTACGCGTTCGCAAACCAGTTTGTTTTTGCCAAGAAATATTAGATTTAATGCTATTTCTTATAAATCGTTTTAGCAATAGGAGGTAACAGGCGTGCACTCGTGCATGTACCCCGTACTCGTCCTGCGGCGGGCGAGCGGGGAAAGCAACAACCCGACATCGAATGACGTGACAGTACTGGTCGAGATCTTAAATACATGTTTCCTTAATTTATCTGGTCTTTATTACGAATTTTTGAATAAATTATCTGTTTCTTTTTAACGAAAATAGTGCAGGAATTTTGGATTTACAGTTATAGCGGATAGGTAGCTAATTTTAAAATGCATTAATTAAAATAAATTATCTTTCATCAAGATCAGTTTGTAGTGCCTAACATAGGAGACCGATTAGCGAAACGCACGCAGTATTTCGATCTAAGATTTGTTTATCTTTCCTCCTCTCGTCAGTGGGAGAGGTTATATAAGACTGGTCGTGTTCGTTCTAGATGTCAATTTAAAATTCAAATTATATTTGTATTAAAGGCTAAAGGAGTTCGAAATTAAAATATAATTTTCGCATGTTTTTATAGTTCCAATGTTATATTTATAATAGGAATGCAGATGATTTAGAGCATAATGGTCACCATTACCGTAAACATTATTACTATAAGAGGTATCTTCAACTTATTTATCTTCCTATAGTTTGATGGTAGTGCGCCAGAAATAATATCGAATAGAAATAATAGTATTAACAAGCATGCTAAATCCCAAATGATATATTTAAAGAGAAAAAAATTAGCTAACAGATGAGCGATAGCGACATCATCTCATCAAAGGAGACATTTCTTCAAACGACAGCGATGGTTTTACTTTAAAGTCAAGTACCAAATACAGTAAAAAACAATTCTGTTAAACCTTCGGGATTGTTTAGGACGTTTCAAGATGTTATTGAAGTAATAACTTGTGCGTGTGCGTGTTGGTGTGCGTGTCTGAGTGCGTGCGCGCGATAAGGTTTGCAGGTCGCGTTATCGGCGCATCTCGTTGCCGTTCGATCAGCGCGGAGCGCGTCGCGCGGCCGCCGCGTTTTGTAAACCACTAACATTGTCGCTTTCCGATTACTACAGGAATAGTAGATTGTTCTCTGTGCGTCTTACAATCTCACTGTACGATGCCTAAACAAACGTGCCTTTAACATTAACGCAGTTACATTCTTGGGATTTACATTTCAGTTAAAAATGTTATAAAAATCCAAAATCGTGCTAATGTATTATAACTTTTTTAACCTTTACACAAATATTTTAATTCGCCAATAATGAAATGTCAATATAACTAATATGTCGTTAAAAACAATACGAAAAAATATGCAAATTATTTTTTGTAAATTACGTTACAGTCAAGGTTTATAATGTCATTGTGAAAAACGATGAAGCAAAGAAAAACTAGTAATAAAGACTAGAGAGATTATTTAAGCCGTTTAAAAAGCTTCTAAAGCTTCGAATGCATATATTTTCAACCGACTTCCAAAAGGAGGAGGTTATCAATTCGTCTGTATTTTTTTTTTTTTTTTTTTTTTTTTTTTTTCTTTTTTTATGTTTGTTACCTCATAACTTTTCACTGGGTGGACCGATTTTGATAATTTTTTTTTTGTTTGAAAGGTAGTGCTTCCCGTGGGGTCCCATTTTTTTTATTTTTTTTTCCGATGATGGTATCCATGTGAAAACGACATAAGTCTTAAATTTGCATTATGTATATGCGCGACAAATAGGTGAATAACTGAAAATCACGTTAACCAATTTTGATAATTCTTTTTTATTATAAAATATATACTTCAAGGGTAATTTGGTGAAAGTTTGGTAAGGTTCTGAGCACAGGAGCCATGACAAAGTAACGGAACGGAAGGGAACGGAACAATTCTGAGGAGCACGTTAGCGATACTCGGTCGAATCTTTTATTTATAGGTTATTTGGATATTTCAGTCACCTTCCGTAATGTAATGTAATTATCATAGTCGAATATTATAATCAACTAGCTACCCACCCCGGCTTCGCACGGGTGCAATACTGATACTAAATATACTACAGAATTTGTTTATATACGACATCACATCGCAAACTTCTAAAATTATCTGTGTTTCTTTACTATATTGTTCATGTATTATATACACAAACCTTCCCCTTGAATCACACTATCTTTAAAAAAAAACCGCATCAAAATCCGTTGCGTAGATTTAAAGATATAGGGACAGAGAAAGCGACTTTGTTTTATACTATGTAGTGATGGAACTCCTATACGGCTCGCAGTTAGGGTGCGATATGGGGCAGAATTTCTTACTATCTTTAATCAAATTTTGTGTATGTGATGTGATGTCATATGATGTACGAAATATAGTTGGTCTTTTTCAAAGTATTTTTGCTGAGTTCGATTACAGCTCTTTCGAGGGATCCTTGTAGTTTACGCCGCGTGACGTATTAAATCCGCATTTTCGAAAGCCTATTTTTGCTTTATTCGCAAGTTTCCTTTGAAATTGTCCTCGAAGTAGTTTCTGACTCATATAAACGGAACGCTTAATCTATACATATTAAAAAAAATTAGTTAGTCAACATCAGCTTCACTTAAAATCAAAAAATAAATAAAATTTTAACAAAAAGAAAAACCGACTTCAAACAAAACACTATTTTAAAACAAATGAATATGCACGAAAAAGTAATAAAAATAATTGCGTATTCAACATATTTTTTAGAGTCTTCCTAAGTTAAATGAAATGAAAAATATTAGACTACTTAAAAGTCGATTAACGATTATATCATGTAGTTATAATTATTGTTATATTTGGAGTCGGTGTCAGCCAATAAAACCCTACAGTATATCTATCAAAAAACAATACGAGAATACTTTAACAAATATGTTTTTTACAAATTACCTTTTACACAATAATATACTGGATCAATCAAGGGGCTCGTATCGCTTCTTTCTTTTGATTGTTGGGGCAAGGGCACCGTCGCTGACACCGGCTCCAAATATACCAATAACTATAACTACATGATATAATCGTTAATCGACTTTTAAGTAGTCTAATATTTTTCATTTCATTTAACTTAGGAAGACTCTAAAAAATATGTTGAATACGCAATTATTTTTATTACTTTTTCGTGCATATTCATTTGTTTTAAAATAGTGTTTTGTTTGAAGTCGGTTTTTCTTTTTGTTAAAATTTTATCCCTCATTTTCCTTCTATTTAAATAGTAAAATAGTGAACAATATTTAATTATCTGCGCTGCGACCGTACGGCTTATGTTGGCGACACCGTGCGCGTGCGCAATTAATACCAAGTTATATGAGGTGATAGCGATCGACGCAGTGGAAACGGGTGAGCGGTGCTATCGCGGAGCCGCCGTGTGTCGCAGCCACATTCAAAGTTAAAGCACTTCCGCACTTTGTTTGAGAATAGGAGCCGCGATCGGAGCCGATACATAATTTTTAAATACATGTATCTCATTTGCAGATTGCCAAGCATTTCATGTCAACATAATTTGATGTCATCAGTATAATATACTTGGTGGTAGAGCTTTGTTCTATCGCTATTTTTTTTACTCTAGTTTATATAAGCGTGTTCCAGTTCCACCGTCAGTCAGTAACGAAGAATCAAGAAGCAATATTAGAAATATGACATCTTAGATTTCCCGCTGGGTCAACGACTAGTCGCGAACGTGGCCGTAAACAAAAAGCCTTTTTATTAAAAGTACTGCGTAGCAAATAAAGTTCACTGAATTTTGAGATACTCACGATCACGCTCTCAAAAAATTAGTCGTGTCCTACGAGGATTTATTATTACATATGCTATGTAAACACACAAAGGAACCTCTTAAGAGTCGATATCACGAACGGAATCGAATCGGCGACTTAATTATTGTCATCCGAACCAACTCATCTCGCGACATGCAATTATTTGACTGTACAAACAATTATACATACAGATGATTTAATTGCACTCGCGCCATTGGCTCACTATTATGGAAGTGCGCAGGGAGTAATTATATAGCGATATAAATCAAGATTTTAAAACGTAACGAGAGCTTTGAATACAGAAACAAAAATACTTTTTACTCGTCTGGCGAGCGTCGGTACGAGGAGCGAGTTGATAATTCGGTAAGTCATAATCGGTGGCCGGTCCGTCAGCGGATGATGTTCGACGAACAAAAAGCGTTGCGATGCGCCTGTGCAGCCGCGGGAGCGGGTACGGAACCTGTCGCGGAAGGATACCTGCACACACTATGAGTGAAAAGCACTCCGTTTTATTCCACTTTTCTACACCTTTATAGTTGAAGTAGATATTTAGGCAAAATGCCAATGCCATATTTAATGCTACTTTACATGAGACCGAAAGCGTTCAACCTTTCACAAGAGCAGAACAATGCATAACCTTCAAGAGGCAATATTTCGAAGGCCCGTCATAAGCTGTACTCTGCTTCAAGTAGGCAGTTAACGTGCTCGCTTTTCTTCGGTTTAAACGATCTCGTATTTTCTTTACTTTATTTAGTTGGCTTTGTTTGTCGGAGCCCTACGCGAGTCGATCGGCGCACGGGGCGCGGCACCTGCACCCGCCAGGGCGTCGACCCGCACCCTCTCGCCCCGCCACCCGCGCCCCCGATCCCGCGCGCCCTCACGCGATCCCGCGGAACCTCGCCATTACCACCGCACCACCGCCAATAAAAACAACTGATTCAGATGCGCCTCACGCGACCGGCGCGCTGCGTGCGCTACTCCGCTCGATGTTTCGAACGATTATTTCGTACGTGAAACTTTCGTTTACTTTTACCGTCGGATTTATAAACATTATGACGGCCGTACAAGATGAAAATGGATGAGAGCTAACTTAAACTGGTAATTGGAAATGATCTCTTATTGAAGTAGGTCTTACGCGCACTTTTTAATGTCATTTTCCTGCGAGACACGGGAATTATAAAACCACCACCAGCAAAAGTTGCACATCCTGCTGCTGACAACCGGCAAAAAACGCAGTAGTTATTGTTTCTAATTAATCACACGAGTATGTACCTACTTACTTATCAAGCGTGTATTACGTGCGAGTATTTATGACTCCTGTGTAAAGGTCTGCAATATTTTTATCATCTATATAATCTTGTGCAACATAATGTGCCGTATTTATGAATATTAAAATAACATCCGTTTCATTTTTATTTATTTCTTAATTTCAAATGATCGTCGAGATTTTTTATGGAATCGCATACGTAGGGTATTCGATTCGATTCCATGAAATGTTGCGTAACCGTTAAAATTATTCAGAAAACCATCAAACCCCACAGAAGTCTGAATCCCGATTCCAGTGTTGATGTTCATCTGATTTTTACAATTACCTGTAGCGTAAACTCAAATATAAACTTACTCAACCATACTTATACAAGGCACGTTTCTATGAATAAAACAATTCAACTCTGAATTCCTGCGTCAGGTGAGTTTAATTTCGCCGCACAATGGGTCGCTGGAAGGGGTTAATTAAACAGTGTTTTTTGCGTGACATGATACTGCGGCCGTGAGTCTGCGGGCGCAGCGTGGGGCGGACGCTCGTAAACGCTCAAATTTAATTTGTTACCGCTCCGTGAGCCGACAGGGCTGCGTCCGGCCGCCCATGCGTGAAATGCCTTCTGAGTGCCCAGGGTCTGTCAGCTCGAGATGCTATTGCGAGAAATATTTAGTCGACTTTAATACGAAAGTGACCAACCGACAACGGATTCAAAGCAGACGTATGTCGTACACAAACTTATCTCGTATAATTGTCATGTAATAAAATCAATTTTTGCAGCGAACTCATCTCACGTCCAGGCGTACTCTAGTTGATTGAGATTTCGAGGCATCCGTCTTCGATCCATCGCCTTCGATCCCGAGCCATTTAATGTATGAATAATATACGCTTGTGAGATGTTTTTGCGTGCGAAGCCTCTCGCCGTCATACCGCACTAATTTACGTGCGCCTGTTAAGGCTGTAGTTTTTATTGAAGGACTATTAAGCGACATTCCGTCAATACCTCGGCTCGTTTGAAATGATATAATGACAATATAAAGGTCGACTCGTAGATGCTCCGGCTACTTTGCATTCTCAAGAGAGACACGCGCGTGTGCGAGCGCGACAGGAAGTCAGTGAAACGGCGTTTGTGTATTACACGTTATCATATGTCGATTGTTCTTTAATTACTTTTTGTGTTCAGTTATTTTTACTCTTACATTATTCATACAGAATTCTTTAGTTGCGCATTTATTATTTGAGAAATTAATGAAAATAACCCAGAGTGATGTACATGCATACATAATATTACTTATAAAATAAATAATGAGATTGCGAGTTCTCTTGGCGGCGCTGGATGCTGTACAGTCAGATCAGATCCGGTGGATTTTACAACGATGAAGTTTTCGAGTTCAATACTTATTTTTTACACGCGGTAGTTGTGCTCGTATAGAGATTTTGTGTATATAATACTTTGGCTCCTCGTCGATTCTACCTTAACTTACCTAAATTATTTAATTGATTTCGAAGTCAGAGATTCAATCTAATTTATAATGAACTAAACAAACAACAACAAAAATATAGTTCTTACTCATATGAATAGTTTTTATCTTCAGGAATAAATTAAATAAATAAGAAATAAGTAATTCGTAAGCCGCGAGCGATAGCCCTGAGCCGCGTCTCGCGAGCGCGTAATCGAATTTATTAAAAGCGGGCGTTGCGACCGACTCTCAACAAAAACAGCTTTTGTGCCGCTAATAACAGCTCCGCGGAACACTGGCCGAATTCCCGCACTAAACTATCATCAATTCAATTAGAAGCCACAATAGGAAGACGTGCTGAGGGAGCGGACCCGTTCCACAACACGTAGCCCAGCGCCACCGACGTACGGGCCCTATCAATTATTTAGGATGAAATGTTTTTGTGATCTTCATTTGGTTCTATTACGGTCGATTTCAAAAATATAATTGATTTGATTCAAGTTCATTAAAACCAACTAAGTATAGTTTTCACTGATAGTAGACAATTAGGTAGCAGTAATTAAACCTTAACTATAATAAATAAGCTTATTAAGCAATCTTACACTTTAAACTGTAGCGAATACTTTCTTCTAAAGTTTTCTTAAATATTTTAATTTTTAATTCAAGTGCAATTGTTTTCACGCATCATGTATTCATGAGTGTTATTACAGTCTGACAACAAATAAAATACTTACAAATTAGACAACGTGTTTCCGAGATTATTCCGCCTCGCTGCTCAAGAGCAGTTTGGCGAATGCATGTGGGCACTTGTGACAGAATGTTATCTGATGTGTAAGCGAAGAATTATTACAAGCACGTGACAATGAACCAATCGATTCAGGAACTTCCTCCTTGTTTTGGAGTCGGTTAAAATGCAATTTGTCTGAATTAGAGTCTGTGATGATCCAGAATCAAAGTAATCGTCAGACAGATTCTCGAATAACAGACGAATTATCTGTTATATATAATAAATTATTATTTATATAAACTAAAATATTGTAATAATGAACTTTTAATAATTCAAAATAATTCAATTTAAGAACACCGAAGCTGGTTGTTATGAAACAAGTCGAGATGAAAATAAACCTCTATCAACAGCATCCGTTTCGAATTTCAGAATTCATTAGTTGCAATGATTTCTGCTTGCTCTGCGGAGCACGACAACCGCGATCGACGAGATAAGCCGAGACATATCACTTGTCTGCTTACCTGTTCTCTCATACCGGCGAAACGTTGCTAAATTCACCAGCATTGGGGATCTCATCAATTCGATTTTATACGGACAATAAATTAGTGCCCATTGCTATAATCGACTCCATGTTGACTAATTTGATTATATAATAATGATGCGATTATATATATAATGTGCGATTCGCGCCTGCGCTACTGAGGTCGAAAGGTAAAAGCAATAATATAGGATATGTAATTACATATTTAGATATAAAAAAAGCCGTACGGAACGCAGGTGACGCGGACACAGGTTTCTCCTCCCATTTGTGTATGTAATGTTGTGCATTAAGGATTTATAGAATATAGAATATAGAATATAGAATCCGTAAATTATATTTAAGAGATTGGACCTCAGGGTCACCGAATCCTACACTACTGCCGTTCTCAAGATCCGCATGAACATCACTGACATCATATTTCGTTAATGTTTATAATTCATGTTCTGTTTGGAGTTTAAAAACAGTAAACAACGCATATTCTGAAGCAAAATGTACCTGAACAGTATCCAACCTACACTGAAGCCAGACAATAATCCCTAACCTATTCTTTCTGGGAGCACAGGCGGTCATCGTCTAGCAGTATCACTTTTACCGGTGGTATACTTACACTTAATTTAACAATGTAACATGAAAAAATAAAATTTAAATGTTATTTTCCTATAGGTATATAACATTTAAATTAAGAATACTTTAATGTCTCTACAATTAACATTGATCGTATGCGTAATAATTAAGCTCACTTATAATATTAGGACTAGGCGAGCGGCGCGCGGCGTTGCGGAGCGCGTGGTCGCCCTACGCGCGCCTCCACCTCTTGATATCTACACGCTGATACGGATCTCAGATTGTGTCCCATTTACTTATGATTTGAAATTATTTATTGAGTTGAAATATTATCAACGACTGCGAGTTGCGATAAACAACTTCAAATTAACAGATAGCCTTTAGGAATGGTATCGTTTTAAAGTGAGAAGGCTTTATTGATTCTCAGTTACGTTTGCCATACACGTATTTTATACCAAGAAAAGCAATATGGATTGACATGGACTTATTGTAGCGCTCATCTTTGCATATTTGATGGAAACGATTCCTTTGAGAAGTAGCACTTAGGAGCCCGTGACTGCATAAAATATTCGAATGCTTATTTAAAAGTATTACCAAGCAACTATTTGCAATTAAATTTCTATATCCCCGCGTGACAGTCAACGAATACCAACTCCAAGCCTCTTCACATGCTCTGCTCTTGAGGCTTAAAATCAATTGACATTTAGAAAGTAGCAAATCTAATCAGCGAATAATCAGATATTATACGATACACACTACTCACAGCATTGGAAACGAGTTCGGCGGCCTGGGGACAAGAACACAACAGGGAGGGTTGAGCCGTGACGTCACGCCCACCCGCGCAGCGTAATCGAATCGCCGCGCTGCGGAGCCGAGCGCCGAGCCGAATACAATTGTCACGATCGCCTTATTCAATTATATGCTGAATTAAGTATTCTACCAAAATATAAACTCGGTGACGTTTTGCTGGGAGGCTCCAGGCCGGGAGGCTGTCAGGTACTTCGGAGATGTGTTGGGGAAAAATTTTACTAAAACGTGTTTCTAAGTTGATATTGACTCTACGACGAAGTGCATCCGTCAATCGAATCTCAATTACCACACCGGTATTATGGAGACTGGCCGCGCGCTAACACAACCCCGATGGCCGGCCAGGTGGCCGCATGTGTCTTCCAAATCCTTGTCGTTGCTGCGACCTTAGCAAAAAAAATATGGAAACGTTCATTAAATTAATTACTACAGTTTATAAATAATAAACGAATGTTAAATGACGATATGTATATCAAGTCTTTTGCAAAAAAACAATTGTGAATAATATTGGAAACTTTAGTTATAAAACGACCTAAAAGACTCATCTGATTATTGGAATGAGACAACAGTTTACTACGAATTTAAAGAAAAAAGTACAAGTAACGAACTGCTAACTGTTCCTGCGGCCGCGCGGCACAATACGAGTTCCGCGGCCGTCGTATTTCAACAGCGGCAGCCTTCGGGAGAAGGATTTATTGGGACCGCAGCGAGCCGTCTCCGGTTAAGGCGCTCTCGATGCTATCGCGCCCTATAGACTCCATTAGGCCCTATCCAGGTTCTGTGACGTCGGAAGCCGATACTATCTTATCTCGATTGCGCCGTATTAAAATGTAAATGAACCGCACTACGGCTGATCTTGCGCCTGTGCGATCACGGAACCCACCTGTGCCACTGTTGTGTCAAATAAAAATATCAAAGAGGCAAGTCGAGCGGATAATCGTCGTGGTGTAATTAAGTGTGCGTAAAAAGCTACGCGTAAGCTGCGCCCGCGCCGCTCGAGCGCACTGATGCGGGTAAACGCTTTATCCTCGCCACAGGTGCGCCCGCGATCATCGGGTATCGATATCGATATCGATACTATCAAGCTTATAACCACATTAGCGCACGTGCAGTTTTTGACATTCCAGCTTTATTTAATCTATACTAGTATTGCTCTAATTAGTCGTATTTTACTTTTCAAATTTTGTTTTATTTACAAAAACAATTCAAAGTTTTAATTAAAAAACAAATAAAAAAATGGCAACTGAGTTTTGTTGTTTCTCTGTATCCGACAGGGAAACAACAAAACTCAACAGAATTATATTATTAGGGTCCGGAACGAAGCCGACATTTAGAGTGTTAAGGTACAAACGAGCATGGTGACCGTAAAATGTGTTTGGAAGTGAAATGCCGGAGTCACAAGGCCGGTAGCCAATTCCTATGAGCTGATCAATGAAGCCGCTTGGACTCTAGAACCCTGATTAGTCACGGCGCGGCGTGTTCACACGTCGTCACTCAGCGGCGTGACGCGACGACAAACAAAAACAGTTGTTTGCGAGACGTTAAACCAAACGGTGAGCGAACAATGGCCCCCAGTTTGGTCCCCGTCCCCCTGAAATAGCTAGAATATTATTTGATGTCTAACACATTTTAAGTCGAGAGTTCTGCAAAATAAATAAAAGTTTAATTTTTGAACAACAGTACACTATAATTAAAGCTAAATATAAAGAGAGCTAAACGAATCGTCGGAGTTAATGATCTCGATTCGTAAGGCCGAGCCCCGCGTTGGCGCCTTTTTGCCAAAACTGCGACACATAAATCTTAAGCACCTCGTGTCAGAAGGTCGACGAGAGCGGACCGCGGGGCGAGGGGGGTAGCGGGTGGAGGGGCGCGTTTCCAAGGAGCGGCTCATTAAAATACCTAAATCGAGTCCCGCGGGACGACGGCGACAGCTCGTGAGAAACGTGGACTAATTAAGCGAAAATAAGAGACGACTCGATAAGCTTAAGCCGGACCGCGCGACGACCTCAGATACCTGCCGGTAGACATTGGCGGCGGAGTGTGGACCTCTATGACATGGGTATATGGTATATACCATATACCTCTATGACGTGGGAATAGGTATTTGAATATATACCAAGGTGGGCTAGCAAATTGGCCTGAAAGTAAGTGTAACACCGCTGATGTTCGACATTTCAAGAAGCTTGAAGCACTATAACTGCGACACTAATGTCGTCTAGGCGTTATATCCCTTGTGCCTGTAACACCGGCCTGCTCGCACCCCAAGCTGAAACGCGTATTTGTAGTCGTCAATTATACGTATAGTAAATTGTATAAAGTAAATATTAATACGAAGATGCGTATTCACAGTACAAGAAAAAATGCATTTGCTAAAATGTTTACTTTCCAGCTTTATTATTTTGTACTAGTGTTGTAGTACCTTACACATTAACAAATAATTGGAGACACCGGCAAGTAACATTAACTCAGTACTCGTCGTTGTGTTAACTCAGCCGCAGTGACTTGGTAGCCAACTATAATTGGATCGATTCATCAAAAGATTATATAATTAACTCGTAAAAATCTATGAGCCAATGTTTAGTCATTAAAATTTCCATATTAGATAAGACATTATAATTTATTCGCTAAGTTAACTGAGACGTTTCTGTGGGATGATACGCGCATTGATTAATGACAGGCCGTGCGAGCGCTGCATTCAGACAATAAGGCTTCGCTCAGACTGTAGACAGGTCGCGAGTCTGCTCGTCGGCAGATGTATGGTAAACGTATGATGTGATTTCTCGTTCTTGACGACAATTTAATTCGCGGGCGAAATCGTACGAGACAGCTAAGCGCACGCCTACGTCTTAATAACTGTCTGCTTGCAACCTCAGTGCATATTATGACGATGGACTGCAATAAAGTCGTCAGACGTGACGGTGTCGCGGGGCCCGAGGGACGCGGAAGTCCGTGTCGCGGCGGGGAGCGGGGGCGCGAGGGGGGTAGCAATTTGTTTATCGAGATTCGATTAATGAATGCGTGTACGACGTTCATTACACTAATAATATTATTACATTGATTAACCGCCGCTACCGGCGGATTGCTGACAGACGTTGCGTTTGCATGACGTAATAATCAAAATACACTCGACACTAAACTGTAATTACAACACTATCAAGAAAAATTTAACTTTATTACGATATTAAATTAATGTTCTATCAAGTAAGTGCAAACCAAGTTTTATAAAACGTCGTTTCAAATATTTTATTACTTTTATAAAAACCTGGATTCGTTTTAGGAATTTAAATACCTGTGCGATAAATTTTATTTATTTGAAGTTAATCATTTTAAAGTAAATTTAACTAATAATAGTTTGTATTAAAACTAAACTATAATTATGAAATCGAATCACAAATAAAGCTCGAACTATTTAATCCTTAATTTGAAGTTCTAATTAATTTTTAATTATTCTAATGTATTCACAAAGACTAT
This sequence comes from Vanessa cardui, assembly GCF_905220365.1. NCBI lineage: Eukaryota > Metazoa > Arthropoda > Insecta > Lepidoptera > Nymphalidae > Vanessa > Vanessa cardui. The sequence continues at coordinate 56,149 of NC_061142.1, read as the reverse complement.
GCACTGCGCCGGCGCAGAGGCCACGCGGGCTCGCGACGGAAGTTGCTATCGCGCGGATGCTCGAGCTGCCGATATGCCGGCGCACGCGCATCTCTTAAGGCCAGCACAATTAAAATTTAATTAGAACAAAATCATCTAGTTATAAATTTAACTCTTCCAGTTCCAAGCTTGTATGTGACGGCGACACAATATTAGAGGTTAGTTATGATTGGAAGATCATGAAATGTGATGAACACTGTGGAGTGCATAAATATATTTTAACTTTTATCAACACTAAGGCCTCAATTCGTTTAATATTAACTATTGTACTTATAATGACCACGTGGAGCGGCGGCAAGAATGCTGTCAAGATTTTTCCTATGGGGCCTCTTAAAAATACACCTGAAATCCAGCCTCCCTGTGAGCCGCGGGCGTGCAACTGTTGGTGGAGCAGACATCGTTTGTGATACGTGTCCCACATTTGCTTCGTTTGTTCGCTTCAGTTTCCGCGGCGTTCATATTTTAATTATTATTACTATATGATAGAACTCATTCTTATAATGTAAATTGCTTCTTTAAATGTTTTTATTTTCTAGGAAGTCCTGCAAAACATCAACTGAAGCAAACCTTTTACTGACGTCATAAAAACCCGTGTTATCAAACTTGTATCGAGAAGTAAATAGATCTATAAAGATATGTATTAAAGAACCGCTAAGAAGTTTTTTAATTATAAATATTTTTTAAGAAGGCGGTGCCAATTAAAAAGCGCTATAACTGGTATTAGTGTGATTAAATCTAGCTCACAGGCAGAGTGACGCAAAAACTCGCTTATTTTATTAATACCTGTCCAATTTAGAAGAGTAATAATGAGGTAAACGAACTACTTCGTGTTTTAGGAGCGCTAACCTGCGCCTGCGCCGCGACCGGCGCCGGTCGCCAGTCGCCGGTCGCCGGTCGCCGGTCGCCGGTCGCCGGTCGCCGGTCGCCGGTCGCCGGTCGCCGGTCGCCGGTCGCCGGTCGCCGGTCGTAATGCCCGTAATTACATCATCTAGAGTTGTCACCGAGCTGTCACTCCGGGGCCGAGCTTATCTGTTACACGTCGCTTTACACGTACAGCGGCGAGCGATGTTGTATATTTTAAATGGCAGATATAGTCGAATCACATTTAAACGCAAGGATTAATTTTATTTGATAGAGATTAATCGGCATGTGATATCGTACCGAATTGGCAAATCAATCTCGTTCGATCAATAATTAATCCTACTTGGTTGTATGATTGAATTTAAAATTTGATTTTATACACCGCGACTTTGCGTGCATTTGAATTTAACAAAAGAGTTGTTGTCGTAGCCTAAGTTACTGCTTATTTCACCACCTGTCGGCTGGTGAAAGTCATGTCCAAGTCAGTTCAGCCTTTCCAGAGATTAGTCGGAATAAACAGATAAACTGATAGACAGAAATACATACAAAAATTGTAATAGTATCTACTTATTTTGGTATATGTACCGTGTATATGCATATATGCATATTATTAAAAAGTGACTATTTTAATATTACAAATAGACAATCTAATATTATTATATGTATAGATAATAATATTTAATTTAACTAAATGAGTCAAATCAACATTACCAGTATGGCTTCAAAATTTTCGAAAAAAAAAAGTATTATAAATTTCCACACAGCTGGGGTAAGACCTCCACTTCTTTCTCAGTTGACAAATGCAAATTGTACCGTAATATTTTCCTTCATCACCCAGAACACAAACTCTATATTATCATAAAGTAGCAACTGGTAATAAAGTAAAAAAATAAAATAAAACGCACTATATTCAAGTAGGTTTTTTTATGAGCACTTTTGAATCGTGATTTTATAGAACTTGATTGAGAAAAAGTACTTGTGGTTCAGAAGGTTAATTTTCGTGTTTTATCTACTCTGCTGTTTCGTCTTTGCCATTTTAAAATCTCAACTCGGTCGAAATCCATGGAACCTTGTCGAATACCACGCCTGCGCGTCATGAACGAACCCCCGACGCCCGTCGACCTGCTGCTCTTGCGCTACGAGTGCGTGGTCGCTCGTATTGCGGAACATTCGTATGAAATCAATTTATTATTGATGTTTAGATAACGTTATTTGAAATTTGATCGTGAGAATCCTAGCACCTGACGAGCGTCGCAGCTTGCGATATCCGGTACAGAAAGCGGAGTACAGTTAGGCCACACCGCGCTGCGAGCGAGGATGTTGACGATTGTCGAGTAGACGGTAAAAACAGAGCCAATAATGACGATCGAAACGCGCATTTATATGTGATCTAATGTAACGCAGCGAGCGCGCGTCCGCCCGCGTGGCGCGTATAGCTCGCAGCGCCAGCGGACGCGCCCGACACGCGCACCGCGATCTTATACCATGCGTATAACGAACAATCAAACAAGATTTTATTTCATTCCTTCTACTAGTATGAGTTTAATCAATTTTGCACACATATTAGCGATAATATTATAATACCCATCACTGTATAGTTAATTGGATCTATTTTAGTGTACATTGTACAAGATTCGTTCGAGCTTAGCACATGGATTCTAATTAGCAGAACAGAAAAATGAAGTCAGTGGTAACTGTTTTCCATTGGTTGAAATACTCAAGCTACAAAGCTACGGCTATATAATTTGAAAAAGAAAGTAATATTTTTTCAATTGCATTTTCTTTTTGCTACGATTTAACTTTGTTTATATCGTGTTTGATTAAAAGATGAACACCCCTTATTACGCTAACTCATCGTTGCCATGGATGCTTACACTCTGGTTTACAAAACACAAAGGCGAGGTGCCGAGGTTGCCGTACGACGCAGACCGGTGCGCTGTGATTACGGCGCGCAGGCACTTGCAGATAACACGCGCGGTAATTTCTGTAATACCTCGCGCGTGAGGAAACCTTCCTGAAGGCTTAGTTTTGATATGAGAAGGAATTCACCGAAATGGCCTGATATAGGTGTGTAGCTTACAAGTCCAGTGATTTAAATGTGTGAATCAGATACCTTATTTAAAATTGATCTTTAAAAAAAGAAGAAAGAAGAATAAGAAGTGTGGTATTTTATTTCTTGTGAATAATATATGCAATTACATTTCTGTTAAATTTCGACAAAACTTAAACTTGTAACTATCGAAATATATTTAATTTAGTTGAAGCATTTATACCATTTAGCCAATATCCATGTTAAAAAGTTTGGAGAATTGATTTGTTTGTTAGGACTAGTTGGGTTTTGTTGGGAATAGCGTTATACAATATATAAACAAAATAAAAACTAAAACCTAAAATAACCTCATTTCGTGCAAAAAACATTTTAAAGGCTTTTAAGGCAAGAACAGCGTTATATGTAAAAATAGTAAACAATACGTTTTATGTAAGAGCGGCTAATTTAACTTACAGGATAATCAAATCAAAAGCAAAAACAGGTAAATAAACCAAAAATTGTCTAAAGGCCTACCAAGTGAGATTAAATAATATTTGTGATTTTCTTTTAGACATTGCTGAGGCGTCGTCTATATGAGACCTTTTATTGGCCTGTTGTTGCCTAGATTAGTCCTCATAATATAATATATTATATACATTTTTTTTTCTATATTATCATTATGAATATGATACGATATGATAAATTAGGTATAGACCCATTTAAATTGTTTTTACAAAATGAGTTAACATAATAACAATTATGAATGGAATTAGGATGATAAGAGCGCGCGGTATCAGCGCGGGCACGAGCCACTGTGTCAGTGCGTTATCCTTATCGGCGCCTCCCACTGCTGTTATGTCAGCGCCCGACCATGACTATTTATAATTACATCAAACGAGTGGACTTCCCATTTTGCAATTTGGTTGGTAATCGACAAACTGCAACACAACGAGCCCCGGGGATCTGTGACCCGCGAGGAGTTATTTCTAATTCAGCAATCGTAAACGTATGTTGCAGCTCCGAAGATCACGAAGATGTTCGCATATCGCGGTATAACTCGCATTTCACAAACGTCGGCTATTCGTTTAGCCAATCATTATATACCGTTACGAGACCCGGGAACCGAGTGCGACCTCGCCGCGAGCTGGATTAGTCTCATTACTGGCAGCGGCTCCGCAGCGCCACCAGACACCCGCTATTTGTCAAAATAAACTGCTACATTTACGTCCACGCTACGTAACCAATGAAATTCAAATATCAACCCTATTTCGAAGTACTTAGGTGGAAATTTGAAAAAACTCTGTCATATTCAACTTTTTTGGCGTGTGAAAGAACTTTTTTCGCAGCGTCCACCTGCTGTGAGATATATTACAAGTTTTGTGCAAATCTAAAGACGGTGCAATTCGTGTCGTGCATGGGGCTCCGTGATAAACGTATCTAATGCGGTGTTCCGCGCTCTCGTGCCCGTGCGCATGCGCACCGACAACACGGATACGCAATGTTCTAAATTAGCTTAATATCGCGCTATGATTATGTGCAGAGATTAAATTAGCTAAGCTCAGCCACGTGTGCCGAGACTCCAATAGCTGCGACTTAATAAGTTCGGACTCGAAGCGATGGGAGTTACTTCAGATCCAGTTCAATTAACGGATTCGGAATCCGACTTGACTGAACACGACGGCGAGAGTTTTCGGTGACATTGTCAAAGTAATCGGTCGGGCGCGGCGACAAAAAACGAAGCCTGTCGACATCGCTCTATCTTCCGCCGAATTAAGTCGAGATAATCTGCTCCCCCGCCCCGCGGCCGCAGCCCCGCCCCGTCCTTAATTAAAACGTCTGACTGTGAGTTTTGTTATGCCCGTTCCGATGGAACTCCGTATTGCTCGGCCGCTCGTAACTCATCCCTCGCCTTGTGCATGTTTCTACTTCTCTGGCGCATCACGTTTCCTCGGCGCCCGTTTCGAGGTAGCCGCGTTATGCGGTATACCTGGCCGCGGCTGCGATTTATTTTTGTTCGCCGTAAACTTTGTAATCAGGATCACGATGCATTCCTGGCTCATTACTCAAAGGCCGCGTATCGTTATTTATTAAAGGTCGGTAACAAATGAAGCTCCGTGGCGGGGTCTCGCTCGTATTACCTTTTCCATTATTCTGTAACATTTATTAATCACGGCGTATCAAATAAACTAAGCCAAAGTATTAATGGCCCGCTCGATACACATCGCCTTTGAGTAATAACTACACTACAAGAGGCAATTCACGATGCGAGTTATTGTTTTCATTGCTTACTATTTAAGATGCAAATGAAAAAAAAATACCAGCTGTACACGTATATTTGTTCGCTAGTCTTATCAATGCTATAGCTCTGCAGTAAAAACAATGATTATATGAGATGATACATGCCAAGCACAATTGTATTATCTGCTCTTTACTTACGGAATCCGAAACAATCATAATAAAAATCAGGCTCATTAGTGATAGTTTCATGTGTTTTGCAAGTTTTGTTGTGTTGTGAGTGTTGCTCTGGAATCGCTTCAGACAGCTAGAAGAGTTCCGGCTCTTGGCTGCTGTTAAAATTTTCCAGGTGTAATACCTAATGAGCTTTTATTGGCCCGATGCGGAGCTCACGTAAGTCAAGGTTTATAAACTGGCCACTAGACGAACGAGGCAGGCAGTCATTTTATAACAATACTGTTTGTATCGAGGTATTTTTAAATTAATAATTCGTGATCTTACTTTCTTATTTGTGATTAATAAATAACATAACGGATTCTGGTTACAATCTACGTAAGATCTAGTTACTGGATGTAATTGGTTAATTAAGTAGAGGAAGCGGTCCGCATGCGCGGAGACGAGCGCTTGCAAAATACCCGCTACGAAACTCATTACAGTACATGTATGTTTATGAACTCCCGGTAGATTGGATTTGTAATAGCCTCGTCTTTTGTTGAAGACATTCGCTACAAAGGTGCATTCGTTTTATAGAAATCAATATCAAATGTTAAATTTAGACAAAAATGAATTAACTACATTCGTTCAAAATACGTGACAATTTTTATATTAAGTATGAAATACATAGCCGAATCAGTGTGGACGGCCAATCGCACAGACTGCACATTGCATATGGAATAAGTACACAAATGCTAAGATTTTGTTGTTCCGTGCACTGGCGATAGTATTGTGCACAAATGCAGATACAGCTAATACATCACCTCGGACTCAATCCGATGGGACGGCCACGCGGACAGACAAGATCGTCAGATCGCAATATATCTGTGAGTTTAATACCAACTACAAATAATGTTTATTTAGACCGAGGGCGCAATCATTGGGAAATTTGTAAAATTTATATTTTTGTTCGTTTTGATTGTATTGATTTTCTAAATTGGAAGACGATTGAATGATTATATTGTATGCAATGTGTGTCAACATTGCCTCTATGAATTGACGTTCGCGACAACAAATGAGCTGCTGACAGTCGGCGACGCGAGACAGCGCTCGCACCTGTCTGCACTGTTTGTCTAACTGCTCGGCGACTTACCGTCGGCTAGTGGGTGGAGAGGTGGTCGCTATTGAACGAAATTGCGTTCCTCATATTGAATTACTGTAAGATAATAAATTTATTATCACATTTAAAGCGAATATTGAAGATTTTGTCACTTACGTTATTTATGCTGAATTTGTAATTCAAATCCCGGGTCGTTGTACCAAAATTTATTTAGTTTTGCTCTCAAGAAATTCTGGCACCCCGAAAAGTTTCGATGCTTTTCTGATCGATATTTTTCAATGTACATGCATGGGACACGCAATGTACATGCCTAGGCATACTAGCATGCCAAATAAAGCCTAATGTGACGTAAGATTGCTGCTCCATCTGTATTGTAAAAATAAGGTAAGAGCATCCATATTTGCACACACATTTGTGCTCGATAGTCTTGCGGAGTTGGTTTTTAAACAGGAGAAGAGCTCCCGTGGCCGAAATTTTTAAAATTGAAATGTGTCTTCTATTCATTTTAAATGTTTTATAACGTCACCTAAAAAATAACAATCGCTGTGTAATGTAAAATAATTATGATATAAGCGAAGGAGTATACCGCACAGGAACCCAAGAAGTTTCTCTGTTCGATAACGGACGCGACACATGTCTCGAGTTCGCATCGGCGCGCCGGATAGCACTTTGATTTGAAGCTGTAACTATTATGACGATAAATGCGCGCAAATGTTATAATAGGCGGAACCGCTCGTATCTGAGAACTGAAACGCAATCCAGCGTATGATTCCCTCAACGGTACCTAACCGTCGCCCGACGTGCATGTAATTTACATCAATTCAAATGATACTAGGATGTAATATATGGAACGTTATGGAAACGTATTGCGCGCCGTTATGGCGATGTGATTGAATCGACGCGAAGACAGACGAGGCGCGCGTCGCACGTCGTGCTGATGCCGCACAGACGCCGCACAGACGCCGCACTACGCCCCGGAGCGTCGCGTCGACACGCGCGCGTGAGAACAAGACCGCGGACACGCTCTGTCGGAATAAATGTTATGTCGACGATCCGAGATTTAAATCGAACGTAGACAAGTGTACCGTCGTCACTGTTTTCAATTTGGTTCCCGATCCTATTTATTGATTAAAAAGCAGCCTTAATCATTATTATTTGAATATTTTTTTATATATTATAATATATAAATAAATATTAACTAACTATTAGTTACAATATAATATATATTCGAGCTCAATGTCAAAATCTTCCAAATAATGACCTATTTTTTCAAATCTAAAATATGATAAGTAATAAAAATATATATCAATTGTCACTCGCAAACGCAGTAATGTGTATTGCGATAACAATGGATTACGACGTTATCATAAGCGCGCTGTGATATTGGCACAGATGCGGCGAGTGTCGGGGCGGCGTCGCGCCGGCGCAATCATGCGCTCAATGAGACGCTCTTTGTGATTTCACGGCGCCCTCCATTGAACAAGTAGCGACCAGATGCGCACACAGATCGCGTCCTAACAATATTTCTATTGTGCTGCTAATGCACCGCCAACATAAATGTCTGTTTTATTGGACCATCCTAATCATTATGTTGTACTCAAAAGAGCAACTACGGCGAGGCGACTAAGCGCTAAAACTAATAGTTAAAACCATACTAAGTATTCGGCATTATCATCTTTTATGTGAGTCGCCGTCGAGTATTGTTTTATATATTTGGTTTCACTATTAATTATTTAATATGCGCTTAGGAAATTATAATTTGTATATTTATTAGTAAAGTAAGTCGGTCATAAATGATAAATATTAAAATTGCTTTCGGTCGTATCCAATATTGATGATAAAATAACATCCATTTTTGTGTACCGGCTTGTACAGTCAGATTTGGATGATGTTAACTGCCAAGGTCAATATTTTATTGTTACAGCCAGTTACCCGATAACCCGTTTCGCAGCGAACATTTTTTTTTGTTGCAACAATTCGAAACGAAGATATCTCCTAAAGTATTCTTTCGAATAACATCGTGTCGAGGACCAAAACAATCCTCATTAAGTGTCTAGGATAACCGACAAAATTCTCTTAATGAGTACAAGAGTCCTCGTTACAGAGAATTGGCAAAAATGCATTCACAAATAAGCTGTATTTAATGCTTTATTTCAAATCTTGCTTTTTCTATTTGTTCTGTAGGTTTTTTTGGGCGAAGGAATTTCTAGTACATTGTCTAAGTGTGTCCCGAAAGGCTAAGTCAGCGTTAATAAATTACGCGGGCATATTTGCAATTGATATCTACGAACCTCTCTTTCCGTGAAAACTGCATCAAAATTTGTTAAGTGATATAGAGTAAGTTAGCAAAGATACAGACTATTTATTTATGTATTATACGTTTAACATAAACGAATTCTATAAAATTCTATAAGACAATAACAGTTTAAAAAAGTTCGCATATGTTTTTGAGAGAAATTCTTATTAATTCAGGCTCACATGTTAGGCTTCACTTAAGGTTGAACTTCATTAGAAGCTTGCATTTACGGTGTTGCACTTCGGAGCCGAGCAAGCAATCAGTGGTACTAGCGCGGGCTTACCGAATTCTTCGGTCAAGAGTCCATTTTATGATTGCTTTAAAAATATTGATGCTTAAATATTTTTTTCAATAAGTAATCATACGGCTAATTCACTAACCTTCTTTGTTTTTTATAAAATATAGTAGCTAATTAATGAATTACTAATATTCCTTTTAACCAATCCAATTAAGCTTAAAGTTTATACTAAGAGTGTGCGTTACAAAAGCCCAAGGCGCAGGATCGAACCTGCGACTTTTGACAGCGCTAGTCAGCCCGTAAACAATTGCACTATTGACGCGTATGTTAGTTAAACATAAAGACAATTACAAGTGCCCGTAATACCTAACACTCATTTCTATTCCCTACAACTATATTTTATAACATAACAAGATATCTATGAAGTTTATATTATTCCCTGTGACACTCGATCGACTCTATTAACATTTTAATACATCAGTCAGTTTCAATCATCGGGCAATAGTTTAAAGTTAACTGCGACAGCACATCGACTGCGGACTATTTCACATAAACTTAAGTATTCTAAGTCGAGGTAGTTATAGCAAAGCTGTTGCGAATGTAATGATACGTCGATTATACGCCGCTTACACGATGTCAGCCGGCGAGCCCTCCGCGGGCAGTGCGGGGCGACGCGTGAGCTAGTACGAGCGCCGGCTACACTCGCCGCGTTAGCAGCCAGCGCGCAGCCCGCACCGACCGTCGCTCCACAGCGCTAGCGTCAGTGCGATATCGACGATATCGACTCGCACGAACTAGTAATATATTTATTTTAGTTTTGTATTAACGGACAAACAAGTCCGTTACGCACGATGCAAACTGGTCCGCAGACCAATAAACTTGCAGTTATTCAGTGCAGCGTAACAAAAAGTCGGAGGGAATTTACAATAATTATTTCGCGTTTGTGGAACTCGCTTAAGGCGTGTCATGCGTCAATCTTGAAACAGCTGTGGAAAAATACATCATGTTCGAGATTTGTTATAAGCGCTATAAACATTACTCATGTTATTAGTTAAACGCTATACGCGTCTCGCCGAACGTCAGCTCGCGGGAAGCCGATGCACGAAGTTGACGATAAATGCGAGCCGGTATCTGGCGTCAGACTAAACTGAAGCATTTATCAGCGAGGTCACGGACATAAACAACTTGAAGAGAACGAATGGCTTGTCCCCAGAGGTGAGAGGTGCAGAAGCTGTTCTCGTTATCAGAGGCAGACTAACTGCCACCTCTGAGCGTAATGTTGGTGCCTTTATCTGTCGCGCTCGTCTGGACAGAGCATTAGTTCTCACGCTGGACTGAGATTCACGATACATTGTGATGAAGTTTATTTATGTCGTTTCTTACTTGTCTAAATTACTTTTATTGTGGACTGTCGGACACTCGTCGGTCTAGTGGCTAAGTTATACGGCCGCAGGTCCTTAGGTCCTAGGAACAAACTCGAGTAGGCGTTTAACAATTAATTAGATTTTTCTTTTATAATACAACAAAATCTAAATCTTAAAATGGGGCTAGGATGTTTTGAGCATAGAATTTAGCCTGTAATTATACTAAATTCAAACAAAGTCCTAACAAGCTTTGGCCTCGGCGCCACTCGTCTATCGACCCCCGCGCCACCCCGTCTGCTGCGGTTTATAATCTCTTCACATCGTTATTTAGAAGTGAATCGCATAATTTGAAATTGGGAGTCTCACACGACGGAAGGAGAGCCACCGGTAACGCGAGCCGGGAGTTGGTCATTAGCGGGCCCACCGCGGCGCTGCTGCTGAGTCTTGCAAAAAATCCTCGCCCTGTAATTGTTTCCTACACCTGCCTCGGCCAAAATGTTTCATGTAACGAAATTTATATCTCTGTTACACAATAGCGTTCATTTTTTCACCCCTTCCTCAGTAATATTTAAAGCAAACGATCGCAAACTAATAAATAAGCATTTTTTAACATAAGCACAAAGGTAGCTGTGGGACTTGAACTCCCATTGAGCGCGTTCGCTCCGGAGCCGTCGCTCAATTAGGCGACGATGTCTTTATTGAAGCTGCTATTATGCCTCAGTGACGCAATGTCATTAAAACAATAAAATACGCTAAATAAAGTAATTGTAAAATTATATTACCTCCTAGCACCGTTGATTCATGTCTTTAATTTGTCTTTATAATTCATCTCGTGCTCGGCGGTGAAGGAAAACATCGTGAGGAAACCTGCATGTGTCTAATTTCATCAAAATTCTGCCACATGTGCATTCCACCAACCCGCATTGGAACAGCGTGGTGGAATATGTTCCAAACCTTCTCCTCAAAGGGAGAGGAGGCCTTTAGCCCAGCAGTGGGAATTTACAGGCTGTTACTTTTTACAATTTATATACCTTGCACGTGTATTGACTCCAATCTCTCCCCAATCTGTGAGGATTTGATGAGCTGTGGGGTGATCTATTTATTGGACATTTAGGATAATATTATTAACCTCTTCTCTAATCTGTATTATGACGGCGCTGTAAGTACAATCCTTCTGTAATAATCCTTTAATTGCATAAGTAATGAGGAACGCTCCTGCAACTCTCAATGCATCGTTCATAGAAATATATTTCTTTGCATCAGAAATGCGGCATTGCAGGAAGCTATTCATGTTCGTATGTCATTTAAAATGTGAAACAATCGAGAAAAAACTCCATCAGTCAGCATCGCGGAGGATGCGGCGACGAGACAGCGTTTTTGTTCCAATCTACTCTCAGCCAACAGTCCGAGTGACGTATTACTTGTTTTCTGTTTCGATAATATGCTCTTGGTTATTTATCTGTATGATTTCAAATTATATTGAGACATATTTCAACCAAAGTCTCAATTCTAAATAAAGACTCAGAGCGCGCGATAAGCGAGCTCAGCAGTCGCGGACCCCAAAATATTATTATAGAGCCGCAAATTATGCAATATAACGGAACAAATACCACTGAAAACGACTTGAAGATACAGTATTAATAACTTGTCATTTTTTTATAGGTTCGAACATTTTGAAGACATTAACGTCTTGAATAGAATTCGGCAATTTTCAATGTAACGTAAAATACGGAAATGAATACAAGACAGTCTTGCCACTTCTCTCTCGGGGGTTACACTGGCTTCCGGTTGCTTTGAGCCGCCGCCGCGACTACGAGGAAATGATTGAACTAAATAATTTCATCTCACATTGAACACAGTTCTAGCTGAATGAATGTCTACTGTCTTCGGCTCCGGTCCGGCCTGGCATGAGGCGCGCTCGCGTTCGGTTATTAATTCGGTTAGAGAAGTGCATCGGAGCTCAATGGGAAAGGATGCGCGTTTTTGCGGACGCGAATGTCCGGCGCGTCGCGACATGCGCGCTTGTTTTTACGCGTCACAGCAATTACATAACGTGTAGGATGTGAACCGAGGAGGCATGCGCGGTGGGAACGGGAGCAAGAGCTCGGTTATTGCTTATCGATGCACATTGTCTGCCTCGCCGCCGACCGCCGCCGACCGCCGCCGACCGCCGCCGACCGCCCGACGGCCCTCCGGGATGCGATGCCGTTCGTGTTGTGTAATTCATATCATATTTTATTGCCACGAGAGCAAAAACACAAAGATATATTTTCATCTCGGACGTCGCTCGAACGATACGAGGTATGGCGGCTCGGATCTTGATGTTTAATACCCGATGAAGTGTCGCAAACGTTTTTTATTCTTAACAAAATGCCGTTCGAGTCGCGAAGCTGCCTTCGATTCACGGTTAAGAGTATTAAATATAATAAAATCAAAAAGGGATGCGAAGTAAGTTATAAAATGGAAAAGGCAATATAGAGCATTGGAGGTTCTCACGGGTGTCGGGCATTGTGTGTGAGAATGCGCTGCGAGCGGGCCGGTGTCGATTTCTTCGCCAGCGCCCGCGACACGCGTAAATGGCGTATCATCATCCAATAATATTTGGTGTTCGGCGAGCAAACACGCTGCGGGGCGCGCGCGGGGCGCGGGCGGGCGGGGGCGCGCTCGCCGAGTGCTCGGCAAACTCCGGCGCCGTGTGTTTGCGCACCGCACACCTGGCCACTCTTGTTTTTTCTAACGACCAGTTTTTTCTAACAACAAACTTTGGGATACGTTAATTTGACCCTCGTTTCTCTAATACAGTTTGTATAAACAACGGCCTGCGCCGACACCGAAAGCATGCTCCACCAGTGTGCTGCCATTGAATGGACGGGACTTTCGATATTCTTGAATCTGGTATGTTTTACTTTGTATCACAGCGCTACGACCGGCGTACACGTATACGTAACCGTAAGTAAATTTTGAAATAGGTTTCACTGATTGTTTCGTTTTCAGTAATCTCTTGTTTCGGGATCTAAAGTTTGTTATTTTTGTATCGGTTGGTATTTCTGTTTTGTTCTCTTGTACAAATATATAATTCGTTTTTAAGGATTGTTTGCCTCGTTTGCTATGTGAACTGGCCGAGGACGAAGGCATACCGGAGCGCGTCCTAAGCAAACAGCTAATGTGTTTGGATGTCAGTGACTCGAATAACAAATTACAAGTAGCTCCCTCGCCATCCGCCTGCCAGCGGCATCGTTCACTATCTCCACTATATATATAAATATTATAGCTATTTATAGCAAGGGATATCTTGACGACGTAAATGGAGCAGTGGTTAAAAGTATAGATGTCAGTGTGTATTGGGAAAGTAGATCTTACGTTCGTCGGGATCGCTAGAGTCGACCTCGCGTGACTCAGTTTGTGGGACGTGCGGGCATCCCGGCTATTATCCAATTCTTCGGCGACAACTCGACGTATCTGACAATGCCCCTTGACTACTGATCGCCATATTCGCGACAGCGTTCGACTCGTTTTGGTCGTCACTCTCGACGCGCGTATCGCGCCTACCGCAATCAGTATTAATATAAATATAATGGCATTCAATATTCATTCAACATCCATCGAATCGAAAATAATACTGGTGCCTCTAAAATATATACAAGCGACTAATTTTACTTCTAGAACTGTATTTGATTAATTGGAATGAAAGCATTACCACTATTAGGAATACTTACTATTTACACTAATTAATAAGTTTTGTGAAATCACTCTACATAAAAAAAATCAGATCAAAGCTCGTTGTGTGCCTAGCTTAAAAAAAAAAAAACATTAACAATTCTTTCAACAATTTACAATTTTTTTCTTCGTCACGTGGGATCTCTTGACGTGCGATGGAAAGGAATTAAATATTATTTTAGGAATCGTTTCACAGTAATTAAGCTTTAGATGAGGTCGATCGCGCACTAATGCGATTACGTTAATCCGTGAATCATATTATAGCGGGCCGACAGCGGGTCGGCGGCGCAGCGGCGCGGGGCGCGACCGGAGGCGTCACATACAGGTATATGTACATAGGAATGCACTAAAGTTAACCGAACTAGTGACGTGTATTTTCATTCGAATGACATAAGTCTAACGTTATACTGAATTAAAATGCATGCATAATTATATTTCTTAATATTCATCACTGAGATAATGACTTTAAAAAGCAACGTAAGTAAGAGAGCCTGTAGCCGCGCCTGAGTTAAGGTTTCGTCTCGTTTTGAAAATAATGTTGGGAGCATTTTAATGATGTTTCTCGTAGGCGTGGCCTTATTTACAGAAACAGACAATAGCATAAGATAAATCTGTGTGCAAACACAGACGTTATATTGTCTGAATCTGTTTATTTGATGAAAACAATAAAAACCATTTGACTTCACCTACACGGCAGCGTCACTCCTCCATTTTATATCAGAACAGTAAAAAATATTTAAGATAATCATAAAACTCAAAGATTTTACAAAGGCTCATTAACATAGCATTATGTTATAATTCTTCATATTGTTTTATTTTTTGCATTATTAACTTGCTATTGTACATCGGAATTGAGATTATTTTTGAAATAAAAAGGCACGCTTACAAGTTGGACTCAAATATATCGATATTATTCGTCTCAATCGAAGCAGTAATCGATGGCGGCATAAAATAGATTCTATTCCTTTTTTTACCGTCCGTTAAACATTTTTTTCATTGTATTGTATTAGACTAACTGAGGGAACTTTCATTAGATGTTTCATTTTCTTCTGTGCGTACAAAACACTTTATTATTATTTTTTACATTTAACACTTTATTAAAACTATGACACATTGTCGATACGAAGGTCTCCAATAATAATGTATTAAAATGGTGGATATAGTAAGTCGTATTTAATTACTTCTAACTGGACATTACAGGTATATAAATCGAACTAGTCAAAAGCGATCTGACTACATCGATTTACCTATATGTAATTCGATTCGAACTTACAAACAAAACATCCGAATAGCTCTCGTAAATGAATACAATATCAACCCGGAGGTTCTAATGAGATACATACAGTCGTACAAGGCATCAATTATTATTATCTAGTTCAATTGATTCCTACTAAAATCATTTTCTGACAAAATTATTTTACTACTTGACTACTATGGACTAAGTTTACGCATATGTTTTTTTATACTTTTCGTTTCATTTCGATTTAGTCACTTTATTACATATTTAAGTCCGTCAGTGTCGACCGCTGTATAGTATCGTTAGATTGTCAATAAAATTATATCGACAGTCCTGCGGTTTCGAAGCGGCGCGGTCGATTGGCTATCACTGCGCTGTAAAAGGGCCTCGTTACGTTTTATGAGCAGTGTCCGAGCATTTAACTGGTTGATATTTTATGTAATATGTGAGACAACCACAAAAAATACTTATTAATATATGTACAGAATGACGAACCATTGCGAATATAAAAATCGCTATTAGAGTATTTAGTGGAAACGCATCAATTGATTAAATCATCGAATCTTATTACTCGCTTGCCGTTATTGTGATGAGCATTTAATATAAGTGATTTTCAGGCAATGTAATAATTTGTGAAGTCAGAGACCCAGTGCACTAATATGCACTGATTACTGGTCAGCTGTCTATATACATCGCACGTAATGTTATTGTTAATTATTATATATGAATTTGAGTCGAAACATATACGTAAATGTTAGAGGTTTTATCGAAATCGATTTAATAAATCCGGTAGTAAAAAATAGGCTCAATATAATGAGTTTCCGTGAGTCCTATTCGGAATGTTTTATTGCTAGAAAGCATACTTTGCATACGGATCTAAATGACATACCTACTACGTAGAGTCGCTCGCGAGCGGGACTCCGAGTGGAAGGCAACTTGAATACGAGATGTAAGATAGAACCGAAGCAGATTCCCACTCGATGGAATTATCGGGTTCACAAACGCTGCAATCTCTAGCGTACAGGTAGAAATGATGTGGATTTGTCTTAACCAGTCGGCTAAAAATAAACGGGGTGTAGCGAGTGTTCCCGCGCCGAGATTGCGCCGCGGGTGCGGGCGACGGGGCGGGGGGGCGGTAGGCAATGCTGCCGGCGAACCGGTCCAGTGCCCGAGCCGCCGGCCATCAATTCACCATGTAATTCTTTTAATTTGGAAATAATCAATGAAAATAAAACGTTTGCGCAGTATACCCAATACAGTTAAAACTTTAGTAGGGGTAATGTTGTACTACAAGGTGGCTCTAGTATCTGTGACGATGTATCTGTTATTGTACCTACACCCAACACCTGAAGGTAAGAATATTCTGGTAACGTTTATACCTATAACTGAAATTCGACAGTAGGATGGCTACAATGTAACGAGCGATTAAGGAACGCAGTCAGTGCAGGTCCGCGTGTTGACAGGGGAGTGCGCGTGAGTGTGCGCGTGCGACGCGCGTGTGTGCGGGCGCACTTGTCGCGACCGGTCCGCGACCACCGCGCGCCCATTCAATTTGTCCAACACACGGCACAATGCAATGTTTATCATCCATCACGGAACGACGCTCGGTCCTCATCGCGATAGTATACAAACCCGGTCGGCCGCTGTAGTCCAGTGCTATCATTACAATCCAGAAAATCCGAATAACAAATTCGATATTAAACAGTGTTTAATAATAAAATCTAAGTCTGATATAACGATCTGCTCCCATGAGCTACGCACTAAAGAAGCTCGTACTGTTAATACTGTATTGTGCCGTAAAGGGAATAGCCCGTGGCGGCGATCTCGCTGAATGGGCAGCGCCGAGTCCTTGACCGCCGCGGGCTGTGGGCCGGCTCAGCTTCCCACTGCTTAATGCACACAATCAAATGATATCTTGTCAATTATGGTTTGTCGAGAGATTTCAGAATAAAGTGTAAGTAAAAAAACATCGCGTACAATAGACGTGTCCCACTTATCCTCATTTGGCGATAACTTCTTATTACAGAATTTTTTCCACACTGCTACTCCAAAGCAGACTTTTGTTTTGAATACACAAACTGATTTTATAGAATAAAATTCTTAATACATGTTATTATTAGGTCTAGAATCAAACTCACGATCGCCGATTGAGTTTCACGTTATCTAACCACTGAGCCATGCGTTTGAATTTATTTAGATCAGGAGTTTACCCTTCTTCAACGAGCGATGCAGCGGTGCAGCGCACACATACGTCTATGTATACACAGATCGCACACATCGCGAAATCGTGTATTGGGGCAGGATAAGATAAAACGTAGTGATCTGAATTATTTATATTATTTTATATTTGAATGGAGTAGGGTCGTATAACACGTTAGGACGTCATTAATATACTATTACGGCCAAAATATCTACTCGTAATAGTTCATTTACCAGAGCCCGAGGCGGCGCGGCGTGCGGCGTGCGGCGCAGCACGACGGCAGGGCGGAGCGCCGCGGGCTCTGGGCCAGCGCGCGCACCTGTGCACTATGCGGAAGACGTTGCACTTCGTATATTATTAATTTGCACATTTGTAATTTCGTAATAAATAATCGTTTCGTTCATTTTTGGTATCGAGCTCAAAATAGAAACCAACCTCTTATTAAAACGTATATTTGTTGCCATTCCGAAAATACATGTTTCCTTATAGTTGTTTTTTAATAATTACAAAACACAAATAGAAAGATAATTCAGAAATGTATTTTTGAAAACACGTTAAAAGTATCAGCAGATTTTAAAGAATGAAATATTTTCAATCGTATCCGATCAAATGAAATCGTCATATCATTAACCGAATTTATAAGAAATGCATAATTTTCCTCCCCGACCCCCGTCCTGGCTCACCGCACCGCGCCGCAGCGCGCCTGCGCCGGTATTTTAATTAAACCCGCGCTCCTCATCTCATACATAACATAACCTTATGTGCTCCTTCGCTCACTCACGCACACACGCGCACGCGTGTCGTGGAGCCTGAGAACCTGCGCGCGCACCTAACGAATTGTAATGACACGTGGCAACTGCACGTGCTGACAACATGGAACTGTGCAGGGGACAATAATTACGTGAAGAACGAGCCTATAATAACACTCGAACAATTAATTGTATTATTCTTATTCGATAGCATCCTTAAATTCTGGATATTAAAAGCTTTAGGAGTACAGTGTCATACACACTGTGATAGTATGATATTATGATAGGAACATTGAGCACAACATCTCATCCACTAATCACTGCAACCCTTACGTGCGCCGAGCCGACCAGGAACTCGTCCGCAGGACTGCACATCGAACCGCCCAACGCTCCGCACCGTATGTAATGTTGCTCACTTGTCCTGCTGACGGACCGTTTGTCTGACTGAACTCAGCGAGAATAACATCACGTTATCAATTGTTGTATAATTAAAGGGACATATGAAACTCGTGGCAACAGCTTCACACGAGCCATGACTGTGCTAATTGACTGGCAGCGAGCCCCTCCCGCCGCACCGCCCCCCGCAATTCGCAGCTCCGCTTAGGAATTATAATTGACCTAGCGCTTATTTGCGTGAGAACGACCAACATCTCAACTCTACGTCAACTGATCGTTGTAGCAGCAAAGAGTGCAAAAAAAAACAAACATTATGTCCTCTACTTTAAAATAGATTTCGACAATTACTTTTCTAAGCACCGTACCTACCTACAACAAAAATAATAGTACAGCGATAGTATATATAAAATGCAGTAAATTCAAGAGCGATGCCTGTGTGCACTAAAAATGACGGCGGCGGGTCAGCGTGAGAATATGTCGCCGAATATGGAGCAGCGCAGCAATTGACATCGGCGCGGGCGCAGGGCGTTCACTCCGCGTCGCGCCGCCGCGCAAACATTCCGCTAATAGACGCACTCGCGACCGCTCAGCGCTCTCCTGCACGGACTGCCTTTGCTAGGGGATTCTTTAGACGTTTTTTAGCTAGCCCTTAAGTACCTATACGATTTAGTGATGGGACTTTGTTTCTTCTGTACCTTCAATTTTTTTATGAGTAGCAATTTGAAAATAAAATTATTTTTATCGATTTACTGATATAGTCAAATTTTATCTATTTTTACATGATGTATGCGTTACTTATTTTTGACTCGCCTAAGGTCGGAATAGCAGATTTGTAATCTGTGGACTTAATGCCCATCCGCTAGGGTATTCACTGTATTATAATGATCTTCATGTAACCGATACTATTTTCTTTACGAATAACATTGGATTCTAAACTTCACCAGAATCCTCTTTTATCGCCCCCAATAGGAAGACTCAGCTCAGCAGCATATACGATTGGAAAAGATAGAAAAGTGATACTGATAACGCTCCTCTAGTATATTTTGGTTACTTTAATGGTATTATAATATAACATTGCTTCTTACTTTGCGATAAGGCTATCGATATTTAAACTGGTTTCATTTTACAAAAGACAGCTGTAAATCTTATAGCTAGAGTCTCACTGTTGCTTCACATTATATTTACAATGTTATGCGTATTCCCAAACATTAATCACATTGATAGAATCGGTGATTATTATCATTGTATGAAGATTTCTCGTCTTCATAAGTGAGGACAACCCTATATCGCCAAATTTCCAAAGGTATTTGTTTCTATACTAAAAAACTGAATAATAAAAATAATCATGTTAATTTAAAATCTTATATTTATTACTTCATTGATTAATATTTCTTGAAAAAATTTATGACTTATGTTGAATAATGTGCCTGACATTATTCAATATAAGCTTGTAAAGATGATAAAAAGTCTTAAAGGTTAAAACTTGTTAACATACAGGTAGAATATGATTATAATTGTACTTAACTAACATAACTTTGAGCTTTAGTTTGAGTTTATGATGTTAGTAGAGGAACGTAGAAAGTACGTTAGCTCTAAAGGTCGGTGGTGGTTTGGCAAAGTTAAGAGTGGCTTTATCTTCAAAAATACATTTAATAAGTTAAATGCACATTTAATAATATTGTTAGAGATTATCCAGATTTCATTTAAATAAGAATAAATCATAATTGAATTTCTATACATTACTTTATTAATAAAACTTCCACGTCTTCGTAATAATGAAATTAAATCGGCAAACGCGGACATAATGTATTGTAATTTATTCACTTCGCCTCCTCCGCGCTCGAATTCGGCGACGCTTGTAAAACCACAATCTTTCTATTTCCAATATATTACGGCCCAATTTTATGACGCATCACGCGGGACAGGTCAGCCTCGCGCACGATGCATTACCGATCCACTTCGTTCCGTGACAAAGTTCAAAATTCATGGAAGTTCTCGAAGAAGCGTAATGGAGAGACAATTTGTGAAGTTGTCTTGTTTAGAGCGTTATTTATTAACGTTGAAAGTCGGAGAAGCCGCCGCTGGGTAAATAATAATATCGTTTTTATTGTATCGGGGGGTCGATCGGATTTAGATGATAAGGCGACGTCGTCAGCGATGCCGCCGCCGTCCTCTCTCCATCCTAGAAACGTCCGAACTAGAGAAAAAAATGTTTCTTAAGAATGCATGCACCGTATAACTCATCGGACTCATGGAGAACGATCAGACTTAGAATGAAAACGACAATAGAATTTCCGGATATATTGACACTATGAGTTCTGTGACACACTGGAGTCCAAAAACACCTTAGAAAACATTTTACGACATGAATACTCTGAATCGCAAGAAGCTCGGTCCCGGCTGCTGCAGACGAGCTGAGCTCGGTATCTGCTCACGACGGATGTGTATCGGGTTGGCGGCGCGCGTCGCCGCGTCCTTCCGCCCATTTATCTGCCACTCGCTAGTGTACTCGAGTGTACATCCCCCGCTCCCCAACCCCCTCGCCTCCTCCAGTCGCTGGCTCTCAACACACGGCCATTAGCCGGTGCACGACAATTGCAGACATATCGAGTACTAACTATGCCTTAAGCTACTTTAAGCTTTTGTCTATTTTAGGAAGTTCTACCTCTATCGGACGAAGTCACCTGTCTGTATGCAGTCATCGACGTCAGGGTTTGTAATTATCGCATTGCTTAGGGTCGCTCATTTGTAGTTTTGTTAAACGTAATCCAAAATAATACGTATAATATTACAAGTCAATGTTGATCTCTGGACTGTCAATATCGGAAAACCTATCTTTTAAAATTCCCAACAGATCAGAACGTCGACCTCAGCTATTTAGCATACCACCTACAACCAATAAAGCATCACAAAATAATCCTATTCACAGAATGTGTAAGCAATACAATAATTTGGAATATCATTGTGATTTGTTTAAAGGCAGCTTTAATTCTTTTAAATTGTCTTTGTATAAATTGGAATTAAGTTGTTAGATCTTATTTAGTGTAGTCTTTTTTATCCTTTTGTAGTAATTTAAGTCATTTTCATTTTTTTTATTACCTTTTGTTGTTTGCATCTAGTTGTGTTTACATCTCTTACACACTGAAGTGCTGTGTACAGTTGTAATTGGAAAGCAGATTTATTGTTGAACATGTTAAGTAGGTACTATCTCATGTATCTAAATGTTTTAATCTGTTATCTGTAACTGTACCAAACAAAATAAATAAATCTAGACTGTATCACCAAGTCCCGACCTGAATACGTTTCAACGTTTGCAATGAAGCGCCTGCCGAGATGCCTTCTATAAATATGTTTTGTTTCCAGCAGGTTCGTTTCACGGCTCAACACTTATTATAATCAAACAGGCT
The DNA here is from genome assembly GCF_905220365.1 of Vanessa cardui. NCBI lineage: Eukaryota > Metazoa > Arthropoda > Insecta > Lepidoptera > Nymphalidae > Vanessa > Vanessa cardui. The sequence goes on along the minus strand of NC_061142.1, from coordinate 34,108 downwards.
TTTGATTTTAATCGAAATACGAGCGTATTTACACTTATTATTTCACACGTCCTCGATAACAATCAACTTATCTATTTCCTCTAATAATGCATTGAACGCTCAAATTTTGGTCGAAGTCCATCGCAGACAGCTGATTGCCCGCACAATGGCTCTCGTTAGGGCGCGACACACTGGCACATTCACGTTTGCGTTGTTAATGTAAAACATTCAATAATCTTGTAACACGAACTTTGTGATTTTTAACAGAATATAGCGTTCCCGTGAATGGAAACAATGAAAATATCTTTATCTTGTACGTCTCTGTTATTGATGATTATGCTTATTATAACTTATTAATGATTTTTAATATTAATTAATTTCCTACTGCGAATACTTATTCTAATTATTTTTATATATTATGACAAATAGTTTTTTTTAGTTAAGTATTATTAGGTAAAATAAATGTAACGGACTCTTTGGTCTCGACTCTCGTCGCACCTTTAACATACTTCCTTCGAACTTCATCGCATCGAAATAAATCAATTAAAGATTTAAAATACAAACTTACTGTCCCCTGCCTGCATCGCCTCGTAGCTTTTAACCTGAATGTATTATTATTCGTATTTATTTACATATGGAGATAAAGCTACCCGCTACTTACTGCTGTTTATACATAATTCTCGCAAAGTAATAGTTATCTTTAAATTATATAGAAGTCGTGAAATGTAATCTTAGTCCGTCCATCGCATAGTGTCTGGGAGGAGAGCGGTGGCTGCGGCGCGCGAGTGCCGCGCGGGAGCCCGGGGCGGGGCGCGCAGTCCCGGACGAAGCCCCGCGGTGAACGCACGCCTCTTGCACTCCGCGCGCGACTGCGATCCGCGCGACACGCGACACGCGACCCGCGACGCTCCCTCAGCGCGACAGTGGCCCAGGAACGGCTGACCGGGCAGTGCAATTGTGGACAGTGCAGTGCAGTGTGCCCGTACGAAGATCGCGGAGGTGGTGCGCGGCGGCATGCGGCGAGCACCCCCGCGAGCGCGCCGCTGGCGCCCCGCGCCTCGCTGACCCCATGCGCCCGTGCGCCGCGCGGCACGCGCCGCTGCTGCTCGCCCTCGCCCTCGCCTGCTGCCTGCAAGTACGTCACCACTGACCACAGCACCCTCACCATCCCCACGCACCACTCAACACATTACACACACGATCCGACGACTCACATCACACCAGGGATCTACATAGTATCTTGTCTCAACTACGGATTAAGTCTATTTCTAAATATACTCCGAGCTGCGTTGCCGTCTTCAATCGCAATCCATTCTACGCTCCAGTCAGTACGTGAGCCGAATGCCGGACGATGAGTCTAATTCCAGCTTTTGTGAGATCTCTGTGAACGAGAGCCGCATACTTACATAATTTAAATGTATTGTGTTGCCTTCCCCGTTACACGACCAGCGACGGTCGAACTCATACACTTGGATGTATAACGAAGGCATAAATAAATAATTATATATGCAAATTGAAACATTCATAGAGCTTACATGTTGTCGTAGCAGAAGCTCGTGGACGTCAGGTTGTTTACATCTATTTGTAATGTTAGTCAGAGCAGTCAAATTAATACACGCGATGTTTAATGACGTGGAGACTGTAGGAATATTCCTCTGTGAAGCTGCTATACATTTTTCTAAAACTATAATCAGTGGCTTAAAGACGCTATGATAATGCCCATAACATTATGGTGTTCTGAAAAAACACAGCATTCAAAGCATATAGCAAATATGGACTGAGCGCTAGACACAGGTGTAGTGAGGATACGCGTGCGCGTCGTCTCACGCTCCCCGTGACCGCATAATATACTCAATTAGCCACAATAACATCGTCACGTGTTCGTGTGTATATAGTACCCGCAAACATATGAAACAAATGCAGACGAAACAAAATGAATCTCTAGGTTTATTAATCAATAATTTATTCATTTCTCATGTAACTATTTGAGTTTGCTTAGTAAGCCGAGCTGACACTATGGTTAAGAGAGTAGAGAGATGTACGAGACACACGACTGTTACTACACGTTATTGGTATGCGGTTATAATTTATGAAATGGAAAAGCACATTTGAAGCCATAATAGATTTTCGTCTTAAATCCAAATAGTAGTTTGTGATTTCGAAGTACGTAAGTTTTAAGTTACCTTAATTATCACGTACTAGTTACGAGTATAATAAGTATGATTATTTAAAACATTTAAATGAAGGTTATATAATGTTATTATTTATTCGAAATAGCTTATTTCAAGACGGCAATTAATAATAACATTGAATCTAAAATTATATTTATCTAACTATAACTTGAACTGAAATGAGATGTTGGGTTGTATTAATTGATTAGTGCACACTCCTTACCTGAAAACCTTTGCTTTTGCATAAAGCCGAAGAAAAAAAGTTTTGACTTAATCTCTTTGACTATAGTAATACAAAGCATAAATTTCTTAACTGTACTAAAGTGTGTGCTTCATGACATAACTTTGTACAAGCGACATGGTCCACCAAATATTCTGAATGTTACTAATGCTTGAGAAATTTGCCGAAAACACAAAATCGTACCCATTTGTTTCAAGATTATTACTGTTATTAGAAGTATTTGTTATCCACTAAAATTTCCAAGTGATAGAGCTAATAAAATGTAAAACACTGTTTATTCGAGCGCCCGACCGCTGCGTCGACAACGGATATTACTATCATTAAAGTGAAAAAATGAGATTTTAAAACACAAAGTGCCTCGCGGTGAAAATAAAACACTTATCGCCTCCCCGCTTTCTCTGCGCCCGCAGCCATCAATCTCCGCCGCCTCGACTGATGACTGTCCGCTCGTGCTCCTTGTTTGCCAAACTTCCTCGTATCGGTATAACCAATGAGAATTTGTTGCTCTGGATACAAATAAAAGATGACATCGGTTCCATGGAGAGCAGTAGAGTCCTATCGAAGTCTACGTCATTGAGCTTCTCTATTAACACTTTTGAGCATTGAGCGCCTCTCGAAAAATTTAATAGCAAATTACAATAATTACTATATATAGTTAACCTAAATGGCTCTTCTTTGGAAGACTTAAATATTTACCGAAGTTTGATCGGGAAAAAACTCTCGCAATATATTAATCAATAATCATAGACGCCGCCGTGCAGTAAACAGTCATAACGTACTCGTAATCAAGCAAAGAAACTTAATTTAAAATACAAGTTCATAGGAAATATTATAAATAAATTTAATTTAAAGATATTAAAATTATAAATGAAAGTAAACATTTTTTTGCCATTTAATTGGTTTGGAATGTACAATATTCTCGATATGATTTAGTTAACGAACAAACATTAGAAGCTGTCCCATGTATTGTAGTAAACGCGATGTCGCGGGTCATTGACGCTGGGAGCCGCGTCCGCCGCGCGCCGAGGCGACGCTCGCTAGGAGTCGCTCGAAGGCTTCCAATGAATATATTTACATGAATTAAACATCTCACTAGCACTCGAGTTGAAGTATTTTCAGCAAGAATTAGAAACTCTCAATGTGTCGATGGTTAAGGGAGTAGACGACATGACATCGGTCGCAAACGTACGACTTTAACTATTTCCTGTCACAATGGAAGGCAAAATAGGCACCAGTCAGAATTCCTCGGCGCGCGCGGCGCGGGCGCATCCGTTCACAGGCTCTCCTCGCAGATATTCAAACAATTCTTGGGAGTTATCGAAAGTATCGCTATAAATATTCTAGTTATGACCATAACGTTAATATTACATTAAGAGAACTTTGTACGGACTCGCCACTTGCTCGCTTGTTAGTTACTGACATTCGACTCGAGTCGAGTTATTCGACTAATGGTAAGCCGTCTAACATACATTTATAATTATTCTCTAGTTTAAGACTTTTATTGACTTATTCTTATTTAAATCAAAATTTTAAACAGAAAAAAACCAATCCAAAACGATGTTTGCAAATCCGAATCCAAAATGATGGTACCTCCATCATTTTGTAAAAAATAAATAATAAAAATGTTCTATCCAAGCAATTTTGACTCATTGATCTCAAAACGTCATCACACACGACAGATGCGCCGAACCAGAAAATATTTTAAAGACAACTAATAATTATGATCCGAGTAAAAATTATTTGATCAGGGAGAAGTAATTTGTTTTTAATTTTTTAGTTTTTAAGTGCTAACTAATAACTTCAAACAGAACATTTTAAAGTTTGCTTCCATCACGTTACGCGTAAGTGGTAAATTGCAAACAGTTAAGTAACAAGCGAAAACTTATTTAATAACTATTTTACCGGAAACTATTTTAGTTGGAGTCAGTCAATACTATAGGCATATAAAAGCACACGAGACATTATACCTCATCGTCATTATGTCATCGTTGGCAGCGAGCTTAAAGTGTGATTAGCAAAAATTACCATTTCTTTCAGTAACGATGTCAACAGGTGATGGCTACGTACTTCTTATAGATTAATATTGCTCGCCCGTCCTTCTGCCTTTTTTAAAAGTTTGTTAATAAGTTCTTGTGTTAAAAACAAATACATATTAATTTTTTTTATACGCGAAAAATCACAGCAAAAATCGAGTGAAGTGCGGTAACGCAACTCGTCCGCGCACTTAATGTCATTCGCCGCCTCCGCCAATTGATCTCGTTATTGATATGACATCCTTATGTCATGTCAGCGAGTCGCGAATCCGTGGGAAAATCTGCGCGGCCATTTATGGGCGAGTCGCCGAGCGAGTGAGCGCACGCCATGCATATTCATGCGCTCGCCGACACTCGCCACTGCTCGCCGTCACTTTGCATGCCGACACTGCCGAGTGCCGACACACACCGCCTTTGGCAGATTTCGAATAACGAACCATTCAAATCGTGTTATCTTTTTATTACTTCATTAAACGTATATTCATCTCATTTTAAAAATTATTTATGTCCGTAATAAAGTTTAATGAGAAAATGTCTGATCGTGACTTCCTGCTAACTTTTATACTTGGTTAATTATCGATTAACTCTGACATAAAACGTAGCCAATTAATACATTTAAATCTTACGTTGAAAAATAGCGATAAATAATTCATATCACTCAACAAGAGGCAGACCACAAAAAGAAGTAGATCTAGTAGAGTTACGTTTCTTGCCGTGCTTATTTGATTACTCGTTAAGTTAACTACCCCCTTAGATTCTCTCTGGCTCTCTCGGTAGCATCTGAGTCCGGAACAGACGGTATTTATTAATCCAATTCAATCCTTCAAAATGATAAATCACAAGTGCTAATAAGGTATTCGTTTTTTGAGTAAGGTATAATTTTATTTAGATTGGTTTCATTAAGCTTTGTTTGTAACACGATGCTTCCTTTGTGTTTGTTTCGATTCGAGCTACAGAATCACGTGAGTAATTATTTATTCAGATCGCGACGCTTTCGGAGAGAAAAAGCACAATTGTAATAATCGTTTTATAATTGCACGAACTGCTCGCCAACACGTCGACCCGATGTGTTATTAATGCGCTATTAAACAGAGCGAACGGGTTCAGTGAATATATTCGGAAAGTTTCTTCATGATCTAGTCCATACAAGACATTTGACTGCCTCGTTGCTATAGTGACAGAATTTACCGAAGTAGTCCATGACGTCCGAAAGGTTTTAGACTTTTCCATCAGTATTTTTACAACAACAGAATTGAATTAAGAATTTCACAAGGCTACCTGTTGCGCTGTCGTTGGTCATGAATCCGATATCATGTCAAGCCAGAGTGCCATCGTGTCGATTGGACCATGAAAGTTACTGAATACAGTCAGTGCCGATATAAGGACATATCATAGTCGATAGTCAGGAAATCATCATCGCCAATCATGTAAGAGGGAATTTATTGAAGAGACATTGAAAACACGTTATAAAAATAAATAATAAACATATATTTATTTTTTATATTCGTAATTATCTTTAAACTTATAATTGTTTTTGCTTGAATGTTTGTTTAATTTTAGTTGAAAACGAGTAGCGGCGAAGGCGCGTTGAAATCTTTTGTTAGCAGTAACGGAATAGCTACTTTCGGCGCTTTGGAATTCGTAGCGCCGTAGAGAGTTCGGCGCGTCCGCGTAATTTGTTAACTTGTTAACATGTTCGCACGAGCGTGTAGATGAGACCCGTTAACTCATTTTCTCGTGACAACCGACAAACCCAGCGCTTTGGACAACTCCGCGCCTCATTAGCGAAGCCTCTGTGTGCGTGAGCCGTTACTCGTGAATGTGTCAACTCCTAAACTACACATCCATAACAATTACGAGCAACAAATATTTGGCAATTAATTGATACATTATGCTAATGTTGCCGGTTTCGTTCTAATGTTTGGCAAATTTGTACATTTCGAACAAGTTTCTTCTCTTTTCATTCGGTCCCGTGAAGCTAAGCTATTAATTATCTACATCAGATACTACCTTCGCAGTTGAATATTTAAATATCAGTTATTGACTTTACAAATTTAAATAATCCACAAGATTTGATTATTCTCATGTCACACACTCGTAAATTGAAGTAGTTTCGTGGAATGTCGCCATTTCATGAGAACATGTGTGAGTAACGAATGAAATCGTTGATTCAAATCGATATTTTCTTTTTTACGTGCTTATTTTAATCTCAAAACAACCATAACTTCTGATAAATTAATATCAGTATGCAGGATAACGTCTCGTCTAAACTCGATTGATTCGTTATTATCATTAAACATATTATAAAACGAAGTCACTTCCGACAGTCTGTCTGTATCTGCGTATTCTCAGATCTTTAAAAATAATCAAAAGATTTTGATACGGTATAAAATAAATTGAATGATTTAAGACGATTATTTTAGATCTTTCTAATGTAATGTCGTGAATAAACACATTTTTATGCGCTGACATTGCAAAAGGTAGCTGAACACAACGAGATAAATTAGCTTTTTAGATTAGCTTTTTAGATCCTTCTTACATTGTGAATTTATAATATATAACTTTTAGAACATACAATTTAAATGAATATTTATTGTAAAGACATTACAAATATAAAATGCGGGACATAGCGGTTTATATTGACTAATAACAAAGCACTGTGATGATTGTGTATAAAGATATTCTATTGCATAAGTAGTATTACTATTGCACCCGTGTGAAGCCTGGCCGGGTCGCTAGTAATTAAAAGGTTAAGCTTAATTTTTTATTTGAGCAGTAGAGTATTTATTAAAAGACATGTATTTGCAACGAACTATAAAATATTGTATGCGTGTATTAATAAATATTGTATGATGTATGTATACAACAAGGCAGACCGAAGCGAATCCTAGCGGTTCCGTTTCACTTTACTCTTCTCGAGATCGGATCCTCTCTGTGGCTGTATAAATGTATTAAGTGCTACTTTATATTATTTAAATTATGTTTCTAATAATATAAATTGCATTATTGGTCTAATGGCTGGATATTACGGTTGCAGATTTGGGTATAGGTTCAGTGTTGTGTTACTCACATGTACTCTCATGTTTACTAAAATTTCATGTACAATTCGAAATTATTCCATTTGTGTTTATCATTTTGATGTAGCTAATTTTATAATCTGAGTTTTGTCTTGAGAGTTAATATATACTATAAGCAGAAATGTTAAAAATTTCTTGAATGAAATTCCGATTAAGTAGATTTTATGTTGTTATCCAGTTAGAAAGTCAACAAAGAATTGCTTGAATCAGTCGGTAATTCTTTCAGTAGAAATGGATTGCGATATTAAACGTGCTACGATATTACTCCATATCTTCAATGACTGCACCGTCTCAAATAGGCGGACCATTCCGTTCCCAAGTCGATTCCCGGAACTGAAACCTTTGTGTAATGGAACCCTCTGTAGCTGACACAGTATTTCTGTGTTAAGACATAACAAAAATAATAATAATAACATTAAAGGACCAGATAAATATAAAATAACTAGTATTCCTAACGATTTCGTAGAACCCAGTTGCTGTGTTATCTGCCGGGTCCAATTTAATCCATCAAAGGACTGAAACCTATAGAAAAAGAAAACATGTTGATCCTGACGTCAATGAACAGATAACAAAGTAATATGGAGAAATGATAACAATGATTACTAAGTGACACTCATTAATTACATATGTATTGCTTTATCATTATCTATATCTATATGTCATTACCTCTTACCTTCCAGCAATTGTGGGTAAATTTACGAAACGCCGTCGTCGTCGTGTTATTGTGTGCTATTCAATATTTTTTGTATTTAATTTAATTTTAAATCAATCAAATATTTTAAAGGGATGGAAGCAAAAACTGCTCATCCGATTGTTATTGATTTTATATCATTTTCCTTTATAGTTTCGGGTCAGACATGAGATATATAGTAACATAATATTATTTATATTTTCAGATGACGTAGCTTAATACGAGAACTTAATAACGAGAGAGAGAGAGAGAGATATTGAAACTAACTTACGAGAGATTCGTCGGTCTCGAAAACGTAAATAGTTTTATGAAACTGAAAACTTATTCTTATGAAACTGCGTAACATCTTATTAACTTTAAACTATAACTTGTGTAGCCTTCATTCGACCAGGCCCATAAAAGCACTTTTCAGTGTAATTTAATAATATAAAGATTCGATTTAGAAAGTATATAATTCATAAAGAAATAATTTACGGATATTTTCAACGCAAATGCAACGATGATCGAATAATCAATTACTGGAATTAAGCTTTGTTCGAGACGAATCGAACATCTGATACTCGATGCCTTTAATAGAATAAGGAGCTTATCGTCGACGGTGTGGTGAACGGTCAACGTTAACATCACCGGAGTCGCCGGCGGCGGCGAGCGGAGGTAGGAGTGCGTCGTGAGCGCTGGGCGTCGTGCGGGCGGGCGGAGTCTCGGGCGAGCTCCCCCGCCCCACCACTAGGCACTATCACTTATCCTATCGATATTCATAATGCAACGCGATATAGCCGCATTTAATACGAATTGTAAATGTTCTAGTTGACTCTAAAACATATACAATGGTAATACAATTCTATACTTCACCGATGAATTCTTTTAACAGTCTTTATTTTACAAAAGAGAACAATACGGTCTATTTATAATCTTGGAGCTAGAGACTCTATTCGGGATGTTTTAACTAAGTAGGAATAATAATACTGTTGCGTCGCAATATATTTACAACTATATTATGTATATTCACAGTAACATTGATCAATTTGATAAAATCAGTGATAATCATTGTATGTGCACTAGGAGTAAGGATAAGCTTATAACGCCAAGTTTCCGACTCTGCAAAGTCAATAAATCTTTCCAGGGGCAAGGTACCCGTTTCTATAATAAAATTCCGCAGACATTTTTAACTTTGCCGTTTCGTAAATTCAAATCGTTTATCAAAAATACATTGGTAAAAAAGGCGTATTACTCGATACAAGATTTTGTAGACGCTAAAAAGCGTGGAATTATTACTTGTTGACTTCCACGCAGGAATCAGGATATATTAATTTAAATAATTGTATTAACTAACATGACTTTGTATTTTTTAAATGTTGAAAAAGAGTAACTACTGACTTTCTTGCCGGTTCTTCTCGGTAGAATCTACTTTCCGAACCGGTGGTAGCTTCACTTAATTGTTAATTGACGATTCAAAAGTGCTTGTAAAAGCCTAATTGAATAAAGTTTATTTTGATTTTGATTTTTCTGGCCAAACCTACCCGCCTACTGCCCGAGATACAATTCGTATAAATCAATTACATTAAAATAGGTATCAATTGATCGTAACATGTTTCAAACATAGCTTCTTATTTAACTTTAAACTTCATAATTATCGTTTCAAAGTACTTCAACAATAGTTTTCCAACTGTATACATAGCATTAGAGAACAAACAGTTTGAGAAGTTGCCAGTAGGCCGAGCGAGGGGCGGTGGGCGGCGACCGCTCTCCAGCCGCCTCTCACCTCTCGCTGCCGACTCGCGGCGCCGGCGCGCAATGAGGTGTCGAGTGTCAGAGCAATAGGTTGGAATACTCAACAATGCAAGTGCCGAGAACTTTGATTCCGCCACTGAACTTGAGCTTTGTATAGCAGCTTAGACGGATCTTATTTAGCTCATTATGGGGTCGAATGTATTTTTCTTATGAACTACGATAATAACATCTTTCAAAAGATCTTGAAAAAGAACTTTTCTCGAATTAGGACGGTTGCAAGATATAAGAGTCATGAGTCCATGTCGGCCAAGTAGGTTACTGATAAAATAATTCGCGGTCGTGCGGAACAAGAAACAAACACACTAAACATATTATTAGTATAAAGGTTACATTTGCGCTCAGGAGTGCGTCGATGTGCAAATGCGATCAGCGACGAAAAAAGTTTAATGTTAAATATAATTAGAGAACGGCGTAAATGATGGTGATATTTAATGAAATTAATGCCTACTTTAAAAAACGGTATTTCGATTGTACATATCTTCATATTGAAACCTTTCCCTCACGGGAATGGTTCTGGGACACATGCGGTCAGACATTTTAGCGCTAAGGGTGGATGTAAGTGAGTGTGAGTGTGTGCATGAAAACCACCTTATACTGTTTGTGTTTTTAATTTTAAAAAGATTTATTTTGATATTTGCATGTTATTTTCTGTGGCCTCAGTGCGCGGCGGGGGCGGGCGTGTTCGAGCTGCAGATCCTCGAATTCTCCAATTACCGGCTGCAGCTGGCGTCGGGCGTGTGCTGCGGCGGCGGCGGCGCCCCCGCGCCGGCCCCGCTCGCCGCCCCGCCCGGCGCTGGCCCGGTGGCCGCTGGCGGCACGTGCGCGCACCCGTGCCGCACGCGCTTCGCGCTCTGCCTCAAGGAGTACCAGTCGGCGGCCGCGCCCGGCGCCTGCTCGTTCGGCCGCGCGGCGTCGCCCGTGCTGGGCACCGATTCCTTCACGCTCGCCGACCCGCTCTACACTCTGTCGCTACCGTTCTCCTTTCGATGGACCGTTAGTAATTCACTTTTATCGATATCTGCTTTTACTATTAGGTATATTATAAAATGAAACAGTTAGAATTATAGTTGCTTCTTCATATAATATTTTTTAATAGAAATCATTTCTATGCGTTCACAGCGTTCATTCACACTCATTTTACAAGCCTACGACGACTTCAACTACACAGATCCCGGTGAGTGTCGTTTTCTTGTTAATTAATATTACATAAAAATGCAAAAGAACTTGAAGAGCGCATTGGTCATATGTAACGTATTTCGTAGAAGAAACGGGTTTGATCGAGGAGGCGTGGTGGTCGGGCATCGTGGAGCCGGGCGCCGAGTGGCACGCGCTGCGCCACGCGGGCGCGGCGGCGGCCGTGGCGTACCGCGTGCGCGTCACGTGCCAGCCCAACTACTACAACACCACCTGCACCACGTTCTGCCGCCCCCGCGACGACAAGTTCGGCCACTACTCCTGCTCCGCTACAGGAGACAAGCGCTGCCTCCCGGGCTGGCAGGGCGACAACTGCGAGAAACGTATGTGTCTTTCTTTGGACTTGATTTACTAGTCTTTGGTTTATGATTGGCTTATGAGCTTTTATTTTATTCTTTGCAGCTGTGTGCAAGGAAGGTTGTCACCCAACGCACGGCCGGTGCGATAAACCTGGCGAATGTCTGTGAGTATCTTTCTGTACGCAATTAAAATTCGCGTCACCTTTTGTTTATACTATAGATAGTGTTTGTCATGCTTTCGTTAATTGTCAATAATTTAAAATGTAGTTGTCGTCCCGGCTGGCGAGGCGACCTCTGCTCCCAGTGCCAGCCGTACCCGGGCTGCAAGCACGGCTACTGCAACGGCTCATCTTGGGACTGCACCTGTGATACTAATTGGGGAGGAATTCTTTGCGACCAAGGTATTTATCAGTAGTCTTTAATATAATATTATTATGTATTAAATAACACAAAGAATCTGCGTATGATTTTGTATTTCAAAATTCACAATGTTTCGTAAACAGATCTCAACTACTGTGGTACGCATGAGCCTTGCCAACACGGAGGTACTTGTGAAAACACTGCGCCGGACCAATACCTGTGCACGTGCGCCGAGGGCTTCTCTGGCGTCGACTGCGAGCGTGTCGACAACCCGTGCGCCCCGCAGCCCTGCGCGCACGGCACGTGCTCGCTGGCCGCCGCGCCCGCAGGGTTCGTGTGCTCCTGTGAGCGCGGCTGGACCGGGGCCCGATGCGACGCCGACGTGGACGACTGCGCCAGCGCCCCTTGTCGCAATGGGGCTGTTTGTCGTGACAGACTTGACGCGTTTCTATGCGAGTGCGCCCCCGGCTGGACTGGCCCCACGTGTGTAGATGGTAAGGAATCGACTGTGCGCTAACATAACGTTACGTTTTATTTTAAACAATAACATGTTTAATTAATAATATAATTATTTACAGATGTCGACGAATGCGCAGAAAATGGTGCTGCAGAAGGTGCTCTAGGCCCGTGCGTTAACGCGGCCGCGTGTAACAACACGGCCGGCGGCTACGCGTGCGCGTGCCTGGCGGGCTGGACCGGGCGCGACTGCGAGCTCAACGTCGACGACTGCACGGGGCAGTGCCTCAACGGCGCCACCTGCATCGACCTCGTGGACGACTTCCACTGCGCGTGCGCGGCCGGGTACGCGGGCCGCACGTGCGCGCGCGACGTGGACGACTGCGCTTCGAGGCCGTGTCGCAACGGCGGCGAGTGCGTCGATCTGCTCGATGCTTACCGCTGCATATGCCCCGTCGGCTTCTCGGGCACCGACTGCGAGGTGTGTCCCGTCATACAGCTCTTTGATTTTTCTTCTTCCCTCTTAATACGATCTTCGTTCTTTACATTTCATTCGCGTAACCCACTTTTTCACCTCGATTCGTTTTTGCAATGTTATAAATGTGAGCAAATGTTGTTTAAAAACGTTAGCGCGTATTGCAGAAATGAAAACTCTATCTAATTAACTTTCGCAGCCGCACTAAAACACTAACATCCCTCTGCTTCTAGCTGACCTCCTGTCTTGGACGCTACTGTTGGGTGAGTGCTTCTCCTGAGCTAACATACATTAAAATAACATGTAACGGTTCACACTGCATGAAAGTAGATCTACAATAGATGATATATGTGCAGGACGACCGAGACCACTGCGCAGGCTCGCCGTGCGCCAACGGAGCGCCCTGCTACACGGCGCAGAGCGACTACTACTGCCACTGCGCGCCCGGCTGGACCGGAAAGAATTGCACGCAGCGCGCGGCGCGGGACCGTGAGTGCCCTCGCCTGAACTGCTAATGGCTGATGTATGTTACACTCGTATTAAACGCTCCACTGATCGTTTCAGAATTGGACGACTGCTCTCCGAACCCCTGCCACAACAACGGCAGCTGCGTCTCCAGCGCCACGGGGTTCACCTGCATTTGCCTCGAGGGGTGGACTGGTCAGTATCCTGATACTTAAATTCATATCATACTAATGTAATAATGAACTTCTTCTCGTTCGACTCGATCGATTTGTAATACAATTCTCCATAATTGCTTCTAATTTGTATCACAGCACATAAATATGTAGCTTTTTTAAAATATTATTCTTAATGTAGTCACAGAAAATCGGCTCTATGCTGTTATCGGCTATATTCGTGCATGATCTTTTTATTTTTTCAAAAAATGCGTAATCCGTAACTACACGAGTTAAGACGTTGTTTACATAAAGTTTTCTGCCAATTTTTTATTTTTTTACACTGACGTACTTTTCGTTTTAGTAAATTATCGGTTTTCACTTGTATTTGATTATAATTTTCATCGACCCAAAATAACGACATAAAAAAACTACTAAATATTGGGTAATTACAAATAAATAATAATATATCTGCGCAGGTGAAACTTGTACGATGCGCGAGGAGCCACGGTGTGAGCTTCTTTGCATAAATGGTGGCACGTGTGTACGTGACCCTCTGCCCTCCATCCCCACCGTCACTCACTGTGTCTGTCCACCCGGGTGGGCTGGTACCATATGCGACCTACCCGCTACGCCACCGGTAAGATCTGCAGTATTGAAACACACACAGACACGGCACCACCTTCATATCAACCAAAGGTACTAATACGAACCTTTCTCTCGTAGGTAGCCCCAGTAGCATCCGTCCCTCCTCAAACTGCCGTGGTCCCGCTGCCAGCCGGCCCCGGGAGCGCGCCGTGCACGTGCCTGCACGGCGGCTCCTGCGTGGCCGTCGGCGGCAGCGCCAACGCGTGGGCGTGCGTGTGCCGCGCGGGCTGGGGCGGCGCGCGCTGCGAGCGGGCGGCGGACGGCTGCGCGTCGGCGCCGTGCCGCAACGGCGCGCGCTGCGTGGGCGGCTCGGGCTGGTGGGCGTGCGAGTGCGCGCCGGGCTGGACGGGCCCCGACTGCGCCACGTCCACGTGTGACCCTCCTTGCCCGTCCCCGGCGACCTGCACCGCGTCGGGCTCTCAGGCCAGATGCATTTGTCCGCCTCCACCGGCGCGACTGGCGCGACGTTGTCTAGAGCGTAAGTTCAATATTGAACTATTGTAATCACAGCGAACTCGCCACTACGACCATCTAAAGAAATAGACAACTTCAATTTGTTGTTCTCTTCGTATAATACAGTTTAGATCAGAAGATTCCAGTAGTCTCCAATTTACCTTCTATAATCTATATTGTCGTTATTCGTAGTGATCGCCGGTCTCGGAGCAGAGAGTGGTGAAGCTATCGAAGGCAGTGAGAATGGTGGTGAAGGTATCGCTGAGACCAGCGAGACGCCGGGCGCGTGCGGCTCCGACAACGGCACCTGGTGGTGGGGCTGCAACGCCTGCCGCTGCGTGGCCGGCGCGCCGGCCTGCACGCGCCTGTGGTGCGGCCTGCCCGACTGCCTCGCGCCCGCCGCTCTGCCTTGCCGAACCGACGAGGTAATGATAAAGTTCTATTGTAATATTTTTAAACTCGAGTAATGTCCAAAGTAACGTAAGATAAGGCATATTCATATATTCCACCACGCTGTTCCAATGCGAGTTGGTGGAATGCACATGTGACAGAATTTCGATAAAATTAGACACATGCAGGTTTCCTCACGATGTTTTCCTTCACCACCGGGCACGAGATGAATTATAAACGAAAATTAAGCACATATAGTGGTGCTTGCCTGGATTTGAACCCGAAATCATCGGTTAAGATGCACGCGCTCTAACCACTGGGCAATCTCAGCTCCATGTCCAAAAAATATTAGTAAGTAACTATAAACGCATTCGTATAACTTCAGGTATGCGTTCCCGCTGCCCCATCATTGTGTTTGCGCGCTCCCTGCGCGCCGCTTGGAGAGTGCAGACGCGTGTCAGGGCGCAGAGTGGAGCCCCCCGCCCTGCCCGCGCCGGCGACGTGCTGGCCCGGCGCGCGCACGCAGCCGCCGCCCGGCTGCGCACGCGCCGAGTTGCGGCTGGCGCGGGAGCGCCTCGCCCGCGGCGCGCACGTGGAGCGCGCGTGCGCCGCGCTGCGCCGCGCGCTGGCCGCCGCGCTGGCCGACCGCGCCCCGCCCGCGCCGCCGCTCACGCTGCTGTGCGACCTCGCGCCGGACGACGACGCCCTCGACCTGGCGCTGGTTAGTATTGAGAAGGCTTTAACACTTTTATTTTACAAGATTATATTTCCGGTCGTTACAAAGTTACCAGTATTAGTTAATGGGCAATCAAGTGACTTTCGACTGAAAGTCGAGACTTCTAGACTTTCAGTAGAGTACTTCGAGTAGAGACTTCTAATCTTTATTAAGTAATTATTAGGAAGCAATTTATACGCGATGAAAGTATATTTTTTTTTCTTAGTGGGCTGGAGAAGAGGAGGACGCCGAGGGCATCAGCGCGCTGGCGGCCGCGGTGCGCGCGCTCAGCGAACTGATCGCACGTCGCCGCCTCGCCCACCACGCGCTGCTCGCCGCGGCGCTGCGCCTGCGCGTCGAGCACGGCGCCCAGCCCACGCCGCGCGCCGCCGTCGCGGAGGCCGCCGCCACCACGGGCGGAGCGGGGGGCGCGCTGCTCGCAGTCGCGGCCGGCGCCACGTTCTTTTTGCTGGGAGCAGGAGTGGGAGCCGTTTTGTTCATAAGAAGACGCCGCGCCGCCGCCGCCGCCGCCGAGGAGCGCACGCGCCGGCGCGACGAGGAGAAGTCCAACAACTTGCAGAACGAAGAGAACCTGCGGCGCTACGCGAACCCGCTGCGGGAGGAGCGGCCGCCGCGGGAGGCCGACGAGCTGCCGCGGGCGCACTCGCTGTACAAGGCGCAGAACGCGGACGCGCGCAACAACACGCCGCCGCGCGACAAGGAGCTGACGAAGCGCGCGCTGCCGCCGCCCGAGCCGCCGCCCGCGCGCCACCCGCCGCCCGAGCGCCTCACCGTGCTCGTCTAGTGTGATACTCGCGGACGCAGGACTAGCCTCGCGTCGCGGAGCCCCGGCCCGCCTCGCCGCCTTATTTATTGTAGTATGATCGTGTTTTGTAAATATGTATTTTTGTAAATAATGTTAAAAAGAGTGATTTAATTGAGAGTAAATAATTTTGAATGTCTTATTGAGAGATTGATCGATACGATTTTATATTTGTAAAGAAGGTTGTAAAATTAAAATGAAAGAAGTCGTTGTAATAAAACGCTATACGAAATGTTGTTTATCCTTTATTTGGCAACGCAACTCCCTTATTGTAGTGCTTTCTGATTCTTTGTTTGAAGGTACAGAGACTGGATAAAATAATTAAGACTGGAAACAGAAGCGATCCCAGTATTAATTACAGGCCTGTTTCAATATTCTCATCTTTAAGTAATTCGACAAAATTATCATAATTCAACTTTTCATTAATTTCAGTACAAATCCTTTTTTTTAAAGCCAAGAATTCTGTATTATAACAGTCGCAGGTCGCTCGATAACTGATGCGGGAATAGCATTTCTCAAACATATTATGTATTTACAACGCTTCGGGAAAATGACAGCATGCTATTCGAGTATTCTGTGATTTGTCTAAAGCATTTGATAGGGCATTAAAAGTAAAGCTCAAGTAAATCTCATTGCTTCATGCTTAAGTCAAAATGTCCCCCAAGTTTTCATTAACGGAAGTCTTCTGCATCTAAAATGGGTGTCCCAAAAAGATCAATTATGGCTCTCTTTTTATTTCTAGTACGTATAAACTATGTTATAGGTATTTGTGATATAGTATTGTTTGCTGACGATACTTCACTGATTTTTAAGGTTGACAGGAAAAAAACTGACTATGACGATGTGAACGGTGCATTATCACAGATACACGATTGGTTTAAAGTAAATTTGGTTTTGAATGCACAAAAAACAAAATGTGTAGTTCTTACCCAACCCAATGTTAGAAGGCAAGATTATAATATATCTTTAAGCGGTGGCCGGCTTGATGTAGCCGATACGACGGTGTTCTTGGGAATAGAATTAGATTCCGGACTTCAGTGGAGTCCCCATTTATCATCCCTAGCAGGAAGACTCAGCTCCGCAGCATACGCGGTTAGAAAAGTTAGACAATTAACTGATATTGATACCGATCGTTCAGTTTATTTTGGTTATTTTCACAGTATTATGTCATACGGCATATTACTTTGGGGTAACGCTGCAGATATTGAATCTGTCTTTATTTTACAAAAGAGAGCAATCCGGTGTATTTATAATCTTGGAGCTAGAGACTCTCTTCGGGATGTTTTTAACAAAGTAGGAATACTCACTGTTGCGTCGCAATATATTTACAACTATATTATGTATATTCACAGTAACATAGATCACTTTGATAATCATTGTATATGCAATAGGAGTAAGGATAAACTTATAACGCCAAGTTTCCGACTCCGCAAAGTCAATAAATCTTTCTTGGGGCAAGGTACCCGTTTTTATAATATAATATTCCGCAGACATTTTTAACTATGCCTCTTCGTAAATTAAAATCGTTTATAAAAAATATATGGGTAAAAAAGGCGTATTACTCGATACAAGATATTGTAGATGATAAAAAAGCGTGGAATTATTACCCGTTGACTTCCACGCAGGATATGTTAATTTTAATAATTGTATTAACTAACATAACTTTGTATTTTTTAAATGTTGAAAAAGAGTAACTAGTGAGTTTCTTGCCGGTTCATCTCGGTAGAATCTACTTTCCGAACCGGTGGTAGCTTCACTTAATTGTTAAATGACGATTCAAAAGTGCTTGTAAAGCCCACTCGAATAAAGATTATTTTGATTTTTTTTAACGAGATTGCTTCTAGATTAATATTTTTCATGGCTAACGAAATTTAGTTGTCATGTCAATGCGCGTTCGATGAAGGTTGATGCGCGGAATTCCAGAAATAAATTAAAATACCTTTATTTTAGAAGACAACAAGCTGGAAGTCTGACGAAGATCTGCTAATGTTTAGTATAATGATATAAAATATAAAACGCCAATAGTTTATATAAATGTAACAAACCGGACAAGAGCGTGTCGGACACGCACATGAAAGGGTGAACTTTGATTGCTTGATCCTTATGAGGCTTCACAGTAAAACTAAAAGGTGCTACTGATAACCATATTTAATGAAGCAACTTCATAACATCATATATAATCGTTTTAGAATCTTGACATCGCGATTTAGAAAATTACTTATTTTCACTTAACGCCATCTAGTAACTGCAAGCTACATTAATTACGTGTACATACATCGCCCCCCAAGAGCAAAGTGCAACTTTGTCCTTTAACATAACATATATAAATAATATTAAAACAAATAAAAATAATATATAAATGATAATTTTAAAATTTTAGTTCTTTGTTACAGACAAGAAACACAACTTGGATATTGGCCATTTTAATATTCCATTTTTAGTTTTAAGACTAACTACTCTGACAATATTGTCTGCACCAGAATGAGTAGCTTTGACTCTACCATAAAGCCAGCGACATGGAGGCAAATTAGCCTCCTTTACTATAACAATGTCCCCGATATAAGTTTGAGAATTGTTATTATCAGCCCATTTATAGCGTTGTAAGAATCGCGTTAAATACTCTTTTGACCACTTTCGCCAAAAGGTTTGCAACATTCTTTGAGTGTGTTGCCATCTTCTCAGATTACTAATAGATAATTCTTCAAAATTGTAATCCGGTGCAGTTAATAAAGGTTCTCCGATTAGGAAATGTCCAGGTGTAAGCACTTCAAAATCATTCACATTGTCGCTGATACTTGACATTGGTCTAGAATTAAGACACGCTTCTACTTGTGTTAACACTGTAGTCATCTCTTCAAAAGTTAATGTTGACTATAATTCGTTTCAGGTATTATTTTACCGATTTAATACAGGCCTCCCAAAGTCCTCCAAAGTTAGGTGAGTGAGGCGGTATAAAGTGCCATTCACAGATATTCTGAGCTAATGATTCAGCGACTTCTTCCATATGTTTTTTCTCAAATATGCCACATTTCTTTAACTCAAGTGACGCTCCAGTAAAGTTCGTCCCGTTGTCACTCCATAGATGCGTACATTGGCCACGTCTTGCCACGAATCTTTGGAATGCTTGTAGCAATGCTTCGGATGTAAGATCACTTACTAATTCCAAATGTATTGCCAGTGTTGCCATACACACAAACAAACAAATATATCCCTTGTTTATTCTGATTAGGATCGGACCCGCGTAATCTACACCGCAATTTTTGAAAGGTCGAGTTGGTGTTGTTACTCGCGGTGCCGGTAGTTGACCCATTAAAGGTTGTTTGGTGACAGCTGAATTTTCAGCACATTTGCGATAATATGATTTAACAAACTGTTTAAGTCTCAATATCCAGTATTTGGATTGTATATAGGTTAATGTTTTTTGTGACCCGCCATGAAGTGTGTGTCTATGAGCGTCTGCAGTTATAAGTTGTGCCAAATGAGACTCCTTTGGATTTAAGATAGGATATTTCCTGTCAAAAGTTAATGACGAAAATTTCGGCCTTCCTCTCACCCTTAATATGCCCTCGTCGTCCAGAAATGGGTTCAATATTCGGATTTTGCAGTTCTTAGGTAAGTTCTTTTTCTCTCTTATAATGCTTATTTCTTTATTAAAATTGCTGAGTTGATATGATATAATGCATTTTTTATTTATTTATTTATTTAATATTTGGGAAACAAACAGATATAAAATATAATCTAATTACATAATACAGTTTATATATCACATTATCCAGCGAAGTTTCCACCGATTGATAAAACATAAAATGCACTCAAATATTTTAACACAATAAGAAACAAAAAAATATTTGACAATATTAAAAGTATTTAGTTAAGTTAATTTAAGAAGGTTACAAATTTTATCTTTAAATTTAATTAAAGATAAATGAAACATATCAATGTTCCCAAAATGCTTATTATATTCGCGACAAGCTCTGATTAGAAAACAGTTAGCATTATGTGATGAATGACAAGTGGGAGTATAAAAACATAGCGGTTGACGAGCGTTGGATCGTGGGCAGTTCAGAGACAGCTTGCTTAGTAGAAAAGGGGAATCAACAATATTATTATTATTTTTTATAAGAAAACTTGGTCTCTCATAGATCGGCGTTTTGACAGAGCTAATAAGTGTTCATGGGTACAATCCCTAGATTTAAAAGACAAATATTTTAAAAATTTGTTTTGGATCTTCTCAATTTCATTTATATGAATATTGTAGTGAGGATTCCATACCGTAGATGCGTACACGAGTATAGAACGGACGTAAGCGTTATAAAGCAGGTTAATAGTAGAAGTATTTTTAAATTCAGATCCTGTTCTCATGATAAATCCTAGCACGGCTCGGCTTTTGATGAAATACTTCTAATATGAGAACCAAAAGAAAGCTTGCTATCCAGTGTCACGCCTAAGTCTCTCACCTCGGTCTTCCTTGATATGTCGTTATTATTGACAGTATATTTATAAAGCAAAGTTTTACGCTTACGAGAAAAAGAAATTATAGCACATTTGTTTATGTTAAGATGAAGAGAATTTAATTTGCAGTATGTCTCTAACCTATTTAAGTCAGATTGTAGATCATGACAATCATCTAAAGATTTAATAGATTTGAAAATTTTTGTGTCATCAGCATAGAGAAGAAAATCTGAAGACACAAAAACATTATTTATGTCATTTATAAATATATTGAACAGTAAAGGACCGAGGTGAGAGCCCTGAGGAACACCTGAACTTATCGGTATAAAAGATGACAGATAACCCTTAATAGAGACAGCCTGACTACGGTTGCGAAGATATGAATCCAACTATCTGAGCAGGTCGCCGTGTATACCGAAACCTTCAAGTTTGTAAATAAGTATATTGTGAGACACTTTATCGAAGGCTTTACAGTAATCGGTATACACGACATCCAACTGATGTCCTTGATCCATGGAATTAGAAACCCGATGCAAAAATTCACACAAGACAAAGACAAATTTAGATGTATTTAATTTATGATTTCATGCCTTTACATTATTTGTAAACCAACGGATAAACAGCACTGTGATCATGAGCATTGTTGCAGAGCCTTCACTGCTAGATATGGAGCAGAAGATGTGCCAAAGGTAACTCGAGTGTGCCTATAATGTTTTATAGGCGCGTTTTTATTATTTCTCCACAGTATTATTTGACAAACTGCGTCTTGCCTTTCTACTTTAACCTGCCGGTACATCTTTTTCGATGTTAGCTGACATGCAAATCGGTGAACACTTCCACTTAATAATTATATGCCGCAATTCTGGCTGCAAGGTAGGTCCAACCAACAACTGATCATTGGGTGATAGGTTGTTTTTACCTTTGCAGGATGCATCGTAAACAATTCTGACCTTCGTAGTTTCTTTATAATTTCTGATAACGGCCTGATGAGGTAAGTATGTCGCCCTAAGATTAATTTTATCTTCTGGTGGTACTTCTTATTCTTATAGTACATACATTTAAATTCAGATTAAAAAAATATTATCTTACAGTTTCATCAAAACAATAGATATCATATATATAAGTATATATCTGTATTTTATTTTGTATATATATGTATGTATATAGTATTTTGTATTCATGTAAATTAATATTAAGATCTCTCATAGAGATAAGCTTTCCTATGTATCACTTTGTTTCTTTGTTATTCTTTTTTTTCTGTGTTACTTGTTTTTGGTACATGAATAAATAAATAAATAAATACTTCTTCCATGTGATCCAACGTAAGATATTCATTTATTACCTCGTGATATTTTGTTTTCAGAATCGGGTCCTTGCTGAACTTGACTTCTAACGATTTAAGACGATTTTCAGCGATGTCTCTAGACCCTGTGACTTCAGGATATACATTTTTGAAAGGGAGCTGAACTATATACTGAACCGAACATTGGAATCTCTTTTGGTGGTGTTACCGAAAAGGTGTTCGCAAAGCCTTTCCTCCTCTGTAAACATACTGGATATATGTTTCGGGACGTCTGCTTCAGTTCCCAAATTTTTTTTCAACAATTCCTCACTTTCGCAGCAATGCATTACACTTATACGAGATGAGAGTTTGATATTACAGCTTATAGTTCCGGACAGAATCCAGCCGAGATTGTTTTCTTGTGCTATTAGGGTTCCTTCAGTATTTTTCTTCATACCCTCCTGCAGGATTATTCGCAGATGAGGTTGTGGCACCTTCTGAAGAATTAACAATACACTCAGTCTTGTTTACCTCAGATGAATTAACACCCGTATGATGTAACATGTAAAGAGTCGAGATGGCCCAGTGGTTAGAGCGCGTGCATCTTAACCGTTGATTGCGTGTTCGAACCCAGGCAAGCACCGCTGATTCATGTGCTTAATTTGTCTTTATAATTCATCTCGTGCTCAGCGGTGAAGGAAAACATCGTGAGGAAACCTACATGTGACAAATTTCATAGAAATTCTGCCACATGTGTATTCCACCAACCCGCATTGGAACAGCGTGGTGGAATATGTTCCAAACCTTCTCCGCAAAGGGAGAGGAGGCCTTTAGCCCAGCAGTGGGAATTTACAGGCTGTTGTTGTTGTTGATGATGATGTAACAGCGAATGATGAGTCCGCTTACAAAAACTACACCTGACAAGTGGTCAAACTCAACTCGAACTCAAATAACTTTATTCAATATAGAAGCATTACACTTTCTTAGTGATAGTCAATTGAAACACTACCACCGGTTCGTAAAAGAAAATAATACCCTGACCTGAGAAGAAACAATTTAATATGAGATGTAATAGCCAGGAGGCGATCGATTCATTCCCAAGGTGTGCTATCGGTCATAAACTCATTAATTGTATAATAACTTTTTGCACACAAGCGTTCCTTAATATTTTTTTTTAATTTGGCAACAGATGCAGTTCGACACTCCTTGGCAGAGTGATTGCCGCCCAAACAAAGCAAACATTATTGTCGTAAACGTACTTTCGACGAGATTCAACCTTTTTAACCGACTTCAAAAAAGGAGGAGGTTATCAATTCGTCGGAATCTTTTTTTTATGTATGTTCCCCGATTTCTCGAAGACGCGTGGACCGATTTTAATTTTTTTTTTTTGTCTGAAAGGTGACATCTTCTAGTTGGTCCCGTATTAATTAGAATAGGTTCTGATGATGGAATACTGAGAAAATTGAGATAACTCTCTTTCATGAATACTTGGATGATTTCGTTGCGCAAATAAAAAAATCGGTTAATAAATAAAAAAAACATAGTAATCTATTCTATTGTTATTATAACCAACAGAAAAAGACAAAAGTATATTGTGGTAAAGTTGAACTTCCAGGGTCTGATAATGGAGCAGGAAGATGGCCGTAGGAACTCTGTAATGGAGCGACGCCACCCCATCGAGATTGGGCTTGTTTGTCTTGATGATGAGTACTTTATCTGAACATACTTTATCTGCAAGGTGTGATGATGGAACTGGAAGGTGGTTATAGAGCAGACTTCGGCTGTTATAACCATCGATAGTGAGTGCTTTATAATTACAAAAAAATATAACACTGACCCACAAAAGCAAATTTAATATAACAAGATATCTCAATTCTGTCGTTGAGCAGAACTCGCGACAAAATAGAGTTTTCTTAATCGCTGCATTTCGGCTAATGCTCGCTCATCATGAGGTTTACGCAACAGCTTTGAGGGTTCTAAATCAGATAGAGCTATCCCTTCTAGAGTTTTGACTCTGCTGAGAGCTACGTAAACTTGTCTCTTAGCAAAGTTCTTTTTTCCTAAATCACAGTCAGAGCCCAGCATAAAATAAGGGGTACCATACGACGCTCAACATCACCATAGCCTCTAGTAGCTTGGAATTTAGCACACATTGGTGGAATGGAAACGAGACTATTCGTATCTTTTGATCTGTTTCCTATTGTTTCGTCATCAAATTTGACTAAAACAGCGTCTGGCAATTCACCTTCTTCTAGCTGATCTCTGCGTAATGCTGGCCATTTAAACCCTTTTACCACACCCAAAGCCCCATTTACAAGTCCATCAGAAACAGCAATATTTCGCCTTAACATAACGCGAGAGTCGACAGCTAAAAGTATTGTCGGTAAAAGACCACCGCAGTTATCCGGTGGTTTTCTGCCGTAAGTCGCAGCTTCACGTGATTCGTCAATGGCATGAATCTTGTACATACGGTTTGTGGCTGCATTGGCCGTGGTCATTTTACTATTGCAGTCTACAACCTGTTTTACTGTGGGATAGATTCGTACTACAATACCATCTCCAAATTCCCCGGTTAATGGAATTCTCCGTCTTTCACACAATAACTATAACTCGTCAGTGATTAACTCCCCAAATCTTAAGTGATTAAGAAGATCTATGAACTCCGTATCGTCTCTTTGTCGCATGTTTGTTGTGAATTCACAAAAACCAAATTGATGCCATAAGTTAATTTCAGCCGAGCACCATTCTGGCTGTATGAAACACCAATTACCTTTTACAGATAGCAGCTGTATGATGTCACCAAAGAGCAGTATATTTATCCCTCCAAATAAGAGACTGTTGTTCTTAAACTCTTGCAGTCTTAAATGAATCATGCGCCAATGAATATGACGCCACTTTCGTCTTTCTTGCTCTAATTTGTGACCAGTCATACGAGTATACGATCTACAATTTCCTTTTTCAATAGGCAAATAAAAAACTGCATGAAGGGTTTTTCCAAATATTTGACGGGCAGCAACTCCCGTCAATGATGCAACTTCCACGAAACATGGTTTAAAGCAGTATGTCTACAGTAGGAGCATAGCACCTCTTAATGTGTTCTACAAGCAATTTTAGTATAAAAGACTTACCATTTCCTGCTCCGCCAGTTATAAACAGTAATAATTTTTCATCATCACCATTCAGATCGTTCTGAATGGCTTGTGTAATGCTTTGAAATAAATTGTTTTGCTGCACGTTCAACCCGCGTATATTTCTAAAAAATGCTTCGTCAGTCATTGCTGCGCGTTCATCGATGTCGTCGCAGAAATCATCTTGGTTATTATCTATTATATGTTCGTCAGCACATATAAGCGGTTCGTTTCTTGTACCGTCGGGACGTATATCATGAACGGCATTTAATGCGGCTGCTTGGGCGAGTGCTTGCTGAATTACTTGCTCTGCATGAGCAAATTATTCAGAGCTGACGTCGTTTAGCAGAGGTCTCAATTCGCCTTGCCGTCTTAAGAAACATTCTTCAGCAGATTCTCCTTCCAACAAAAGTTCATTCTCGTTTCTAAACGGTATATGGCAAACAATCAGGTTATAATAATTAGTTTCTTTGTCACTGTTAATAGTATAATATCGCGTGCGTAATACAGCTGGTATATTACGGATCCGCATTCTTGAATTGTCTCTCGGTCTTATATATCTTAACGGTTGGTTTTCTACATGTCTCATCTCTACATCACCGTCATCATCAGCCCATGTTGAAGAACATAGTAAAAAAATCCGGAAGACCTTTACACCACAACAGCATAATATGTAAATGAGGACTTCCTCTATTACCTGCTATTTTCAATTCTACATGTAATAGTTGCGAAAAATACTCATTTGTCGGATCATTTTCAAAAGAATATGTTTATATAATAGATCAGCCTGTGCACGTATTTTCGATTTTCCGAGCTGTATTTTTTTCTCTATTTTCTACTTCTTTATTTTTTTTTTTACGAATTTTATTTTTTATGGTAGCTTGTAGTCTCGGAGCTAAAAAATTAGGAGAATTGCTACGCTTTGCTTAAAAAAAATAACAACATTCAACAACAAATCAGGACCTCGATTCAAAGAATGAATTCATTTTGCTTAAAAATACTTTAACCGAAGCTGTCAAAACGAATAATTACAAGGTTTAAAATGTTATCAAAATCAACAATAACAAAGACAAAGATTTCTAAATCGAAAATAAATATATAAAATTAGCGTGGCCTTGAAATTATACCCAGTTATAATAAAATTAATTAAAATATTCAACAAATAAACTTACTCATTTCGAGAAGTATACCTACTACACGCAACCACAAACTTGACAAAAAACAAGCACAACTGGTATTAAAAATAAAACAACTATATTACTTATATTTAAAAAGCAATACTATCAAGACGTCGCTGGCTATCGATAGTCCAATACTATCGATAGTATCGATAGTATTGGACTGGGGCATATTGCTCACCTAGCTTACCAGCTAGGTGAGCAATATATTATTTACGGCGGGGTTTACGAAGTAAAAATGGTTTATCTTACGTCACAGTACAACCCTGTGCCATTCCATGTCAGCTTCAGAAAAACTCGGCCAGATCGCCAGAGCCGAAAGAGTAGAATCGGGTTATAGACTTGTGAGCGAAGAAATTTCTACAGCTATAGACACTCGCACCGAATCTACCTCAGCGAAGAACTTTAACGAAGGTCTAATACAAATAGGTGAAACGGTTCCTAAAAACCCAGAACCAAGCTTATAGAAGTTCTGCGGCGCCATGAACACTGTTTTGCGCATGGCTTGGCTGACCTTGGATGTACGAACGCGACAGAAATGAACATAGAATTAAGCAGTCAGCGCCCCGTAGTTTATAGGCCCTATTGCCTGTCTTACCATGAAAGAGAGAAGGTTCGTGAAATGGTTCACGAGATGTTAGAAGCTGGCATCATTCGAGAGTCAACTTCTAATTACGCTAGTCCGATAATACTTGTGCAAAAAAAACAGTGGAGTACGATTATGCGTTGATTACAGGCTGCTCAATTCCTTAACCGTAAAGGAGAGATACCCTATCCCGATAATAGAGGACGAAGTGGCGAGGTTATCGGGTCAAGCGTGGTTCATTACACTTGATCTAATGTCAGGTTATTATCAAGTACCAATTATGGAAGAAAGCAAGCATTTGACAGCTTTTGTGACTCCCAACGGTCACTACGAATATAATCGTATGCCGTTTGGACTAGCCAATGCCCCAGCTGTCTTCCAAAGAATGATGAACCATGTTCTAGGACAGGCTCGATTTAATAAAGCAACAGTTTGTTTAGATGACTTGCTAATTTTTGGTAAAGCGCCATTTGAATGTATATCCCGTTTAGAAGAGGTCTTGAAGTTGTTAGAAAATGCACACTTGAAACTGAATTTATCTAAATGTAGTTTCTTACAAACAAAGATCGATTACTTAGGGTATGAAATTAGCACAGCTGGTATACGTCCAGGATCTGCCAAAATTCAGAGCGTAATAGATTTTCCCTTGCCACTAAATGTGCATAACGTTGGCGCACGTTTTTAGGACTTGTGAGTTATTTTCGAAAATTTATACAATCTTTTGCCCAGATAGCATACCCACTTACGAAGTTGTTAAAGAAGAATGCGTCGTGGGAGTGGACGACTGAGCAGGAAGACTCATTCAATATCCTGAAATCTAAACTGATAGAAAGGCCGGTCTTGGCATTATATGATCCAACAGCTGAGACAGAGCTCCATACAGACGCTAGCAAGGTAGGTATCGGAGGGATATTGCTCCAGCGTCCAATGAGAAGTCCATAGAGAGAGATAGTCCAAGGCCCATTTCATCCCGTAGCTTATTACAGCCGCCAGACGACACAAGAAGAAATAAACTTCCACTCATACGAGTTAGAAACTTTGGCAGTTATATGCGCCTTAAAGAAGTTCCGGGTTTATCTCTTAGGGAAGCCGTTCAAAGTGGTCAGTGATTGCAGTACCCTGCGCTCTACGTTTGAGAAGCAAGATCTGATACCCCGAATTGCTCGCTGGTGGATCGCTTTGCAGGAATTCGACTGTCATATCGAGTATAGACCGGGTACAAAAATGGGTCATGTAGACGCCCTTTCCAGGAATCCCACATATGACACGGACATCACAGACCACGTTAGATATCCACCAGTACTTCTCATTTCCGACGAGGATTGGTTGCTGACCTTGCAACTAGGTGACCCCGAGTTGTGTCGGATTAGGGATTTGTCAGCAGTAAATTAGATTCTAAAGGATTAGCCTACATAAGAGATAATTATGTGTTAAAGAACAACAAATTGTTCAGATGCCTTGGGGGAGATAAGGAGAACGTCAGATGGGTGGTCCCTAAGGGTGCGAGATGGCAGTTGTGTAGGATGAATCACGACGATATAGGTCACGTTGGTTATGAAAAAACCCTGGAACGCTTGAAGAAAAGTTACTGGTTTGCAAAAATGAAACGATTTACGAAAAAGTATGTTAGTGCTTGTATAGATTGTGCCTACGCTAAAAAGGCTGCCAGTGGGCGAGTGGGATTGTTACACCCTATAGAGAAAGTTGCGATTCCCTTTCACACATTGCACGTTGACCACCTTGGACCCTTCGTGAAGTCGAAAAGGGTATTCACACATACACTAAATGTCGTGGACTCCTTCACTAAGTTCTTGTTTATTAAACCTGTACGGAGTACTAGTACTCAAAATGTGATAAAGGCATTGCAAGACATTTTTGACATATTTCGAGCACCTGATAGATTGGTTAGCGATCGAGGTTCTTGTTTCACTGCTCATGCATTCCGAAGGTTCTGCCTTGAACGAGGCATAAAACACGTGCTAAACGCGGTGGCAAGTCCCAGGGCTAACGGTCAAATAGAGCGCTACAACAGGACCATACTTGACTGTTTGACAGCCCAAAATTTACGGGACAATGAAAAGGAATGGGATAATAAAATTGTAAATGTAAATAATAAAATACGATACAAAAAACTACTGGAAAGACACCATCTGAAATTATGTTCGGTACATCAATGAACAGCGAAGTCAAACCAGTTTTGAACGCGGTCGTGGAAGATAATCGCAAGATCACCGACTTGCCCGACCTCCGTACCGAAGTGAAGGAAAGGATCGATGAAGCCCAGGCTGTGCAAAAGAAGCAGTACGAGCGAAATAGGCACATCGCTCGTACATATACCAAAGGTGATTTAGTTTAAATAACAAAAGTTGCATTTCAAGGTAAAGGTCAAAGCACGAAACTAATGCCTTCTTACGAGGGCCCTTTTAGAGTCATTGCGGTTATAGGAAACGATCGTTACAGGGTTGCTCCAATCGCGGGTTTTGAGGGAATGAAAGGGAAACGCAAAACCACGGTTGCCGCAGATAGAATGAAACCATGGATTCATGTAGACTCATTATCTTTAAATGAAACAGATAATGAAGAAAGTGATACTGAATCAATTGAATAAATATGCTCTCAAGTCGAATCCTTTCCGGCCAGTTACGAACTACCCAGAATATAAATGTAATTTGAATGTGCAACTGAATATTGGAGTTTAATTGAAAACTTCGCCGACACCTACTGGAAAAGCGTCTTCACACATGCGTAAATCTGTCAAAAGTGTTACCCGTACTACCAAAATGTCATGTAACGTTAGTAATAAAAACTCGTACTGCCGATTTTAGTTCCCCTGCGTTTACGCTTGGGCCGCTGATAGGATTTGTATGGAAAGAAAACCGAAAGTAAATTACATGAAGTTAACTATCAAACTCGTACTAAGTTGCACGTTATAAGCTGGTCGAGTTGTGTAAAAATAGTAGGTAAAAAATAATTAGTTTACGATAATTTTAAAAACCAATTTCTGGATTATCAGTATACATCTCATCAGCAATAAAATTAGTTCAATAGAAAAATAATGCATTATCTTTCCTTTACCTCTAAAACGGTGTCAATTAACACAAAAATTGCTACAACAATTTGGGCGTTAGTGGTCAAGGTCAATCAGTATCTTACTCAATTTCTACATCAATACAAGTGGGCAAACAAAAATGTTGAACCTGAGATAGGCAATTTAATTTTAGTAAAGGAGGAAAATCCATTGTGTAATTTTAAAGATCTACGCATACATAGGGACAGCACACTGTAAGCTTCTTTGTTTTATTTTATATTATGCTGTGATTACGAGGGTTGTTTCTCTTAAATAAATCTTATCAGGATCCCAAGCAAATACGCAGGCGAACTATAACTTCATCGATATTTGGAATTTCAATTTACGCCTATTAATTGAATTTTTCGTTAATTTCATATCGAATTTAATTCCAATTAATTTATTTAGGTGACAGCCATTGCCCACTCAAATGTTGAAAATTACCTTTTACTCTTCGAAGGTGAGGTTATGCTCAAAGACAAGCTAGAACCATAGCTAAAAATAATATACTCACTCGTTTTCTTCACTCGCATAATTGAACAACTCGAAAAATTCTCTTCAGTATTTTATCTCTTCTTTGTATGTAACAAATAATCTAGTACCGGCATAACGCCATCTATCCGTCGATAGCAGATAATCGTAAACATTACTAAAAACTCAAATTGGTATTTGACACGAACGCACAACATCCACTAATAGATGGCGGAACTGGATACAAAATCCATACAAATAAAAAAAATCGGAGTGTCTGTTTGTAATATTAAAATAACCGCTTTCTGCTACATGCATTTGTCTTTATATACGGTACACATACCGAAACACACATTTTTTAGAATTTTTGTCTGTCTGTCTGTCTGTTTGTTCCGGGTAATCTCTGGAACGGTTGGGCCGATTTGAACAGGACTTTCTTTGGCGGATAGGTAATGTACTAAGGCGTAACTCAGGCTACTTTCTTTTTTTTTTTTTTGCAAATTTCCCACGCCACGCGGACGTCGTCGTCTGTTTGTAATTTTTTTCTACTACGTGGACATGAATGTATATACGGTACACATGTCAAAACGTATAATTGTAGAAGTTTATAATGAGATGTCGTAAGCAAACAAATTCTGTAGTATGTTGAGTATCAGTATTGCACTCGTGCGAAGCCGGGGCGGGTCGCTAGTAATTAAAATCAATGTTAATCTTTTACTCAACCACGATTACGGCCATTTATAACAATCAAAAGGAAATAATTTTTTTTTTTTTTTTTTTTTTTTATAATAAAATTGACAAAAATTTAAAATACAGCTAGTATTTTAAAGTAATATTTGGTCTTGATGATTGTCTTTAATATAAGTTACAAATAATTTCTTTTAAAAAGTGAAGACAAGAATAATACTATAAATGAAATGGAATTATACATACATGTACCATAAACAGTTCAAGTTTAAAAATAAAATAAATTTTATTCGTTTTATTCGTTTTTCTGAATCACGCTAACGTTTGGCGAAAGAAAAAATAAGGGTAATGTAGGGTAGGTAGGTAGGTAGGTAGGTAGGTAGGTAGGTAGGTAGGTAGGTAGGTAGGTAGGTAGGTAGGTAGGTAGGTAGGTAGGTAGGTAGGTAGGTAGGTAGGTAGGTAGGTAGGTAGGTAGGTAGGTAGGTAGGTAGGTAGGTAGGTAGGTAGGTAGGTAGGTAGGTAGGTAGGTAGGTAGGTAGGTAGGTAGGTAGGTAGGTAGGTAGGTAGGTAGGTAGGTAGGTAGGTAGGTAGGCAGGTAGGCAGGTAGGCAGGTAGGCAGGTAGGCAGGTAGGCAGGTAGGCAGGTAGGCAGGTAGGCAGGTAGGCAGGTAGGCAGGTAGGCAGGTAGGCAGGTAGGCAGGTAGGCAGGTAGGCAGGTAGGCAGGTAGGCAGGTAGGCAGGTAGGCAGGTAGGCAGGTAGGCAGGTAGGCAGGTAGGCAGGTAGGCAGGTAGGCAGGTAGGCAGGTAGGCAGGTAGGCAGGTAGGCAGGTAGGCAGGTAGGCAGGTAGGCAGGTAGGCAGGTAGGCAGGTAGGCAGGTAGGCAGGTAGGCAGGTAGGCAGGTAGGCAGGTAGGCAGGTAGGCAGGTAGGCAGGTAGGCAGGTAGGCAGGTAGGCAGGTAGGCAGGTAGGCAGGTAGGCAGGTAGGCAGGTAGGCAGGTAGGCAGGTAGGCAGGTAGGCAGGTAGGCAGGTAGGCAGGTAGGCAGGTAGGCAGGTAGGCAGGTAGGCAGGTAGGCAGGTAGGCAGGTAGGCAGGTAGGCAGGTAGGCAGGTAGGCAGGTAGGCAGGTAGGCAGGTAGGCAGGTAGGCAGGTAGGCAGGTAGGCAGGTAGGCAGGTAGGCAGGTAGGCAGGTAGGCAGGTAGGCAGGTAGGCAGGTAGGCAGGTAGGCAGGTAGGCAGGTAGGCAGGTAGGCAGGTAGGCAGGTAGGCAGGTAGGCAGGTAGGCAGGTAGGCAGGTAGGCAGGTAGGCAGGTAGGCAGGTAGGCAGGTAGGCAGGTAGGCAGGTAGGCAGGTAGGCAGGTAGGCAGGTAGGCAGGTAGGCAGGTAGGCAGGTAGGCAGGTAGGCAGGTAGGCAGGTAGGCAGGTAGGCAGGTAGGCAGGTAGGCAGGTAGGCAGGTAGGCAGGTAGGCAGGTAGGCAGGTAGGCAGGTAGGCAGGTAGGCAGGTAGGCAGGTAGGCAGGTAGGCAGGTAGGCAGGTAGGCAGGTAGGCAGGTAGGTAGGTAGGTAGGTAGGTAGGTAGGTAGGTAGGTAGGTAGGTAGGTAGGTAGGTAGGTAGGTAGGTAGGTAGGTAGGTAGGTAGGTAGGTAGGTAGGTAGGTAGGTAGGTAGGTAGGTAGGTAGGTAGGTAGGTAGGTAGGTAGGTAGGTAGGTAGGTAGGTAGGTAGGTAGGTAGGTAGGTAGGTAGGTAGGTAGGTAGGTAGGTAGGTAGGTAGGTAGGTAGGTAGGTAGGTAGGTAGGTAGGTAGGTAGGTAGGTAGGTAGGTAGGTAGGTAGGTAGGTAGGTAGGTAGGTAGGTAGGTAGGTAGGTAGGTAGGTAGGTAGGTAGGTAGGTAGGTAGGTAGGTAGGTAGGTAGGTAGGTAGGTAGGTAGGTAGGTAGGTAGGTAGGTAGGTAGGTAGGTAGGTAGGTAGGTAGGTAGGTAGGTAGGTAGGTAGGTAGGTAGGTAGGTAGGTAGGTAGGTAGGTAGGTAGGTAGGTAGGTAGGTAGGTAGGTAGGTAGGTAGGTAGGTAGGTAGGTAGGTAGGTAGGTAGGTAGGTAGGTAGGTAGGTAGGTAGGTAGGTAGGTAGGTAGGTAGGTAGGTAGGTAGGTAGGTAGGTAGGTAGGTAGGTAGGTAGGTAGGTAGGTAGGTAGGTAGGTAGGTAGGTAGGTAGGTAGGTAGGTAGGTAGGTAGGTAGGTAGGTAGGTAGGTAGGTAGGTAGGTAGGTAGGTAGGTAGGTAGGTAGGTAGGTAGGTAGGTAGGTAGGTAGGTAGGTAGGTAGGTAGGTAGGTAGGTAGGTAGGTAGGTAGGTAGGTAGGTAGGTAGGTAGGTAGGTAGGTAGGTAGGTAGGTAGGTAGGTAGGTAGGTAGGTAGGTAGGTAGGTAGGTAGGTAGGTAGGTAGGTAGGTAGGTAGGAGGTAGGTAGGTAGAGGTAGGTAGGTAGGTAGGTAGGTAGGTAGGTAGGTAGGTAGGTAGGTAGGTAGGTAGGTAGGTAGGTAGGTAGGTAGGTAGGTAGGTAGGTAGGTAGGTAGGTAGGTAGGTAGGTAGGTAGGTAGGTAGGTAGGTAGGTAGGTAGGTAGGTAGGTAGGTAGGTAGGTAGGTAGGTAGGTAGGTAGGTAGGTAGGTAGGTAGGTAGGTAGGTAGGTAGGTAGGGTAGGTAGGTAGGTAGGTAGGTAGGTAGGTAGGTAGGTAGGTAGGTAGGTAGGTAGGTAGGTAGGTAGGTAGGTAGGTAGGTAGGTAGGTAGGTAGGTAGGTAGGTAGGTAGGTAGGTAGGTAGGTAGGTAGGTAGGTAGGTAGTAGGTAGGTAGGTAGGTAG